>NC_141713.1:2787153-4101806 GCF_971803275.1 Cyanistes caeruleus
AGACATTATGTAGCAATTAAAAAGCTGCAGGTAAATGCCAAACCCCAAATCCTGGCAAAGGTGCCAGCTGCTCTGCAGTCAGGACAGACCCAGCCACTGACTCCAGGCTGACCATGTTCCAGCTTTAAATAGCCGCTTTTCAGGGACAGGTGTGTCATGGCAAACTTTATTTTTCTGGAAACAGCAAGCACATTGTGCAGGGCAGGCTTTCCAAGGATGCTCCCCACACCCTTTTCAGGAAATACCGTGCAGCTCTCCTTCGTGCCATGCCAGTTTGGTTTTTTTTTTTTTTTTAATTGGCATAAATGATAGCCTCAGCAAGAACACACTGTGTTTTCCCTGGGCTGTCGGATTTTATTTTGAAATCACTGCTGGTTTGATCTTTGCATCTCTCCACCCCCAGGCTCATCACTCTCCTCTTGTGTTTCTGCTCCTGGTGTTTGCTCCAGAGCAGTGGGGTTTGCTGGGAAGTGAAAATGCAGTGGGGAGGCTCATCCTGTGCCTGTCACAGCTGGGTCCTTGGCATATCACCCCACTTGGGGGTGAAATAGGAAAGTTGTGTTTGATCTGACAAAGCCACCATAGAGAGCAGACAGCAGCTGTCCCTTCCTGGTGATCCCCAGCCCCTTCTAGGAGCCCAGATTTTGATACCAAGTCCAGCCCTGAAGCCATCATTCCAACAGCAACAGCCATGCTTCCTTTGGGGGAACCTGAAATAGCCTCCCCCTGTGTGGTGACAACACGTCTGCCACGTGGCACCGGTGTAACCGGCTCTTCCAAGACCTGCTCTTCCAGGGGTGCGGTTGGGTTGGTTTGGTTTATTACCAGCACCCTCTTGGTTCTGATGCTTCTCCCTGGTACAGTGCTCTCAGATGAATTGGGATGGTGGGAACTACCAGGAGAGGATTCCTATTTCACATGTGGGATGGGTGCCACCAGGACACATCCCTGTGGTCCCCTCTCTGTACCAGCACCCTCTCCAGGTGAAGCATCTCCACATTCTACCACCCTTCACTTGGGCATTTCCTTCCTTATCCTAATTTCCAACATAACAATAAACCCCAAACCTATTTGAGATGGGTGAAAAGGCTTGGGTTTGCTCCCTTTTAGTTCAAGTCCAGAACACAGTCAATTATCTTTGATTGATTTCCCCACCCTATGACTGTGTGTGCTGGGCCCAGCAGTCTCCAGAGCAGCCTTCAGCCACCGAGCTTCAATTGATTCTAAACTTCAGGATCCACATTTTGGATATTTTTTTCAGGCCTGAGTCCATAATGGGCCCTTTCTCTTTTATTTTTTATTACTAGAATTTTTACTAGGATGACATTTGGACTAGGCAGGGAAATCTTCTTGCCTGCTACACCGGTACCTGACAATCAAGATTTAATCTTTCTGGAGAGAAGGAACGCATCAGATGGAAAAAAATTTCTTATATCTGTGAAATTGCAGAAAAGCGCAGCAGGAGAAGCCTGTGGGAAATCTCCAGCCCAGCCTGGAGCAGCACAGTGACTGCACAAGCCTTGACCATCGCTGGACAGATGTTGGTCTAATTACAGCTAAAACCTCTGGTGCTGGGGATGCTCTGCTCCCTGTACCCCGAGTGTATCATTGCAGCCAGGCAGCCTCTCTAATCCCCAATTTAAATCCCTTTGGCTGCTGACTTCAGTGTTTGGAAGAGGTGCTGGATGGCAGAAAAGCACCGGCACATCCTCCTTGGTGATCCCTTTGGTTCTGAACTCTTCCACCCTGGCAGGAGTGCTTTTTTCCCTGTAATTTTCCCCATTTCTCCCTGTGAGCTGACAGGGATCAGAGATTTATAAAGTGGATGTTTCAAGAATTTGGAAATTACTTTCCCTGTATCTGCAGCGTTGTGACCAGGGCTGGGCACCAACAAAGAGCTGCTTGTCCACACCTCCTTGGGCCTTGCTCCACCTCATCCCCTCCTTCCTCTCCTTCACATTTGATGTCACCTCTTCAGACTGAAAGCTTAATCCAGATTTAGAAAGGGAAGGAAAAAGGCAGGGACAGGATTTTTCCAGTGAGCACGGATCTCCTGGGAATTCACCCAGGGCTTTCCCAGCTGCAAAATTGGTGGCTGCTGCACGCTGACAGCAGCAGCGGCATTGCCAGAGCCCAAGTGCTGCTGTGACACATCAGCCGTGGGGATGAAGCTCCACGGAGGCTCCAAATTTTTATTTTCCACTGGCAAGTTTCACTGGCAATTCACTTGTGTGCAGGATTTTACCATTAATATCCCCAAAACCATCTGGCCACTAGTTAGTCTGGGGTTATATTAACACCTAAAAGGGAAAGCAGAGAAAAAGAAAATAGATTGAGATGAGTGAATATAAATGTGTCGTGGTTTAACACAGTTAAAATGGAAGAACACTGATTTCTCTTGCAGATTTACAAGTCCCTGGAGGGGAGCAGGGACTGCAGCCGAGAGCCCGCTGCTTTGCCATCGCTTCTGTGTGCTGGAGTGAGCCG
This sequence comes from Cyanistes caeruleus, assembly GCF_971803275.1. Classification (NCBI taxonomy): domain Eukaryota; kingdom Metazoa; phylum Chordata; class Aves; order Passeriformes; family Paridae; genus Cyanistes; species Cyanistes caeruleus. The sequence goes on from NC_141713.1 coordinate 2,789,641, forward strand.
GGGCAGCTGCCGGAGGACGCTGGAGGCATTGTGCTGCCGGACAGGTTTGAAGGCTGGTGTTAATGAGCTGGTGTTAATGGGCTGGTGTTAATGGGCACCCTGATGGTGACAAGTCAGCACTGGAGCCGAGCCGTGCTGGGGCTGGGGGTTCTTCCACGTGGCTGTCACCGGAGAGGGAAGAGTCAAGCTGCAGTAACTCCCCGGTGCAGACAAGATCCTGAACTGCATCGCTTTAATTATGCCAGCGCAAATTTCATTCATTTGGTTAAGCCTGGAAGCTACAGAAAGAGCTATTTCCAGGTGTGCTGGTTTAATTATTGCATGCCCTGGATTGCCCACGGTGCACAGCTGCATGGCCGGGCTTTGTCGGGCTCTCCTGCAGACCGGGACAGGTTCGCAGCCATCAGCACGGCGGTGCCCCGCTCACGCCTCTGCGCAGCCCAGCGCACGGGCTCTGCTTGGGTCAGATAAATGGGTTTTAACCTGATTTGTACTGTAATCTCCATGTCGACAGGCTGTCATCACGCACAGGATAAAACCCCAGCTCCTGTGGCCGGGGGCCCGTGGGGTTTCACCGGGCAGCTCCTGCCAGCAAGGCTGGCCGATGATTCCAAGCCAAGTGCCTTTCCTGTCCTGACATCCCAGGGACACCTCTGGACCGTGGGCGCTTGCAAAACGGCTTTTGTTTGCTTAACTCCTTGCACTGGAGCAGGCAGAGGCACAGTTCCCACTGTCCTGTCCCTCCTCCACAGGCAGGAACAGGGTGACAATCCTGCTGCCCATGGCAGGCAGCTCAGTGCCAGCCCTGCCATCCCACCCCTGGCAAAAAATAGCACCTTCTGTGTGCGTTATTTGTACTTTCCTTTTCTGAACGTGCCTTAAAAAGAAGGGTTTGGTTTTCAAAGAAACAGCATTTCAATTACATTCTTCTCTGCTCGTCCAGCTCTTCTCTGTAACCCCATTGCCGTACAGAGCATCGAGCGTGCGTGGGACGTGGTGGGATTTTAACTGTAATTCACGGACAGATATAAAATGCCAGGGTTATTATGAATTTTATTCAGGAGAGATTAAATGTTACTGGTTCAGCAGTGCCTCTTTCCATGCTTCCTGTGCAGCAGCTTCTGTTTAACCTCTCAGCTCACAAAATTTATTGTATTGTTTGTGGCTCACTGTAATTCTCCAGGTTTTCAAATAATCCCAGGAAAAGTTAACTGGAGCCTCTGCCTTAGTCTACATCCACTGCAAAGCACGTGGAGCCAAAAGCTGTCATTCCTGACACCCTTGGTAAGTTCCTTGGGTTCATCTGGGAAAACTGGCATTGTGAATTTCAAAATTATGTCAGTGGGAGATGGGTCAGGAGCACTGCAAGGACCAGGGAGCACCAAAGCCTGGGTCCCAACGTTGCAGTCAGTGCTTGGGCAAGGCTCTCACCCAGCTCTCATGGTGTTGCAGGCTAAGCCGGTGCCACTGGACTCACAGCAGGGCACAGGGTTTTACTGGTACCAGTAACTATTCCCCAGGCAGATACATGGGGAGTTGTGGTGAATGGCCTTGGGAAGGAGGGTCTGTGATGTAGCTCGTAGCTAGATTTTGATGGCCATGATGATCACTGATGGCCATTGCAGTGGAATGCAGAGCACTCCCAGACATGGATTCAGACTGATTCTCCTGGGATTTGTCCATTTTTCATGACTTAACACAGACACAATGAGGTTTTGCACACACACTCCCACAGAGGCAACCCCTTTCCTAACTTCACTCTCTTCTGAAAAGCTTCAGAAAGCTTTTCCCACTGCCATAGCCTAAACCCTCCCTGCTGCTGCCAGAGCTCACTCACCCTTCTCTGCTCCCTGTGGAGAGACTTCACCCCTCCTTTGCATACCCTGCCTACACCCCACAGACCTTCCCCAGCAGAGAGAGGTGGATGTTTTGAAACCAAAGGGTTTTCTTTCATCTATTCCCATTTCTCCTCTGGCTCTGCCCTGCTGCACCTCTCTGGACGTGCATTGCACATGTAGCACACCCAGCACACGCCAGCCCTGCTCATCCATCTCACACACCTTAATCAATGGGAAACTTGAGGAAAAGCCCATAAACTGGATGGGAAGTGAGGATTGGATTTGCAATGTGCTGGTGCTAATGGAAACCATCCTTCACTGCATAATCAGAAGGAATGGCCACCCACAACCCATCATTTCTGCCCAGGGTGCTCACAGGGTAGCCCTGTGAGGACATGTGGGGTGATGAGCCCTGGAAGCTCCAGTGTCCCTGCAGTGATAACCCACAGTGATTTCTGTGAGCAACGTCTTATGGTGAGCTCAGAGTCACCAAACTCCCCATTGCCTGCAAATTGTGGCAGCAAATTGTCACATCCCTAATGCCAGCACGACACTGCACACGGAAACCCTCCAAATCCCCATTTTGCTGATAATTGTAATTTCCCAGGATAAGCCTCCCTGTGGCACAGGGACTCACCTCTGTCTGGCCCCTCCATGTATTTGCTGCCTGCAAATGGGTCAAAGCCAGCCCAGTGCAGGAGCTGCCTGAGGATTTTGGCCCTGTGTGATGCAGAACACGCTCTCTATAAATTTCCCTTGGATTAATCTCGTGGCTGAGCTGGGAGTACTTCCCTATTTCCTCAGGCTGTCACGAGCTTACCTGCCCAGTGGCAGGGTTGGTACAAGTGGGTGGCACCAGACTGTGATTTTCCTCTCCAGCTCCAGGTTGTCCTTATGGTTCCTTGGACACCCCCTTGCCCTCCCACACCCAGGTGGGTTTTGCAAATCTGTTTGGGGCTCGGGAAGATGTTTGTATTCAGATGGATGTGGTGTGGGTCTTGCACCCCAAATACCAGTCAAATCTGGTCAGGGACTGGAAAACAGATGACACCCACTCTGGGACTCGCAGCCACCCTGAGACCATCTCTGCTGGAGCCTGTGGATGCAGCTGCTCATTGTCAGGGCCCTGGGAGCCCCGGGCACATTTCTGAAGCTCAGATATGATTCAGGCGAAGCTCTGGTGTGATGTGAGTGGATGCAATGCCACTGAAACATCCTTTCATTTTGGGCAGTCATCAGCTCCCTGCCGGCCTTGGCCCACATTGGCAGAGAGAGCTGTGGAACAGAGCATCCCTGGCCCGCTCCTGAGCCCGGCCTTCGTATGTGCCACCACCTTCTCCAAACAAAGCCCAATTTCTGATATCCCACGAGGTCTCTGCTGTTCCCTGAATGGCATCCGTGGGAGGCAGACTCAGCACTCCAGCCCGTCTACCCCAGCCTGTAACTTATGGTGCTGCCCCTCGGGTGTCCACGGCCAGGTTTGTCCCCAGAGTCCTGTCCCAAACCTCTCCCCACCGGCCAATTCCTCCTGGCCTTTCCCAAGTCCACGAGGAGCTGGCTGGGGTTTGCCTGGGCGTGCAAGGAGGGTGCCAGGGGGTGCTGGGGGTGGAGTGGAGATGGCCAGGGCATGTGGGGGCAGTGCTGAGGGATGCAGGGGGGAGGTGCAGTGGGATGTGCTTGGGAGGGTAGTACAGGGGGATGGGGGGGTGAGGGAGATGCCTGGGGGGGATGCAGGGGGAATGGGGTGGGGGAGATGCCAGCAGTGCCAACGCATTCCATGAAGGCAGAGGGGGAGGGGGGCTCAGACCGGCTGCCCAGGCAGATGCAGGGGCTACACGGGGAGTGGAGCCGGGGAATGCATGACAGGCTGGCTGAGGGAACGCAGGGGGAACGTGGGGAGTCCCTCCGGGGGTTCAGGGGGTTCCTGGAGAGCAGATCGGGAGGATGCACGGAGGGCTGCCCGGGGGGAATGCAGATGAACAGAGGAAGATGCAGTGCCGGGGCATGCGGAGGGGGATGCGGGGGCGATGCGGGGGCTCTCTCTGAAGGGTGCCATGGGTTACCTGAGGAGCAGAGCTGGGAGGATGCATGGAGGCTGTCTACGGAGGAAGGAGGGGAGGTGCCCCGGGGAAACGGGAGCACAAAGAACGATGAAGTGGGGCGCAGGGAGAAACCCGGAGGGCAGTGCTGGGGTATGCAGAGGGATGCGGAGGGATGCAGGTGGTTGTTCACGGAGCAGCACCGGGGCGCTCAGGAGAGGATGCAGTGGGTACAGGGGATTGTCCGGTCACACGCAGGGGGAGGCAGGAGAGGTTCCGAGGAGCAGCACCGCGGCACGGAAGGGGAATGTAGGGGATCTGTCCGGGGACCGGCGCCGGGACGCGTAGGGGGGATGCCGGGGGGCACAGGGAGTTGTCCGGAGATAGGCGGGGAAGAGACACAGAGCCACGCACGGAGAGGTCCGGGGAGCTGCCCGGACTCGGGCAGGGAGGCTGCAGAGGTGTGCGGGGGGGTTTCCGGGGAGCAGCGCCGGGCACGCAGCGGGGCTGCCCGGCGGGGGGACGCGGGGGGGCAGTGCCGGGGGCCGCCCCGTCCGCCCGCTCTCCCGGGCCCTCCCCGCCCCCCCCGAGCATCCCCCCGCCCCCGCGGGCTGCGGGGCCGGTTAAAAGGCGCAGCGCCCCGCTCCGCCCAGCCCGGCCCGGCCCCGCACCATGCCCGCCGCCGGCCCCGGCGCGGGGAGCGCGGCCGCCCCGCCGCCCGCCCGCCTCTGCCTGCTGGCCCTGGCGCTGCCGCTGGCGCTGCCCGGGCGCGGGGCCGCCGCCGAGCCCGCCCGCACCGTCTACACCAACCACTGGGCCGTGCGGGTGCGGGGGGGCCCCGCCGAGGCCGCCCGCCTCGCCGCCGCCTACGGGTACATCAGCCTGGGGCAGGTAAGGGGCGGCGGGGGGCTCCGGGAGCGGGCAGGTGCCGGGGCACCGGGGAACGCGGGGCTGGGGGTGCCACTGGGGACCGGCGGGTGAACCGCGGAGCTGCCGGGCGTTCTGGCACCGCCAGCCTGCGGGAGATCGGGGAGCTGCCGGGGGTCTCACGCCGGGGGTCCCGCAACCGGAGAGGAGCCGAGGGCTCCGGAAAGCTACCGAGGGTCCCGGGATCGGAAAGGCGGAGCGGTCTCGGGAAACTGCCGGGGATTCCGGCGCTGGGAGCCTGCGGCAGATCCCTGGAGCGGGGAGCTCGGCGCTGGGAAGCTGCCCGGGGTCTCGCACTGGGACTCCCGGTAACGGGAAGCTGACGATGGTCCCGGGACCGGGGAGGCGCGGGGGTCCCGCGGAACTGCCGGCCCTCCCGAGACCGGGGCAGGATCCCAGGAGCGGGAGAGGGACCCCGAGGTCTCCCCGCTGGTGGGGGTCTCGCAGAGCCACCCGGTCTCCCGGGGCCGAGGCGGTGCCGGGGGTCCCAGGAGCGGGAGATGAGTCCCCCGGGGCGGTCGGGATGGGAATGGGGACGATGCGGGGATGCTGTCGGAGCGCTTTGGCCCGGGGGCGGGCTCCCCTCGGGTGAATGCCCCTCCTCGGGGTGCCCTCGCCCCGCACCGCTGGGGGGTTGCACAAGTTCCTCCCACCCCGGAAAGTTATATTTGTGGGTTTAACAAACTTTGGACTCTGTGGCCCGGGTTTATCGGAGATCTTGGGAACACAGAGAACTTTTGCTTTCAAACCCCCGCAGAACACCGGTGTCTTAAAAGCGATTTTCCGCACAGCAGCTCGTTTGCCTCTCAATTTCTTCATCCTCTGCAATCCCAGATGCAGGCTGGTGTCCTCGGAGTTTGTTCCAGAGTTTATTACCATGGCGCTGCCCGGCGCTTTTTTGGCTGGGTGACACTTCAGGTTGTCCTCCTGCCCAAGGTGTCTCCCGGACTACAAATTATAACCTTGCTTTATATCGCAACCCTGCTTTTAACTATAATTAAAGTCACGGGGTGCTGCATAAACAATTTTTTTTTGGGGGGGGGGGCTGAATTGGGCACATTGTGTCCTGCACCCGCGTCTGTGACCTCCCGTGGGGGATAACCCCCGACATCCCACCCTCAGTCTCCTACCAGCATGCTCAGCTCCTGTCCCACCAAGGAGAAAATCACACGTATTGTTCAATTGCCTCTATCACAGGGCTGGGCAAAGGTGGTTGTGCAACCCAAAAGACTTTTCAGTGTTTATCCCTGTTCAGCCAGAGAATATCTTGATTGAACTTCCCACTCTCCCAAGTTGCATCAGCCTAACGTCAGCTCCTGGTTTGGGGTTTTGCTGTGTCCCTTCCCTGCTGGAGCATCTGTCACCCCTCCCTCCTTCCCCAGCATCCCGGTTATGTGAGCTCATCTCTGTGATGCTGGAGGCATTTGGCCCCTGGGCACAATGTGGCTCCACTGGAGCATCCATCCTTCCCCCCTGAGCCCTTTCCCTGGGGCAGCCCCGTCCAGGCTGGAGAGCAAGGGAAATATTTCTGTGGTTGCATCAGGGTGTTCCTGGCTCCCGCCTTTCCCGTGGATACCGGGAGCTTGTGCACCACTGGGGCTTCCCCAGCTGCTCTCAACGCCCTGCCTTCAGCTCTCCATCTCTCCAAGCTTTTCCCACTGGGTTTTGGGCTTTTACCACTGGGTCCTGTCCAGGGTCAAACCTCGAGGAACAGCTTTCCCTGCACGTGTGCTCGTGTGACATTTGTGGTGCTGTGCCCAAGGTTCACGGTGTGTTGAGCCTCACCTGGGTGTCCCCCTCTTCTCCTCCTACACCATCAGCTGTTGGAGCTGCTGGTGATGGCAGTGTCCCCAGTGAAATGTGCTCTCCTGGGGGGCCTTATTCTGGACAAAACCTGCTGGAAAACCCTGCCAGGGATGTTATCACCCTTGGAAGACGTTTGAGTGGAGTCCAAGGTAGCGAGGGAGGAGGAGAGGTGATGGTCACTGGAAGACTCAGCTGGATGCAAGGAGGCTCAGCCCTGCCTTGGTGTCTGGAGACCTCTTTTCCTCTGAGATTCAATCCTGGAGGCTTCTGAAATGGTTCCGCCTGGGAAAGGCACTGCTGGGGTTGGCACACACAGCTCTGAGCTTTCCCCACTCTTTCCCGTGCCCAAACCAAGAGCCAGGACACTCTAAACCCTTCTGGGTCATGACAGAGTGACATTTCCCTTGGGGAATCACTTGCGTCAACTTCTATTTAAGTGAAGCAAACAACTAAACAAAAGAAACTGCTTTTACACCCTCGAACGCCTGCTCATTCCTCGCCTGCTCATTTTTCCCCGCCGGGCTTTGTTCCCCGGCTGTGCCGGGGCGAGCCGGGACAGGCTCTGGCCGAGGGCGTTGGGTGCCGGAGCCCCGGGCAGCGCCGCTGGCTCGGGGGTGATGGGGAGCTCCCTCCTATCCTGGTTGCAGGGTTTATATGAATTTTTTCTATTTGTGGTGTCCAACACTTAAGTTCTGAAAGGGCTGGCGCATCCTCGTTGGTCTCACCTGCAGTGCAGGAGAGAGATGGGATTAATTTTGGGCTGTATTTGGAGCTTCCCTGGATTCCTGTCATCTCACAGCTTTTGGCTTGATCTTACTGAGCTGAACGCATCTGTGATCATATGAGAATCACATTCCTGAAGGCAGGAGCTCAGCGACTGGACCTCTTGTCCTTGATGGGAAAGGGTGGTGTCCCCAGGAGGGGAGTGCTCACTGCCTTCCCAGTTGGACCCACCCTTCTGGAAGGCACCAGTGCTGGTGTAGCTGTACTTTGCCCAGATGAAATGGTTTGGGTGAGATGGGGTTGCGTTGTAGAGCCCTTACAGAGCTGACTGACCACAAGGAGGACAATAAATCCTTTTTCATTTAAAAGAAAAATGACATTTACAAGTTTTTCTCCTTAGAATATCTTAGATGGAACAGGACATTTGGAGGTCTACCAGACTGGTCCACTGGGACCAACCTCTGCTCAGACTTTCAAGGTATTCCCAGTATGGGAAAGTTTTTCTTATTTTTCTGCCCATAAATCCCAGGAGGATAAAGAAGTGGGGCACAGAGTTCTTTTCCTGATGCTCTGGCTATGTATCCTCAGAGCCCGAGATGAGGTCATTACCTTCCCTGTGCTCTTGCTGCTTTGCATCGTGTGGTAATTTTGCATTTATTTGTGAAACTAATGGAAAAAATTCCTTACTTAGGAAGGAATTGTTTACTGTGGGCATGGTGAGGCACTGGCACAAGTTGCCCAGAGAAGCTGGGGATGCCCCATCCCTATTTCAGACCAGGCTGGATGAAGCTTGGAGCAAGCTGATCCAGTGGAAGGTGGCCCTGCCCACGGCAGGGGGTTGGAACTGGATGTCTTTAAATCACTTCCAACCCAAACCATTGCAGGATTTTATGGTAAGCCCTCCGATTTCCAGGCAAAGTGAGCAAGAGGCAAGGTGGCCTTGTCAAGGTTTCCCTTGAAAAATATGGAGAGGCTGAAGCACCCTTCTTCTCTTTTTTAAGTGCAAATGGATTTGAAGAATGGGTTTAAAAGACAAATGCAGATTGCAATGAGCATCCTCTTTATGTGGATGTTTAAGAAAATGCCCAGCTATGCTGTAATGTGAAGGGGGAAGAGGGAGAGTTTAAATGAATTTGAGTGGAAATAAATTACAAAAATCACACTAACAGCAGTAAAGTTGGTGAAATGACATCCTGGCATAAAAAGCAGAGCAAGACTAATTAAATATTTAATGCTCGTAAGAGACACTGGCAGATCTCAAGGTATCAAGTGTGATAAAGATGTAAGTAGTTGTCATCTGCTTTAGCATCTGATCCAGACAAACCTGTTTGTTCCCTGCTGTTCCACTGCAACCAGCCCTGGTCTGGCCTCAGGAATGTCATGCTGGCCCCTGGGTCACACATGGTCTTAAAGATGTTGCTGTGGGTTGGAGATGGGTGCTTCTAGGATGGCTCTTTCTGGTCCTGTGAGCAAGACACAGGGAATGTCACTGGCTCCCAACACCCAGCTCCTGACATGGGATCTGGGGTTTTTTTGGCAGGGGGGAAAAAAAGAAAACCAAACTTGGGCAAAAATGAATTTATAACAAAAATAAATCCCAATTTGCACCCAAATTATGTGATCTGGGAGCCACATACCAAGGAGTGAAGCTTTTGGGTCATTCCTGTCCCTCTGGCTGTGAATCCCTGTGGGATGTTTCACATGCGGTGTCTGGCTGAGATCCCTCGATTCATTGCATAGCCCCAGGACTTTATCCATGCTTTTGGGATGAAAAAAGAGGAGTTGTGGTGTCTCCAGATGCCAGGATGAGAGGGCCGGAGGCAGCGCAGCCACCCCGGGGCTTGGCAGGGTGGTGTGGCTGGCACCGGGCGTTTTCTTGCAAATGCTGCCATCCCTCACTCCAGGCTATGCACATTTATATCCCACGCTTCCCAGGAGCATCCCAGGGCGAGCAGGGATCACATCACCTCTCCTTATGTGCGAAACCGGAGCGTCGGGCGGAGAAGGCAGGAGGATGAGGCACAGCTCCCCTGGCTGCGCCGCAGCTGCTGAGCTCATTTTTAGCTCATTATTTCTGCTTGGGAGCTGATGAAAGGCAGTTTTCAAAGATGCATTTAATGGGTGAAAATTCATAAAAATGTTTTCCGGGCTCTGTTGTGCCAGTGTAGCGTCCGACCACCAACGCTGTTTGTCACAGCGGTGGCACCGGGGCTCGTGCCAGCATCCTGCATCCTCCCGAGCCCCAGGAGCTCTGGGAGTGAGGGATTTGGGGTGCAGGGCACGGCTGCACTGATGCTGCCAGTACAAAATGTGGGGGGCAGCCATGGGAAAACAGACTTTAAAAAAAAAAGCCAAACAACCTCTCATTTTTTGCAGATTGGAAGCTTGGAAAACTACTACCACTTTCACCACAGCAAGACATTTAAGCGCTCCACGCTGAGCAGCCGGGGACCGCACAACTTCCTCCGCATGGACCCCAAGGTATGGGGTTGGGCACCCCAGCCTCTGCAGGGTGGTGGGATGAGGGTCCCCACCTGTACCTGGAGAAGGCTGTTCTGGGTGAAGCGTGAGCTGGAGCATCTTGAGATGACATGTTACCCTTGAGCCACAGCCCTGCGCACACACGAGTGACTCATTGGACATGGGTACGGAGAGCGGTGGTGAAAAATACGTAAAAGTGACTAAACACTAACATCTGCTTGAAAGCCGGGAGGAAGAAAAGGGGGAAAAGCTTTCCAGGACAGAAAGGCTGTTGCATGCTCAGGGTGTTGATCCAGTTGCCACAACACTTGCTGCCTCAATGGTTGCTATGTGTGAAATCCTTGGCAATAGCTCTACATTGCTTTTTTCCTAGAGCAAGCATCCAAAGGGATTTTTGGAGCAGCTGAATTGACAAAAGTAATTGGGGGGGGGGAAGAAGGCAAGGAGGGACCTGGGTGAGCTGGGTTTGGGGTGGTGGGGAAAGGTTGGGGTTCCGCTTTGGCTGTCCTCCTCCCCCAGCTCCCTCTGAGCACTGTGAGATGTGACTTGTGCAGAGGAGGGGAAGGGTTAATGGTGAGGAGGTTTTTTTTTTTTTGTGGGGGGGGAATGACATAAAAGCAGTAAAAGCCATTTCGGTGAAGGTACCTGTGCTATAGCTGCTGGTACCTGCAGTGATGCTGGGTCATCCTTGCATGTATTTTACCCATCCCAGAGCTCAGACATCCTTGGGATGCTCTTTCCCAAGACATCTCCAACCCACACGGCACCACATGTCCGGTCCACATCTCTCCAGACATGCACAGCAGCCCTGCCCTCCACAAGCTTTCCGGAGAGATTTGCTGTTAAATATTTGGACAAGGTCTGTAGCACATTTTTGAGGAGGAGGCGTACGCGTGGCTGCGTTGCCAGCGGGGAAACCTCTGCAAGGAGAGCCTGGTGCCCTGGAAGTGTGCTGGGCTTTAATTAAAGCTGTTTGCCCTCAGGGGGGTGCATAGGCATCCCAGCAAACTCTCTGCATTTGAAATACCCCCATTTAAATGAGTCTGGTTATAATGCAAACTAAATCAACTGGCTTTTAGTCATATTAACCTTTACCTTACCTTGCTCTGTGGGCTTCAAGCTGGAACAATTAACTCCTGTTCTCTTAATCCTTCCTTATAAGTTCAAAACCTGTTGGCATGTCTTGTCTCTCCCCCTCTCCCATCTACATTTACAAATCGTTTAAGTGATGCATTTGGATGACACCAGCTTAGAATGCATGCAGGAAAACATCACCTGGAGGCACGAGGACAGGAGCTGGAATCGGGAAGATGGAAACAAATCTTGCAGAAATCCTGCCGAACCAGCCAATCCGGTTGTTTGCAGATGTTGGGTGGTTCATGCCTTCCAGGGGCTATTGTTTCCAGTGCTGTTATTTGTTTGCTGTGGGGGTCGGTGGCATGAGCTGGGCAGGAGGACCACGGCCAAGCTCTTCACCCTCAGGAGAAGTCTTTGAGAGGGGAGACTCCAGGACACACAGGGAATCATGATCCTTGTGTGACCATGCTGCTGCTGAGCTGCCGTGCTGCCCCAAGAGACCCTGCAGCTGGCTGCTCCTTCTGGGGCTGATATGAGCCAAGAGATGTGGCAGGTGATGGAAAGAGAGGAAGGATGTGGCAAATCCAGCAATTTTGGGGACAGTTTGTGGTGGTGGGAGGCAGGGAGGGACAGTGGGATGCACAGTGGGGCCATGCTGTGCCACCCCTCTTAGGGGCTCCACTTGCAGCTCTTATTGCAGTAAACTTTCCTTGCTCATTGGAATGCTCCTGTTGGTCCATGCTATGCTTGAGCCTCCATCCTCTGCTCCAGTCTCTTAATTCTCATCAGGGGTTGCCATGGCCTTTGTCCCTGTGCCTCTGGCCATGCACCACAGCAAAATCAACCCCATTGGAATTACTTGCTGGGATTTATGGCAAACATGTGCTGGCACTATCTTGTTTATCCTGGATCTCCACTTTAACTCCTGAACACCCTCTGTGATAAGTCAGACTATCACTTTTCTAGAGCTGCAAAAGGAATTGCACCCTCACACGTGCTGGTTTTTGTGTTTGGTGGAGCCTCCCAGGCTGGCCAGCTCTGGGCCTCAGACACTGAAAAATCTCAAAGTGAGGGGAAACATAAAAAGCTCCTGCTCTGTTTCTAGCAAGGGTGAAGGGTCCAGCTTGGGGCTGCCTGTGCTGCCTCCTCATGGGGTCCTTTGGGGCCACGCAGTCACCTCTTTATTGCTAATTGCTGTCACTACCTAAAGGAGCTCCAGGAGAGCTGGAGAGGGACTTTGGATGAGGGTCTGGAGTGTCAGGGCAAGGGAGAATGGCTTCACACTGACACAGGACAGGGTAAGATGAGATACTAGGAGGAAATTCTTGGCTGCAAAGGTTATGAGGCCCTGGCACATGTTACCCAGAGAAGCTGCTGCTGAAGATGGGGAGGCTGCCCCATCCCTGGAAGTATTCAAGGCCAGGTTGAAGGGGACTTGGAGCAGCCTGGTCTGGTGGAAGCTGTCCCTGGCCATGGCAGAAGATTTGGAATGAGATGAGCTTTAAAGCTCCCCCCAACCCAAACCAGTCTGTGGTTTTGCAATAATTAGGGTTTGCAGGGGTAGAGCAGGGTCCCTGGGTCTCAGGACTGTAACACTTTGGGTCACTTCTTGTAGTAAAAAGCCTTTCTTTTCCTTTATTTTTTACATTCCAAGAAGCTTTTCCCCCACCCTGGATCAGCAATGGAAGTTGATCTGAGTTTCATGAGCTGCAGGAGCTGTTGCAGGAATGCCCCAGGTTCCTTCCTGCTTGCCCATTTTCCCATGCCAGCCACATTGATTTATCAACTCTTCCTTGAAATCAATGTCCTTAAAACTGCTGATTTCTCTGTGTCCACACACGACATCTCCATTGACTCCTGGCTGGCAGCACCGGGGTCCATCAGGAGCCTGTTTGAGATGAAGACATCCCCATGAGGCAACTCCTGGCAAGACCCCCCAAAATCCCACACCTTACCATTATTCCTGTATCCTGCAAAGCAGCAGGGAAAGGTGGTAGCTGTGGCTTGAGCAGTGAGACTCATGGAAATGCTGCCAGGGAGTGGTGCTTTAAGGAAAAAAGCCTGTTATTTGGGCCATAACCTCTATTTATTGTATTTTTATTTTTTTTTAACTAGACCATGAAGTTATATTTTTGCTTCTAGTGTTTAAATCCATCACTGTGTAAGCAAAGCGGTGTGCTCTCGGCAGCCAAGGCAGCGTGGAAAATCATTTTTCTATGAAATACATTTTTTTTCCCCCCTTTCAACAGTGTTTTTTTCTTTATAATATATATGTGTTTAAAACCCAAGCTCTAGGCTGGAAGCTGTCGGGTTTCTGACATCCACCTCCAACCAAGGCACAAAGCAATAAACTGTGCAAGAGCTCAGCTCAGCTGACAGTTTTACATAAATGAGCTCAACAAAAGTTGTGCTTTGTATTTTTATTCCTCTTGTTACAAAATCTTAGTCACAACAGTAGAGACATCCCCATGAGCAGCTCCCAAAAGACCCAGAGCCATCAGGAAGAATGTGTCCAGCAAGGAGGGATGTGCCACACAGCCCTCACAGTTCATTGGCTGGTGCCTCCTTTCTCCCCCAGCATGAACATCTGTAAAAATTTGGTCTGTAAATTACTTTTATAACCTTTTTTCACTAAACTTGTGTTTCACCTCTATGCTGAAGGCAGGAAAGCCCTTTCTGTGACAATAAAAGGTCTGGGGGGGGTGGTTAATGCTTGATAGGGATGGGATGTGACTGCTTCCAAAGCAGCACCTTAGGCAGCTCCTGCCACAGCACTGTGGGCAAACACCAGCATTTCCCAATCATGGCCTTTTCCAGATCATTTCCCGTTTGATCTCTCTGCGTGTCATGCCCCGCTGGAAAGCAAACAAATGTCAGAGTGGTCAGCTCCAAGGCCACCTCACACGTAGCCACTGCCAAAAATACTTGTGTGGAGCTGGCCACGTCCCCTGAGATCTGCCACGGCCGTGTGTGGCCGTCACATATTTTTGGGAAATGTGTGTTGTGCTTGGGTAAAGCCCCCAGTTTTTATTTTATCAGGAGGAAGGAGCTCGAAGGATGAGCAGCCCCAGAGCCAGGTGGAACAGCGTCAGGGCTGCGCTGCTGCCTCCCAGCCAGCAGGAAGGATCAGCCCAAAAACTAAGCCAAGCACCTGAGTCTTCTCCAAAACTTTGACTAAACTCTGAAATATGTGGTCTGTCTCCAGCGGGACTCCAGCGCGTGCTTCTGTGCTTGGCTAAGCCGGGGGTTCAGGCACGCGCTCGGAGGCGACGCTATTTGTGCTCCAGGGTTTTGCTGCACCGGCAGAGGAATCCGGTCTGGCTTAGACAGCACAATGAGCTGAGCTCACCCTGTCTGTCTGTCCATCCATCCTGTCTCCTTCCAAATGGAGCTGCTGTCTCCACAGCAGCTCTGTCCACGGAGATGGGGGTTTACCAGAGCACGGGGTGATGCTGGGATGGGCTCAGGCTGAGGCTGGCATTGCTTCTGCATCCCACATCCCATTTCAGTGGGCAGTGCCAGGCTCAGTGCCCATGGGTGATGCTGACCCAGGTCTCTGCTTTCAGGTGGACTGGCTGCAGCAGCAGGAGGTGAAGAGGAGGGTGAAGAGGCAGGTCCGAGGGGAGCCACACATCCTGCCCTTCAATGACCCAGTGTGGCCCAACATGTGGTACCTGGTGGGTGTCTCCCTGTCACTGCTTTATGGGGGGGTCATTTATTTCTAAGCAAATGCATCATCAATCTTTGTTCAGCCCAGCCAGTAATGAAATAATAGCATCAAATGTGCTTGGCAGCAGGATTTTAAAATAGTGAATTAATACACCTGAGAGTCTGGTTTGAAGTGTTTCACCCCTGTTAGCAGCCCCTCATCATGGTCTGCACAGCAAAGGCTTGGGAGCAGCACCGCTGTATTTTACCCATCCCAGAGCTGCAGCCATTTATTCGTAATATAATTTTTCTCCTGCCTGCTTCATCGATCTGTATTTGACAGGGAAATTCATTGAAAATTAAGGGTGGAAAGGAAGTGAGCACTTCAAAACCCAAGAGCCCATAGTACTTGAAATGGAAGAGGAAAAGAATAATAGGGAGATAGCATTGCCTGGATTAACTGCTGCTGGATGGGTTTGATCTGTAGAGTCAAGTTATAACAAATCTGCAAGTTATATGGCAGGGGGTGGGCTGTAAATATATTTTCTGGTTGATTAAATGGGCTCCCAGCCTGGCTGTTTGCTTAGATGGGCTGGAATGGGGTTGCAGCCCTTTTGCAGCTGTGTTTGTCCCCGTAGCACTGTGGTGATAAAAACAGTCGGTGCAGGTCGGAGATGAACATCCTGGCAGCCTGGCAGAGGGGCTACACAGGCAAGAACGTGGTGGTCACCATCCTCGATGACGGCATAGAGAGGAACCACCCCGACCTCCTGCAAAACTATGTGAGCTGGGGGATGGATGGGATGGACTGGGGCTGATCCTCACCATGAACTGATTTATGGAGAATTTCAGTGTGTAAACACAGCTGAAGTCTGTGCATTGGCATATGTAGAGGAAAAGGTTTGTTTTTTTTAAAAAAAAAAAAAAGCTTGAGATTTTTTTTTTTTAAGAAGGAAATGAGGTTTTTAGATAAGGAGGTTTGGGGGAAACTCCCTTTGCAGCTGCCTGGGAAGCAGCCTCCTCCCTCTGCTCACCAGGGCAGAGCCAAAAACCTGCATGAACCCTAGCTCAAACCCCACATGGCCACAGGGGGAGGGAGGGGGGTGCTGAACCCTGCAGGATTTGGGGTTCAGAGGAGCAGTTCCTGAGGTAGCAGGATATTTGCCTTGGGAACCATGCAGGACTGCAGCCTAAAACTATTTATTCTGAGCAAACAGTAAGAAACTAAGAGTAAAATACCATTTTCTGCCCTGCTTGCCTGCACTGGCCATCACTGCAGCTACTGGCCACCACAACCACTTAATATGTTGAATCTAATGATGAATCTAATATTTTCAGGACCCTCTTGCAAGCTATGATGTTAATGGGAATGACCACGACCCAACTCCACGCTACGATGCCAGCAATGAGAACAAGTATGTGATGCTAATTGTAATGGAGCAAGGAGTCTGGGGGTGTCCCTGAGGCTGGCTGTCCCCTCTGGGGTGTCTTCCAGGTCCCTTTCCCCATTCCCAGTGCTGTGGAGGAGGCTGTGTTAAGGGCTTTGCACAGTGTCCTTGTGTTTAATGCAAATTCAGCTGGTGCCAACCACATTAATTAACGAATCCTCCAGTCACCCAGTACAGCACCAGGGGGTTCCTTGCCCTGGCTGGGGATTGAACCACATGAGTCAGGATGGGTGACTGAGATAGCAAAGCGTGGATGCATTTTTGGGGCTTCAGTTAAAGAGGGATGGTTACAGATGGAAAGGAAACAGGAATGCCAACAGCAGCCTGCATAGAGGTGCAAGATGCAAAGAGGAAGTTGCATTTAGGTGCAAAATGCAAAGAGGAAGTTGCATTTAGGTGCAAAATGCAAAGAGGAAGTTGCATCAAGGTGTAAAATGCAAACAGCAGATTGGATTTAGGTGCAAAATACAAACAGCAAATTGCTTTCAGCATTCATTTCCTCCACCCGCTTGGTGGGGGTTTTGGGCAAGGGCAGTTTCTTCCTCTGCTCCAGCCCTGGGGTGGGTTTTGGGTGCTGGGTGGGGTGTGGCTGGAGGGATCCTTTGCCATGGCCATCAGCTGATGGGGGGTTTCTTCTTGCAGGCACGGCACTCGCTGCGCAGGGGAGGTGGCAGCGGCGGCGAACAACTCCTACTGCATCGTGGGCATCGCCTACAACGCCCGCATCGGAGGTGAGGCTGGCACCTCTGTGGCTCCCCTGCCCCTCACCATCCCCATGAGGGACTGTGACCACCCTGGTCACACCAACAGGCTCCTGGGGGAGAGGTGGGATGCTGCTCCCCCAGGAGAGAGTCTCCTCCTTGGTGCCTTGGCTGCAGGGAGCCCCAGGGGTGTTGGGGAGGATGGGTGAGATGGCATGCAGGGGACTCTGGCTCCATGTATTTAGGGTGGAAACTTTCTGCTTGGGCTGCATCCTTGCCATGAGGGTGCATGTGGATTGAGGAGGTGATGTTTTCACACCAAAAGTCCATAGCTGCTCTTGAGGGGGTCTGTCCTTGGGGTGGCTGTGTCTGCTGTGGTCAGTGGTGCTGGCTGAGGGTCAGAGCATTTGTTTGTGGGGTCAAAGGGTGCTGAGGAGCTGCTCAAAGCAGGGGGCCTAGGGAGAACCCCAAAAATATCCTCAGGGAAAAAACCCCAAGAAGATGCAGGGCCAGAGATGCATCTACGGGGGATCTTCTGTGCAGGCCCTCAAATAACACAATGTGTGGAAAGCAAATGAATCCCTATCACCAAATTGGACCCTAGTGTTAATTAACATTGCTGAGTTCATTTGCATTTGCCCAGCTGGTTTGAGCTGAGGCAGTTCTGGCCAACACAGGCAACCCTGGGGAGATGAGGGTTGTAGTGGGGGTGGGAGTGTGGTGTCCCCTGGCTGGTGGAAGTGTGTAGAGGACAAATGCCTGGAGCTGGGCTCTTTCAGCCTTCAGCCTCGTCCCTGGCAGGATTGGAACAGGAGAGGGGCTTTTCCTGCAGCCCCTCCCTACCACCCAAGTGCAGGGAGAAGTGACCATCAGTAGCATGGACCCAAGTGCCCACAGGTGAATTTGGAGTTTAATTCCTTCTTTTGGCTTATTCATCCTGGCTATGCAGGGAACAGCTTTTGTTAGGGTTGTGTCTGAGCAGTGTCCACAGGGATCTTGCTCTTGGCCTAGTATCTCCCATGGTTGCCTGTGCTGGGAAAATCCCCAGGGGGAAGAAATAAATAGCCCCAGGGAGGGTGAAGAGTGGACTGGCAGGGCTGTAAGGGCTACGGCACCTCATCCCATCCCATCTCCTACATGTGTGATGGCTTCTTGCTTCTTAGAGGCTTCTTGCCTCTAAAAGCCCATCTCCAAGCACACAGCAAGCAGCAGCAGAGCAAGACAAAGCTGATGGTGGGATTTGTTGGATCCTGCAGGATCAGGCCATTCCCTTCATGCTCCTTTCCCTACAGCAGCTGTGGAGACGAGCGTTCCTTGTTGACTTTATGACGACCTCTGGGTCTCATTTTAATTTGCTCCCTTTAACGAGTGCCTTGCCTCAGGGGTGTGCTGGGGAGGTGTTGAGTGAGACAAGGCACCTGGCAGAGGGCTGGGGGCCGGGGGCTTCCCACAACGTGAGCAGGCAAAGGGGAAAAATAGAGTCTGAGCCGTATCAAGTTTGGGATCATGGAGGAAAATACGCTATAGCTGCAGCGAGAGTGATTTTAGATGGATTACACAAATAAAGCAGCGATTAATGAGCACAACTTGTTGGGGAAGCCTATTTGTCACACTGGGAGAGCTCCCATCTAATTTTACTGGCTGCTCTTCAGTGCTCTTGCATTGCTTTTCATATGCCCTGGGCAAAACACATCACTGCTCAAGGAAAGGGCTCCTGCCATTCCTCCTCCTCTTTCCTCTCCTCGAACGCTCGCTTTGGAGGTTGGTGTTGCTCCCTGTGTGACACAAAGCTCATTTATTTTGCAGCACCCACCCCTGCTCCCTCCTGCTCCCCATTATTTGACCAGTTCCTCATTGTGGGTGGCTGTCTCTGGGCAGGCTTTGGGTTGACTTTAGGCAGATTTTGGGCTTGCTGATGAAAAAAGCCACATAAAGCAAGCACAAACCCCATCCCTCGTCTGGTTTTCCTTGCCGTGTGCAGCTCAGACACTGGCCTTGGCTCCTTGCCCCTTCTCCTTGTGTTTTCTTGTTGACAAAGAGGAATTTTTTGGGAACAGCGCTGCTCCCTGATTTTACATTTCTAAGCTTGGTTTTGGCTGGTCAGGGACAGCGTCAGAAGGAGATATTTGAGTTGACTTGTGTCCAGAGCGCAGCTGCAGCTGGAATGACATCTGCCTGCATTTGTTTGCTTTAAGACAAAATACATGTGGAAGGGAAAATGCGTTTTTATAAACCAGACTGTCCCTGGCTGACAAAATACGATGCTGAAATTTCCAGCATCGCTTTTCCTGCAAGGGCTGTTTCTGGGCAGCCAGTTGGGGTGCCTGGCACCCTCTACCCACTGTGTGGAGAGGAAATCCAGCAGGGAAAGGGTGATGGAGAGCAGCAGAAGTTGTGCTGTTGTGTTGCAGCAGTTGGAGGCTGGGGGTGTGCAGCAATCCCACCATGGCTGGTGGGCTCTGCCTGTGAGCATCCTGGCTGGTACCTGCTGGCATTCCCAGCTGGAAGTGAAAGTTATCCTGGGTGGCATTGTTGTCCCACCATGTGTTGGGGTCCTGGCTCTGACTTTGGTCATACAAACCACAGCCTGGGTTTTTTCCTAGGGCTTCTCCCTCTCCAGGGAACCACTGGCATCAATTGGGCAGTGATGGGGTTTGGGGACAGTCACAGTCATCCATCCCCACTTGAGGGGGGAGGCTTTATCCCACCAGTGTGCCTGAAGCTGGGGGGGCATGAGTGTTCAGGAAACACCAAAATCTTCCAGGTGGAGAAATATGCTAGCTAAGGAATCAAAAGGGGAGGAAAAACTATTTTAGTGGGGGGATTTTGTCTCTGGGGAGTGCAGTACAACTACCACCACCCATTCCCCGCCAGTGGAGGGGAAGTGAGTTTTAACACCCCCTTCTCCATCACTTTCCATGAAGCCAGCAACACAGAAAACTTCCCCCGTAGCTCCCCAGCATCCTGCTGCCAGGCTCGTTGGCATGCGGGGCCATGGGTTGAAGCTATTCCAGGCGCGCCTGAGCCATGTGGTTTCCGCCGCCGTTAACAAAGCCCTTTGATTGCAATCCTCACACTGTCATCCACGCCATGAAGCCCTAATGTCTGATGTTTTTGTGCTTTTAGGCATTCGTATGTTAGATGGAGATGTAACAGATGTTGTTGAAGCGAAGTCGCTTGGCATCAGACCCGATTACATTGACATTTACAGCGCGAGCTGGGGGCCAGATGATGATGGGAAGACAGTTGATGGACCTGGTCTATTGGCCAAACAGGCTTTTGAGCAAGGCATTAAAAAGGTGTGGATCCCACAGCGCCCAGACGCGCTCGCCCTCCTCCTCCTGTCCCGTGGGAAGGGCCACGGCCGGCCCGGGGTCTGGCGCGGGGTTGGGCAGCTCAGCCCCCTGAGGCACTGCCAGCACTAGGGCTGGGGCGGGGGGGAGCCAATCATCTCTAATTTTTCCTTGTTTTCCCCGGCGCCCCTAAGAGCTCCGGTGGATTTGGCGGCTGAGGGTGGTGATGGCGGGAGGTGCCCGGTGATGGTGGGACCCCTCAGCACGGCTGGCACAGCCCCAGCAGAGCTGGGAGGCCCCAGGTTGTGTTGTGAAGCTCTGCCGGGATGAGAAACACAAAGCAGTTCTTGGGGGATGTAACTTTGCACCCCAAAATATCCCCCCTGGATGCTGGTGTGGATGGAAACAGCAGTATCCCAAACCCCAGCGTGTCCAACCCTCTCCTCCACGCTCCTTGGGCTCCTGGTATCCTCTCCCAGGGGCCTCTGTCACGTTAAGCATTCCCTTGGTTTTCCACCCAGAAAAAGTGGCTGTGTCATGGCTGGGAAGGGACATGGGTGTTGCCACAGGATCTGACAATGGATTGTTGTCCTTGAGATTCTCCAGTAAGAAAGTTCAGCCAACATCACATATGGTTGACAGCTGTCAATCACTGCTGGGGATGCTCTGGCCTTCCTGTGGCCCTTCCCTTTTTGGATACTTTTAAAAAATGCCCAACATTGGCTAAAAGCTTTGGGAAACAGCCCTCTCTGGCAGCTCGGTGGGTGCCATGGGTAAGTGTCGCAGTGGCTCAGGGCTCCACAGTGGCTGTTCCCTGGGTGCTCCAGAGAATCTGGGGTTGGGGTTTCATTGCCAGCAGCCCCAGGCTGGGCTGTGAAGCCCCCACTTCAACCTCTGCCACCACTCCTTCCTCTGCTGCCTCTTCCCGCAGCGTGCCGGGAGTTGGGGTGGCCTCTTATCTAAAAATAGGGTGGAGCGTTTTTCCCACTGTTTACTTGATTTCCTGCTGGGGCGGTGAGCCTGCCGAGGAATCCATTGAAGTGCCGGGGAGTTCACGCCGTGTAAATACGGGGGAACAAGCTGCTTTTTAGACCTTATTTTTCCATGCAGGAGCAAACGGGCAGCAGCACTTGCATAGCACAGCCCCACTGTCTTAGGATGTTGTTTTTGCCTCTCAGGGGGCACCCCAGCCTCCCCACTGCCACCCCGTGTTTGCAGCACCCACTATCCCACATGCACAGCTCGTAATTGCCAACTCCATCTCCTTAAATAACGAGGAAAGCTGCAAGCAGATAGTTAACTGCCACCTTTAGCCCGAGCAAACAGCTGTAACCGAGTTATAAATCCTTAAAATTGAGTTTTTAATGGAAACATTAAAATAACCTTTATCTATTAGCGATAGGACTGCGCTGGGGTAATTTATCATCTTGTTTCTTGTTCCTCCAGCCACACTTTATTAGTTCCCTAGCTAACGAGGGGATATTTATCCTGGTCATTCGTGGAGTGCTGTTGGGCAGACACCCAGGCCCCGCAGTGCTGCGGAAGCAGGAGATGCTGTGCATCCCACAGACAGCCCATGAGCTGCTGGGGTGAGCTGGATCAGCCCCAGCTTGGCCAGGGAGGGGTTCCCTGCTTTAAATGATGCCCAGATTCAGGTTTTATAGCAGCCAGGAGCCCCTCACTGGCATTGCATTGGCTTAGGAGGATGACAAGTTAAGAAACTGGATGTTTGGGGTCTGCTTACAGAAATCTTGAGTGTGCCTTGTTTGAGTGCAAAGGGAAAGAATGGATTTTTCCAACCCGAGGGAGCTGCAATATGTGGTGAGCTCTTGCTCTGCCAGGAATGCTGTCAGGTGTTAGCTGTGCATTGTTGCAGTGTCATTCATGTGCCTGTTCATGTCCTCATGTGACCGTGCTGTCTCCAAACCCACCTTCCCCCAGTGCAGCCCTGCCTGGGCATCGCAGGGACGTGGGTTTGGAGCAGGTCTGAGCCTTTCTTGGTCCCGTGGGTGCGACACTCAGGGCGAGGGATGAAAGGGAGGTCTGGGCTCCCAATCATCTGATCCCAATCAAAATCGTTGCTACATCTCCAGATGCTTGGCCAATTGTGTCTGGTTTTATTCCTCTGATTAGTGATTTGGGAAGGTTTGGGTTGCATGCAGTGGGACCCATCCTTGGAGGTATTTTGACTTTGGTGTGGGGAGCTGGATGGTCACTGTCTGTGCCAAGTGTGTGGGCTGGGATGCTGCCTCCTTGGAGATCCAGGAAACCCTGGAAAGTGGGATGGGAGATGCCAGCAGCAGGCTTGGTGGGCTGGCAAGCTGGGTCAAGCTCTCGGTGATGTGGAGCAGGGCAGTAATTCCCTTGGCAATTGCACTTTTTCTTGCAGAGCTCCAGACAGCTCTATTAATCTTTGCTAGGGAAATACCCACCCAGTTTGGCTGGGAGGCAGCCCAGATAATGAAAACTTTCATAAAGTAAGGAAAGAGGCTGACTTAGACTGTGTATCCAGAGGCAGGGTCAGCTCAGAGAGCCTCTGCCCCAGGAGGGGGGCGAGACAGGTAATAAACCATCCCGCTCCCCCTGGCGCCTAAAGCCCACAATAAATCCTGGTGAATTCCTCCAGAGCAAAGCTGCTTTATTATTATTATTATTATTGTTATTATTATTTTTTGTGGAGGAAGCTGCTACAGAGCAGTGGGAGGGATGTAAACACCAGATCTGCCCAGGCGAGTGCCAAAATCTCTCCGTGGCAGGAGCAGCCGCGGGGAGGATGGGGCTGCTCCGCTGCTTCCATCGCCTGCCAAGCCCGGCAGCTCTCCATCCTCCCCGGAGAACCCTGCCTTACGGGGCAGGGAAGAAAACCAGCCACTTCATTTCCTGCCCCTAACCCTTCTGGATCACCAAAAATCCTCCTGTTTGGGATGTTGTCGGCACCTTGCTTGTGACCCCCCCGCAGGGCTGGGTTATTCCTGGGTGTCCCGGCAGTGGGTTGGATGCAGGGATGAATGGGGCTCTTTCCCATGGTATTGGCTTCTCTAGGGGCTCCTCGTTGGCACCATGGTTGCTGCTGCCAGGTGGGATTTTCCCCTGGATCCAGGGAGGTCTGAGCAGCAGGCACACCCCTCCCACTCCCCAACTTCCAGTGGGGTCCCAGAGCTGTACCCAGTGAGGATGGCCCCATCAGATGTTCCAGCCAAGTGATGGGGAGGGGAGAAAAGGATGGGATTTAAAAGACAAGCAAAAGAAACCTAAAGGATAGGCTGGGAGAAGGCTTCTGGTGGTTTGGGTGGTTCATGAGGGGCTTTGTGGGCTTGGGAGATTTGGGGTTTGGGGGTTCCCTGCCAGTTCTTCCTGCAGGGCCATCCCTAAAAGCACCATGCTGTGTGTTAGTGCCTGGTCCAGGGACTCTGAGTATCCAAGATGTTTTCTCCCATGGAAAATGCTAAAATCCTGTTGCTGGAGGCTCTCCCATACTTTTGGGGGAATCACTGCCTGTAAACTGGGACTGACTGAGCCGAGGGACACATGTGGGGACTGATGCAGGGGGCTGAGTGCTGGGCAGGGTGGGACCCATCCTTCCACCCTAACCAAACACCCAAAAATCAGACTTACCCCCTCCTCCCCATGCCAAGATAGCCTCTCATCCTGGGCAAACACCTCCTCTAACCCTCCACACTCTCTGTGCCCGCAGGGTCGCAGGGGACTGGGGTCCATTTTCGTCTGGGCATCGGGGAACGGCGGCAGAGAGGGCGATTACTGCTCCTGTGATGGCTACACCAACAGCATCTACACCATCTCCATCAGCAGCACCACCGAGAACGGCTACAAGCCCTGGTACCTGGAGGAGTGTGCCTCCACCCTCGCCACCACCTACAGCAGCGGGGCGTTCTATGAGCGGAAAATTGTGAGTTTTACCCCAACATCGAGTGGGGCAGCACCTCCTGGGTGTTTTCTGTACAGCTGGGCTGTGGGTGATGGCTTAGTTGGAAGAGCTAGGCTTTGTCCTTAGCTCTGCAGAGGGTTTTGCCCTGGTTTTTGCTCAGGGATGTCGTGTTTTCCATGGTAAATGGGTGAAAGGGCTGGAGGTTTGCAAAAATACCCACGTAAATATTTACCTGTTCCCCAAAGTACTTGCTCACTGCATCTTGTTTTGTTTGGTTTTTTTTATAAAAGTGAATTTTGAGGATTTTTAGCCTGAGAGAGAAAAAAGGTTGAGAATGAAGACATTTAACAGGGGTGTGGCAGCCCCAAACTGGGAGCTGAGACTTTCTGGAGCCAAGAACTCCCTGAAAATGCTTGCACATGTGGATCAGTGCAGTTTTCCCTGTCACCCAGGCTGTATTTGCCCTGTCCCAACAGCTGCAGTGGCCTGGTCACACCATGGCTGACTGTTACTGACACCTGTGCATCATCTGAACCTTGGGAAGTAAAGCATCTCCCACCAACACAGCACCTTACCCAGCCTGGGGAGGGAGTTTTCCACCCAAGTGAGGCTTTCTGACCAAAAATTGTGGGGTTTTTTTGTTTGTTTGTTTGTTTTTCTCTTTAACAAGTAAATATTTTTTTTTTGTATTGAGGAGTAATTTCTTTGACCCCCAAAAGATGAATTTCCAGCCAGAAAACAAAATGCAAGTGGCATTTTCATGGCATTGCAGAAGTGTTTGCATGGCTGAGGCCAGCCCCATTCCAGTGCTACTGGAGCACTGTTGGGCAAAAACCCAAACCAGCTTCCAATCCAGAAATCACCAGATTAACTCAAAACTTATGAGCCTTTTAAAATGAGAAAAAGCATTTTTGGCCTTCCATCTCCTCTCCAAGTTTCTGGTACCCAAACATTGTGCTCTGTCTTCAAACAAAAAAGCTGGAAATGGCACTTTTTCCCCCTATACAAATGGAAATTCTTGTCCAAGACCAGGAGCTAGAGGCTTTAAAGAAAGTGTTTAATATGTCCCAACTCAGTATGCATCCCTTGATGTGTACCCACACCACTCCATCCACCTTTTCCTCCAGCTGATCCACAGCCAAATGGACTTTTTTTCCCTTTCAAATAGTTTTTGCACCTTTGAGAAAAGGTGTACAAAGTAGAGGGGCATTTTCTCATGCACCAAATGTATCTGCATCCCATTTTTGGGGCTCTGTGCCCCCCGATGGCATTGGAATCTTGTCAGGGCTTGGGTACCAACAGGCTCATCTCCTCTCTGGCAGCATCCCAAGCAAATCTGGGGTGCAAATGGGGTAGGGCCCATGCTGGGAGCACTCTGGGTGCTGCAGCTCCTCTCTCCACAGGTCACCACGGATCTCCGGCACCGCTGCACCGACGGCCACACCGGCACCTCCGTGTCCGCCCCGATGGTCGCAGGCATCATCGCCTTGGCTTTGGAGGCAAAGTAAGTGTAACCTCATCAGGAGAAATGTTCCCACATTTAGCACCTGGTGAGCAAAACCTGAAAGAAACAAGGTGGTTTTGTTTCCTCTGGAGTGACCAAAATGACACAAAGTTATTTTAAATCGCTCCTTTCTGGCAGTGTTGTTGTTTTGTATGTGTCTTCCCACAGGTGTTTTATTGATCTAATTCTTCACTTGTTGCCATCTGTTGAAAAGTTTGGGGCTGGTGACATCAGTCAGGCTTTTCAGTAGGTGCATTGAAAGCACTGACAGCCAGCTCCAATGGGAGTTTTATAAATACTTCCTGGGAAAAAAAAAAAAGTCAGAAAACATCACAGACATTGGGAAATGTCAGCAGAAGTGATGGTTTTCAGCAAGTGTTGCATTTCTGGGGGAAAAGGACTACTTTTTCACAATGTCAAAAACTCACAGAACTTTTCAGCGACACACACACCCCTGGTTCAAACGAGTTGCTCTTTTCCTCTTGTCCCCATCCCAGTCCTGGTTCCATCATGGTCCCTCAGCCCAGGAACAGCCCTTGGGCATCCCTGTGTTGCTTCATGGAGTGGCTTCTCATGAGCTTATTATTATTTTTATGGAGTGGAAATAAAATGAAGGCTGGGAATAAGAATAAGCCTCAGGGCAGCACTGCACTCTCATCCAGGGATGGTGATTGTGGCTCCGTTCCTCCTCCCCTGGTTTAATCCCAACACCCAGGTCGGGTGAGAGCATTTCCGGAGACGCCATTTTCATTATAAATATATTAAAAGCTTTAGATGTAATTTTTGAATTGTTTAGCTGAGGCATAAACCGCAACATTAACTACCAGAGCTTGGTGCTCAGGCATTCCATTATGGCAAGCGAGAATAAATTGAATTTCTTTCTTTAAATGTTGCTCAAGAGCAATATAAATCCCTGCTCGAGATGCTGAGCAACTGACTGTAAGTAAAGCAGGGAAAATTCTCCAGCAATATCCCTGAGCTGGGGTCTTGAGGGGGCTCAGAAGCACAGAGCACTCAGTGTCCAGCACTCTGAACACACAAACCCAGTCTGGGGAGGTCGACACAATTTGGGTTTAATTTTTCTGTTTAATGAACAACCCAGGTTTTATTTCCAGCAATCTTTTGCTGTTATTCCTACAAAGGGAATGTTTGCTCAGTATTGTGGATCAGCAAGCTGCCGAGCCCACTATCCTGCCTCAGGATGTGCTTTGCTCTCTGTCTCCTACAAAAAAATGAGGAATACCTTCCTGATTTGCTTCATTTCTACCCTGGAGCCTGAGAGCTAAATGGCCTTATCCAGGAGCAAATCCTACAATTCCTATGAGCATGTGGCATCCTTTCCTGGGGCACAACACCCTGCTGGGATACCTTAAGTGCTGGCAGGGTGTCAGCATTTAAATCATCAATTTCTGCTTTTTTTTAGGCAGGAAAGAGGGGTGGTTGGTGTGGTTTTTGTTTGGTTTTTTTTTCCTGTGGGGTACCTGCTGCTGCTGGGAGGACAGGGAACAGCAGAGCCACCCCATGAGCCACGTGTCATTGCAGCCCCCTGCTCACCTGGAGGGATGTCCAGCATCTGCTGGTCAAAACCTCGCGGCCGGGGCACCTGCGAGCGCCCGACTGGAAAACCAACGGAGCGGGGCACAAAGGTGAGAGGCCGTGGGGATGGCAGGGCAAGAAGAGCCAAACAAGGGAAAATAAAGGTCTCCAGAGCTTCACTTATGGGGAAAATACACCATGGGTGGCCACTGTCAGGTTCACTGAGGGCTCCTACCTTCAGGCTGTTAAGTGGAGGGAGGAGAAGGCAGTAATTCATGGGGTGAGATGCTTGGAACTCTTACTTGGTGGGGATTTGGAAAACTTGTTTGCTGGAGACTCTCTTTTGAGCTTCAGAATTTCTTGATACTTTCCTTGGACTGCTCCCAGCAATGGGTTTTCAGGGTGCCAGTGTGGATTTGGGGTGTAACTTGGCCAGGGTGGTGAGCTCCATGTGATGAAACTCTTCATATCCCAACGGGGTCAACTCCACACCCTCCCTGATTGTTGGAGGATGCTCCACCAAGCACTGAGGAGGAGCTCCTGATCCCTGCTGGGAAAGCTGAGGGTTTCTGAGTCTTCTCTCTTTCCAGTTAGCCATCTATATGGCTTTGGGCTGGTGGATGCTGATGCTATTGTGGTGGAAGCCAAGAAGTGGAAGATGGTTCCTCCCCAGCACATCTGTGTGGGAAGTCTGGACAGGGTGCCCAAGTGAGTGTTGTGGGGTCTGTGTCTATGGCTTGGTGAAGTGCAGGTCCCATTAGGGCTCTCCAGGGCCAGCTTTGAGAGTGGGTGATTTTTTTCCCCTTTTGCAAGATTTCGCTTCCCAGACAAGTGATTAATGGGGAGCTTTTGAGGGCTGACAGTGAGAGACCAAATCCACCTTGCCTGCTGGATCCTACGTGAGCAGTGATGTGTTGGTGTCTCCACCCTTACACTGAACACATTGTCTTGATGGAAGACACCAAAAACTGGTGATTTTTTTGCAAAGTTTACCAAATTTCCAGTGTCTTGGTTCTCTTTGTATTCGGCTTCAGGTTCAATCCAGCTCAGATGCACATCTCACCCTTAGTAGGTCAATCCCTCCTAGGTGAAGAGTGGAATCACTGACCAAGTGGACACTCATTTACCAACTCCTGGCTGTAGAGCAAGAGAGTTGTTAATCAGCAAAGTCTTTTAGAGACTTGCATATGCAAAACAGGAATGAGTGCAGAGCCAAGTGTGTTCATGAAGCTATTTATCTGATACAGACACTAATTACAGCCCAAAGAGGAGCGCTGCACTCGTAATTATAATAAAGCAGCGCCCTTGCAGCCCATAAGGCATAGATCTTCGAAGCACTTCAAACTCATCTTGTTACCATCCAGCAATTCAGCAAATTCCCCTGCTAGGACACTGGGAATTGCAGTGGCAGATAAGATAATTTTTGCTGTGAAGCAGCAGGTTCAGATCTAACAGGGTGTCCACGCCTGGGAGCCCGGGGCACTCTGTCCCCATCCTGACGCCGTGCCCTGTCCCTGGCAGGTACATCCGAGCTGACCACATGCTGCGTGCCAGCACCCTGAGCAGCGCCTGCGCCGAGCAGCGGGACCAGCACGTGCTGTACCTGGAGCACGTCGTGGTGCGGCTCAGCATCGCCCACCCACGCCGGGGGGACCTCCAGATCAGCCTCATCTCCCCCGCCGGGACACGGTCACAGCTCCTCGCCAGGAGGTGAGAGCAGCCAGAGCCAGGGCGCGTCTGGGCTGGGCAGCATCCTCCTTTAGGGGGTTGCTGTAAGTTTCCTTGGGTTTTAGGGGGAAGTGGGAGGCATGTGCAGGTTTCAGCTGCCGGAGAGCTTGGTGCAAGGGAGCGTGCATGCAAGGATCCCTAAAATCTTCAGTTGGCTGTCTACCTTTTCTGATAAAATACGACATTCAAAGTCACATTTCTTAGTGCATGACATTACCGTTGCAGGGTGTTTGACCACTCCAATGAAGGCTTCAAGGGCTGGGAGTTCATGACTGTCCACTGCTGGGGGGAGCGGGCGGCGGGGGAGTGGACCCTGGAGATCCACGACACACCATCCCAAGTGCGCAACCCCGCTGTGCAAGGTAAGGATCCCCCAGGGCCCACCAGTCTCTCACTCCCAAGACCCTTTGTAGGCTGCTTCGCTTGGCTATAAATTTATATAAATTGTATAAATTATATAAATTTATATAAATTATATAAATTATAAATTTGGAGTTTAACGGACTTCAACAAAATCTGTATTGCCCAGATTTTCAAAAATGGGAACGAAATGTCAGCTCTGAATGCAGGAGGCTGCAGGTCTGGCTGAGCTGGAAGTTGGTTTTCTCGCAGCAGCAACAGTAAACTGGCTGCACCCAAGAGCCAGGTTTCCAAAATTAAACTGTAATGAGTCAAAATGAGGAAACCCAAGAGCTGTAATTGTTGTTTGTTTGTTTTGCTTCACTGCTGGGACATCTGGCATGTGGGCTGGTTGTGCAACGACGCAAGGGGACGATGCCCCTCGGGCTGCAGTCGGATGGACATCCTCCCTAGACTGCCACCATGCTGGTGGGGGGTGGCCAGGCTCAGCCTGACCCCCTGCATGTCCCAAACTCTGCTGTGTCCCCTCCTCCCCAGCTTGGCTCCCTGACCCCCTCCCAGCACAGGAGCCGTGTGGGCAGGATCCGGCCCCGCCGGGAAGCGGCAGCCGCCTCGCTGGCTGGGGGCAGCGGGATGTGAAGCATCCTGCCTGGGGCTGGCGTGTGTTGTGGGGGTGTTAAATCCACACAATCACTGATAGGAAGCCAGGAGTATATTAAAAATTTCTCCCACGCTACTTTCTGGCGGGAGGTGCACGTGGGGGTGCATTGCACAGAAAGTGTTTCTGTTTGCTGCCTTCACCCCAAATCTTTTGAACTCAGAGAGCAGCAGCA
The DNA here is from genome assembly GCF_971803275.1 of Cyanistes caeruleus. NCBI lineage: Eukaryota > Metazoa > Chordata > Aves > Passeriformes > Paridae > Cyanistes > Cyanistes caeruleus. The sequence goes on from NC_141713.1 coordinate 2,819,469, forward strand.
AAGCGCCCACAGAGCTGCTTTTGCCCCCTGGTATTTACAGTTTGTGGCGGGTGTTTCTGAGCCCCTCACAGGCATCAGGGCTTGGCAAAACAAAATGAGAATGAGTGCATTAAGTCATCCCCTCAAAAAGTCTGTGCTGGGTTTGAAGCAGAGAGGGCACAGCAAGAGAAAAAAGAGGGAACATGCTCCCAGCTTGTAGCAGAAATGGAAATTAAATGTTGATTTAATATCACTAAATTGGTTAATTTAATATCAATTAAATACTATGAGTGTCATGTTGCTGCTACTGCTGCACCCCCAGATCAGGCCAGTGCAGCCTGGGCTTTCCTCAGGCAGGATATTTTAGATTTAAAGCAAATTCAATTCTTTTGACAAAGGCGCTTCCCCAGCTGACACTTCCAGGGCTTGACCCTTCTCAGGCTCCACACCAGCACTGCTCTGTGCAGCAGGTGTGTCCTCTCATGCCTTTGGGAGAGCCAGGGGATTTGGGTATTGCAAATTTTAAGCCCTTCCTGGAAACACAGGGATTAGTAGTTAAAGCCGAGCACGCTGCAGGCATGAAGTGACTCGCATTGATGGGGAATTGGAAGAAAAACAGTGTTTGGAAAGAAGCAGCAGCATTTTTGGACTCTCTCCCCAAAGCCATGTGGCTCGTGAAGGGTCTTGGTGTGGGTGTGATGCCTTGGGAGGAGGGGGTCTCACCAGGTGCACTACAGTGTTTTGGGGGATGCTGAGCTCAGACCTCTGTTGTGTCAAGCAAAGAGATGGCTGGAGCAACAGCAGCAAGAAATAATCCAGTGTGTGCCGGGTGGCTTTTGTCAGACAGAAATAATCCTCTATTGTGGAGCTTTTAAAATTACTGGTTCTCTGCAGTGTTGGACTCAGAGACTGTGGTGATGCTGCGGTTCCTCAGATGAGTTATGGAATTAAAAATCCCTTGTAAGTGGCTTAAACAGCTGCATTTGTGTGGGCTGGAAGCTCAGGGGCTCATGAACATTTCTGGGTGTTCACTGTTTGCTTCTGCATTGCTGTGCCAGCAGTGACACCCTGATGGTCCAGTCCATCCTCCTTCCCCATCCTTCTCCCCCATCCATTCCCCCAAAGCTGGATCTCCCAGAGACGGGCGAGACAGGGAGCAGGATGGCTGAGGTTGTGTCTGCCCCACAGGGAAGCTGAAAGAGTGGAGCCTCATCTTCTACGGGACAGGCGAGCACCCCTACAGCGCACTGAGTGTGCCCCAGTCCCGGGGGAGGTCACTGGAAGTGCCAGCATCGGAGATGGAGCCATCGAGAGCCGCCTTCCTGCAGAGCCAGGTGGAGGTGGCGGAGGAGGAGGAGGAGTACGCGGGTAAGCGCTGCCTGAGCTGCCACGCTGCTCCCCCCAGGAAAATGAAATCCTGATAAAAACTGGGGGAGCCACGAGGTCTGATCCTGCCTGGGGCTGAGGCAGGCTGGGAGGAGCAGTGCCTGTGGCCAGCACGGGGCAGCAGGATGGTGAAATTAGAAGGTAGGAAATGCCCCATCCCAGCCACAAATTGGTGGTGCAGCTGTCTGAGGGGTAAAAAAAGCTCCACCTTCCCTCCTCCAGCATGGGCAGGGGTGGGTGTCTCTGCTGCTCCCTGAGAGCAAGTCCCTCTTTCAAAGCTGCTGCTGCACTGGTGCTCAGCCAGAGGATGGTTCGGTGGGATTCATTCTGGGAAGGATGAACTAAAGGAAAGACAAGCACTCAAAGCCATGCAGCCCTATAGGATAGATAGGATAACATTTAAAATACAATAGATATAGGATATAGAATAAGATGGGGGAAGAGTCCAGGTGTCCATTGGTCCAGGGAGGGGTGTATTCAGGGCATCCTGGCAGTAGTGCCTGGAGGGTGCTCAGCTTCTCCCACACTGAGCTGGTCTCTCCCTCCTCAGGTCCGTGCCACTCTGAGTGTGGTGACCAGGGCTGCGATGGCCCCAACGCTGACCAGTGCTTGAACTGCATCCACTACAGCCTGGGCAGCGTGAAAACTGGCAGGTGAGGGGTGGTGGGGTGTCCCCATTGGGTTCCTGGGTGACAGCAACACCTTTCCTCAGGTCTCACAGCTTGTGTGGGTGACAGATGTTTACATAAAAAAGAAGTGTATGGGAAATTACATAGGTGGAGCAAGAGGTGTGAGGATCTCTGTCCTGAATTAGGGTACAGTGGGGTGGAGGACATGGAGTTGGAGAGCCCTCGAGGATCTTGGCCACACAATTATGTTGGGGAAGAAGCTTTGGCTTCACCGGCTGGAGTCACCCACACCCAAGGGACAGCCAGCTGAGCTGCCAAGTCACTGCAGGAATTGGGGTTTCCACTCCTCAGTCTCTTGGGATGGCACAGGGAAACTTTACCTACAGCTGGGATGAGAGAGTTCCTATCTCCAAATTAGACCTGTGACTTCCAAGATGCTGTAAATCACAAGAATAAGAAGTAAGCAAGGTCAAATTGCTGCCAAGGCTGGGGGACGCTGTGGGTGAGGGGACAGTGGCAGGTGCCCGAGGCGGGAGGTGACCGGTGCTGGCACCAAAGCCGGTTCCCTCCCCAGGATGTGCGTGAGCTCGTGCCCTGCTGGGTTTTTCGGTGACAACGGCGCCCGGAGGTGCCGGCGGTGCCACAAGGGCTGCGAGCGCTGCGTCGGGAGGGGACCGAGCCAGTGCACGGCCTGCAAGAGGAACCTCTACCACCAGCCCGAGATGGGCACCTGCGTGCTGCTGTGCCCGCCCGGGTTCTACGCCGAGGAACGTAAGGATGGTTATCACTTGCAAGTTGCAGCACGTGGATGTGCAGGGGTTGCTTCTATTTTAAGTGCTATGGGTGGAGAACACACCTTGATTCTTGAGTACTGGCTTTGAATTTCCCTCTTGACACACTTTGAACAGTGAAGGGAGGAGGGAAACCTCTGGGTGTTCAGAGGGTGGTGCAGAGCAGAGGTGCTCAACTCAAAGCTCTTAATTAGAAGACTGTAATTAATGACCCTGGCTGCTTGCAAAGCATATTTTTTTTTAGCAAGCAGTGACAGATAAGGTCACCTGCAATAGCAAGGATCTTTTGGGAGGAATGTGCCTTTCCACCCTGGGGAGCTGGTGCTGGGGTGCAGTGGGGCTTTGCGGCTCTGACTGCTGCTTGCAAATCACCGTCCGGATTTTATTCTCCCTGCATTGCTTTGTTTTTTGAAAGGTCAGAAACGCTGTCTGAAATGTCATCAAAGCTGTAAAAAATGTGTTGGCGAAGCAGACAAATGTACAGCATGCAAAGAGGGATTCAGGTAAAACACCAGCACGGGAGGAGTTGATACCTGCAGCACTCATACCTGTGGTTTAAATTAGGGGAAACCGATGGGAAATTAGAGTGAATTAAGTTCAAGACTAGAGATTCTGCTTCCACAGTGCTATAGCTGTGGTGCAGTGTGCCTAGACCTAGGAGGTCTAGGGATTTAAAGGTGGCAATTAGTGTCCCTTTCTTAGCTGAAAACCGTGATTTAAATTTAATTTCATTTTTCCCAGCTCTTTCCAGGGTGGTGGGTAAGTGCTGCGTAGAGCTGGTACCAGCCTGAGCTGTTCCAGGCAGGCTGAGAATCCCCACTGCAAAGGCAGAAACCCTTCCCTCAGAGTCATCCATGCTGAAAATTTTATTTGGTGAACCTGTTGAGTGGGGCTAGTACAGGACTGATTTTCCAGCACTGCAGGTGCAGGCAGAGCCCTCTGAGGACCACTGGGTGCCACTGCTGCTGGCCCCACAACATCTGCAGGACACAGAGCCCAGTGTCAGCTCTAGGGAGAAGCTGTTTTTCATCCCCAGTTGCTCAGGGAAGTACAATCCCACAGCAGTCTGCAGTGTTTAGGCACTGTAAGTGAGTCAGAGCCACGGTGTAGCAGTGGGGCTCTCTCAGACAAAGAAATTCCCGCTGCCAAAAGATTATCTACTCCCTCGGAAAAGCACAAGTGGAGGCACTTGTCAGACATAATCCGCACGGCGCTTGTTTTTTATTGTCCAATATCCTTTTAAGCCAGGACTTCAAATCATCCCTGCCACGGCGAAGCAGCACCGGCCCGGCCGCGGCGCTGAACCAATTTCCTTTTATTCTGGGGAGCCTCAGTGGTGCAAAAGGTCTTCAGGAGAGCCTGGCTGCCTGCCCATGGGAAAAAAAATAATTTTATTTCCTCCTGGATACTTAATTAAGGAGCCTGCAGCTGTCCCTTTGGTCCAGGCAGGATTTTAACTTCTTCTAAGACACTGATAAGCTGGCTGATTTTCCAGCACCTTCTGTGCTACAGGCTGAGGGTGCCATTGGACTCTGGGAGATGAGGAGATGGGAATGGGCTGTGTTGAGTCCTCATATCCCACAGCTTTGGGTGCAAATGTTCTCTGCTTTCCTGGCAGCCTGGCAGGGGAGAGCTGTGTGCCAGAGTGCCAGCCTGCCATGTACCTGAGCCGGGAGCCACGGCGGTGCGAGACCTGCCCTGCCAGCACAGGTATGGCCTTGGTCCCACGGCATCCCATGCAAAACCCCAAACCCCTCCTGCATCAGATGCCACTCCCCACTGTACCCACCCTGAGCCGAGGCAGAGCGTGCTGGGGGAATGCAATCCCAAGTCTCCAGCACATCCTGTGAGGTATATGTTCATGCTGGAAAGGTTTTTAGGGGAGTTTTTACATTTTTATTAGAGCCATTTTTTATTTCTCGATCTCCCCGAAGCCAGGTGCTTTAGTTTAATAAGGTTGCGGGGGAGGCTGTAAAACCCTCCTGGAGTGATGGAAGGTGGCTTTGCAGCGGATAAAAATGTCAGGCAGCTGAGGTGTGTTATCCCGTGTTATCCCAGCCGCCCCACAGTGCCGGGCTGGCCACTCCCGCTTCCCCCAGCTGCCTCAAGTTGCTCAGCATTCCCTTTAAATCCTGCCTTCCTTGCTTCCTGCAAGTCTAATTATTTTCCATTGTTAATGTTTGTGCCTGCCCTCAAAATCATCATAGATCTGATGATAATATGATCTCTAGACAATCCATGTTCAGTGGCATGAACCTCTTCTATCATACATGGGCAATTGCCTCGGTCTAAATCCAAAATATTTATTGATCTTGTTGGCAAGCCTGGAAGGGAATGGGCTTTTATTCCCTGAAGAAAATGATTTCCCTTCTAATTCTTATTCCAGTCAGTGTGAACGTACTCCACCACAATTATTTTTCCAGCCTTTTCTCGTCTCCTTTTCCTGTATAACCATTTCTCAGGCTTGGTGTGTGGAAGCCCTTTAATGATACCACCTCCATCACTGAGCTTTGCTGTCCAGCCACAACACACAGACATCAGAGTGGGGCTCTCTGCTTTCCCAGCTCCTCTCTGGAGCACTTTCCTCCTTCAGTTCCTCCTTGGCCCAGTTCAGCATCTTCTTTTCCATCCTGGGGAAATCCAAATCGATGCATGCTTGGGAGTGGTGGCTGATGGCCCAGAGGGGATGTGCTGGTCCTCACTGAGCCCTGGTAGCCAGCTTTTGGCTCTGCAGAAGAACAGACACTGGGTCCCAGCTGAGGTTTTTGGGATGGAAGCTGAGTTTTTGGGGTGGGAGCCAAGCACATGCACGGGACCCTGTGGCACAACAAGCATTTCGTTCACGAGCAAGACAAAGCCAAGCTGGTGTCCCCATCCCATGAAGGGCTGTGGCCACGCTTGCTCTGTCTCCAAAACCACCCAGGTGCCATTTTTACCCTTGTCCCTGTCCCCACAGGGCCAGGTGAGGATGACTGCACCCCCTGCACCCCCGAGGGCTCTGCACCCCACTGGCGCTGTGTCCCCGCCTGCCGTGAGGGTTTCTACCCCGCCAACAGCCACGGGCTGCCCAACAAAGTCTGCAAGAGGTACAGAACCACCGGAGCAAAGCCAGGGCTGGTGGGGAGCACTGCCAGCCATGACAGGATAATGCTGGAAACAGCTCACAGCTTGATGAAAATGAAAATAGGGATGAGGGAGCCAGGGCAGCTGTGGGGCTGGACCCCACACGGCCCTGCCCTGTGGATTTCAGAGCAGTGAAGCCGCACGCACCCCCGCCAGAGCCAGCCAAGGTGTCTTAGGGCTACAGTGGAAGGGGCTCAGCCTCAGCCCCGGGCTCTCTGGAGGAGGTGTGGGAGGAACAGCAATGTTTAGGTAAATAGCCCAGCTTTCAATTAAACCTGCTCTGTTTGCCCCGTGGCCATGTTGGAGGAGTGCTCCCCTCTCCTCAGCCCAGCAGGGGCTGGGCGCAGGAGACAGGGAGATGCCGGGAGGCAACAATTTGCTCCCACTCTCTCCGGAGCTCTGCGCTTTAACTGGGGAGTGGGAGTGGATTCAGCCTCATGAAAGCAAACACGAAAGGCAAGGATTAAAGCTGATTTGGGAACACACAACGCCATCCCTGCCTGCTGGGGTTTCACTCACCTGCACTGTTTCTTTGGCAGGGAGGAACAAGGGACCAGCATCCCTTCCCAGGGATTTCAGGCACAGTCCCCAGGCAGGAAGCACAGTGCTGGGCTCTGTACTCTGAGCAAATGATGGGACCAGCACAGATTCCCTTTGCAGCTCTTTTTCTAGCTGGGATGGCTGGGAGGTGAGATGCATGTCCCACTGAATCTTCCCAGAAGGAAGATTTTGGGATGTCACCAGCTGTCACTGGCCATTGAGTTGGCCTCACCAAACCCAGGGCTTCAATAATGTTTCAGCTTCAAATTTGCCATTTTCCACATCCTCTGGTTTGGTCTGGCTGTCACAGTGCTAACAGATGTCTTTTGGCTGACGGCCCACTGAGGGTGGCCTGAGCAGGGTGTTGGTGCTGGCTCAGGCCACAGCAAGGTCTCTGTCCCCAGGTGTGATGACCACTGCTCAGCCTGTGAGGGCTCCAGTGGAAACTGCCTCAGGTGTAAGGATGGCTACAGCCTCCTCGGTGGCTCCTGTGTGACAAATGAAACCTGTACCAACGGTAAGTGGCAGAACTGCTAGCACAGTAGTGCTCTCCTGGTAGCAAAATGAGAGGTTTGGGGGATTCCCTTAACCATTTAAAGCTAAAAGTGCTGGAGCTCCTGGGCTTGCTGGGGCATGGCTGCAGTGGGCTGGGCTTGGGTTGTGGGGGGCAGGTGGTTCACCTGGCATTGCTTCTGGATATCTGCCTGTTGCTCAAACACATCCAAGCATTTGTATTTTGTTATAGTTTAATCTTGGGGCTAATTCTCCCACTCACTGCAAAGCTCTTTTATTCCTTCATTAAAACCATGTGAAAGATGCCCTTAAAAAGTGACTCCTTTTCAATTCTGTCTCCCCCAACACTGGCACAGTTGCTGCGCCTGTTACATGCAATGTTTGTTTATTTAAAATGTTAATCTGCTCTCATTTTCTCTTGTTCCTCACCCCGGCCTCCCAGCTGACAAGACTTTCTGTGAGATGGTGAAATCAAACAAGCTCTGTGAAAAGAAGCTGTTTGTGCAGTTCTGCTGTCAGACGTGTCTTATGGCCGGGTAAAGTTCAGCGGCTGCATCCATCCAGGACTTCCACTGACTGCCAGCCCAGTTTTGCCAAATGTTTAAGACAAAAGTTTATTTTTTCAGCTTTGGGAGAGTTTACATGGTGCTGTCAAGCATTTGCTCGTAAGTTTGATAGCTTTAATATCACTGTCGGCGCGTTTCTATAGCAATATGTTAAGCAGAGATTGGAGCGTACCCTGAGTGATCAAGGCCTGGAAGCAGCAGACAAGTGGTGATATTAACACTCTCAAACACTCCTGGTGAGCAGGGACCAATGCATGATCCATGTACACACGCTTGGTTCTTCGCAGAAATCCTACTGATCCGCCCGCTCCGAGCGGCCGGCGGGAGCCCTCACCACAAGGGATGCAGGACTTCACACACCTGCGAGGAAAGAGCCAATTCTGGCTCATTTTTGGTACCCTTTTGTGCCAGGTGCCAGCTGATCTAAACCTGCATTGCCAGCGCCGTGCTCTGTACATAGGTCAAACGATGAACCAGGCGGCTCCGGAGCGGGGCCCCACAGCCCTCTCCGGCACTCCTGTTCGGATTCGCTCGGTCACTGCTTCCCTCTGGCCGTGGCAATAACTGGAGGTTTGAGGACCAAAGCCAGAGCTGCCCCCCGTGGCTCTGCAGGTGTGTCAGCCCAGCAGGGCTTTGCCCTGCAGGTAACTGCAGCCAGGCAAAAGCCGTGTGCCTACAAGGAGTTGTAGGGTTTGGGGGGGGCGGGAGGGGTTTGTCCACACAGACCAGCCTTACCACAAAACGTATTTCCCTCCTGGAACTGCTTGTACATTGCTGATTAAGTCAGTTCTGGAACAAGCTAAATCCTTCCTCTAAACGAGATGTTGTCCCAATTAATCTTTCTTGGCATTTTGCGTTACGATCCTCCCCCTATTTCGCTGGGTACACCCCTCTCTCTCTCACAAAATCCTCCTGTTCATGGCAGTGATTTTTCTTGGGCATCTATTTCCCAAATGAGACATTCCAGGGATCCAGCCAGGAAACTTAATTCTACAAAACCCTTCCCCAAACAAACCTTTTCATGCTCTATCTTAATAGTAAGTCATGTGGTGTTTATATAATTGTGTTTAAAATATCCTTGGCTATGTTGTTTTACAGATTTTTAAAAAATAACTTATACAATCCTTGGGTTTTTTCTCCGTGGACTATTTTTTATATGGGAGTGGGGTATCTTTTTGTGTTTTATTCCTTCTCCTTTTCTCCTCTCTGACCCTGCAAAGCCACTCTTTGCACCAGATGTATGTAAACACTCTTTCCTACGCTGCATGTTCTGATTTTCATTGTTAATAGTTTTAATGAGTTAAACCTTTCTCCAGTGAAATTCCCAGTACAAACTGTCACCAGTTCCACACGGAGCTGGGATAATCCCTGCTTGGTTTCGGCTGCAACGACACCTGCCCTGCCTGGGCTTGCCCACAAGAGCTCACCTCAGCCAGGTGAGGAGGTGAAAGCCACACTGTCTCCAGCCCTAACCTGCCTGGACCAAATCCAAGGAAAGATGAAGCTTTGGTGAACTGATCTTTAAGTTAATAAACTATTGATCTCCCCTGACAAATGAATCTGTGCTTTTTCCAAATTCATGCAGCCCTGAATGGAGACACTGCACGTCCTTACTTTGCTGGACAAAGCAGCTCCTCCTGCTCAGCTCAGAGCACTTGTGGGAGAAATGCTCAGGAACAGATGAGCTGCATCTGCAAAAACCTCACTTTTGTTGTTGTAAAGGTCTTTTTACCTCCAGACAAAACTCAGATTCCAAATACCTGCCCTGTGCCAGGCTGGGCTGGTGCACCCAGGGCCATCTTAGTATGGTTTGGGGCTGTGCTGGGGCATGGGTGGGTGTATTCTCCAGTGTGGGGGATCCTGGCTGGCAGAAGGGCTTGCTCCCCTTTCCCACTCACACAAGGAGCATCCTGAGCCCTCCAGTTCCCAACTGTTCCCAGCAGCTGGGAACCGCAGGGCCACTGTTCCTTGTTGGCTGTCTGCGAAGGAGAGGAGCCGCTGGTGTGGTTGGGGAAGGGAGGGAACTGTGGAACCCTTTGTTTGTCGTGTTGGTTTTGCAACAACCATGGGCCAAGTGCCCAGGGTAGTGCCTGGATATCTGGAACTGAGCTTTTTAAGTGGGGAAAAAAAGAAAAGAATAGAGCCTTCCCACAAGGGAAGATGCTTTCTCAGAGATGTGCAGCTGTGGATTCCTGCATTTTGTTGGTCTTCACAATCATCAGATGATGAATATGAATTAATCACATACAATGATTCCTTCTCTTGGTGCAGGATTTCCCTTTCAGTCTCAGGCCAAACCAGAGGTCAGAGCTGGGGTGACACACTCCTGGCTTCTGCCCCTTTGGTTGGAAAATACCAAACTTCATTTCTCCTGCTGTGTTAGTGAAAAAACAGGAGCTGTGGATCAGGAGTACTGTGCCAGCCTTTCAGTTCTCTGGCTCACAGCAGCCTGCCTCTAAATACTGCTCCTTGGTATATTTAGATGTACTGAAATTCTACAAAGAAACGAAAATGCTTACTCTTACATCTTGACATAACTTAAAATACACACTGGGGAAGGCAATGCAATTTAAGATGACCAGTCCCTAGCAGTCCCAGCTCTATCTTGCTTTCTGCTGCCTTCCAGCCTGCCAGGGAAAGAAAAACAAATTCTGCACATTGAATTCATGCAACAACATCAGCTTCCAGCGTTTCCCTCAGAAATCATTCTTGTAAAGTAATAAAATTCAGATTATTTCTCCAAGCTGTTGCAATACTTGCTTGGAGCTATTAAAGTCTGACTGGTATGCTCAGAGGATCAAAGTGGCTGTGTCTTCAAGATAAATGCATATTTAGGCAATTTATTAAAGCTCATTTCTCTGTTGTCTCTTGGCACCAAAGCCAAATCTATAATAGCTGTTTTCTGGAAAATCTTAGCGCAGCCTGACTCCTCGTTTGCAGTTTGGCCGTGGGGTTGCAGCCACGGCCATCTGCCATTGTGCAGTTGGCAGGTGGGGAACACAGATCTTAAAAAATCATTGCTTTGAGTTTCCATTGCAAAGAAAGGATTGTCGAGAGCTTGTGTGCAGCGTCTGAAACCCAGAATCCATCTGCTCGCAATTACTATTCTATTGTGGCTGTAGAGCTGAGGCAAACAGATGTATTGTGCTAAGGGAGACAGGTCCATGTTTTATTTGGCCTTCTCAGAGGCAGGACCTGCTTTCCAGGAGGCTGGAAAGAGTCTCCTTATAAGAACTGCCTGAAATGACTAAAGTCTCTGTTGTCTTTAACGCTGCATGATGCCTGAGTCATGTACAACAGTGCTGCTAATTCTTGGGTTTTTCCTTGTGACAGCTCCCTCTTGTTCTTGCTGCCTCCTATGTTATAAAACAAATGCAGCTGTTATAAAAACCTGACTCTGTGCTTTCCCATACAGCTCTGGTGAAGGAGTTTTCACAGCAGGGAGCACAGGAGCTGCCTGAGCCCAGCTGAACCCTGGCAGGGCCAGCTCTGACGCTGCAGGTCTGGGGACTGAGCCAGGCGTCGTGCCCAGGGTGATGCCCTGAGAAGCTCCCAAAAGAAAAGCATGAGCCATCCCTGTGAAGTGCCAAGTGTGGCTGCAGCATTTGGCCTGCTATAACATCCTCTGGGTTCACAGAAATGTCATGTCTCACAAAAAATAGCCTTCCCTCGATGGCAGTGGAGACAGAAATCCTTCCTCATCCTGCTCCGCAGGCCTTGAAGGCTGGGGAAGGATTTCCCCAGAAGTAGTGGCTTGGTGACATTCAGCAGGTTTTGGGGGTCTGGGGGTGTCACTTTCAGTTCAGTCACCTGCACTGTTCAGCCATCAGCTGAGCCCTTCCCAGCAGTGCCAGGCAGTCCCCAAGGCTCAGACCCAGGGGCCTGGGTGGGAGCTCCTGGCCAGGCACAGCAGCCAGAGCCACCTCAGCTCCCCCAGCACAACTCATAGCTTTTCCTTGCTGTTCCCCAAATCCTTAAAGCCAGGTAGGGGGATGTAGTGACATTTGCAGGCAGGTTTTATCTCACGGATAAAGAGTGTGTGTCGTGCTGCAGCCTGTGGGGTGTTCTCAGCCCATCATAGCAACTCTGAGAGCAGGAACGCACACGGAAGGGATGGAGAAACTGTCCCAAATGCTGCAGGGGGAAAGCACTTATGGGCAGCACAATGTCCGGGAGCAAAGGCTGAGCTGCTGCTGGGATGGACGGAAAGCACTGAGAGCTGCGGTTGTAGAAGGTGCCCTGGATCTGCAGCAGGAGGGAAGCAGCAAGTGCTTGAACACGGTTCTGTCCGAAGGGAAGCACCAGCCATGGCAGGACGTGTACTCCCGCTCTGCCCGGATTTCTGCAGATAAATCTGTGCCTGGAAACACCAGAAGGTGGGAGGGAGCCTCTGGTGGCACCTGTGCTTCTCTAGGGCACTGCTGACGGCAAAGCCAAGTCCCTTCTGAGCTTGTAGGGGCTGGGGCGTGGGGCTGGGAGCTGGCCCGGGGAGGAGCGGGATGAAGGGATGGGTGTGGGGAGCTGCACCGGGCTCTGAGGAGGGGAATGGAGGGATGGGCGTTGGGGGCTGTACCGGCCCGGGAGGAGCGGGATGAAGGGATGGGCGTTGGGGGCTGTACCGGCCCGGGAGGAGCGGGATGAATGGATGGGCGTTGGGGGCTGTACCGGCCCGGGAGGAGCGGGATGAAGGGATGGGCGTTGGGGGCTGTACCGGCCCCTGAGGCGGGGAATGCGGGGATGGGGCGGTCCCTGCCGTTCGCTGTCTCGGCGCTCGGCTGCGCGGCTTGCGCGTGCTCGGCGCTCGGCGCGGTGTCCTGCGGCGGCCTGGCGCGCTGTGGTGTCGCGGTGTCGCTGCTTGTCGCGGTGTGTCGCGGTTTGTGGCGATGGTGAAGCTCACGGCGGAGCTGATCGAGCAGGCGGCACAGTACACCAACGCCGTCCGCGACCGGGAGCTCGACCTGCGCGGTGCGCGCCCCCCGCGGGGCGAGAGGGGCTGTGCTGGGAAGGCGGCGGGCGAGGGCGGAGGGCTGAGGCCCGGTTGTGTGTGTGTGTGTGGTGGAGCCTGGGGGAGGACTGTGTTGAATCCCTCACGATTCTGAGAGGCTGTGCTGGGGTTTGGAGGGTCCGTGATGGATCTTGCAATGGGGCCTGGCGCCTTGCGCGGCCGGAGGTGCCGAAGCAGGACGGGGAAGCCGCGGGGAGGTTGCTGGAGGGGCTGCAGTGGCCGGGGGTGGTTAAAGAGGCTCCAGTGGCTCCGGAACCTGCGGGGGATGTGAGGGAGCGAATTCCAGAGCGGTAGAATGGTTTAGGTTGGAAGAGAACCTAAAGATCATCCCTTCGCAACTGCTAGGACAGGGAGATGTAGGAGGCATGTGCTGTGGTGGGGGTGGGATGTGCTCCCAGCACGAGGGATGTGCCAGAAAGGTGGTTTTGCTGAGAGGGAGGAAGAAGGATTGAAAAAGCCGTGAGCGCTGTTTGGTTTGAGGGGGAGAGTCGATCCCGAGGTGTTTTGTCTGAGGTTTATCTTCATCCTCAGTCCGTCCAGATTTGCCCCCACACACTCTGCTTTGCTTTGGTCTGCTCTGCTGTGGGCACCATCTGACCCCTGCCTTGCACTCTCTCTCCAGGCTACAAAATCCCTGTTATTGAGAACTTGGGTGCCACTCTAGACCAGTTTGATGCCATTGATTTCTCTGACAATGAGATCCGCAAACTGGACGGATTCCCCTTGCTGCGGAGGCTGAAAACTCTCCTCATGAATAACAACAGGATTTGGTAAGGGGCTGTGTTTTAGCCTGATGGGACCCTGGGGCAGAGGAAAATGCTTTTGGGAGAGAGGTGTGTGTGTCTGTCAGTGCTGGGTAGGTGCAGGAGTGTTTGTTTCAGGCAGTAAAATCAGCACGGAGCACTGTGTGGGTCCTCTTTCAGTTTCTTTCCTCATACAGTGCAAAAGTTGGTGTTTGTTTCTCAGCCAGCACAAGGAGATGCAGAGTTTGGGATTTGGCCAGATCTTTGGACTTCAATAATCAGCTCCATAAAGACACAAAAGAAGGGATACCTGCAAGGGAATGGATTTAAATCTCAGATTGTATCTAATGTTCTTGCAGTGACATATTGCTAGCTTTGTTAGAAAAGTGTTTTGGATGCTCAGCCAAACTTCTGGTGTCACAGTGGGTTTTTCACAGAGAGATCCTCTGTGTTACTGTGTTTCTCTGTATTTTCACCATTGCTAATTCCTGCCCTAAATGAAACCTTTGGTTTTTGTTGTTCTTCAGTCGGATTGGTGAGAACCTGGAACAGGCTCTGCCCAGCCTCACAGAGCTCATTCTTACCAACAACAACATTGCTGAACTGGTAAGCTGTGATGCAGGATAAAGCTAAACAAGCTTAAAATTTGTGGTTTTCATCTCCTTAATTAACTATTTGCCTGAGAGTAGTGCCATGTGCTTTTGATAATAGTTGGTTCTTTCTCTTTAGAGCAATATCCTGTAGTTTTGGCAGTAGTTAATGGTGTACATGCTTTAATGAATGTGATTTGCTTCATGCAGTGGAACAGCAGTCACAAAGCTTAGTGGTTTTCCTATTAAAATAATTACAGTAATTTAATTAATCTCTAAAAGAGATACAAATTCAGGAACTTTGTTTTCAATTATTTGATTTTTCTGCTAAAGGGGATTAAAATTTCTTCCTGTCTTCCCTTCACTCAGGGTGAACTGGATCCGTTATCAACTATTAAATCATTGACTTACCTGAGGTATGTAACCCCAGAAAGAAAAGCTGCTCTTTCTCTGGTGTCTGAGCTCTGCTGCTGGCCTGACCCTTTGCTTTGGTCTGGAGTGCTCTGCTTTTTATGAGCTGTGACAGATCCTTTAAGTCTAAAAATTGAATTGATAAACAGTGTTTCCTCTACTCTTCATAAACATCTGGTAATTATTGTCTGAGGTTTTATGTACTGTTTTATATATATATAATACTGGTTTTATAGACTGTTGGGATAATGAGATTAACATCTCTATAAACCAATACACAAGTGCTGAAGTGAACTTAACCTTTAAAAACCTAAAACCAAAAGGTTTAATTGGTTGATTAAAAAAAAAATAGTTTAAAATACATGCAAACAAGGCCTTTTCAATAGTATCACATTTGGTGTGAGGGACAGAGAGGAACACAGCTTGCCCTGTGATTTTTCAATTGTTCAGTGTCCAGATAAGAAAAGTGATGTTTCAATTATTTTTGGGGGGAGTATTATGATTATTTTGAGGTTGTTCTTAATGTTGTCCTTCAGTTAAATCTACTGAATTGCTAAAGTGCAAGTTTTTACTACAGTTTCCATAGTATCAAAAAACTGTCAGTAGGCTTATTTCATGGTGTTATTTGTTATCTGTTGCAGCAGGAAGTACATGAATGCATTTCAAGTATATTAATATTTTAAAATATTTTGTATTGAGAGCCTCTTTATAACCTTTATTTATTTCACAGCGTTCTAAGGAATCCTGTAACAAATAAGAAACATTACAGATTATATCTAATTCATAAAGTTCCCCAGGTCAGAGTGCTGGATTTTCAAAAAGTGAAGCTCAAAGTAAGTCTGCTTGCTTTTGATTTAGGGGTTTTTGTTTGTTTGTTTGTTTGGGTTTTTGTTTTTATTTTGTTTGTTTGTTTCATTCAACATTTCATGTTGAAAATTCACCATGAACAGTGGTCTTGTAAATTTTATTGAAACTCTGTAAGTGGGTCTACAACACTCTCATTGTTTCCTTTCAAGGTTTCATTCTGTTAAGGATAGAATCTGTTTAATTATGTTTAATTAAGTTTCAGTGCCTTTGTTTAGTGTTACTCTTTTCTGTGTCTCTGGTGTTGGTAGGAGACACCTTTAGAGAAAGAAATGAGCAGAAACACCACAGCCTTCAGCTCTGGGTGGGGGGTGAGTGTGGGAAAGAGCTCTTCGTTCTAAGAGCATGAGGTTGATACATCTTTGAGTGTTTGGGCAATGTTTATCTGCTTGTTCTTGCATCTGGTCTCCATGTACCAATTTCACTGATGAAGATGAGCCAAAGTGTCTTTCTTGGCCAAGAGAAAAGCTTTGCAAACTGTGATGTTCTCAAATTAACTTTGTGTGTGTGTGTGGTATCGCTGTAGGAGCGACAGGAGGCAGAGAAAATGTTCAAGGGCAAACGGGGTGCACAGCTTGCAAAGGATATTGCCAGGAGAGCAAAAACGTAAGATAAAACAAATTTACACTGGCATCCTCCTTCAGAAACACCACTTTCTTTGTGTGCAGTATCAGGCAGAAAACTGAAATATCAGCTGCTGGCAGGATGCCTCAAAAGCTTTTGGATCCAGAAGTGCCTTGTCCAAGCACCCCGAGTTTTGGATGGTGGTGAATACATCTCAGAAATGTTTCTGAAAGAGAGAACTTGTTCAGGGTGGATTCACTGAAGTCAACAACCAGGAAACCTTAATTTTATTTTTGTTATTTAACTGCAGAGAGGTGGCCATTATTTAATCTGTGTTTGGTGGGGTTTTTCTCCTAGATGATTGGTAACTAAATTATTTTGTTTTGCCAGGGAATAAACTGCAAAATCTGCTGTAGTTAGGAGATGAAATACAAATGAAAATCTTTAATTAAGCTATTAGAGTGTATGTTTAATTAGTTTAATTGTTAAGTGGTACATTGTATGTTTTGATTAACCTATTTGGTAATAAGAATTCAGATCATGTGTGGCAACAGCATTTCCAAATTAATGGTTAAATAGAAAAATGTCTTAAACTTATTTAGCATTTAAATCTGTAATAGATGGATTTGAGCTCGAGTTTGTGAGTGGAAAGGGATTCAGGTCTGTGACAGTTCTAGAATAAGCAGGTGATTTTCCTTAAAGCAGCAGCAGCAGATAACCTTTTTCTTTTGACCACTTTAGTGCAGGCTTTACTTTAGGCTGTTGTAATATCTTATTCGACACATGGGAACAGAAAACCCATTTTCAGTTAGTCTTTATTTATCCACCCTGCTTTTGTAATGGCAACAGACCAGCTGAGTGTTCAACAACATCCAAACCAAAGAGCTTTTGTCAGCTGCCTGATGAATAAAGTTAAGTTCTGCCTCTGAGCAGATGAAAAGGTGGGGGGGAGTAATGGGACAGTGAGGACAAGTTGCTGGTGTTTCTGAAGGAGGCAATTCTTCACTGTATCAGTTTGTTAACAGAGATAAGATACTACACTTGATGGAATGAAATGCTTTCAAACCTAGTTTGGAAGCATTTCAAGTTAAGAGAAGCAGCTACTCTTCAAAAAGTGTTAACAGGTCTTTTTTTCCCTTTTTAAGCTTCAATCCAGGAGCTGGTCTGCCAACAGACAAAAAGAAAACTGGGCCCTCCCCAGGGGATGTGGAGGCAATTAAGGTAAATATGGCAGGAGAAAAGTGGAGGAGGAAAGCTGCCATGGATCCAAATTGAACAAATATTTCCTTTGTGCTATTCAGACAAATAGATCAGCATGTCCTGTCTCTGGTTTAGGTTATTTTTCTGTAAGTTTTCTTCTGACCTACCTGTATTTTGAAAACTTAAGTGAAATGTTAACCTGAGTTCTTCTAAGGGAGGGGGAGGTAATGATTTGTCATTTGTAGAATTTTCTAGAACTAGAATTTAGTAGAACTTCCATAGGCGTTCAGCATCACTTAACTGGTAGAAATCTGGGTTTTGTGTTTATTCTGAGCAGTCTGACACAGGGTGTGTGAGGATTCACTGAGTTCTCTGTTTCTCAGACTGCCATAGCAAACGCCTCGACCTTGGCGGAGGTGGAGCGGCTGAAGGGATTGCTGCAGGCGGGACAGATCCCCGGCAGGGAGCGGAAATCAGGTCACTCTCTACTTCTGCTGCTCTTCTTTAAACAGAATCCACCTCTCTTCCTTGATTCCTGATGCTTTATGTGATCTCTGTAGGGAGTTGGGTAGAAAAAGTGGGAGCTTGTCATGTGTGGAGCACACCCCTGGCTCTGTGTGATCTGCCTGGCCTTGAGTGCAGCTCAGGGCTGTCACCTGCACTCCCTCCAGAGCAAGGTGCCAAACAAGGTGCTTTGCTGCACTGGATGACTCCAAAGTTCATCCCAGTTATTGAACAAAATGAAATTACGGAGTCTCTCTGGACCTGTGCTGAGCATCAGTGCCTCGGGTGTGGGTACAGCAGTGAGTCTGGGAGCCCTGCAGAGATGTGTCTCAACTGCAGGCTGGCCATAGCACCAGTTTTCTGTACATTGGGGCTACCTGGATTTCCCGTTCTGTAGAGTTCTTAAACGTTCCCTTTATAACTCTTCTGCAGAGGGGTGGGGAAAGAACAGCAACGTCTGCAGCAGCTGCCCTAAAACTCTGACGTGTCCTTTCAGGCCCATCGGAGGACGGCGAAGAAGAAATGGAAGAGGACACAGTGCCAAACGGATCGTAGCCCGGGCCGTGCCGCGCTCCGGCCCTCCCCAGGAGCCCTTTCCTGTCCCATTCCTGTCCCCGGCAGGGCCCCATCGCTCCCGTCCTCGCGCATTTCGCTGTTCAATAAACGAACGGTCCCTTTTTCTCCCGGTGGTGCCGCATCCGCTTCCCGCCCGGGGGGGGCTGGGGGCGGGCTCGTGCGCACCCTGATTGGCCGCCTTGCGCCTGCCTCCCTTCTCTCATTGGCCGGCGCAGCCGCACGTCACCCCGGGCACTCGGCCAGCGGCGGCGCGGCGCTTCCTGGCGTCGGCGGACGGGGCGGTGATTGGTGGAGCGGGGCGGGCCCGGATGTGAGGCGGCGGCGGACGGGGCGGTGATTGGCGGAGCGGGGCGGGCCCGGATGTGAGGCGGCGGCGGACGGGGCGGTGATTGGCGGAGCGGGGCGGGCCCGGACGTGAGGCGGCAGCGGGTGATGGAGCCCGGGGGTGACGGTTCCGCGCCGGGGCCGGCGCTGGGCCGGGGCGGCCTGGAGGCCCTGCAGCACACGGGTGAGGGGCCGGGGGCCGGGAGTGAGGGCGGGGGGCGGCGGGGCCGAGGCGCGGAGCCGGGGCCGCTCCCCCGCCCGGGTGGGCCCCTTGCCGCGCGGCCCGCGCTCACCTCCGGCCTGTCCCCATCGCAGCGGGCTCGGTGCTGTCCAGCTATGGCTGGTACATGCTCCTGGCCGTCGTCGCCGTGTATCTCCTCGTGCAGAAGGTGTCTCGCAGCCTGGCGGCGCGGCCGAGCGGCCGGCCCGGAGCAGCTGAGGCGGCCGAGGGTGAGTACGGAACGCGCCTGTGGCCTCCGGGCTCCTGCTGGCCCTCCGCGGCCTGGCCCGGTGCCTGGGAGCCGCTGGGATCCGCACCGGGCTCTGGAGCTGCTAACAGCCTGAGGGAGATCCGGTTGTGAGGGGGTTTAGAGGAGAGTGATGCTCGGGATAACGGCTCAGCCCCCTGAGCCTGAGGGGATCACCGGGAAAGGTTGGGCCAAGGGAAGTGTTTTTAAAAGAAAGAGAGGAAAACCATGTCCCAAAGTAAGGTGTTTGGGAATGAAGGAGCGGGAATATCTGCTCTTTGGTGGTGCAGGAGCTGAGGGGATGGAAGCTAAAAGCACCCATGGTCAGTTACCAGATAACTTCTAAAGCCAAAACTCCCAAATCTAAATCTTGGGGAAGATACTTCTATAAATACTCACTTTTTATTAATATTCATCATCCCCTTCCAGTTATTCTTTCCCAGTTCCTGCTGTGGCAGGACTGTGTGCAGTTGGGGTGTGACGCTGTTATCTTTGGGAGTGTGGCACAGGTTGTAAATCTCACAGTCAGGATCCTGCTGAGAAGCACAGGCTGTGCTCGTGGCTCTGCCAAATCCATGAGTGCTTGGCAACGATCCCTTGGGCACATTGGCACGACAGGACATGGGGCCCCAGTAAAATCTTATTTGCGTGCCCTTATCTTTCTGCAGTTCTTTTGTGATGATAATTAAATGACGATTTAATTGCCCAAATTGCCTGTAAAAATGAAATTACTGAAAGTACTGACATTGCTTTTTCATATTCATCACTGGATCGTAGCAAAAAATGAGGCAAACAAATGTGGAGGTGCTTCAGCTTCTGGAATAAAACAGAGCAACATTTGCCTTTTTTGGGGGGTATAATTTAATTTTCCTACTGACCTTCAAAGGCCACTCATGAAGAACAGTGGTGCCTCAGTATGGATTTTCTGAGACCTCCAGGTGTCTTTTGAGATCTGTGTCATGTTTGTAAGTGATTTGTCTGCTGATGGAGGGTGTTAAATCCACTGCTGCACTGACACCAGCAGGACCCATTGCCAGAAGGAGTAGGAGTGAATGTGGGCTGGTTGCCTCATCCTTCTGCGTAAAAGAAGTTCTCTGGGTAAAAATGGTCCCTGTGAAGCCTGGGTGATGTTTCTGAATTAATTTGTATCTAACAAGTCCTTCAGATATAGAAGGAAGTGTCCTTGAAGTGTGAAGTTTAAACTTTATGGTTAGTTATGCTTGTGTCCTTATTAAAATCCTGTTAAAGCAATTGCTTTAAAACAGTAAAACATGATGAAGTTTAATTCAGCATATAAATTACTATAAAAGATTATCTGGAAACTGAACTTGAGCTGTGATTTTTAGAAAAACAGCTGCAGGGAGAGATATGAAGCTTTCCTTACCACAATTATTTGAGGAGACCATCTAGAATTTACTTTGAGTAGCTTTGCAAACTCTTTCCTGATTTCCTAGAGCCTGATGCAGTGGTGAGAAGGCAGGAAGCTTTGGCAGCAGCTCGCCTCAGGATGCAAGAGGAATTGAATGCACAAGCAGAAAGATACAAGGAAAAGCAAAGACAGGTAACCAGAGAGCATTCCTTCCTTTAACTCATACATTTCTCATCAAGAACTTTGCTGCTGTTAAAGAAAGCAGCAGAATGTAATTGTGGGTCTGGTGTTCATTTGTTCCCAGGTAAATCTGTACCTGCAGGAACTTAGTTGTGTGTGCAGTGAATAGCTGGAGGGGTCTTGCTGGCATTTAAATTAACTGTACCACTGCATATGTGTGTTTTCTGCTCTTAAAGGCAAATATAAGTGTTAGAAATGTAGCTTAGCATTGCTGCAATTGAAGGGTCTGAATTACAGCTTGAGATCATGAGGAACAGCGAACTGCTGAGTGGGGCAGTGCAGAAAATATGTGATCTTTCTTTCCTCTGTAGAACCCCACATTGTGCATTGAATTACTGTCACATGCAATATTCTTTACTTAGTGCTTTTTATGGATTTAGGGTTTGAACTTGCCACTGGTTCTGTTTTACTTTCAAAATGTTTTAAAGCATCAAGTGGCCAAAAAAAAGCCGCAGACTCAGTCAGGACATCCCAAGGAGGGGCAGAGATGTGGGTGTATAAAAGGAGTAAATTCTTCCATAATCTCAGGGATACTGCATCAGATAGACACATTTTGTTGAGTCTGTTGTTTCTGGGGATTCTGTTAGCTCTGAAATCTTAGTTCTTAGATTAAAGCTTTATCCTGTATTTGTTCTGTAGCTGGAGGAGGAGAGGCGAAGGCAGAAGATCGCGATGTGGGAGAGTATGCAAGAAGGAAAAAGCTACAAAGGAAACCTGAAACTGAATCAGGTAACAACCATATTAATTATGTCACAGTTGTGTTTGTGTGACTGAGGGAGCTGAAATTTGTGCTGAGTAACTTTTTTGCTTTTCTGAACAGCAAGAAGTAGAATCTGGTGCCTCTGCCTCAGCAGTCCCAAAATCTAAACCAAACAAAAAGCCTTTGAGAGGAGGTGGTGAGTATGGAATCCTTCACACACTCTGAGCATGGAACAGGTCATTTATCCAGCTGTATCTATGGACTCTGTACATACTTTTTGTCTTTTTAAAGGAAAAAACAAAACATTCCTTACAAATGAGCTCTTTATCTGTGATCAGCTGGTCTGCTCTGTCCTTTGTGCAGAAAGCTGGCAGGGAGTTTCGTGAGTGCTTTTCTCTGGGAAGAGAATGTATCAGGTTTTTCTTTTTGTAAATATGCTTTCGCATAATTTACTGAGATTTTTGCCACTCAGAATTACAGATTCTTACAGTATTTCTGGGATCCCTCCCCCATTATTGTATAAGGTCAATAATTTAGTATCTGGTCTGTCTTTCAAGCACCTGAGGTACTGAGTAAATGCAGGAAGAGGGTATTTTACTTTGTATTATGTATATTCAGAAGATGAAAGGAAATTATTATGTAAAATGTGACCTTACTTTTAAAATACCACAGTGCTGACCTATTGAATGTATAAATCCTGTAGCTGTATAAACTCTTACCAACTCTCAAAGTGCATCTCACTGTTAAACTCAGTCACCTGCTGGAATCATCTTGATGGATGAAGTGCTTTCTAGTCTCACACTGCCCATGTCAGGCTCACTTGCCATGCAGGCAGTCTGTTTCCTCTCCTCTCAGCCCAGCAGCCCTTGCCCATACCTGCAGGTGCTAATTTGGGTGTATTTTAATGACAGTTTTCCACAGTGGAGTGGATCATCCAGACAGCCTCAATCAGGCTGAAAAGGAGGCCCACTTAGGGTGCAATGCTGAGTGACTTGATTAAGTGTATGAAACCTGTGGATTCTTGATTTAACATCCTAAACCTCAATAACAGTGCAGTGCTGGGATTTCTGCTTTGAGTATTTCTCCTGACATTTGAAGGAATCAAGCTATTGATTCATCTTAGGTTGTTTAATGAGGGTGTGATGTCTGATGCTGCCAGGTATCTTTGATAGCTCTGTTATGGGTTATTTACCTCCCTGGGGATGAGAAATGCAGGGGTCAGCTGTGCTGAGAACCAGGATCAGGGCAGCTGGGTTTGGGCACCCTTCCAGCTGCTACCTGTCCTATTTTAATCCACAGCAAAGTCCTTACTTAAGTAAATTACAGAATTAGAGGTCTCAGATCTTCCCCTGAGGTAGATCAGCGTGAAGTGAAAGAACCATCTGTGCTGCTCAGCTGCTCAGTTGAGCTAGAAAGCAAAACTTGGCTGGTATGAGAAAAACAAATTTCAAAGATTAAGGTAATGCTGGGAGTTTCAGAACAGGTTGCTTTGTAAACCCCCCTGGTTACTAGAATTTGGGTTCTTAGGTTTGTGCAGAAGAAATTGAAGATGTTTGCCAAGTTCTGAGTGGGTTCTTCTGACATGAAGTTTCCCATGGTTACAGCATTAGGATGTTCAACTAAAGTGCATTTGCCTTTTCTACCTATGCTTGCCTTTTCAAATGCTCTAAAGAAATACTTTGCAGTATTAATGAGTGGATTTACATTTTCACCTTCAGACTACTCCTTGCAGGACTGGAATGAGGGATTATTTTAAGTCACTGGCTGTTTGGGCTCTTGGAGAACAGATACACTCTACAGACTTTACTGTAAGAGCTGCTGTTGCTGCTCTATTTATCCTGCAGCTTTAGAGCAGACTTAGAAAAATTAAATGGTGATTCATTTCAATTTCATTTAATCCAAACTGATCAAATTAAAGCACAAATGTTATGCAATGGTTTTCAAAAGAGAAACCCTCTCAAGTCTGGATGTTTTCTGTGCTTTCATTCTCCCTAAAATGCTGCTTGCGTAAAGGATGAGCAAGGTGTAAATATTATGAGACCTATTTTTGGTGTTCCTTGTGCCTTGGTGAAGGGCTGTGGAGGATGAATATTAACAGAGTGGGTTTCTCCTCTGTGTTCCAGGCTATAACCCACTGTCTGGAGAAGGAGGAGGGACGTGCTCCTGGAGACCCGGCCGGCGGGGCCCGTCAGCAGGTGGATGAGGCTAACGTCCCTAGTGTCCCCTGGCACTAGCAGGCTTGATCTTACCCCCTGTCTAGCTGCCTGCAGCTGGCTTGTCACAAGGACTCCTTTGGGACTGGTTTAGTGCACTTGTTAACTTGAAACAGATTTTGTTTGTTTGATTTACACCCTTTCCAAATTGTAACACATTGGCTGATGCTACACCAGAAAAATACCTGATCCTCTTAGAGAGGGCAAAGAGAGAAGCAATTTTGCTATAATCAGTTAATTTTCACTCTTCTGTAGAGAGGGAGTGTAGTTTCCAGCCATAGTGAATCACCTGGGATTGTGAGATCTGGGCTCTCTGACAAATTTAGTTATCTATGCTCACTTTACCTCTGTGAGATGAGGATATTTACCATCCTCAGATAGGTTACCAGATTTACCTTCCAACTAAACACAGTCATTTAGAGAGGAAGGATATTATCATTGGCAGACACCTTGAATTTAGGAAGGGGGACTTTCAGAAAAAGCACAGGTGATCTGACAAATGCCACGGATTTGCACCAAAGGCCAGTTATTGCAGAAGAGTCTCTGTGACAAGCCAGCTTGAATGATGTTTTCCTTAGAAATGGTAAACAAACCAGTGAGGATTACTGATGATAGACAGCAGACAGGGGGGTTCTTGCTATTCCTTTTTTTTTTTTATTGCAACTGCTTTGTAAAAACAAGACATTATTAATATTAAATATAATTGCAGACATCGTAAATCTGGTATTTACAATCTTGTGGTTTTCTACAGCATCTTTTTTTTTTATAGAAAGCATTTGTTCTAGTGCAATAAATGTGTATAAAGCAAGGTGGGAGATGAAGTAACTCTGCTGCAGCTTGGGCAGCACCAAAACTGAGGGTGGTGTATGCTGAGGAGGGCTCTGGCCAGTGAAAGTGCCACACTGGCAAGTGAGGGGTGCAAGGAGTGTGTGGTGTTCATCCTTCTGGTGTATGTCAGCACCGAGGACAAAAAACAACTGGTCATCATAACCAAACTTTCCTAGCATCCCATCCCCTTGATTTTCTCTCTAGAATGCAACAGACAAATAAAATCCAGGTTGTTTTTGGAAAGGAGTGAAATAATTCCTGTTGGCATAGGACAAGTGTCCCTGTGTCCAGTTGCTGTTCCTGAGCTGGTCTGTGGGCACTGGGGAGGGAGCAGTGGCTCCTTAGAGCTTAGGGCTGCCAGAGCACTTGTTTCTGAATATTTACTCTTGGAATACTTGTGCTTACAATAGCTACAAGTGTCAATTTTGAATACATGTTCATATGCTTATTGATGTTTCTCTTGACTAGAAATGCAACAGGAGCATTATTAGAGAGTTTAAAAGTTGGTAATGAAATTGAAAGGCCAAGGAGCTTTTGTTTTAGACACAACAAAGTGTTTGGTCAAGTGTGTGTGGAAGGTGAAGTGAGGCTGTTGATGTTCCTATGGGAATTCATTCAGAGGCCTTCAAACTTCAGGTTTTAATCCTGAATAAGGCAAAAAGAAATAGAGTTGGGGAAGGATATTTTCAACATCTGAAGAGTCTTCCTCAGGAAGTAGGACTAAGTTGTAATGTCGTAGGGAACATCTCCCTTGTGTTGAGAAAACAGGCAACAGACTGAGATGTCTTCAGAAAAACAACTGGGGGAGGTTGTTGTCTTAAAGAAGCAGAAATCCTTGTGCTGGTAAGATGGTCAGGGATGGGTTTATTTAATTCAGTGAAAACATTTGCAAAATAAATAAGCAGGTCTTAACTGAGCATATGCTAATCTTTGTCAGTGTCTCAAGACTTGCTTCTGGCTAGGACTAAGGGTATGGCTTTTTGCCCAATTCTAAGGTTTAAAAAGACATGTCAAGTGAAAGTGAAATGATGTACATATTTCTGGAAGTTTCAACCTGATTTTTCATTTTTAATTTTTTTTTAATCCTCAAGTTCCTGAATTTTCTTAGTCAGACACTTCTAAGCTATTGAACAGGGTGGGAGGACGAACCTCAGCTCATAAAAGTTTTCTTTTGGCTCACAATGTGCACAAGAGGGAAGAGTTTTTCCTCTGACTTCAAATGGAAAGCTCTCCCCTGACCACAGCCATTATGGAAAGGTGGTTTCTTGCTGCTTTATAGCTCAGGAGTGAAGCATGTAGAAAGCATTAGGTGAAAGTGAACTATGTAATGAATCCATTGTTCCTGGTTTGGTATGAATTCCCAAGAACTTGAATTATGAAAGATCATATTAAAAAGCCTTCAGGAAATTTTTTTTTTCCCCCCACTAGAGCAGTTATGCAAGAAGCCTCTTGCTTTACCCATGCAGATGTTCTGGAAATACCTCTATCTGGAAGAAGCTGGATAATAAACTATTTAACTGCTGGATAATGCTATTTAACCACTGAAGAATAATCTGGTTTGGGTATTAAGAAATAAAAAAAAATCAAGCAAGTGTTCAGAGGCACAAAAAATTCCTGAAAATGTTACTTGCTTAAGAAGTGCAGCTAAATATTTTTTGTTGCTTTTAGATGATTTATATGCTGGAGGAGCAGAGTTTTTTGTTTTCTTTAAATTGCAGATGAGATCTGGTTTGTGCATAGTTCTCTTAACTATTCATCAGGAGATACTGAGCACTGGAGTTAAAACTGAACAAAACAACCCACGTTGTCAGACTCATAAAAATTATTTGGCTTTGTTTATGCCTTTAAAAAACATTGTGAAATGAGAGAAAGATTTTAAGAGGGATATTGCATACTTGGGCGTTTAAAAAATATCTTTCTTATACTGGAAATTTTTAATAACAAACAGAAGAGGGAGTTTGGGGGAGTGAGGGCAATGGGGGAATCTGTCAGCAGAGCTGTTCCCAGGTGTTCCAGAGTTATCTGTGTCTCAATCAAAGATCAATGTGAGTGAAAATTATAATTGCACCTGTATCTGCAAGGAACTGCTGTCCTTGCAAAATCCAAGTGCAGGTGTGAAATGCCAGTACTAGCACATCTCATCTGCTGTGTTTATGCAGTTCTGTACTATTCTGACTCCAAACTCAAGGAGCTGGGCTGTTCTGCGGTGGCTCCGTGCTCAGACTCTGCTGATATTCAGCTCAGCTGTTTAGATTGTGGGGTTTTTTGGGGGGAAGGGGGATGTGTGTCTTATTCCCCTCCCTAGAAGATGACTTTGCATTCCAGAGCTCAGTGAAGGAGGATGGCATCCAGCCTGAGAGTCTCCTGTAGATTTTACCAGCAGCCCTATTGTTTTTGGCTGCATTTAAACCCCTCTAATGCTGTTCTTTCTGCCTACTGCTCAAGCAGGCAGCTCCCTCGTGCAGTTGGGTCCTTGCAAGGCTGGCTGCACATCAGCACACATCTCAGCATCAGATCCACCTTCTGGATGAATTTTGCCCTTGTACAGCTAAAATGTGGCACCTTGTCAGGGACCAGTTTAGCCACAAGTGGGGTTCAGAGTGTTTCTGTCCGCGCTGTAGCTGAACAGTGAAACTGCAATTTCCAGCTGTAAAAAGAGCTGGTCTAGACTTGGATGGGCTGAAGCTTTGGGTTTTTAATTTATTTTTTTTTTCCTCTCCCTCCTGTGTGGAATGAGAGCTTGGCTTGTGGAACAGCTCTGCAACCACAAAGGAAAAGCACACAGCTGCTGGCTGGGTGGTGTCCTGGCCCGGCTGCACCATTGTAGCTGATTTTGTGAGAGCTTCCAGGGCAGCCTGACACACACCCTGCCCATATTCCCAGCTCCAGAGCCAGTGACTTCAAAAACTTCTGTTTTTTTCATGAGAAACCAATGTCTTCAGTGGAATAGGTGCCCTCAGCTCAGCTTCGGTGCGGAAAATACACATTTCTTGTTGAAGATTTCTGTGGCAAGGTGCTGGCAGGGAGGCAGGTGCTGTTCTCATGTATTTATTGCTGTGATTTTATTTTGAAGTGCACACCTGCTAAAAAGCACTTTCAGCACAGAGCAAGATCACTGGTAAATTTACAATTTGACTCCTCCCTCTCCCATAGCTTCTTTCTGTGTGGTTGTTACTGAGCTGAGCTTCTGAGCTGGTTCTGTGGGTAAAAGTCGTGGAGGGAGGCAAGGAAGAGAAATTAGAAAATTTTATTTAAAGAGAACAGAAGGGAAATGGATACCCTGAAATACCTGGCATTTAAGTCTAGTTCTAGTGCCCTGCATTAAAATGGGGAGTTACTGTAAGCTTGGCCTAAAAGCTGCACTTTGAAGAAACCAAAACATCAAGTTGTACAGCTTTACTTTATCACATACTGGGAGGGGGGCAACACTACCTGTGAATTCCATTTCTTAGGCAATGTAATTGCCACTTCTTTAGGTGTTCTGCTTTTCAGGCTATGACATCTTGCTGCTCTCTTTTTCCATACACATTCTGGGCTTTTCCAGCGCTTTCTTGACTCAGGTGTGGCAGCAATGCATCAGTTCAGAAATGCATCAGTCCCCTCCACAAAGCTCGAGAGCCTTGCTACAGCCCGCAGTGCTGCTGCCATCACCGGGGAGATGAGACCCGGAGGTCGGGCAGGTCCCTGAGGAGCTGCCTGGGGAGCAGGAGGGTTTTCCATGGCACTGGCAGCTCTCCCGGCCGGGAAGGCGAGGCGGCTGCACTGCGGGGCCGGGCCGGGCGATGGCAATGTCGGGCCGGCTGGCGGGGAGCGGGGACAGCGCTGCTCTCCCTCGAGCGGGCACTTGGAGTCATCCCGCTGGGAAAAGCTTGGGACTGGGCCGGGGCACGATCGGAATAGGACGGGGAGGGGAAAAAAAAGTGGGTGCTGGAGCTGAGAAAGGAGTTTCTGCATCATTTGGGAAAATGCAGCGGTGCTGGAAATACTGTGACAGAGATAAATGCTACTGGTTGCCCAGTGAGATTTTTTCCACTGTGAGTCTGTTACATTGAATATATGAAATATGCTCATTTTCCAGTGCCTGGGCAGTTTTTAAAGTATAAGTTTGAGTATTGGAACATTCCTAATTAAAGTTTCTGGAGCATTTGGGGAGTGGTGCACTTCTGTAGCTATTATTTTAAAATGTGGTCAAGAATCTATCTTGTAGAAGGTACATCCTGCAAGTATTGGAGTGGGATTGCTGGAGATCAAAATCAGTGGGAAAAAGTAGTAATAATGCAACACAGTCCTTCTTTCCTCTACAGGGCAAAGTCTCCTATGTGGAAGAAACCTTCTTCATTTGGTATTCAAGTTCTTTATTCCAAAAGGATGACATTTATTCTGTATGCACACACACACACACAGAGGCAGCTCAAGGACTTGGCTTTTTCATTGTTTAAAAATAGGATTACTGTTTGGTTAATCTGATTATGAATCTAAACTATGTGGGCCTGTCAAGTGGGCTCTCACCGGCTGGTCTGGGTGCTAATCTCGCTAGAGGGAGTGGGATGGGAGCGTGGAGATGAGCACACACCACGTGCATCCTCTGCAGATTTTGGAGAGCCCTTGGAATACTTCCTCCAGCCATCCTACAAGGAGTTGAAAAGATGCTGCATAAAAATGCGTTTATGCTTGCAGACTGTGTTACAAAAGAAAAATATCACGTCTTTGAATATATAGGAACCATGATGTATAGTGACAGCTATTGAGACCAAGAGCTGTATTAATAGGGAATGGCACTTAAATATGATTATGCAGTATGACCTTTTGCTGCCATCCAGATTAAAAATACACTCTAGGCAGGTAACAGTGTTATAATTCCACTGGAAGAACTAAGCCATGCTTTTCAAGTTTCTCTAAATCTGCTTTTTTCCTTTTTATTTTTCCCAGCAGCTGCTCTGTGCAAGAAGAGGGGAGGGGGCAGAAGCAGTAAAAGGGGCATGTGTGTGCCTAGCACTTTAGAACATTAGTTTGGCACAATAAATGACATAAAGGGAGGCATGTGGATGTGCTGTGGGAGTTGTGTGAGCATTGCAGCATTCCCAGGTGGCACCCCCTCTTCACAGCTGGACATCTCAGCCTTACAGCCAGGGGTGTGACCTCGTACAAAACCTGACCGTGCCTCCTCTCCGGGACAAATCCTGACACCAGGAAAGCTCCCCTTCCTCCTCCTGCCCCTTCCCAAGCATTCTCTGACCGTCCCTGCACGTGCTGAGCTCCAGGACCATGATTGCCCTGGAGGTGCAGGGAGGTGGGAACATGCCCAGGAGAGTTCTGTGCTGAGGAGATCCATCAGGGGCATGTGCTGCTCTGCTTCATCATTTCCATGTGTGCTGAAGTTGCACGGAGTTCTCAGTTCTAATGACTAACTTCTTTTCTTTGTGGGAAGAAGCCAACTGACAGCTCCTCAGCCCCAACCCAAACCTTTCTCTGTTTTATTGCCTTTTAACCACGCTAGCTCTGCCTTTTCCTGTAATTCATAGGCCACAGTGGCTTTCCCTTGAATCAGGAGATTTTTACAGCTGATTTGGAGCAGGCAGAGAGTAATCTCATTCCTGCTCATGGACTTGCCACATGTGCTTCTCCTGGAAAGGAGTGGCCTTGCTTTGTTTTTAGCTTGAATGTCTCTTGGTGTCGTGTATTTCAGGACCTGATGATCAGGCTTGTGGGGAGAGGAGAAAAGCAGAGTTTAATGAAGAACCTTTTTTAAGCACAGTAAAAGATCCACGTGTGCAGAATGGCACGGGCTGAGGATAACCACAGACTTCATGGAAAGGATCAGTGCACCAGTAGTTAGAAATAATTGTGAAGCATTGCAAACCTTGGGAAGTAGAAAGAAATGACAGTGGTGGCTGGGGAGGGGATGCAAAGGACAGTCCAGCTGGCTTTTGCCAAGCAATGGTGTTCCTGCCCTTCCTGGCTTTGCCTGTCTTGTTTGTACTCCAGTTGGGACTGTTCTTCCTTTCTCTCTCTTTCACCATTTAGTTCTCCTCTTCACACAAACACCTCTCACTCAAAACATCTCTGTTCTGCCCATGGGCAAACAAAAGGAGACGTCCTGCTTTTCTTTCCCGTTCACTGTTTGTATTTCTTATCTAATTTCTATTTGTAATCAATTTTATTGTTGTTTAATACCATAAATCCTGGTGGCACTTTCCTTGTGTTATTTGTGTTCCTGACATCACAAATCCATCTGTGCTGACCTCGGTATGAGGATTGCACCATCAGAAGAGCAATAAACCCCAAACAAAAGCGTTTTTTTCAAGACATGTCATCGAGCTCATTAGATAAGCAGATTGTGTCATTACCTGCTCAATCCCAGAGGCGAGACAGTTACTTGTGATCATAAAAAATCTGTCATGTCTCTTTGGCTTATTTCTGTAGAGTATTAATGTGGTGCGACATCCTCTTTTGCAATGGTTCTTGCTCAAGAGGTTGCTGCCGTTACACCAAGACTTTCTTCTTCCCAGCTCGTTGTGGATGACATCATGATATAAATAAAATTTAAAATGGAAAAGACTGGCAATTGGAAAGGCTGAAGTGTGCAGGAAATGGAGGAAGCCACAGTGATAAGCAGGAGGTCAGCGGGTTGTACTTGATAAGTTTCTTCTGTTCAGACTGGATGGTTTTTTTCCTGTGAAATGTGAGGGGTTTGTGGCTGCTGCATTTGAAGCTGGATTGCTCTGTTGATGAAATGCACGTGGAGAGTCAGTGTGGACAAAGGAAAAAGAAATCTTCACACAATACATAAAAAGTCTTCAATCTGTTGAGCGCTCACTGTAGCCTGCAGATGGAAACAGACTGACCTATTTCTGGTTGGTTTAATTAGCAAGGTGGGAAAAACCAGAGAGTGCCTGTGCCTTGGCTCCCTGTCACTACAGCATGTGCTGCACAAATGCACCAGTGCCAGGCAAACAGGGCTGCAAGGCTGCTCCTCACTGCCTGCATCCCCGCGGTCTCTTGGGCAGCAGGGACCCGACCTGGTGCCTATCCTGGATCTGTGTCCCAGTGTCTTCCCACCCTAGTCTGAAGGGCTGGACTCCCAGTTCTGGCCCCTGTGCCAGGGTTCTGCCATGGGGTCTGGTGCAGGGTGCTGGGATGCCTGTCCTGGGGTTATGTCCAGGCTCTCAGTCCCTGTACCCAGAGCTGAGCATCCACATTCTCTTGGCCTCCTGCCCCTCTTGGTCTGGACAGCTGGGCTGAGTTTCTGGCGTTCCAGTTCTGAGGTGCCAGTGTGGGATGCCGGCCCGGAGTCGCTGTCCCCTGTGTGGAATGCCTGCTTAAGGTTCCTGTCACAGAACCACCGACCGCTTTGTGTCGGAAGGGCCCTTAACGCTCATCTCATTCCAGCCCCGCGTCCTGGGCAGCAGGGACACCTTCCCACAGACCAGGCTGCTCCAAGCCCCGTCCAACCTGGCCTGGAACGCTTCCAGAGACGGGGCGGGCCGTGCAGCGGTGCCGCTCCGGGGCGGTGCTGAGGGAGCTGGCTCCCGTCCCGGGCCCTCACCGCGGCTCCCGGTGCCCCCTCCCCACGGCCGCGTCCCGGGGGCCGCAGCGGGGCCCTCACGGCGGCGGCTCCGGCACGGCCGGGCGGGGCCGGGGCAGCGCGGCGGGGCCGCACACGGCGCCTGTGCCGAGGGGCAGGGCCGGGGAGGCGGGCGGCCCCCCGCTCCCCTCCCTCCGCTTCCCGTCCCTGCCCCTTCCCCCATGGCGGCGCTGGGCGCCTCGGCGCGGCTGGCGGCGGCGGCGGCGCTGTGAGCAGCGGGCCGGGCGGGCATGGCGGGCCGCGGCCGCCGCGCCTGGCTCAGCGTCCTGCTGGGGCTGGTGCTGGGCTTCGTGCTCGCATCGCGCCTCGTCCTGCCCCGCGCCTCCGAGCTGGCGGCGGCGGCGCGGCCCCACCGAGCCCGCCCGCAGGGCTGCCGCCCGCCGCCCGCCGCCGCCGCCGCCGCCCCGCCGCGCCGCCCCGGCCCGCCGGCACAGAGCTTCCTCTTCGTGGGGGTCATGACGGCGCAGAAGTACCTGCGGAGCCGCGCCGTGGCCGCGCACCGGTGAGGGGCAGGGGCCGGCGGGGATGGGGGGGCCGGTGGGCTGCGTTGGGCTGGGGTCTGGGATGGGCTCGGGGTCGGTTCGGGTGGGCTTGACTCGTCTCAGCTCGGTTCGGTCCCATTCAGCCGCGCTAGGCTTGGCTCGGTTCGGTCCCATTCAGTCGAGCCGGGTTTGGCTCGGTTCGGTCCCATTCAGCCGAGCCGGGCTTGGCTCGGTTCGGTCCCATTCAGCCGCGCTAGGCTTGGCTCGGTTCGGTCCCGTTCAGCCGGACTCAGGCCGGTCCCCCCGGGGTAAAAGCGCCCGGCCCGGGATGCCCTTACAGCCGGGATGCTCCCGCCGGCCCCGGGCGCCGCTCGCCCTTCCCCGGGGCAGGTGCGAGCGAGCCTCGGGGCACGCTGAGCCCCAGCGCTGCTCGCTCCGAGCCGGGCTCGCTGGGGAGCCCCGGGCGCTCTCCGGGCGGGCGGAGGGAGGAGCGGAGCCCCGAGCGCGGCTCCGCTGCCCGGGCAGCTCGGCAGACACGCGAGGGCTCGAGCGAGTCGCGTTCCGCTCCCGCAGGGTCTGGCTCAGCCGGGTTCCGCCTGGCAGGTGGCCCCAGTGACCTTGTCTGGGGGTCAGGCAGCCCCGGCGGTGCGAGGGGACACTGCCTGCCCGTCAG
Source organism: Cyanistes caeruleus (assembly GCF_971803275.1). NCBI lineage: Eukaryota > Metazoa > Chordata > Aves > Passeriformes > Paridae > Cyanistes > Cyanistes caeruleus. Next base: position 2,852,334 of record NC_141713.1, read on the forward strand.
CCACCGGAGTGTGTCCCTCGGTGCCTCTGCCTTGGGCGCTGCTGCGCCGCGCTGTGCGGACCTTGGCTGCTGCTTGCGGAGCCAGCTGACAGCCTGATGGTAACTGGGATAAAGTTTGGAGACCGCTGGAATCCCCTGGATAGGGAAGCAAAGACCACTGTGCCAAGCCGAAAGCGTGTGCTTGGGAAGGAGACCCAGAAAAAGCATCTGGGAATGGAGCAGAACCCACCTGGGCTCCCTGCAGCTGCTGCTGAGGCTGGAGCAGGTAGTGAAACAGCTCGGATGAGGAGAGGCAGCCTGGGTGAAACTCTCCATGCTTCAGACTGGTTGAGCTGATGCAGGAACCAAGGTCTCTGAGCTGTGTTTGTTCCCTGAGCACACCTAATTTTGGAGCAGTCTTGGTGCTTTGCACTGTGTGCTGCTCGCCGTGGTCCCCAGGTGCAGCTGGGTATGGCCGTGTGTGCCAGGGGCTAACGGGAATTCTGTCCAAAGCCTCGGCAGCATCAGGATAATCATCTCTTCTGGGAGAGATGTGTCTGTGGCTTTGGTGAAAGCCTGTGCTCTGCTGAAATGTGCTGGGATGTGCTCGTGGCTCCGGTGTGTGTGCAGGCAGTGCTGGGAGGCTGCACGGGAAATCGGAAAGAGTTAAGAGCTAAAATGTCAGCTAAAATACCCCAGCTCTGGTTCATCCAGCATCCTCAGAGGAGCAGCCAGAAGCTCTGGGGCAAATCTTTAATAAAACATCCCCTTTAGTCTTGTGCTAGAACAAACCCTTCTCCATGTCCTGCCTGCCCTGGCTGAAAAGTGCTCGGCCCCATTGGCCGGTAAGAGCAGGATGGCAAAACTGTGTATGATGGGCCATGATACCATCATTCCCAGCTCAGCTCTGGTTTCAGGATATCTGTCTTTATATCAGCATCAAATTAATAAAGCAGTAAAATTGCTTTGTTTGGGCAATCTGAGGCATATTGTCCACCAGCAATGGTTTTAATGGAAACTTAATTCCTTCTTCCAGCAGTAGACCTGTAATTAAGTTACAGAGAGTGCATGATTGATGCTTTGAAATGGGTGAAGGAATCCGTATCTTCAGGGTTATGTTCTCCTTCACCATGTGGGATGGAGCATTTTGGATTGCAAATCTCACGGGCTGTGTAATTTAGATTTAGATGCAGAGAGGCTGTAGTCACGTTGGGACATCACGTAACAGGTTTTATGGCAGAATAGTTTGTCCAGCATCCATCAGATTTTGCGTCAAGAATTTGGAAAAGGGGAATTTATCACTGTATTGTCCAGAGTGTTCTTTGGGGAGGAATTCACTTTGCTGGTGTGGGAAGGATTCCTGTCCCTGGTTTTGTCTCATCTGCTCGCACAAAACAATGGCTAAAGATGCAATTTAACAAATTCAGCTAATGGAATTGGGCTCCTTCAGCCCTTAGATGGAGATCTGAGTATGGCTTTTTACTGCACTGCTATTTTGGTTTAACCTCTAGAGATGATGTCTGTTCTTGGAAGAGACGGATAAAGAGACTCTTAGTAGGGCTAAATGCGTTTTTCTCACCTCCGTTGGTGAAAGAAATGAGCTAATGTCCTGGTGACAGGAAGACATCTTTGGGGGAAGATGGGGAGGGGGGAAGAGGAAGACAAACCTGAAATCTTAAATGGCTTTTGATTGCCATGAAGTACTCAAGCAGACAATTGCTGGGATTACTACATTGACAAAGCATCCTGGTGAGCTGAATCGCTGGCACAGCCAGTGAAATGGGAAGCTGCTAGCAAGGCATTCCCGGGGTGGCAGCGTGTGCAGAGCCTTGATACCACTCTGAAAGGAATTAGGGATTCAGAGGCTGAATACCTCCAAATTGCTGTGGCTCAAAGGCCATTTACAGACACAGCTAAAAGGGACCGGAGCGGAAAGCATTTGCTGATCCTGGCTGCTGTGAATCCAGATAGGGTCTAACAAGAGGGGAAGCAATCCACATCCTGAACATCAGTCATGAGCAAAATGACCACTGCAAGGCAAAACAGGCCTGCTGGATTTTCGGGAGCCGCCGGCTCTTTGTAACAGGCGTGGATTTGTAGTCTGTGAGGCAGAGAATAAGCTTTAGATCCACAGGTTTTGGGAGGGCGGATTTGCAGCCTCAGCAGTGATGGGATCTGACAGCCAGGTTAGCAGAGCTTCCCTTCCAGGAGGCTGGTGAAGCGCAGCAGCAGAACCACGGTGTCACTTGGAATGACAAGGAATAGTCGGGAAAAGAGCTGGGCAGGAAGGAGTTAAAGGGATGGCTGGGGTTCAGGGAAAGTGCAACAATATGTGCTGATGGTTTTGCAGTTGAGGGGAGTTGTCCTAAAAGAGCTACAGGAAGAAGAGGATGGGAATAAGCAGTCTCCCAGAAGATTCAAGTCTGTTGTCTCAGGAACAGAAATATCAGGCAGTTAACCCATTTTATTTTTTCTTCCGTTTGCATAGCAACTAGATTTCCTGGGAAACGTGGCAGGAGAGCGGTGTGAACGCAGTTAATAGCGAGATGTCAGCGGCTGGCCCTTGGCAGCATCTCTGCAGCAGCACAGCCGCAGCACTCCTCGCTTTGGGACGGTCCCCACGGCACCGTCGAGTGCCACGAGGACCATGAGTGATGCCCAGGCTGGTGCTCAGCCATCCCTGTCCTGTGCAGAGGGATGCCCTTCCGAGGCTCCATTTCGAACATGCTGCCTCTGTTGGTGGTGGCTCCCAGGGATCTGCACTGGAATCCAGATACTGAGTGCTCGGGAGAGCTCCTGAAAGGCAGCCAGAAGGATTTGGGTGGGGTGTAAGGGAGTTTGTGTTATCTGTCCAAATCTGCACTTACACCTTGTTGTGGCGCTCCTAAATTCCCATCTGGATCTCTTGGGGGGGTTTGGCCCGTTCTGGTTGCTGGTGAGGGGATGTGATGGGTTGTGGAGCTGCTGCCTCTTGGGAGGGGACCCTGTGAAGTGACTTTGAATATCGTGTTTTACTTCATGTGTGAATGCTACCACAGTATTGCAGTAGTGAGAGCTCGGTGTCCTGCTCAGGTACCCTCCTCCAGAAACACGATGTACTTGGGATTTCTGACCAGTAACCTAAAATTTGTGAGGATGTTTAAGGAACAATATGAAAGGAACACAGTGAGAGGAGCTGTCACTGATACAGTGGGGGTAAAACAAAGTCACCTAAACCCTTCAAAATATCCATGTGGCCCAAAACTCTGAGGCACTTGGGCTTTGATCTTAGCCTGACCCACTGACTGTCTGTGCCTGTGGGTGATGGATCCACTTCTGTCCCTGTGTCCACAAGGAAGGTGGATAAATATGCATGGACAAAAAATTGGCATCACTTAAAATCAGAGGAGTTTAACTCAAAGGACTCAAAGAGCTATGAAAGCTGCTTGGGTTCTCCATTAAAGCAATCCTGCAAAAACCTGAAAGGAACTTTTTCCTCAAAATTTGAATTCTGTAATGCAGATCTTAGTGGCAGAGATCTGGGAATATAAAAAACAGGGGTTTTTTTTGTGACCTCCCATGCTGGTTATCTGCAATTCCACGTGCAGGAGCAGCGTGCTGGTTTCCATGCTCGGTTCTCCTGCCTAAGCTGTGTTTCCTTGCTTCCCCTGTAACAAATGTTGTTGGAAGAATGGGACCTTGAAGAACAGTTATGCCAAACTAGCCCTAATTCAGCATGGAATTTAGCTGCATTCGAGACATCAGTCTTTTGTGTCTGTTGTCTTGCTGAGTTCTTCACAAATTATGATTTTCTTCAGCGTAATTATACAAGATGACTATTTCTCAAAACTTTAAATGATTTCTCTGATCTCCTCTGAGGGAACTTCCTGAGCTGCAGACAAAAACCAAATACATTTTTTGTCGTAGTCTTCAGCTTGGGTTTCTACAAAGGGAGCACTGTCTGCAGAACGCCACTGACTGTGCTTCTGCCGAGTCTGCAGAGCTGATAACAAAGCAAGATCATACAAATAAATAATAAATACTGGAAACTGAAGATAAAACATTCCAGATCTGTGCTACTCCTGCTGCAAGCTGTGCTTTCAAGCTTTATTTTAAATGAAGAAATAACTTCTGACAGCATTTCATTACTACAGTTGTGGTCACTTTTTTAAAAATACTGGGGTTTTTTTTAGCACTCTTGGTGCACACAAGGTTTTCTGTATTTCATGAGTACCTGGGAGCCAGCTGGGATAAAATATTTTTACTCAGTTTGCTTGTGACTTGCTTAGCCTAGGGTACAGGTAGGATATCCAGTGTGCAAAATGGGTGAGGAAGGGACAGTAAAATTGATTTGGTAAGCACCAATACTGGAGCATTACAGGACTCATGTCCTCTGCTTAGAGCTTTTTTTCCTGAGGAAGCATGACTTATTTTGTTTGTGTTTGTTTAATTTTCACTTTGATTTCCTTGTCAACACAGTCTTCTGGTTTGTGGAGTTCTGTGCCCTGTGTACTGAAAGAAACCAGGTCACACAGCATCGTGCAGGTTTTTTTACCTCCTGGGGAGGGAAATAGAGAGCCTTGCTGTCCTGATTCATGCACATCCTCCTGCTTAAGCAGCAGATTCAGATTACACGGGGGAGATAAGGTTGGGATGTGTCAGGGTTTTTAAATGACCAGTTCAGTACAGTATCAGTTGTATTCACAAGCTGATATTTCTCTCTGGACAGAGTCGAAATGGCTTTGACCGAAGCCCTCAGTGATCCATCACTGCAGCCCAGGTGGTCTCTGCAGGTGCAGATACAGGAGTCTGGTGGCAGAAATGTTGTGTCAGTGTGTCCTTTAAACAGCTAAGGTGACCTGGTGGTGAGGAGGAAGGAGGATATCAAATTTAAATTAAAAATATTTTTCTTGGGTTTTTTTTTATTATTACCAAACATACAATTCTTTTGCAAATACAACCTGCAGGTCTTACATTGGAGAAACCTTGACCAGGAAAGTGGTGTCAGCTGGTGGAAGGGGGTGTTGGTGGGGCCACAGAGCTGGGGAGGTGTTGAGGCAGGAGCTCTGTGCTCAGCAGCTGAAGGGTCAGGTTGCTGCCCATAACCTGACAAGACAAGGTAAACTACAGTGGATGTGGGAGGATTGGCAAAAAAATGTAGGCTTTACATACTAAATTACAGAATTGCTAGTGATGGAGCCAAGTCTGGTTATTTGCAGCACTGGATAAAAAAGTTAAAAGCAGCTTTGATCAGAATTAATCCCTGCATTTATCAGTCCTTAGTTCTGCTGATAACTGGGGTCAGAAAAACCTACTTACAGTTCACCTCACCCTCTGTGGTTTGGCTTCTCTGGCCGAGTGCAACAGCGCGTTTCCTGAGCAAAGTGTTCTCCCTGGGTTGTGTCCCCAAAAACGGCCGCAGCTCGCTGTGGCTTCGAGGTGAGGAGCAGCCCGTGGAGAGCCCATTGTCTCAGCCTCACACTGCTGACACAGACACTCAGGCTGCTTTTCCATGTTCGTCCCTTTGGGTTCAAGCAATCGTTAAAGCCACGGTCACAAGTGACGTGTTGAGTTGTCTCATCCTGGAAGTTGTGTTGTTGCAGGAGGTGAACAAAGGCTCAGTCAGGCTGTGCTGGTGCACGGTCCATGTGGTTGACATGAGATCCCGAGGCTGGAGTAATGTTGTGGTGCTGACCCAGCTTCACACACAGGTCCTTGGGATGTGGATGTTGTTAGGGCACGGTCTTGCTGTCCCCATTGTGTTCTTCACACAGGAATGTCTCTGTTTTACCCCAAAAATGGCTCATATGGGAAGATGGGCTCAAACTGGCTTTGAGATGAGGGGTGTAGGGACTGGGAATCAAGCATGCCAGGGTTTATGGATGTGCATGCATTTTGTTCCCTTTCTGTTGAATGGGAGCTCTTCTCTTGACAGTAATCAGTGATTCTTGAGGTGAGGGTACCTGTTTGGAGAGCAGGGAGTGAATTTAAACTGGGAATCAACAGAAGGGCTTGACTGCTTCCAGAAAGGAGCTAAAGCTTGCAGTGATAGAAGACATCCTATGTTGTCCATAGATTAAAGGCAGATCTTTCAGGGTATGAAGAGCAAGTCTGAAAATACATTGTTTGCTTTTGAATAAAAAAGTAAATAAACAGAAATTTCCATAAGACTTTAGCTCATAACTTCAACCTGGCGGTTGTCTGGTGGTCCTGGGTCCACCCAAAGCTGTGTCTCAGTGGATGAGATGAGCTGCATTTCTCAGTAACTCCTTCTGTCCTTTCTTTCTGTGACACTAAAATTTAAATGCATCTTCAGTGAAGAAAAGTGTTTTGAGCTTAGACTGGGAGTTGATATGGGGAGCACTGTGGGTGATTTTGTATCTGGAGTGTGGGTGTCAGAAAATAAACAGCAGAACTTTCTGAATAGTGAAAGTTCAGGATGTGACCATGTTTCCTTTGAAAGTGGGCAGTTCTCAGTGCTTTAACAGGATATGATTTATAACCAGTAGTATTGTGTATTAATTGCATTGCTAATGATTAAAGGCCTCATCACCTCTGTTGTGAAGGCAGTGGGAATGTTTCCATTTGCTTTACTCTGCTCTTCAGGGAAGCTCAGATCTAAACTTTTGCTATGAAATGCTACCCATGGCAGCAAGAAATCCAGAAGACAAAGCTTTTAAAGTAATTAGGTGATATTCATTACACACGGTGGAATAAGTGAGAAACTGTTAAGGTGTCAAGGTTGATGTTTAGGTAGTCTCATTAAATACCTCTTCATTTTCTGATGGAACTTAAGGAATAATTCTCCTGAAGTATTTTTACATTTCAGGCTTTTTATGATAGCTAATTCTGGAGATTTCAAAATTCACATGGTCTGTGCTGCTCAAAATCTGCTCAGGTATTGGCAGGAAGCCTGTGCTGAGAGGCATCTGGTCAGAGTGACAGTGATGCATTGAGGGAATACTGTGTCCTTTACCTTGAGAGTGTTTTCACGTCAGCTTTAGGTTATATTCTGAGTATAGTCACCAAATAAAATTATAAATTATTCTCCCTGTATATAAAAAGTGGCAAAACCTGTTGGTTTACCAACTAAAATAGTTTTCTGTGAGTTTCTGTGAGGGGTATGTGATCTCTTCTCTTACCCCAGATAGAATCTCAGAAAATGGTACTGCAAGCTTAATAATTTTTGAGGGCAAGGCTGTAGCAGTTACGTGACTGAAAATCCTCCCTGGAGGAGGCTGTGCTCTGCCTTGAGGAATCATCCTACAGCTCTTCCTGCGCTACCAGTGACCCAGTTTGCCCACGCAGATGGGTTGGATTTGTCAGAGAGGAGCACGGAAGGTGTGGAGCAGATGTTGTCGCTGCTCTGCACAGGAAAGGCTCCTCTCCTGTGCTGCTCCTCCCCACTAAAACCTGGAATTAAGTGTCTGCAAAGCTGCTGGAGGTGCAGGTGTTGGGTAGCAGCATGTTATTGTGGGAATTATGAGTTTTGCAGGCATCTCTTAGAACTTTGCTGGTATGGACAAAGCCACTTGAGGTTACTTCTGCTCCATGCTCTCTGCTTTGTTTCTCCACGCACCATCTGGAGAAGTTGCTGTTTGGTTCTTTCCCAAGGGATGCCATTTCCTTAAAAGTTCATGTGAATTAACTCTCTGGAAGTCTGCATTTCTGAGTGCACATTTGAGCTTTTGGGGAGGCCTAGAGGGAATGGAAGGGGGCTGTGATGCTGAATAACTTGCAGGGAAGCTTTGGAAGGAGTAAATCCAGTTGTATGTGAATTGTTGGCCTGTTTTGGCTCCCCCTCCATATTTTGTGATCAATAGCTGTTAGTGCAAAACTGAGTGTGCTTAAGGAATCCTGCTTCCCACTAGTGAACTGCTGCTATTGAATTATTTTCTCTAACATATGGAGGTGCAAAAATGGTACTCAGATGCTTGTCATGCCAGAATTTTGTGGATGTTGTACCAATTGCTGGGTGTGCCATGTGAATGTCCTCATCTGTGCAGTAAAAAAGATCCTTTCAAGGTGTTCAGAAAAGAAAATCTTTAAAGCAGTTGAGCCATAGTCTGTGGTTGCACTCTCTGCCTGCCCTTGTTTGCGTATTTAATTATTCCTTCTTGTGTTTTTCAATCTAGAACGTGGTCCAAAACCATTCCTGGCAAGGTCGAATTCTTCTCCAGCGAGGGCTCGGACACCTCCATCCCCATCCCCATCGTGCCGCTTCCAGGTGTCGATGACTCCTACCCCCCCCAGAAGAAATCCTTCATGATGCTCAAATACATGCATGACCACTACTTGGACAAATACGAATGGTTCATGAGGGCTGACGACGACGTTTACATCAAAGGGGACAAACTGGAGAACTTCCTCAGGAGCCTGAACAGCAGCGAGCCGCTGTTCCTGGGGCAGACCGGCCTCGGCACCACGGAGGAGATGGGGAAGCTGGCGCTGGAGCCGGGCGAGAACTTCTGCATGGGGGGGCCAGGAGTGATCATGAGCCGGGAGGTGCTGCGGAGGATGGTGCCCCACATCGGCGAGTGCCTGCGGGAGATGTACACCACCCACGAGGACGTGGAAGTGGGACGCTGCGTGCGGAGGTTCGCGGGGGTGCAGTGCGTCTGGTCCTACGAGGTAAGGACGAGGGGAATGGGGAGATGGCTTTTGGGGGGAGGCAGAGAGAGGATTGCTGTTGTACACAGCAGTTCCTCCAGCCCTCACCTCCCTCTGCAGCATCACCATCCAAATGTGCGGTTTCTGCGCCTTTTGTTTCCTGCAAGCGTCGCCCTTGGAAAGACCTAGAAAAATTTGGAAATGCAGCAGTAAGGAGGGAAATGGAAGAACATTCATTATTCATAACAGATATTTTTATTTGGATAGAAAGGGAATAAGCTTAAATCAAAATGGCCTCGAGTGCCTGCAGTCCTGACTGTCCAAGCCTCTTTTATCTTCTTTAGCTGAGTACGCCATGGTGTCAGCATGGGAAATGGATGATACAATTACCGTGTTTCTTACTGCTGTTGAAAATGTGTGAGGCTGACAGATGTTTGCCCTGACAGTGACAGTTTTTCCCCAAACTGGAGATGTCTCATGGTGGCTGGCACTGTAACCCTGCATGCTGAGCTGCCTCCTGGCAGCCCAGATCTGCCGCTGCTCCGGGCACTCGCTGGCAGCCGCGTCCTGCAGGCGCCTGCTCAGCAGGTCCTTGACGTCAGCAGAGACAAGCCACCACTCTTACCGAAACTCGTGGTCTGCCCACACTGATGCGCCTGCAAATTTGGCATTTTGGGGGAGAAGAAATTAGAGAGCCTGGTTGTGGCAGTTTCCTGCTGCTGTTTGTTGTGAGCTGGCAGCTCCTCCCTGGGGTGACAGGGGCTTCTCCTGCCTGGGTGCGCTGGGCTCCTTGAAGTGAGTCCTGGCTGTGTACAGACTGCCTGATTGAAAACACCTCCTGGGCTTGACCTGCACTTTCACCAGGGCAAATGCTGGTGGGTCTGCCTTAGAAATATGGGAGAAGTTGAAAGCAGAAGAGAGGTTGAACAGTTTGTCTCTGCACACAAACATTTATGACCTGACGCAACTACATCCTTTTATGAGATGTGGTGAAGGGGGGGTTCTTCTGCCTGTGTGACAGGAGCTGTGGTCACAGTGACAGGGTGGTCACAGACAGTGACAGATACTGCTGCTGAGCCACTCTTTCACTGGCAAAGACTTGGGTTTAACTTTTGACACTCAGTTTCTGCCCCCAAAAGCTGCTGCTTTGTTTCATTTCACAGCTCAGCAACCGGGAAGCCTCTGAGGAAGGGGAAGGAGGTTTCCAGCTGCACTTATTAATTAATATCTTTTGTGCCTGGAGATTTTCTGGACTAACAGTGCCTCTCCACATTCCCTGCTTTCAGACCTGGAACTAGTTTATGTCTTGCCAGCATTGTGGTTTAGCCATTCGTAAAGAGTCAGTAACTTTTTCCACAGTTTTTAGCAGCATAAAATTTTTACTATAGACATTCAGAGTAGAAATAACTTCTGGTGTGAATGCCTGTACCATCTGGCATTTGATAAGTTACTGAAGGTCAGCATTTTGGTCCTATTGAAACTGGCAAAGAGCTCCTAAATTCAATATAACCAAATGTTGGGCTGAAATAGCCAACGATAGCCCACAAGTGCACTGGGAATGCTGTCTGACAGGAATAGATGGGGCTTTCTCATAATCTGTTTTGTTTGATGAGCTTCTGTTATTATCCTTAATGCTGGATTCTCCTAAGTGCCATGAATTGCTTAAAATTGGTTTGTGTGAAGTGTATAAACTGTTGGGTGTTCAGAAGTAACCCGTGAGTGTGGGATGTTGAGGCTCAGCTGTTTGGGAGAGTAGGAAGAGTTTCAATGACAAAAGGACACAGCTTCTGCAAGATGTAGGTCCACTCTCATTTAGTTGTGGCTTTTCAGTTTAAATACCTGTCATCTTTTTTGATCTGGTTCTCTCATTGCCCAGATGAAATGTGTCTGGTATTTTATTTCAGATAAAGCACTAGCTGTGTGAAAAAACACAGCTGTCGCAACAGCTGTGTTAGGAAGGCTTGGTGTAAAAACGACATTTTCCATGTCTTGTATGTTCATGAACATCAAGTAACAGGCCACTGTAAGTGAATTGCAAAATGTTGTGTTTCACTGAGCTTCTGATAGAGCAAAAAAGTTTATCTGTGTCTGCTGTGCTGGGGCACAGCCACCACATCCTTCACAATTTCCATTGGAAGAAAAGCTGTGACAGCACAAGGCTCAGCAGACAGAGCAGTGTTGGCCTTAGAAATCCCAAACCTCAGACTTCTCCTTTGCAGCCTGCACTTCCCATTCTAAAAAGGCTCAAGTGGCAGCACGAGCAAGGAGCTCAGGTCCCTGCTGTCAGCCCCCAGCTCTCTGGGTTTCCTTCTCAGCATCTCAGGCGTGGAGTGCCCTCACCTCACTGTGGGTGGCTTTTCCCTGCACTGTTCTTGTGGTGGGCTCCCTGCCCAGAATCATTTTACTCATCTCCATGACTGTCACTGCCCCCTTTCTCTGATTTTAGGATCCCACAATGTCTTTACTGTGCTGCTCATCTTCCCTGGCCCTGGCTCTGGTGGTGTGCCCGAATGCATCACCAGGCCTGGCTCTGTGTGACTTTTCTGCTCGCAGCAGTCTGTCTCAAAACCTCTTTTTTCCCCCCTTCCTGTGTTTCTGTCACTCCTCTGCTCTCTGCAGTGCCTCTCAGACCACTTCATCAGAGTGGCACCGGTTATTGCCCATTTCAAGACTTGTGAGGATTTGTTCACACTGTTCCTGCCATCAGGAGCTTTTCAGCAGAGACAGCAGAGGAACTGACACCACCATTCTTTGGACTTCCTGTGTCATCTCAGCCCAGAAGAGCAGCAGCAGCGTGTGCAGGCTTGAGGACAACTGCAGCTCTCTGGGCTCTGGGGAGCTCTGACCCATCCAGGCTTTGGGAGCACTTTGCAGCCCACAATGGATTTTAAGCTCCTGTGACCAGGCTAGGAGCTGTTCCCTTGTTTGACACAAGGTTGAGTGAGTCACAGATGAGACATGGCTGTTAAATGTAAGTTCTTTAGGGCAAGGATTATCATCACTGTAAAAACAAAACCCAGACTGGTGCTGCTGTTTGACAAATAACTATAAAATTCAGTGTTCTATAGGGTGGAGCATCTGAAGCCAGAGAGTTTATGCAGCAAATGATAAGAAAACAGTCATGAAAAGAATAGAGCTGTGAAATCTCAGAAGCTTCCAGAAGGATGCTTGAGAGGTTATGAAGAAAAACAGAGTGTAGTCCTTTTTCTTGAGGAGAGCTGAAGGCTTGGAGTGAACTTTCTCAGAACTAGTTCTGCATTTCTAGTGAATATTGGTATTTTAGACTTCTGGCACATTGCTGGGTGTTATTTCAGACTTAAGTCTCCTTCTTTCTTCCCTTTCCTCCCACCAGTAGTTCTTCCAGTCCATCTCATGTGGATCACAGGGACGTGGAAGTTCTGTTTTCTCCTACACTGCCATGTGGTGCCACGCAGGGTCTTGGATTTCAGCCTGAGAACATGTTCTGGTTTTGATGGCAAGCTCTTTCATTTGTGATTTAAACCATCCCAAAATTATTGTTGATTCTCAGTATTGTGTCTAATATTTCCTTTAAATGCACCTGAATTACAAAGTCATCACTGTGTAGCTTGGTGTTGTTTCAGCCTTGTTTTGCAGCTGTTGCTGCATGATTTCCTAATTTGTGGTTAACAGCTTCACAACTTTATTACAGGCTCTTTGTAGCTGCTAGAAGTCAAGGCAGTGCTGATATATCTCATTAATTTTTTCAGTATTAAAACCCTTCTGACACATGCTGCTTTCAGGTGATCCCAGTTCCTTCCTGTGTGTCCTACAGTGCAATAGAAACAGGTGGATCCAGTCTTTTGCTACCTCTGACAGGTATAAATGACCAGTTTTGTCTGTCTTATCTCCTGTTCTGACTGAGGTTGTGAGAGAAATAAGGTGAGAGGCAGCAAGTGACAGGATTTTTTACACTATACTTGGAAAAGAAGATGTGACGAGGGCAGTGATCACACCAAGAAAGGTGAGGAAGAGCAGGTCCAACTTTTTGGGTGTTGGTGAGGGGGAAAATGGAAAATTAGAAATCCCAAACCTGGTGAGCAGGGATAGCAGGGGGCTTTGGGAGAAGGGGGTTTGAATTAACATTTTGTGTGGTCTTTCATCTGGAGTAATTGAAGATAATTGCTACTGAAGTTAAGAAAGCCCTTAAAGTGCACGTTATATCTGCCAAGTACACTGGCAGTGCCAGAACGTAGCATTTCTGGGATGGATGTTCCCAAGGGCAAAACTGAACTTTATGTTTTCTCTAGGTCAGCTGGGGGGAAAAAAAAACTAAAAAAAATTACTCCTGCAGTGATTGATCAGTTCTGAATGACTGGAAAGAGGTGCTGTTAATGGCAAATCTCCAGTTCCTTTGCTTTATCCTTTGTGGAAACCTTTTCTTATTAAAAAAAAAAAGGAGATTGATCCTGTTGTGGCTGGGTGGTGAGTGACACCCAGCACAGAGTGTGCTCCCAGGGCAGTGCAGGGTGGGATTTGTGAGGATGTGCTGGGTGTTCTGGAGCACCTCTGTCCTCTGCAGACACCGGGACAGTGGGCTTGGACTGTGGGCTTTGGTTGTTCTTGCTCTGTGAACCTTTCCCTCGACTCCCAGCCAGCAAATGAAAGATTTGTCTTGTCTTTGTGGTAGGAGCTTCCAGCAGCACTCCTGAAATGAGACATTATTATGTGTCTGTATTGTCCTGGCTTCAAAGCTTGGACGTTTTCTGAAGTCAGAGCATGGAAACTTGGCAAACCCTGACAGCACAGACACCTTATCTCGCTGTGGGAGCAGCCCACTGCATCTCTTCATTTCCAGAAACCTGTGATGTGAATTGTGTGTGAGAGAGAGAGGGAGGATACAAGCATGCCCAGAGTTTTAGGGTGGATGTTTATGTACTACCTTTCTTCCAGCACTAAATTTTATCTTTGGAACGCCTCAGAGATGTCTTTTTGGCTTTGGATTAAGATGTAAGTGGGTGGCCATGCATTCTGGGGATGGATGGAGATTGAGCTCCCTGAAGGTAATGAGGAATGGCATTTTATCAAAGCACAGACAGGTACGACTAGAGAAGAGCATTATCTGGGCAAGGGAGGTGATGCATGGGGCACAGGGTGAGACTGAAATACATGACTGATGCGACAGGGAGTCCATGACAACAGTGGGGGAGGCAGCGTGGTATGACCACTGTGGTCTAATTTTAGTGTTTGCTGAGGAGGAGGGCACAGAGGTCAGGGGAGAGAGTAAAGGCTGCAGACTGGGTTTGTGAAACCCAGGTGTGGGTTGGGAGGATTTGGAAGGTTTGGAACGGGAAAAAGGTCTCAGGTCCACAGCCAGGTCCTGACCTGGCTTTTTCACTTCAGAAAATAACTGAGTGTTTGAGAACCAGATATTCCAAAGAGGGAAAACTTGACATTACTGAGTGTTTTCCTACTGACTTCTGAATGCAGGTTGGTCAAGGTTTATTCTGTGTTGTAGAAATGAAGAGCAAGTGTTTTAACAAAACTTGAGTCTGGGTTCCACTCACTTTGTGCAGAATATCCTTTTCAGAGAGGAGGACTGGGGGGTTTGTGCCGAAACAGAGAGGCCTTTCCAGGCTGTAGAGCCTGTTTGGGACTGACCTAGTTTTTGTGAGCACATGGTTAATCTGTCCTTAGTTAGCTGGATGACTTGACCTAATGCCTAAGCTGAGGGTTGCTGAAATGAGGACTTTGATGGTGTCGTGCAGACTCTTAGGAAGCTTCAGCCATGAATCCAGCAAACACAAGTATTGCTTTTCCCCCATTACTGTTGTCTTGGAGTGCAGTGATTTTGTTACAAATTAGGATCTGTTCGGCCTGTTGAGTTCAGGGAGACATCAAGATTACTTGTTATCTTGAGGAGAAGTCAGGAAAGGCTAATCTTTCATAGCATGACAGGACAAAGAACTCTAATAAAATAGCTCATCATGCCAGTTTCTTCATTAAGGCACTCAGAAGATAGCTGAGGATTTGAGGTTGTTCTGTTGAACAGCAGTGGGGATAGGCAGGAGGTGAGTCTGAGACTAGAAGCTTTCTGCTGTGTATTTTTCTTTTGAACTGATGGGAAAGCCATCCTGCTTTTGTACGGTAAAATCTTACTTTACAGCTTGCTGGAGCTGTGAGACTCTGGTAGGGGAATCCCACCTGACTGGAGACCTTGGAGAGACACTGTTAAATTCCAAATCTAATCAATGGCAATCCCAGGAATACCTTTGTAGTCAGTTATCTCCTATGGGTCAATGATATCTGACCAAACACTGAGCTGGCAAGTTTCCTTTTTCAGCTTCTTTTGGGCTTATTTCTGTAAAAGATGAAGGTGAGGGGAATAAAGCATTTCATGGATACCTCTGTATAAGACCAGTATCTCTCTAAGTGTCCTGTGTGACTAGACAGTGATAAAAATAGATTAAAAACTTGTTTTTCTTGACTGAAGGGGACACAAATGTTATCAGCTGGGCCTCTCAGTTACGTAGAGGGTGACTGTGACCTGCATGCTTGGGGGAGGGAGGGTTAATTGTGTTAATTTGGAGAGAATATTTGTATTTTTTCCCTCAATCAGTTAAAGTCAAGTTCTGTGAGCAGCTTAAAGCACCAGCGGCAAGGAGGTGTCAGAGCCTGTGAGCATGGGAGAGAAAAGCCAGGCTTGTTTGGTGGTGGGAAGTAAAAATGAAGTGCTGATGTGGGGAAGGGGCTTAATATAAACTTAGCTGAGGTCACCAACAGGGTGGATAGGAACACACAGCTCAAATGCTTTCAGTGCTACCTGTACCATAATTGGAGTATGATGTTTTAAGAAATACTTGATTTTTTTCAATGAAAACAATTGAATTATCACGGAGAAGAAACAAAGCTAGGGTTTTTTAAATGGATGGACACAATGGGTCTCGGAGTAACATCTATTTATTACTTTAAAATAACCCAGCAACCAAATTTGGTGTAAAAGATCACCATTTTCTTTTGAACTTTCAATGAATGAGCACAGATAATGTTCTGTACAGTGGCTGTAGCCACAGTGGTGTGTAACACTAATCTGCAATGAAGGGTTTTCTTAATACTTTGGGGAAGAATATTTCCTAGCAGGCTGGGTGCTGAGACACTTCCCTTGCTCCCTGGGCTGATGGTGTACCAGGCCAGTGTCTGAGGATACATTTGTGATCTGTACAGTCACGTTTTCCCCAGTTCACACTGTTTGCAGTCCCTGGTGTGTGCTGGGAGAGATCCCAGAAAGAGCTGTGAACAGCAGCTGACTCCTCACCCTGGCCAGGAACTCCCAGTTCATCTTTTGCTTCCCCGAAATTCAGCATCCTTGATGAACTTTACAGCCCCCCAGTGCTGACAAGGCAGAAAATGGAGTTTGGTGCTGCTTTTTTCACAGTTTGCATCTGCAGTTACAAACGAGAACTGCACGTCTTGAGTGTCCCTGTGTGCTGTCCCCGAGTGTACCTCACATCTCAGGCTAGAGATTGGCTTTTTTGGGCTGTGGGGGAAAACATGGGCAGAGAAGATGCAAGATGACAACCTGAAGCAGTTTAACCCTGTTCTGACTGTGTCTGGTGGCCCTGGGGATGGGGGGGGAGTCTGTAATCTGGCTGCACAGAGGATTAATTGCCCTGCATTTGTCTAACCTCATTTCCTGTAGACACCTCCCAGCTCCAGAGCTGCCGTTTTGTATTCTAAACCCATCTGATTTGAAGCAGAGAACTCAATTCTACTTTGTTGGACTGTTACACCATCTTAATTGATCTTTAAAATCCTTAAAACATTTTCTCACTAATTTCCTGTGTTAAAAGCTTATCTGGACTCCTGGTGGTGTGAACTTTTCATGGTTATCAGCTGGAGACCTCTTAAAATCTTGCCAGAAATCCTGACTGCCTGAAGGGTGGGGATTATCTTCCTGCATGCCTCGACCAAAATGACCTTTATGTGTCACAAAGAAGTTGGGAACTTAATTGGAAAAGTTTGGGGGACTAACTGGTTTTGTTTTCTTAAATTTTAAAGTTTCAGCTAAAAGTGTATTTGGGAGCCCTTGCAAAACTGAAGGTTGAGTTCTGGTTATTTCTGGTTAGATTTTTTACATGAAAGTAAACTTCTTTCTGCTGGTAGCCTCAGTGAGAGCAAGTTAGTGTTTTTTTTCCAGTTGGGCAAGTTAAAAGTGGTGCTACAATAATGAAACAAAAGTAAAAGTTGTGACAGATTTTTATGGGGGGACTCTTGAGAACCTATTGAACTTCATGCTAGTTACTTGCAGCTTGTGTGGTAATGGTGATTTCAGGAGAAGAATCAATGCCTGCATACAATTTATATTGCTGTTAGGGACCCAAGCTAATAGGGACCATTCTTTTAAAGTCTCTTTGAATAGGAAATGTCTGTTTATCCATTTATCTCTTGCCCACACTTCAGTGTTGTGCCCTGATGTGAAGTATTGGTGGCAAAAGGAGAGCCCCTTTTCCAGGGAATGAGCATGGAAGCAGTTTTTCCTTTTCACAGAGAGCTTTTTGCAGCCTGTGTGATGCCATTTTTACCTGAGCTGCTGGCAGGGACTTGCTCCCAGGGCTGCAGTGTGGGTGAAGCTTCAGTGGTCAGCTTCTGCGCTTGGTGATCTGATGTCCTGGGAGCATTGCCACAAACAGCTTCATCTGTGCTGGTTCATACTGAGAGCACATGGATGTGAGCCCTGAATGTTTGTGCAGAGCTGTGAGAGGAGGCTCCTGGAGCCAGTGCTTTGGAGTCAGTAGTTTAGAAAAAGGTTTAGGAAAAGGCAAAGGCATGGCGTGCTCTTGTGTAATGAAGAGAGCACAGGTAGGGTCATGCCCACTGGATCTAAGTTCCATCCAAGTCTTTGGGTTTAATCCTTCCTACTGAATGGCTTTAGGGAGCTCCAGCTGAGCTCTGTATTTTTGTTCTTGGAAACAGTCTTCAGAAGCATCCGGTACTCTTTGTGGATTAAGCGCAGGTTCTGACACAGAGGCTAGGATTAGTGATGAAATAAATGGGAACCCATGGTTTGGACTCAGCCAGCAGTTCATTAGAAAGCAGAAAAGGGTAGTAGAAAACTGCCTGCAGTTCCTGAAGTGCCACTGTCACCTTCTTTCAGCTGCAAAGAAAAGCGTGTTATCAGAAAAATAAAGGGGGACATTACCAGAAAGCTCCTCTACCTCAGGGCTGCCCCAGCCCTTGTGGGGAGGCAGCCAGCACTTGGATGCTGTGTCCTTGCCTGCTGTCCTCGTGGCTGTGCTCAGCCATGTGTCAGGGTGTCCTCTGAAAGGCAGGCACAAGTCTGCTCATGAAAACTTGCTGCCTGCTCTTGTTCATGGTTGCCACTTCAGATTGGAGCAGCTGGTTCGAAAAGCGCTCCCAGAGCTGCAGCGGGGTATTAATGAAGGTTCCTCTGCTCATGGGCCTTCAATGGGTGTAATTACTTGGCAGTAACTTCTTTAAACCGTATTTGAGTTAAAGCTACATGTTTTGGCTGGTTATGTCACCACTGTATTAGTGAGGAATGCAGGAGAGAGAGTGCTAGTTTGCATTAACTGAGCTGCTTTAATCCTTTGTAACCATACTTTTTACTGTGTGCTACTGTCTTACAGAGAGAGAAAATACTTGCCCAAGGGGCAGCAGAATTCACTCCTCAGCATCTCTGCATAAGGACAGTGTTCTTTGTCCTCAGAAGGACAAAGTTCTTAGTAGATGGGTTGTTGAGAATTAACATTAAGTGAAATTCTGCATAGATATTCATTGGGGAACTGTCTGTATCCAAGGTCTGAATTTTTTATAAAGCTTTTTTCCTACAGTTCCTCTCAGTGGTAGGGTGCAGAGTGGGTTAAATGCCTGACCCATTTTTTTTAATAGTTTCCTACAGTCTTCAGACCATATGCTTGAAAAAAAGTCTTGTCCAACATTAGTGACTCAGAACATACACCTCTCACATTCATTGTCCAGGTCAGAGAAAATATTGTGCCCCTTGCATGTGTATCTTTCCTGTCCTGACAAAAGAGAAATTTGCTTACCCTTATCACAAGATGATTTATCAAGAAACCTTACCCTCACCTTAACTTACCTTGTTTGTTTAAGCTTATCACAGATTTATTAACTGGCATACTTGTTTTTATATCCTTTTCTTATTGAAGATACTTCCTAACATCCTTGGCCAAGGGGAACTTTATTTAAAAAAAAGCAAACAGCCAACAACTGTGAGACAATAGCAGATTTAATCTTCATAAAGCAGCAGGGCTTTTGCTTCCCTGGGAATGTTTGCTAACTGTGGCTTTTCCAGGTTTTGGACAGAACTATTTTTCTTTGACTTTTTCAAATATTCTTTTTTTTTCTCTCCCCTCTCTCTGCCTCCCTGGAGCTGAAACATGCACTGCAGTCACTGCGAGAGCCTTTTGCAGTTGCACTTTTTCTTGCTGTGTTTTACTGGGCCCAACTGGAAGCCACTTCTGATCCTGTGGAATAATGTGTTTGGCTGAATCCTGAAGTTTGCTGCTGCTGTGTGTGCTTGTACTGAGGAAAAACCATCCACACGGTTTCTTATCTTCCCCAGGCCAAAAATAACACCACGGCTCCTGCGGCCTTGAAGAATTAGCCTAATTTCAGAACTGGAAACCAGGGCGAAGATGAAAAGTGTGTTTCAAGATATATAAAATAGCAGCTGGGTGCTTAAGCACGAGGATGAAAAGCCTTTGTCTGGGGCTCTGGCTGGTGGATCACAAGTATTTGTGATGATCTTTTGCAGGGACAAGCCTCTGCTGAATGGCTCTGCTTTAAAGCAGGCCGTGAGGTTCCGACATGGGACCTGCAAGCGAGGGGGATGGAAGGTGAGGGCAAAGTCATCTTCCTTGTGGCTGCAGAGTGGCTCCTGCAGATCCCTGACGTGGGTCATTCCTCCATCCTGCCTCGTGCCATCTGCCCTGGGGTCCCTGGGGCAGGGGAGGTGTGAAATGTGTAACCCCGTTTATCCTGTGAGGTGGTCAGGCCGTACAGAAAATGCCTTGTTTCTGTTCAGCCAGCACAAAGGCTCTTTTATAGCTGCTTGGCCATACATCTGTCGAGGTGCCTCAGACTGTTAGCACTGGTTACTGTTTGAGGTATGCAGCTCCCAGGCTGTGATGTACAGTGATATGTTGTTTATATGTTGCCTCCCTTTCCTTTTGAGGATAGGGAGCTGTGCTGTGTCCTGCCCTGAACAAAGCTGGTGTTAGTTATGGGATGGAGCAGTAGCCTGGAGATTTTCCTCTTTAAAAGCAGACTGGAATCCTTCTGTTTCACACTTCAAATTAAGCATCTGAATTTGGCAGCGACTGCAGGACAATAGAACTTTCTCTGGGGGAAGTTGTCTTCAGTTTCTTCTCCAGAGACAGACCTGGCTTGAAAGACATTGTGTGCACCATAACAGAGGCACCCCAGTCCTTCACCAGGCACTTAAATGGAAAAAACCCTGACTTCTTAAAATTTTTGAACTTTATTGCAGCCTTTGGATTAATTTCCCCATCTTTTCCCCGCCTCCACTGTTACTTCTTTTCTCCTGCACGTGTCCTCAAACTCGTTCCACAGACACTTGGCTGAAATCAGTCCTGCCCAGAAATGCACACTCATCTTCTGAAATGTAGGGAAGGGAGTGAGAAGAGGCACTGTAAACTGACAAAGTCCTGGTGATTTGGGAATCTCTGGGTTTGTCTCCTGTGGTCTTCAGACATCTTGAGGTTTGCCATCTCCCGTCTCCTGTGTTTGGTTTTCTGAGTTGGTTTTTTTAACCCCACGAAGCTATCTGACAGCTCTTCAGTTCCATTCCAAAATAGCTTTCTGATGCTGTCACTGCTGGCTTCTTGACTCAAATTAGAGCTTGGGTGGAAAAACAACTTTTCATCAAATTACCATGAGATAGGTCTCGTGGGATGGAGGAAGAGCAGGAGAGGGATGTGCTGTTTCATGTTAAGCTCTCTTGTTTTGACTTTGATCTCCCCTTCTGCTCTCTTAGTGTGGATAAATAGTGAGATTTGGTAGCTGAGTGTGGCAAAAGGTGACTTGGGGTGGGTCCATGGCACTTTACACCACTGAGTCCCTTCCCTTGAGGGCAGCAGCTCTGCCCTGTCCTTGATGTCGACACCCAGCTCTGCCTTGGAACATGTGCCTGTGCTTGCTCCCCTCTCCAGGGAGTATTTCTTCTTGAAGATCTGTTTTGGCTTTGAAGATGCATTTAGGCTTTTTTGTGGCCTGTTTCACAAGAGGGTGAGAAGTTACTCTTCAGCTTAATTTTAGACTGGCTGTCATTCTCGAGCAAACTTGAAGTGTGGTTTTGACCTTGCTCGCAGGGAAACTTGGAGGAACCTGATTTCCCAGTCCATTGAGGGAACTGTTACCCCGGGTCTAGAATTTTGTGCTTTACCATCAAAGGGCTTTGCAAACCTTTCCTGTGCTCCTTCCACGCTGTGGAACAACAGCTCTCCCCACATGGCACGGGGTTATCCCCAGGGCACAGGAGGAGGTACTGTCAGGGTGAGGTGTAGAGTGTAAGAGGTCCTGACTCTGTCCTGCAGCCAAACCACACCTTCCCTCCCCTCTTTCACCAGTCCCTGCAATTAAAATTCCACCGTCAGGGCTGAAGTGAGGTGAGGCAGGAGCAGACTTGCTTTCAGGAGGGAGAGGGAGAACCAAATTTTCTGCTGGAATGGACCTTTTGCTGGAGCAGCATCAGGAAATGTGCTCACCCCACCTGCTTAGGGACAGAAAAGTCACAGGCAGAAATTGCAAAAATAATCAGCATGGTGTGCTCCGGGGCCCAGAGGGCATCAGGAGGAATGAATTGACCTGGGAGTGAGGAGCCCTGCAGACAGACCTGCAGATCTCCATCAGCCTTTCTGAGCCACGGCCCAGGGCAATCACTGGAGATGATTTCCTAATGAAACTGAGGGAGCCCAGCTTGCAGGGGTGCAGATGAGCCTCTCACTGGCACCAGGGAGCAAAGAGGAGCAAGGGCAAAGAACCTCTTGGAGGTGAAAGGTGGTGAAAGCAAGAGAGCCAGAGTGAAACCCTGAGGGGGGTCTGGAGCCTAAGTAATTTCAAATATTCTAAACAGAGGTCCCGTGAGTAGAGATACAAGGGAGCTACATTCCTTTGGCATTTGCAGTATCAGGCAGGCTAAAGTAAGTGCTCTTGTGCAACGCTCTGCTGATGCTTTTGGAGCAGATGCTGCTCCTTTCGTAGCTGCTGCTCCAAGTGATTCTTGCCTGGGTAAATCAGGGAGCTGTTTACAGGTGCTCCCCTCTGCTGAGGACCACCAGAGAGGCAAAATTTGAGGTGGGAAGTGCTGAGGAGAAGGAAAAGCAGTCACTTGCAGATGTTGACATTAAGGAATGTCAGGATGATGTGAAACTTAAACGTGCTTATTCTTAGTTGCAGTTTCTCTGGGAGTAGGGAGGGCTGTGTGTGGGGGTGGGCAGAGAAGGACTGAGGCCTTCAGAAAGGAACTTGGTCTAAAATAAATGCAGGTAAGCAATAAAATGTTACAAGGTGCAAGCTAAGGAGCAACCTGCTGTTTTCACTGGCTCTTGCTGGGGCACAGCTCTAATCCTTAATGCCGGAAATCATATCTGATGGGCTACAATAATCTTATTTTTCCTAGACGTAAAACTCCCTCATGCCTGTCTCCCCTAGGCAAGGTGGAATACCTGCCAAAAAAGCAACATGCTGTGAGCCTCAGCTGCTTCCACATGCCAGCAAAACCATCCTGCGTGGAAGTGACAAGTGTGTTGCTGATGGGATGTGTTCTGGCGTGGCATCCGAGTTAAATCCAAGTGGGAGCACTCGTGCACCTGACTGATGGCCAACATAGGAAAAACACCGAGCTGCCTGAATTGTAGCTGGTGTAATTTCATGCCTAGTTACCATGCAAAACAGTCAACTCTTTACAGGTCTGAAAGTGACTTCTCAGAGTATGTTTTCTTCCTGTCCAAGCAGAGAGCGTGCAGTGAAGAACAGTGGCTTGGATTTTGTTTTCTTTGGTAGCCAATATAACGTCACTGGTTGTCTTTGTGTCTGCCTCTCTTTGTGTGGTGGGACAAAAAAGCCGTGTCCAGTTTGGGAACGCTGCCAGTTTTATCAATATGATGATTATATTCAGAAGAAAGGAGCTGCAGTGGTTCTTGTGGTGCCTCAATGGTAAATAATAGTAAAATATGGCTGTCTCTTAATATTCTGGTTAGACTCCCCCGGTTGCCACACTCTGGAAAGCACCCCTTTTCATGTAGCTGTGTGCTCGTGCACTCTGTGGTCAGCTAAAGTAAATGTGTGTGCTGGAATGTGGCAGAATCATTGTAAAATATTCCAGACCCTGTTCCTGAGCATTGTCACTTGAATGATGCTGTTGCAAAGCTGGGGTTTTTTAAATTTATTTTTAAATCTTAAAGTGTTTGAGTTGTTGTGGTTCTTTCTAGAGGCTTTGGGGATAAAACCATAGCTATAACTTTGCAGCTTGGAAATATCTGCACAGACTCAGTCCTGCACCTCACACCAGACAATAATGAGCACTGAAAGCTAAACTGAGCCCATTGATATGGTGATGATCAGTACTTTTTTCTTTCTGATTAATATTCAACCTGTGTCTTCTATAACGTTTCAAACAGACCATGGGATTGTCCATTCTCCTCAGATCCAGTTGCCCCGTGGATTTGAGCGTGTCCTGCCAGGGAAGCTGCTGGCACTGTGTCCTGGTAGGGCAGTATCCCTGTCAGCCTGTGGTGCTGTGGTTATGTGGATGATCCAATTTGGGTTGTTTTTCATTCCCTGAGAGTGGGCCTGGGCTGAAGGTGACGGATTGCAGCGTGGAGAGAGCTCCTTCTATGTTTGATCTGCTGTAGCCTGGAGTCAGTAATCCCACAGGGGCTGCTGTATCTCAGCTGGGAGTCTGGGAATTGTGCAGGAAGTGCAGGGGACTGTGTGCTCCAGCCCTGGCCTTGGAACGCTCACGTGCCAAGAGATTTGAGAGGAACATGGACACTGTGCCATGGCCAGAGTGAGCAAGAGCAGAACCACATCTTTTGAATGATGTTTTAACTTGGAGCAAACCCAGTTTACACAAACAGCTTGGGAAAGGGAGAAGTTCTTGTCTGTGCTTCAGGAGATCTCGCTGGCTGCCCTGCCAGCTCTCATCTGCCCTGTTTTCCTTGTCACCTCCAATGTGGAGTGGCCACATCCATGCTGTCAGGG
Source organism: Cyanistes caeruleus (assembly GCF_971803275.1). NCBI lineage: Eukaryota > Metazoa > Chordata > Aves > Passeriformes > Paridae > Cyanistes > Cyanistes caeruleus. The sequence goes on from NC_141713.1 coordinate 2,876,124, forward strand.
CATCAAGAGCTCACTGGCCATCAAAAGAGGCTCTCAGAGGCTGGGGATGAGCTGTCCTGTGGCTCTTGGACATCAGATGATGTTTGAATGAGGCAGTGCAGCATTGGGAAGGCCAGCACCCTCCGTCTCATGCTGGCTTGTGGCAGGTGTCCTTTGGACACTGAGAGTGGGGACTTGCATGTACAGGTTAACCAGGCTGGGATGGAAAATCTCCCAGGTGCAGCTGTGGGAAATGCAGTTCCAGCCTCCCAAAAGGGCAAGAGGAAGGGTCCGTGTCAGGTGGCCAGAAACAGCTTCCCTCCTGTCCCCAGCACTTTGGCTGAAGGTCAAGGCTGAGAGCTCTGCTTTTCATGCCAGGGAAGCCAGGGAAGCTCACAGCGTCTAATGTCAGTGGAAGTAGGAAATTCATAGGGTCTGAAGGGGAGTTAAAACGCATGAAGGGCATTCAGGGAGTGCTGAGGCATGCTCATCTCTGGGTTATGCACTTCAAAGCAGAGCTGCTGCTGGGTAGATCCCTGCTTGCCCAAACCGCAGCAAATTTAACAGGATATTAGTCTGGAGAGATGATAGATCACTCTGATGGTTTCTCTGTCTTCTATTTGTGGGGAAGTGCTGGAAGAAATGGGGATTTGCACGTGTAAATATATCTAAATAGATGTGTATATGTGCCCCCCTGCTCCCTGAAGGAAGAAGGTGCCCCACAGGGGTGGGGAGATGCTCTCCCAGCAGTTCTACATCTTCTCCCCCTGAGCCTTCAGGAACTGGAGCTGTTGGAAGGAGCAGGGAAACGAGGAGGGAGAGGAGAAATACCATGTGAGGCTCATGCAGCCTTTATTTCTCGCTCTGCAATGAAGATAACCTTGCTGGCTTGATGCTTTGTGTTTGCTGCAAATCTCATCCACTCAGCAAACTGCTGGAGGGAGCTGCTGGCAATGTCTCCAGGTAACAGCAATAAAACCCCAAGTGATTATGATATGATTTCATTTGTAACTGGATGAAATAAATGCATGGGGGATCTGCAGCAGAGTAGCTGTTTGACAGGGCTTGCAGGCAGCTCTGCCTGGTGGGGAGAGGGGAGGCCTGGGCAGTGGCACAGGCTTCCCAGCATTCTCCATAGGCACAGCTCAGGATGTCAGCTCTTTTCTTCTAGAAAAACAGATTTCTAGGAAATGCAAGATGAAGTGGTCTTTGTTTGGACTGGCCACACAATCCCCTCACGAGCAAACACTTTATCATGCCAGTTAGGCTGTGATGAGTGATGTATTACAGTAGCAGGCTTGTTGCTCAGTGTAGCTGCTGTTGCCTTTATGGCCAGAGAAAACCAGGCAGAGAGCTTGCTTGAAGCAGTTCAGAGCTAAAATTGCTGTTATAGCCCTTTCAAGGGAAATCCTTGTGGCAGAAGGCTTTCACATTTATTAATTAGTCTCATTTCTCTACCTTGTGAAAGACAAGTAATCCCAAAAATTAAGAATCAAATCCAGGTAAAGTTTTATTTAATGAGGTAACGTTATCATGAAAGAATCTTGTAGTTATACAAAAATGTCTTAGAAGTGCCTTTTGTAGTTGTAAAGTGCAATGAGGGTATTTTTTTTCTTTCATTCCCCCTCCTCCCCAGCAAAACCTCACTGAGCACGTCTGGACAATGAATGTTCTTTTGTAGGGATAAGCACACAATCTCAGAGGGTAAATTTGCCCTGTAAGATGTTTGCACTCACATAAAGCTCTTTTATGTGTGACATTTCCTGCATTATAGCAACCAGCTTCAAAAAAGGGGTGTTTAACGAAGACTTAACTTGACATAAGCAAGGCTTGAGTTACCTTTTAAAAATGTCAGTGTCACTCAACAAAGCCCTTAACACTGTCCTCAGATTGCTCCCAGTCCCCTCCCTGACCTGGTTCTGGGGTGTCCAGGACTTGAGTGGGTGCAGCTGGGCAGTTCTTGCAGTTGTGAGTCTGGGAACTGAGCCTGTGATAAAGGTGATAAAGGATCTTCGTGTGCTCCCCAGAGGTGCATCCAACACCTTGGGTACCACGGAGGCCTCTGGTTTGTCAATCACTGAAGAAGTCTCTCAGTTGGGCAGAACTTCACCTGGGCAGAAACTCAGCCCAAGGCTCTTCTCAGCACATCTCTCCCAGGAGAGGTGCATTTCTTTTTTTTAAAAAAAATTCCTTCTATCCATTCAAAACTATCACCTTTAGGAATTTGCAGTGCATGGAGCAGACCTTTTGCTTCACATGGGCAGCTGTGTGTCCACTTACTGGCTCAAGTCACTCCTCTCCATGCATTTAGTTCCCTTTTTCTCCTTTTTTCACACTTCTTCTTTCGCAGATAGACTTTGGACACTGCTTTTAAAATTATGCAAATTTCCATCTTGACTAGAAGAGGCTGACCACTGAAGCTGCCTTGCTTTTAATGCTATTCAGGATGTGTCTTTTTTTATCTCTTCTTCTTTTTTCCTTTCCTTCAGTCAAGTCTACAAAGAATACTCTGTTTTATGTGCTTTATATGTATGATTTCTTCTTAAAGGACGACTCATTTCCTCTACTTGAGAGGTATTTTCTTAAATCTGTCACTTCCTGTCTCTTTCTTTGCTGTCTGATTTGCCAGTTTTTACATTTTTTTCGTAACTCTTCCGCTCATTAAATGCTCAAATCCCTCGGGAATTGCGTTTTGCCCAGGCGAGAGAAACTTCTTTTTTATTCTCTGGCAAGAAATATTTGACGATTAATTTAATTGCTAAATTGGCTTCTAAGCAGAAGCAGGCTGGGAAAACTGAAGGGGAATTAATCATGCTTGGTTAACAGGAGGGACTTGAAAACGTGAAGGCTGCACCAAAGACGTCAGTGAAAGCTGAGGTGCACAGTAGCTAACAAGCTTTTTGTATTTTATCATATTTTTTTTTCATTTCATGCTGGTTTTCACTGCTTTTTGCCTGCTTGAAGAACAGAATGTTCCCTCCCAGGGAGAGAGGAAAAGCTCAGATCCATGTGCTGGTGGGATGTATCAAGGATTTCTTCCTTCACCTGTCCTGCAGCAAAGGGAGCATCCTCAAACAGCCTCACCCTGACAAATGTTTCTCTTGAACGTTTTGCAGACACTCCCACTCGATTTGGATTGAACTGTCTTTAATGTACAAACAATTGGAAATTAATTCTGCTGTAGTAAAGTGCTCAGCTCAGAACAGCAAGTGCTGTATTAGATGACATTTAAGATTATTTTGTAAAAAGTATATTCATACTGAAAGTGAAATAAAAGTTGCAAGAGGTACTGCTAAATAAGATCTGGCATAAGGTTGAATTTTCCTCTGATGTAAATAGGTGTAACTTGATCAGGTAGCAAGGTTATGCTGATGTACATCAGCTAAAGATTAGAAATCTTGTAGAAAATGACATACAAGTACTACTATAAAATACTGACATCTAAATGATAGGGTTCTCAGTATTTCATTAAAACAAATTGAATCCCTGTTAAAAAAATTTCTGCCTGCAAGACTGCATGTCTTGAGTGAGTTCAACTTCATGGGACTCCGAAGGCATTATTACAACTTCTGTAATTACTCAAAATAGCTGTTCTGTACATAAGATTGGCATGACATTAAAGCTCAGTGTCCTGGACTTTTGCAGGACTAGGCTCCAGTAATGACTTCCATTATCGAGCTGGGAATCTCCCTTTGAAATGCATAAAATCCTTTATACATACTGGGATGCTGTAAAATGTCTGATTTTTATTAACCATGTGAGATATCCTGTTAGTGTGAAATACCAATAGGGCCTTGCACATACTGTGTCTTGGGGGAAAAAATGGGAATTTAGGAAGAAAATTTGTATTTAGAGAAGTAGGAGAAACAATTTCATTAAGGGTTATCTGTTTTACCTACTGTCTCCATTGACAGAGGGAGAGATTAGCACTGTTCTGGCAATAAAACAAGGTTTGATGTTTGGAAGTTAAATAAAGTGGAGGAAAGAAATGAGAAATTAGAGATGAAAAATGCTCCTACATTGGTAAAACCACTGAAGTTATTCCATACATTAATAAGTGATGCATCTTGTAAAATGCACATATAATACTAATTTCTTCAAGATGCCTCTAACTTGGATAAAGTTTCCTGCAACACCTAGATAAAAACGTTGAGGTTTTCTGCACTGTTTGCCATGAGTTAATTCAGACATGCAAATTATGACTGAAGAATTTGGTTTCTATAGTACAGGAAGTATATTCTGAAAAACAAGCAACCCCAAATGGTATCAGCATTGTACTGAACATGGACCTGTGCTTAGAAAATCCTTTTTCACTGGTTAAACTGGCTCCAGTCAAAAATCTTCTACTGAATGTTAATTATTTTTGCATTTGGTTTTCAGTAAACGTTAACAGTCTGAGAACTGCAGTCTATTGATCATTTTCCCATGATTTATGTAGTAGTTGCTCAGAGCAAATATAAATCTGATTAGTTTTGAGCATTTTTGTTTGGTTAGGTTTATCAAAGGTTATAAGGTAAATGAAAACACAGCTGTGGTTCAGGCAATCCTGCCCAACTGAATGGTTTGGTACTTACACAGGTGATTAAATTAACAGTATCTTGTGCACACTGGCATATAAATTGAGATATAAAATGCCAAAGTTGTAAATACACATTATTGATGCACAAATTTATGACATTCCATTGTGCTGAAGGGCTGGTGAAATGTCGAGCAGCTGGTAAAGGCTTCAACCTACGGACAGGAAAAGTAAAACCAAAATATGCAGTAAACCTGAAATTTCCTAAATGGAAAGGGGCAGGGTGCTTTCATAATAGAAAAGAGTAATTGGACTTGAGATGACATCTGTAAACTTTACTTTTCCCCTCCCTTGAAATCCCAAGGGAGAGCTCAGGACTTCATTCTTGCTCATCCTGCAGTTGTGTTGTAGACATTTCTCAACCACTTTCCAGTGACTTTTTCATTAGTCCCTTGGCACTTCTGGTTTTTTCCCTTTAAGTTGTAGCCAAAAAGTGTCTTGCCCTTGGGTCAGAGAAGAATACCTGAGTCACACTGTTAACTGGTTCCTTGACATTTAGGTTATTGTTTTACAAATCTTAGTAATATTTTCACAGGTCACACCTTGGCTCCTTTCAAACCAGTGGCATTACTCTTCCCTGTGCACAGCCTGGTGTGTATTTACGTAGTTTGTTGGGGTCATCTCCTCCACAGACTTTAATTTCTGGTGCTTTTCAGTCTTTCCCTGCAGCCAGATGACTTGTGGACCATTTTCTTTTTTGCTGTGCTGGATTTGCACTGCTTCACCACTGTGCCTTGCACTGACAAGCAGCATTTAGTTTGCTACAACCTGTTTTCCTCCTCTTATTGCCACCCAGAGGATCTCCTGAGCTCATTTAACAGCCTTCAGCCTCTACTCTCTACCTGTTAATATTTTTCTTTGGATTCCTACCATCCTCTGGAGCATTGCCTCTTACTAATTGAGAGCTAATGCTAAGTAGGGCAAACATTGTAAAGAGCAGCTTTTCCATGAAGAGCCTCTTTAATTGCTGGCAGGAGAGGGTAATATCTGTAGTGTTTCCTTTCCCTTTGCTAATGCAGGTTCAAGTATTGCCCTTCCTGCTGTATGTGAAAGCACTTTAAAAAAGGTTAGTGCTTCGTACTTGATGCTAGTGATTAATGAAGCTTCATGGCATCCAGGATTATTTTTGGTATCAGGTAAAGAAATGGGCATCTGACTGTGTGTATTTCACACATCCTGAATAAACTTATGCAAGAGCTTCTGAGATGCTGGTGGTTTTCTGTTTGGTTTGTGAGAAAACATTACTTGGACACAACAGACCAAAGGGACCCTCCTGTGTTAGGAAATCCTCAGGAATGCCAGGTCAGTGGCTTCAGTTCTCACCTGGCCACTGGACAGGTTTCTCAAGCAGTGTTGGGACACCTGCCCAAACCTGGGACCCAGTTGTGTGAGCAGGTGCTGTCTCTTGGTTTTCACCAACAGATCTTGTGCTTTCCTCCTCCTCCTCCACGTCCTGGAAACATGAACTGTTCAGTGGAAAACTTCCCTGACCAGACTAAGATGTTAAATATTTTTGTCAGCTGAACTTTCAATCCATGCATGGAGCTGGGTTGCTTTTAATGAGAATGCCTCGTCTTGTTTCTCTCCTCTTCCATCTCTAATTCTGCTTTGTCCTTTACAGCACTCCAAAGGGCACTGCAGCAGAAAGGGAACACCTGAACAATGCAACATGAAGCCAAGAGCTTTTTATATTTAATATGCTTTCTTAAAGAGATGTGGCCTGGGGCTAGGTGTGTGCAGGTGGGAAAGGTGGAAAGACATGTCTGCTTTTTCTACTGATGTCTAAAGCTGTAAGGGCAGTTGTAGGGTTGTTTGTTCTTCTGGTGATCAATAATAGTGATGGATCAGGGTTTCTGCCTCTCAGAGTTTTTGTCAGATTTGTGTTTCTCCTCCCTCCTGAAGGAGAACTTTCCATGCTTTGAATAGAGTCACAGGGCTGGTTAATCTGTGCCTAATGGCACTGATGGGCTGGACTGATTAATCTGTGCCTAACTGCAGTGCTGGCTTTTGACCCGTGTGTTTGGCTGGAAAACCCCAGCTGGCCTCAGCACTGAGGCTTGGGCTGCTCCTGAACCTGAGAGGCCTTTCCACTTCCCCAAAGTGGTGATGGAGCTGACCTGCCGAACCAATCTAACCTCAAATGGAGGCTCATTAAAACCTGAACACTTCTTAAGCACTGGCAAGGCCAGGAGAGTGGAGCACTTGCAGCCTGGCACTTCCACCCAGCTCCCTGAACTTTTTCATTTGTTCAAAATGTGATTTCCTGGGTATGAGTCTGTATCAGTATTTAGTTTTAAGCCAGCAGCTTTAATTAAGCTTTTGACAGAGAAAAAGGTACTCCTGTAGTAGTTTATTAACTTTCCAAGAGTTTTGTAGACACTTGGATGTCACTTATTTCAGAAGGTGAGGAGTTGTGTCTTTGTGGAGTCCTTTTTACCTCTGACACTCAAATGATCTTATCTTGCCCTTGAAGCTGCAGGTGGAAGTTAGGCTGGTGCTCACTTCAACCCTGCACCACTTATTCTGTTTGTGTTGTGGGTTTTTCTTCTGTATAAAAAGGGGAGGTTTGGTAGTTAATCATAGCTGTTAAATTGGGGTTGTGGAAGTGAATACTAAAATTGAAGGGCTTTTTAGATGAAAAACAGTTTTGAAAAGTGAACAGTTTAGGAGTTGTTTCCTAAAAACTTGTTGTTAATAATCATATTTGTAGTTGGAACATGGTATTTTTATAGTATTACCTTGATAATATTCTCCTTTTTCCTTTGCCTGCAGCCTTTAAAATAAATAGTATTACATCAACTATGGAAACTTAAATAGCAAAAAACTCACCTAAATTTTACTAGTATTTGCAATTCCATGCACTTTTCAAAATGCTGGAGTTTTAAGGACAAAATGAAGTTACTCCATGTCCTCAATCCATTTTTCTGCTGAGAATTACGGCTCCCACAACAGAATCAGACATGAAAAAGGGATTTTAGCAGCAGGGCTTTGCCTTTGCTGTATCTTAAGCACAAAGATAAGCATGTTTATGCTTGAACATGACGACACTATGGAAAATAATTGTTGATCTGATTAATGCCACTGAGAGGGAGTTTGCCTTCCTGTGCTTGCTGGGTGTTCATCTGCCCGGGGCGGTGAGGGCTGTGCCACAAGAGCTTCATTTCCACTCTGCAGCCACTCAGAGCATCCAACAAGTTTGGACAGCAGACAAAAGACAGGCCTGCAAGAGTCCCTTCTGCATGTCAGACTTTGACAAGTTTGTGTGTTTAAAGAAGCTGGAAGTAATAAAGGCTGAGCAGAAGAGGCTTCTCAATACCTTTAGGAAGAAACATGTGTGGTTATTTTAATGCTGCCAGGTTATTTTGTTGGTTTTGTTGTTGTTGTTGTCTGTCTTGGCTGATTTTTTTTTTTTCCCTGTGAAAAAATGGATTTTTATTTTCACCTCTTTTTCTTTCAATCCAGGCATTCAGGAAACCTGAAATTGAAATTGGCTTGTATTGATGGCTAGATAGAGCTGAGAAGCAGACAACTGGAATTTCTCTCTCAGAAAGCAAGTATTCAGTTAAATAAGTAAATCCCCCTATGACAGTTTAATCCTAAACTGAGCACAGAGTCTCATGCAATGAAACAAATGTCCACAATATTAGGGAGGACTCTCAGAAGCCTCGTTTAACTGCTGGAAATAAAGACATGTTAACGTGCTGCTCATTCCATAAATATTTCCCAGTTGTAAGCCATAATGGGCAAACACATTACCTTTCACCACGGTGATGATTAAGAATGAGAGGATTGCTAAAGCATTAGCATACAAAACTCTGCTAGAGTGTGCACCCACGTGAGGTGCTGTCTTTCCTCTGTCCTTAACTTCTGCCACAGCTGGAATGCAAAGCTCGGGGCAACAAAGCCTGATGTTGAGTCTCTGTAGGGTCAAGCTTAGGGAAAACACTTATTCCCTACCTGGATTCCATATTTTGAAATGGCCTGTGCTTTACAAATTCAGTTTGCAAGGCCACCACATTAAAGGAATAAGGTGTGATGGAAGGATCTGTATTTCCTTGGTTTGATTTCATCTGGTTTTTGTCAGCCTGCAGCCCCATTTCCTCTGTGTGTCCCTGGCAGGTGGATGTGTTTGTGCCTCACCTTTTGCCTTGTACTCTCTCTGCTCTGCCTGTACTTGCCTGTTGTGTGTCACCTCACTTTTGGCTTGGAGTTTGGAGTCAGAGCTTAGAGTCAGAGAGAAGTCGGGGTTTTTTGTTGGATTTTCTTGCTGTTGTTGTGTTTTCTTTGCTGATTTTTTCTTTTCGTATTGTTACCAAGCCTCATGGCTTCTCCTCTGGGGTAAGAGAGTGCTTTTGGCCATCCCAAGACTATAAATTATAAACAGAATTGTCTTTAACTTGCAGATTTTGAGCAAATCTTTCTTGGAGTAGCACTGGAGGTGGTGATTAGAGCCGAGGTTGGTTGTCTGTTGAGTGTGAAGTTCTCACAGCTGTCTGGCAGAGCTGTTTGCTTGCTGCAAAGCCTCCTTGTACAGTTGGCTCAGGTTCTGTGGTAATAAAGTATCTTTTGACAAGTTATTTTTCTTTTTTCCTTTCCTTTTAATTTTTTTTAAATTATTTTTATTTCACTCATTTCTGACTCCAGCACGTGGTTTCAGGTCCTGCCTCCATGACAATAAAATAGAGCTTTTCTTTTTTGGCAGTGGACATTTCTGAGTTTTCCCCAGATCTCCTAGGGCAGGGACAGCGTGCTTGGTTAGAGACAGCTCTGCCCAATCTGTAATACCACTTAAACAGGCTGTCATCTGGCTTATTAAATGCATGGGAAAGCAGTTTCTTATACCTGTCCAGTTTCCATTTCCAATTTCCATTCCATGGAATGGACATTTCCCATAAGTCATACAGGATTTTTATGACAAAACCTTACCTAGAGCCTATTTTGGACAATGAATCTTGTCTTCTAGTTTGCCTCTTTGTAAGGGACTGTTCATAAAATGCTGAAGATTCTTGTTTAAATTCATCCCCAGAAGTTTTGCGTGCTGAAGAAATTTCAGTTTATTCCAGATACTTATCAGGAGGAGACTCTGGAACAGAAATGTGTGTAATTGGATACGTGCACAGAGATCCCTGCAGGGTGTGTGTTTGAAACTCTCTTGTCTCTGCTGTTAATAACAGCCCAAAAGGCCTCAGGCATCTATTTAAGGCTTTTTTTACTAAGGGATGCAGTGAAAAATATATATAATTTAATACTGTATTAAAATGCGAGTCACATGCAAAATTGACCTTTCTTATTTAAGGTACTGTTAGCCTGTAAGTCTTCCTTGGTTGGTCTTGGTTTTGGTTCATTTTTTTCCAGGGAGGGATGGACACAGCTGATGTTTAAAATACCTCTTTAATTCATGCCTGTCTTGTGAGTGTTTGCCAGTGCTGAGTCTCGCTGCAGATTGCCTTTACCTGGCACAGGATTTGGTGCTGCTGGAAGTGCTGCAGCCCCTCCTGAGGCTGAGGGCAGTGCAGAGGAGCCTCGAGGTGCTCTCAGAGCTCCAGGTGCTGCAGCTTTGCCTTCTGCAGGGCTGAGCTCTGTGCTCCTGGCTGGCCTCTGTGGCACAGGCTGGGTGCCCAGCCACCGCCCAGCGCTGGGCAGCCTCTCCAGGTCTCCTTGGAACCACAGCCAGCCGCTTGGCAGGGACATCAAACCCTTCTGAGAACTGCATGGGTGTGAGGCGAGACGCAGGGATGGGCACAGCTCTGGGTTTCCTTCGCTTTCCCTCGCTGTGGTCTCTGCTCCCCCAGCGAGGAAATCGAGTTGTCACAGTGCTGATGTTTTCTTGCAGCTTGAGCTGTCCAGCCGTGCCTCACTGTTGGAGAGGATCCCCTGGCAGCAGCATCGTTTGCTTTTTATGGGTAGGGTGGCCAAATTCTGGGAGCAATAGGCCAGCAGGGTGTATCTGTATTCCTGCCCATCGAGCACGTCCTTGGTGGTGGTGTCTGTAATGTGAAACTGTCCCAGAATATGCCAAACCATGGAAGAGACACGTCTGGTGGCACCTTTTAGAAGCCTCCAGTACCTAAAAGGGACTGCAGGAAGGCTGGAGAGGGAGTTGTGACAGTGATAGGACATAGGGGGATGACTTTAAGCTGAAGGAGGGCAGAGTTAATTTAGATATTCAAGAGAAATTTGTTACTGTGAGGGTGGTGAGGCCGTGGCACAGGTTGCCCAGAGAAGCTTTGGCTGCTCCATCCTTGGAAATGCTCAAAACCAGGTTGGATGAGGCCTGGAGCAAGCTGGGATAGTGGAAAGTATCCCTGGTCATGGCAGTGGGGGTGGAATGAGATGGTCTTAAAGGTCCCTCTCAACCCAAACCATTCTGGGATTCTCTGGTTCTATTAAAAGTGACCTTTGGTGAGGGTCCTTGTGAGCTTCTCATACCCAGCAACATCCTTGGTGCAACTCATGGAAGAGCCCCTGGCTGTCCTTGGTGGTGATTAGGTGACATCATTTCAAATGTCCCCAGTGACAGACAATTTAAAAGGCTGTGCAATATGTACAGAATGACTCATTCAGAAATCCAGAAGGGCAGCTGAGATGTTCCCATCCTGGAGCCGCCCCTGATGGTGCTGCAGTCCACAGGGGCACCACAGGAATTCCAAAGGCACATTCCACCGAGGCCGTGTTGCTCCCAACACAACTCCAGAGTGACTTTCTGTGCATTCCCTCTTTCGTGCTCTTTGGGATGACAGAATTTCCAGTGTGTCATGTGTGTGGTGACAGCCTTGGTAAGCGCTGCTTCCTCCGTCCCAACCTTGCTGCGAGGCAACAACAGAAAAATGACTTTTCCTGTGAAGCTGTTGCCAAAATCCTTCAAAATTGCAAGGATAAACAAAACTCTCTAACACTATCTTTTAATGTTAGCAAGGCACTGCTTTATTCTTGGCCAGGAGGTGTGTGAGTGGCTGGCAAAATGCTGGCCTCTGCACAGACATGGATGCAAAACTTTTTCACCTATTTATACTTTGTTAGCAAACAAAGAAATTAATGTTTATTCTTTCTGAATTACATCATTCTCTTTCATTAATTAGTATTCCATCCTCCATTGGTTATTGATTTATTGCTGTTTATGTTAATTAGTCCATATTTTTAGTCCTTACATATATCTATATTTATCTATACATCCATATATCTATCTATATACATATATATATATATTTTCATATTTTCTTTTGTATGGACTTTCCAAGACATATACTGACTCTTTGTCATTATCTTTTTTTATCTTCTGGTTTCTGTAAAATGTCTTCTCCTAGGCTTTGCTAATTGAATCATATCAGAGTTAGCTTGTCAAAATTTAAAATTTCAGTAATTTTCCCAAGCTGTGTTCCCCCAATAGCAGCTTATGACATAATGACACAATTTGCTGAATTCTGGCTTAAAGTGATTTAAGACTTTAACACGGCTGCTTATCGTTAATTAAGATGATTAATTAAAAAGTGTAATAAAGCCATTAAAAAATTAGAAAAGTCCTATCATTCCCAAGAAAGCCTTTAGAGTCTGGAGGAACAGGCATCCTCCTGGTGTTCCCTGGCTGCTTTCTGAGCAGCTTGAGGCTTGGGACATTTCTGGTCCAGGATATTGTGGTGAAGAGCATTAGGCTGCCATTACATTGTGGGGCAGGGAAGCAAAGGTTGAAAAGGGATGACACTGTACACTTTCCATACGTGGATTTAGGTTGTTTAAAGAAAGGATTTGCAAACCTTTCACTGTGTTCAAGCACGCAGTCCAAAGCTACATTCATCATTTAATGATTTAGTGGTGAAGCCTTGACAGATTAAGTGTACAAATGAAGGGAATTTAGAGGAGGACCAAGTTTTCTAATTTTTTCTAATATTATTTAGTCTGAGCAGAACGGTTTTCAGGCCAACAGCTCATCTTCAGACTGGAAAAGAAGACTTAGATGTTGAAAGCTTGTCAGTCTCTTTGCTTTCCCAGCCCCTCAGGCTCCTTGTTTGTATCTGTTGGTCTAATAAAAGGTATTACATCTCCTGAAAAATGTTTCCTCGCTAAACATTTAAACACATTGGTTTGGATTTGTCAAAACTGTCTGGACGAATTAGGCAGGTTTCCATAACACTCCTGAATGGCCTTTAAATCATGAAGATGGATTTTGGGAATGCTATCCAACTTTTTTTAAGTGGGTGGTAAAGTAGTATGGACAGTACAGAGGCCTTTAATGTTTCAGTTATTGAAAACTTCTCATTTTGAAGTCTAGGTAGTGTCTGTTTAAACACCAGTCCTGCAGCAGATGTTTGCTTTGCTTTTCTCCCTGCTAATCCAGCCAGGCTTTCTGGTTCCTGGAGCCTGTGCTGCATCATAACCTCATTTACCTGCAGCTCTCGTTATGCACTTCTGCAGGAATCTTTGCTTTATTTAGTGCTGTTGTCAAATAAACCCATCAAACTCTTTATTTTTCACTAGAAACTGCAGATTCTTCTCTTTGGGAAGCACTGAAATGTGTCTGCAGCCAGCAGCTCCTGGTGTACCATAGCCACAGTTGTTCTTTATGAGGGGATGTGCCCTGATGAGCATTTGCTGCCAGCAGATTCAAGAGTTGCTCCAGAGCAGACACTTCAATAAAACAACTCCCAGAATATCAGGGACAGGCTGCAAAAAAATTCTGGGGATGGGAGCCTTGCTCTGGCTCTGCTGTCTGTGAAGAGCAGTGCTGTGCTGGGGAGACCATCCTCTCATTCAAAATGCAAAATATTCAGGTTCTCAACTATGGGATTTTTAGTGTTATCTGGGAAAACTTATTTTTGATCGCTGCTTGTCAAATACTTCCTGCAGGTGAACCTAGAAGTGTGTGCTGCTTTAAGGATAATGAAACCATTAATGTTCCTGTTTCAAATTTTGACTTTTAAAACAAAAACCATTTGGCCATATCCAAAATATTCAGGGAAGGAGGAACATGGAGAGGTTAGTGCAGCCCTGGGTTTGTTCCCTTCCAAAACTGAGCTGCAGGAGAATTAAAGGCGCTGTGAGGAGCTGGTTCTTGCTCCTGCTTTTTTTGTATTAACAAGCAATCTTTGTCAAAGTGACAGTGTACCAGAATCCGTGGTGCATGAGGCAGCTCAGCTGACTTTTTTTTTTAAAATTACTTTTTTTTTAAGCTGCTGAATGAAGGAGCTGTATTATCTGGGGTCCTTCTACCTGGTGCTTGTGAAGATCTGGCTTGCTGACATTACTGCCTTTTAAAATTATTTTGGGCCTTTGGCAGCCCATTGACAGATCTCACTTTTTTTTTTCCCTTAAAGTGGGTAGTTCCAGGCTCACAGATAATGGTTCCTGTGGGTGTCTGCAGTGCAGGGCGGTGTGAAAACAGTGCCTGAGTGGGAAGGTGTGAGAAACACTCGCTTTCTTCCCCAGTAAAGCTGTACCTGGGACCTGAGCCGAGGCATTTCAAGCCAGTCTGTGTTGCTGTCCTTCCATAAAGGCAAAAACACCCCATGACTGCAGCAAGTTGCAGTATTTGAAGAAGCTGAAGGCACCTGATTTTTCTCGTGCTGCTCATACAGGCCTCTTTAGAGGTTTCCAGCAGTAGGTTTGTCCTTGAAATGACATTTTTGCAAGAGTTGGGTTTAATTGTAATTCTTGAGTGCTCAGTTGATTTGTTCAGTCCCCAAACATTAAAGGAGCGCTCTTTAAACTGGCAGGAACATTTCTGTTGGTCTCTGTCCCATTGGCTTCCCATTCCACTCAAGCTTGCATGTTAAATATATAGGGTTTATTAACTTAGCCAGTATCTCTGAGGAAAATACAAGTTGGTAGACTGAATTCAGTGGTGCTGAGTATCTTTTTGAAGGTAAAAAATATCAGCTCTCCAAAAAGATGCTCCTTCCCCTTTGGCATCTAAGAGCAGGGAGATTTTTTCATGGCAACATGAGAACATGGTCCTTTGGACTGTGCAGTCTTTCCTCTGAAATCATCTTGTATTTTTTGGGGAGAGAACAGAGGACTTAGTCTTCACTTTCTGAACCTCTTGACCCAGAGGAATTTGGCCTCTCCTGCTGCCTGCAGTGTCCAGCAGTGATGCCACCGGGCTGGGGTGCCACCACGAGGGGCTGGTGACAGTTCCCTGCCTCAGAAGCAGTTTCTCTTTCTGCTTGGATGGCTTTTTTATTTTTTGAGTCCCTGAACTTTGCAGGAAGGAGTGCCTGTAGGAGTTCAGTGGAAATGGCAAATTTAATGGTTTCTAAAACTAGCAAGCATCTTATTTCTTCACATCCTACCCTCTGTGGAGGTTTCCTGCTGGTACTGTTGATGACATTTATAGCTGTTGCTAACAGGGAAAAAGAAAAAAAAAAAAAAAAAAGACTTGTTATTTTTGCTGTCATAGATGTGTTCAGAACATCAGCTTTAGGAAATTGGGGGACTCTTATTAGCTATTACTCTTCCTGTCCTTTCCATGCATGCTCCCCCAAACTTCTTTGCAGTATTCTGCTGCATGAGGCTTTGAAGAATTTGATTATTCAATTTAACCACAGCAACTGATTTACATGCACTTTCCTCCATAAGAGCTAAAAATCTTATTTCTTTCCTTGAGCAAGCTGCTTTCACATCTCAAAGCTGCCATACAACTCTAGAATTCAGATTGTTTCAAACGTGCCAGGAAAAGTGAAACATTCACCTTCTGTTGTAAATGGAAGGGAATAAGGTCTTCTCTTCCCTGGCCTGGTCTTTAATAACCAAATGGCTGCTAAAAGGATTTTTCCACTTCTGAGCCGTCTGTGCAGTGACCAGGAGCTCTGTGATCTTCCCCCACATGGGAGATATTCCAAATGTTTAAAATGGTTTGAGAATGAATCTAGAAGAAGCCTTGTAACAGACCAGTAGAGCAGGGAATAAATGTGTAATGTTTAGAAATGCAGCATTTGGTGCACAGTGGGTTTTTTTTTTGTTGTTTTTTGGGGGGTTTTTATTTTTTATAAAAACAACACAAAAGACTAAGGAAAATTGGCAGGGAAAATGAGACTGAAGATCGCAGTTCTTGCATGGAGTGGTGTTGAAATCTGCAGGCTGCCTTGAAATAATGAGTTTTTAAAGAGAGACCTACTCTAGACCCTCACTTTTCTGTTCTCTGTGCATCTTGCATGACCGGTATTTTAATTACATTTGCCATGTAAGTCATACAAGCAGTCATACAATAATGGACTGGGTTGAGTTGGAAAGGATTTTACAGCTCATCCCATTCCACCCCCTGCCCTGGCCAGGGACACCTTCCACTATCCCAGGGTTCTCTAAACCTCATCCAACCTGGCCTTGGACACTTGCAGGGATGGAGCAGCCACAGCTTCTCTGGGAAAGCTGTTCCAGGGCTTCCCCACCCTCACAGCCAGGAATTTCTTCTCAATATCCCATCTTCTTTTGGGGCTGCTTGAGGTTTGCTCAGCTTTTGCTCCAGAAGGTGCTGTTCAGACTTGCTGTGAAGCAATGATCTGCAGGGGATGCTTGATATTTTTTTAATGTTTTAAGACACAGTTTAACACGTGGTCCTCCTTTTTCATGCCTATGGTGCTGAACTTCATCTTTACTAAGAACAAGGCTGCAGAATTTGGAAAGAAGTCTTTCCTTGCTACCTCATTGCCTCATAGTTTGCATGGTTTGGTTAAGAAAACCATGTTTTGTTGTGCTGCTGGTGTGTATAGAAAGGAGTTCAGTTGTGGACACTTGTAAAAATCTAGGTGGGTTTGGCTACTTGCTTGAGAAGATGTCATGGGGAAGGAAGTGGTTCTGGTTTTGAGCTCATCCTCTCACCCAGGCAGCACAGTTTACGGGTCTCAAGCTTACTTTTTTTTTCCCTTTTCCTCAAATTAGAATTCGTGCATTGCAAGGGCAAACTGCTACTTTCCCCACATCGTGTCTTCCAGAGCCCTAGCTTTGTTCATGCTTTAAATATTAATATAAGGATTAATTCCTATGGTAACACCATGAAAGTCTTCCTTTGGTAATTACTAAAGGTAACACTTCTGGTTTTCTCATTGTGCTGCTCCTGAACCTCTCCCTAATCTCCTTTGACTCTGCCTGAAGGTTGCTACTGAGATCTTACCAGGATGAAAAGGAGGGGGGAAGGAGTGACCCAGCTGTAAAATTTGGTTCTTGCCAGTTTTCAGCCCAAATCATTCCAGCATGACAAAGGAGGAATGATCTTCTTCTGATGTGCAGTCACAGAAGAATAAAATTCTGTGTTTGAGCTTTAAATGGATTTGCTGGCATTCACTTACAAGATGTTAAGGCTTTGACAGAGGCAGTTTTTATTGAAAGGAAAAGGAGAGATGTGGTTGTTTGGCTTCCCTTCACAATTAGGTTTTGGTAAAATTAGCTTGATTTCCCCCCTCCCCTTTTAATTTTGTTACATGTGCAGTGTGAAATCGAATAACGGGCGTGAGCAATTTGGTTTGGGAGAGCAGCTTTTGGCTGGGCTGTGTTGCTCAGCTGGTGCTCTGCACTCTGGATGGAGGAGATGAGCATCCCTTAAAGTCATGGCAGTTGATGATTTTAACTTTTTTGTGCCCAGAAACTGAGATGTGTCAGGAAAGAAATGCAGCTGCTGTGCTCTTCTCTGGATCTCTGGCACCTCTGTCACAGAGGCCAGCACGGTGCTGTGCCCTGTGTGTGTCCTGCTTACTGGGGCAACGGAAGGACTTGAATTTTTAATCACAATAATATAATTTGTCTTGCTTGCAGAGATCAAAAGGTGGTAATCATCTCCAGGAGAGAGAATGCAAATTTGAAGTGAGACAATTTTAAGGCTGTTTGAGGGCTTTTTTTAATGTGCTGTCTCAAGCTTTGATTTGACTAGCCTGCTCTTTGTTACCTTCCAGTTGCCTTTTAAGCCTGCAAAGAGTAATTGCTGTGCTCACGCTGTCATTACGTGTTGTTTTACAGTGTCATTTCCTCCTGTGCCCTTCCTTCAAGGGTTCAAAGCACGTTTAATTACGCCAATTACAACGTTAGGCTGATTTTTTGATCCATATCTAATGGGAACTTTGTACTTGTCTCCCCAAGAACAGGACCTTTCAGGTGTCACTCTGGTGGCATTTTGTGACAGCTCAGTGCAAATGGGTGAGGCTCTGGGCAGACTTGGGGGTTTGCCACTGGCTGGGTGAGTCTGTTTGCTGAGGATTTTCTGGCTGTGGGAGTGCAAATAGGGACTGGGCTGGGGGGAATCGATGTGAAATAAGTCCTGTAACTTTACTGAGTTCACACAGGTTGTAGGGCACTGACTGGCTGGCAGAAGCATTGCAGACAGGGACCTGGGGTCCTGGTGGGCAAAGAGTTCCGTGTGAGATGTCACCATGTCCTTGCAAAGATGGGGAGCAGCATCCTGAGATGCTCTGGGCAGAGCATTGCCAGCAGGTCTGAGGGAGGTGACCTTTCTCTGCTCAGCCCTGCTGGGTCCAGGGCTGGGCTCCCCAGTACAAATGAGGTGTGGATATTCTGGAGTCCAGTGACACACCTTGAGAAGGGTGGGAGAGGACTGGAGTGTCTGAGGTTTGGGGAGAGGTGGGGCTGCTCAGCCTGGGGTAAGGAGGCTCAGGGAATCTCAACAGCACATATAAATACCTGGTGGAGTGGTAAAGAAGATGGATCCAGCCTCTTCTCAGTGGTCCTCAGGGGCTGGGGGAGAGGCAGTGGGTCCAAACTGGGATTCAGGAAATTACATTTAAACATAGGATAGAACTTTGTTACTGCAAGAGTGGTCAGTCATGGTATCCAGGGGGCTGGGGAGTCTCCATCCTTTGGGACAGCCAGACCCAGCTGGGTCCTGAGTGACCCACCCATGTGAGCTGCCCTCCTTTGAGCAGAGTGGTGGGACCTGGTGATCTCTAGAGATCCCTCCTGGCCTGACTCATTCTCTTACCCTTACTGAAGCATCTTAAATGGTTTTTGGACTGGCGTTGGCCGTTGGGTAAACCAGTGGAAAGCGCAACCCTTTTGCAATCCTTGTGCAATTGGTGGTTGCCTGTTGGATGTACCAGTGCAACTCCAGTTGCAATTGCTCACATGTATCAGAGAGAAGGAGTCCAAGCTGCTTGCTCATAAAACATTTGAGACTTGGGGCTGTTGGCTGCAAGTTGGGCAATGCATTGAAATTGGGGTTGTGTGTGGTAAACCTCTATCTGTGTAATACAAGGGTAGGGAACCTTTTCATTGCTACTGGCCCAGTAAATGTTTTCAGCACTTTTAATAGGCCACATCTTGACACACACTTGTTACTGTCTGTATTGTGCTATGCATAATAAACTAGAACAAATAATATGGCTGAGAGCCACATGTTCTCTGCCATTGGCTTACTAGGGCAGAGATTTTCAGTAAGATTGAAACCTTTACCTTCCTTGTACGTGTTGCCTCGCTCAGTCATCCCTGCTGGTGCCAAGTAAAACTGCTCTTGTTCTTGGGGCTTGTGGTCTTGAGTTGGAGGCTGAGGCATTATTACAGATCTGTCACTCTTTTAGTCTCATAACACACACACAATTTTTCCCCATCAGGCTGAGCATTTGCGTGTTCTGCTCTGACACACCTCATCCATGTCAGGACGAGGACACTGAATGTTTGCAGGGGAGAGACCCCAAGCTGCCTTCATTAATTTTAGCTGTTGCCTCAAATGCATTCATATGCAACTAGAGCAGTATCCAGGAGGTCATTCTGCCATCCAGGCAAAATTACAGCCTGCAGTAAATAGGGCTGATTGTGGGAACAGCCTTTATTGTAAGAAGACATCAGGATAGCAAACAGCTTGATGGGTGACTTTCCTTTTTGGCCTCTGCAGTGCTTTGAAAGCCTGGGTGGCCACTTGCACTGTCAGCATCTTCCTTTTCTTTTATAAGAAAAAGGGGGGTAAAAAGAACTTTAAACAGCTGTTGGTTCAAGGAGCCATAAATGAGAACAAAGCACTTGCATGGAGATGTGGTGGTGCCTGGACCTGGTGCATGGGAGTCCTCAGAGTGGCATCCTGAGGGCCCTGGGGTGAGCACATCCCTTTGGGACACACATCCAGCACACTGTGGAGCACTCTCTGCCCCTCTGCTGGGCTGGCACTGGGATTTTGCCTTCAGTCCCCTCTCTGGAAGGCAGGATGGGTGCCAGGGGCCAGGGCTACAGACCTGCAGCTCCCAGCACAGCCTGCCTTGGAGCTGAGCCTGCTTGAGAGAGTAGGAGAAGCTGCAGGGAAGAACAGACAGGCATCTCTGCTTGGTGGAGGAGGTGGAGAGGTGTGTCCCCCGCCTTCATCCCTTCTTCAGTCCTTCCTCTCCAGCTGTTTGATCCCTGTTTGATCCCTGCCTGCCTCTGGGCTTGTGGGATGTCAGCTGAAAGGCTTGAGCTGGGATGTGGTGTAGGATGAAGCTGAACCATCCTGCTGATGGATGCAATAATTTTGACTGTGCTTTCTCACCCCGCAGCTTCACTTGACACATGAATTATTAACCATTTAAAAGGAAAATCCACCCCCCTTCCCTGGTTTAGTTTAGTTTAGTTTCACCTTCTCAGCAGGTGAACTAGCCCATGAGAGCAAAGGAGCTGAGGTGGTGCCTGGTCCTGGCTGTGCTCCTGAGTGTGAAGTTTTTCAGCATCCAGAAAAGGAAGATGTGAGGTGGATCAGCAGCTCTTTACATCCCCCTTAAGGTGAACAGCTGTTCTGAAAGAAGTCCAGTTCTTTCTTTTCCTAAATTAATGCAGAAAAGAAGGAAGACGAGGGCTTTGCTTGCCAAATCTGATCATTTCAGTGGTTTTCCAGGATGCCATGCTTTGTCTTCTGTTGATTAAATGTCTATTTATAGAGTGGGGGGGAAAAGCCATTATGAATTAAACTGCCCTGCTTTTTCTCTGATTACGTAAATGCCAATACATATATAGCCTAAAAGTAAAAATGTTCCAAACTGAATTGTTTATAACCCTTAGGCTTTAAATATATTCAATACCCTTACAGTTAGTTTTAAGAAACATCACTGGTTCTGGGCAAGGCATTTTCTAGTATTGTCATATTGCTTTTGCATCTTTAGTGCCTGCCCACCAATGAACTTAACATCACTTACACCTTCAAGGCAGGAAAATGCTGTCATCCAGATTTTTATGCATGTATCTGGGTGCATATCTATCACTTCTTAAATAAGGAAAGCAGATGACAGGAGAAATGCTTCAGTCTGGTGTCACAGATATCAGTAGGGATTTAATGTCTGTGTGTGTAACATTGGAAGCCTGGCCAGCAGGGTGAGGGAAGTTCACACCACCTATGTGAGATACATCTAAAAGAGTATCCCCTCGTCTCAGAAAGGTCATGGAGAAACTGCAGAGGGTTTAGCAGAAGACCACCAGGATGGCCAGAGTCCCATGAGCCACAGATGCCCTCCAAGGACGAGGTAAGGGAGCTGGCCTTGCTTCCTCTGATGAAGGAGCTGCAGAGTCATCTGAGAGCCACCTACAGCTCTTTGTGGGGCAGATGTGGATGTGATGGAACCAATCTCTGTGAGTTTGGGCCACATAATGAAGCTCATGGGGTTCAAGGCTGTTCTAGTAGCCCTACTTCCATCAGGAGCCTTCAGAGGTCCTTTGTGATCAGAGTTTCATTAATCCTGTGAGGAGCTCACTCAGACCTCAGGGCAGAGTGTGCAACAGCTGTCTACCACTGTGGTCTTGAAGCAAACAAAACCTGATCTGGCAAGCCTGAATGTGGCTTTGTTCTGATGTCTTCTGAGTGACTAATGCCGTGAGGAGGTGGGAGGGAGGACGGGGAACATCTGGGTTGTCACTGCGTGGCCAAATCGCCTACAACGCCGGCGCTCTCTTTGGCCACTTGCACCTCCCTAATGTGACTCTGGTTGTGGTGGGTCTGATGTTTCATTTTGTTAAATACTGAATTGTGGTGAGCCTTTTTGGGGTAGGTAGGGTGGAGGAATGTCGCTCAGGAGCCTTTGTGTAGGGAGCTGAAGCAAGACACGTTTTCTGGGCTCATCTGCAATGGGGACAGCTTTAGGATGTTGTTGTCTGCATTGAATTTTTAGGCAGGAGGTGGTGAGGAAGTGAAACAGATCTTGTCATACAGCATAGACACTCCATTGCAGTCCTGGTAAGAATTCCTGCCTCTGTTATCATGGGTGATATTCAGTTTAACCCTCTGTACTGCTACTGGGCAGGGTCTCCTGTGTGTATCAGGTTCACAGCTGGCAGGTTTTTAGGTTGACTCCCATGAACACATCTCAGCACACATCAATGCACGTGGTCAAGGAAGTGTCTGCTAAGGATGTGGTTTTGCCCTGTCACAGTATTGCTTGAGGCAAAATAGTTTCATTGAGGGTTTATCAGCTGATGTCAAGGTATCTGGGGTCTGGCTGCTCTCATGGATCAGCTGCACCTCGTTAAGATACACTGACAGCTCCTTCTCCCCTTTTGGCTGTGGGCTAAACTCTTCCCTCACAGGATATGACAAATTTACATTGACTCAGTGTGATTTTGTCATACTCTGTGGGAAGCAGTGAGCCCAGAGCAGATACTGCTTCTCTTGAGATTTTCCAGCAAAGATGTGTAAATCTCTTTTGTAGCATTTCCACTGCTTGCCGTGTCATCTTGGACTCCTGGCCGTGTCCTGGGTTTTCACTATGAAAAAAAGGATAAGCTGACTTTAAACTGAATATTTCTGGGGAGGTAAAAGGATGCAGAGTTAGTGTACGTCTTGCATTAATTAAAGGCGAAGTTTTGCTTGTAAATGCACTGCTCAGAGGCACTTTGACTCTAGGAAGGCAGAGCTGGGAGGCTCACCACGCTGCTTCACTGAGCAGTGCTGGTGAATGTCCACATGCTGTCCAGTCTGGTGCTGATGGCTTAATTTAAGGCTCTGCAAAGGCTTGTAAGACCTTCCTGAATGTGAAATGACACAGTGGAGCAACGTTGGCAGTGCACTTTTGCTTTGGCTGACTTTTGACTGGTTGGCTTAAACCATCCTATCCACTGTGGCTTTTTATGATTCATTTTTAGAAAGTGCAAGTGTGGAAAACTGTCTGCCCAGCTTACTTTACTTACGGTGTCCAAGATTTTCAGTAGCTTAGATATGACCACGGCCTTCCTTCCTTCTGTCTGAAGGATGGCCGCCAGATTGAGGAGTAGCATCATCCCACTGACGCACATCCAGGGAAATCCGGGAGCTGTCTGCTGGAACAGCTGCTGGGTTTTTTTTTTTTCCTAATTTTTTTTTTAAAGGAAACCAGGAAAAAAAAAATTAAAAATCTCAGGACAAAATTGAGCAACAGTGTGAGATACTTGAGGCACTGGTGCACAGACTGATTGTCTCCACCGCCGCCGGAATCAGACATTTGATAAGCAAGCTGGAGCAGCACTTGGGAATTTTGAATAAGGGTTGAGATGTCCTAGTTTGTGAAGAGTCTTCTCAGGGTTGTGCCTGTGGGCAAATTATTCAGAATAATGATTATACAGAATTTGAAACTTGCAAATCAGGGAGGAAGGGAAGGATAGGTACTGAGGAACTGAATTTTTTATTATTTTTTAAGTGGAAAAATTCAAGTCAGCACGCTTTAATTTCATGTGGTGCATTTTAATGTGTTTCCATCAGCTCATGTTGCTGGAGAGAGTTATGTCCATGCAGAGAATCCTCTTTATCTTACCACTTTGTCCAGAAGAAAGGGTTGAGTGGCTGATCTAGCTCCTGTTAAAACCCCTGTGCTGTGTTTCTGAGGAGCAGCAGAAAGCCCAGAAGGATGTGAGAGCAGCACTGAGAGCCTTTGCACTGCTGGGGCGAGGGATGTCAGCACTGCAGGAGGAGGGGTTGTGAAGTGAGCAATGAAATCAGCCACTAGCACTGGACTTGCTAAAAGCAGGAAAAAAAAGTCACTCCCTTCTCCTCAACCTCTTATTTCTGTCCCCTGCATCAGCCCTGCTTAATTATTGCTAATGAGTATCAGGGAATTTAAATGAGAGAATTTCACAGAGTCTGTAATGAAATCAGCAGTTGGACAATAGAGGAATAAAATCTCTAATTACCCAGGCTGGGAGCTCAGCTGTGGTAGTATGGCTGTGTATTCAGTAGTGTTACATTTAAGATTACGTGTCCTTCTGGACAGATCTTTAGCTTAACTGGCTCTGTGGGAGTTGACAGGAATCAAGCCAGAATCCTATAGTATGCAGAATAAGTCATACTAGGAATTGCACATGCAGCTTCTGTTGTAAAGGGGCATTTTGTGAAGCATTTTGAGAGTGGAAATGTTTGAATTGGTGGTCAGTGAGGAAATAACATAGCAGGGAATGTCACTAGGGTGGTGGTAGAGAAGCGGATATAAAACATTGTAAGCGTGTAAAATACAGCGTGTATGTGTGTTCTTGCATGTGTGGTTTGAGAGGTTTATGGCCCTGGAAGCTGCATCTCTGCACTTCTTCCAGTAAAATCTCACTCAGGTGAGTAGTCTAGACAGAGGTGATGGAGGATTTCCCTCTGAACAGGAACCCAGGAGAAGCTGGAAGCTGGAGTGAGTCTAATGGGAGAGGACACAGCTTGGGACTCTTTCTGCTTTTCTTTTTTTGTTTTTTATACTGTAGTTATCCAGCAGTTCATCCAAAAACAGTTGGCTGTATTAATTCTCTCTAAGTGAAACCTTTACATGGGTGTAACTCTTTCTTTTCTTTGGCAGCCAAAGCATTTTTATTTCCAAAACCAGAAAAGTCTGGGGTTTTTTTCTTTCGGTGCCACTTCTAGGTAATGGAGCTTCAGCTAACCCAGCACTTCCCAACATTTTAAATTAAATTAAAAAGAAAAACTGGGGGAAAAGGGACACAGATGCAAACTGGGAAAGTGGGACAAGGGCTGTGCTGCAGCTGGCTGCTCAGATGGATAGCATGGAAAGGGCATGACATGGTGGGGGATGTCGTCATAATGTTTGAGAAAAGCATGTTTTAAAGCTTCCAAGGGCAAGCTTTTAATGGAGCACCTATTAACCCCTAAACCTTTTTGCTGCAACATGCTGATCTCCAAGAGATCTCCACAGGGTTAGGAAGGATTGTGGCCAGATATCAATATTGGACTTGGCAGCCATGCTGCAGCAAAGAATGTGCATCAGTTGTGAGCTGTCCTGGGCCAGGCAGTGAATTAACTGGGCTCAGGAGTGACCATTCCAGCACAGAGGTGATGCAGAGTGGAAGTGACCATTCTTGGGAATCCTGGATCCAAGCAGGTCTGGACCTGCTGATCCCAGTGTCTGTCAGGAGATGGGATCAAGTTCAGAACATAGAACCATGGGATGGGATGGGATGGATTGGAGGGGACAGTAGTGACCATCCAGTTCCAACCCTGCTGCCGTGGGCAGGGACACCTTCCCCTGGACCAGGCTGCTCAACTGGGGGAATAAAGGGGCATCACAGGAGCTGCTGGTTCAGTGTGAGCTCATGTGGACACAGAGAGCCCACAGAAGTCAGAGCTCAGCTGAGGAGTGAGCAGGTGCCTGTCCTGTCACTGCCTGCACAGCAGCAGCACCGGGGGAAAATCCTTCACGTGAGCTCTTCCTCATTCTTCCCCCTTGATTTCTCTCTGAGAGCTCTCCTGTGTCACAGGAGACTTTGATTTTAAATCAGCTCTTCAGATCATGTGTTTTCTCCTTGCCAGGTAGCCCCAGCCCCATACAGCCCCTGGCTCACTCCCTGCTGCTGGGATGGAGAGAGTAACAGAGACTAAAAGTGGGAAAACTTGAGGGTTGAGATAAAAGCAGTTCAATAGGTGAAGCAAAAGCCATGAATGCACCATGAATGGATTCATTCCCCACTTCCCATTGCAGACAGGTGTTCAGCCATCCCCAGGAAAGCTGGGTTCCATCGTGGCAAACAGGGACTTGGGAAACAAATGCCATTGCTCTGAGCAACCCCTCCTTCTGTGTGCTCAGCATGATTCCATATGGTCTGGAATATCCCTTGGGTCAGTTGAGGTCAGCTGTCAGCTCTGTCCCCTGCCTGCTCCTTGTGCTCCCCCCAAACCCCCTTTGCTGGTGAGGTGAGGAGCAGAACAGTCCATGACTCCCCTAAAAACACCTCTCAATAACTGGAACATCCCTGTGTTACCAACACTGATCCAGAACAGCCCCATACCAGCTATTATGAAGAAAACTAACTCTGTCCCAGCCCAAACTATGCACCAGGATGTCTGGCAAGGGATTTTGTCTCCTTTCATGCTGCTGAGGCTCCTGCATCCACTCTTTCCTGGCGCCTTCCTTGCAGTGTAGCTGGAGACATTGCACAGGTTTATGGATCCCTACCCAGATTTCCAGAAGCTGGCATTCTCCTCAGCTGTGTGGTAAAACCTGGAGTTGAGAGGCAGAGCCAAACCAGCAGATCTCTTCTGAGCAGCCGTCTGCATCCCAGGGGGCACAGGTTGGTTTAGTCTGTTAAAAATAAGTTTGTGCCAGCTCTGTCGGGAGTGAAACGTCTGGGTGTGCAAGCTCTCACATGGAACAGCTCACACAAAATGTGCTTTTTAAACTGCAGTGTCCTGCATTTCTCCTGTCCCCCACTCCAAAAACATCCTCTGGGCTCAGCAGGATGCTTCCTTGTAAAAGACGACTGCGTTTGAATGTGACTTCACAGCTACAGGGAGGGAGGTGATGTGGGCTTTGTGTGTTCAGCGTGGAGCTCCTGTGATCTTTTTTCTATTTTTTATAGTATCTAGAGTTTCATTTTTTTTTAATGCAGGGACCATTTCCTGTCCTTGATGTCCCTGGGAGCTGCAGAGGTTCCCTGCAGGGGCTCAGCTCCTTTCGGAGCTGCTTTTGCGGGGGCTGTTGTGTGTGGTCGATGGCTCTGAGATCTGGGAGCTGAAGGAAGTGAAGTTTGTGTTTGGGAGTTGAAATACTTGAGGAGAAGTAATTGACCATAATCTGAGAGCAGATCTAGCTATGCAGAGGACAGCTCATCACCATGTTCACAGTAACGGGCTTGTGAACGGAAATGGAGCTGATGGATGTTTTCTAATTATTCCCTTGTGTTGCAAATGTTAGAGAGCCAGCTTGAAATCTCTGCCCAGAATTCAGAGCCTTAATTTGTTTGACCTTTCCACTGCTGCAGACACCAGGCTCTATGAATTGCAGTCATCTTCATTAATTTCTCTATTGTTCTGGGGATGCAAATGAGCGTGTTCTTCTGCAGATACCATGTGGAAGATGGAGATGGAGCTCGGTGTTGGGCAGCACTTCTGTGTGTTTGAGGGGGTTCTGAGCCATGCCTTAGTGGAGGGTGATCTTCCAGACAGGTTGAGGGACATCCTGCCTGCCTGGAGCTGGAGTTCTGTTTAAATCCACTGATGCAGGAGAAGTTTCTCTCCCTTTCCATGTCTTTCTTTGAAATAACCAGCTGTAGCCTTTGTAGACATCCATTTTGACAAAGAATGGTACATTTCAGATAGCATATCTCAAGGATGTATAATGCTCCAGTATCATCGTCTTGCCTTGAAAATATTATTCCAACTAATCAGCCTAAAACCCCTTGGAAAGCACATGTGTGTTTTCCACTAGTTTATCAGGGAGACTTCCCTAGGCTGGTTTGCTCTCATGTTTTAATGACCAAAAGATAGAGCTGCCAGGCATCTGCTGGTTCAGATGGATGTCCTGGTACCAAATGTGTGTGTCTGTGAATCACCAGTGGGTGCAGCAGTAATTTTTGGTAAGTAGGAGGCAGACAAAATTGCTGGTTATGATTTGAAGTCTTGCCCACAGCAGAGCAAGCAAAAGGGATGAATTAGAGACAGGAATAGTAGCACAGCCTTTTTTTCTTTTTGTGTGCAGGAAACCTCAGAGCATATAATAAACTATTGCCATTTTGATTACCAAAAAAGAAAAAAAAAAAAACACCCCAAAAAACTGAAAGCAAAGATAAAATAAGAAAAACCTCAAGCTTAATGGGTTTGCCAGTAATAAAAATACAGCCCAGAACAAAAGGCTTCAGAGTGTTTTTTTTATATCTTGTATTCAGTATGCTGGATTGAAAAGAAATTGGCAAAAGTGTATTTTTAAAGTCCCCACCTCACTTGTAGTTTCTCCCAGGAGGAGGAGTTGCCTTCGTGGCAGCCAGCAGGAACAGTGGTGAGTATGGGAAAAAGACATAATTAGGGTAGCATTAATTGCTCTTATCAGAGGATTTATTTTACAACAGCCCTTTAATTCAGGCTGCCCCACCAGAGTTCAGTGCACTGTGCAGTGATGTCTCTTTTAGTCCTGGGAGCTGTGCAGGGCCTGGCCAGGGACTCTCCCAAATCCAGAGCTGCTTTTTGACTTCAGTGAACAAAGAGCCATTAAATTACACAAACACAAAGCTCCTTCGGGCTGTTCTGCCCGGTGGGACTTGTTTGAATCCTTATAAATACATTGAACTGACATTGGCACTTTGAGTAAAGCCTTTCATGTCCTTTCTATATAATGAGTGTAGCCTTGGCCACAGCCAGTAATCTGCTCCTTTCTCTCATCCTTTCCCTCCCCTTCCTGCCGGCTCCAAACCGGGAAAAAAATTTTTCTGACAGGGGAAAAATTTGATACAGAACACTGGTTTTCTCTGGACACAAACCAGGCTGCATTTTAAAGACTATTTGCTGAGTTTTGGTGCATTGCACTGATACATTTTCTCACTGAGTGTCTCAGTGAGCCCAAAAAATTGCTTGTTCCTTATCCTCTTGCTGTGGGTGTGGGAACATAGCACCTTTCTAACACTGCTGGGATGTGGTGGGGCACGGGGAAAAAGCTAAAGTTCTGAGTCAGCATTCCCTCTCTGCTGCTCTTTTAGACTCACACCGGGAGTTTTCTGGTCTCCAGCACTGACAAAACTCAGAGGATCCAGCTGTACTGCACAGCAAAGTGCCTTTCAGGGATATCTGGCCCAGCTGCTGTGCTCCACCCAGGGTAATAGTCTAAGCAAAGCAAAACGCTGCTTAATCCCAAGTCACTTTTTGTGCCCACAGCTTAACTCGGACTTCCTGCTCTCCAGTCCTTGTCCTTCAGGGCTGAGCCTTGCATTGCTCCAAACCAGTCATTACCGAAGCGACGTAAAATGTGCAAGCGGAGCAGCCGGTGTCAGGAGGGATCTTGTGTCCCTGCAGGTCCAGGGGCGTCCCCTGTCCACGTTGATGCTGAGGCTGCAGCTGCTCTGGGCTGATTCCTGGCACTGTTTGGGGCTGGCTTAGCACTGGGCTTGACAATGGATTTTCCACGAGGTGCAGCACACGGCAGTGCCCGGAGCCGGCTGCCGTCCGGCCGTTCCTCGTTAGGAATTTGGACGCTGCGGTTGGCAGCGGATCCACCGCGGCTCTGAGTCCGCTTTTCCTGCCCAATAAATTGGAGCACAAGCGATTGGAAAAGCAGGAGATGTTTGCATTTGGAGCCGTAGCTTGTAGAGAACTGGGTCGTGTCCCCCCCTGGACTTTGCTCGTTTGATCTCGCGTGCATCACAGGCTGTTCAGTTTCTCCCAGGTGTGCCTGTATTAACTCAAGAATTTCAGCCTAATCCAATTTTGCTCCGGAGAGATGAGGGAGAGGTTAATTCCTGATTGTGTCCACAGACAGATGAGTGATTAGGGGACAGATGCTTAAGTGGTCCTAAGAGAGAGGTGTATCCCACACTGCAGTAAGAGAGGCTCTGGGGGAAGGATTTAGTCTCCCATCTGTCCTGGGGTAGGAATTGTTCCTGACACCAGCTCTGGTGACCTACAGTGACCTTCTCCATGGATAATGAGCCAGACCTCTTCGAAAAGAGTCTGTATCTTACTTGGGACTTGGTCTGGTGGGAGATGCTGAGCAACTTCACAGAGCAAAGCCCCTGTGTCCCTTGACATTCTTCACTCGTATCTTTTGCTGCCAGAACTGCATTTAACACCAAACCTTCCCTGATCCTGGTGGAATTTCCTGAAGCTCTGAAATAAAAGTTCATTAATACAGGACTATGAGTGGTGGGGACAAGTTGTGTGAGGTAATGAGCTATATGGATAATTGAGGGATTCTGGTCCAGACAGGATGTCACATGTAAAGCAAGTGGGATGGTCTGTGCAACAGCTTCCAGAAACTTTGTGTCAAATACAGATAATTTTTTTTTAAATAGGCTTTAATCTGATTTTTAGGTCAGAGTATTTGGGCAGTAGTATATAATCTTGCCCACTTTCTTCATTTTGGTGAAGCTGTTTAAAATTCAGCCACTTTGATAGTGTGGTGTCCCTGTTTTCAGCTCTTGGATCTTCTTACACCTTTAAATCAATAATGGAGGCCCATTTCCATATTGTCAGATAGTAACTACCCACACCTAGTGGTCAAATTTGGACTTTCTTTAAAGTCCTACCTTGTTACTCCTGCTTTATCAACCCTCCAATGGCCAGTGCATGTGGTGACAATTCTGTGCCAGGCACTGAAGTAAATGTTGCTCTGTACAACGTGCTTTTTGGATGTGCTTTGTCCAATGGAAGTAGGTGTCAGCAGCTCCTATATCAGCTCTTGTTAGAGTTTTTGTATTGACTGTTTTGCCATCTGCCCCTGCTGTCCCCCAGGTGAATCAGCAGAGGCTGATTCTGCTCTCCAGGCTTTTTCTGAGGTAGAAAAAGTCACATTGCTGCTGCTGAGTCAATGGAACAGTGACACACAGCAGCACTGTTCTGCTGTGTGGTCCAGAGAGCATTTCAGATGGAATAAATCCTGCAATCCTGTTAAAACCATGCCAAAACACTTTTCAGACTGGGTAAGTATTAATAGCAGGTTGACATGAGTTTCTTGTGGAGTGTAATCTCTAGCTTTAGCCACCTTGGGCAGGAGGATCTGTGAGGGGTTTCTAAGCCAAAATCTGTGAGGCTCTTTCTCTCCTTAGTGGGGAAAGGAACTGATGGTCAGATCTCCAAATGCTGTTTAGTATGCTCCCTGTTGAAGCCATCAATCCAGGAACAGAAAGTCCATGTTCCCAGATCTTTTAGAAGAGTCACTCTTCCAGGATAAGGTTGCCAAGTCTTCCAGGACTTTAATTATCACGCTGTAATTCCATCTGCAACCTTAATAGAGACGATGTCGTGAGTGGTGATCTGCTTTCGTCCTGCTTTTGCATACCATGGGTTGATGCATGAAAGTTTGCATATTTAGCATTCTTGATTTTTAGGTTTTTCTCTTAAAACAAGAAGAGAGCATGCATGGAAGTCAAAAGAAGCTCAGTCAGTCGTCAATGCAGGTAGAATTTGCACAGCTGCCAAAATGAGGTTCAGGTATTTTACTGGGTGACACAAAATAAATGTTTAATTCATAGTGCGTAACACTTTAAATAAATATCACTTGGCCACCCTCTAATGAGGATATGCTTGACCATTGACACCTCATATTCTGGCTGTAGTTTCTCTCACTAGTTTTTATGACAGGCTGTACATGTTTTAGAAAAAACAACATTCAAAATACAATTCATTCAATCTTGTCTAAAATGGGTCTTCAGTTTTGTGAGGTCACGTTTGAAACCCTGCATTTAAACTGCTGCTTGCAAACAGCCTTCAGGATGCAAACTGAGCTTAAAATTGAGTTTTATGGAGCAATAAACTGCTATGTCATATACGAGGTGATAGCAGCATACAGTTACTGTCTACTTTTGACTAAGGGACCTAAACATTTCTCCTCCATTTTGCCTTCTTGAGAGACATTTGCTTATTCCCTGCATGCCATGCCATGCTCGACCCACCTGCATGCTGGTTTCCTAGAGGTTTAGCCTGTGCTTGCAGAGGGGAGCAGTTAGCTTGTGAACCTGGCAGCTCAAAGGAAGCAGAAATTTGATTAGTGATTGTTCTTTCTCACTGTTTTTTTTGTTGCATAACCACATAGAGAGCTGTTTCTTGGACAAACCAGCCAGAGAGTGAAGAGGAAGGGAAAATCTTTGGGAATAATGGAGCAGCTGGAGCAGGGCTCCCCCTGCTCCTGCTTGGAACGGGTGGGAGGGCAAAGGGAGTAGAAGGAAAACATAACCACAGCCGTTGTAAACACGGATTTCCTAGGTAAACAGCATTTGTGGAGCACAGATCTCATCCACTGCAGTGAGTTATTTGTTGCAGGTGTAGTGAGTCCCTTCTGCTCTCTCCACAGCTGCTGTTTCTCACCAGGCTTTTCTCCTTTTCCTGAGAGTGGAGCATCTCTGATTTGGGGCAGCCTTAGTTCTGAAGGTATTATCATGTTAGCACTGTGCTGTTCTTTCTGGGAAGGTGGGAAGTTAGGGTTAAATGAAGGTAGGAAGAAGTCAGGGTTAAATGAAGGCAGCTGAGGGGGAGGCAGCTCTTGACCACTGCCGAGTGCTCAGTGGGGCTGTGGGCTCTGGCAGCTTCTCAGATCAGCTCCCCCCTGGTTTATGTCAGCAGTGAGACCCAGATGGTGCTGATAAACCTTTGGCTATTTCAGTTTTGCTGAGGAGGGCTTGGCAGGAGATCACACACCTCTCCCAGCATCTTCCCAGACTGCCTCAGCAAAGGGGCTGCAGCTCCTCCACGATGTTCTTGGATGGAAAGCGCTGCCTGTTCTGCTGAGGAAAGCTGCTCCAGAAGCTCACTAGCACCACTCCCCTGTCTTCAGGCACGGCTCTTCCTGCTGCTTGTGTCGCTGCCAGGACTCAAACATCAGGGAAACCAGAATGTTTGCACTGTGAGCTAATCTACTTTTTAAAGATGTTAGATAATGTAATAAAATAGCTCAGCGGTGCATTGCAATTACCTTTCACATTTCGTCATGCTTCGAAAATTTTTGTCTTCTGAAACTAGGGCTATATTTTTAGTGCCGTGCAATCAAAAATGTCTGGCCAAGAACCTGATATAGTACCTAGGAAAATGGAAATATTCCTTTAAATGTCTTCCAGAGCTGTGGTTTCCGCTGAGTATTAAACTCCATTTGTTATGTCCTGATTACATACTTTGGTCTGGGTGATATATGGCTTGGTTTTATAATTCCATATATATATGGACAGTTTGATCTCTTCCTTGTATTTTTAATAACAAAAAGCACAATGTAGACTTCTATTTCAGCATGATGTAAGCATAATTATTTGGTGGGCAAGAGAATCAAGATTACATTCTTTTGCTTGCCACTGAGGCTTACAGATTTATTATTGTTTTGTTTTTTTCTTCATGGTTATGGCCAAAAGATTCATGCTATTAAAACCTAAACCCTTATGTCAGGGTAATGGTTTCTGTAACTTGGAAGTGAAGAAAGAAACCAAATCTAGAGTTGGCCAAGTCACTACTGGGTTTGGAGTGGATTTGACATTTGGATTTGATATCATAAACTAGTGCATCTCTTACAAACCTGTATCATGATTCATGAAGTTCCCTCCTCCTGGCATTCTGCAGCATTCAGGGCACAAATTATTAGCGGTGATCTCTACTACTCTCATAAACTGCTCTCATGTGCTCTTTCCCAGTCTCCAGGATATCTTTTTTTCCTGTAAGGAAATTTCCAGGCTGGCATTTATTGCACCACTTCCTATCTGCAGGACTGCTCAGCTCCTGCTGCCACCTTGAGTGAGCCATCAGCTCCTGTAACCACACACTTCTCGTGGCCATGAGCCATCTGATCCCTGTCTAGTTGCTCTCCTGTGGAACACAAAGCAAACACAGAGCAGGACAGATAATTGTCCTTTCAAGACAGTTCCAGTCTCAGTACCAGTGTGAGTTGTCTGAGGGATGAAGATGAGAAGGATGTTGTGGGTAGGATTGGGTTTTGATGCGGGTTTTTTGATGCTGTGGGTTGTTTTACTTTCCCTTTACTTCAGTCCCTTGACAAAAAGGAGAGGCTGACATTTCATGGCTTGGGTGGTTTCTCTCTGATGCAGAGTGGGCAGCAGGGCTACACCACCCAAGAAATCCAACATGCAGGGAGAAGAAGGTTTTCTTTGACCTGATTCTTGACTCGTTACAAATAACACTGTACATCTGCTAAGATGATGCTGTTATTCTGCTACTGGGTCCCAGAACCTGGACACGTCCCTGCTGTGCGCCGACTCCTCACGTTCTGGCCACATCACTTCAGTCCCAGCCATAAAACCTCTTTCTTAGAAATCCTCCAAGTGTGAAATCCCAGTCCTCAGGAACAGGCAGTACTTTGGTTGGAAATCAGCATAAAGCAGTGAGCAGTACAACATATTGTGTAAATCACATGTGTTTGTGTCCTCAGCCCTTCTGAGTGAGGCAAAGAAGTGTCCTTGGGAGTTGGTGGATTTAGTGGGGTTTGTATGTGATTTCTTTTAATGTGCTTCAAATTAGTCATGGTGCTTTATTTCCTAAGCTTCATTAAGCTTGTGGTCTGACCATATTGTGATAGTCACTCCTCACAGTTTGCTCAATACTAGTTTTAATATCCGGATATAGATTTCTTCAATATCCTGCAATGCATTTTTTGGTGCTTTTCTGGATAATGCTAATACCAAACAGTCCGTGATGCAGCAGGCCCCTGAGCTACATTTTAAGGTCATTATAATGCTTTCCATCTCTCATCCTTGTGCAACACAGACTCCTGTTACGTGTTGAGGGTTTTTTAGGACATAAAGTACCCAAAAGGAGGTTCTTGCTTAAGAAGTACTATGAGACAACACAACGGTGCTGAAAACTTGCCCCTTCTGGTCTGATCTGTCCTTCTCCCTTCTACTCTCCCTGTCTTTGCTCCTCTCCTTTTTTATCTATGGGAAATAATACAATGATGCACTGTTTCCATGGAAAACAAATGCCCAGAAGATCATCTCTGTATTCTTCTGGCTTAAAGATCTGTAGAAACAAATGCCATTCCAGAGAGGAAGGTAAAAGTTCTCTTTTGACAGTTTGCTGGATAAAAAGGTGGCACACTGAGCAGATTGGGCTCAATTTGTCGCCTCTGTCCCTGTGGCACTACTGAATTAGCTGTTAAAATTTCTGTAAACGGAGGAAACAACTATTTTGAAAGTCAAGTGGCCAAATTTCTCTCAGAGACAGAGATTTGTTAGTTGCTGTTGTGTATTGAAGCACTTCTGGACCAGGTGTAGATTTGCTCTTTCCAAACAGAAGAAAGAGCCTTTGAACATATTATCATTGCCTTAAAAATAAAAAAGAAAACTCTCGCCTTGGGCATTTGACAGGGGGCCAGACCTCAGAGGACAGCTGAAGAGAGACAGACAGGTTTCTAACATCTGGTTTGGGTGGGTGGATTATATTTGACTTTGGCATTCACATCAAGACGAGGCAAAGGCAGGGCTCGATGAAGAGCACGGTCCCGCAGCCTGCGCAACATTCCCTGGCTCTGGGATGGGAAAACCCCAAATGGGGATGGGCAAAACAGCCATGAAATGAGGGTGAGACTCCTGGGGTGCACACAGAGCTCCTTCTGTAGGCTTTAGAGAAAAGTATTGCTGGATTGGGCATCCCAGATCAGGCTGTGGCTGTGGAGGACGTCCCTGACAGATGTCCTGGAGCAGAGTGAGGCCTGTCCTCCCACCCAGAGCTCTGGGGTGCGCTGCCAGATGAGCTGTGTTGAACAGTGCTGCTATTTCAAGACTCAAATAATGTGTCAGTGCCCACCTTGCTTTGTGACACAAGGTGCAGCCCCCAGGACTGAGTCAGCCATGGATCCCTCTGCCACCAGCTGAGCCTGTTCCCAGCAGCTTGCCCTCAAGATGGGTTTCCAGGCCTGCTTTGGCTGGGAGTTGGGAGCACCTCTTTGCTCACGGGGTGCACGTCAGAGCCCGGATTAGCTCAGCTCAAAACCGCACTAAACTCGGGAACAACCTGCAGCTCAGATGATACAAGTATATCTCGGAAGAGTACTGAGGAAAGGGCAGCAGAAAGTAGTCCTGTGTGTCCCTCTGAAAGCCCCATTGAAGGGCTCTGGCTCCCTCGTGGCCGTGCCTTTGTGGGACAGCAGAAGAACACAGTCCCCATCCATGCACCCTGCCCTCCCTGCTCTGAACCGCGGTGATTTATAACACCCCGAGGACACCAGGGTGTCCTGACTTCAATGCAGCTTTAAGCTGTCAGGCTGTAAATTGTCTTGGTTCAGGAGCTGCTTCAAAGCAGCCCAGGCTTCCTGCAGCATGGAGAAGGCTTTTTGGCAAAGCCAGCGCAAGTCTAATTTGCTATTCATGAATCAAATCCCCAAAACGTCCTCAATCAGCAAGTAAAAATGGGTCATAAGAAGACAAGGCATTGCTGTTTTGCTGAAGGAAGCTGCAAACTCCACTGGCCTTCTCCATCTGTTGGCTAAAGCTCCTTCTGCATTCTCAGCAATGGCTTTTCCTTCCTCCCTGCCTTTCTCTGTTGAGCACACATGAGGTTGCTTGAAGCAGCAGGACCTTGACCCAACGGGCAGACCCACCCAGGAGATCTCCCCTTGCCTCTATCTCCCAAATGAGTGGGAAAATGTCAGTGGAGTATGGGAAAGCCACTAATGAAAATGGTAAATTCCTCCAAGCTGCCTGGTTTCCAAATCTAGAAAGGCTGCAGCAGCCGAGGGAGAGGGAGAGGAAGCAGCAGCTGGGTGTGAGCTGAGGCTCGTAGGCTGCAGGCTGGCAGCTGGAGGGATGGAGGGACCGAGCCATAGTGGCTGAGAGCAATGGGCACAGGTTTTGGAGCCAGGTCTGCTCTACCAAAACTGCACCCGTGGCAGCTTGGTTGCAGCCAGCAGAACAAAGTGTGCTCCAGATTGGAAGCCAAGAAGACCCGAGAAATACCAGAAAAACTCTCAAAAGAGAGTTCACTTGTGTTGTGTGATCAGCAAATCCTTCCCCAAGCTGGGGAGTATTTGAGACAGTGTTATTTCTCCTTTCCATTTCTAGTGCATTTACATGCATAATTGCATTTATCGGCATCTGCATCTCCTGTTTTAATTTAGAGCGTTACAAAGGGAGCAGTTGAATATTCTTTTTGTCAGAGCTGGATGATGGATGGTGAACATCAACAAGGCTTAAACACCCACGTGGAGGTGCACCCCTGGCTCTGACAGACCGTGTGTAATGCAAGAGGCACTTGGTTACAGAGTGCTGCAGAGTAACGCTGCTTGTTCCTTGTCCAAGCTGTGCCAGACAGCAAACTTCCAGAAAACCTCAGACCATATACAGTTAGCCAGCAACACTGTGTGAAATCTTTAACCATATTTGAACGAACGGGCTAACTTGGACACGGCGAGGAGGGAAATGCCAGTCTGCCTGACAGCTCGTTTTAATAATGAGAAAGTTGTTCCACTGACAGGAGGACAATAAAAACTGGGGCTGCTTAGAAAGATGTTGCCTTCCTTCTAGTTCTGTGCATATGTGAAACTGCAGAGGTTGGTCCCAGACCTGTGAATGTGCAGCAGTGCTTTTCCCTTCTTTCATAACCTTTTCTCTTCTCTCACCCCTTTTCCCTTCTTTCACCATTTTTCTTTCCAGGGTATTGAATCTGCACCCACTCTGCCAACCCTATCCAAATGAATAATTAGTAAATCATTGCTCTCTCCTAAAAAGTGACTTATTTTAAATATATTATCCCTTGTGCTTCAGCAAAGCAAGCAATAAAAACAGGTGACCTTTGTAGTTAGAGCTATTAATGCACAATTTATGGTGCTTTTGGGTTACAGGGCATGAAAGGCAAATTCTTGAGACATTTATCAGCCCTCTGAATGGGCAAACCTCACCTGCTGATCCCTTCTTGATCAAAGAGCTGTCTCTTATAACCAAACTGCTGTGTGTTGCACTTATTTTGGATGGCAGAACTGTTTGAGGCAGAGCCCTTGTCATGGAATGGTTTTGGCAGTGCCACGTCTAGGCTGGATGATACACATATGTTTTCCAGTGATGAGACAAAGGGCAGATTTTGTTTTTACACTCAGCATAGAAGAGCAGGAAGGCTTTAAGTCGTGCGTGGTAATGGTACAAGCACTAGAAAAACCCTTGTGCAATCATCATCTCGCTGTGGAAATTCTGTCTGCAGCAGCAGCGTTACTGCACGGTGCTCATTACCATCACAGCCTTCCACAGCTCTGCTGTCCCCAGGCAGGGCTCAGCTGTGGATCCTCGTGAGCTGACTGAAACATGTGGCTTCTCCACATGAAACAAGGGTTTGTGACTTTATTTTCCTCCCCTCCTCTGAGCAATTGCTAAACAATTCTTTGGGGGGGGGAAGAAATAAAAAAAAGAGTGCACGCGTTTCATATAGACACTTGAGAACAATGCTGTGCAGCTTGGGTGAGCCCTGGAAGCCGTCACCCTGTGCTGCTCCCCGTGTGAAACAAGCTGGTGATTGAGTCCAGGCCCTTGTAGGCAATCTTCAAACCAGCTCCAGAAATGGTGGCTCTGGCTGAAAAACCAGACTGAAGATGAAGAACCGCTCTGAGCTGGCAGGCGGGTGAAAGAGGAGTGAAACCCTCTGCCTGTGTCACAAATACTGTGTCTGTTCTGTGGCAGCTCTGTAAGGAGCTCCATAGCTTGGTGTGGTTTTCTACCAACAGGAGTAAAAGGAGATACTCTTTAAAATCCAGCTTGAGTTCCTGCTTCATTGCTGGATGCCATGGAGGGGTGTACTGAGATGAGCTCAGCTGGTTGAGCATGGTGAAAATAACACTAAGGTTGTGGGTTTCATCCCAGTATGGGCCATTCACTTAAGAGTTGGACTCAGTAATGCCTCTGGGTCACTTCCAACTTGGAATATTCTGTGATTTCTGTGACTGTGATTACTGCTGACAGCAGACCTGAGCAGGAAACCCAGCACTGCCTCATGCTGCCAGCTCAGAGCAGACCAGCCTTCAGCAGCAGCCAACCACGGATATCTCAGCATGACCCTGGAAAAAGCAGCTAGAGAGAACCATGTTGGAGCACTGGTTGAAATCCAGGCCTGGAGAGATGGCTGTGCCATGCAGTTAACACAGTGATTCACCATCAGTTTGTTCTTTGTTCTCTTGCAAACCAGGTGAGGCTGGTGAGACACGAGCAGGACCAGCAGGACCAAGTGGACAGAGTGAGCCCTCTCAGAGTGTTGCTTGAATGCTGGCTGGTTCTGTTTCAGATAACCCCAGCAGCTTGAAGTGGTGTGCAGCTGCCACCTCCTAGGGATAGGCCATCAGCAGTTTGGAAGGGGCTAAGGTTTCAAGAGTTCCTCCTGACCAACATTCCTTCTTCCAGCTGCTTGCCTGGCAGAGGCACAATGCAGCAGCACCCATGGCTGTTGTGGCATCTGGGAGGAGGATTCACCAGCAGAGGAATTAGAAATGTTATATATTCCCAGTTTTCTGTCATTTTTCATCAGCTGATAGTGATGTGGCTGGCAGAGAAGTGCTTTTACCATCAGTTGTTAAGAAAGCATAATGCAGATGGATTTATAAATGAAGTTTTGGAAGATGCTCTCTCACTCTGAGGTTGTTCTGCAGCTCTCAGGGGCTGCAGCTTTGACACAGGCAGTTGAGCAGTTGGCTTTGTCTTGGGGATTTAATTCAGCATTCCCAGCTCCCTTCTTGCTCCTTTCCAAAAGGTGTATTCCTCACATAAATCTTCTCAAGGGATCAGAAACAGCAAGCATGGTCTGTTGCCATGAAAAAGGTGCTGTGGCCCTCCTCATCCAAAATGGTTCTGCTTAAGCTAGAAGTGATGAATGTCTTGTAAATTAATCTGTTTTTTTGAAATACACCCCCACCTTTTTACATGCAGGGTAGAACTGCAGCTACTCTGAGGCTGAATCTTTGCCTAATTAAATTCACAGTAATCTCCTGTGAAGACTCAAGAGAGATTCAGAGCTTTTTGCTGATGTGACTGCCTCAGCCCTGTCCTTCAGTGCTGTTAGATGGGGACACGGAGGGAGACATTGTCTCTCTGTGCCTGCTCAGGGGTGGAGGTTCCTGAGCTGTCCTGCAGCACAGAAAGTGGTGCTGCTGGGCACATGTGGGCAGGACTGACGGGGAGGGATCCTGCAGACAGACCCACTGGAGCTTCCCCAGGGCTTCTTGCAGCATCTGGTGTTGGCAGAGGTCTGGAGACCTGGGGTGGTGTGTGATGCAGGATCACTGCTGTCCCCATCCAGTCTGGCACAGAGGCTGCGCTGCTCCAGCTTGGATTTTGGGTGTTGGGACTGATGCTGAGATGGTGGGTGGCTGCCTGGGCTGCAGCTGAAATTTCTCCAAGCAGAGGGTTTCTTCTCCACTCCCCTTTAAGCAGCAGCTTTTGGTAGCCTTGCCAAGTGGACCAAAAAGGCTCTTCATCCATCATGGCTCACAACTCCTACAAAACCACTGGACGTGGAAAATAGCTCCCAAATAGGAATCTTTGAATTCCATGAACAAAAGTATTTCTAAATGATTACATTACTGCTTCTTGAAAACACATGGTGGAAAATCACACAGCAGCCCAGAAGAGGTCTTCTCTTCTGTAGTCTGTGTTCAGAGGAAACTGCATCCCCATAACTCTGTTTTTAGCATCCAAAAAATATTGGCCAGGGTGTCAGAAGCTTTCTGCTCATCATGTCCAAGAAACTCCCCTCCAAGGGTCATGTGCTGCTCCTCTGGAATCTTAACACTTTGCATGAGAAAGAGCAGATACAGGTTTCCAAGGCTGTGGCTCTGGTTTTCATGGGCCTGTCGAAATTCATAATGAAAAACAAGTTTTCTTGTGCTCTGTCTGTACTGTGGGGTAAAAGTGTGGAGCTGACAACAAGGAAAAGAAATGCTGAGACGCAGTAGATTCAGTGGGCAAGTAATTTGGCATCATCCCTGAGTCTGGCCTTTAAATGAGCAATCAGCAGCGAGTCACTGTATCCCTGGTTTTGTTTGGATCTGGGACAGAGGCTGGAGAGGGAGCACTGAATCATTTGCCCCATGGGTCAGAGCCTTAACTTGAGCAAGGGCGAGCCTTGTGAAGAGCAGCAGTTTGCACCAGGACTCGTAATTTGGAAATTATGCTAGAAGCAACTTTTGATTACACTTTCTCAGGCAATCCCAATGACAATTATTCATTTGCACCTACGATGTTCTGCTTCTTTAATAGCTGTAGTGTAGAACATTTGTTAATGTTTAGTGGTATTTTGTTTTTGTTTCTGTCAAACCAGAACCTTTTGGATGAAAACCTCGCAATCACATCCAGCTCTCCTAAGGTTTACACAGTTAAATCTAAATATCCTAAACTGGCACGTTCTGTTTTATCTGGTTTCTGTGTCCTCATTTAGACCAGGAGCTCAGTTTAGTGCAGGGCCAGGAGGAGGGAAGTTCTCTGCTTCCTAGCTGGAGGATCTCTGTTCCCAAGTGCCTTGGACTGCTCCCACGTGTAGGTTTTGGGTAATGAGATCGTCGAGCTCAGGGTCAGAGGTGAGGTACTCGATGCCAGTTTTGAAGACCCATTCATTTTTGCAGGTTTTCTTCTTTCCTTTGCCAAGCTGGAAATACTTTAAAGGCTACTTGGTTTGAGAAACTGTAAATGAATAAGTAATTTTTAAGCTCTTCTACTTGCTTAAACAAGAAAGGACTGGGAGGAAAACAGTTGTTTAATTAAACAGCTACTTGGTATGGTTCACAAAAGCTTGAGCTCCAGCAGTAACTCTCCTAATTCACAGATTCCTTGGGAATTCAATGACCTTGAGTTTGCTGTGCTTGAAACTTGCCTTAGTTCTTGGCTTCCTTTCTGGAACACTTTGGGGAGGAGAGCGGTGCAGGAGGCACTGCAAGGCTCTCGAGTCAGACCAGCACTGTTTCACTTAGGATCATATAAGAAGAGGCACAGAATAAACTTTTCTTGTACAGAATAAACTTCTTGCTTCAGAGCATGTCTGAGCTTACTGCACCCAGAGGTCACAGCTGGATCTGCCTCTGCTACCCCAGCCATGGAAATTTTGAGTACTGATTGCTCAGGATGATTTTCTTGCTTCTCTTTATGAAACAAAGCAAACGTGGACCAGTGGTACCTGATGAAATCGGTGTGAGAAGTAACTTGTCTGAAGAATCACATCATTTAATTGTGCTCCAGAGAGGGAAGTCTGATCTCCCAGCGCCGAGTGGCGTTTCCTGCATCCTTTCCTGTAGTGGCAACTGGGGAGGTTAAAGCCATGAACGAGTGGCCAAGTTCACTGGAAATGAGTGTTTATCCATTGCTTCCCCGTGTTTGTCTCCACCATAATAACTCTGATGAGTGGCTTCAGTCATGGCAGTGTTTAGCTGTGGGATATAAAGCACCAGGATTTAAACAGAAAGAACCCTGAAGACACAGAGTTGTATCCAGGAGGTTCCTGCAGTCTTCCCCTCCAGCAGAGGCAAGTCAGCAGTAAACAAAGCTCTACTACTCCATTCCCTTGGCAAATTTTTTCATCAATTGAACTGTATTGGTGATGTATAAGCCAGAAAACTGGAGATCTGTTTGTGGTTGCAAAGTGGCAAAATTGTTCTAGTGCAGCTACAATTATTTCATGCAGTTCCTTGGGATGTGGAAGCAGAAGGACTTTAACTTCACTTCAGCCAGCCAACAGGAGCTGCCCCCTTGCACCAGCTGTGGCACATCTTTGGAAGGAGGAGATGGACATGAGGATCCTGCCTGGGTTTGGCTGCAGAGCTGTGGGGCAGGGTAGGGGCTGTCCCAGCACCTGCATTGCTCCTGTAGGAGAACAGCTCCACACTGGGACCCACATCCTTATCTCCTGACAGAGGTGCTCTGAGCTAGGTGACATTAACCATCATTCGGGCTTTTAATTAGCTGGGCTTTGTATTTAGAGCCCACCTTGGGCATTTCAAAACCTGCCATACAGCATGTCTTATCCATGATTGCTTTTCGTGAGACTTGTGGGGCTGTGTCTGTGCTCTGGTAGCACAATCTGGAGCTGTGAGAGAAAGCCCTCAGGGGCTAATCCGTGGCTACGGGCCAGGTTCTGCAT
Source organism: Cyanistes caeruleus (assembly GCF_971803275.1). NCBI lineage: Eukaryota > Metazoa > Chordata > Aves > Passeriformes > Paridae > Cyanistes > Cyanistes caeruleus. The sequence continues at coordinate 2,918,534 of NC_141713.1, forward strand.
AAACTGGTCTTATTTTTAAAGTCCATTTTCTCCAGTACACTTTTTTTTGGCCTGCAAAAGACTTCTTCATTTAAAACGAAGAACGTAACACTCTCTCCTTTCAGTTGGTCTTTTGGACATGAGCCAGCAGTGCCCACAACAGCTGTACCACAGTTTAAACATTCAGTCTCTAATGGTTTGGGGAACATTAGGGTTTTTAAGGCTTCAACAGGTCTAGAGTAAATAGTGGTCAATAAAGAGTAGCTCTTCTTTGTATCCCTATGCTCTCAGTGCTCTGCACTAGAATAAAGCATGCTTAGAATATAATCATTGCAAAATTAATATCCATGAAAGGTTCTTTTTAAAAAAAAAAAAATCATAGAGAAACCTGTTTCACTAGAAGAAGAGTTTGCAAGAGTTCAGCTCTCAAGGCTCTGGTAACAGGCATGGGGAGATTGGCACGTCCTGGGCTTGTGTCACTCCCCACTCGTGTCTTTAGTGACGGGGAGGAGCAAATCACAGGTATTCCTTTCTCTGTGGCCTTCTTCCACCCACCTATTGATGATGTACACAAGAGTTAATTATGATTTTGTGTCTTCCTTAAGGCTTTCCAGTGTCACATGGAGTCAGAAGCCAGTGTGGGCTAATTGGTGATATTTAGCATAGAGGTTTAGACACAAATATGGTACGAAGTTATCTTAGCAGTGATTTGTGATAGTTGGGCATTGCTCTGGTTAGTGATTGAACCCAATGCTGGGGAGCCTTAATGATTTGAACAAATCAGTGTTGGTGGAGCTGTCAAATGGCATGGAGGGAACTGCTCATTTCCTTCAGGTTTGTAGGTGTGGGTGAGCAAACACAATCCACATGGGGCTGATTTCTGGGGCAAAGCCCTTGGGCCTCACAGCCCTGCTGTGGCACTGCGTCAAGTGTCCCGGCAGGAGAGGGGTTAAACTGCTCCCTTGGCCACTGGCCACTTGGACTTAGTGCACAGCACTTGGTGTCACTGTGAAAAAACAGTTTGTGACTCCTTGTACTCTCTGTAGGCAGTTGATTAACCCCTTGCAGTGCCCCTCTTGGTGTTCCCTGCGGCCCGGGGGATCGGAGCTGTGGATCCTGTGCCAGCAGTGCCAGGGGACAGGGGGGACACTGCAGGAGGAGAGGGGGAGACTTCATGGGAAAAACATTGAATGTTCCAGCCTTGCAAGGCATTCTCCTGAAAAATAGGATTATAGAAAAGCCTGGCTACTGTGGTGCTTCTCATTAGCTGCACTGCAGGGCTGGCTGGAGCACAGGGCTCTGGTAGTTGTCACCTTTCTGGCTGGAGCAAGGTGGCTGTTAATAGATGTTTCAGTTGTAAATTGCTTTGTGTTGAAGCCTTAATAAAGTCTTACTGAGATGTTTTATTTTCAGTTTTTGAAGCCAGCTAGTCTTGGGAAGGGGCAGGAAGGAGTATTAGAAGGTAACCAGTCTACCTAAGAGGTTACTCCTGAGTGGCAAACCAGAGCTTTAAAATATGCTTAATTTTAATTTGTGCCATTTGCTAGGAGTTCCTATCTTCACTTCCATTGGGAACTTTCATAACATTTTCCTACCCATCAGTATTCTATTAAAATTTTGTTGTGTAATCTGAAAGCCCTTCTGCTTCTCATGGTTTCCTTTTCAGAATGCCCTGGGTAGCAATTTTGGAGTAAATGCATTCAGGCTGTGTGATCTTGATTTTGTTGTCTTATAAATTCAAAGCAAGACTTGAAATTAAATCCTAATGTCAATTTTCCTTTAAATAATGGTGGCCTAATGATGTGATTTAAGAATTTTTATCTGATGTCACAGTACTCCTGGAAAAGCCTCTGCCTGTAGTTGTTAAAATGTCAGTGAAATTGGTTACCATATGCATTTAATACTTTTAGTTCTACATATGCGTAGTGTTAGAGGATAGCTCAGTGTTGTCAGTAAAATGAGTGAGTCCTGCAGTGTTGGGCTGATCCTGTTCTTCCCGTGGGAGCTCTCCACTGCAATAAATGGTGCTCACAGGACTGACCCTAAGTAGGTGTGATTTAAGGTCTCCTAGAGCCCTTCACAGCAACAGTGAGGTTCAAAGTGACCCAAAAAATAAAGTGTCATTAGTAGAAGAAACAATACGGGGATACAAATGAAGAACAGTCTTTTGGGTGAGTGGAAAAATTGTGTTTCTTGGGAAAGCATGAGGTTCATTCAGTTTGGATGACTCTGCTGGACGTGGGATTAGACCAGCTAACCTCTGCCCATAGCGCTCTTTTAAATCTTGCATGACTTCTAAAGGGATATTATACATCTCGACAGGCAGCTCATCTGAGGCCTGCCAAGGGGCCATGGCCAAGATGTTCTCCTTTGGCCGTGTTGCTGTGCAGATCCATCCATCCTCTGGCCTGGATTGCTCCCAGACAGCGTGCACGCAGCAGGGATCACTTGGGGAGAGCGGGAAGAAGGTGAACCTGAAGGAGAAGGGGGTGGGGGACTGCTGGTGACCCTGAAATAAATGTCCTTTCTTTCTCAGTCTGGCTGAAATCCCTCCCTCGCTCCTTTGCAGTGATTTACATTTGCTCAGATTAAAATCCGTGCTCCCAGTGGGCTCAGCTTGCTCCGTGCTGTCGGCAGCGATACGCCGAATGTCAGCTTTCAGCATGCACACAGCCAGCTTGTTAAGATAGCAGCAATTAAATCCAGGTGTAAGTTTATCCCTGAGATTCAGTGTCTGTCCACAATAATGGGAAAAATGCAACCAAAAGCCTAATAAAACAGGACTTGTGCTGGCTCTGAGCAGCTGGGAAAAGGAAGGTTTCTGTGCTGGTGATTTTCTTCTTAGTGCTGTGTTTGATTGCCATTATATTTGAGACATTCTCTCTGGTTCTTCTTTTTGAGTTTGGCTCTTTGCTGACCTGTACTGCCCTTTTCCACAAGCTTTATTGCTGTGTTTCCCGTGGCAGATTCCACTGCCAGTAACAGAGATTGGATCCCTTATTGAATGAAGGTGCTGCGTCAGCTCTGGCAGGTTGATGATGTTTGTGCTGTGACAGAGAATCTGCCCGTGGTCTTTTTAAATTTCCATTATCTAAGCTGGTATATACCTATGGCCTCAAGGTTTTTTTGTCAGTTTGTTTTCCACATTATCATCCTGGTTTGTCTTTCATGGTATCAGCTATTGCCTGAGCTACTCTGAACTGTAAAGCTGGTTTGTCTGCTTTCCTAAGACTTGAGAATCTAATCTCAACTCTCAATCTTCTTGTTTTGAAATAGCAAATGCCACCTTAAGGATGTTTTTATTCTGGTGTACACATGCATCCTGTATTATCTGACCTCTGGAACTCTAGGAATGTCAGGTACACTTTATTGTCCACTAAAATGACAGCTGTAGCTTTGCACTGCAGCACTTGAGGTAACATATTTGGCATCTTGACTAAAACATTCAGCAGCCTGGATGGCATTTGGATATAATGGAAAATGTGTCAGATTTGCTTAGTATATACATGGCATCCCTTTTTCTTCTTCTTTATTATTAATATTAAAACAATGGGAGGTGAATAATGAGAGTTTTGTAGTGAACACTTCACGGTGTTATTTTCCTGGTGATGGTGTGTTGTTGTGAAGAAATGAGCTTACAATCGACTTACTGCAGAATTGTTTGGCCGCCGGTGATATCTCTAGAATGGGCTGTAGTAATCCCAAATCCATGATAGATGTTTCTTTCACCAGTTTACAATGAATAATCCTCTTAATTTCCTTGAATAGCAGCTGGTATTGCTACAACCTGTGCCTAAACCCAAGGACAGCTTATTCAGAAAGCCTTCTGGCCTTGTGAGCGAGGGGGAATTCTGTCCCAGCGGGGTTGCGTGGGCAAACTTTCACAGGGTCAGCACTGCCGAGACTCTGACTTCTCCTCTCCCTCTCTTTTCTAGATGCAGCAGCTGTTCTACGAGAATTACGAGAAGAACAAAAAAGGCTACATCCGAGACCTGAGGAACAGCAAAATCCACCGAGCCATAACGCTGCACCCCAACAAGAACCCCCCGTACCAGTACAGGCTGCACAGCTACATGCTGAGCCGCAAGATCGCCGAGCTGCGCCACCGCACCGTGCAGCTGCACCGCGAGATCGTGCTCATGAGCAAGTACAGCAACACCGAAATCCACAAGGAGGACCTGCAGCTGGGGATGCCGCCCTCCTTCATGCGGTTCCAGCCCCGCCACCGGGAGGAGATACTGGAGTGGGAGTTCCTTACAGGAAAATATTTGTATTCCGGTGCTGACGGGCAGCCGCCTCGGAGAGGGATGGACTCGTCCCAGCGCGAGGCGTTGGATGACATCGTTATGCAGGTCATGGAAATGATCAACGCCAACGCCAAGACGCGGGGGAGAATCATTGATTTCAAGGAAATTCAGTACGGATACCGCAGGGTGAACCCCATGTACGGAGCAGAGTACGTGCTGGACCTGCTGCTTCTCTACAAGAAGCACAAGGGGAAGAAGATGACGGTCCCCGTGAGGAGGCACGCGTACCTGCAGCAGACCTTCAGCAAGATCCAGTTCATGGAGCACGAAGAGATGGACGCCAAAGAGCTGGCCAGCAAAATCAACCAGGATTCTGGGTCCTTGTCCTTCCTCTCCAACTCGCTGAAGATGTTTGTCCCTTTCCAGCTCAGCAGGTCCAAAGCAGAAAGGAAGGAGCTCAAAGACAAGAAGATCAACATCCTGATCCCTCTCTCTGGACGGTTTGACATGTTTGCAAGGTTCATGGGGAATTTTGAAAAGACGTGCCTCATTCCAAACCAGAACGTCAAGCTGGTTGTTCTGCTTTTCAATTCCAACTCCAACCCTGACAAAGCGAAGCAGATCGAGCTGATGAGAGATTACCGCTCCAAATACCCCAAGGCTGACATGCAGGTTCTGCCGGTGTCGGGGGAGTTCTCAAGGGCACTGGCTCTGGAAGTCGGATCTTCTCAGTTCCAGAACGAGTCTTTACTTTTCTTCTGTGATGTTGACTTAGTGTTTACCACAGAATTCCTCCAGCGGTGTAGAGCCAATACAGTTTTGGGTCAGCAAGTATATTTTCCCATCATTTTTAGCCAGTATGATCCAAAGATTGTTTATAGTGGAAAGGTTCCTAGTGACAATCATTTTGCCTTCACTCAGAAAACAGGTTTCTGGAGGAACTATGGCTTTGGTATCACCTGTATTTACAAAGGTGACCTTCTTCGAGCGGGTGGCTTTGATGTCTCCATCCAAGGTTGGGGCCTTGAAGACGTAGATCTGTTTAACAAAGTCATTCAAGCTGGCTTAAAAACTTTCAGAAGCCAAGAAATTGGAGTAGTCCATGTGCATCACCCTGTTTTTTGTGACCCTAATCTTGATCCAAAACAATATAAAATGTGCTTGGGGTCCAAAGCTTCAACTTATGGGTCCACACAACAGCTGGCTGAAATATGGTTTGAAAAAAACGACCCAAATTTTGGGAAAAGCAGCAATACTAATGGCTCAGTGAGGACAGCCTAATGTCCAGCTATGCTGGAAAAGACTTTTTTTTTAATTATCTAATTTATTTTTGGGAAAATGTTTTTTGATAATTCACTTTTAAAAGACCACACAGGATATATTTTAGAAATCATCGTTGTTTTCTTACAAAGCGCTCGTTTTGAGAAGAACAAGGCCCTTGGGTTTTTTTGTTGTGTTTTTGGTTTTGAACAAAACTGTGATCAATATTTGCCTTCAGACAAAAAAAAAATTGTTTAAGAGTTATCTGATCAGCGGAAATCTTGACTTGAATTAGAATTTCCTTATGGATAAAAGATTATTTCCTACCGTTTCCGTTGCCGTCTTCATGGCTGGGATTCTGTAAATGTGGACCTGAGCGTGCAAAGCCAAGTGACAAAACGCTGTGTCTAAATGTTTTTTGGTGTGACTGCTACCGTGCAAAGATTCTGCTCCTTTGGTTCAGGATTAGCCATTAATTTTCAAATTGCATTAGAAAATCCAAGTCGCTGTGGCGATGAGAAAGGGGTGGTAATCGCAGGAGGGTTTGTTTGGTTTTTTTTTTTTCCCTAACAGCTGATTATTTCAGTTTAAAAATACACTTCCACTTATGGGCAGGCAAGGGAAGGAAGTAAGCACAAGCCGTGATTAGTCCTTGTAGAAATTGTTGTGTTTGGTATTTGGTCCACAGACGGACGGGATGTTTGGGGAATCCGTGGTGGGTTCTGTGTTTTGTCCTCAGCCGCCTCCCAGGGCTGAGCAATGCGACCAGGAAATGCCTGAGGAGCGAGGGGAAGGGGCTGGGGAATGGGAATCTCTGGCAGCCAAAGGACAGCACACAATGAACAATCCAAGATCCCTGAGGAGAGCCTGGAAAACTCCTCTGCACCGAGTGTCCCGCGCCCGATCGCACCGGTTTCGTTCAATCGCTCACGTGATGTTAATGAGAACAGTTATTACATTGGATTATTAGTTTTGTTTTGGGATTTTTTTTTTTTTCCCTGTATCTGCTAGACCGTTAATTTATTTAATATCCATTGTTTTAGGTTCTTGACCTTTCCTTGAATATCTGTTAGTCATTTTAATATTTTATATATATATATATGTGTGTGTAAATATATATATATATATTAGGAATGTATTGCATCTTCTCACTGATAAGGTAGTGTACATCATACTTACAGTAAATGATCTCCAAAGATTACTTTCTAAAATATTTTTTCATGAATCTTTTTTTTTTTTTTTATCCTCCCCTCCCAAATTTAACATTTTTGGAATGACTTCAGTGAGTTTAGGAATTTTTTTGGTATTCTAAGAGGAACTGGGGATGAGGAGGCTGAATACAAGGGAAATGTGATCCCTGTGAGTTAACACCTAGCAAGGTAAGAGAAAATACACAAAATAAAGTGCCTTAAAGCCAGATAGGGAACCCTGTACTCCGAGACTTGGACAGTGACTGGACATTGTCATTGAAGCAGATGATCTCTTGGGACCTATGTACCTGTAAATATCCTGCTCAGCAGAAACAAAAAATAAAAACCAGCGAACAATATATTTTTCTATCGTATCCTCCAGCCCCATTTCATCTCATTGCCCTCAGTTCCACTTCTACTCTTTGGGAAGTGGAGGCAAGTGAACAAATGGAGAAAATCCAAGGCTTAAGTGGTTGTTGCCATGTTTGAAGGGATATTATGGAGCAACTGCTATTCCAGTAGAAGAAATAACATTGTTTACACGTGTGTGGAGTATGAACTGCAACTAGCATAGAGTCTGTGTCTTACAATGTTCATCCTTTTCTGGTGACAGTCCTGAGGATGTAGGTGCATGGAAAATTTTTCCTTCTCTCTCTTTTTTTTTTCCCTTTCTTTGTTTCTTTTGTTTTTGTTTTTGTTTTTTTTTTTTAAGACTTGCTTCTAAGATGCAATAAAGATTTTTTTATTTGCAATTGGAACCGCTCACGTTGTCAGTCCGTATCGTTCCACCCAGCACAGAGTAACACACTTTGGGAATAAGTCTGGGTAAAAGGATCTCTCTCTTCCAAAGGGTTTTGACCTCTGTGTTGTGTTTTGGCCTGGGATGAGCTCAGTTGGCTCTGAGGGAAGGGAGAACAAACCCATTCATCAGGTTCAGGTGCTGATGAGCTGTACCATTCCCTGGTTTTGACTTTTTCCTCATGAAAATGTTCAAAGTCCTTCTGCTGCCTGAAAATACCCAGAAATGTGCATCTCACACGCAGTGACAAGACTGCATGGTGCCCTGATGTTCTGTGTATTCAAAACACAGTACAAATAATTATTAAGTGGGTTGAGCACTTACTATTTAATAACTCTAGGAGTTGTTCAGTATTGGTGTGACGACAAAATTAAGTCCCAAAGCAAGAATCTTGGGGATTGTGTTTCTTCACACAAAGGAAAGGAAAAGAAAAAAAGGCAATTTGTATTTGTGGTGCAGAAAAGAGCTTAAAGAATATGAATCCCAAAGAATGGCAGCAAAACAGGAGGAAAAAAAGCCCTGTACTTGTACTGTATTTATTAACATTTATGATTATGGACTTTTTTTAGCCCATAACAGCTGGTAAAAGCAGAATATATGTAACTGGAAAAAGCCATTTAGTGAACAGCACCCATCTGGTATTGGGTTTTTTTTCTAAGTTGCTGCAGTTCTAATTCTGTTAATGAATCTCTGCTAAAAGTGAGTTTTTTACCAAGCTTGCAGGCAGCCTGTGAGGCCTCACATTGCAATTGGTCACATTATATGGACTTGCAGCTTAAAAGTAACCCATTTTAAAGTTAAATTTTAATTTTAACCCTTTATGACAAAGTCTAAACACATAAACCCCATTTTACACTAAAATAAGCAGCATTTGCTGCCCCAGGTGTAAGGAACTGGACAGAGGTGGAAATCATCAGCTGGTAGGTGCTGACCCAGCCTTGACAAAAATTTTTTCTGGGGCTGGAACATTTCATCCTTAATTTACTCCGGTTGTTTGCTTCGGACAGAAGTTCCCTTCACGCTGAGGAAGCGGGAAAATCATGGGAGGGTTTTCCTCTGGGCCACAGAGGTGTGAGAAAATGAGATGGTGTCATGCTGAAAATGAAGGATGTGGTGCCCAGTCTTGTCCTATCTATAGAGATGCTTCTCTTCTTTATTAAAATCATTAAAAATGTGAGACACTTCTTTCCCTCGTTGTTCTGCTGCAGGTAACCTGGGTTGGATGCTGCATTGGCTGTGAGTGTCCTCACAGCAATAAAACTCCCACCCACCCACACAGAGCTTTGCAGCCCCTGGGCACCCTTCACCTTCTCTGCTCACCCCTGGCTGAGGAGCTGGGTTTATTAACGCTGTTTCCTAAAAGCTTTTCCCTCCTGCTCATGGATCAGTGATGGCAACAAGAGGCAAAGGGAGATGGGGAAGAAATGTAAGTCCAGCAGGGAGTACTCCTGGTGACTGTCATGCTGGATGTGACTATTTACATGTGAAACATTTATCTGTAACTTTGCAGATCTCGGTCCATGGAAGGATTTCAAGTTTTGGTCCTGTGGGCACAGTGGGGGTTTATTAACCTAAAAAACTCAGTGACCAGCCCCATGTAGCTCCCCTGGACCTGGCTGGATGGTTCCTTTCAGCAAAATCAGCACAAAGTCCTGCTGACCCAAATCTGCTTACTCTGAGTTTTTGTGGAAGCCTCTAACTTTACATTGCAAATTATTATCCTGAGCTGTTTTGCATGAATACTTGCTAAAAATACTCGGCTTGCACAGCCAGCCGCAATCGGGAGCTTTTTGGAAAGAAAATCTTTCAGAGGCATTAAAAATGCAGAGAAGGTCCAGGCCCCACCAGGCTCCTCTGCTCTGGCCTTGCTGATCCCTGGGCTGGTGGGGCACTGCCCATGTGGGACCTGTTTTAATTAATGTTTTTGTAGCCAGTGGACTCTGCCAATGTGAGTTATTGTGCTGACCAGAGCAAATTCAGGGGTTTGATCCCAGCTGGAGCTCAAAATCCACCTCCTTCCCAGGCTTAGGCAGCCTTGGAGACAACCTGGGCTCCCCAGCCAAGGCAGTGCAACCCATGAGGAACTTTCCAGCTATTTTCCTGCATTTTACCTGTCTGCTGCTGCCAGAAACACTTTTATTCCTCACGTCCGAGCTACTGCTGACACTTTCCCAGGTGTAAGAAATGTGTCCCATCTCCTTTCCAAGCTCTAGAACCATCTCCCAGGTCTCCTCCAGCCCAGGAATCCCTACTAACTTATAAATCACTTTTATGAGAAGGGTGAAAAAAATTCAATTAACATAAAAAATACCAGCCCAAATACTGGACTGGCTGTGCTTACTTTAACACTTTAATTCAATAAAAACCTCAACTTTAATTGACCTGAATCGACTCCAACATTTCCATCAGGCTGGGCTGGAGTCTCTTGGAAATTGGGGGTCCCCCATTTGGCTGGGGGTGTCAAGAGGACTTTGCCAGGATCCTGCTCCACCTTTTAGAAAAAGAAGACAAAAGAGTAACACCACCTTTGTGTTTTACTGACATTTTAGCTATAGGGCTCTCAGAGGGGCTCAGTTTAAAGTGGTTCCACGATAAAATAATCTCCCAGTACAAGCAGACTGGGATATGGGGCAGATAAAAGCTGTTTGCTGTGCCAGCATTGGCTCTGCCAGGCCGGTTCTGAGTGCTGGGGTAGGACCACGATGGCTCTGGGAAACCTGAACTGCTGTGGATGTTCCACTCATGGGTTGGGGATGGGCTCTGTGCTTCTGCCCACTGCCAGCAGCACTTGGCACTGATTCCCCCAGTGCTGAGCACCTGTCCCAGGTGAGCTCAGCCCCAGCCCAATCCCTGGCACCATTCTTATCCCCAAGCCCATTCCTGGTCCCAGCCTTCTCCTCATTTTCATCCCCAACTCCATCCCTGGCCCCATGCTCACCCTAGTCTTCATCACAACCTCCCTCCTCATGCCCATCTCCATCCCCAGCCCATCCTTACCCTTCTCCACCTGGGTTGAGCCACTGAAGCCCGACCCAGCTCCCATCCCAGTGCTGCTGGCTGGGGTAAGCTGAGGACAGGCCGGCAGCCCGAAATAGCCACGATATTTCCTGTCCTTTTAAAGCTTGCTTAAAGAAAACTAATTTCCTCTGTCCTTTCGGTAGCAGAATACAAAGCAGCCAGCGCTGCCCCTTTCCCCACCTCCCTTAGAAATCACCTCATTTTTCCTTATGCTGAAGCTGAGAGCCCTCGGTGCTGTGTGGGATGGAGAGCATCCAGCTGGTGTGGCAGAGTTCACCTGCACAAGAAGTGGGGTTTTGCTCTAATATATTAAATTACAACAATTCCTGCCCACTGTCCAGGCCCCTGTGTGCAATGAGCAGCCCTCCTTTCCTTTCCTAGCAGAATGAGCTGTAATATTCCCTGTTTTTCTGCACACGGAGTGGGTAGGTTGGGTTTGGACAGCCCCAGACTGTGCACCCACAGTGCTGGGGCCCCAAAAATGCCCAGAGTGAGCATCAGGATTATGGGATCTTGGATATGGGATGCAACCAGTGGTTTGCCCCTACATGATGCCTCTGCCCCCAGAAATATTTAGGCCACGCCCCAAACTGGGATGCTGGTATTGGGCACAGCTGTTCTTCATCCCAGGGCCTGATTCTGCACTGATGCCAGCAAAGGAACAGCCCAGACCAGGAATAGGAGTCAGTATCCAGCTGGGAATTGAATCCTTTCAAAGCAGGTAAAGGACCACTGAGCACTACAGGGAGAAGCCCAGGGACGTGTGTGGCTCTGCTCTCAGGAAGCAGCTGAGTGAGTGAAGCTGGGGAGGCTTTTGGGCTCAGTTAATCCCAGGCAGGTCCTGTTCACCTCTCTTTGCTTTCTTGATGAGTAATTAACAGCCCTGGCACCCGCTGCCCTCCCGCTGCTGCTGCTGGGGGTTAATCCACTCTGGGAGCATCCGCTTCCCTCCCAGCATGAGCCCCTTCCGTGTGCTCCTGCTGCTCCCAGGCTGGCCTGGGGGAAACCTGGCCTTGACAAAACAAACCCAAACCTGTTTTCTTGCGTCTCCTCAGTCAGCTGAAGGAATAACCCCGCACCAGGGCCCTGCTTGGGTTTATTTTTATCAGCTGAAATAAAAGAGTGAAGACTGTGATAGGTGCAGCTCCCCCAGACCCACTCCTGGGCTCATGCTGCCCCTGTTCCCAGGCTCTGGGGGCTTTTCCTGCCTTTGGCTGTGACCCAGTCCCTTCCCCCAGGATGCCTGATGCCCCTCACCTGTACCTGCCATCAGGAGAACAGGCTTTGCTGGTGGGAGAGATGGAAAGGAGCAGTGAAATCTCCAACTGTTTGAACTGGTGGGAGCTGTTTTAATTTTGCTTTTAATGTCTGTTTATTTCTGCCCCTGGGGAGTAATTCCTGCAGCACATGCAGTGCTTGCTTAATGGAGCCTTGTGCTAATGGGGTTTCAGGTCTGCTGAAGGGGGGGATTTTGTTCTTATTCCAGGGTAGCAACACTCAGGCTCTCATCTGCTTTTGGGAACCAACCCCCTGCTCCCAGGAGGTTTTGGGACACACACCCAGGATCTCTCACAGGTCCTGTGAAAACCAAGGGGCCACCCCCTTCTCTTCCCTCCCCAGCTGACCACCCTGACCCACCTGGCGGGGAGCAGGGATGTCTCAGTGTGTTGGGAAGGGTGTTGTGCAGTAACAGCCCCAGAACATGATGTCCAGTAGAACAAAGGCCCTTTTGTGTCCAGGCCTTGGCCAGGGCCCACCAAAGGTTTGGGAGATGCTCCAGCTTCCCCCATGGGCACTGGGGAGCCCACACTGGCTTTGGAAGCAGCACGGCACCCAAGGTGTTCAGGGCAAGAGGGACAATAAGGAACTGCTGTGGTTATTCCACAGGGTGCTTCCTCAAAGGAAACCTGCAAGGCTGAATGAAAGAATGAGCCCCTTTACAGCTCCTGGTGGGGCTTCAGGTATTGGGGAAGAGTTCCTTCAAGTCAAAGGAATCTGGCAGCTGGAGAAGGTGACCGTGAGACCTCATCCCAGCCCTGAGACAACAGGCAGGGAGCATGTCCTGGCAAGGGAGGGAAATTTTGGTGCTGCCATACCTACTTTATGAGCTGCTGGGGAGGCACAGGGTGACAGTCACATGCAAGGTCAGGTACAGAGGCAGTCTGTACTCATAGCCCTGATTCCAGCTGTGCTCATCACAACAAGCACTTGAATCACGCTGCAAACCCCAAACACCCAGTGCCAGTTGGATTTCCAATAAAAACCACCAATGCAGTGTCACCCTGGGGAGGAATCAGTTTATTTTAAGATACATTCTGTTTCTGAAGAAAGATATTTTAGCAGCCTGCAACAGAAATGTGAACCAGAGGGTTAACCTGCCCGTTCGGCCTTGGCCAGCCTTGCCGATGCTCACACAAGATTCTCGGGATTAAAAAAAAAAAGGAAAGGTTCAAAATTCAAACTGTACATCTTTATACAGGGTGCTTAGCTGGGGACACTTTTTACACTGCTGTACATGCTTGGGATAATTAAGTGCAATTGGATTCAGAGCCAATACAGCATCCCAGGCCACTAATGAAGATTAAATACAAGCTGTGGTGGGCGGAAGCTGCACAGATACACAGGCAAACTGAGCTTATTGTGTTCCTGCTGCTCCAGAGTGCATTTCCCAAGAGAAAGAGGAGTGGAGCAGAGACAGCTTATAAACCTTCCTGGTCAAGGGGCTCCCTTCTCTTCCACCAGGAATACCTGGTGGTCACACCCAGTGGCTTTGCTTTCCATCAGCTCCATTGGCATGGCAGCAGTGCCATGAACCAGCTCACTGACTCCTGGTGCAGCGTTCCTGGCAGGTTGTTTTGGGCTCCCTCTCAGGAACGCTGCACCACTACAGCTTTTAGGAACCAGTAATGCAGTGGCCAGCCACGGCTTCTTGCTGGTTCCTACACCAGGGTGTCTCTACACAGGGACTACACCTGAAGTAGCCCCTAAAGGAGTTGCAGGGAGGTGGGAAGCAGCCCTTTTGCAGGGTTTCCAGCAGATGCATTCCTCCTGGAACAGGGTGAATCAGCCCACAGTGCTGCCAGCCAGCAGGCAGCCGGGATTGAAACGTGCTCAGGCTCCCAGGGAAGAGCCCACAGAGCTCTCCTGGCTGACACACACACAACAACAGCAGCAGCAGCAGCCAGGGCATGCTGAAGGGGAGGAAGGAATTCAAAACGGGGAAGAATGAACTGGAAATTGGGGGATGAGCAGAACTGCAGCCACCTCTGCCTTTGCACTGCCCAGGGGAGCGTGTGACGGGGCAGGGGAGCCGAGCCCAGCTCCCAGGCCTCTCCCAGCCCTGCTCACACCGGCTTCTTCATTCCCCAAAAGCCCTGATGGGGCTCTGGGAACCCCACAGTGCTCTCTAGCAGCAAACCAGACACACACTCCCCCCCATCACCCCTGGTCTGGGCTGTGTCTCCGAGTCCAGGACGTTCCTGTCTCCCACAGAGTCTCGGATCCCAGCACCACGGGCACTACCTTCTCTTGCGCATGCAGGTCTCGAGCCTCCCCAGCTCTTCGTAGGCCTGGTAGAAAATGTCAAAGTCTCTGGCACTCCAGCCCCTCCAGACAGCCAGGCACCGCTCCATGTGTTCGTTCTCAAAGCAGCACACAACCATGTCCTTCGCTACGAGAGCCGCATCCACCAGCGTCCTGGGGAAGGGAGGAGAGAGCAGGGAAGGGCATTACAGGGAAGAGCATTCCAGGGAAGGGCATTCCAGGGAAGGGCATTCCAGGGAAGGGCAGCTCTGTGAGTGCAGCACTGCCTCATGAGCTTCCCTTCCAGCTACACAAGCTTTTTATAAGCTGCAAATCCTTCAGCAAGGAGAATGTAACAAAGAGAGGGATCAGAAACTGTGTCACATCAAAACCAATCTGCTCAGTGACATGGGAAAAGGTTTTTAAAGGGATTCAGGTGCCTAAACATGCAGGTGGGGGCTTAAGTCTGCCGTGGTATTTGAAGTTGCTGCTAATCTTCTGATTCGCTAAATCCACAGACTCTTGTTCCTGCTGCCAGCTGGGCATTTTCAGAACAGCTCCATCATAACACAGCTGACAGGCTGCTGAGAGCTTCCACAGCCTGGAATAAAGCATGGAAGCAGGATGGAGCCTGCCTGTGCTGGCTCAGGGTCTGAGCCCCGAGCCCAGAGCAGCAGGCACAGCGGTGGCAGCACTCAGGGATCTGTGTGGTTTGTGTTGTATGTGCTTCCCTTCGTGCACCCTGCTGAAGCTGGCCCTGCAGGTACCTCAGAGGGAGGTGGCTGAGCAGACAGTGACACTTTTCCCTTGCAGGATCCAAGGAACAGGAGTCCAGCCCTCACTGGGCTCCTTGTACCACTCCCGTAGCAGATGGGGAAGGTTGGCCATACACTTTCCCCAGAAAGGTGTCCAGCTGGGAGCACTGGCCACAGGACTGTCCTTGGCAGCTGGTTTTTATCACAAACTGCCCCTACGAAGCCCCCTCCCTTTCCTCCCTTCTCTTAATCCTGCTGTTCAAACAGGGAGGCTCAATGGCCATGGTGCCTGCTCCAGTCAGGCAGCAGGGCAGGACAGGTGTGAGATGTGGTATCACTTTGCCTGAACTCCACACTCAATTTGGGTTAAGCAAACCAACCTAAGAGTACCTGTGACCAATAAAGAGAATTCTCTCCTCCCAGTTAACTGATAAAGACATTTAGTTCAGAGTAGAGGGACTGGCAGGAGCCTTTGATCTCCTGTTGTGTTTGCCTGGTGGTAATAAACCATCATTTATAATCCTTAGCACTGCTTAACCTGCATTTGTTTGGACATAAATAGTACAATCCCAGACCGGTATTTAAGTGATCAGCAGGAACACCCCCACCTCTCCAGCAGCTATTTATTCCCTTGGACTCTCCTTCGCTGTATGAAACATTTTAAATTAACGTATATAACTGCTCTCCCCTGTGCTGCAGGAGCCGTCCCCCGGCCTGTCACTGCCCACAGCACAAAGGTGCTCATTTAGAGCCAGAACATCAACCTGACCCACGTGAATGCAGCCACAGACAAGCGCCGTGCTCTGCATAAATACACCTCTTGTTCTGAGCGCGGGGCCTGAGTCTGCCAAGCTGCTCTGACCTTCTGCCAGGTGCCCTCAGAGCAAAGGGAGCCAGCACCAGGCAGGATCAGGCCAGCTCCATCACATTGTGCACGGTGCTGTCTGTCATTATGGGGTGTTCAGTCTCTGTGGATTTTGCAGACCAGGCTGCAGTCACAGCGCTGCCCCGCCGCAAGAGTGTGTACACACCTTGATGTGCAACCAGCAACTCTGTGTCCTCTCACTGGGACCTCCTCAGAGGCTGCTGGAAGCAAAAAGGAAGCTCCCAAGAGCCCTGAGAGCCTGCAGAGCCTCCCTCTGCCCCCCAGCTCCCTTGTGCCCCTGGAGACTGGTGTGCCCAGTCAGCCTCACCCGCAGGGAGCCAGCTCCCCCGCCTTCAGCACCGCGATCACTCTGCCCCGCTGGGTGCCCGATTCCTTCTCCAGCCCGATAACGATGATGTCCCCTCCTCTCCTAGAAGAGAAATGAGGGAGATGTCACATCCTCAGCACTGGGGATGCTGTCAGCTGAGGAAGATCCATGCTGGATATGCATCCTCTGCTCCATGCCCACCTGCAGCCACAGGATGTCTTGCAGGGGAGGGGACACCGTGATGCCACAGGGGCATCCTGAATCCAGTGATGATGATCACTGTGAGAGATCCTGTGACAAGCAAAATCAGCTTCCCAGAGGTTCCCATCAGCTCCACAGGAGGCAGCAGGACTTGCCAGGGCTGTGTCCAAGCAAGGAGGCTGCCTGCTGCTCTTTGTTTCCTCAGTAGCTGGGGAAACACAGCTTGGAGTCTGACCACCCCCTTCTCATTCTGCTGAAACCAACTCAGCAAGGCCTTCCACGTGGCCTTCTGCTCAACACCACGTACTTTCAAAAGGCGTAGAAAATCCATGTTCCACTATACTGGGAACAGAATTTCTTAATGGCAACTTGACTTTCTGGCCAGGTGAATCCTACTGGGAATGCAAAAGCTGCTGAATTAGCCTCAGTTAATCTCATGTTCAGCCAGGAGGGATTTTGACTAAGTTGCTTGGGTAAGTGACCCACTTACCTGGGGATCCAGATGAGGTCTTTTACGGGAAGAATCTTGACTGCTTGAAGATGCTCCGTGTTGTCACCTGCAGGTGAAGCATCGTGATCCAGGGAAGCCTTCAGCTCGTGGAATTTCTCAGACTCACCAAAATCTGTGGAGAAGGGTGCACTGGAGGAGCTCATGGGCGAGCTGGGCAGGCTGGAGGGGCAGTGGGTTACCGCACTGGGAGGCGAGGAGGAGTAAGAAGACACAGAGCAGTAATCTGTGAGCGAGTCCTGGTGGTTCAGGATCTGGGTGCCCACGTCTGGGCTGTACACGATGCTCATGTCCCCCGGAGGGTCACTCTCCATCGCCCTGTGGCTGATGGGGGCTGTGGCTGGGATGGCAGCCGAGGGCTGCTGGATGGTGAACATGTCTCTGAGGGGGCTGCAGTCCCCGCAGAAGTAGCGTGCGCAGAGCTGGTAGCTGGTGGCGTGGTACATCACCAGGAAGTTGCTTTTATCATCCAGACACCAGACCACCTCCTCCCCGTGGCACTCGGAGTTGCAGGCGATGGATGTGATGAGGGAGGGCGGGCTGAAGGGCTCCAGCCTCCTGCTGATCTCCATGGAGGCGCAGTCGATGATGAGGATGCCGGGGCCGTTGCTGTACCACACCTCGGCCCCGCTGTTGGTGACCTCCATGGCCCTCACTGGGTACGGGTTCTGCCGCGGGTCATCGTCGGAGATGTTGAATTTGGACCTGTTTGCTGTGTGGGAGCACAGGTAGGAGCAGTTGTCCCCTGGCAGGCCCTGGGACACTGAAAACACAGCTACGAGTCCATCTGACAAGCCAGCCAGCACCACATATGAGTTCTGCAAGAAACAGAGAAAAAAATCATGGAATTATAGAATGGTTGGGCTGGAAAGAACCTGAATGATCATCTCATTCCATCCCTCTGCCATGGGCAGGGACACCTTCCACTAGACCAGGTTGCCCTTGAACACCTCCAGGGATAGGGAGTCCACAACCTCTCTGTGCCAGGACCTTACCACCCTCACAGAAAAGAATTTTTTCCTATTTCTTTACTTCTCTATAACAGAAGAGCTTTCAATCCCAGACGCTCTGCCTGCTTCACACATTCTGCAAGAACACCAGTAACTTACCCCAAAACAGCAATAACAGCAGCATAAAACAAAGTCACTCCCTAGAAGCTGCTGCAGAGCCACACTCCTTTCACCCAGTATTACCTCTCTCTTTACTGGCAAGGGCAGACCTGGCAGCCTGCCCTGAAGGTTAACAAATTCAAGCTGGAGTATGTTCAGAGACAGCCATCATGATCCTAAGGAATCCAGCTGTAGAAACCCGGCTCACTTCCAAAAAAGGAGTAAAGCTACTGCTATCAATGTAGGTAGGAGAACAATGGAAGAAATGCAGTAAAAATGGAGAGAGAGAGAGAGACAATATTCTCACAAACAAGAGCATCCAGTGATTGCTCCACATCCAGAGTCTGCTGCTCTGAGAGCACTGCTCCTCCCAGGGATGTGCTCAGGGTCTGGGATCCCTGGCAGCTCAGACATCCCAGCTGAGGGCACAGAAGCAGCAGCAACTCAGCAAAGCACCTGCCAAGCGCCACAAACAGTTCTGCAGGTTGGTAGAAGCCTGTCCCTAAATGTACAGATGTGCTGGATGCAGCTCCAGCTCCGTGGCCACGCATCCCTTGTGTCCCAGCGGCAGGAGCTGCTGGGAAGGCCATGGCTCAGCAACTCCTCCAGCTCATCCCACGGGGCAAAATGCTGTTAAACAGACTGGGAAATTGATCTCTTGGGAAAAAAAACTTCCCATGACCTTGGGTCTCCACCAGAAACTCCCCCATCTGTGAAGCAGATAAAACAATACTTACCTCAAAGGCCTTTCTGTTTCCTCCCTGTGGAGCAATAAATTCTAAAAAAAGACCATTTTACCCAGGACTTTTTTGCTGCCTGGACTAAGCACAGCAAACCAAACAGAACCAGACAGAGCACCACAGAATCGACACAACCTCACCCCTCTTAAGGTTCTCCACAGTGGAAAACACTGCCTTTGTCACACCCAGGGTGCCAGTGAGATGGGCTGAGGGCTCAGAGTCACCCTTTGCTGGGAATGCAAAAATTAAATTAAGGAATCCCTGTGCCCTTCCAGGGATCTTGATTCTGCCAAGCCTGGAGAATAGTTCCCAGGCTGTAAACCCACATTAAAATCAGTATCTTGACTTGCCCCAGCTATTGAGGGGCAGCTAGTGCAGGGTAAGTGTTATTTAACTGAGAGCTCTGCTTGCAAGGCTCATTGAGATCCTGGACAAAGAGACACTCTGCACACCAAGTATGAGTAAAACCATGAGAGCACTGAGCCCCTATGACTAATCCAAATCACAGCAGAATTTTACTGTAATGGGAAAAACTAGGAAAGCAAGTGGAAAGTTGTGAAATGGGGCTTGGACTAACTCAGTCCAGTCCCAATTCTCTAACCACTAATTAAAAGAAACCCCAACGACCTGCAGTGCTCAGTGCCATGTCCCTGCTGCCATGTGGATCTGGTGCAAAGGCTCCTGGAAGTGGCTTTGCCAAGGAGTTGCATCAGTAGGTTGGATCATGGCACAATGCTTTGCACAAGCTGGGTTTTGGGTTACTTTTTCTTTGGAAGGGAGTTCAATTATTTAAAACTGAATAAAACAAAGCAGAACAGCCCACATTTCTCTGGTAAAAAATGGTCCAACTTTTTCAGTCTGAAGGACCCCGCACAAGAGGCATTTCTTACTAGAAATGGAAAAACTAAATTGAGATGGGAACATCAGATATTAACTGTAATGTGGGCATGTCAACTTGAACTGCTCCCAGCATGACACAGGACACGATTAAAATCTTCAGAAATTATAATTTTGTCTCATTTGATTTGATAATGCTGAATTATCCAAGCATAGTCTTCACAAAAAATTATTTTGAATTCCTTGATTAGTGTCAGCTACTACAGTATAAAATCCCTATTCCCTTCTGGGTTCCACGGGCCAAATTTTGTTGGCACTGAGCAGTGAGCACCATAACCAGGCAGAGGTGGGTCAGGGAACCCCTCCTGGTGTTACCAGTAATGCCAGTGCCAAATCCTGGCTTGTCTGGGATGGAAAAACAGTGGAAGCAAATTTGGAAGATACTTTTTCCATTGGGGCATTTATTCCTCTCTGTCTTGGCTATCAGGACCTGTTTCTGTCCAGCCACTGTTATCTCTCAGAGAGATAAGAAACAAGGAGTAGGAATTCAAATGCTGAGAAATGCCCTCACCCTGCCATCCCTCACATGACTGAGGTGAGGGAGTGACCAATTCTCCAGAAGACCATGTCAAAAACCACCTCCCCACAGATACCATTGACTTGCCAGATTTCATCCAGTGCCTGTGAGGCAAAACTCCCCTGATCAGGGTATTCCAGCAGTGACCAAAGGCAGGCAGGGCTGCAGCCTCCAGAAACCTTAAGTAACTTTCTCAGAATTCATTTTCAACATTTGGGCTCCACGAAGAGCCAACAAAAACACCCAGCAACAAAACTGCATTTGAAGGCCCTGTGCTGCCAGCAGCCCCGCCGTGCCAGGAGGAAGGCCCCGAGCGGGGCCGTGCCGGGCTGCGATGTGCGGGGATGAGCCGGCTCCAGACGTCCTGTCCTGCTGCCAGCACGTCAGGAATAATGGCAAAAAATGCCACACCAGGGCCTGGTCACCTCCTCCTCTCATCCCCACAGAGTCTGGCAGTGCTGGCTGCAGCCTTTAAATGCAGCTTTTGTTTCCATGTGTTCCAGGTTTCTGTGCGAGGCCAAAGATTTGCACCCATTCACGTTTCTCTCTCCCTCCACATCTCTTTGTAAGAAAGTTACAAACCAAGGCAGAACGTGTCTTAGTTTGCCCTTTTCAACCTGCTCATTTGCTAATTTGTTTTCTTTTTCCTTCTGGAAATTGTGTTGTTTACCAAAAGAATCATCCTGGTGACAAAAAGCATGCAACAAAAAGCTTAAATTGTACAAGACTTTTCCTTGGCGGGTGAGTTTCAGATTCTGGGCCCCTCTCGCTTGCTTTCAAATTTCCATGATGCTTCCTTTGGATGAGAAACCAAGTTTTGGAAACTATTTCTTTTGGATCAGCCTTCCCAAGGCAGTCGTAAAGAATTCCCCTTCCCAGCAACATCCCTCGGCAATTCTCTGACTAAAAGTTACCTCACATCTCACCAGCTAAAGGCTTTCTTCCCAGGGAAATGCAATTCTCTTCTCCACTGGACAGCAATGACTGTGATAACTCTGACAGAGCTTGCTGGCCAGGCAGTGAGTGTGACAAGTGTAAGCTTTCCACATAGGTTTTTTGGAAGAACTGGCTGGTTTAATTCTTGCCAGCCTGGTCTGCACATCCCCAGACTGCTGCTCTGGCCATTTCACTGCCAAACTCATTCATAGAAAGGAGAGAGGAAAAAGTAAGTCCAATAAACTAAGAAGGAGTGAGCTGAAGGGAGGTGGATTTCTGGAAGGTTGGGTAGGGTCGGGGGAGGAAGGGAGGTGTCTAGACTCAATATTGCTATTGTAGAGCCTGGCATTATTTATGACATTTTCTAGGCAAGCCACAAACTGGAAATAGAAACCAGGAGACATAAAGCCACTTGTAACCCCTGAGGAATGGCTTTGCAAGCTGTGTGACAGTGGAAAAGCTGAAAGCAAAAGACTCCTTCGACTGTCCTGGATGGAACCTCAGGCAGCATGAAAAAGAAATTTGCCCTACACATCAGAAATGAAACTCCACAGCTGACAAACGCTGCAGGTCCGGGAGCCAAGGAAAGCCAACAGATGCAGAGAAATCCAGCCCTGTGCCAACTTCACATCGATGCCCTACTTTAGTGCTTCTTACACCATGTTTGGAAGTGCAGCAGCACACCTTACACAAACCATCTGTCTCAGATCCAGTCCAAGCAGCAATCCCAGCAGACGAGCCAGAAATGGACAGTGGCTCAGGACAGGCCTGGTATAAACCAGCAGCTCCGAGAGCTGCCCCGTGCTGAGCTCTCAGACACATCCCAGTCTGCTGGCATTTGCAAAGACTACACAGCTAGCAGTAATGTTGGAACATAATTATATGTTTTCACTTGAGGTGGCTGTAAGCAAACCGGAGGTAATTTAGCTCGAAAACAGTTTTTATACATCTCCCAAGACTTGCCCGCAATAGGCACTCAGGTCAGATTTCTCCTGCCAGAAACGGGATGCTGGCAATTCCAGGGCTAGGCAGATAACATATAACTTGTTTTAATGCCCATAAGAGTAATTATTTGTGTTACCCATAAGAGCATTCCCCAAAACAGCTGTATTATCTAAGTGTTCTCATTCAAAATCAAAGTAGGAGTGTGGCTGGGCCTAGATAACATTTAAGGATGACTGTGCACACAAATGACAGCACACAGCCCAGGAAAACAGTGGGTACAAGAGGCCACATATACCCACCTCCTGCATTAGCACTTAACAAATCTCTATTCTAATTATTGCTTCATGTCTTCTCTACTTTGCTTAATCAACCTAAACTTGTGTTCCAGTGAAGTGGAAACGCAGCTGGAAAACTTCCTTGCCGAGGAATTTGATCTGTTTTGACTATTTTCCCAGCAGGCTTGGAAGTGCCAGCTTCAATGCCCTGACTCAGGTTCCTGCCCACCCCTCTGTCCTCTGGCAGGGCAGAAAGACCTGGAAACCTTCTCCTTGCAGTGCCAAAATGTTCCTGGCCATTCCAAAGTCCTTCAGCACCAGCTGAGTGTGGCAGCTTGGCTCAGCAGCAGTCTCACTTGTGCCCCTTTTCCTTTGGGTTGTTCCTTACCCTTTTGACAAGAGGCATCACTAGGAAGCAGCTCACAGTGGCAGGAGTGTCTAAACCCTTCAGTGGAGTCTTTAGGGGACACATGCCCTGCAATCCATACACAGAGATCTTCTGGTCCTGTGAAAGAGCACATAAAGTTCTATAAATGCAATACACCTCCTTGCTTTTCATATCTTGATATTTGAGCAAGAGCTATTTGGTTCCAAAACTGGATTTTATTTGTATTTATTGATATCCAAAGAGTGAATTTCTGTTCTCCATGGTGAGCCTTTGGTGTGCGTGTTGAAAGCAGGTGTTGCATTACCCAGAATGGGCAGTGGACAATATATGCATTATCTAAAAGTCACCAAAAATCACCAGTGCAGGGGTTTTATCACCACATCCAAAAGCAGCATCTGACAACCCTGAATGCAAAAATCCCAAACAACTGAAGCAGGTTGTATGTTATTTGGCATTAATCTGTCCATTCAAGGGACATTATATTTTATATGGAATTACACCTGCCCCACACCTCCTAAATTTACTAGATTCACCGAAAGCACCCAGTTTGGGAACCAGCAACATTTTGAGTTTTACCTCTATTTGAGAACAGAAAAAGTCAAAATATCTTATTTTCTTATGGGGAGAAAAAAGTTTCTATACTCACAGCCTCCATGCCAGGGCAGAGTGAAATAGCCAACACAAATTATTTACTCAGTGAGCATGGCCTTTTTTTCCCCCACTCCAAAACACTGAACTTTAGGTACATTTAATTTTTTTGTCTGTTTTTCCTTTTTTTTTTTGTGAAATGATTGTGTCAGAACTGGCTTACACTTAACAGCCCCTTTTTGATGGGTGGGCAGGGGCTCTGGGGAATAAATCAGCCACAGTCTTTGGCTCTTATCTTTTTAGCTGCAATTTTCCACAGCAAACACAAAACTTGGGTACCCATTTCCCACCAACATTCAATTCCCTCGGGCCTTTTTCAAATCTCCACCCTTAAATGCATGTTTTCTGTCCCTGCCTCCCTTTATCACCCACAGATAAGGACATTTCCCAGATGAACCCCTGGCTACAGATTGCTCCAACCCAGAGTTTCCCCTCGGAAAGCCGAGGTTCCCACGATCACTCTGGGCTCTGGGAGGCACAGTCTGGATCTGTGTGTCAGGTAGAAACAAAACACCTGGAGACAGCAGATGCAAAGTCACGCTGCTCATCTGAGACGCCCTTTGTCTCACACACTTTTGGCTTTACTAATTTAACAGGCTCTTTCTCTTCGTTTGTGCCTCCCCTAACGAGGCCCCTCTCAAGGGGGGCACAGGCAATGCTCACCTCTGTGGCTGCCCACAGGGCATTCTGAAATTTGAGTTGGCAGCACAGCTTCATTCCTGGGCAGCTCATCCTCTGCACTTCCATGACTCCTTTCTCCAGGTTCACCACTGTGTAGTTCCTGAAACGAGCAAGCAACAATTTAATACAGCCAACATTCCTCCTGCATGGGGCCGAGGGACTTGGGGCACTTGTGGCCAAGCCACAACACATCTGCCCAGATGTGGATGATGCTGCAAGGATCTACACCCCTCCAAACTGTAAATCCCTCATTGGAAAGGAAAAGAAAGATGTGTCACAGCTCTTTCTCAGGGGCAGATGTGCAATTGCTTCTGTTCTGCTTCTTCTTCTGAAGATTTACACCCGGTCCTCTGACTTTGCACAGGGTTAGGAGGACATATGTGGTCTGTTCCTGTAACTGAGCTGTGAGACAAACAGCTCCAGCTGAACAGCAGTAATTAATAGCTGGGAAGTCTCAGCCCATCTTGCCCATTAGGTTCTCAAGGGAATATCTGGTCTCCAAGTTCACTGCCTAGTTATTATCTGGCTTCATTATTATTCCAGTACATAAATAGAGGAGCATGATTCTACAGAGCAAAGATCTGTAACCTAATAAAACTATTTATAAATATGACTAATTAATAGTTTTTTGTAGCTAAAAGGATTTTGTTTGTTTGGGGAAGTTTATTGGGTTTGGATGTTTGAACAATAACTGGATATTCACAAGCACATCTGTGAGTCCCAGATGTTTTACCAACTGTGGCACAAGCAATTACACATCCTGAAATCTGTCACATGTGAGTAACTTGTTATATTGTCCAGTCAGGAAGCAGATTCACTGAGATATATTGCTGTGAATATTTGGACATCATCCATGTATTCAAAATACATCTGGGAGTGCCATGTGCTTCACCAGTTAAACAGGAAAAGTTACACTGCCTGCACTGAACAACTGACCAGGGACCACAAATGGCAAAGCACATAGTTCAGCAACAAATCTCATGCTTTTCCCATTAGCTTAATGGTTACAAATAATGAACACATTAATATAAAATTCAGATCAGTTTGTGAATGTTTCCAAATAAGACTGAGGCTATAAAAATCAGCAGCATCCATAAAAATGAACCTAACTAGCCGCAGGTCACATGTGGCTGAGCAAAATGCCATCATCTCAGTCACAATTTAATAACATTTTAAGCACATGCCTTCAGTCCAGAGCACATTTTACTGGCAGTGCACACTTGGATGCACACACAGCTCCAGGCATGTGGTTAACTCCCGATGATTGCAATAGGATTTAAGCATGTGCTTAATTGCTTTGCAGAAGAGAGATAGAACTGCAGCCTCAATTAGGAAAGGTTTAGTGTTAAATGGCCTCATTAGGAAAGGCAGAACACGTCTGTTCTCATGTGCAAATGCTTCATCCTGTGTGTGTGAATCATTACACTGCCCTAATCTTCTCCTCATATTAACTGAAGCAGAGTTAAGCTCATTAAATATCCTTTATAAAGCAACCACTGTTCCCAATTAAAAGAGTTTGGGAAAACAGTGTTCACCGTATTCTTGGCGTTCATCCAAGTTCACTTTCACCTTCTTTACCTCCCTCCCAGAGCCAGAAGAGAAGATGCTGAAGGATTTTTTACTTAAAAAGAAGAAAAAGAAATTGCTAGTGTGAGCCTTCTCACCTGGTGTCCTCCTTCCCATCCCAGAACACCACCGTGTACTCCTGCCCCGGGGAGCAGAAGAAGGAAGATTGCTTCCCACAGGGCAGCAGGTACATAAACGTGGCAAAGGTTGGATCTTTCATCTGCCCAACCACGGAGATGGCCAGGGGACGCTGACGGGGAAGGAAAAGAGAAAGACACATCACACAAGATGAAATAGGAGAACCATAATAAACAGGAGGTTCAACAAGGCCAAGCACAAGGTCCTGCCCCTGGATCAGAGCAATCCCAAGCACCAGCACAGGCTGGCTGTCCCTGGAACTGGATTATATTTAAGGTTCCTTCCAACCCAAACCATTTTCAGATTCTGTGATTATTTATTAAAGCTTGGAGCTTGGTCTGTCATTCTCTTGCACATTTTACTGATTCATTTCTTCAGGTTTACGAATTTTGGAAGCTGACTCATTGTATCACAGTGTGTAGATGTTTGAGAGTCAGGCTGACCTTTGTTTGAAAGACAGCAGCTCTAAAACACCAATTGAAATTAATAAAGAATGTAACGCAGCATAATCCTTTTCTTGCACTTTGAAGCTTTTTCTTCCTCACACCTCCTTTTATAATCTTGGGGATTTTGAACTCTTCGTAGTTGCACTCACAGCACGACACTGGAGCTGTTTCTAGAAATTATGGGTACTGTCTTGCCCTGGTGAAATCAGCAGCCTAACTGCCATTGACATCAAGGGACCTTCAAGTCAGATGTCTAAGACCACAAATCTGTCATCATTTCATTCATAAAACTCTCATTTAAGTCAACAGAAGTTTTGGGCCAAATCAGCAGGAGGGGTAAACGGGCAATGGAGCAGCTGAGCCACACCAGGAGCAAGCTCAGCCCTCCTGCACAAAGAGAACAGCCAGGTCAGAGAACAGGAGCGTGGTCTCGTACCTTTTCTGGCTTAGTGTCCCAACACTCCATCATGAGTGCCTGCATCCTGTAGAGCTGCACCTCCTCGGGCTGCCCGAGGACAGGACGGATCCCTTTGGACAGTTTCTTTGCAATTTGGAGCTGGTGGTGTCCCAGCACAGGCCTCTGCCCAGACAGCAGCTCGTACAGGACCATCCCATAGGAGAACATGTCCACCTAGAGCCAGAAACAGGGAAAATCAGGGCAAGGCTCCATTGATGGGTGGAGAGGAGAGCAAGGAAGGCCACAGTGGGAGCACCACCCCCACGCACGGATAAGGGAATTGAGCTATGGGATGGTGCCAGCACCCTGCTGCCATCACAGGGCTGCCTCACAGACTCTCCCCAGTCACCTTCTCGTCGTAGACGATGCGGGGCCGGATCTCGGGGGCCTGGTAGCCCGGCGTGCCCTCCACGCCCAGCGCGCCCTCGTGGAACGACTGCCGGGAGATGCCATAGTCGGAGAGCTTGATGTTGATGTGCTCCCTGACGTCCAGGGACCACACCAAAATGTTGTCCGACTTGAGGTCGCAGAAGATGATGTTCTTCTTGTGCAGGTAGGCCAGGCCTGTGGCGATCTGGTAGGCTATTTTGTGTGTCAGCATGTGTCCCAGCGGCACAAAGGAGGACCCTGGCACAAAGGAACAGCTCGTCTCTAGCTCCTGTAATTGCCATAACTGCTTCTTCTTCCCCCTCTCTCCTTTTAAACTCCAGAGCAATAACTGACAACATTTTGAAACATCACTCAATGCCACCATTTGAAATGACACTGTTTATGTTACTATATGTATCTGACAGTCCTATTAGTTTCTTTTTTTAAATCCTTTCACTTCTAGGCTGCTAAATCTTCTGGTGGAAATTAGTGTTTGACTGAAAGTTGACATGAAGCCAAGGTGCCAAGAGGGTCAGATGGCCTCAACTTATCTTGGAATTAGTGTTGTTCATTTGACAATGACAGCAATACAGATAATTATGAGATAACTTAGAGTACCAGACATCCATCTGCAGGGGGAAAAACACAGCACCATCCATGCAGCACTGAAGACAGATATTAATTTGCAGAGAAATTGAAAATCCAGGTCTCCAATGTAGTTTTGAGAATCCTGAGCATCAATTTTTACTAGGTTCCCAAAAGCACAATATAAGAACAATTCCATCCCTCCCACTTCCCTTAGTCTGGAAAAAAGGAAATCCCCTCTAGCAAATCAAGGAGTAATTTAAACACCGCTGACCATTTGTCACTGGGACAGGAGTGGAGGGAGAGGCTGGTGTTACCTTTGGAGTTCTCAGACAGGACGGTGGTGAGGCTGCCCAGCGGGGCCAGCTCCAGGGCGAAGCAGAGCGGGTGGATGCTGATGCCGATGAGGGACACGATGCAGGGGTGCTGCAGGGAGTGCAGCATGCTGGCTTCCTGACGGAACTCCGAGAAGTTCTTCATGGCATCCATGGCCCGCAGGTGCTTCAGCATGGTATCTGCCAAGACACACAACCCCCTTGCCACTGCCCAGCTCAGGAAACGAGTCACAAACTCCTTGGGAGGTGATCACTGAGCAAGGGCTGCAGGAGCAAGGCAGCTGGTGGGATTATGTCAACAGCAAGGCTTTAAGTTGAATCCTTATGCTGATGCATGAGCCACTAAGAGACACTGGCTGTAAGCAGGATATATCTGGTGCCTCAGGAAGCCAGAGCTCCCTTGGTCCTTGAACAGCAGGCTCAGGTGTGTCTGGCACATGCTGTTCCCACATATCCCCTGTATGACTTTGGAAAACTCGTGCTGTGCTTCTCCCAGCAGGGACTCTGTGTAGATGGCACGCTGCAGACCCTTTGCTGCACAGTTTCCCAGTTCCTACAGTTTCCCAGCTTCCCTGCCAGAAGAGAGACCCATCACAGTAATGGTCCTGCTGCCACAGCCCAGCACAGGCTGCTCGGGCAGGTCAGCTCTTCCCGGAGGTTATTTGTCACTGGGACAGCAGCTGGCCTCCTCCACAGCTCAGGGATTCACCACATCCTCCCCTGACAAAAACGAGGAATGTGAGGCACTTTTCCCTTTCCTCTGTCCACGGACTGAGGCTCTGCTGGAAACCTGGGCTCCACAGGCGAGCCCATCCCTACCTGGAGAAACTGGTGGGCTCAGAAGGATTCCCAGTTTGATTTCTCCAGCTGCTGGCACAGAGCGGGTAAAACACTGCTTCAGAGGTGGAGACCTCAGTGCAAACCCAACAAACTCACACTTCTCATGGCCAAATAGCATGGGAACAGGAGTTGAAATCTCACCTCCCATCCCAATCAAGGGCTCTGCCTTGGCACCCTATAAATCCAACCTCTGATGTGCAGGAGAGAAGCCTCCTGCAGTGCCAGTGACATTCATCACTGCAAGTGCTCATGAAGAACTCTCAGATGCATCCTCCTCCTCCATTGAAACCCATCTATTTCCATGCTTTGTTTAATCAGGTGCTGTCAGCACTTTGCAAACTCTTTGGCCTTGGGATCCCAGACTGCAGATTCCCAGATTCCTGGCACCAAATCTATGCACTGTACCTGCAGCTGAAGTGGGAGAACCTTTGCATTTTTTAATCTGAAATCTCTTCACAGCCACTGGTTTTCCTTGGTATCGTGCCCGATATATAACAGTTCCACTTCCACCCTGGCCAAGAACGTTGTTTTCATTTTCACTGCATTCCAGTTTGCTATTTTCCAGGAACAGTCTGCCAAACAGAAATTGGGGGGTTTTAATTAAAGTTTCAAAGACATTGTAAATTCACGTTTTTTTATGTGATTTCCATTTTCACAAATGCCTAATTTTCACAAATTGCCTTATCTACCGAGAGGACTGGGTCACCTAAACTACCTTGGTCATTTCAGTGCACTCCATGCTGGCTCACGTTGTACAACAGATTTCTAACAGAAAAAAGTGATTTGAGCAGAGAAGCACAAAAGGCTTTTTACTAATTTACCCCACAAGAATCAAACAGCACATAAGCTCCTTTTTCCAAGCAGATGACACAGGTACTGGTTCTTGCACTATTTATCTATATTAAAGATTTTTTTTTTTATTGCTTCATTTACCTCCTGTTCCTCATTTTTCCACCGAGGCAGGACAGGATGTTTATGAACAGCCCCACACTCTGAAACCTGATTATTCAAATCAGCTTAGTGTTCCCAGGCTGCAATTCATCATTTCCCCACTCTCCCAGAGACTACTTTTACAGCTGTTCACACTTCAAACATCTCCACTCGCCTCGCACCCGCCAAATAAATCTGCAGGAGATAACAGTGTGAGGAGGCTGGTGTGACAAGCTGATGGGGTGTTTGGCCAGAAAAATGACCCCAACAAAGCAACAGAGGCCAGTGAGAGCACAGAGAGCTCTGAGAGCAGCCAAAAGGACAGTCTGGTCTAGAGGTCTCGTGATTCTGCACTGGGCACTCAAAGGTTTGAGAAAGCAGGAGCCAAAGGGGACATTGCTCTCCTGTCCTGCCTGCTCTCAGGTCTCCTGCTCTGCACACTGAGTAATAAGGGGTGTAAGACTGAGCCCATCTGGGAATGCAGTTAAGCAGCTTAAAGATTTGGCAGTGCTGCAATGGGTAGGGAAGAGCTCCTTCAGCTGTTCAGGGCTGCCACACACCCAACACATCCAGCAGCCCTCAGCCGAGGAGCCCCAGCTCAGTGTGAGTCCTGTGGTGTCCATAAACTCACTCACCTACAAGCCCTTACAAAATTAAGGCCATTTCAGTGCCAATCTTGTGATGCAGCAGCACTTCCTTTTTGTTTTGCCACATTAAAAATCTCCTTTTGTGGGTATCCCAGAAAGGCTCCAAACACAGAAAGTACTGGCCAGAGTTCTGGGCAATGCAGGACAGCTGTGGCTTTAAAAAGGGACTTTCACATTGCACCACAGTGATCTCAAAGGACCCCTGGTGTGATGACTCGGTCAGCACACAGCTATTGTCTAAGCAAGCTGCTGAACACCAGGGGTGCAGCTCAGGGTGAACTGCCAGAGCATGGATTGAGAGCAGATGGATTTGTTTCTGTGGTCAGTACGTCCCTCTAGCAGTGGCAGCTTAGGAAAAGGGCCTAACCGAATCACACAGGTGCACTGAAACCCAATCAAAGGCTGTCACATGTTACCTGGCAGGAAAATCAGTCATGAAAAGCTCTGGGACCAGCTCTTGGAGAGACACGGGGATGTCAGGGTGGTTAGGACACGTGATGTAGTCCAGTTCGATGGCAGTCAGGACACAATCCTCCATGTTGAAGTACTGCACATCCTCCGCCCTCTCGCCGCCCTCGCCCTGCTCCGGCCTGGCAGCTCCACAGATGTGGCAGGGCACATACTGCTCCATCAGCAACGTGCCATCACTCTCCGTGGCTGTCAGGGCTTCAAAGAGAGCAAACAAACAGGAAACAACATCGTTCACACCGCTGAGAAGGAACAACAGCTCCAAGAGCATTCCAGTGTCTGCAGCACGGCCTGGATCTGCTGGCTGGAAAGGGTTCTGTTCACACAGCAGCAGTTTGCTGCAGGGTATTGACTGGAATAGAAAACTGCTCTGCAAAGTGTACAGGGACAGTGCTGGGGAGACAGGACTGTGGCTATAACCCAACTTTCACCTGCTCTGGTCACAGGTAATACACAGGCTTGTGAGGCAAATGTACTCAGGACCAGCAAATATTAGATGTGAATAAAGCATTGGAGAGACCCTGCTACTTGCTGAGTGTCTCTGTCTCCTCCCAGACTGCAAACTGCCAGATGGCTTGAGGTGGGAATGGGGTTGGGAGCAGGCTGGCAACACAGGTCCTGTGGGCTCCCTCATGGGCTGAATGTTCAGGGGAAATGTGGATTCTACCATGATTAAGCTTTTGGGAGGTTCACACTTTTCCCATAACTCCAGGGAGATTTTGTGGTGACAGGCTCTGATAAATGCCCACAATTAGTCAGGGTTAACACAGCCTTTGAAGTTGTGGCTCTTCTCAAGCTTCACTGATTAACTTTAGCATTATTTTAATCCAAAGGCAAATGTTCTTTCATCTTCAGAACATGTAGAACGTGAGTATGTGAGAGTGCACCACTGTTTCCTTCACAGAGCCTCCAATTAAAAGACTTTGGCTCTGCTTTCTAGACCAGGGTAGGACAACAAAGAGCACTTCAGATTTTTGTTTTGGTTTCAAACAAAGTGTATTGGGGTTGCAAACAGCCTGCTGGGTAACAGCAGGATCTGTGCTGAGCACAGGAAAAGCAGCTGCAGGAGTCAAGGAAGTTACCTTGGCATGGAGTCCTTGGTACCATATTCACTCATGCCTCTCACATCAGAATTTTTTAACTCATAGAAAGTTAGAAATGATGGGAAAATCCTCGCCCCAGCTGATGCCCAAATGTATTTAAGGGACAGCACCAAGCAGTCTGGGCCAAATCCTGCCCCTGCTATGAGCATTGGATGGAGTCTTCTTGAACAGGTCCTGTTTGAACTGTAATGTTTCACCTGTGCTGCTCTGACAGACTGGAAGACACAATGTCTAGACCAGTGTTGGCAACTAATCTTGATCTGTCTGCAGGTTTATTAGCTTTTATCAAATGTTATTGGCTTGAGACTGTCAGAACCTGAGGGGTCTTCAATTAACACACAATATTGTGCACCTGGACAGCTCTGTCAAAGAACCCTCTGTTGAAAAGACATAACACTGCACAGAAAATTACAGTTGTTCTCTTACCAGGGAACCACTGATCTATCAAAGAGTTGACATGATCCGTGATGAATGCCATGGCTGAAAAGTCTCTCACTTCTGACTGGGAAATTATTTTAATCCCACCACTTTTTTTCTTTTTCCAGTTCACATCAGAAGACTCGACGCTGTGTGAGAAAGCCAAAAGACAGACCTGTGAAGCTTTTCTGAATATCAGTGTCAACAAACTTTCTTTCTGGCAGGAAACCTGAGTTACATAATAACACACAGTCCATGAGTCATCGAAACACAAAGCCATCTAGCTTGGAGGGGTGATATTCAACTAGGTCTGTTTTGAAAATGACTTTCAGAAGAGAATTCTTGCACAGAAGTGCCAGTTCCTCACAAAGGGTAAGTGCTATAGAAGGTCAGGCCCAGGGAAAACTGTGGCCTAAGTGAGTTGAGTATGATGGAGAGTTTTGACAGAAATGCCCTATACAGAATGATGGAAGGTTGGGAGTTGAAAAATAAGTAATAAAATTCCAGTGGAATAATAATGGTATTTCCAGAAACCATTAGGAAAAGTTTATGAACATCATTTTTGCACATTTCCTATCGAAGTGTAACTCACAGAAATACATAGGGAGGTGACAGCATGACCACTACCATGGTCCAGAATTCAGTATTGCAGCCTGTGGTTTGCTGTGTCTGGACTCAGGTCTCTACTGAGCTTGGAAAGTTGGGAAGTTCACTGTTTCCTTCTGGCCTCCAACCATGCAACAGCACCAATGGTTCCTCCCTGTCTTGCCAGGGAATGAAGGAGCAAAAGCCTTAAATGTCTGCATTTGTAAAACATGGACAGAAGGTTTTCCCCAGGCTTGCAGCCAGCAGACATTCTGCCTTGGCCAGGTTGAGGCACTTGCCCACAGTCCCTGCTGCACAGAAGCACCTCCATTGACCTGGATTACTGCCATGCAATGGTGAAGTTTTAGGATTTAGTGGAAAACTCATTGAGGTAAGGAAATCTTTGCATGTGAAAATGCACGATTTTAAGCTGCCAGAGCCCCACTCTGAATTTCACTTTCTGTTCTCAGGCCTCTTTCAATTTGTGGCTGCAATAACAGATAAGGTTGATAAATTCAGACCTGCCAAATAATCAGTTATTCATCATTTTTGTCAGCAGTTGTTACCAGATGAGTTATGTCCATTAGAAAAGCCTCCTCTTCTCCTGATGAGTGAGCACATAGTCTGGGTCAGGCCCATTCATCTCCATTCAGCTGATGTGTTTCATACACTCTATTAGTCCCCTGTCACACATGCTGCATTATGAACACAAATTACCTAAGATAGCCTCCATCAAAGGTAACGAACAGACCTTCCTGCCAGTAAACAGTGTGAGTCCTTTTGACTCGGAATGTGCTGCAGCGGTTCCTTTGGGTGCCTGTGAAGCTGTAGATGGTCACCTTTTTGTTTCTTGTCTTGGTGTTCTTCTTGTTTTCAAAGAGCTGAAACAAGCAGAAAAGCATGAAAATCGTTAAACTGCTGCAGTTTCTCATAAGAATGTTGTAATCAAGCAAGAAAGTGATTTCTTTTTTTGGCTTTCACAGGTGCTGTTGTACCTTTTCCCGTAAAAAGTGACTTATGCTCATAAAAAATTTTGCAATGGAATGGAAATACACATGGTAAAATTTACTTTTCCACACTGGAAATCTTCTTCATGCCATTCAAAAAAGAACAATTTCATATTACTGCACAAAACTAATTCTATAACTGTGACATTTGCCGTATTTATTCTGCATTCACAGAAGTCCTATAAACCGAAAGTACTAAATGTTCTAGTGAATGATGAAGTCTGCCCTCAATGCAGAGAGTTAACTTTTCCACCTGTTTTAGTGGGAGGAAGATGGCTCTTCTCCAAGACACTTCAAACCAGCACTTAGAGCAAAATGTATTTCTGTTTAAAAGTTAATCTGCAGGACTCCACTGAACTCACTGTTCCAACATTTATTTGCCTGCAGACAGGTCTGACGCCTGGCATCCTTTCCATTCCCTTCATGAGGACTGGATGAAGCCCCTAGGAAAGGTGCTCTAGGATTATGTAGTGCCCAGGAGGATGCAAGCAAGGGGTTGCCAAGACAGCCCATTAAAAGAGGTAAAGTTATTACATGGTTTGAGGAGCCTGGAACACAGAGGACCTTCCAAAAACAGGTATCAAGTTTTCCATGTTCTGTACATCACTGACAGACCACGGTTTAACGGAGAGCTGCTAAGAAGATACCAGAGCAGCACTATAAATATTTTGCAGATATTTATTGCAGTTTCATACAGAAACTGCTGCAGACACGTCTGCCACAGCATCAAAATTCACTCATCTCTCAGAACCCTGCAAACACTACTTTAATGTCACTCACAGAAGTTGCACTAATGGGGTGCCTCATGAAGGCAACAGTCCTGTAATTTTCTTCCCATTTAAACCCATAGAGATTCAGATATCTGGCTTTGCTGGAGCTATTCCAGATCTCCTCTGGCAAAGCTGTGAGGGAGTCTGGCCTGGTGGAATGGTCATGGACAAGAGCCGCAGGCAGAACTCCAATTACTTGTAATTGGAAGATGCTGGAGGAACTGAGACCTTCCAGGGGATCACGTTATAAAGAGGCTGTGGAGAACTTGGGTTTTCTCCCTCAGTGCCAATTTATTGTTCTCAATGACACCTACTGTAAAAACAGAATCAGATTTTCAGTGCAGAGCCTCGTCTCTCCCTGTTTACTCAAATAATGTTACTGAGGTCTGTGACAGAAGCGAGCAGGATGTGAAGAGACATCCCACTTACACTGAAACATTTCAGCTGTCTGCTTTTGTTTGCAGACAGACACAGTAACCTACCTGGAGGTCCATCTCTGCCAGGCTAATTAACATCCGGGCTATGAACCTTTGCCAAAAGCCAACGGGGACAAAACTCATCTTGAAGACCCTCTGGACCGTGTTTGTGGTCTGGTGGCAGAGCCCGTGGATATCTAACGCCGGCTTGGTAGGGAGCAGATGAGGGAGGAGGTAGCTGAAACACATCAAGTTCAACAGCTCAGATTTTAGCTACAGCTTTTAACAGTGAGTACATTGTTACCAGATAATAGGGCAATTCAGTCTCCAAAGAGATTTTTAATGGCACAGCCTACTGCATATAAAAAAGCTTTTAGACTGAAGCGCTGCAGCAATACATGGAGAAATTAATTTACACTATGGAAGCAAGCAGAGGCAAAACAGACATTACATAATTCAGCCAGGGCTATTGGAAAGGGCTAAAATTGATGTAATGAGCATTTGTGTACTCACAAATTAAATGCATTAAAATATTAGAGTCATTAGAACAGCTGTGATGTCGGGACTCATTTTTTTGGTACTACTCTGCCCTGGTAGTAAGCAGGGAATTACAGCTGTGGAACAGGAGATCAGTGCAAAAACAACCTCCAGCAGCACAGGTTCTGTAAGCCCAGAAGGGGGGAAAAGGAGTTCCAGGCTGCAGGGACTGGGCTGCTCTGCCTCAACCCAGCCCCAGAATGAGAGCACCTCATGGGTCAGCGTGACAGGGACTCCTGCTGCTCCATCCTGCAGCTGGTGGATCCCGGCCACATCCCTGCCAAGCCCCTAAAACAAGAGCTCACTTTGCCAGGCTGTTGCCAGCAGAGACACTTGTCTAGCTCAGATTCCTCTAAAATCAGATTATTAGGTATTTTGCCCAAGTGTGAAGGAGACTTGATGTTATCCTTGTGCCTGACCAGTCAGCAGTAATGGAGTTATGCTGGTGTAGGGGACCACAACATTTTCAAATTATTTTCAGATCTCCCAGTAAGCTCAGAATATTCATTTGTCCTGATCTTTCATATTTCGGAGGTTAAATACCCTGGAACACTGCAACTGTTTTGAACATCATCAGCTTATGGCTTTCAATACTTGCCAGTAAATCTCTTGTCAGTGATACTCTTCTGTACCAAACACATCCCAGGATGCCTGTACAATCTAAAATGTTATTTGCTTATAAGCAGACACACTGCTGTTTTATCAGTGTTGAGCCTGAGAAAATGTGTTGGCATCTGGGGCTCATCGTTGACGGGCACAATGACAGCAACAAGGCACGCGGCCAAGAGACCTGACCAAAATAACACTGGCAAGGACTAAACAGAACCAGAACTAATTCTGGGTCAGAATCCACTGCTTTAAAGCCTCTCATGTTTTCTCTCTAGCAGCTGCAGCATTCTGTAAAATCTGAAATATCGGCTCAGAAAAAACAGCCATCATTAGACAACAGCTCTCTGCATATGTCCCACGTGATAACATATTACATGATCAAATTTTCTGTTCCATGAAACATCTCTGGAATGTAAAACTGGCAAAAGTTTCAATTATAAATTGAATAAGAATGGTCACACTTTTAACTGCATTTTAAGAAGCAGAACACAGCTAAGTTACATGCACCTTAGGCAGAAAAGTGGAGTGCAACAAACTAAAACTTCTCGCTCTATAAAAGTAGTGGATGCATCATCAGGCAGCCAGTAAATTTTCCCCAGCACATCCAAGAAAAGGTCTAGGAGTGTAAGAAGGGCCAGTGAGGCCCTTCTGGGCCACACTATCTAGTGGATTATAACACAGATGGTGATTCGACACTCTTGAACAACAGCCAATGCAAATTTTGAAAATATGTGAAACATGCCCCCATCCACCCTTTCAGAACAGAAACTGGCAGCTGCTTTCTCTACTGACTGCACAGAAACCCTATCTGGCAATCTAGACAATAATTGCAGCAGCACAGCAACAAATAACTGCTCTGTGTCTGGCTAGTACATTAAATTAATCCAACCTGCTATAGCTACAGCCCGTCAGTGGGAAGAATATTCTGCTAATGTGGCTTGGATCGCTGAGAAAAACATTGGGCAGGCCATGAAAAAGCAGTTTCCTTGTTCCCGAGGCACAGACAATGTAATTGCCTTGGTGAAAAATGGCAGATAGTGACAAGGAGTCCAAAAGGCATTTTGGACTGAGCAGAAACATTGCTGCTTTATCTGTGTTAAGCCTGAGAAAATTTGTTGGCATCCGGGACTGGATAAGTGACAGGCATAATGACAGCACAGAGAATGCTGCACTTGTGCTGGCATTCAGAGCTCCCGAGAGGCTCAGGGCGATGCAGCCGCGCTGTCCTGCAAGGGCAAGGAAGTGAAATGCAAATGCCACATCAAAAGTGCAATACAGCTCTGGTCTCACCGCTAGCCCAACAACAGGCTGTCGCCAAGCAGATGGGAGAGAGAAAAATCGCAGGGAACTCTGCCCAGAGGAAAAGGGATTGGGGGGCAGAGGGGAGGAGGACTGATTAACATTTAAAGAGAATGAGGTTTCTTAGACCATTTCTAGGAAAACTATTGATCAACACCTATGGAGGTTAAAAATCAAGTAAATCACGTTGCTGCTGCAGCTACGCTTTTCTGACTTCACGCGGAACAAAATGCTGCTACTTTCAGGGCTGACACAATTATTGATTACCCAAAGTTTTCTGCTGCACTGAAGTGAGGATCTTTCACTGGAAACAGATAACTCCAGCCCATCTATATTTCAGGCCTGGCAGCCGTGGCCTCACATCCTCTCCCGGCTGCAGCTGCGCCGGCTGAGCCCTTACAGCTTCCACCTGCTCGTGGCCACATCCCCGGCGGTGTCACTGCCCCTCCGGGCTGGTGGCTGAGCCTGTCACCAGCCTCAATGCATCCAGTGGACAAAGACTGCTCTGGGAAAGCTTTCACATGGGCTGGTTTGGCCCAGGGGATGCTCAGTCCAGGAAATACAGCCCAAATGGATGGGTGCCTTCCATGACACTGCTGAATGCTCTCAGATATTTTCTCAGCACAAGAACCCTGTCAAGACAACCACTTATAGTGGCAAAGCCTGTTAATATCCACTAATTAAATGGCTATTTTTTTCCAGCCTGACTAAACCTCTCTAATTATCAACATACCTGTTATTGGCCACAGGCAGAGCAATTTCAAACTTGGCCAAGAACTGGAAGTACTGCTCTTCAGTCTGCTCGGTGAAACCCGTCCCAACCAGCAGCATCCTGAGGTCCTCTGCTCTGATGACTCCATTCTTAGCTACAGACTTGGAGCTCTTGATGTTGAAAATCCTCTGTAGACACTCCGAGAGCCAGACAGGGTCAAGGAAGTAGAGGTTCCTCAGGCCGTGGCTCGTGTCTGGGAAGTGCAGTAGTGTCCCTGTTTCTATGAGAAAATTAATGGCTGCAAAAAAAAGTAAAGAATTGGGGATTAGTAACAGACCAGCATTAGGAAACCACAGTGCAGAAGAGTAATACTGTGAGACAGTTTGTGCAGTTTTATGCATTCCAGATACAGCCAGCACACAGCCAAGCCAGGAGAGTAACATCTATCTGAGGAGTGCTGCTATCTGACACTCCACTTGCAAAACCCACATCTCACTTCTTCACAGCCAGTATTTCTGTCCCCATGACACCTCCCCTTCACCCTCCTCCTGCCATCCTTCACAGGGAAGGGCTCTCCCTGCCTCCTGCAGAGCAAGGCCTCCGTAAAGATCACAAGACTGGGGCCCTACAAAGAAGCCAGACTTGAAACTATGGCAACCCTCACTCTACACAGATTAGAAATGAGACACAGCTTGTGAAAAAAAAGAAAAAGAATGAAATCAGCAACCTCAGACCACCTCAGAAACTTCCTGGTACTGTCCCCAAAGTCCCACAACTAATTTTATATCTTCCCAATTTCCAAACTCACCTCTACACTGGTGTAATTTGTATTTACTGTTTGTGGAATATTTCAATAGGACATACATATTAATTTCCAAGAAATTACCAGTCTGCTCTGACCCACCAGTTTGCAAGTCTTCATAGTCTTTGATGTCATTTCCAGGTGTTTGCTCGATCATCAGCTCTATTTGTCTGTCTGTTAAATATTGCACATCATCATTCTGACTTCTTCTACGCTGTTCTGCAAGGACAGCTTCTTGAAGGCTGAGGTAACTCCTTGGTATCTGCAAGCCACGTGAGAAAACCAGCAGGATCAGTATAAGCCAGCAAGGAATGAATTGGCTGCCATCTTCCTTTCACAGGGATCTTTTAGTGCTGTCTTTTCCCAAAGCCAGATTGCCATTTTAAATATTCACATGGCTCCTGCATCAATTCCTTGCTCCAGCAATAACTCCTAAAGCTCATCTCCAAGCCCCCCAAATGCCCTGCTTTGGTAAGGATCACCAAGACAACCCAGCTCTCACCAATCTCCCTGCAAGTTTCTGGGAGCAAATTGAGCTGCCAACATCCTTCATGTTGCAAGTGACATGAAAAATCAGCTGCCGCAGTCCCTCGAGGCCTTCCAGAGTCTTACACGAGAGCTCACTGCAAAAGTCATGAAAGGGGGAAGGTTATCAAACCTTATCAGCACACCAGCTTCCTTTCCAGGCTCACTTTCTCCTATCACTGACTTTAAATTTCCTGTGTCAGCTGAATGTGAGGAAGGCTGTCAGTATTTTTAGAATACTTTGGAGAAAACACAGAGACGCCTGGAAAAGATGTATCAGGCCACATCTGTTTTAGTCCAGCCTCTGCTCTGCCTGCTCCACTCGCTGCACTGCTGTCCCTGTGCACTGTGATGTCTGGGGACATCCCAGGCAGCCTCACCAAAGTCATGCCCCTGTCCCTCCAGAGCCACACACATCCTGGAAAGGGCTGCAGGGAGGAGGAAAATTCTGTGCCCCAGCAGCCTCTGGAGATTAGTCCAGCCCTCCTACCCCAGATCAAAGAGGCAGGATGATGACTACCAGACACCTTTTCCCACCCTCATTCCGGTCCTTGATCAGTTGGATCCTGCAATCTGGGAATTGATGCTTAGATCCTAAAAGCTGGCCTTCATTATCTCTTTAACAACTAAAAACCTGCTCTCTTCAACTCCTACTACTTTTAATCTTTCCGTGGGCTGGATAAGAACATTTCTATTCCACTTTTCCCAACAAAGGGTCTTTCTAACTGATCCTACACATGTTCCCATGGCAGACAGAAAATCCTTCTCTAATGAAATATGCTTTATCCTAATCCTCAGCCCTCTTTGGCAGTGGGAAGTAAGCAACTCACTGGGATGCTGGATGACCCTGACCACTGATGGAAGAGCTAGGGTCACCCACACAAGGATTTCACACTCCTCTCATTCCTCCAGCCCCAGAGCTTAATACCATGCATATTCCATGATATGTGGATGATGGGGTGTGGAGAGGCACAGGAGGAAGGAGGTATGAAATCAGGCTGGGAAGAAATGCAAGGGGAAAGGAAGGTGAAGAGAAATGTTCAGAATGAACATGTCAGGGTGAAAGAAAGTCCCCTTGAGAAAGAAGGTATTGTGATGCTCTGAGGTGATGGGAAAAGAGGCAAGTTTTCTCCTTGTCAGGGTGAAGGAGAAAACCTTGAGCCTCACAGTGGGTCCCTGGTGCTCCTTCTAATGGGGAAGAGCTGGCTGGTATGCCTGACACAGCCTGGGATGCCTGACAGTGCCTGCAGAGCAGTGTGTGGGAGGTCGGCTGATGTCTTTGCCAGGCAGCAGATGGGAAGTGCTGGGGACATCACAGTGCCCTTCCTCACTTGCCAGCTGCCACCTGCTCTTGCCCCAGGCAGAGGCATTTTCACGTTGTCTGGTGCCAGCCTGCTGCATCCATGTTCACCCTCTGGCTCACAGACACACTTCATTCCCAGCTGGAGGAGCCTCCTCTTCCCAAGGGCATTCTCTTGGAGTGGTGTCAGACTGCGTGGCCTGAGTGACATTCATCTCCCAGGCAGCCCCAGCCCTCTGTTGTGACACCTGGAGATGGATGGCACAGGTTTGGACTGCCAGGGGCTCGGGGGACTGACCCCTCCTTGCCCAGCTGACGTGTGAGCCACCGTGTTCCCACGTCAGGTACCACCCACAGCCTGCCCTC
Source organism: Cyanistes caeruleus (assembly GCF_971803275.1). Lineage (NCBI taxonomy): Eukaryota > Metazoa > Chordata > Aves > Passeriformes > Paridae > Cyanistes > Cyanistes caeruleus. The sequence goes on from NC_141713.1 coordinate 2,959,571, forward strand.
AGCAAAGCCCCTGGCACCCACCCTGTGACAGTCACGCTCTCACAGCATTAATTAGGCAATCTGCACTTTCTCCCCTTGTGACTAATGTGTCACCATTAAAGAGTGAGAAACCTGAGTGAAGGGGGAGCAGTAAACAGGCTGGTCAAGGTCACGACTTTGGAGCTTCCAGCTCTCAGACTCATCATCAGCCCCCCTGAGCAACACTGACCTTCTCTCTCATTATAATACATTATCTCAGTCAAAAATAGATGAAATGCAATGCTGACGAGTCTCTAAATTGGTTCCGTTGCCAAGGAGATGAAGTATCTCAAAATTGTTAAAAGTGTCATAAAATAAAGAGTGAGTGACTGAACTTCACAAAGGCACAAGTACTTACTGCAGGTGCTTGAAGGTGATATCTGGGAAGCCAGTTGCTCTGGATCCAGAGGGAGACCGACACAGAGCCAGGACATATGCCCTCAGGGTTGCTATCCTCTCCACACGGAATTTTGTTTCAATCAAATCAAGGTGTGTTCCTACCACCAACACCACTGAGTTCGGAGCCTTGGCCTGCAAGAGAAAACACTGACAGTGATCTCATCCAGATTACATCAGTGAGGAGAGGTGAAAAGTATAATATTTAAGAGGAGGGAGTCACACACATTAATAAAATATATTTATAAAATAAAGGCAACCTGTCGTGGCAGCTTGACAACAGCTACAAGTGATCTTGGTGTTACAGAAGTTCTGCAGAGCATGGCTTAATCATGTGCTGCTACTGCAGAGCAGGAAATTGTCACTTTGGCTTTTGACATCAGGGTTTAACATAAAGGGAGCTGCTGTAAGTTAGTGAAACGAAGGGAACCATGTCTGCCCAGACAAAGTTAACTTAACCTGCAGCCAGAAGATGTGACATCCTGAAAAAGGCTAGTTACAGTGTGGAATGGATACCTGGGGAAGTCACACAAACTTTTTCACTGGAGGTACATGGAGAGATGAGATAAACTTCTAGAAAAGTCTCAATCTACTTAATCCTGAATCAGAGCAAGGAAATGGATTAGGTGATCTCGTGGTTTCTTCCAACCTTCCATAACTGTTTTACAACCCTGGAATGTATCCAGATCTCAGGGAAAATGCTGCCAAATACAATGGGATTGCACAGGCTTAAGCAGGGATCATTTGCCCATCCAAATGACTTAGACCACAGAAGAATATTCAGAGGCAGAAAGATTTCCTTCTTTGCGGGCAATCCATTTCCCTCCTATGATGCCCACTGAAATCTCCCAACCTGAGTGACACCAAACAAGCCCAGGAGTAGTGGCTGCACCAAGCCACACCAAAGGGCCCCCTGGCCCAGTGTGCTGCTGCCTGGAGCTCACAGAGAGCACAGGCACAGGGTAGGGTGGAGAGATGTTCCCCAGTGTGATCTCCCAGTCCTCAGCAGCCTGCAGCTCACTGACTTCCTCAGCACGAGGGAGTATCTCAGAATTAACAACACTTGATAGAGTTTTCATTCACCAGTTTGTCTTTCCAATTTCTGGTAGTCCCAGCACACTGTGTTTCCAGTAACTTCCACAGATTAGCCATCCAGTGTGTTTAAGATACTTCCCACTGTCTGCTTCAAAGCTACAATTTCACTTGTTTTCTCTATTGTAAAGGATCATGAACAAAGACTGTTGTGGTTTTCTCCTTTCCCCACCATGTCTACATACAGCCCTCTTCATTTTTCCCTCTTTTTAACCATCATGATCATATTTCTCTGTGTTTCTCCTGATGTTTCTATGTGCTTATGTATTAAGGACTCATCATACATTTCTGAAATATAATAACTTTTCTCTCAGCTTTGTCACCTAGTTTGGGTTTTTGATTGCTGCTGACCATTAATATTTTGATAATTACAAGATGCTTGTTTTTTGAGAGGCATCCCTTTTTGTGCATTTAATGTTAAAATAATTATCAAATCATAAAGAGCTACAAACACTTATGAAATATGGTGTTACAAAAATCAATCCACAGCAATGAATTCACTGCAGCTCTGAGTCTAAATGAGAGCTGTTTTGGAAATACTCTTTAGCTTACCTGAATCTAAAGTGTTAAAAATATTACCTCAAGACTAACGTGTGTCTAACCCACACAAGAAAGAAAATGCTTCAAACCCCCCTTGGAGCACAGTGTGGTCAAACACTAATTCCAAAATAAGTATGTTCAGCCTTACTTAGTAAGGGTTTATAAATCAGCTTTTGTTTCGTTCTCTGCTGTGTGTGAGGGAGAACAAAGCAAATGATAAATTTAAACCATTAAATATAGCGATACGCCTACAGCGTAATGGAAAATGAATTCCAAATGCTGTGCAAAATTCATAGCTTGGGGAGCTTTTAAAAGCAAAGCAAAAAGAATCTGCAATATCACATATCTGCCTGCTGAGCTGCTACTTGATAAATAGATATCCCAGAGCCCACCAGTGACTTCTTACCTCAATGTTCAGCAGCCAGAACTGTAAGTTTGCCACAGCTTCTTCCCCCAGTGCCAAGTTCCAGACCACTATGTACAATGCTTTGTCTGTGAAGAAACACTGATTGACTGTAGACATGCTCGCTGGGCCTCCGATATCCCAGACATTGAACTCCACTGAATCAACCTACTTAGACAAAGAGAAGTGTTCAAATCAAACCATGGCAGTAAATCACTGGGAGATAATAGCTGAAGTATAAACCTACGCCTGCATAATGTATGACACAAGAAGGGGTTCAATGTCCTAATTGTGCCTCCAGGAAAGATAAATCAACAAGCAATTGTTAAGCATGGCTACCACTTCCCCACAGGAAATCAAGACTAATTACTTGCTGCTAAAACGATAGAGGTGCCCTTGATGCTGGTAAAACTCCAGTTAATGCTGTGGATTCTCCAGTACAAACAAGGGTCTCATTCTGAGCCCTGCATTTCACTGCATCTGTAATAGAAACTGTTCCATCCTTGCCTGTGCCACACTCGACAAGACCATTGAAGCTGCTTATCTGCCACTGCTGTGTGGAACAGGAAACCCCTGCTGAAATCACTTCCACTGAGCTCAGACTGAGCTGAGCCAAGCAGAAGGGAGATGCTCAGGAGATGGGAAGCTTCTCAGGCCTTCCATAAACACCTCCTACACGTTGCTCCCAGGCTTCTGACGTCTGTGCCACGCCAGAGATGGGCCAGAATCACAGTTGCTGTGAATCAGACTCACTGATTTCTGGGGGACAGCTTAAGTGGAGGCCTCTCCAGCTCTGGCTCTCTTCCCAGTATTCCTGCATCCATTCCTCTGTGCAGCCCCATGACAGCCCCAGGAGGGACCATGGCTCTCTGCTTCAATGGCATTCAGGCTCCCAGTTGCAGCAGGAAGTACCTGCACACCTGGGAAGCTCTGTCCCTAAATCTCTTGGCCCTGGAGAGTCAAAAACCCTGAGACTGAACACAAAACCAAAACTTCCTCCAGCCACCATCCTCAGAGTATCACATAACACCCAGTGGGCCCTGTTTAGGGGACTGGGGCCAGGGACTGACTGATCCCACGTGGAAGTTACCCTATGAGAGTTCAGCCAGGAGCTCAGTGTCTCAGCAGGGCTCTGATTCTGCGCAATCCGTGTGAAGTCTCCCAAAAACAGCTGGAAGAACTTCCATATTGTTGAAACCAAGCCCTAACCAGCACAAGGACTGCTTTGTTCATCCAAAAGACCTTCAGCTGTGAGTGTGTGTGTGGACAGACAGACTCAGAGATAGGGATAAAAGCCCGTTCAGTGTCTTGATCCCACTCCAGCTCTCTGGTGCTGTCTACACTTTTATTTTATTCAATTGCTCTTCAACACAAAATGCACAAATCCCTTTTCCCACCAAAGTCTACCCTTCAAGGAGTCAGCCTGTGCTGCTCTTTTCTTTCTGTCTCTGGCCTGGCACTCTGTGCTGTGGAACAGCTGAACTCAGCAGGCTCCTTTCCCCTTTCCAAAACAGTCTGGTGGTCAGAGCTCTCATCTGGGAAAGGGAAGTGAGGTGTTTGCACCCCCTCAGCTCTGACAAGACCTCAGCACCAATTCTGCATCCTCTAATCCCTGGGCTACTCTGCAGGCAGTGGACAGGGCCACCTACAAATGCTTAGACTAAATCAGCGCTCTCCAAATGAGTTCAATATGACACACTCCATGAATGAGCCACCTGAGATCTGGGTGTTTAAGATATGCCTTAGACATCCCTGGATCACACCTTCCACCTACATTCCCCACCTAGGACAGTTCTGATATCAAGGAAGTCCAGTTTAAGGTACCAATGTCCCAAATCTGCTGCAGAGAAGCTGATTTAAAGCACTCTCTCAAAATTAGTGTCCACTCGAGGTGGGAGAGACAGAGTTTCACACAGCTCTCTTTAGAATACAGTTAGTCAGGAAAACAGAACTGCCCTCTGGTACCAACCAGAAATGAAACAGGATTGCAGTGGCTCTGAAACCACGTCACTCATGAGGTAATGGAAACTGCTCTTCGTCAAAGGACAGTTCCAGCCCCTATGGACCCTGCAGGGCTCCCACATCCCACCGGGCCTGCAGATCTCCGACCGCTTTTCACCTTTGCCTTGTGCCCCACGGGCTTGGGCAGCTCCCACTTTGTTGTGCGGATGGTGGCATCGCTGTGCATCATCTGGGGCACCTTCCCTGTCTGCAGGATCTCCACCAGCGTGGACTTGCCCTGCCGGGGAGGGCCGATGACGATCATCTTCATCAGCTTGCACTTCTCTGCCCGCCGCAGCTGCGCTCGTAAATACGCCAGCACCGTCTTGGGGCCTGTGCGGGAGAGAAGGGGCTGGGGACCGCGGCCACAAACACTCCTGGGGACAGCACACACCCCACTGCTGCACACACTTCAGCTGCATTCATGCTTCCCCTGCAGGCTCGCTGTGGGCTGGGAACAAACAAAGAAACCTCCAGCGGACAAACCTGAGACAGAGACCCCAGGAAAAGGTCACTGCTCGGAGGCTCCACAATGGAGCACTGTAAGGAGAAACAAATGCTGGGGCTCCTACGCTTCAGAAGCTGAAAGGAAACATAAAATACTAATTTAGTATTGGAAAATACTCAGTTTTTCCCTCTACTTTTGTGTTTCCAGTTAAAGTTAGATTGAGGCTTCAACAGTATACTGCTGGGGCAGGATTAATTCCTAATAACTTTGTTCCCACTGGATTTTCTGATTAAAATGCACAAAAAAAAAGAAAAAAAAGAAGACAGCATTGTAATAGATCCAAAAACCTAGCAGCTCACAATAAAGCCACTTCAATGGGACTGTAACTGCTGATCCTAAACACTTGAGTCTTTAGAGAGACCATCTAAATATCCTAAAATATCCACATTCAGGAAGCAAGCTACAGAATTTATGCATACTGCAAATGAAATACTGATTTATCAGTCATCATTTTGAATTGTGATCTGTCTTAAATTGATCATTACAGCCAGACCTTAGCACTGATTATCAAATTTGTAAATATGAGTAGGAGGTTTCCCTGTGCAATTTCAGTTAACCCCAACAAGGGTTCAGGCATTCATTGTCTGCTCCTGTTCTTAACCATTAAAAAGAAAAGATTTTATTGCATGTTGAGTCAATTTAATAAAGAATACACAGCATCAGCCTTACCCTCTTTTCTGATCTCTGCAGGAACGTTACTGATATTTAGTTCCTCGATATCCAGCTGCCAGAGATTAGCCAGCTGTCCAAGTTCTGGAGGAAGCTCTCGGATACCAGGGTTACTGTACAAAAACAAATAAATCTACCAACAACCAGGCTTTGTGTGTAAGTAGCTGCTCTCACGGACTCTCAGATTACGCTATTCTATCCTTGTAGAAATCTTCCATTAACATTTTAATAAGACTACTCAGCACTTTAATAGCAATTTCCATCCTAAAAGTGATGTATAACCTCAATTTATCCTCTGAGGCAGACAAATGTAATCATCTTTGCTGGATAGTTGAGGAAATAAAGGCAAAAATGATGAGTTATTGAATGTAACACTACAGAAACTGACAGCAAAAAGCCAGAATGAACTAGAGGCACATTAGATCCCCAAGCCTGTGTTCAAAGCATTAGATCATCTTCCCTAATCAAAAGACCAGCCTCCTCCTTATCTAAAGCAAACCATGGGCACAGCTCTAACAAGGGGCTGACTATTTCCAGCTTTCTGACTTCAAAACCACTGGACATCTGGGGTGGGGCTCCACAGAAGACTGGTCACTAAAACAACATGGAAATAACACTGCAAAGCTTTGCCAGGACATGGACTTACTTTCCTAAATAAAGCTCTGTTAAACCTTTCAGGAGGCAAACGGACTGCGGGACAGAGTCCAGCTGATTGTCGTTCAGATAAAGAACCTCCAGAGAATCACTCAGAAATGCTGGGAACTCCAAAAAAGGACCTGGAACAAGACAGGAAACAAATTGCACCTTTAAAAAAACAAACAACAAAACAGACATCAAGGCTCTGAACCAAGAGTTTCACCTGAACTTTGTGGGCAGGACATGAGGTCATGTCCACTGGCAGGGGCCACCACCAAGCAAGAGAAGAAAAGCAAATAGCTTTCAGTGACAATCAGACATCAATGTTCACATCTCAGCGTCCTAAAGTCACAGTGTGTTGGAAGGTGACAGTGTCCAGGATTTATGGGGTGCTGAGGGAGGAACTCCAAGCCTGCCAAAACAGCTCAGGGGAGGAGTGGCACCTTATCTCCTGCTGTTGAATACATGGTAATATCTTGTGAACTGCCCCTATTGCAGCCTAAAAGCTGGCACTGAGAGAGCATCCCATGGGCACAACTGGCTCTTAACATGGCCCTGAAAGGGTACACCCAGGGCACAGCTGGCTCTCAATGTGGGTTTTTTTTCTGTATTACCTGAGAAAAGCCAGAAACCAGTCAAAATTTTATATTCAGGCCCCCACATTGCATCCCACAGTAATTTATGGCGGATCAAAGTCAGTAACAACAGAGAAGAAAACCCAAACTGCAGCTGACAGACTGACCTATGCTGTCTCTAAAACATGCTGGTGTTTGCTCCTCTTCTGTGTTTTAGATAGAAGGACTCAGGGAACTTTTCCATGCCCAAGGAGTATCTTGTGTATTTTGGGAGCAATCCAAGCAGTAAGAGCATCAACTGCATGGCTGAGTTGCTGCTGCTGGAGAGGTTCAAACAAAGGGAAGCTCTGCAAGTTCCAAAGAGCATTATTTCACTCCAGAAATGGCTCCTGGGATAGTGGCAGAAAAAGCTGCCATGGATTGTGTTGCTGTATTGAGGGTGTCACATTTATCTACCAAAGAGCATCCTGAAATGAAGGAAAATCAGGCAGGTTTGGGGTCTGATTAGCAAAGTACAACCAGCACCATCTGCTGCCTCCATGGTCAGCAACTCCCTGAGATGCAAGACTTTCCATTCCTGAGGGATGAGACACTTCCACCAAGACCTTCTTCCTTTACAGAGAAGACGTGAGGAACTGTAATTAGACTTAGCCAAAAAGAGGGGGAAAAGAAAATGGAAGAGGTTTTCTCAGGAGAAAACTCCTCAGTTCTAATATTAACAGCACTTTCAGCCTGATCTGCGATCAGAAAAGGAGCAAGATAGAGTCCCACTGTCTGCAGGGGTGTTTCATATACATGACAGGACTGTCTGGTGTGGGAAGTATCACAATCCGCCTTTGAGTTTTCAAATTAAAAAATCGTCCTTGGGATTATTTTAGGAGAACAGCAGGCTTATTCATGGGTGCAATTCACTTCCTTTCTGGCTCATCACTGGACTTAAACTTTGCATTGTTGCTCTTCAGTAGGTACCTAGGCACAGACAGATTTAGCCCTTCTTGGACACGTAGGAGCAAACTCCTAAAATAGCAGCAATACTCTGAATTCACCAAAGAGTCCCAGGTGGAAAGGAGTGTACTATATTGGAAGCAAGCTCGAGGTGTTTATGAATTGTAATTATTTATTCATGAGTTATTTATGATTTCTCTGGCTTCAGCTCAAATTTTCTTTTAAAGAACTGTAGAAAAATTAAAACAAATCCCATCTTGAAAATGTATTTTTGGATGAATAAACGCTACCAACAGCACACATGCATGTGCAAGAAGTTATTCTGAGACTTATCAATCAAGTATAGTGAGCATCCATAAATTATTCTCTTTAAATAATCTAGACTTAAGTAAACAGCTTTGTTGGTAAATCACATGAAAACCTGTCCACCCCCACCTCACTAGGAGACTTCTGTGAGCAGCTGATGTACTCCAGCTTCTGTTTTCTCTTGATGTTTAAATTCTTGGCCACATCCTCTCGTCTCACCAAGCTATACTTGGCAGAGGAACAGAGAGAAAAGGATGAGCTGGCTTTGCTCTGTCTCTGTGGCTGCTCACCCATGGCACCAGCCAGGTGGGCTCCTCTGTGCCCTGCTGCTGCCTGGGGCCACCTGAGGCAGCTGCAGGTTGCACCAGGGTATGATGTGCCACTGCTGTTCAAATGTTACTGATGCAGAACCCATCGTCTCCTGCTTTCTGCAGGGGGTTATGCTGGGTTTGCAGCATGTAGAGATTTCCATTAGGATGGCAATTGCCTTTAGAACTGGTTTTAGCTGCCTTTGCCTGCTGCTCCTTCCCTTCTCTCCCCTTTGGGAAATGCTGCTGTCGCACTTTACAGCGAGGCTCTGAGGATATGTCAGACTCCACAGAATCACAAGGTTCAGACTCCTTTTCCAGTTGCTCCGTATTCCAACAATGCCACAGCATTTCTATTTCCATTTGCTGCTTGGGAAGCAGCACAGACAAACTTCTCCCCCTCAGGGGGCACACACACCTTACTCAGCACAGCAGCCTTCGTTTCCACAGACAGGAAAATGAGGCAGGATCTGCCTTGCCCGGAGGTCCAGGTGGAGCCTCTGCCTCTCAGAGGAGCCAACTGGAGGTGAAGATCTCCAGCCCTAACCTACAGCTAGGGCTGTACATGGTACATTTAGCAATTTCACCTCAGGCAACGTTTTCAGGGGAATTGAGGGAAGGATTGCTGCAGAAAAGTGCCTCTTCCTCCCATGAGCAGTTGAAGGCTGCTTGGATGTGCGTCAGGACGACGCCGGCTCTTATCCCACTCTGTGACTGGCAAGGAATGTTTAGAGCCAGGCATTCTGCAGGCAGCCAGAATGAGAAAACTCCCCAAGTGCTTTAAAATAAAACAACAAACAAAAGAAATGCAGATGAATCCCACGGAGAGCAGGAAGCAGTGCAATATCTTCAGATATCCCTTTGTTCTCTCTAGGATTTCACATGCATTTCATCAGCTCTGCCCCAAACTGAGGGTGCAAATCACAGGCAGGGAAAAATGTGCCATTTACAAAGTCAGGAACAGAAACAATCCTAAGAACCACAGGGAAAATTATGGGTTAATTTCACTTCAACCTACCACTTAGTACTTTGGTTAAAAGGCATGATCTTCACGAAAGAGCAAAAGAAACACATTTCACACCATCATTCTATATTGGTGGTACCAACCAGCTGCATCACTTCCTTAGAAACATTTTATCTGAACATATTTCCTCTTAATGAAATGCAGTTGCACTTTAAATTGCTGAGGAATTTACCCTGCTTTCCCTCCAGCCAAACTGCAGATTCCTGCTGCTTCCCAGCTCACCTGGCATTGCCAGCACTCGCTGTGCCTTACCTGCCTCGGGGCCACCACGCACCCTGTTCTTCGTGGTGAAAAAGGGGATCCTCTTCGTTTTAAATCCCTCATCGCTCCTGTGGGCCAAACAAAACAGGGACTTGTGGGGAAAATATCTTGGAAAGGTGCTGAGATACACGGGGAAGAGCCTGACCCCACTCACAGCTCTCACAGGATCCCACCTGCTCTGGAGAGGTAGGATTGGAACCCGCTGTGCAATCAGATTCCACCAACACTTGTCAGCCCAGCGATTTTCTCCTGGCAAATCAACAGAGCTCCTCAAGGCAGCTCCCAGCTCCCAGGGCAGGAGCACTTGACCCCCAGCTTTATGGGTGTCAGGGTTAAGTGGTTGTCAAACAGCAAATTGAAGGAGTTTCACCACAAGCGCTGGAGAACCGACCTGCTGCCGCTGCCTGCCCTCCCCAAAGACTCTCAAACAAGATGACCCACCAGCATGACTCTGGAAATGCACTGGGACATTCAAAAAGTGGTAATTTGTCTTTTGCAACTGACACAGAAACTCCTAAGGACTCCAAAAACTGTGTTGGACAGGCACCCAAATGAGAAGATATCAGCATGACACAATTCAGTGCAATTTTGGAGATGATAAAGGACCTTTGACTCTCTATGTTAAACATCCCTATTGGAATTTCTAAACAGAAGAACATCACTCTTATTGGACTGTCTTTTTAACATCAGTCTTAGAATCACAGAATCCTTTAGGTTGGAAATCTTCTCTATGAACTTGCAGCTGGTTACACTTCCATTTAAAAAACAAAGACTTTTCATTTTTTCCAAAACAATACTCCCACACTAACTAATAACTGCAGTCCAGCCAGATGGTTTATGGTTAAGATATGCTCTCCACAAACTTGTATTTGTAGTGATGAACCACACACTGGGCTGAAGAAATTCCTACATGCTCAGAAATTAAACTGCCATTATCAATAATCTATCCACTTAATAAATGATACAGTGCTCTAAATGCCCAAAGAATCAGCCAAGGATAATTCATCACTGCCACAGACACACAATATGCTTGGGGACATGCTATGTGGGTATCAATGCCTTCTAAGCAGGTAATTAATTCTCCTGACACTCTTTGTGTTACACGAGGGATTGGGTTTGCTGTTATTTCTTCAGCTTTTGTTTTCTTAGCCAAAACTTGAAAGAAACACTTACTTCCCAAGCTGGTTTTTTGAAAGATCCAGCGACTTAAGTTGTTTGCAATTCCACTTATCCTGAGAAGGCAAAGTAACTAACTGATTTCCCAGCAGCTTCAGGGACACCAAAGCCTAGGAGAGGAATAGCCTGGAGTTAGAGAGCACCAAACACAGAGAAAGAGCTTTTTAAGCATGGCTATTAAATAACAGAAACGCGAAGAAAGTACATCTTATTCATCAGAACATCCTGTCCGTGCTGCCCAGCATGCAAACATTTCCTCCCTGTCCCCAGCAAGTTCTGCACGGCGCAGCACCACTCACTCCAGGGAGATTATTGCTCCACTTGCTGACAGATGCACTTGGAAACAGCCCATGCAAGAGGACATCTCACTTTTTAGTGAGGAAACCTTTCCAAATGGAAAAGAACAGTCTGATTTACCAACACAGGATGCCACGTATGGATTACATACATATGTAATAAATGTGTGTGTCTGTACAAGCTGGCGTCAGAGTGGGCTTACACCTGAGGTACCTGCACAAAATCCAGCGGCAAAACATGAACCACTTCACACAGGGAAAAGTTCTGATTGCTTTTTAAAGTCATCTCTATTAAAATGGAAAGGATTTATAGTCACTTTCCAAGATTTCTACAAGTTACACAGCTCCTTTTTTTTCCCCCTCTCAGCAGAGACATGAATTTTCAAAACAAATGAAGCTGATTGATACCATACAGTTAACACCACACAGACAGGACTCAGCTGGAAATACCAAGCTAAACATAAGATCTCCTTTGAATTTAACTGAAATACAAAAAAAAATTGCAGTTCCCATTCAGATTTGTGAAGTTTATGCTCTTCCATCTGCCCTTAATAATGTTGAGGCTCAAACGATCATTTTCATTTGGCTGCAAATCCAATTTTCCACTGAAAAACTGTTGTCTGTAGAGTTTCCAACCAGGTTTATCCAGCAAGTCCCCCTACCATGAAAAACTGAGATAAAGCAGAATGTCAGCTGAATTATCTCCTGCCAGAAATACAACAATATTAATGAATTATACCCCATGGAAATCATGTTTTACCAGCAGAGATGTCAGCGTCAAGTGTGTTAAATGTTTTATGTGCTCCACGTTAATATAAAAGGTTTATGCCCCTTTTCATCGAGCAGGATTAACAGTGTCTCACAGAGCCAGTTTGTTGGCCTTCCTCCCCTTTTTTTAGATTGGAAAAATATGAGGTGTCCATGTGACATAAGCGATGGACAATCAGCAGTGGCTGGAATGGGAATTATTGTGCAAAACGCTCCCTCTAGTGATGGAGAGGGGCAGGATTGGGCTTTGCTGGGATCTGGGGAAGGTGAAGGGAATACAAAACTGCAGACAGAGTGAGCCACTGAAGGAAAGGGAAAACTGAAAACTGAATCCTGACAGCCAATGCTTTTACAATGCTTTACAAATTGCCTTTTCCAATTCCTCTGGAAGGAGGGCTCAGACTGCCCTTGGCTCCTGGTGTGGGGCTCTCTCCAAGTGTCAGCATGGGGCTGAGCAAGTACAATGCCTCAGACTTCTCCCCCTGGGCAGGGGTGGGAGGAGAGGGAGGCTGCACGTCCCAGAATTAGCACAAACTGTGTTCTGTGGGGTCTAACTGGGGTGTTCTTTCTCAGTTACTGTGTCTGTGTCCCCCCAGACAGTGACCAAGGCCACTCCCCTGGGTACTGAGAGCCCGAGGAGCTTCTCTCCAGTGGATCTGTGCATGGGGGGAAAATTAGTGATTGTCAGCTGGCTGTGGTTCTTCATGACAAACTCTGGAGATCTCTAGTCCTTTTAAATTGCCTCTTCTCTCTAATTTCTCCATTTTTACTGCCTTTCAGTGTGAGAATGGGGGCCTCCAGAAGGGACATAATAGCAGTGGCAGACAAACTCCTCCAAAACTGCTGCCACAGCATGCAGAAGGGTGTGAGATGACACCTGAGTGAACCTGCAGCATCCAGGTTAAGGTGTCTTGGTCAGGTCATGATGTGGAAAAGTTGACCAGAGTCTTACCTGAATGATTCCACTCAGAGGGGTCAGGTGTCTGCAGGAGAAGCAAGCTAGGGAGAAGCAAACTAGCCTAGAGAACTAAGACACGGCTTGATTGGTTCTTTTAGAAGGCAGCAGCCAAGAAAGCTGAGGAGATTTCTGTTTCTCTTAACACCACATTTCTGGAGTACACATGGTACTAAGGACTGAGCTAGTCCCAGTCTTGAGACTCCTCTGCAAACCATGCAAAGGCCAGTGATAAACTACACTGCAGCTACAGTGACAAATGACTGTCCCATGACGTGCTTTCAAGTCACAGACCTCCTGTCTGCTTTTCCCAGGGAGAATACAGTTCACTGCTGTTCTACAGAAAAATAATACATTTTCTGTAGGAACACTTCACTTCCCATTTCTCCCCCCTTCCACATCTCCTTCTGGAGAGGGCTGGAGCATGAGCACAGCCTTGCTCACCCATACAAACTCTACAACTAAGGAGCAGCCCAAGCCAGGGCACCTCCTGGCATGGGGTTTCACCTTCTATTTGCTCACCACACTCTGGCCCTCAGGGCACTGAAAATACTTGATATTTATTTCTTTTATGAATAAAATGCTGAAGAGATATGGATAAGAACTGACACTGTTTAGGGCAGCCAAGGCTCACTAACTTTGAAAACATCAGCAAAGACTGATTGCACTGAGGTCTCTCCTGTACGGTCTCTCAGCACTCTCTGAGCATCAGCACCCAAGAATTGTGCCCTGGAAGCACCATCTAGTGTTTAATATCTGCCATGGTGGCTCCCACCCCCTGGGATGGTTCTCAATGCAGTCAGAAAAACCAAGTTTTGGAGACAATAGTCCATAGGATTTGTTTCGTTTCAGGGGAAATGCCAACTGGAAAGAAACAGCCACCAGAGAGCAAAGCCAAATGTGCAGGGACCGCTGGAAAGAGTTGAGGGAATTCAACCCTCTTGTTACAGCAGATCTTGGCAGCAGATCCTGAGATCAGGACTGGACATGGATATGAACCATCACTTCTGCATCCTTCCCACAGAGGCCAGCAGGGAAAAGCATGGCACTTCTGGGCCTGTGTTTCTCTCTCCACAACCCTGAGTTTCACAATCTTGCAGGGAAGCTTGGAGGAAACCCCAAGTTCTGCTTGGTTTATCAACAACACCATGTGAAACCAAAAATTCTGAAGAATTCTGACATAAACCCATGGATCTTTGGTGTCCACAGAAAATAATTACTTAATCTACAGCCTTTAAGATTATAGAGGTCCCAAGCAGAATAGAATGTTTAGGGTATACAAACATGCTATTTTCAGCACAGAAAGCCTAACTCCTAATTATACAACACATTTTTCAAGAAAAAGCACAACTATTTGTGAGTGTACTTGAGTACATCAATATTTCAATGGCTGGAGCTTGGAGCTACAATGTAGGGCTTGTCTTCCAAACTGCACTCCCAAATTCTGCAAACCACAAACATCCAGAGAGTTCTCAGAAGACCTGTGTCAGAAACTAGATATATCTCACTGGATGAGGGCCTGAATGTGGTGATTCAGGGGGTGACAAGCTGCTCGGGGGCTCTGTGCAATTGTACCAGTTCAAACCAGCATGTGGGCTCCTACCTTAACCAGGCAGCCAGTTTGAGGTCTGAGTCAGTATCAGGAAAAATAATGTGAGAACTATGAAGAAATGACACTTACTTCAAGCTGGAAGAGTCCTGCTGGAACTTCTTTCAGTGAATTCTCAGAAAAATCCACCTCTCTCAGGTGGTTTTTCCAGAACACAGTCAATGCATCAGGTAGGAATTCCAGTGCATTTCTAGATGCTTTACAACATTTCTGGAAAACACAGAAAGCCCCACACTTACAGAGTAGAAATCATGTCTTTAAATAATGTGGTAGATCAGCTGTCACATGTCAAAAGCTTTAATAAATTAATTCTAGATGGCTTCTTCAGATATCATGATAAATTATTGGGCATGCAGGCACACAGGGCTTGCTATGGAGATGCACTCAACTGCTGGTGAAATTTCTTGGTGGGCAAAAAGTATTCCAAAAATTATTTTGAAAATCACCCATTTGTCTTTCAGCCACAGATAAACACTTCCCCAAAGGATACTGTTCCCCTGCTGTCCCTGTGAAAATGAGGAGTAAAGTCACAGTGATGGGTGTGGATACAAATGTCCTAGCTTGCCATGGGTTTGGGCAAAGTCACCTGTGGTGAAAGTTGGGTTTTTAGTAAAATGATCCCAACAATACTTCTGCTCAGAGGAACTACAGAGAAAATTAATACATCCATGTAAGACATGCTTCTAAATGCTTTCCACCAATGCCACCAACATGGTGAGAACAGGGTGGAACCTCAGAAAGACTGGATCTGAAACCCATAAACCAAATTTGGCAGGGGCACTCCTACAGAACAGCCTTTTAAGCATCTGACAGCTTTTTAAGCATCACAGTAATTTTTTTTTTTGCATTGTTTTAACAGCTTTTTCAGCCTGTGACTTTGTCAGAGCAGTTCAACTTACCAGGGGGCAGGCCCAGGGATCTGGAAACACTTTCAGCTGATTTCTGGAAACATTCAGTATGTTTAGGGACTTGAAGCAGTATAGAAAAACCGTTGGAAGTTCCACCAACCTGTTGTCAGAGACGTCAAACTCCTGCAACTTCCTTAAACCAATCCAATTTGTTGCTGGAAAACATGAAACATTGGGGCCTTGGTATAAGCATGAGAGCTTTTAAGCCATTTAAGCCATTATTTTAACCTTTTTGTGTTCTTCCCTACAGCTCAGTCTCGAAATGCAAGCCAAACACCGGATTGTACGTACTGTTTTCCTCGTCAAATAACTTCTCCATATAATTTTTGGAAGCGATGAGTTTTTTAAGGTTTTTAAGATGTAGGAATCCAGTAGGGAGAGTGGAGAGCCTGTTACTGGATACGTCGACCTCAAGTAACCTGTGAGTACAGAACAATCTCAGTCAGGCATCAGAAAAACACTTGCAAAGCCTCCTGTTGCCACAGACATCTGCTTTACCAGGACAGCTTCAGTTCTGAATGAAAGCAGCTGAAATGTGCCTCACAAGGCAAAGCATGAAACCCTAATCAGAAAATTAACCCTTCCAGGGAGCAGAGAGAGGTGGTCTGGACAGACAGAAGATCAAATCACTGGTATTAGGCAGTAAATGTCACCCTGATCCAACTTAGAGGGATGGGGCTCACCAGAGAAAAAGCAGAGGCAACATGAGACAAAACAGGAATAAAACTCCTCACAGCTGTCATGACAGCAAACTGAGAATGCAGAGGGGCAAATCCTAAGCTAAACCTTGCAGCAGACAGAAAACAGACCAAGAAGCTCCTGCAATGTGCTCTCCCCTTCCACAGCCTCCCTCAAGCCCAGTTTGAGGCTGCTCTCCCTGCAGGCTCAGCTCTGAGCACACACCTTGTACAAATGATCTCATCAGAGGACTGTACACTGGGTAACTCTGTCAGCTGATTGTCAGCCAGGCTGAGCTTCCGCAGGTTTATCAGCCCCCATGGGATCACAGATGGGAGGGACACCAGGCAGTTGGCAGAGAGATCAAGCTCAGTTATCTGGCAGGAGATATCGATCAGCCAGTCTAGATCCACCCAGGGCAGTTTGAGGTTTGACCAGTTCACACACAAAGCCTGCATGTGTCAAAGAGAGAAGAGAAAACCACATTAGTGAAACCCCAGTTGCTCTCAGCCTGTGCTCCACCACTGGGAATCTGGCAGAGCAGAGCACAGGCCAGCCATAAACATTTTGCTCACTTTCCAATCTGCTTCTAGGAATTAAACTGACTCAGAGATGAAATCATGCCTGGATATCAGCAGCCCTTGCTGTATCTGCTCCATGATTTCACTCCAAAGATCATGAGCAAGCTCAAGCAGGGGACCTGGACTTCTTCACCAGTCTGTATTATTCAGGGTCCAGCTCGGACAGAAGGAAGTATGAACACATAGTGGTCATCAATGAAAGGAAAAAACTCAGGGCTTCATTTTCAAGACCACCTCATTGCATTGCAATCCTTGAATGCACACTGCAAATCTTGAAATGCACATTTTAAAAATTATATTCCCTAAACACTTCCATAAACTTGTTACTTTTGATATAACTTATCCCCAAACCATCCTCAATGGAAAGATTGTTAATTCTCCACCAGGAGGCAGCAAGAACCTGAGAGCAAGTTTAATTTGCTTTCCAATGCCCAGTATTTAGCTCTTTGGACTTTCAACCTCAAATTTAGAATTAAAATTAATGTATTTGGGGAAGGGACAGAAAGAAAAGGGAAACAAAGGCCTGTCTCAAATGCTTATTTGAGACTCAGAACTGGTCATGTAGATCAGACAGTTCAAATGTTTGGGAGAATGGAACAAAGAGTAAGGTCAAAGAGTTGCATTTTTTAGATATTGACACTAGTTGTACTTAGTGTAGAGACTGTGCTTTTCAAACCTTCACTCATGATGCCTTAGGACAGCCCTGAAAATATGAATGGAAATATTATGTCCATTGTGCCACTGGGGAAACCAAGGCAGAGAGCTCCAGCTGTTTGTTTAAAGCTACATCCACTGCCATGCCACAAGGCAACTCCTGTAAAAGACAGCAAGCCAGCAGCAACAAGAAATCAAATTACTCAGAGTCTCCACTGCTACTGCAAAGTGCACAGCACCCTATGGGAGCTGCACTGCAAAGCTTTCACTCTCACACCAAACACACCCTGATTGACTGCTAGATTTCTCAAGTCTGCATATTTAACAGCTTCCTGCTTAGGAACTCTTGTTTAAAATTCAGTATGTAGTTTTCTGAACTCTTGTCACACCTGTAACATGTACCACAAACCCCTCGGCTTAGGAAAAAAACTTGTCCTTGAGTACACCATCCAATGCAGTAATAAAACCTTACAGCCTTCTCTTAGGGGGTGCAAGCAGGACCTTGAGTCTGTGCTCCTCCTCTTTGCAGACTGATAACACATCTCTATTTTGCATTTGGATGTCCGTGTATCATTTCCCTCAAAAATGCAGAGGCGTGGCCTCAGGGCATGAGACACCTGTAGAATGCAGATAATGACTTCTCAAAACACAGGCAGGGTTGTGAAATCCAGCACCTGCTATCAGTGCTGCAGGTTGGTGTCCTGCATCCAAGGCAGCTTTTTGAATCCCAGCAATCAGTTCCTCCTTCCTATCCAGAGACAAGGATCCAAAGTCCTTGCCCACTGTCCAGAGACAGTGTCTCTGCAAACTGGAGGACCAGCCAAACCCCCCTATCTAACTTAAAAACATTGGACCAAATTCAACTGGTACCAGGAACCTGGTATCAGTGGAGTTACCACAGCGGTTTGGTTGGCTCAGGACCCTGCAGTGAGAATGTTAATTAAGTGGAAGAAATCCTGAGAGCAGTGCCACAAAGAGAGGGGATTTACACCCCAACTCATAGTTAATCATCTCCACTGTTTTCCCAGAAAAGCTGTTTCTTTGATGCCAAAGGTCTGTGATGCCAAACTTGCAGAGCTCAGGGCTCAGCCCAACCCTTCTCTGTTTGGGACTGGTGCTCAACCAGGGACAGAGTTCAGAGGATGTTAGCTCAGGGCTGACTGTAGACTCCTCTCTGCTCTTCAGAAGGCCAAAGAAAACCTCTGTAGACTCCTCTCTCTTGCCAAGGGAAGAATTTCTCAATACAAGCCCTGAAGATTAAATTGAAATCTTCTACTACAGGGGATGCACTAGGGCAAAGGACTGGAAATTGTGCAGGAGCAAGAAACCCTGCTGCTCTTGGGCAAAGGATCAACTGTAAATATGAAAAATATTTACTTAAATCTGAGGCTGTCTGGTAAGGTGATTAAGAAAGGCTGTTGTGCATTTCTCCTAAATGACGTGATGTGCTCCATCAGAATCTAGTTCCTGCTGTAGATGGGATAATCTGAGGACAGGGATCTGGTCCCTCCATCAACAACTCTGCTCTGAATATTGTGTGGGACTGCTGCAGAGCTCTGTGCTGATGGTGATGTAAGTGAGATTACCAGGATAAAGAAATGAGAGGAGGATCCCACACACACACATACATTTGTATGCTTGAATTTAAAATTATTGGTAAAATATTTCCTAGGGAAAATACAGCAGACAAAACTCTTCTCTGGCCTGTAATGGAAAAATTAAATATATCTCACACTGTACACACTGGAAAGTTACATTTATCTCCCTGCTGACTGTGTCTATTGAAGTTTGGAATCTGTGCCTGGCCATTTCACTGCAAAGGCTCTCTGGCATTCATTACCTGTTCCTGTAAAAATGGGCCACTTCCTCTCCTTAACAAAACTGTGGTTTGGTGTGGGTACAAATTTATGCCAGGAAAGAACAAGAAAAGGAGAAACAGACATTAGAAAAATGAGATGTAACTCCTCTTGCCTGAGACAGGGCAGCTCTGCTGGTGCAAGGGCTGCCTGGAAGGTGTGGCAGCCAAAACCAGCTCCCAGGCACATTCTATGCATAGCTCTGCACTCACAGCTGTGAAATCGATTGGAGCTCAGCTGTGCTCAAGTGTTTCCACTCAGAGATAGCACAGAAAGGACAAAGCCTTTTGAAGTTCTGGGCTTCCTCTGAAATGACCAGTGCTTGGTTTGCCCTCCCTGTGCACAGGGAGAACTTTCTGACATGCAGCTGGCTGCCACACACATCCCAACCTCCACACAGAATGGTTTTGCTTCCTCCCAGTGCAAAATCCATCTCAGGACAAACCCTCTGAGACAAGAGGAAAGCACTGAGGCAGTTTGTCTGCAGCTGCCACAAAGCTGTGTTTTAAAACAAGTTATCAGGGTGTGTGAGTGTCACTTCCCAAAGATCTGAGCTCTGCAGACAAACTAGGACAGATCCTCCCAAATCTGTCCCAGTCTGCCAAAATGAATTCAAAGAGAAAGCATTAAATAAGCAAACATATTAAAAATAAACAGCTACTAGGAGAATCAAGGTCAAGTTTCTGTGTTTTATCCCTGTTTTTTTTTTCTTTTTCTTTCTTTTTAAACCAGGCCCTTCTGGCAATTAGCTGATGTTTGAAGACTGCTCTCTTCTTCACTCAGGGTGTGACAACAGCAAAGCTGAGTCATTTTTACAGCAGCTAAGTTAAATACTGCCAGCAAATTCACATGGAAAACAGACCTCTTCCCTGTGATTCAAACATTTATTCCTAGTTTATTCATGCTGAATTATCCATTTGGATTTTTTTCTTTCTTCTGAAAGATATTTTATCAACTCTTATTCACATCTAGAATTTAGATTCCTTTTGTTTATCCATCAACAAAATTAAGCGTAGTACAAGGAGGGCTCTAAATCTACTGATTGAACCTGAAGAAGTCAGGCTTACTTATGTGGTCTAACACTCAGGGAATCAACAGGAACCCAGTGAGAGGATTCTGGCAGAAAAACAGCCAAGAATGGAGAAGTTTCTAAAGCTACTAAAACCTCTCTCCTTATTTTTACTTAACACCAAAGCAGAACCAACAGCCTGCAATGCTACAAGCTGAGCAGACAGGTACTCAACTGGATTGATTAGGGACATCTTTTCACTGCAAAATTTTTGTGACCTGATGAAAACTGTAAGCATTGAAAGTTCAGGGATCTGATGCTCCTATTCAGTGTGAGTTAAAGTACATGTTGAGGGGGAAAAATTAAAAATACCTAGTAATAAATTGCTGGAAAACAGTATAAATAATACAAAATACTGTGTGCTTCCCTACAAAGTACTAACAGTACCAGTGGGAGACACTTTTTTACTGCTGAGGATTTGAAGTAGGGAAGATACTCAGCAGATCACTGCTTTGCTCATGCTCCTTGTTAACAAAAAGCCACCCAAGTCCATTTTTACCTAAACTGTCCAACACAGAAGGGTTCCCATGCTCAGCTCTGTGCCACACCAACACTCAGAGACACCACAGAGCTTGTGGCATCACTCTGCAACCAGGGGGCACAGCAGAAACCTAAAGGAAGCGATGAGCCTGGGGGCACAGAGGAAATCTGTGCTAGAAGCAGCCCAGCTTCATCTCTGGAAGAGTTTGAGCCCAAAGCTGGTGTTTCCTCTCCCCAGCACCGCCTGGTTGGTGTTTAAATGGCCCCACAGAAGCTGTTGCTGTGTCTTGCACTGTGATGCCATTCAAAGCCTTGATATTTTACACCCTGTAAATCAGCATCAAAGCCACTTGTAAGGCTTTCTAAAAGGGCAGCAAACCACAAAGCTCTTAGTTAAGGAGAAGAATCAGCAGCCACACAGCATGCAAAGGCAATTATCAATTATTAACATGATGCCCCTTTAAAACAACATCTCCTCAGGCAGATAAATGGTTACTTACTGTTTTTGCTGGAGCACTACCTGGTAGTGGGGCTGTCTCAATGAAATACTTCCTCAGAAGGTGTTTGCTGGATTCAGGACTGTCCATCAGGATGTAGGAACAAAAGAAAGCTCCATTCCGCAACAAAAACACGGCTACATCTTCATTCCCTTTGGAGAAAAGCAGATTGTTTGCTCCCTTCACCTCATGTAAATAAACCAGCAAGGAGCTGAACAGAAATCCTGGGAAATAACCACTTCTGAAAAAAACTGGGGGGGGTGTTCAAAAAGGAAACTGAACTGTGTAAAGGCTGTTTCCTCCAGTAGCAGGACTCAGTTTGGTCAAACTGAGACAGCAAAGACACTGTGTAAAAGTGCTGGCCCAAGCTCTTCCTTTTTTCTCTTTTTTTCCCATCTTATTAAACTATACACACAGCTGTGCTTTGAAGTGTAAATTATTCAGCCCAAATCAAGCATGTGTGCCAGAGTGTCCATAACAATAATGCTTTTACTTGCAAGGATTCTGGTTTTTAAGGGTCTTTTCCCTAGGAGTTTATAGAGGAGAGTTCAACTTCTCAGTATTTACAGTAATCTAACTTCACAAAACCCTGAATCCAATCTGGCTGAGTCAAAAGATTCAGAGCCAATTTTACTTTAATTCATCCTGTTGGAAATCCAACTCCAGACAAGCCATGGATACCATCCTGTGTGCAAACAGCTCAGCCCATTCTTTGAAGACCTGGAAGAAAAGGGGTAAAATGTGGAAGCGTGCAAATACACACCTGCCTTTATAGCAGCGTAGAGGGGCAGGCGGATGAGGACAGGGAATTCGTTCTTCCTGACTGCACAGCTCTCTGGGTCAGCACTGTATGCACGGATCAGGAGCTTGACAATGTCCAAATGGCCCTGCTGGCAGGCTATGGCCAGCATCCAGTTCAGGAGCTGCTGGCAAGTATTAGGACCTGCCAAAAACGTACCAAATGTGACTTAGTTAGTGCCACTGGGCTGGGATGTGTGAGGAATACCCACAGATAATGGCTGTGAAATGGGGTTTGGGACAGGGTGAAGCTCCTGAGGACAAAAGGAACAGGTTACACTGCAAAAGTGTGTCAGAGAAGGGTGCTAAGCTGATCAGGCACAAAGTTTTCAGCTTTGTTTAACTGTTCTTTACCCACACAGCTAATGGGTGAAATATTTTGTCGGTCCCTGACTTAAGCAATCATAAGGGAGCAACAGTTCTGCTAAAACACCAGCAGATAAATAAACATCTGAGAGATGATCAGGTCTGGCTTTGCATCCAGATCCAAACAGCCATTAGACCCAAACACCCAAGATTGGCTACTTCCTCCAAGTTCATGAGAGGGAATACAAGGAACTGGGAATGGCAGATAAGTTTTCATGTTATTGGAAGACTAAAACCAAAATAAATGCTTCAGTCAACAAAAAGGGAATTGTTTTTGCTTGTTTTTGCTGCAATCTGAAGTCTCCCACAAAAACTTTCATTTCCCCTTTAAATATTTCATTTCAGGTCAACTCTTTACTATTAATTCATAGTAAAGTCAGACAATTGTCATTTAAGACTAAAAACTAAAACACCACGTTCTGATTTCTGCATGAATTTGCTGATGTTTTAGTCATTCTCAAACTGCTTTTTTCCCCTCAGAAATAATGTTTCTCTGTAGAACACCACTTTCCTCTAGGTGTGCCTAATTCTGGGCATGCACCTAAATGCCCAAGACAGAATTATTTTTGCTAACAATAAGCAGTCCCCAAATCTCCCCCGATTCCCTGTACTATCTCCATATACTTTATAAATTCATATCCTCTCTGAAACACTTGCAGGAACATCCACAAGCCCAAGTTTAACATGTCAAGGCTTTTTTACAGCTTATCCATGTGGAAATTACATTGCTCTTTGCATTCTTAACAACTCCACTAAATCCCTCACCCTCCTGCTGCAAAAAATGGGCTCCACTTAAGCTGTAAGCCACAAGTAGTTCTCACTGTTCCAGGGAGAATCACCGCAGTGTAACAGCCAAATTGAAAATTTATGCAATTTATACCTAAGCCCTGTGATTGGTTTCTGTGTAACTTCCCAAGAAAACAGTTGGAAGGTCCTGCATGAAAATTTCTGAAAGCTGCTGTTTGTAGAGAGCTCCTCCTCTGACCCCCCCGAAGCAAGAGTTGGAGGGAATTTGGTGACTTGTAAACTAAATTTCCAGAAACTACTTAAGTCACTTTTCATTACTCAGTGTATTATATTAATATAATTTAATTTTTGCAACTAGGTTACTCAGCTTCCTTTCTGGCTGAAGAAAATACTACATTTAATTGCATCCCCCAAACTGGAACATTTATTTTGCTTACCAGTGCTCCGACAGGACACCAAATAAGCAGGTTTCCCAACAGGTTATTCCTGTTCTCAGTGAGGCCACTGGCAACTATTTAGTCCCCATGAGGAGCTAGAGCTATATTCAGGTTAAATATTGCAGAAGCCAGCTTAGCTCTTGTGTTACTGCAGTGTCTGAGGTCAAGGATGAGCCCCAGATGTTCTGCAGGACCTCTGGACTACAAATTCATGGAAAGCCCCAGGGAGAAGCAGCTGCCAAGCTCACAGAAGACTGAGAGAGCAATGGGGACCCAAACACAGCTCCTGGTCCTGAGTCAGAGCTGTGCT
This sequence comes from Cyanistes caeruleus, assembly GCF_971803275.1. Taxonomy (NCBI): domain Eukaryota; kingdom Metazoa; phylum Chordata; class Aves; order Passeriformes; family Paridae; genus Cyanistes; species Cyanistes caeruleus. Next base: position 2,983,438 of record NC_141713.1, read on the forward strand.
CTGCCCCTCGCCCCCACTGCTGCCTCAGGAATCTTGTCTGAGTCAAAAAATGTCCCGCTCCAAAATAATTACTATAATAAAATTTAAGTAAAACATAGCAATTATTCTAAAGAAGGAATTCCCCTGAACGTCAAAACAAAATGTCAAGCAGAGAACAAAGTGGGTGTCAGCTGTGCATCCAAAGTGTCCCTGACCAGACAGGCCACTCACTGCCAGCCCCACTGATATTGTTGGATCAGCAGCGGGATGCTGCTGCATCCTGAAAACCCCCTAATTTCACTGTAGGTCTGGGATGTTACCCAGCTGTGAGGCCTGACAGGGATGAACTGTCTCAATGGCATCTTCCTCCACTTCCAGTCTGCAAACATGGAATATTTTTATGTACATGTTTCTCTTCCCCAGGGGAGGAAGTTTTCTTCAAGCACAGCAGAGATCTGATCCCTCCACACACTTTCCCATGACTAAACCCCTCCCCTTCCAAAGAACGCGAAAAAACCCCAAATGTCTGCTTGGAGCTCCTTAAAAACTTGAGGAGAGGCAGGGTCAGCCCAGGGCTTACCACGCAGAGAATCCAGCAGCTCTTTCACGATGTCCTTGTGCCCAAAATACGCAGCCACCACCGCTGCATTGTCATCGTTGGGCTCTGTTGGTAACACCACCAACGCTTCCTTCAGCAGGTACCTCACCGCCTGCAGATCTCCATATGCTGCTGCAATGCCTAAAAGCTGACACTGGTGAAGGAAACACAGCAGAATAAACTCTCTGTTCAGGGCAGCAGGCAGAGAAAGAGCACTTTTAGAGCTGTATGGGTTTGTTTGTGCCCACGCCAAGGCATGTCCACTGTCGCTGTGGTTAATTGGGAACGTCACAAACACTAGTGGGCATTGTAATCATTGTTGATAAATTTATTATATTAATTTGTTGGGGTTTGTATTGTAGTTTTTTGTATGGTTTTTCACATAAGTGCCTGAGGCACAGAACAGTGAGTATAAACCTGTTTTTCATGGACCAACAGAAAAAACATTTGCACAGCTCAGCTGCAAAATGCAGTATTACCTGTTTGGGAGATGGCCAATATGACTGCCCTTGACATGCAGGGACCCTCCCAAAACACTCCCATCAGCTCTGTGCAAAGAGCAGGCTCAAAAGGAGGGCTCTGAAGGCAGAGCAGTGCAGAAGCTAGCACAGAGTTTGTGGTAAAATTCCACACACAGGCAGCAGAATCTTCCCAGGGAGCCATTAACTATCTTTGCACTGGTGGGGGAATACATTTTTTGGTAAGTCTATAAACTGCTTCCTTTTTACGGGGAAAAATGCATTTCCCTGTTTTGGTGACCACAGCAGCAGCACCCCTCCTCACACAGCCTCCTGTTCCTACAGACATTGCATCCTGAGGTCTGTCTCATCTTCTTGATCTGTGTTTCCAAGGGCAAACTGTGTCCCTGAGCACGTGTCTGCAGAGCCCCACACAACTGAATGGATTTTCTCTGTGAAAAAATTACAGACTACTGCAGCATCTTGAAATTTTGGCCAATCTTTGCCAATGAAATCTAAGAGAGCAGTATAACCCAACCCAACCTTTTCTACTTGCAGTGCAGTCTCCTCACAGGACAACCTAATCAACTCTTGGGCCTTGCTGGTGTCCCCAGCTTTGTAGGCATCCTGGATGCTTTCTGTCACAGGGGTCTGGATGACGGAGACGTCGCCACTTGTGGACTGTTTGCCACCCATGTCCACAGTTCCTGCAGGAAAAACAGGGAAGAGAAGTCAGGGAGAAGTACCTGCTCACTACTCATGCACAGCTGCAACTCCTGTGAATCCTGGGAATAAAAGAAGTTGGTGATTTTCAGTGGAATATTTACTTCATGCAATTAAAAAGTAAAGAGCCTGATAAAAGAAAGTGATAAAATGTTAAAGTCCTTCCCAACAGGGACATGAAACTGAGAGGGACAGTGAGTTCCCCAACGGCTCCCTGAGGTGGTTTCCAAAGGAAGGTGTGGAAGCTCACACACATGGACACATGAACCCTTCATCTGCCTGGCACACTCCTCCTCCTGCTGAGGAACCAGGGAAGAGAAGGAATTGCATGGGATTGGCATCTGCAGGAATTCTGACAAAGCCAGGAATCTGAAAGGCAAATCTGGTATTACTGGCCTTGCTTTAGTCACACTTCACTCCTGACAACAGCCTGATAAAATCCCATTGTCCTTCAGCATTTTCAATCAGAATTTTGGGTACCTCCAAGAGTGTGAAATAAAAGAAATTGGAAATTTTTACTCTGAAAAAAAAAAAGGAAAAGGAGATTTTGCAAAATGTCCAGTATCACTTTAATCAATTCTGGAGAATCTCCTAGACCAGACTTTCTTTTCCTAAATGGTGTTGGGAGCCAAAAGCTTTCAAGTGTCAGAGACTAAAAGATGAAGCAATTAGAGAAGATGCTTTGGTGGATGGCTAATGAGACAGGAAGGAAGTCTCAAACCCAACTATTCCCCAACTACCAGGACAGGGAAAGCTGTGTTAAAGTCACTGAAATACAAGATGTTTTCAGGTCCACTCCTGGACAACAAGCAAGACAGAGGAAAAAAGCATTTTCCACTTGAAAACAAAATGCCTTTTCCTGCTAAAACATCATGAATTAATATTGTTTATTTGTAACTGGTTAAATAAAGCACTTAAACCCACAGTTCTTCACATGTACTAACAAGGATTTATTTTTTTTAAATAACACATATGTCATGCAGGGCCTAGTTTAATGCAGTCTGGAAAGAGAAGTAAATTTGGAGCAATCTATAACTGTCAGTAAATATCTTTGAATAATGCAGTCAGTAGATTCTGACTAAGACTTCTCATCAATTATTTATCGAAGCTCAAATCACTCAGACATCGGAGATGGCTCCAGAGGTTCGTGCCATTAAAAGTGTGCCCTCACCAATAACCTTTCCTGGATGATGCAGAACGTGTGAAGGACAAGGACCAGAAATCAAGGCCCATGATAGTGGGATTAAATGACAGCACAATAAAGAGCATCTCAGAGTTCACATTAATGGGTGCAGTGCTTTCGTAATTCTGTAATTTTAGGAACTACACTGGGAAAGAAATTCTTTCTGCATTTGGTTCACCCTTTTAAAGCAGACCACACACCTATAAGGGATCACTAAGAATATTACATATGATTTCATTTTCATTTTGATGGACACCAAAGATAGGGGAAAAAAACATTCTTAGGCATGTATGTTTAAAGGATGATAGAAGGGGGAACCTTAAAGCAAAGTAGTTCTCCAGTCAAAACAACTCAGAACTGGACTAAGGAAATTCAAAAAGTACAGATCCAAGCAAACATTGCAGTTACTGGAACAAGCAGCCTCCCCATTTGGCACCCTGTGATGAAATCCTGAACCTAGAGAGCTCTGGAATTCCCCCTGGAGGAAAAAATGCCTCACATCGGAGATACAAAACAGCTGGAAAGCTCCTCAGCTTCCTGCTCAAGGAGCCCAGCAAACCAAGGCTGTCAGAGCAGAGCAACTTCAATCTGCTTCCTACAAATTGCAGAAAGGAGGGACAAATTTTACTCAGTTCCAGCCTCAATCCTGATTTTGGGGACTATCACTCAAGGCCCACATCTGCAGCCATTCCAGATGTAAAAGCACAGCCTTTCCCATCTCTCTTAGATTTTAAATCATGGCTTGGGAGGGTGGAGGTACAAGAATCTCATGGTCAGAGATTCATCAGATCCTGGTGTCACGTTCCCTGGAGCAGAGAGGTCTCCAGCCAGCCTCCCACACACAGAACTCCCCCTAAAGGAGCCTTTTCCACCTCTCCTGCTGGAGCTGCCCCACTCAAACCAGCACAAGAAGGGTCACAGGGTTGTAACTGAGGGAAGGAGGAACTCTGCCTTCTTGACCCTAATTCCAAGACCACTTCTGTGTTTTGCCAAATGACTACTTCACAAAACAACTCAGCCAATGTGTTGGGCTTCCCCTTACATTTTTTCCCACCCCCAATTTCTGAAGTCTTTTGCAGTGCAATGGCTCAGTCACAACCCCTGGTGCCACCAGCACTGGAAGAACGTGGGCTGGCCATCTGTTAGGTGCAGAATTCTGGGATCTCCAGGAACTGGAAAGTCACAGCTGGCTCCATGGAGTTTATTCCCAGAAGAGTCCTCAGTATATTCATTTTAGTCCTTAAACCCAATTTCAGTCTTGTTTTAGGCAAATTTTTACTAATCTAATCAAAACTGCTCATTTTTGAACACTTGAATGTCCATCAAGTAGAATTTAATAAAGGTTTCTACTTGAAGGTTTCTACATTGAGTGTAAGAAATTTGGGCAATTCTAGTGTTTGAAACCAGTATTTTTATAGTAAATATTCTTGGCAGCAAGATAATGCTACCCATCTCTCAAATTTCTTACACCAAAACCTCCTTTCTGTGATTCCATTCTGCAGAGTAAATTGACCTTCTGCCTAAGGCCTGAGGGAAGAACCTGCCAAAGGTCTCCAGCAAAAAGTAGTGACGATAAACTGAAAGCATGAAAAGAGCAAAACTGGTGAGATACAGATAAAAAAGTTTGCCCTCAACCAGCAGCTGTACTCACAAGGTGCTGCCAGGTTTAAGCAGAGCTTTCAGAGGTTAAATGAGAGGAATGGCTATCCATTCCCAAATTCCCAAAAAACACAAACGCCATCCAAGGCAAAGCTAAGCATCTCACCAACAAAATTACCTAGTTCATAGAAGACTGCCTGGTGACTTAGTAAATGATATATTGGCTTCTGAAATACTAGGGCAAATTAAGAACCAGCATGTTCTATAAGCCTGATTTTTACTCAACAGTGGGGGGTGGGGGGGGGCAGGAAATAAATGATGAAAACTTCATTTTACTGACTAAAGACTTTTATTTCCACAAGATGCAGGACTGACCTATCATCAGCAGTGGCATTCATGTAGGCTGGGAATAAAATTTTGCCAATACATGCAACAGCCATTTTTAGCAGAAATCTGGGCTGAAATCCAAAGAAATTCTGCTCTGCTTTTAACCTTACGTGTCTCCTACTCCTTGCTTTAATGGCTTTCCTGTCAGTCACTCACTCACAGCCAGCCTTGAGCAATGTGATAGGAGAGCAATACTGGAGCTCAGTAACACTGAACCTCTGGTTTTGGACTTGATTGTGCAACACACTCAGCATTTGAGCCTGGACGTAGCAAAGTGCTTTTAATTCTTAGGTTTTATGGATTTAGGAACTGGCTCCTGCACTTTGCACAACAGGGTCTGTGCTACTGCACTATGCACATTGCTGTGTGCAAACCAGCACAGCAAGGGAGGATATCCCAGCAGGACTTGTGGGATATTCCTGTACTATTCAAGAAATTCCAGAAGCTTCGCACACCCATTGTTATCTCCTTTAGTTTCTGCTTTATTGCCCACAGATCTGGGCAGTTCCTGTGCTGACACAGGTTCCTCTGAGAGCACTGCCACCAAAAAGCAGAGAAATGAAGCCTATTTGAACTGCAGAGGGTTCTTTAGCACCTTTGAATATGTATTAAAATAAGGCTGTGGAATTTACTCCCTAATATGCAGCCTCTGCATCTCTGCATCATATTTGTTTAATCTCTCCATAGATCCACAACTTCTTCTCTTTTCTTGCTTTCTACTAGAAAAGCTGTAAGCAAACCCAGGGCTGTTTGTGAGGGGAAAAGGGGAGGCATCTGCTGACACTAAAAATGCATCCATCATCTATTCCTCACACCACTTAACAGCTTGTACAAAAACAACTAACTCTGCAATTATTTCTCTCTTGATTTCAATGATTTATACTTTGGAAATACCTTTTAAGTTTAGCTTTGCCCTAACAACCCTTTATAAAAGCTAAGGGCAAGCCTCACTTTCTTTTAGAAAATATCCCAATGAAACCAGAGGTTATCAGTAAAAAAGCAGTTATTTTATTGCCATTGAAAGGGCACAAGGTATACACTGCTGACCCAGCTCAGAGAAACAAAATAAAAATAAGCTTTTTTAGTAATAAAGAGTACCATGAGAATTTTAGGGTCATGTGTAGTTAGACCCTGTCACAGGCCTTATTACTACAGAAAAAAAAAAAAAAACCCTGTAAAATTTCTAAATTGACAGTATGCCATTAGTAAAAGGGGAGGGTTTGCAGGTCAGTGCTGTGAATCAGCAAACAGCTGCATAACAAAGCAGCACAATGCACAGATGATTATTGTATTTATAGCCCAAATCACTGCATCTCTGACACATAAACTCACAAGAGTTTGTAAATGCTACATTTGGCCCTTCGATAACCAGCAGTTCTTCGGCAACTAGGTAGGATGTTTTCATTTAGCAGAAAAAATATAAATGAGATGCTTTACCCAGGATAAATCAGGATGCTAACCTCTTCCAAGAACAGAATTACAAGAATAATACAACTTGAAAACTGCTACTGACCTTGTCATAATGTGTGCAGGTATTTCCAGAAGACGGGAGCAAATCAAGCTGATGCTTTAGCACAGCATCCCACCCATCGATGCCCAATTCAGCTGTTAATTCCTGGGACTGATAACCACCCACCTCTGCTCCAGCACCAGCAGCTCCTGCAGTGGCCACTGGATGGAATGGCTGGCTGGCTGCTCCTTTGTCTGAATTAACTACCACAGTTTAGCCTTGACAGATATTTTCATCTCCATGTCCCATTACAGCGAAATCCAAGCCTCTGGTGCAGAGGACGTGGGGATGGGGGTGGGCAGGGAGGCAGCCTCTCCGGGCTGAGCTCAGACTTTAATTCCTCAACAGCACCAGATGGCTACAGCTAACCTTCACCAGCTTAATCTTTTGCCATTTTGACTTCTGAGCACTGCCACAGCACAGATAAAAAATGGGACAGGGATGAGGTTGAAGATGTGCTGAATATTTAAAGCCAGCACCTCCAAACACTCCAAAACTCACCGGTGTCACTGAACATTTTTCAATACTACTCCACAAAAGCTCTGCCCAGCTGAAAATTAATGGAAAGCCATGTTATTTCTGAGTCTCTGCAACAGACTCATGCATCTTGTGCTGCTTTGGAAAACTTCAGGCTAACAAACTGAGCAGCAGCCAACGGGAAGCCTCCAGTGATTTCAAAGGATGATGGATCTGCCCTACATTGCACTTTCGTAGTGCAATGGGTTAGAAAAAATTTTCAGTCCTCTGGAAATTTTTGAGATACTGAAAAATCTAATCCCAAACCCAAGGAAGAAAATCCAAAGCTCTGGGTTCTTCATTAATAAATAAATAAATAAATAAATAAATAAAATCTTCAGTCAGCCGAAGTGGGTAAAAATGCTTTATGAAGCAAAGGTATCTTTTGTGTTTCTTCTCTAATTAGCTGACACTTCAAGGTTTCCTATTTTTTAAATTAAAAAAAATTAAAATATTTTGTTCATTCATTTCATTCATGAATTTCTTAGAAGATAAAGCCACAGACCAAGATCTCTTGTGACCCCCACCTGCCCACACTGCCAGAAGCTGCCTCAAAACCATCCTGCAGCAAGAAGACAATGATCTACTTCACCTTTTCTCAGATTTAGGTGAAATACATGTGGCTTAACCAATTCTGCTTTAAAATGTTCCTGTCAGGATTCAAAAATGGTCAGAACCACCAATAAATCCCCCTGTGAGAAGACACTGAGAACAAGATGGGTTATCTGGGAAGTTCCAAATCCCCACTGGAGAGTCAGTGCCAGAACTGGGTCATGGCCCCTCTGACCCTAATTAATATTTCCTACAACAAGTGAGATGTGCCAGCTTCTCAGGACAGCACTTTTTCTGCCTATTTCCTGTGGTTCCATTTCCCTCAAACATCCATTATTTCAGCTAATTAAAGGAGTGGCTCTGCACTAAGCTCTGCCTGCCAAAGGCACTGGAAAAGATGATGTATTGAGCACAAAAGCCACCCACGTCTACAACAGAACTCACAATCAATGCTCACTGCCCCAAAAGGTGATTTAAAACCCCAAAAGAAACCAGATATGAAATGTAGAGGAATGCTCCAAAGGCAAAAATCCAGCTCTGGAGGGATCTTTTTCACTATTATTGCAGATTCTGGAAGTATTTTGAAGTTGTTTACATGCCAGCACCACACATGCGTCGTGCTGATCTGCATTGAACATCTTCCAGCAAGCACCCAGGGCACACTGACAGTTTTAGGTACAGTTGTGTCAAGTGAACAATTATCACCAGGAATCATTGGAAATTTTCTATTTATAACACTTTTAACCTGCAAGGAAAAAAACACCATTTGCTAATGCAAGCCTGAAAGGAAAATATTAAGTCCCGGGTGGAAAAATGCTCTGGATTCCTGCCTCTTCACTGGGCTCCAGAATGGAATTATGAGAAACAGACGGCTCCAAAGGCTTTAGCTCCACACTTACACAATCATTTCTTCATCATCCAGGATAATGAGGGAAGAGGGAACAGAAAAGCCTCAAATCCTGGTAACACTGGGACTCAGCAGTATCAGAGGGCAGCGCCAGCACTGCCAGATCTCCTGCATTTGTGTGTGCACTTCCCAGATTCCTGGGACTCTGGGAATTGCTTGTATTGTCCAAGAAACTAAAACAAAACGGAGATGGTTATTCTTTGCTGAAGTACAAATGAGGCTGCACAAAGGCACTGCAAGGCAATGGGGTCAGAGAGAGCACAAAGAATTACACTGGAATGTGATTGTCAGAACAAACCCATAATGACACAGCGCAAACCATGCTGGAAAGTGCGAAACAGATCCAGGGTCACTAATGATACCTGCAGCTAGCCATGGAAAAGGAACAAGGGATTGGGACATGCATCTCCTCTGCAAGAGGATAGGGTGGTCCCCTCTGGTTGGTTGTGAAGTGCAGCTCCACTTCCACAGCTCTGGGCTGTACCTGGCAGGAGAGGAGTAGGACTGTGATTCCCTCTGGGCAGGGAGGGAGTGGGGCAGGGATGTCCTCTAGTGAGTACAGGGCACAGACTGCCTCTCTCAGAAGGTGGGAATACCTCCCATCCCTCCAGCAATGCCCTCTTTGGGGGGCAAAGGATCAGCAAAGCCCACAGAGAACAGTGATGCTGTTAACTTCCACCCCCAAAGAGAAGCTATTGAGAGCTCCAAATGGCCAGAGAGTTGCTGTATTGAAAATACGAATGACTCAGCTCTGGAGTGAAAGTTTCTATTTTTGTCTTTTGGCCTCAGTGATTTGGTTCCCATCCTACAGCTTGAATCATTCAGAAATATGCTTCTGCAGCAAGGCCAGCTATGCCACTCTTGCTTTCCAAATTTTAAATTGGAAGATATACATTAAGCATGCAGAAGTACAACAACACTTTTGGTTTTTCTTTGCATTCGTTTCCAGGCATGGCTGGAAAGGGAGGATTGTTAAATGATGAAAGGCGTCTCCAGTGAGACCATTCCTGTCCAACTGAATCAAACATTATAGCCACGAAACCAAACCAAGACTGGATTTCATTTGAAACTCCAGAAAATAAAATTTCATGGCTAACTTTCTTCTGAACTTTTTCCTTTTCCCTTACATTCACGCTTTCATCAGAAGGGAAAAAATCCCACACACCAATGTTTTCAATTTTTCAGAAAAATAATTTGCTCAAAATTCTTCTTCTTCTAAAAAAATGAAAATATTAATTATTCACACTGGGGAAGCATCCCCTCATGGCCAGCCCACTTCAGCTGCTTAGACACATATTTAAATCTTGCTTTAGAAAGAAGCAAATAGTTTTAGCCCCAGTTGTGAGAGGCTACATGTGGAGGGCTCAGGAGGGATTTGCTGTGTGTGAGTGAGAGGAAGATGAGCCCAAGGTCCCTGCTCAGGTCTCTTGTTAACACAAATCTTCTACCAGCTCCCCCAAAGACACATCCAGCAATCCCACACCTTCTATGAGTTGGGAAAAGCAGCTCCTAAGCTTGTGTTTCCCTTTAATAACACATGTAAACACTCTCCTCAATAGAAAACCCATTTACAGCACTGCAATTGCACTGCTGGACACAAATAAGAGCACAAAAGCAGCCAAAATCTGTCTCTCCAGAAAGACATAAGGTGTAGGAGTGTGACACGAGGACACTGACCCACACATTCCTTCCAGCTACTTTGAATAAAGTTTGGAGAATGAGAGAATATTTTTTATTAAAAAAACCTGATAGATGCAGGAGACACATCTAAAGGAAGAAGCCTTTCAAGAAATTTGAGGGGGAAAACATCCCACGCAGCAAAATCCAAGCTTAGTACATGTTAGACACAGTTCAATGAGCTTCTTTACTGTGCCTGCTTGACTAATAAAATACTCCTTGCTACCCTCACTTCTGATTTATCACTAAGACAACCACACTGCATCAGTTTAAGTAAAAGTGTTGCATGCAGAGGAAAAGAAAATTCAATCAAGATATTGGACATGGTTGGCATGAAGAAACTTGAAGCGACAATTTTGCAACAGCAGAGCCAAAGGAAGTGCAGAGCTGGGAAGAGCACCAGGGTAAAGGGATGGACAGGTTAGTCTGGAAAAGAAAACAAAAATCCACACAAAACAGTGAAGAAAATGAGGCTCCACTCCAGCTTCTACTGAACTCAATGTGAGCACTTCTCACTTCTGACTCTTCTTCCACAAGAGTCAGAGAAGATCCTGGTTTTCAGGACAGACTGTCCCAGAGGGAGGATCACCTGAACAACTGTGTCTGGAGCAGAAGAGAAACCTGATGGGAAATCCTCTGCTGTTGCTCAGACAGCCACCAAAGCTTTAATGGGGCTACCAAAAAAACCCATAAAACCTTCCCCTACTTGTGACAAAACCTACAAGTGGCAGAAATGCCTGCTTCTGCAGGGAGGTATTTTGTCTTCCTGGTGCCTATGAATATCAGCACCCAGGACTCTGCTTGGGAGGCTCCTATGTCCATGTTGTGACCCTGCTGCAGCTCACAGCATTTTTACATGTCTGCTCCAAGGCAGAGAGAGCAAAATAAGGCAGGGCACAGTTCATCCCCTTCCCACCAACCTTTGACAAATTGTGATCCATTGCATCCAAGAACTTGGTCCTATCCATGTAAATGGCTTTGATTTGGCAGCTTTTATTCCCATCCTTCCACTGTGTAAAAGGTCCAAGGTGCAAAACATGGACCAGGATGACAAGCTCACTTAAGGAGCCAGGCATTTGTTTTTCAAGCTAGGTATGAGATCTGAAGAGGGATCCTGTCCATTACTGTTGTGAAAAAAAAATAAAAAAATTAAAATGTTCCTGTTTGATGCAAAAATAAAAGCATTTTCAAAGGCTCTTTGATGTGAAAGACAGAAAGACGTGCAGGCAGATTCTGGAGGAGGTCTTGTCTTCAGCAATTACCAGCACTCTTTTTGAATCCTACTCTCCAGACAGAACTTTTATATGAAGGAGATAATCATGCTGCAGAGTGTATCAGCTCTAAACCTTGTGGCTTTTCAATTAAGCAGCAATAACCTCCAGTCTAAAAACTCCTTAACCACAACAGGAATAAAACAAACAACTCCCAAAACAAATTAACTGCAGGTGAAGCAGTTCCAAAGACATACTTGCTTTTAAGGGATTTCATTTTGAGCTCTTCTTGGGTAGCCATGCCAGTTTTCCAAGCAATATTTTGATCATTAAAACAAGAAGTGATGCAATTTCCACAGTGACCACAAACATACCAAGAATATTTGTGCTAAATTTATCCAGACTTCTTGTTTGAGTCACTGCTTTGGTTCGTTATTTTTCCATGATTTTCAGCTATGCACAGAGAGGAGCTGGGGACAGCCTGGGATTGAGTTTTCCCCAGCAGATTCTGAAATGCCAGTCTTTATTCCTGGGAGTCACATATTGATTATTAGAGAGGAAATAGAGCTGTTCCTCCAGCTCCCAGCCCCAGGTCCCTACTCCTTCCCACCACTCTTCCCGTGGCAGACTGACCCTTTCCCTCACCCCTGGGTGACACTAATGGGACTTCTCTTTGCAGATGAGAAGTTCCTGAAGCTCACCCAGGATCTGCTGCCCTCTGCAACCAGAGAGGGAGAGCCAGAACAGAGAGGATCTGCCCCAGGTTTCCCACTGTGCATCTCCATGCCAGACCCCAAGTCCTGCCAGCAGCATGAACTGCTGACTCCCAGAGTCCCTCTGACTGCAGAAGGGCTTTTGGAAGGGTGAGAGCCTTTCCTGAAACTTAAAGACTTTTAAAATAGCTCCTATAAAGTGAGGGCAAGGCACAAATTAAAAAACATGGAGACACTTCTGTTGTGAAAATATCAGCAGCTTACATAAAAGAGCTGCTGCTGTGGTGATACATAATCATGCAAATAAGCAATTGCTGACCCACTAATGAGCACACAGACTTGGATTAAGGGAAGGAATTAAATATCAGCCTGACTTGATGTAATATCTGAAACAGAACCTATTAAGAGACAGACTTCATGGTTGAGTCACCATCCCTGGGGGGGGTTTAAAAGCTGTGTGGATGTGGCACTTGGGGACACTGTCTAATGGTGGGCTTGGCAGTGCTGGGGGAACAGTTGGGCTCAGTGACCTTACAGGTCTTTTCCAGCCTTAAAAATGCCATGATTCTGTGATTCTATATAGCAGAATGGGAGTTGAATGGTATAAAATTCATCCCCTCTCCCCTCATCTGCAAACAGTTCCTCCCAACTCGCTGCCTACTGCAAGCACAGCCCTGGCAGCCCCATTATTGATCAGAACAGTGAAAAACAAACAAACCACAGACTTAATGCTGTAAGGATCCCTGAAGATCCCATTACATCAGTGCAAAGAATTTAATGGGTTTTGGGTAAGGCCCTCATAGGCTCTGGGGAGGATAAAACCCCATAATTCATAGCATTTTCTTAATGCAAGTATAAAATCACCTGCAACATCTCTGTCAAAACAATGCATCAATTACAGGCCCAGTAAAGGCTGAGTTGGTGTGAACACTATCAATTGTGTTTTTCCCCACTGAAACAGAGGACAGCAGTTCCATGACCCCAGAATCAACCCTCACCTGAAAACTCCCTCATAAATCACACCTCAGGAACATTGTAAAGAATTCCCTGTGTACAAGTTCAAAGTGCAAAGGATTTTCTTTACTACCTTAGCATCTTATCCCTGGTTTTTTCCAGGCTGCTTGATAGAGTTGTCATATGTTACATTTCAATGCAATACGCCACAAATATATTTTAACATCAAGGTGTAAAAATAAAGCTATAAAGCAGCAAATAATTCCAGATGCAGCTCAGATAAAGATCAATGTTTTACTGCTGCCTGTAAATCAAACTGGCTCTCAGGTCAGACTCTCTGCTCAATTAACTTCCCAAGGTCTTTGCTGTACCACTGGTTCTCCCAATGGCTCTGCCCTCCTTGATACAGCCCTCAAGTTCAAGAGCAGGCTAGTTTTGATGGTTTTTGTCAGGAAAATTGTAAATGCCTCAGCATTCCTTGCCCCTTTTTGAAATGCAGGTTGTGTTTGGAGAGATGTTGTAACACCCAGCTCTGCACAGGAGGGCAGGTTTAACCACAGGCATGTTCAGCCTTCCGCAGGAGCCCTTGGCCCCTTGTGAGATTGCACCACTTCTGTATGAAGAGTTTATTTAAATATTTAAAAATACAAGCCTATTACTGCCTTACTGGTGCACTTCCTATTCCTGCTGAGCATTTCCTACTTCTCCTTCTGCAGGGCACTCTGCAGTAAGACTGACTCACATACAAAACCTGTTCTATTTTCTGCTTTTTTAGCTCATAGGAACTCTTTCAGTTTGCTGTTTGGACTCGAATTTACTCACAGCTTAACAAGCAGGAAGAAAACCAGAAAACCTTCAAGGCTGATTTAGTCTGATTATGGAGAACTTCACACGACTGACACACTTCACAGCTCTCCAGGGCTCTGTGTGCTCAGTTCACCTCCCAGATCCTCTCCTGGTCCTTCTCACCCCACACTGCCATGAAACACTCGGGGTAATGTTACTACAGGGTGATGTGTGGAAGGAAAAAGCAGGACAGAGGCTGTGAGTAATTTTCCCCTGTTATACAGAACAATGTGCCCCAAGGCCCAGCTGCTGCTCCTGTCCCCACACACGGCTGATGGGAAGGTTTTAAGGTTTATGTGGTGATTTCATGAGGAACAAACTTGTATCAGTGGTGCTGATTTTCCTTTCCTCCTCTCTTCAGCAGGAAAGATTTTTAAACAAAGTTATTCACTCTACAAGTCCCTGCCCTTCACATTTAAGGCAACAAAGTGCAGAACTGTGAGGAAATCATAGAATCAGAGAACAGGCTGAGTTGGAAGGGACCCATCAGGACCATCAAGTCCATCTCTGCACATGTGCTGCCCTGATGCCAACCAGGGGCAAAGCTGGAGGCACAAAGTGTATCCCAGGAGGATAAACTGCTCCATTTGCTCTTGGCCAACCTTGAATTGCCACCACTCAAACTGCTGTGAAACTTGCCCTATAAAATTGCACTTGCTCCTGAGTAGTCCCTCTTGTTAAATGAGCCTTTGATTTCTCCAGTCCAACCCTTACTCACACCACAGCCTTTCTGAGGTTTCAGGAAGCAGCAGGGCAGGCAGCAGCTTTCCCTGTGAGTCAGATCTGAGCTGAGACATGGCCCAGCCGGGGTTGCAAAGGTCACTGCCATTGTGGGCAGCTTCTTTTTGATAAAATAGAATGCCCTGTGAGCTGCAGGGTCACCACAGCACCTGCCAAGTACAGCTTTAGGGGCCTCTGGTCCACTCCAAATGACAAGTCATATGTTGTGGTTACTTGTTTGGTCCCTCGTGTAGTATTTAGGTCCCTTTTCCAGGCACACTGTCCGTGTCCATTTGTGCTTCCCTGGACAGTGGAAAGTCACCAAGTTACAACTGATTTACCTCAAAAGAAGTTGTGAAGGTGCAGTTAGTTAATATCTGCAAAGCTACTAAAAAGTTTTAGGAAGCTTTCCTTAGCATTGTTGTCCCTAATTATGTAATGTTTGACACCTTCCACCATAACACCCCTCTTCAGTGCTCATTTCTAGATTTAGCAGGAGAGAATAGGCACCCTCTGGCATGTTTGAAGGATAATCCAGTCCCACCTCTGAGACACACACCAGCAGCTTATGAATGCTCTGTGACTTCGAATAAAATTCACAATAAGAAGGAGATAAGCTTTTTAACAGAAGTGCCCTTTTGTTTCAGAAAACAATAATTGTTCTACGACACCTCTGAGGAACTGTCTCCAAGAAAACCACGCAAGAATTTAATCCTAGCTGTGAAATTTTGTAAGATTCAAAGAAATCAATCAGCCCATAGAAAGGTGATGATTCTTTATGCTTTTCTACACATTCATAAAGTGATGCCTTTGGGCTTCCACTGTACCTCCTACAAAATTTACATTATGTCACCTCCTCTATATTATGCAGAGCTCTTTAACCAAGTTTAAAAAAAAACCCAAACCCTGTACTTCATGAGAGACTGCAGCCACCCCCATATCCCTGCTCAGTTTCTTTTAATTAGGACAAGATGAACAAATCCAAGAGAGGGGAAGCAGGGTTTTAGGAGACAAGGGAGATGCTGAGTGCACCCACAGGGGAGCCTCATCCTGCACCCTGGTGATAGATCCCCTCTGAAAGTTCTGTCAGCACCACCAAGTCCAGCCCAGCACCATCCCTGGAAGGCAGAGAGGGTCCAGTTCTGACACACAGCTCACCCACTCCTGGGGAAAGTTGGCATCCTGCTGGGATACAGGAAGATCACTGGCAACCGGGAGGAACAGCAAAGGAAACACCTGAGCAAGGTGAGCCCCTGTGCCCCATCTTACATTTTTTAACTAATAAGGATGCCATGAACCTTTTCTCCACCTGCAATTGGCCAGGGGTTTATAGCTGCCAGGAAAAAAAAACACAAAAACTCCTAAAAAATCCTAAAACTTCAGATAGTGAAGTGCACAGGGACCTGCTGGAAGGTGCCTCCAGCCCTGCTGATCCAACTGACCCATCCCGGAGCTCCCGGCACCCCCGTGCTCTGGTTAAACCCTCCACAGCCACATGCCGGTCCCTCCTGCCCGAAAAAATAAAAAAGACTCCAAGCTCTGAGCATTAATGAGATCGTCGGCATTAAAGAAATGATCCGGATCTCGCTCCCCTCCCCAGCAGCTCCCGCTGAATGGGAGCAGGAGGCTGAATCCACATTGTAAACAATGGGCTCGCATGTGGAGGCTGAGTGAGTCACCGTGCTCCTGCTGCAGCCCCTGGAATGCGATCCGAGCCCAGAACAAGGACAGCCAACTTAGGGAGTGGACCGGTTAGCTAATGACAGTCATTCTTGGCAGGACCCAAACAACCCTGAAACAATGAGTTTAAGCATGTACAATACCCTTAAAAGAGCAAATCCACCAAGGCAGTACTGGTGCCTTGTACAAGGATCTTAAGCTTTACAAGGACCCCTTTCCTAGTTTTCCAAGACTATTTTAATATAACCCAGATATATCCATATAGAAGAGTCTATCACTGAGATTTGCATGCTTCCAGCTAACCAGTTCAACTGAATGTAATTACATAATGGCAATATGTAATAAAGTTCTCAGAAAAAAAAAAACTGAACTCAAAATGTAGAAAATATAACTATTCCACTTTTCACTTCATTATTCACTCCTACAATAATTTATTTACTGTATCTTTAAACAGTGAGAAAACTTGTCAGATCACTTACTGCAGAACAAAAATTTAGCAATTCTGAACAGTTGCGGACCATTAGAGCAGATTAAAATTCTTCTCATGGTTTATAGCTTAGTATTCAAGTAGAGATAATTTCTTCCAGAGAGAAATGCAGAAGAGAGAATTTAAGAATTTTAAGAATATTCAATAACCAAGTGTTACAGAAAGGTACAATGCCAATTACCAAAAGCAAGCAGAAAAATCGCTATCACAGAACAAGCAGAATACGTACGGAGAAAGGAAAGAGTTCCCAGAGCTCCCTGTGACGCTGGTGAGAAACGTCTTCAAACAAGACAAGGAGGCCTCTGAATAAACTATCAGGTTTTGCTTCATAGTTGCTGATAAAATCCAAAATAAGGCTGCAAAAACATTAGCTTCTGCTGGAGCCTGCTTACTCACTACAAAGCGTCAAACACACCTTCTTCCCACACTTCAAACGCAGATGCTGCCTCCTAATGAAGCACTTGCTGCAAGGGGGGAACACCGTTACACAAGAACAGGAGGCTATTTCTTGCTGCAGAAACATAACTGGGATTTGACTCAGAGAAAGGCAGCAGTGCCTGGGAGCTGAGGGTTGCAGTGAGAGAAGCCATCCAAAAATAATTTGCCTGCTCAGGAAAAAAAAAAAAAAAAAAGGAAAATTCACAGGAAGCAACCTGAAGCATATGTCCCTTCCAAAAGGGGAATTTCTTTATTACATAAACACAAACCTTCTAATCTAGCCCAACATGAAATCACTGCAAGCCACTGAATTAGAGCTGAGGGTAAAACTGGAGCAGGTTAATATCTGTTCAGGCTGAGAAGGGATGCTCTGATTTTAGCAGCTTTCATACCCTGAATACCCATTGCATCAGTGACTGGAACATATTTGCATTCACACACTGAAAAAGCACAGATCTTGTAAAACATATTTAGGAGCTGGTGAGACATGATACATATATTGACTAATTCCGTAGGCCTTTGGAGAACATCCATCCTCAGGGGAATGCTATTCTTACCACCTCCATAGTCCAACACCGTTCTCCCTGGAAGTAAAATTCCTTGTTCTAGATTGTAAATTTTCAAAGATTAGGGCTCAAAAAACTTTCCCATTTTTTAAACTTCATCAAAGCCTGGTGGCAGCTGGCTACTGAGTTCTCTCAGAGCCTCTTGTTCCCAGTCTGAACAGGAAAGAAACAAATGCTCCTATTTACCATTTTGTGGATCCATGTTACTCTCCCTGCAAACAGCGGATTCCTCCGTTCCCACACACCAGTACATTCTGGGTCTCAGTTGTGAAGGTCCCACAGACAAACTTTCCACAGCACTTCAGACTGAGCAGTGTTGTCAAAGCTGGACAATCCTCTTCACATGAATGCAGGAGCAGAGACTGCTAGCGAGCACCATCCTGAAGAAACATCATTTACTCTGTTTAAAAATAAACAACAAAACAAATTAATTGCTCTACTGTAGAAATGGGGAGATGTTCATTCCTCTCCACTATTAACGCAGTCATCCAAACATCACAATGCAGAAATATACTTACCATCCTATAAATACAATTATTTTCATAACAGCTTTGTTAAGAGCATAACATGAATTAACAGAGGGGACTAACAATTTCTGCACTACAGAAAGATAATGTTCCTAATTTTTCACCACCAAAGCTACTCAGTCTTTGGGCAGAGGACATGGGGGTGGGCAGGGGTCACAGCTGCAGTTTCAGCTTCCCCACAAGCTGGTGTAAAGGCAGACCATTGAAACCCTGCAGTGCAGCTGGAAAAATCCTAAATGCAACCTCAAAACCTCTCCCATCCACAAAGACAACCATGGCTCTCTTAAGACTGTGAGAAACTGAAAAATACTGATGTGGTTACTGAGATAATCCTCTGTAGGAAACACACCAGCTCCTGTCCCCTCTGCCCAGTCCTTTTTGAGAACTCTCCCATCCTGGAAGCATCAGCCTTCTTCATTCAGGGAGGCAAACCAGGCCCTCAGGAGTTATGAAAGGTTGGCTTCTTGTGAACTGCCTGGTAGAACAGGCAGCAGAAAATTGCACAGCTCAGTTCTCCTAAGGCATTTCCAACTCCTTCCCTTTTCACAGCTGTACAGCCACACTTTAACCTCTTCATACAGAGGTTCAAACTCCTGGAGGATTTGCAGTGTTTGTCCAACCAGCATCAGAGTCTCTTAATTTTCTGCTTTCAGTTTCAATCAGTAAACACCTCTCAGACATAACACGATGCCCCTCAACTGACTCTTACTGGTTCTTCTCATGTCTGCTGTGTGATGATGAAGTTTTGATTTGAGGCTCTAGCTCAGCAAAGCTAATAACCCACCTCCCACTCCAGCCAGCAAGGCCCGAGATCTTCCCTGACTCTCCCTGAGCTGAGCTGGTTTCCTGAACTGGGATCAAAGGCCAAGGGAAATACAGAAATATGCTGATCCATCACCACTATCCAGGAAGCCTTCTGCTCCTCCCTCCTTACACTGGGTTTCAACAACCCACCAACACTAAAAATCACTGCATCTTATTTCAGATGTTTCTAGGCAAATATTTGAATTCTAGGTGCACTCAGCTTCAGCTGATCCTGACTTTGCAGTGCCTGGCAGCAAGAGCCAATATTTACAACCCTGTGCCCCAGTCTGGGCACTGGGTGCTGCAGGAGGCTGAGATGGAGATGATCCCTAATCCCAGATCCAAGCCCACAAACTGGTAAATTGAGCTGTTGGTGGAGGACTGAATTCTGCCCTGCAACATGCTGGGCCCCATCAGACTCAGCTTCTCTCCTGGTCTCAGCTTCCCTTGCCTACACTGGCAAGAGGAGCTCCTGCGTTGGGACCACAGACCCCTCCATGCCATGGGTGGAACATCCAGGCAGAGGTGTCAGAGGTGTCAAAGCTCTCACACCTCCCCAGAGCTGTCCAGCATGTTAACTCTGACAATGGAGGGGATGTGATGCTTCCAGGAGCTGCCTGCCCCGTGTTCTCCATGCACTGAACAGCTCCAGGGGGAGTAAACACTTCCCCTTGCACACTCTGACCCACCAGCTCTGCAGCAGATGAAGGTTTCTGAGGCACTTCCTTGCTCTGAGATGGGGACAAACCATGTGCACCCACAGCAATTGTACAAGAAACACTGAACGGGGGTTAGCATGAACCCCTGAGGCTTGAAAACCATTCCACTCCTGATTTTTAGCTCTCTACTCAGCCTGTTCCTAGGCTGAAACTTTCCTCGTATAAAGTGAGAGGAAAAAATAACTTTTAGGAAAAACAGTGGTGTGGTTCTGGTAATCAGTTTCCTTTAACCACAAGTAACTGAATGCTGTAGCCATGTGTATTACTGCCACACAGTGCCCATGTAAACAGGATTTCTGTATTTCAGGACCTTTTTGTATATAATTAAAAAAGCCCCTACAGAGCTTTACCTTAAGCAAGGTGCACACAACTGTAACATGTGCAAACACCACGTGTGGATTTAATTTAGGAAGCCTATGTGCTCTGCAGAATCTCGCTTGGAAGGACTCAGACCACGCTGAATACATGTGAACACGTGTAAATGGAATTTACATCCCGTTTCTCACATTCCCAGTCCTGACACCTGCTACTGCCCGTACCTGAACCACTTCAGCAGCCCGCCCAGTCTTACCCTGCACATCGTGCCTAAAAACAGCCATGTCCCCCGAAACATCGTGGTTTGCCCAAAATCGCTTCCTAATTCATAAAAACCTCCTACTAAAATTCAGTGCTTTACCCAAACCACCTGTTGTGTCTGACAATCCCACCTGGGGCTGGGCATCACCAGAGGATCTGAGAGGCTCAGGGTTCTGCTGCCCGGGGCAGGGCGGGGGTGAGGGCGAGCCTGAGGCCGAAGCCCAGCCCAGAGACCCTTCATCTTTCCTCCCCGGGTGAGCAGCGAGCACCCAGCCATGCCCTTCTCCCACACCTCGGCTGCCGGCTGGGGGGACACAAACAGGCGCTACAGCCCGTTTTGGGGGGTCTCGCAAGCTTTTCCAGACGCTTTCCAGCTGCCGGGGTGGGGCGTCCCCTCAGAGCGAGTCCCTCTGCTCTCCGTCCCCGCCGGGCGGGGCGGCCGCGCTGCGCCCACAAAGTTCCCTCCGGACTTTCATTTTCTTTAAAAACAAACGCGTTTTCCCCCTCCTTTCCACCTGAAACGCTCCGGCAGCCCCCCACACCGACTGCCCTGGCAGCAAAGCCACGGTACCTCCTGCGTCCCAGGCCGGCGCTCCCGGCGCTGCCGCCGCCTCCTCCTCCTCCTCGTCCGGCGCCGCCCGCACGCCTCGCTCGGCGGCCCGGGAGGCGGAGGGAGCCCGGCAGCCAAGGGAGCGGGACAGCGGCTCCTCCTGCGGCCCCCGGCCCGGCGCCGCGGCCAAGGGCGAGTCCTACGGGCCGGCCTCTCGCCTGCCCCCGAGGGCAGGGCTGGCCCGGAGGCGGAGGATGGAGCTCCTTCCCCAGACCCGACCCACACACCCGCCCGCACCCGGGCAGCCCCTTAGGCTCCGAGGATTTGAGTTTTTTTAGGAAAAGCCAGCCTGGGAGTGGCGGTGGCTGGAGCAGGACCCGTCCCGCAGCGCTGCCCATCGTCCCGGCCTTACCGCGGCAGCGCCAGCACAGCTCGGACTTTGAAAGTTGCTTCTTCCCCCGATCGCGGCGAGTTTGGTCCTCGCTGGAAGAGCAGAGCGAGGTTGCCCCCTCTCTTCGGAAAGAGTCAGATGTTGGTGTGCGCAGCCCTTCCCCAGACTGACCCATTCCTCTCCAGGAGCCTCTGACAAGCCAGCGATTGCCCCATTTGTCCCACTTGCCAGACTAACTAAGAAAAAACCCATTTCTGCGTGCCTTTTGCTTTGCTGTTCGTAGTCATTCTGTAAATTAAACACAGAGGATCTCTTTTACCCTGGCCAGTACCTAGCAATGGGTCACTGATGGTCACTTGAGGGTGGATGTGCATTCACAGAACGGCTGTGGCAGCCTGGGAGTTGCTTGGGGGGGTTCTTTGGATGATTGTGGACAAACAGATGGGTGCTCACCAGTGCTTTTCCCTGTGTTCAGGTTCCCATCAATCTGCATCCATAGGTAGAGAGCAAGAACATACCAATACTATTGTTTTCTGACTTTTAACACTGCTAAAAAGCAGCATTACCTGTTTTCAGCACCTTTCCACTTCTTACCTGCCCTGCTCCCTTTTATGCCTCACAGTCCAGCTCTTACCCAGACCTTTCTTACAGCATTTTTTGCACAATATTTGAAAACACCCTAAAATAACTCTTTTAACCTTTATTATGATAGATCCTCTGATTTCTTCTGGCAATAATTTATCCACATATTCAAGCTAATTTTTCCCTCCCCAAATCTCATCCCACTCTTCCCTATGTCTCCATTGATTATGTCACTCACAGTAATGCCTTTGTATCTCCAGCCATCCCTTTTCTGGAGCCTGAAAGCTTCTGAGCGATGCTGTCAGCGAGTGGAAAATTCAAGGAGTTTGGTTTGGCCTGTGTAAGGAGCTGATAAGAATTTCTCACACATCAAATGGGAAGAGAGTTAAAAGACAATGGAATGTTCTTGCTCTGTATCTATCTGATGAGAAATAAAACTGGGCTGGGAATACATTTAGTAGGGCCATGCTGGTGGTGGATGTGTCTCAAGGGTTTGGGAAGCAGCCAGAGGAAGGCAGAAAGCCCCATCTGGCTGCAGGAGCCACGGTGTCCTGAAACACTTCATTTTGAGGCTCACCTCAGAAGGAAAAGGGGATCCATCCAACTTTGTGCTTGCCCCTGCCAGCTGCAGCTCTGCTCTCCTCCCTCTGCTTACACTAAATGGCACAACTCAAGGTTTTATGTGCAGAACACTGACCACACTTAGCACTTTACTCTTTAAATTGGCTAATTCTTCCCAAATTGCAATAATTTGTGCAGATTCCCTCAGTTCCCCAGTGAGCTACTAACTCCTCAGATACAACTGTTTCACAAAGTTAAACATTTATTAGAAACAAGAACTATTACAAAAAAGATATCTATAGTCTAAATATATACATGAGGTTTAAACATAACATTTTCATGTACCTTTAGCTATAAAAATACATTAGATTAACTGTATCCTAATTTATAAATATAGTTCTTTTCTTTTAAAAAAACAACTAGTACTCATATGAAAGCCTTACTGTGCAATGGAGGAATATATATACCCTCTAAGGGGTTATTTTAAAGTTAGTGTCTAGTGTTATATAACTTAGAAAATTCAGTGTGTAGAGTCAAACCCTGATTTATACAATAAGAGATACATTGACTTTTTAAAAACTTGATAAGGGGAAAAATAGTGAAATATATATATCATATATATAAAGCCAGAGAAGTAAGATTTAAAGAATTTCAGATTATTTCAGTTTCCACCACTGTTTATCGAAAATACAGATATATCAAGATAGCCAGCCTTTTACTGTTTGCCTCACCTCCCTACTGTCTGGCTGCAGCCCAAGGAAACCCTCAGGGGGGCAAAAGTAAAATGTTTGTCTGAGAAGATGTTTGCACTCTTAAGTGTCTTACAAAAATAGAAGCTTATTTACAATGATCCCATTTAGCCTTTCATGGGGAAGGGAGGACATTTTCATCACTGGCTGGGGAGATTTACCTGCCTCACACCCTGTGGGAGGACAGGCTCCTGCTTACTGTTGGAGGTATGTCATGTCAGAAGTGAAGTGATGCTGAAGTGCAATTTCAACATTCAACCAACTTATAAGGAAGTTTAGGCTCATGCAAACTTCTTTCCTTACTTATCACCACCCACCTTCCTTCCTCCTCCAAAAAAAGCTCCACTCATGCAATAGAATTTGTTGCTGTCTGAGCCTATCTGTGAGCAAAGGAAGGTACTGGGTAAATCCTGGCTTGCAGCAGAGAGGTTAGACCTGCATTTCTGCTTCAAGCTCTGACATCTGGAGCAGCAATCCTTATCAGCGCTCCCTGGAGATCTGCTGATAAGCCATAAGGAACCCGGTGGGTTTGTTCTCAGAGGACAATCCCAGAGGGATCACTGAACTTCCTAACAAGCTGTCACCACTAACTCCTGCACACTCACAGCTCCTGCAGACATGGCTGTGCCTTTGTCAGGGTTCTCCAGCAGAGTCAGGGGAAGAGGAGGAGGGAGAGCAGTGAACCCAGGAACTGAAGATAGCCTGTGGCTTGTCATTAATCTCATAATAATTAATCTCCTAATAATGTCTGAGCACGCAAAGAAGTTACTGCAGGAGGTGATAAGACATGAACATGTGACAGCCACTCCATGGACAGCTGTGACCAAGGGACAACCCAAGGCAGTTTTCTCAGGGAAGGATCAGCTACTCTGTGCTGGCCACGAGATGACAGCACACACAGGGACAATGGCTGAGAAGCTGCTGACAGACTGAAGTCCAGCCACAGCTTATTCCATGCTAACTGGCTTGTACACCCTCCTCTTTAGCACTCAAGGTGTCCTTGGGAGCCCCTGCCTTCTCACACTGCACTTCCAGGAACGTATTTTAAGCTACATTCATATAGGATAAAGAAGCAGTGTGAAGAGCTTGTAAGTTTTACTCTCATAGTAATAGTTTTGGCTCAAAAAGCAAAGAGATGTTCAAAAAGCCTGAAAGTTGCAGAGAATGAGAGTGTAGGATAGTTTCCTGCAGCTCTTCTGCTCCCTCCCCCAGATCAGGACTGGTATGGGGTGTTTTCTGTGGGATATCTACCATGCTACATGCTCAGCATCCAACTCGATGTCACCACGGTAAGTGCAGTGCAAAATCCTCTTGAGAAAAGTGCTGTAGTGAAGGTTTGAGATACAACTGGGACTCACTGGGAGCCAGAAGGGTCAGCAAGTCAGGAACTTGCATTTGCAGCATGTGTAGTGTGTGCACACCCAAACATCAGGTTCCAAGGACACTTGAAAGTCTGGCTCTGTTGGGTGACATACTGGCCCCAAAGGAGTCCTCTAGGAAACTCCCACAAATCTCATTCAGGGCTAGAATATCACCAGGATGGAGAATGCATATATCTTTAGAGAGACCATGATAGCTCTTTCAAAGAGAACTTCCTTACAGATCCTTCCATGAAAGCTTGCACTCCCATTCCAAACTCCAGCTGCAGTCTTCACACAAACTCCACCAACTCCAGTCAAGTTGTTCTAACCCTTACCACTCGAGTCCATCTCTGCCAAGGGAAACCCAAGTGCCTCTGAAGGTATTTGCCAGTACCTTTGATGGTACCAGCAGTCTCTCTAACATGCCAGTGATGTCCACATCCTTCAGGGGTACAGTTTGGAAGCAGATGTCCTGCCAACACTGTGACTGACCAGCGTCTGAGTCACAGGGAGCAGGCAGATGTACAGCCAGGGACTTGTAGAGTACAAGTGTGTACTGCCAGTAGGGTCAGTGGATCAGTTTTTGAAGAGTCAGTCGGCAAAATGGAGTCCAGTAGATTCAGTGTTTCTAGAGGAATAAAGACAGGTGTTTCCATTTTCCTTCCCACCCCTCCCCTCCCCCTTGCTCTGAACACGTCCCCCATGTGTCACATTCAGAGTGTCAGCATTTTAGGCCTCCTGTTTTCATGGACTCTTCTGGGAGAGTTTAATGGTGACTGTTTTCACTTCGGTGTATTCTGCCAAAGCATATTCCCCACTGCAAAAGAAAAGAGGAGGAAAGGGACAAACAGTTGTCGAATGTTAATGTGTATTTCCCTGAGAGAGTTGTACACATGTGCATTTTTGACATCAGGTCATTAAAACCAGATCTGAACAATTTACACCAGCTATCCACTTGTCCCACCACTTCTAATAACCACCAAGTACATGGACATAAGTACATACAATTACATCCTGTTGTGAAAGAAACACAGAATGCTTTGGTCACTGTAACCCACAAGATGACAATTTTGACTCTGCTTAGTGCAAACTGAGTGCTGCTGTAGAGAAGCCATACAAGAGACAGCCATGTACACACAGTTATTGCTGCTCAGACAGCAATTAAAGTCACTTTTTTCACCAGAAGAAAGCTTCTATCTACAAGATACCATATCATCAGGAGGGCACAATTGCTCTAGAAATGCATACTGATGAGAGAGCCCACCACTACATTATGCCTTGGTTGGTGATAACTGGCTCGGTTCCCATGCCTTTCCCATGGGAAACTTCTGACATCCTTTAATTAGCCAGGCAGTCAGGCAAAGCAAACCATAAGGTCTCAATACATATCTATGTCCCATCTGAGGATTCATTTATTTGCTGTGCTTAGCAAATGAGGCACCTGAATGTCTCGGAGCAGCAGTTGTACCAGAACAGTTACTGGAAATGGTTTCTGGGATTAAATCTGGCTTGTGAAAGAAAAGGTCTGTTAGATTCCTCTGAGGAATCTGCTGAATGGTCTAAGAAAACCTGTCTCCTATACAAGAATTAAGATTTAAGACAATGTCTCAGCTCTGTGTCTAACTCATGGGGTGACCTTGGCTTAAAAATGTCAGCTTTAGTAACTATTAAGAGCAGAAGTGTCTGGGAGTCCCACTGTAACAGGCCAGGCTGGGGAAGAGGGACTGAGGGTTCTTCTGTAATTTAGCAGCAACCCTGGAAGTGGGGGATGCAAAAGATTGCACTTGAACAAGGAGCAATGATACAGCAGCCAAGAGAGGCACAGACACCACCATGGAAAGATGGAGCAGCTTTGGGGTGGATACCAGTGTCCCCAGCCATGGTGCCTTACTTCTCCCTTCATTTAAAAATCTAACTAGTATGGAAAAGTGCTTCCAAGCGGACTTGACTGAACTGGAGCTATTAAAAGCTTATAAAGCAGATGAAGGTGCTCCTAAAGGAGTGCTTTACATCCACGCTCTACTGGCTTAGCACCTCCCTATGGAGCATACTGCAAGCCTGATTAAACTTTAAAAGCAAATTCAACAGTGTTTTCACAGTCACAAATGTTATTGCATTCACCACCCACACAGAAACAAAATATTGAGCAAAACTTACAGTTCTCTGCCATTGCCTGACATTTTAAAGCCACCAAAAGGAGCCTGAGCATAGAGCGCATTGTGACAGTTGATCCTATAATAAAAACATCAATTTTAAAAAGACAATTCAATACCAAGGAAAAGCAAGATGATGACAACAGCAACAATACAATAAAAGGCTGAAATCTCCCCATTTTCTCTTTCATACAATTCAGTCACTTGAGTAATCAGATTTTTGCAATAAAATCTTCTTTTGCTGCAGAAACAGAAAACATCTGAGTAGTTCTCAGTCTGACCTACATCTCACTTCATGTCCTCTAATGGCAAAGACATTCATGCTTGAGCTAGAATTTATGTCATATTCAGAGTCATGATTTAAATAAATAATCCAAGCTATTCCCTAATTTATTAAGCACATTCTGAAATGAACATGTTTACTCAGAAAGCTGTCTAAACACTCACAATGAGGCCCTAGCATCCCCTTCCAGGTAGAAAAAACATTTGGACTGTATCAGACAACTGTGTCACAGTAAAATAAAAGCACTGGGCCCATTTCTATAGATACTTGGTAGAAAAAGCTGATGCAGACACTTCCCCAGCATCTCAGTAAGATCAAATGACTGAAGGTCATACAGCAAAGGTATGGCTTTTGCTGTAGGTGTGCACCTCCATGTGTGTTCAGCACATATGTCCTTCAAAGCCCAACATCCCATTTTTATGTAAATATTTGAGACTGATTCTTTTGGTGCCAACTCTTGAAATGAATCCTTTGCATCAGGATCAGACACAAGATCAACTTCCTGTCTTGAGTGGGGAAAAAAAATCAGGATTCCATCTTTAAAACCATTCTAACACAAGAAATTTTGTAAGCAAAAAAAAATAGCTGCTTTTCTTTGTGACAGTGGTGTGTTGCCACCTACTGTCCATACTGGTTTGTGCAGCAAAATCCCATCTGGTGCTGGCTAAAGGTCATGAGAATTGCTTTTTCCTACATACAGGGTTTTGGAAGGCACCCTTTTTTGTCGAACTTACTACAACCCCAACAAAGAAATACCTAGACTGAAGGGAAAAACAGTCCATTTCTCGACATGCTGTCTGGGCCTCACCACCTTACTTTGAGGAATGGATGTTGCTTCTGAGCAGAACATCAAGAACTAGGCAGGCTACTAATACATCTTATCTCCAGCTTTTAGAGAATCACAGATATTCTGAGCTGGGGGGAACCACGAGGATCATGAAGTTCAACTCTTAAATGAACAACACATACAGGAACAGAGTCCACAGCCTTATTAGCAACTTTATTATCTTACTAACATGATTACAAGTTCTAAATCCCTCTCCCCTCCCAAGAAACAAAGCCCCAGGCCACTGTCTGTTCCCAGCCTGCTCACCAGACTGTTCCTGACTGCAGAGCTGAAGCCAGGGTTAAGGCTCTGTCCAGGTTCTTGGTGAACACCGCAGCTGTGAGTCCATACTCGGTGCTGTTGGCTCTTCTTATCACTTCTTCTATACTCTTGAACTTCATAATTGGCTGAACTGGCCCAAAAATCTGCACATATCAATTAAACTTTAGTGCAGGAAAGCATCTACTAATCATGGTAATTTTGAAGTAATCAGAATCAGATGCTCTGTTTGGATAATATATTTAGAATCTTATATCTTAGCCTTCTAGGGGTCATTGATAGAGCATCTTAAAAACTACTAATTAAACTTCAAAGGAAGCATTGTGATGTGCTGTAGTAGTTAATAAATGTTAAGATCCAACAAGTAATGGATCATCTGTAACAATCAAAATAAGCAGAGTTAGATCTGGACAAGTTACAAATGATTCATCCTCACTCCATTTACAACTCTCTTTTTGAACTCTGAAGCTGAGTGTACTCAAGTAACAATTAATTTATTTCAAGGACTGCAAGTTTTCTTCCTTGGTATTAACCCTGTTTTTGTCACTGTATGCATTTTATTTGCATGCAGTGCATTAGCTACATCTGTGTTAGACCACAGACTTGGCTTTCCAGGTTGTCAGCAGAGGCAACAGTCATACAAAAGGCTTCTCAAATTCTGGGATAGAGTCTCTCACCAGGTACAGTATCAAAGGTGGAGCCCTTTCTTGGTCTGCAGGCTCTCACAGCACAACAAAGCCCATTCAATGTGAGATACAGATTCATCTGGGCCACTTTTAAGCTCATACAAGGGTTTCTACATGTCTTTGTTTTGGGATATCCAGGCTTTTACGTGGAGCCTCAATCCCAGGCAAAGGATGAACATGCATTTGCAACAAAACTGCCAGTGAATGGAACTGGATAAGCTTTGTGAATCATGGCTTGGGATTTGGAGTCAGTTCATTAAGAAAAGGTCTGTCATGGGATTTTCAGCTCTTTTTCTCTCTATTTTTAGCATGTAACTCATGCCCTGACTGATATCTTTCCCAGGTTCCTTAGAGATTCTATGGCAGATCTGAGACATTTAAACATCTTGCCAGGAGTGAACAGCAAGCAGGCCCATAAAAAGCACTAAGCTAAACTATAAACTACAAATGCCAGTTAGACTTTGGCAACTACTTATTTTCCATTAGGGAACACGATGAAAAGTAGATTAACTTCTATTTCAAAGGAATATCACAGGATCTAATCACATGCAGCTTGTTCAACATTTCTGCATATAAATAATGAAAGCCAGAGTATTAGATCTGCACTTTGCTGGCTTTGACCATGTTTTCATATAGGAAAGAAACAGTCAGTCTCAGGGGATTTTGCCATGAGAATGGAATCTGGGATTATTTCAGATGCTAAGTCTGCTTCAGAGAACTTCAGTGGCTGTTGCTTTGCTCACTACCAGCATCAGATCCCAGAGTTCTTTTCCCACCTTTCTGCAGTAAAGCAACCCCTTCTGTACAAAGCAGTAGAACAAGAACACACATTACACTGTCCATTGTCACTGGCAATTACAGGGTAAATAATTGCTCCATCCTCCATGGCATCAGTTATTTTTACTCAGTTATTTATATTTAAAATTAAGGATTCAGACAGAACCCCCTCCCTCACCACAATTTCTGATTCTGAAGCAGCATTTTTCTAGGCAATTGTACTGTACCTCTTCTTTGGCAATTCTCATGTTGTCAGTGACCTCTGAAAACACTGTGGGTTTTATAAACAGGCCTCTGTCTTCAATGGCAAGACCTCCACACTCCAGTTTAGCCCCTTCTTTTTTCCCACTTTCTATCAGCTCCAGGATTTTATCAAACTGTTTTTGGTCAATCTGTCAGACACAAAAGGAAAAGAAACAAACAGCAGCACCTTTATTATCATGGTTCCAGAGAGGAGTCATGGAATGTGGCCCAGGGGCTTGTTTGCAGGGCACTGTCAAACTGGGTCAGTTTCCAGCTCAGTTTAGGATGTGGCAGCCAGGCAGTGAACAGGGAGAAAGACATGCCATGGGCATAGCTCTGAGCCACAGAAGGTGAGGTGACATGTGACAGTTTCATCCAATCTAATAGTTGGCTGCCACATGGAGGGTTTTCCCCACTTTTTGTTCCCCCCTGTCCTGGATATGTGCTCCCACAGCTCACCTCACTCGAGCTCTGGGATTTGCTGGCCTTTTCCAAGCACTGGTTTATCTCAGTAGCAGTATGAGAACAGCCTGAGATGGACTAGAAAGCTCATAAGGGATCTGACCAGCAACAGAATCAGTACAGGAGAGGGAGGCCCTGGATAAACAAGTTATTAACTCAATTTTGCTGCAGTGTGCAGCTTCACCTACAGCTCTCTGTCCCTAGCTGGAAGAACCCAGAGAGCTCTGCCTCCATCTCCTTCCACAGTGCACACTACATGAACAGCCTCAAATATAGGCCCTGTTGGTGGGGGTGACTTCACAACAACTGCTGCACCTAAGCCTTGCTTTTGAAATCAGAATCACTTTTCACAGTTCTTAGAGACTGGTATAGTCCTGCAGTTTTCTTCTCTGCACTGGGAGCCATATCTTCACTTTTGATTACCTCCTCCTCCCAAATATGGAGCAATCTCAAATAGTGAGTGTTGCTGTCAGCTTTTAACCAGAGATTTCTGTAGGGGTGGGGAAAGGCCAGTCCAGTGACAGGACCCCGAAGCTGCACAGCTGCACCAGGACTTGGAGGACACATCATGTACTCCAGAAGCAGAGTGTGTCCTGTGCTGGCAAGAGGTACAGAAGCCCACAGCACTTCCTATCACTGCTGATCCTTCTTCCACACTCTACCTCTGCAGCAGTGGGCTGCAGAACTGCAGGTTTCAAACAAACACACCTGGCTCTTGACATGATTTGGAATTAAGAGATGAAACTTCTCATGACAGCATGCTGGAGATGGTAAAAGAGTTACAGATATGTTTTTAAAAAGAAAAACTCAACAAAAAGCTCAAAAAATTTATTGAGGTGATTAAAGAAAATACTCCACCCACTGGTACAAGGTGTCCTGGAAGCCTGGGGGGTTATTCTGGTTGCCAGGTATCTCCAGATGCTTGTTCTGGCTCAATCCCCCTCCCTAGGCATCTGGTTTTATTTCAGCAGGGCCAGTTGCCAGTTGGGACTGTTTACACGTAGTGTTCCACACTTGACTCCTCCAGATTACAGACTATATCCTGTCCCTAGTTAATCCTGGCCACACACAATCCAAGTTTTCATGCTTTTAGACAAATATCAAAGCTGCAGGAGGGTGTCCTTGGGGTACTTTTGGTACACAGTGGAAACAGAGCCCAGCACATCTCCAGGCAAACAGATGTGTGTGTAGCACACACACTGTGGGCAGCATGTTTTAAGTGCTTGTGTTCTCTAATGTGTTAAGGTGCTACCCAAAGACACAATTCATGCTACTGCCCAAGGAAATGTGTGCCCTCCTGGAGGATACAGTGTCACACTGAGTTTGGCAGGTGTCATACACATTGTCTATTTGTCTGGTTGCTTAGTTGCCAAGTGTAAATAATTTGAAAATATCTGCAAGTGCTTTCCATGCTGGCATGTCTGTGATCCAGACCAATCCAGTCCATCCACTTCACATCACAGAAAACAAAACAAGGATATTTATACAGCTGTAACTTGTTGCAAGGCAAACTACAGTTAGATGAAAAGACACTGGGGAAAGAAAACATTTGTAAAAATGACATGCAAGGGTGGAACTGTTTGTCATTGTAACTAGAGCTTGCAAGGCTTGTTTAAATTCTGTCCCCTACTCCACTATTATTTATGGTTCAAGCACTGAATTCTATTAAAAACACATGATCTGGTAAAGCAAATTCTACTATTTGTTCATCTAATTCAATAGAGAAGGGAGCTTCTAAGGATCACTGCAATACTGAAAATCTGGGAACCCCCAAATCTTCATCTCTTGCTTCATTTCAGTCAAGACCACAAGGAGAATTTTTCCCATGTGTAAACCTAGTATTTGTAATCCTACAAAATAGACCACAACTGGGTCCAACAGACTGTTGGACACAACCCTTTCTACTTAAATGTTTAATTCTCACACTTTAATCCTAAAGTGCATGTCTACAGTATAAGGAAAATATTCATCATCTTATAAATCAAATTATAAGTTTTGGGCTGAATAATTACTGGCTAACAAGCGCCACAATTAGTGCTAGTTTTATTTCTGTAGACTAGGTCCTGCAGTCCACAAATTCCAGTATTTAGAGTTCTAAAATAACAAAACTACTCTAGTCTTGTTCTAATCTAATCCCTGTTCTAGTGCCCCAGGATGTCAGTCTCATCTAATGCAGTTTGCTGTTCACAGCTGTATAATGCACTGGTTAACCAGTTTGCCATCTGTGCAGATTTATTTTATTGCTTCCTGTGATACAGCGCCCAGGAATTCAAAGTTCAAAACTGCCCTTGGTCTGCATTTGAGGTTGGCACTCTGCTCAAACAGTCCTGATCACCCCTCAGGTTTCTTGTGGTGTCCTTTGAATTCCAGCCAGTCAGCACTGCCAGACACATGTGAGTTTTGGAGAAGTCTCATCAGAAGCATGCTTCATTTCTGTCTAAATTTAATGCTGTTTAAAGCTGACCTAATTTTAATCACAGCAGTACAGTTTATATCAGCATAACCCAATACTGCAGCTGACACAGTCTTTTCCCCACTGCCATGCCATGTGAACAGTGATCCACATCAGGGGACTGCCCTGTGTAAAACTGTTCCTCCTCACTTCCAAAAAGGCTGGATTAGACCTGAATCAGCCAGTTCCCTAATCTACTGCAGTGCAATGTAGGAACAAACAACTGCACATGGGACCACTTTTGCAGGACTAGCTTATGTCAACTTCAAGTTCCTGTGGAACAGGGTTATCATCACCTACAGCTGATGTAGGACCAGAGAGATCATGAGCTACAACCGCTGTCTGCCTGAAGGTTGGCTTCAACCCCTTCCCCCTGTTGGCTTCTAAGCCAGTGACCAACTCACAATGGGGATCACTGCTTGTATATGCTCACCCTGACTCACACCAAAGGAGAATGAAAGCAACAGGCAGGGTCCAAAACATCTGATGAGGACAGATTAAGAAGACAAATTATTTTTCCTGGTGATTCTTCTCTTATCCATCAGTTCAAGATTAAAAAAACCTCACAGGTTACTTCAGGAACAGGAAGGAAGAAATTATCTGGAAGCTTCACATTTGAAGAATAACTTGTGGACAGGCACAAATTTTTGCTACTTTCAGAGGTATTTTTAAGTCCTTGTGACACTGCATCATTTCTCTCCTCTGCTTAAGTTTCTGTATGTGCCCACAACATAGGCTCCAGAGAGTGAGGAGCCAAAGCTGCAGAGGAAGAGGTTGTTCTTTGAACTGGCAACCACATAAAAGTTTTGGGATTTACAGTTTCCTCCCACTCCCTCAACACCTTCCCATCCTGGCTTTGACAGTTGTATACATAAGTTCAGGTGTGTGTGGGTGTGCTTTCTCTCCCACAACAGGTAAGCCAGAGCAGGAAAAAAGGACAGATGGGCCACAGTTAAAATCTGACAAGACAGTGCTATTCCGACTTGCTGTTGCCCTTAATTACAGGGGGTAATTAATGTATGCAAATATGCAAAAGGTCTGCCTTAAGCCCCATCAGTGATCCCAGAGGATGGAGCTGGGCCATGGTGCACCCTGGAAGTGCTCTGACAGCCTGGCAAGAGCTGAGAACACTGATGAACACTAAAAAACACTGAAACAACACTAAACAAGCCCAGTTCAACATGCTCAAATCACTGCAGGGTGCTTCACCCTTTAAAACTAACAACTGAATAGTTTCAGGAGCTGTTCTCATGAAATCAGTGTTTGAGGGTTAGCTCATCTGTGCAGGAGCAAGTCTCAGCATGGGATTCTTTTCCTAAGAGTCCTGAGCAGTTTGAAATCAAAGTTACAGGGCTAGATGCAGCCTCAGCATGAGCAAGGCATGTACATCATCTTATTCCCCATGCATGAGGGCAAGAAATGAGGTTTTGCCACGCATCAATCATGTGCAGATTCAGATCCAGATAAGGAGAGGCAGATGTCCTCAGAGCCACCCCTTCTCTGAGGAATCCTACACAGACAGAATCAAGGAAGAAAAACCCACAGTGCAGCACTGAGAAAAAGAGGCCTTGGCTATAGGTTTCTGGGAGCCTTGCTTTATTTTTGGTACCAAGCAGTGGGCCTGTTAGAAGATCTGACCTAAGGATCATCTTCCCCCAGAGCTCTCCAGCACAACTCAGATTGCCTCAAAAGGAAAAACTAAGAGGAAGGCTCTGGAAGTATTGAGGAGGCTGGTTCTGACAGCAGTTTGGCATGTTTCTTCCTCCTAATTCAGCTGAAACTTCTCCAAAGGATCAGAAAGGCAGCAGAGGAGGAGAGGGAAAGTGAGGACTCAGGAGTCTCTGGGCTCTAACTGCTTGTCATCACCCACACAGCCAAAGGAGCTGAATAGCCATTTAGCTGCACTCTTCTGCACAGAGCTATGGCTCACTGCAACATGCTTTGTGTTACTGTACCAGGGAGACAGGCCCTTCTATAAAGCTGGATAAGAACACAATTAAATACATTTGTGTTTTTTTTAAAAAATTACAACATAACATTTCAACAGTTGTGATTAATTGATATTTAAAATAGAGAGAAAAAATAAAGCCACGATACATTACTCACCCCTCGGCACTTCTGCTGGGACCGCATCCGTAAGGATAATATTTACACAAGGAAAATTAAACAAAACCACAACCAAAAACCAAACAACAACTGCTCTCAGACACACAGTTACCTGGGGCCCTTGTTCAGTTCTGGCATCAAAGGGGTCTCCAACCAGTCTCTTCTTGGCAAACTCCACGCTGCGCTTGACAAACTCGGGGTAGATCTGCTCCTCCACGAAGACGCGGGAGGCAGCTGTGCAGCACTGCCCCTGGTTGAAGAACACGCCTTGGTGGGCACATTCCACTGCCAAGTCCACTGTGAAGTGACCCAGGATGGAAAAGTGTTACCACATGAACAGTTGCAGCATTCCAGGGTTTCCAGACTTGTTGTTTTCCTTTCTCTTTGGAAAACCTCCTTAAAAAATGCTGACCGTGGTCCACACCCATAGAAGGCACTCACAGGGCCCCAGTGCCCCCAAACCAGATCTTTTATTGTATCCATCTCCCTTCCTGTCTTTTGTCTTGAGGTCTAGCTGGCCATAGTTCCTGATACTTTCCTCACAAGGACTCACTGAAGGCAGTGACCATTTTTTCTTGCTGTGGAGATTCTTAATACCATGCATTGGTTCTTAAAGACAAGTTCCATTTGTGACTGTTCAGAAAGCAGCATGCCAGCTTTGGCCAGCTCCTTGCAATGCTCACTATTAGCAGCTGGCACAAATACCTCTGATTTTCAGCCTGTGCTGTGCAGGACTGGAAAGGATTTTCCTGAAGCCAAATAGGATTTTCCAACCATTTTGGTGGTCAGAGGTCACATCACTCAGAGGTCTGAGTGATGTAACAAACTTGCAATGAAACACACAAAATGAGCCCTGCAGACCACCAGGATAGAGGTGAAGGCTGGATTAGATCAGGTCCTACAAAACTCCCCTGTCACAGGAATTCCTGCAGAGGGGCTGCTTTGCAGAAAACTCTTTTCCTCAGTGCTTGGCTCAGGCTCTGCAGAACTGCCAGCCAAACAGAAAGCCCACAAACAGCAAACACACAAGTGCAAGATTTAACTACAACTGCAGCCATGCCCAGGGAAGGCAACATGGGCCATGGGAATGATGCCCATGCTGGGGAAGAGCTTCAGGAATGCAGAACTATATCCTGCCCTTGGACAGAGGTTTCCTCCAGCCTTTGGGGTGGAAACACCAGCCCTGTGAGCTGCCAGAGAACAGCAGAGACACACAAACCCCAGCACCCTCAATCCTCTTACAGCAAACACACCCAGCAGCCCATACTCACAGTCTGCATCTGCACACACAATGCAGGGGTTTTTCCCTCCCAGCTCTAACGTCACCCTTTTGAGGTTGCTCTTAGAAGCAGCTTCTTTGATCAGTTTTCCAACCTGTATCAGTGAGATAAAGAGGAGATGAGTTGTTCCCCTAAAAATCTTGAGTGTGATTCCAACAAAGGTGGAAGAGCCTGGGTGGCAACTGAAGCAGGAAGAGGTCAGGGAGAGCAGCCTGAAATGGTTTGAGTTTCCTACTGCTGTGATGTGTTGGGTCAAAATCAGCCCCAGAATTAAGAATTAGTTTAGGCAAGTCTGAAAGAACAGGCTGCGTGGAAGAGCTACACCTGTATCCTGAAGGGAAGGATTTACTCTGCTTTCAGAATTCAGTAATCTAATTTTGTTAGAAACAGTATGAATTAAAACTATTTGGGAGGCACCTTTAGTTGTTAGGGCAGGTTAATTTCTTAAGAGTGATGTAATATTTGAATTTGCTCATATTACAGCTGTTTTCTTGTATCTTACCTTTGCACATGGAAATCTTACCTTTATTTCTGACTAAAACTACTTTTGCCCTGGAGTGGAACTGTGAGAAAGGAAAGCATGGGGCAGCTGGCTGGCAATCACAGGTCTGCATTTCTCATGGTTTGCCTTTGTTACTCAAGCATGACTCCTGAACTTAAGAGAGATCACCTCTAGTCACTCAGAGCTTAGCTCTAGAGACAGCAGAAATAAGTGATGCATCCTAGCTTTGCAAAAGGCATTACTGCAGGCTGGCTGGCCAAAGAGAAGCAAATTAATAACCTAAGAGAAGAGATCTATATGGGAAAATTCTCATGGAGTTTAAGATCAGTAATTCCAAGCTGGCACTGAGCCTAAGCTGGGGTTTAATAATGAAGTCAAAATATATTTTGAATTAACTTCACTTCCTGGCTCAGAAACAGTAGCACTGTGCTGCAAAATGCTGCAAAGATGCAGCTGAACTCACAAATGGGTGGAGGGGGAAGAAAACACTTCTAAATTACACATGCATTAGGAAAGGATCTGTCTCCCTTGGTGTTTCCTGCACACCCATGGATTAGGAGACAAGCAGTGTCTACAGGAGTTTTTTGCCTACAGGCTCCAGCAGCTGAGATTTTCCTTCTGCCACTAATCCACTGGATACTCCTTTTTCATTAAAAACCCAAACAGATCCATGTGGGCTGGATGAGTATAAGCTCTATTTTTTTCACACAGCTAATGTCTCATGTGGGCTAAAAGTTTCTGATCTAGGATTTGGAGAGAAGCATGTAACTAAGTAAACTCCAAGATTAGACCAGCTATCAAGAAAATAAAAGCTCGCTGTGAACTTTTACTTTACTCTGTGTTCTGTTTGTTCCCATGATCCCTGTACAGAAACAGAGGCTTAGCACACCTTTTCCTATGGGATAAGCACAGGATGTACACAAAGCCACTAGATGGTAGTGTTGGTAAATGCTGCAGCTTTTGAGTGTTTGGAGTTACCTTTCCCGACCAAGAACACCTTTCAAGGTAATTTGTCATCATTATACATTCATATCACACTCTGCAATTACGAGGGCAGACATAAGAAGGATGAATCCAGGAAATGCTCAGCAAGAATAGTGTTCCTCAAAGAAGTGAGAGACTGAATTTGCTTCAGCTGCCCCCACTGGTTATAAGCATTTCCATTCTTTGGACACTGCCTGCATTCTGGAGATGCAGATATACTGCAAGAAACATCTAAAGCAGTCAGTGGAAGAGTGTTCACTTTTCTAAGAAAGCTTTTGTTTGAGAATTTTCAGCAGTGATTACTGCAGTCAGATTTGTTTGTATGTCTCAGCTGTGCTCAATTCCATGGTCTTGGCCAAGCCATATACACTTTTCCCATGTAGGCATGGA
This sequence comes from Cyanistes caeruleus, assembly GCF_971803275.1. Classification (NCBI taxonomy): domain Eukaryota; kingdom Metazoa; phylum Chordata; class Aves; order Passeriformes; family Paridae; genus Cyanistes; species Cyanistes caeruleus. The sequence continues at coordinate 3,021,385 of NC_141713.1, forward strand.
AGAGGATGGCTGTAGGTGATTGATAGTGCATGGTTCTTGTGGCCACTCTTCTCATAAACAAGCCAGACACATCTATTTACAGGAAAAAAAACTAAATAGAAGGTGCTTTACTGTGCAGGTCTCAGAATGAAGCTCAAATGTTAATCCCCTCCACGTCAGCAGAGAAGGCCTTGGGCATGAAGCCATGCTTTTATTTAAGTCCTAGTTCCTCAGAGGTAACTAAAGCCAAGGAAGAATTGTTCAGGGCTCTGACTGACATGTTTTCCAGTTGCAGGGCAGGACTGGCAGACAAACATGCCCAGAAGCTCCATCGGGTCAATGACATGATGTTAAGTCACTGCCAGCCTGCCCTGTAGACTGCCTTGCCTTATGTCAGAGCACCCAAGTTCTTACAGAAATGTCGTGGTTTGGCAAAACCCAGTTTCAGAGATGTGGGATTATTACAAGCACAAGGATCTGAATTAGACAGATACCAAATACTTCTGAGAAATCCTGTCACGTGGAATGTGATGGAAGAAGTGTTGGTTATACAAAAATCACTGACTTTTCATTGGTCTAGTCTTGTATGGATGACAGTTTACAAGAGAATGTGAAGAGAAACAGCAGATATCTTTGAGAAATCCATCACCTACCTTGGTTGATCCAGTAAAAGCAATTTTATCAATGCTGTCATGGGTAGAAATTGCAGCTCCAGCTGTGGGGCCGTAGCCTGGCACAATGTTCACCACACCTGGAGGGAAACCCACCTGAAACAGAGATTAAAACCAGCTCTGTAGAGAATCTGAGAGCAGAGCTCATTTCTCAGGAAGCCTGGATTAGTTGTACTATAGTTCTCTGAGCTCTTACCAGATACATCCCTGTTTTCCAGACTTTCCAGTAATATGGCTGCATGCTACCAGCTGGAGTAGATGTGGGTGAAGCTAACAGCCATGCTTAGGAAATGCCAAGTTTCAGTAAGAATTCTTGGAGAAGTCCCAGTTTCAAGTCAAAAGAGAGTGAGTCTTTCGGCCAAACTTGGCCTCCAGCTACTGCAGTGCAGCTGCAGCCAAGGGGTAAATGAATGAAAGTTTGTTTTGAACAAAGGTTGACATTTGTGGTTCTTCAGGGACCAGGGGGATTAAGAAGTCAGTAAAACCTCACTAGATGATGGGGCTAATAAAACAGGAGTACAAAAGCAGATGGTAACAAGACTTATGCAAGTTTCCACCACATTTACAACATAGATTAGCCAACTACTAATTTTGCCAAAACAGACAAATGGCAAAACTTCAGGTGAAATTCTAGTGCAAGGAGAACTGGGGGACTGACTGGTTTGGTTTTCCTTCCTGAAGCAAGAGTTTGAAGGATTATTGCTTTTCTAAGCTAGCCTTCCCCTACTACCAATAGCACTAGGTTGTTTTCCCTGCAATTTCTAATGATGAAATTGCAGAATATAACCATTTGCTTCATTTCCTATGACTCTAATACAAAGTCTCAATAAATGCCATTTCTTTTTAATAGAGAAAAAATGAAGCAATTGCTCATGTACTGTCTTGCAAAAAAATTATCCTCATAAGACTTTTCTCCCCCATTTTTTCTTTTCTTTAATTGGAAGGGCAGTCTCATTTCTTCTATGGATGTGACAATGACAAAAGTGCATTTAATGGGGTTTGCATCTTGGCTAATGAGTTTTCAAGCAAATACTGCGTGTCAAACTGTGCAAGTAATGGTGTTTGGAGTCAGCAGCAAAGCCACAAGGAAGCAAAAAATTGGTTCAGAACACCCTGAGCCAAGAAGTTTTTTTCAGTTTTTCAGCAAAAATGAAAGCCAAAATATTTTGGTTGGCCAGAAATTATTTCATTGAATGTAACACATAGATCTGTGCATGTGGTAACATCTTCTATATCCTTTTAAAGATGAAAATCAAAAAACTTTACCTCATTTTTTCTGAAAAACTGTAAAGAATTCAGCTAATTTTGGGTGGAGAAAGGATCATCTTCAAATAGAGTTATTCTGCTCTAATTGCACTTCTGCCTTTAAGGACAACTGTGAGAAACAGCAAGCTTAGAATTTCAGCTGAAAAAAATAATTTTACCAGAACTGAATGGTGTTCTTTTAGGGGGAATTTTAGGCCTGTGTTTGGGGAGCTGCATATCAGAGTCAAAAAAAGCAGTGGTGTGGCAGGACTTACTAGAAGTCATGACAACTGCACCTTGTGCTCACTCACTCATCTTGTGTAATCTCATTAAGCCAAGTAACTGTAGGAGACTTAACTGGTATTATTTTTCCACTTCCTTTCCTGATGGAAGAACCTTAAGTGTCAATTATCAATGTATCTTTCTATTTTCTCCCAGGCTAAGCCAAGAAAGAACAAAATCATCATTTGACTGAAGCTAACACAGACTTGCAGCTGAGAGGCAAAAGCCCATCTATTACTCCTTTAGTTTTCCTCAGTCAGTCACATCCATAGCTATAGGAAGCTGATGTACTGAACAGTGCTGGAAGGTTCTGTGCACCTCCCACCCTCTCTGTAAAATTAACAGACCTGTTGGCACACAAGATCCTAACTGACAAACCCTAAACCAGCATTTTAAAATCCCAACCTATCATCTTGCCTTTATTTCAGTTGACTTTACAGGCCAGACATAACTAAATTGTTCTATGAACCACAGAAATGACAAGGAATTGTTTCCCAGGGCACTCTGTCTTGGTTGAATTATCCCACTTAAAAACAACAAACATAACACTGCTCTCTAATCACACTTTTTTGTCTCATTGTCTAATAAAACTGAGCTGTTGTCTTGCTCTCATTTGGGAGAGGGGAAGACAAGGTGGGGGAAGAACAGCACCATTTTTTCTCTCTGCAGCTTCCTGAGAAAGGAGAAAAATGCACAGGTTTTATAATGTTTACCACCTCCCTGCCAGTCACAAAGGCCTTTGTAAAAAAAGGCTGAAGACAGAGGTTGTTCTCACTTTCCTTTGTGAGGCTATTAAAGCTGGAAGTCTGTTTGTTATGCTCAGACTCTTTAAAACCTAAAAATCTGGAGAGCCAATTCAAAATACAGCCTTGCTTATGACCTTAAGAGAACAGAACCTCGAGGGGATGTTCAGATTTCCTCACCTCCTTGATCAGAGAGCCAATGTAGAGCGACGTGAGCGGAGTTTGTTCAGCTGGTTTAATGACCAGAGTGTTTCCACAGCACAGCGCTGGTGCCATCTTCCAAACCAGCATCAGCAGGGGGAAGTTCCACTGCAAGAACACAAGTCACTGGTCAGATCAACCTGGCACAGTCACCTACTCACTTCCACACAGCCTTTTCCCAGCTCAGGGAAGAAAGGAACTGGGAGGAAAGCCACAAAGGGAAGAGTCTGTTTATAATACTGTGTTTGCTTGGACTAAGGAATATAACTTCCTTGATTTCCCCCTGAGATCCCTGATATTGCTGGCAATCCTCACACTAATCCTGTAAGTTGGACAACCTTCTGCATTATGTGACCTCATTCTTTAAAGGAGTTTGATCACATTTTGTGTAGGATTTTGGCTCTTCACAGAAACTGTGTTGGAGACAGTTTTCTGATGCATCACTTCTGTACAGCATCTGTATGTGGGAAATTACAGAATGTAACTACTCATTGAAGAAAACCTAGTTTTTCTCTGTTAAGCACTGGCTGAGTAGTTCTGAGTTATATAATATCATTCAGTTCTGGTTTTATAACTAGGAAAGTGCAGTGAGTTGTTCAGTCATGGAAATCTAGGGGAGGTCTTATACTCCTTTCATATTGTAAATTGTTCCTTTCCAATTAGTTTTCTAATTTGGAATTAGGAGCCAGTCCACATCAGTTTTCTCTGTGCTAATCTCTTTCATGGTCATGTGTATTTGGGGATCTTGGAGTCTAAGTAAGAAGTGGAAAATCTAGCTCACACTGAATCTCAGAAAGGTCATTTGGCAGCAGAAAGGATTTCTTCATTAAAAATAATTAATGCTGCTTCAGGGATGATGGAAGCAGGCCAACAGCAAGGGGACTTCTTGTCAAGACTCAAGCCAAGGGCCTTCAGCTATCAACAAAGCAGCCAAGTATGTCAAGAATCCACAAATTCACACTTACAAATAAATTAGCAGTGTAGCTTTTGAGCCATGAGTTCTATTCTAACTCTGAGACAAAGCAGAATTTAGTCTCAAGTGTTATTCTTCAACTTGCTTCACCCTTTTTCCCAGACCTGTTCATTTCAGTGATCTGCAATGGCCACATCCCATAATTTGCCCATTTGTCTTTTTCTCCTAAGTTTTCTTGAAGGTCTGACTGTGCAGATTGAGCCATTTACACCTACACTACTTTTCTACAGTTTCAGAGCATGAAATAGCCCCATTAGGAGCTTTCTTCTTCAGAGTGGCTGGTGAAAGTAACAGTAAAGGACTCCAGGGCTGCCTCATGATATCACCTTGGGATAAAAATCACCCATATGCTAAAATTCCCAAGAACTTCTCTGGCTAAGAAGATTGCTTTAAATATAGTCAAGCCATAGGAAAAAAGGAGGACTGTTAATTGCTCTAGGAAATCATACCCAGAACAGTGACAGAATCTTTTTCTATCAAGTACACAGCCCACAGGCTGGAGGTGTTATCAAGATCAAACTGGAGAAAAAACTGAAGATTTGTTCTGAGTAAACTGAAGACAGATGTGGTTTTGTTGACCCCAATCATTCTTTATACAAACACAAGTTAAGTCTTAAGTTGAACTTAAGTCAAATTTGGTTCTATACTTCATTGTATTTACTGCTGGTCTAGAGGTCTTCCAAGTCCCACTATGTCTCCTAGAGTGGCCTTCCAAAGCATCCTGCATGTAGGCTTTTAAAGGGATAATTTCCAAATCACTTCTGATGGTGATCAGAAAGGTGGCTGAGAGTGACAGGGAAATACCTTGTAACTGGTGATCAGAGTGAGGAACCTGAGATTTTGATCTTAAGTCATAAATTCTGCTCACCAGCAGTCACATTGCTTGCTCAGCCAGAAAAGCAGTGAAGTCATCAAGACAAATGTTTGATAACCTCCCACTTTGCCTCACCCTGATACTGCCAAAGAGACTGTGTCTTATCATCTGGGTTATAAATTCAGTCCTGCTGAAGGAAAAAGCAGAATTGCCCCAGACATCTTTGGATCTGGTCCAAACCTGGTATTCCCAGGGTCCAGCAAATCCAATGTCCCACATGCATTTCTTAACCTTATCTCAAAAGTCAAAATCCTCTATGAACTCTTATTGATCCAAGAACCATATAAACATAGAACATCCTGGATGGAAGGGATCCACTGGCATCATCCAATTCCAACTCCTGGACCTACAGAGGACAGCACCAAGACTCCTACCACAGGTTTGAGAGCATTGTCCAAACACTTCTTGAGCTCTGGCAGACTTGGTGCTGTATTCAAACAGAGAATCTTGACACAGCACCATTTGCCTCACAAATTGTAGAATATCATATTCAAAGCATTTTACAACCAGACAGGAACAAAATCTGTCTCCCATGAGCTATAAAGTCTTCCTGGCTGTCTGTTGAAACAAAGCAAGCAACACATGCTAACACTGGAGGCATTCCAAGAGCTAGCCACACTGTCCTCTCAGCAGAGAATGAGACCTCAAGGAAAAGAAAACTATTCAGTGAGATTTAATCCCAGAAAGCTCAGAGAACAGCCAGACGTAATTAATTGATCATGGATATGATTTAAAACTCAAAACTATGCATCAGCACGAGGCAGCAAAAAGCCAGCACTCCTAATGATGAGATGGCTGTCCCAGCAGTGTGAGAGTCAGAGCTCTGACTGGTCTCTGATGACTGGTGTCAGCCTCAGAGAGCAGCAGAGCATCTGATTAGGAGACCCACCCTTCCACTGCAGAGCATTTCTGTTGCCAAGAGCAATTGGCATGGGGGTAAAACACAAAACTACATCAGGCCACTGAGATGGGAGTTCCCTGCAGAACAGCTGTGCTTAAGCAGGCAGCAAATGGCTGCAGGGTAGGATGGAGTGCACATGAAATTTCCAGTTCTTTGGGATATGCAGGGCACCAGCACTGTCACTTACTGGAGTTATGGCTCCACAGACACCCATCGGCTCATGCCGGGTGAAACAGACAAAATTTTCATCTGCAAGACAAGAGAGTAAAAGGGGAAAAAATAGTCAAAATCCTCACTTTTGCAAAAAGTGTGTGAGACAACTGCACACTACCAGGTTGGGGACAGAACTAAGCCCATGTTAGAGAACACAGTGTCTATTCATCCTGACTCCTGTCTTTGGAACATCCCAGGCAGATGAAGATCTGAGTACAGGTCTTGTACCAGCTTGAAAGTCACAGTCACACAGGAACCTTTTAAAACCAGGGTTCAGTTCCCTCTGCAAATTCCCTGTGTTGAGGCTGAGGGGAGGATAACTATCACACTGAAGAGCAAACAGATTTCATTCAGATTGTGCCCTACTGGAAAACACAACGCACTTGTCTCCCTGAGAGAGAGAGAGAGACCCATTTTATACAGGAATCCTGTTTAATATAACAGGAATTGCGCTCCTGGAAAGAAATGACAAAAAAATGAAACTCTGGAACTAAAGTAATACCATTCACCTTAAAATACTGCTGTTACTCTTTCAAAGAGAAAGCAGGAAGAACATTTGCCTTTCAAATTCATTCTTGCTGAACACCTAGTTTCATTGGGAAGATGTGACAAGAACAAGAACATTTCTAATGATGCTTTTTCTAAGTGATTTCAAATCAGGACAAACAAGCAGTGTCCAGACAAGCAAAGCTTTACACCACTCTGAATGAGGGTGACAAATCCCAGTTTATAGGACTGACACGGCTCCCTTTGCTGTCTGCACAGACTGAACGAGCTCAGCCCTCCAGAGTCCTTCCTCTGGTGACTAATTTCTGTCTACAGTATCTGTCCTTCACACAGCCTCAGTGATCACCCACATGCAGGATAAAAAGGGCCAAATTTGAAAAAACATTATATTGCCCATTGTGCCACAAGGACATCCAGTCTCTTAATTTGTTCTCACCAAAACTATATTTGAACTTCTATACCTGGGCCAAAGTGTTCTGTCTCTGTGACTGCTCTGACCAAAAGTTTCTCTGTTAAGAAAGCAACAGACAAGCCCACACATTATTTTCCAGGGATCTGTCCAGGCATTAATCAAATTCTCCCATTAGTTTCAATACTGAAACATCTGCTTAAAATGCATCCTGAGATAGAGAGGAAGTGCAGGCTATATTTGCAGGTTTTCAGAAGCCAGCCTTTCCATTGATCTCCCTCCACCTCAAGCCTGATCCCAACCCAGCTCTAAAACTGGGTCTGAAGGTACTCACCCACTGGAATAGTTCTGCCCTGAATTTTATCAGCCCATCCAGCGTAATACCGGAGTGTCTTTATACAGCCTTCCAGGTCAATGAAATAAGCCTGCAGGAAAGGCTTTCCTGTGTCCATGGTTTCTAGAGTCTGGAAAAAAACAAAAAACAAGTTGCATGCACTGTCAGACAAGTGAACGTTTTGGGTTTTTTCTCTCTTAAAAAACCCTCTTCTCAGCTTTATTCTGCCTTGCTCTGAAGACATGGAATGTTCTTCCCTCCTCTTATATTTAGAGAATGAGCTTGTTAATACAAATAATAAATAATAAGAAGGGAAAACAGACAGCAACTCTGATGTGTACAGGAGTTGCTTTATTCAGGAGCTGTGCTGAAAGAGCACCTTCCAGAAGCCTCCAGAAGGTGAGTGTGGGTGGGATACAGGGCTGGGGTCTGGGGCACTGGTCAGAAACAATGTGAGCATCATGACTTCACCCTAACTGACCTTCCAACACAGATGTTCTGGAGTCCAGATGGTGTCACCAAAATCAGGCAGAGCTACTCTCCTTCAATTAGAAAAAAAAATAATCTAATATTTCTACTCCATAAGCCTAAACCAGACCTCTGAAAAGCCTCTTTTGCTCAATGATAAACATACTTTTTACAGAGTTCTGGTAAAGTAACCTTTGGGCTCATATCTATGCTGAGCCCAGGGAAAGGCAGAAGTTGCTGCACTGGTGCTGATCAGCTCTAAACAAAGTCCAGGCTGAGCCTGTGTCCTTCACACTGTTCTGGACATTAGCTCAGGGAATGCTTTGTTCTCTGCTCAGGTCATTAAATGGAATATTGGTGCAAATGGCCAGCACATCCATAAAGGAAGTACTATCCCTTGGTAGATTGAAACATCTTTGTTTACACATGAAGTCATACCCTGTCACCCTCCACAGACATTAGGGTCCAAACAGCACTCAAACAGACATTCCCCTTGGAATGGTGAGGATTGTTATCCACTGAATGTCTGCTGAAACAAGTGATTTTTATAAGTCATTGCTTAGCACACAGCCAAGGCAGCCAGGGCTGGTTTTCTGCAATGCAAACAGCAATGCCAAACAAGCCCTTCCAGACCAGAAGGACAGCAGAAAACTTGAAGTTTGTTCTGGTTAAAGGAAAAGGAGGGTGCTCCAGTCACATCAAAAAGTGAGAAAAAATTAATAGGGTTTATTTACACACACATATATATTTTTTTTTTCTCCTCCCTCTTATTTGCTGCCCAGAACTGTGTTCAGAACCAAATGTTTTGGTTTTGCCCTGCTGAAACTGAAATCAGTCATGTGGTTGAAAGACACTGTGTTGGGGAAAGAGGCCCAGCTCAAAATAATCACACAGATATAGGCTCATCATATAGGCTCAGTGTGAGCACATCCCATGGGTGTCAGTTCCCACTGACCTCAGCAGGACACTGGCTCAGTTACCTGCACATCTGGCAGCATGGAATGTCATCAATGCCTTCCCCTGAAGATAAAAGTGCAGCACTGAACTGGAAAGGTGCTCAGATCCAAGAGCTTAGGTGTGGATCGCCCCAAGCTGAGGATCTGTGGGTATCACTTGGAAAGATGTGCAAGGCCTGTAGAGTCCAAAGGCTTCTACCAGCTGAGCACATTTTAGCTCAGGTTCTTATCCCTTTGTTCTGCACCAGCAGGACTCCTCCAGGACAGGATCATGGAATCATTCACAATATTTCTCCAGTGCAAAAGTCCAAGTTAATACAGCTTCACAGTTATAGAGAAATTTTCCTGAGCCAGTATCTTCAATAGGGAAAGAAGCAATTCCCACTTACACACATTTTAAACTTTGGATGATATCCAGCAAGAAAAAGATGCTCTTTCCAGCCCCGCATTTTAAGGGAAGGAATTTGCACAGAATCAAAGCCACCTGCATTTTTGTAATAAAGAATGAGTCAGCCGTGGTGGTTTGGTGTGATTTGGTTGTTTTGGTGTGTTTGGTGTTTTTTTTAATAAGAGCTGGGAGACAGCTATAAACATCAATGATTGTTAAAGCAAAACAACAAATACTGCTTTGAAAATTTAAGTAACATCTTTAATCACTCCAATAACTAGCTGAAGTTCCACAAAAGGCAACTATGTAGAAGAACTGAGCCTTCTAAGCCCCCTAATATCCTGCAGAAAGAGGAACAAAGCCATGACTCCTGTATGGACTCTTTTGCCCTTCATGAATGGAGATAGAAGAAAAATATTGGGTAGATATGGATACACCAGAGGGATGGAGCAGGGTTATGAGCCAACTGCTGTTGGCTTATCGCTGCCCCCAGTACTCACTGCCAGGATGACTCTGTCTCGCTCGAGGAGATCAGCCAGTTTGTGCAGGAGTCTTCCTCTGCTTGGGGCATCCATCTGTCTCCATGGAGAGCCCCTCTGGAATGCTGCCTTCGCTGCCTCCACTGCATTATCCACATCAGGCTACACAACACAAACACAAGAAAACCTCAGGTTACAAGGAAGGAGCTGGACAATGGCACAGAACAACCCCCCCAGGCTGCTTCCAAGTTGATGCTGTGGTGCCCAAACCCAAGTTGTCCAACAAAACCACTTTCATTTCACTGCATTTGAATTCAAGCTGGGAATATGTTTTAGGTTTGGCCTGGGCTCATAAACAACCTTGAGGTCTGAACACCAATTGGGTCTTTCAAGGGTAATTTAATGTAACTGACTTGTTTATAAAATAATCCAGAATCATGTTCCTGCCAATACAGGATGTGACACTGGGGGAGGATGAAGAATCATGACAGGCCACTGACCTACATGAATTAGCCTCCTCTAAACAAGTGTGGGCAGGAAAATCCCCCATGAGATCAAGATTTTACCCAGGGAAGTAATTACAGCTCAGATCCCACCATCTATTTCCCCTAGAGCCCATGCCAAGGCAGTTAACACACTAAAAATCACCCTTAGATCCTAGAACAAATTCCCAGAACATTTCTACCAGATGGGAAAGGTTTCACTGTTCAGTGCTACGACAGATTTCCCTGCACACACTTAGTGCCATTCTCTCTTCACCTCCCAACAGCTTTACCATCTTCTGGAACAAATCCACCTCTGTTTAACAAAGTTACTACCAAATGGGGAACAAATTTCCCTATCTTCCCACACCATCACCCTCTGTGCTTCATGCATTTGCTCTGGCCACAGTATGCCCTGGACTCCTCTCTTCACCTCAGATACATTGATTAAAAAAGTGAAGCCAAGGGCTCCCAATCCAACAGAATCTATGGAAACGCTGCCACCAACATCCACAAGGCCAAGGCTGTACCCCAGGCACTGATAAAGCTTTGGAGAGACTCCTGCTGTAGGTAAGGTCTGGCACAGACCAAGCCTCACTTCAGCTGATGGAGAACTTGCACCTCACTGCAATATATGGCTTGAAGGGTGGGAAGGGAGGGAGGGTGTCAGACTTTGATCATTCCACTTCACCAGTTGCTCTCATCGATACTTTTTCTCAAGTCTTGGCTGGCTACAGTGTGGAAATAAGCCTCTGTACTGATCCAACAAGATCTGGCCACACCCTCCTCATGGTGGGGGGGATGTGTGGTGCTCAAGAAAAAAATGTTGTTGGGAGACACACTGCGTTCTTAAAAAGTTCATGGTCAAACCTGCAAGTTACCACCTAAAACAATGGCACCTTACATTAAATTTGTCTCCATTTCTTTACAAAGAAACAACACAGCTTTGAAACAGTCTGACCTATTCTCTCAGGAAAATAAATCCATCTTTTTGGAACAGCATTGATGGGAAGCCATTGGAGGAAACTTGTGCTGTCACAGTATGGCTCATGGCATAGGACACTGGTGATGCAGAGGTGTCCAGAGCCACTGAGCACACACAGGCAGGTCCTGCCTGGGGCCTATCACCCATGGGCACAACAGGCCTTTCAATGGCTCACTCTGCTGAAGTTGATCTGGATTCAGCCTGGCACATCACAAAAGCCAGAAGGCACCACCAGCCTCTTCTGTATCCCTCATCCTGCCTGCTGGAATGAAGACTTAAGCTGAAAAAAGGCAATATTTAATGTGACAGAGCAGGAAAAGGAACACAAGCGTGCCAGGTTTGCACAAGTATTTCCTTAGCAGCAATTAATTAGTTCTGCAACCAGGCTGGGAGCACTGATGTGCAGGGAACTGGGTCTGCAGTGGTACAATGCCCTTGGTAGTGAGGGTCTTCCCTCCACCCTGGCACTCAGAACAAGAGTGAGATGACTGCATGGGCAGAGGACTTCAATGCATGTCCAGATCTTCCCCAGTCTCTAAAAATGGGAGCATTTGGGAGTCCTGCAAATGGGAGCCCTGCTGCAACAGGCTCTCCTGTAGAGACAAAAGTAAAGACAACCATCTTTCTCAGACATTCTGGGTACAAATAGTGGCTCAGAGCCTGCAGTCACTGTCACACAGGCAAACAGGTTTTCCCTAAACACCCTCAGGGTAGCACAACCAAGTGATATCCTGAGAGCCTTTCTGCACAGCCTCAATAGGCCTGAGAGACCAGCAAAAACAAGGAAATTCTTCAGGAAGGCTGAAATGCCATTCTTAATCCATCCTGTTATGACTAGGCATTAGGGGAGTCTGAATGGCATGTTCATTGCAGGCATGTTGCAATAGGTAGGCACAAGGCGTGACAAAGTGACTCTGAACTGTCAAGGTGCCAGGAACACCCTGTGGTGCACAAAACCACAGAAGGTGGAGATCCATGCATCCTGGTGCTCCACTTGGACCTATAACAGATTTACTGAGCATTACATAAAAAGCTCCACTAAGAATATTAAGATTGCAAAGTCTTTACAGTGTTGAGAAATGCCTGCAAACCTTCATATCCACCTGGGATGTTTGAGTTATGATACAACCCCCAGTTACACAATCACATACCTTCCCCCCTAAACAAACTGAACACTGTTCTTTGTTCTAAGTTGCCTTGTCCATCTTCCTCCTCTACCTCAAGTCCAGCTCATTGCTGCTCCTTTTTTCTTTCCCATCCTCTTTTCCTCTCTCCTGTCCCAGCAGCAGGCTGCAGAGCACAGTGAAGACAGTAACTTCACTGGCTCTGTGAGTGGGGAAAACACCTGCAAAAATGCCTTGCTCTTCTTCAGTCTCAGGGTTCCCCAGAGTGATCCAGTGAGGAGATGTGCCAGGAATGGAGCACACCCACTGGAGACCCTCTTTCTTCAATTCACCTACTGACTTCTTCAAAAAGCCTCCCCTATGCACATCTTTGGAAAGGCACTCTTCTGACATAGGGCACAAGTTTTTCAGTTAGAAGAGGTTCCCTGATCTGCTCCCCTGCAAACAGTCCACACATTGAATTGCTTTAAAGTTCCAAACTCAAATTCAAAACACCTACAAACAGCATCCTAACAGCCTGAAATGTCCAAAATCATTACTGAGGGAGTTGCAAGTTGGCTGTGGTCTTACCTCAACCTGCCACTTATAATCTGAAGGGGACAGGTTGACTGTGAAGAAATCCCTCTCACAACCCTTCAAAGATCCACACAAGAGTGAACTGTTTAGAAATTATCATGACAGAGACATGACAGCCACAGCTGTGGACCTGCTGCCCATGCTCTGTGGCAACTGAGCTGGGCACTCCTTTGAGGAAGGAGCACTTTTCTCCTGCCCTTGATGGATGTCAGCAAGCTGCTAGAAGGAAAAAAGTCTGTCTTCAAGTGTTAGGGACAGCATCAGTTTCTCCTTTTCCATTATCAACCTGGCAAACAGTTGGACATTAAGCTTTTATTTGTGAGGTATCCAGCATGCAGTGGAAACATCCACCATTTTATTTTCAGGGCTTCTTTTTCCACACAGACTTTTCTTTATCCCTCAACTGTCCCATCAAGGACAATTCTATAACTAAAGAACAGATAACAAAACCTTTGCTTCTAGGCTTAAGCATTGGCCAAGTTTCAGCACCAGACTAAACTGTCATCGCTGAGATATCAGCTGCCAAATTTCCACCCCTCACGTGCAGCCTAAGCAAAACACTCTGCATGGCCAGGGAGGGGCAGGTTTCTGTTCAGGGCTTAGGAAGGGGAGCTCTGCTCCCAGCCTGCAATGAAGGCAGAGCCAAACATTGGCAGAGCACAGCTGAAGCCAGAGCCAGTAGCAGTAACCACCACCCCTGCAGTGGCACTGGACAGCACAGCAAGTACAGAGGCACATGGGGACACCAAACATAACTCACAGCTTCCTGTGGTGACACCAGCAGACTGGAGTTACAGCCCCAGAAGGGGATGAACCAGAGCAAGGGAAGCCTCAGGGACCTTAGTTTGCCAGAAGAGAGTAGGACATAGTCAAGTGCCATCAAAAGGCAAACAGCTAGTTGGGGATGGTTGTCACCCATGACTCTTCAATTAATCCAGATCCAGGTCTAATCCCCACTCAGTTTCTTGGAAAAAACCTAGTTAGACCAAAATAATGTTTTAAAAGGTATAATGTAGAGAAGAGGCTTTCAGCACCCAAAGCACAGCTAGCTTACATTTTAGCTGCAATTTCTACAAAGAAATCAGTCAGCTATAGTGAGTATTTAGGGGGAGAGAGCTCCACTGACTGGAAAAGTTTACAGTGACCCCCTGCAAGCTAGAAGCTGACAGGGACAAATCTCAAGTAGGCAAAACCAGCCTGTTAGTTGTGTATAACAATTTTCTGTAGCCAACATTCAGAAGCAGGCACAAACTGCTCATGTAATATTCTGTAGCTGCTTGAGGAGACACTTAGCTCAGGGAACAATAACAACGTCATGGTTTCTGCCTATCAAAATACAGTTGCATCAGAGTCAGCTTCAATTCCACTGTTTACATGCCACTGCAATTAAACACAGTTGTGTCCTACCCAGTCAGGATAAAGGAATTACACATAATGTTTGGCTCTGCCTCGATGTGTAATTGCCCCATGGATGCACAGATCCCCAGTGGCAATAAGTCTTGGAGGCTGCCTCACATGCACTGGACAAGCTTGAATACCAAGAAAAAAATTTCAGTGCAGGGAGAAATGGCCACACTGCCCATCACTTACTGCCCACAGCAATGAGCTACCAAAGCCCTGGCACAGCACAGCAGCTGTGAATCACCTTCTCATGACTTCCTGCACAAAGCCAGATGTTGGCCCAGCTCTTTTCCATAGGTCAGACCAGTTGGCCCATACATGATGAGCTGCTTTGGACAAAAAAAGTGTCACATGGGATTATTCTTCACCTCAGACTGTTACTAAACCCAAGCAGTTACATCTCATGTTACTTTACAGCACACCAGGGCCAGCCAGGGACTACCAGAGCTCTTGAGATACTAAAAACTTTGGTTTTAGTGAGAGCTGCCCCATTTGTGCAGGAGACCAGAACCCACAATACCAGCTGGAAAAGTAGCACCACATCTCCAGCAGCAAGTGCTCAATGTTCCCATGACTGAGCTTAAATTCCCCCAAGTACTCAGGTTATTTGTGTTTAAAAAAGGGCGAGTTTCAGTTCAGTGTCTTCAACAGGCTGCCCTGCAGCTGGAGTATAAACCACCCCCAACATAGGGTCCAAATCCTGTCAGGGGTGTGCACACACCATCATTGCTATTTCCTCAGGCTGGCTACTTCCTTCCAGTCTATGGCACAAGAATGATGCTCAATCTCATTCCTCTGACAGTGTTCAGCAGCCAGTTCCTATCAGGGAAAGTGCCTCTGGACAGGATTGATGCCTCCCAAGCCATGTAATTCTTGGGCAGCACATCCAGTGTCCCAGACTTCCAGCTCAGGCTGGCCAGATGGATGTTGTTGTTAAAAGCCAGATTTTCCTCTGTGTGCTTCCCTACAAAAAAAATCCCCTAGGCAATGTCTTTTGCACAGTTTGTCCAACAACACTTACCTTATCTCCTTCCTCGATGTCACAAATTTTCTCCAGCGTTGAAGGGTTGTAGGTGGGGAACTTCTTTCCACTTGTAGACTCGTGCCATTCATTGTTAATGAATATCTGAAAAGAGAGCAAGGGGAGTGGGATGGGCAGGAGAAAGAAAAACTGATACAGACAAAAAAGCCCACAAGTGCTCTTCAAGGGTCCAGATGCTCTTCAGCTTCCACCCATGGCAGAGTCAAGTGCACTCAGTCTCTCTCCCAGGGGCACTGCTGGCAATACAGAATTATTTCTACAAACTTTGTGCACCCAGGTAGTTTTGAGCCAGAGGAAGGCAGAGCAAGGGTCCCACACAGAACAACACTGGGATTTGGCAGTGAGAAATGGGCAGTTTTTGGAAATACATACATCTCCATGGGAACAGCAAGCAGACACCAAGAGAAACTTGTATGGTTGAGGCAGAAGGAGCCCCTTGTTACATATTGCTGTACAATTATTACTCGGCTGTTTGTGCCCTGCCCTGGGCTACCACCACAGCTTGCTCCCCTCTCCAGCAGTGTCCGCTGGAGGCGGGTTCTGGCTCGGTTATACCTCACCATGCCTTGTCACAGGCCAGATCAAGCCTCCCACATCACTTGGAGTCATCTGTGACAAGATTTAAGTGTTTCAAAATATTGCATTTCCAGAGCAAGAACAAACAGTCCCAGAATTGCGTAACTGAAAATGCATTAAATACTGGAGTGCTGTTACTCACTATAAACAGAACATGAATACCTATATACAATTAATCGATTCAACATGCATCTTATCCACACTGTGATCTGACTTGGCAGTGTTGTATTTTATAAATATACTTTAAATAAGATTAGATGAAGTAATCTTTATTAGTAGCCTGCTAGTGGCTGTAAGCTAGTACTTTTATTTGGAAGCCATCCACATTTGCAATCTTGTTTATGAGTCTCTACACACCACCAGGAGATTAATGTTGCATCTCTTACACTCGGAATTCCCACTGCTTTGGGTCATAGTTTTCTTTCCTGAAAGGACTTTTTCTTACTATTTCTGCATAAAGCATCAAAAGAGTAATTGGTGTAGAAGCTGCACTGCTGGACCCACCTGTTTCACAAAGGCTGAGAAAAAGAAAATGTCACAAAAAATGTTGCCAAGGGAAGTCACAAGAAAAGATACAATGTTAGAAATATTAACTGCAGTTTAGCACACCAGCGCTCACAAACTACCTCCGCTATACATCTTAACATTTACACATTTTAACTTCTGTTTTTCTTCATTTCCCAAATGAAGAAAAGTTGTATTATAAATGTGAGAAATCTGACAGGAACCATAAAATTGCAGTATCAGGTATATATTCACAAACTAAGCATTGGGGAGGGATACTGATTTTTCCTTTGCATTCAACACTAATTCTGTGGGAAAATGATGTTCCTACTAAGTAATAAAACACAAGAGTGACAAGACCAGGCTGTTTTAAATATAACATATACACTGGCAACATTCTGGGAATCCACCACATATCAAGAGTCCTTGGTGCCAGGAGTTGAAATCAAATCAAACAGTACATCAGCAATTCATGTTTCATAGCCAAAATTTGAGACAAAGAATTGTGGACAGATCACTTCCATCACACACGCATGACAAGCACTAAGCTTCTCAATAAGAAAGATCTTTGTTGAAAAACTTTGCCTCTCCCCCAGCCCCATAACTGGTAGAACCAAAAATAAAAACCTCCTCTAGGCACAGGGAAGCACGCTGTCAGCTGTAAACATCTGGTGAAACTCAGAGCTTGCACAAAACTCCTCACAGCTTTATGAAAATTGACTGCTGCTCATTATTTTCTCAAAAGCACCGGGAGCATCAGATCAAACATCAAACCCACACTTTTAATTTACGTTGGTTTCCATTTTAAAGATACTACCTTGACTCTTTTAGCGCTCACAGTCTCTGGCGAAACTGTGGAGCACAAACTGCGTGTTTTAAAAAGTACACGGCTGCAGGATAAGATCCCTAAGGAGTGTTTAAAAGTGTTCACAACAATAAAAATAACAAAAACCAGAACATTTGGATGTTTAAGAAGAACTCAAATGGCCGTGTCCATTTTGGACGCAGGAAAGAGCTGTTTGTGCAGCATTACGCCATTCTGCAATCAGCAGCTGCAGATCCAATTTGCTGCTAAATGACGAGTTTATCTGACAAATAAAGAGTAGATAAATTTCGGATGTTAAAAATTAATCTAGTCCAGTGATTACTCCTAATTGCTAATCTGTTTCAATACTTTGGATGCCTAATTCAAATCAGCACCTCGCTGGATAAACTATCGCTGTTCACTCCTTCTCGCTTCAAGGGAATGAGCTTCAAATTTTGTTTTTTCCTTATACTTAACACAAAAATGCAATAGCAACACGCTCATTCAGCCCCTCCAGCTCTTGTAGTCCAGGGACAAAGTTGAAATTATGGCAGCCAAGCGTCCTCAGCAGCATAACCAGCCGGGACACTTTCCCCACCGCACAAGGCGGTGGGTCAGGCTGTTGTGGAACAAAAAGCGACCCTGCAATCGCAGAGCTACAGCTGCACCAGGAGCAGGGATTTCTGCAGCCCTGCTCAGCTCCAAGCCAGCCCCACCTCTGAGGGACAGAGGTATCAAGCTCAGGAGCTTTTCGTTTATACCAAAAGGTCAGGGGCAACTATTAAAAGATAAACTCAGTGGAGAGCAGGGAGGTGAGGGTTTGTGTGGGTTCAGAGCCCGACTGCACATCCCGTGGGGAGGCCATGGAGTTGGGATGAAGAGCCACCGACACGAGCGCTGCTCCTCTTGTGGAGCTGCAGGATGGCTCCAGTCTCACGGCAGAGCCTTTCCACAAGGCCCAGTCCTGCCGGACACCAGCCCTGTGCTCGCCACCACCCAAACCCACCACTGGCACGGAGCCACCTTCCCACAGGGGAGCTGTGGGTCAAGGACGCTTGAACACAACCCCAGCAAAGGCTTCCTGAGGGATAAAGCTCTCCTCGCCCTGCCCAGGCTCACCCCATCCAAATCGGATTTTGCTGAGCGCCAGCGAGGAGCTGGAGGCGTTCACGGGTAGGTTGGGAGGGGAAGATGGTGTCAGGCGCCACAGCCAGGGAGAGGAGCCCAGGCGTCTGGGGAAAGCAACAGTTTTGGTGGAGTTATTTTATTAAAAAGAAAAAGGTAGATTTCTAGCAACAGGGATTGAGGCAAGTGTTGCTCTATTAGAAACGCCACTGTCATCTGCTTACTCAACCTCAAACCCCCATAAACCTGCTATCTCAGACAGAAGAAGGAATAAATGAAGGTAAAAAAAACAACACTGAGGGTGGAAATTTTGTATTAAAAATATAACACCTCACCGCCACCCTGACTCCACGGAGCATCGGCGACACCACGGCGAAGCCCACCCGCCGCCCAGCGCCCCACGCCTGGCGGGCTCACCTTGGTGTACTTCACCTCCAGGTTGCGCAGGGGCCGCGGCAGCGGGGGCACTTTCTTGTCGGGCTGCCCGTTCTCCACGGCACCGTTGAGGGCGGCCATCGCCCCGCCGTCGAGCCCGCGCGCCTTCTGCCCGCTGACAGCGCCCGCGCCGCCTTAAGAGCGCCGCGCGCGCCGCCCGCCCGCCCCCATTGGCCACCGCCCCCCGCCTCGCGCACCGGCCCCGCCCCCCGCGCCCCGCCCCGGCCCCTCGCGCGGCCGCAGGTGACGGGCGGCGCCGCCCCGCCGAGGCTCCGCGCGCGCCGCAGGGGCGGGGGGGGCGCCCGCGCGCCGCCTCAGGGCCCCCACAGTGCTCCGGCCCCGCTGTCCCCACAGGGGTCACAAAGGGCTCCCGAAGGGCGACTCGCAGGATCCCAAAGGATTCCCCTCAGGATCCCAAAGGGCTTCCAAAGAGCTCTCCACGGGGTTGCAAGAGATTCTACTCAGGATTCGCCTCAGGCCATAAACGGTTCCCTTCAGGCTTTCCACGGAGTCCCTCAGGGCTCCCTAAAGGGCTCGGACATTGCTCCCTCAGGGCTCCCCGTGCTGTTCCCCGCAATCCTGCAGGGCTCCCTCAGAGCTCCACACACGGCTCTGACATTGCTCCCCACGGGACTCCCGAGGGCTCCCCATAGGGCTCCCTCAGGGCTCCCCGCAGCCGAGGGCAGTGAGTGAGGGGAGCTGGATGTGCCCAGATGGGCTTTGGGGAGTAGAGCAGCCACCCTGGCTTCCCTGTAAGAGTGACACTGGGGTGGGCATGGGAGGATGTGCCCTCTGCTGCCTTCTGCTTCTGCGTCCCACCAAAACCCACCCAGAAGTCATCCATGGGAGGACCCTTGCAGGGAATAAAACCACTGTCTCCCAGCAAGAAGGGTCTTTTTCTGCTATTCCTGGTGCCCTGACATCCTTACCTCAACCTGCTACACCTCATCCTTAACTCAGTGCCTCTGGAGATCTTTCAAGGACTGATAAGAAGAGAAGAACATGACATCAAATGTCTGATGTGCATCTGACAGCAGCTTCTCCACATTCCTGTGTGGGTACAGAAGTCTGGTACCAGTTTCACCATCCCAGTCTGACTATCCCAGTCAAAGGACTCCAGCCAACTGGGGCAGGACCAGGCCCTTCCACTGCAAAGTCCTACACTGATAATAGCATATAATAACTTGATGCTCACAGTAGCGTACTTGGAGTGCTGAGAAAGATGCTGTCTTTCGAGAAGTCCTGAAGGATATGGAACATGTCTTAAGTGACAGATCTAGGCTCTGAGCCTGAACAAGTTCATTATGTATTGCTTAACTTTATTCTGCATAAAATATGTGTAAGTCTTTGCAGGCTGAGGGCCAGGACACTCGGAGCACCCTCACACCCCCACACACATGGAAGATAATACAACATATTTTCCATATAACAAGTGGCAAGATGCCAGAAGTTATCTTCCAAAATGTTCTGCAGAATCTGTAATCCCCAGCAATAGTCAGCACTTTGCTGTTAGAATACTTAAAAATACTCAGAGCTTCCAAAGGCAGATAGCCCGTGATATCACAGTGGCGTAGATTTACTGCTGATTCAGAAGGGAAAGTACCTTGATGAATCATATCCCACTCCCTGCAGCTTTGAGGATGTTTTTGGAGATCCTCTGCCCAGGTGAAAACCTATCTGATGGTGATTGGTGCAGAAATATTTATTTCTAAGCTGTCTGTTTTTAGCTGTCCAGTTGCTATTTCCCACAAAAGTTACAAATGTACGCAAGCTAGAAGAAATCTCTTAGCCAAATCCCAATGTATTCCTAGTCCCAATGAAGAGTGTATCCATTTCTGTCCGTACCTTGCCCACAGAAACACTCAGTGGAAGTGGAAAGTACTTGTGCAACTAGAGGACAAAATATCAGGATGAGGAGAATGATGAATAAGAAGTTCCAGAATAAGCAGTATCTAAAGAGTCATTCCAGTGGGTTGTCTCATGAGGAATGACCTTGTGTCTTATCTCTGATGAGAAAGATTTTATACAGGACTCTCCTGGGAAAATTATTGCATCTTTGAGTTAATGTTGGTGTAGTGTGAGATACATCTAAGGCAGAAATTCCATGTACAGGGTTTGGGGATGTGTAAGACTTTTAAAAGGTTGTACAAAGTGAATCAGCAACATACAAATGAGCTGAAATAATAGACTTTAAGGGATATACATAACTGTGTGCAGCGTTTCCTCTGATAACGTCACAGGAAGAGTAACAGAATGTTCTGCTGTCAAAGAGTTTTGTGGACACTGACTGGTCCCTTGTTGGGAAAACTCAATCCTGGCATAAGCAGGAAGTCCACCAGCCCCAGAAGAGATATGTCTTTTGTCACCAGATGTGTCTTTTGTGCTTCTACCAGATCCACAGAGGTGGAAATACATCTCCAGACTTCTGAGTGGGAGAAGCTTTAAATGCATCAGCAGAGCCCTGATCAGAACAAGTGTGAGATGTTTTACATTCATTCCTGGGCCTCAGGAGTGCCATGCCACCACTAGGATAGAGGGACTGAAAAAATGGGTTTTACCTAGGTTTGCAACAGGATCAATGTGTCAGAAACACAGGCACGAGGAAAAGCGTCCATTGATGAGAGGTCACACCACCGAGTCACCCTGCTGTGTTCTGCTGTTGCAGAGATCTCAGCAATGTGTCCTTAACCTGCTGCAGTGACAGCAATGGCTGTGTATTCCCTGGAGCTGCTCAGCAGAGCTGTATCTCAGAGAGTTTTTACACTGTCAGTACACCAGCTCTGCTCTGCCAAGCAGAACAGAGATCACCTTCCCACTGTGCACTGTGGACGTGTGCACTCTTAAGTTTGCCACCATGAGTGAGACCTGAGCACAGCTCTCTGTGCTGTCCTGCCTGTCTGTGCCAAGTGCAGTCCTAGGACATGTTCCTGCTATGATATAACAGTCTCCCTGTCTCTTAGGGATGCCAAGTGTCCCTGTAGGAATTCATTTCTCTTACTTCCCAACCTTATTTAACCTTAATGAATGGGATATTGCTGCTGGTAACTCCTCCAAATACACTCTGCTGTATCCTATGCCCTGGCTCCAGCCCAGGAGTGCAGGGATACAGAGGGTCAGTGAAGACATCTCCACACTACCTGGAAATAAGGTGTTTCTAGACCCCTTTGGCATCCTGCCCCATGGATGAAGAGATTTGGCAGTGGGACACACATTAGAGGGCTCTGTTTGCCCAGCCAGTGGTGCTGTAGCCATTGACAGATACTCTACAAACTGATCAGTTGATATTTCAAAGATTTTTTTTTCTTCTAGACCTCAGCCTGTGCTTCCAGCTGACCAGCAGTGCTGTAGCTGTGAAGAGTAGTCAACCTGGCACAAAGCCAAAGCTTATCCCACTTATTCTCCATATACCCCGAAGCCCATGCACACACAAACATAAATACGTGTGTGAAACAATATACTCTGAAAGGCTACTGAGGCTCTACGCTCCAGCATTCAGCAGCCTGGAGTGTCCAGAATTTGCCTGGTTTTCCTCATCCAGATGAACTGTAATTGAGTTATCCACACCCTTTTCCTACAGGCATCCCCCTCACTCTGCATTGGCAATGGTTGCTGCTCCTGAGGGAGCAGCTCCCCTCATGATTTATTCTCCTCTTGTTTAATGTGCAGCGAAGGGGCTTTTTACTGCCTGTTATTCAAACTGTGCTTTGGGCACAAAATTATTCATTTCCGTATGGTTTTTCCATGGTGCTCATGACAGCAGTGTCTGAGAGTTTCACATGCACTGTTTCCTTTTCCAGTCATTTTGAGAAGATGCTGACCCTGTATTATCAGTGAGGAAAGAAGGCAGACAGGGATGAATAAAAAAAGGGTCTTCATAATTTCGGTTTCCCGATGTGAGTCACCCACAGCCTGAGTGCTCTGATGACAGATATTCAGAGCTCAACTCCAGCAGTCATTGCACAGGGTGGATCTGAAATTCTCCCACCTAAACACCCAGGTAAGGCAGAAAGTGCTGGTAAGTGCATTGCTTCCCAGTGACTTTAATCTGTGAATTTTCTGGTTTTTGTACATTTACCATTCCTGTAACTATTATTTCCCATGGGTAGTCCTCTAGAGTTTGAGTTAATTCTTCTGAGGAAACTTAAAATCCATACTTTTCATCAGTCTTGACCAAATTTGCTGTGAGATGGGTTAGTAGCAGAATGGACTGTTTTGAACTGTGGTGTGATGGGCACTTTATGGGCTCCCTGGTAGCAGAAGTGACTGATTGATAAGGACTGGCCATGTGAAGGCAGTGAGATGTGCTTTGCCAGCACATTTTGATTTGCTTTGTTTTTCCAAATATATTCTGGTTGCAAGATAGTGATAATTGAACTGCTGCCTTCAGTTGTGAAACACATTGCAAATATCACCAAATTAATGAAAAAATCTCCCATTCTTTACCAAAACTAGCTCTACTCAGTTTATCAAAGTATTCACATACATTTTCAAAAGGATTTGAATCCAGAGAGGTTCCTTAAAAGGTCAAAATAAAAAAGATCACCCTGTCTTGAAGATACCATGGAAATGGTATGTCTTATGTGTTTTTATGTTTTTATGTTTATGTCTTCTGGGGTTTTTTTGTATCAATCCAACCTCAATTGGTCTGTGCTGGTGCCTACTACAGCCCTTCTCCACTGAGAGTAGTAGAGAGGGGTTGTAGACATGGGATATATTTTGGATTGTGAGCAGCCCCATGAACTCAGCACCCTTCCGTATTTGTGTTGCCCTTCTCGTGCCTTGTGGGTTTAAGCTTCAATTTTAATATGGCTGTGACTGAAGAACAGTTTATTTTCCTGCTCCTCTCCACCTCCAAAAGTCCTGTTAGTAAAGGTGGAGAGAGGTGATGTGAGATACTGTAAGATGCTGTTTGTGCAAACATTTGTAATCCCAAACATGACCTCATGATGCAAACCAGGACTTTGGCGGGTCAAGACAAAACACAGCCTTTTTATGCTTCGTGCTGTAATTACTTCATGAAGCAAAATCCTCAGTCAAATTAATTTTCTTCATGCATATTGTAGGTATTAAACTGCGACTGTGCACAAGGATTGGCCTTTCCTTTAGCTAGCCTGGCTCCAAAAGTAAATTGGAAAAGTAAGTGGCAAGGAAATAACAAACAGATGAACATTTTGAAGCCTTTTTTTGAAGGTCTATTTCCTCTAGTCTTCACTTCTCCCTCCCAGGCCAATCATTGGAAGATGAGGAGAATGGGAGCAGGAACAGAAGCAAGTGTGAGATAACCTACTAAGATAGTGTCTGTGCCATGGAGAAGTTCAAGGACCTGTTTCCTTACAAACCATTCAGTGTGTCTGGCACCGCAGAGCTGATGGGAACCACTCCCTGCATTGATCTGGCGATGCAGACCTAGGATTATTTACCTACAAACAGCTATTGTTTGCATGATTGGCAAATGAAAAAAACAAATATGTTCATTTTCTCCACAGATCATGTTGCTTCCTACTTTCTCCTGATAAGAGGCAAATGGGGACGGTGCCCAGGTTTTGGAAGCAGTGGTTGTCTAGGCAGGAACTGAGAAGCCTAAAATGTTCTTTCTTCTTCTGCTCCTTCCTCCCCGTCTCTTTGCTCTCACTCATCATCACATCTGTTCTGGGCCCAATGCCCAACAGTTCTGCATTAACGCCTCAGTACACACAGGCTCACACAGCTGAACAGTTTGCAGTGCAACGTCCCCAGTGCTGTCATGTCTTCCCGAATCAAGCTCCTGCACTTTTGTTTACAGGAAGAATCACTCAGTTTCGGAATGGTACTTGTGAGCTGTGCCCAGCTGATTCGAGACACACCAGCTCTTCCCAGCGAAATGGTTTTGAAGGGTTCTGTCATGAATCTAGGAAATACAGAACAGAGCAGGTAAACAAACATCCTTAGAGATGATCCCATCTCAGACCTTGATCCTGCAAACCCACACGGGCTTAATGTTAAGCACATGAACAGTCCCAGATGACTTCAGAAGAACTACTCACATACAGTGCAGAGCATTTGCCAGATCAGAGCCTTTATGTCTAATTGCAAAATAAAAGGCAAGTCTCCCAGTTCTATCAACTGTAATGAATTGTTATTAGCAGCACAATTTAAAATAGCTGCAGGGCAGATCCCTGGCAGACCACTGGGGATGAAGTGATGTGGACTTGTTGCAACAGAACCTGGAAATACTTTTTCTTGGATAAATTGCCATGCCAGTCATATGAAAGAGTAACACTGTGATGAGATTGTTTTTGTAGGCTTTGACCCGTGCAAGGCTTTTTTTTTTTTTTTTTTTTTTTGTGGCTATTCTCTGTACAATTCCTCTCTTTTCCACCTTTTGGGTTGAATTCTGCTGTTTGAACTAGGAGTCGCCTGGTTAGTTTGCTCCTAACCTTAGCAGTACTTTCTGTGAAGATTTGATGATGCTTGGGTTTCCAAAAGCACCTTCACAAGCCGCAGTGGGAAAAAGCCAAACCACGGCCCCTGTCCAGCAGGCTCTTTGGCACCGGGTCAGCATCCACGACCCCGGGCTGTGCGCGGGGTCCCATCCGTGTCCCCTCGGGTGAGGGGCTGGGCAGCACAATGGGCGACATTGTGTCCCGTCTCTGCCTCTAACGGCGAGGCGGGGGACAGGCGAATCTGGGGGCACAGAGAGCGAAACCCACCCATGTCCGTTAATGAAGGGCCAGCCCCGGGCCCTCATTAGGAGCCCGCCGGGCCGTGCCCCTGCCCCGCCGCCCGCCACTGCCGGGGCCGAGCGCGGAGCGGCCGCGGCGCTCAGCGGGCGCGGAAGGTGGCGCGGCCTCTCCGGGCTGGCGTTTGCACCTGGGGCTGCCGCGGTTTAATGGACTTTAACACATGCAAACAAGAGCTTTTGTGTGCGGGCACAAAGGCTGCCCCGGCGCGGGGCTCTCCCCAACACTGCCGCATTGTTTCCCCTCCGCTGCTTCTTGTCACCCTCCTTGTCAGAGTTTAATGAGGACAACGAGGTTTCGCAGGCTCATTTCGCACTTCAGCAACTTTCTAACACTTCTCTAACGAGGGAGAAGGGGCCGGAGTGATCGGGGGTGCAGGGGAGGAGCAGCCCCGGAGAGACCCGCAGCCCCGGGGCAGGTGCGCCCGGGACCGAGCCGGGATGCGGGGCCGAGCCGGGATGCGGGATGCGGGGCCGAGCCGGGATGCTCGGTCCCTTCCAGCCCATCTCCGGCACCTCGACGTGGCTCAGTTTAAAAAATCCAACCAACTGCGCGATTTAAGCTCGGCCGAGAGGGCGGGAGCGTCCCCGTGGTGCCCGGAGGAGCAGAGAGGCTGCGGGGAGGCGGTGTCCGCTGGTACCGCGGGGGGCAGCGGCAGGGACCGGCCCCGTGGCTCGCTGTGAGGCATCTTCCCGGAGCACGTAGTTTTCCCGGGGCAAATAACTTTCCCGGGAGCAGGTAGCATTCCCCGGGCTCTCCGGGCCGGAGATCGGCTGTTTTCTCACCTCTCCGCCGAAGCCGAGCATCCCTCCCGAAGTCGAGGAGGGAGCGGGGCGGATGCTCGGCTGCTCTCCTCCTACCCCGGGACAGTTTCTCCCAGCCCCGACCGTGCGTTCGCCCGGCACCGCTCGGCGCGTTCCGCTGCCCCGGGGTGGAGCGGGATTTCGCGGTGCCGGGGACCGGCGGGCGAGGGATGCCAAGCGGGGTCGGTAAAACTGCCCAAACCCCAGATTTGCACCCTTCAAAGCCCTCGAGGTGTTGTGACTGCTTTGGGCTTTGGGGAGCAGCCTTGCCCTCGGGCTGGCTTTATTTCCCCCTCAAGACAGCCAACGGTCCCAGGCAGATCGTTGCTGCGGTTTTCAGTGTTTTAGATGGAGATTTTGGGGACGATTTGCCTTTGGCCTTTGTGAATCCTTGTTTCTGCCTCCTGTTCTCACGACCGAAATCTCCCCTCCGCTTTTTTTCTTACTTCCCTCTTCTGTGCGTGTGAGAAATTTGGAAAACTCGAGAAGTCGTTTAATGCAAAGGGATTTTAAAACACAAAAGTATGCTGTGAAAGAAGGAAAAAACCCAACACCCCAACCACTTAATTAGATACTTACCGAAGGAGTCATTAGAGCCTGCTGGGTATAACACGGTTTATAAGTTCTCTGGCCACAGAGAAACTCAATAATTACTATTTTTCAATTCCCTTACAATGGGATGGGTGAAGGATGGAGTGTGATAAACTTAACTCTGTTCCTGGGCTTTTTTGCAGATTAGCCTTTGGCATTCCCTGGTAAATACCAAGTGAATAGAGACTGTGTGACCACAGTCCCTTGACTTAGGGACAAACATTTCCTCTGTGCATTTTAAATAATGCTACTGCCAAATATTTTGTTACCAGAGATCATTATCCTTTTGAATGAAAACTCGAAGAGTAAAGGCATTGGTTTTGTCTTTGCTGGTGTGGAACAGACTATATGATATCTAGAACAGCAACAAGCTTTCACAAATTGCTATATGATTTCTACTGCCAGGTTCTGTGATATTGGATACGACAAAAATAAAAAAGCCGGGCAGATAGACACAGAAACTCACAGAAACCACCTGTATATTTTGTTTCAAAGGAAAATCTCAGCTATTGTCTTACTGGCTCTGGTTCTGTTAGGCCTTGGATCTGCTTAATCTTTAAAGCTATTCAAACAAATTGAATGATACAAGGCAAGTCTTCTATAATTAATCCGGATTCTTGAATTTTGATACAAACTTTTATGTAACCGAGAAGTTTCTCTCTTTTCCTTGCAAAGACATTAAATAGGCACTAAGTCCTTCTGTCAAGAGTGCTACCATGAACAAAGTTAAAAGGAACAAACCTGGAAATTTTCCCTTCATGAAGAAGAAAGAGATGCAAACATAAAGTCATGGGAGAGCTGGTACTGGTGTCTGGATAGAGACCAAGGTTTAAAGTGGCCCCTGTGCTACAAACCACAGAACATGAACACAGGAATGGTGGTTTGTCCCAGGCACAGCTTCTGCAGGATGTTATTTTGTCAGTTTATCCCAACCTCACAGGGACTCAGTGCTGGCACTCAACGGTCTCATTTGAACCTTTTGAAATGTTTATTCTTTCACTACTACAGTCCAAAGAAAATGGAAATGATGCCATTTGGTATGGAGAAACTCGTGACGTCCACTCTCAGCTGCCACTGTGGATGAGGAAGCTTCAGCTGTGGTTTTCTCCTTCTCATGTTATGCAATTTTCATTTGGTATTTGGCAGAACTGCTTCAGAATGGATACTTTACAGAGCTGTGCATCTTGTGACAAGGCACTGAAATCCCCCAGTAGGAGTAAAATCCCTTGTAGGAGTCAAAACTTTACCTGGGTTATCAGGAAAATAAGAATTATGTTGGGATTTGGGTGGGGGGTGATCTGGACAGTTTGGCTTCAGTGGAAAATCAACACACTGAGAAAGGTCTGTACCTGTCTAGACCTGCTGTGCTCACAGGTTGCAGATACAATTCCCATTGAGGCAAAAAAACCCTCAAAGATCCAGCACAGGTTCAGCCAGTGTCAGCAGCTGTCCAGTTTACCTTACAGCAGATCTACTGACAGCCTCTGCTTTTTGACTCTCCATCTTTCCTCACACCATTTTTCTTCAGATCCTGTAAAATCCCAAATGAGTTGGGTTTTCTTGAGTTTCTGTGTAGTTGTGGGTCTGTCTCTTCATGGACACAGACAGAAGTGGTGCTGACTGTATGGAGAGAACAGACAGCTGTGCCCAGAGTCACATCAGCTGCTGTGCAATCTTGTCCTTGGTCACATCAGGCAACTCCTTCTCTGCTGAATGTCCTACCTCTCATGCCAGGCAACACTTCCACCTTTTACCCATCAAGGTGTAGTGTCAAACCACGTGCCCAGGATGTTGGTGCTCTGTGCCAGCTGTTCACAGCTCGTATCACCAGTGTCTCCAGAAAGGTAATGCCAAGGCTTGTGCTCCATTCCCTGCAGAGCTGTCACATCCTTCAGGTTATCCAGAGACCCTGTGGAGTGAGGCTGTTCATTCTAGGAAGGGAAAAGAAAGAAAATACAGACCCTGGTCCCCACAGAAAAGGGGAACCACCCAAAGTTGCCCATGCAATGGCCCAGACAGGACATTTTTTGGGTGCCAGGTGCTGCTGATGCTCCCGACGCCAAAGCCACTGAGTCTTGTCACAACTGCTCCGCATGCCGGCCCGGAGAGGCCACTGCTGATAACACCCTCCAGGTGTTCAGCCTGAGAACAAAGGCCCTTTTCAGTGGCTGCTGAGAAGGAAGAAGCCTCCTTGCTGGATGGAAAATGGCTTTCCTGGATGGCAATATTTGGTTACAGTATGATCTGTTACTTCAGAAGAAGCCCCGCAGTAGGGAGGGTAATTTGACTCAGGCATGCAAAAAAACATTGTGGGGACTCTTGTCTGCCTCCTTCTTCTCCCCAAAGTACTGAAACAACATTGAGTTGTGATGTTTCATACAAGCAAAGTAAAACTGGAATCTGGGATCAAAATATGCCTCATCTTGGTACACCCATTGTCATGGTGGGGAGCTGCGTCATCATCCTGAAGAACCTGGGCTCTCTGAAGAGCCCCTGTCACTTACCTGGCTGGACAGCACACAAAACAGTGTCCTCTGAGCACAAAACTGAACTGAGAAAAGCTGTGTGCTGGCATGAGCACAGTCCAGGGGAAGGTTGCACTCAGTCCATGGACCTGACTTTCAATGCTTGTGTTGGAACACCTTAATCAAACATTTTCATAGCAAAACTCGCACTGTTTGCACAGGGACACCCCAAAGATAATTTGGTCCCCTGGATAAGGATGAGGAGATGGGTTTGGGTATATTTGGATATATTTTCCAAGTAGCTGTGCATCCTCTGTTTTGGCATTGGAGGGATTTCCAAAAGGGAAGGTCTGGTGACCACCGACCGCAGCCGTCTAGAGGTGGCGCATTCCCCCTTTCCCACAGACCCAGCTGCCAAGGGAAGGAGTACAAGCACTGCTGTCATGTTGTCCACGTATTTTCAAAACCTGTGTTCCTACCACCAGCTGAAGGCTTTCTGTGCTCTCCTACAGCCTCACCATAGTTATAGTGTCCATGGGGTATGCCCAGTATGTTCCCTCCCCACAGCTGCTCAGCCTGCCCCTACATTATCCCTACACCCCATAGGCTGTTCCTCACACCCCAGGGAGTTGATTCCCTCTGATGTGTAGGAGGTGACTTATCTCAAACTATTTTCTCCGCATCTTTCAAGTAGAAGTGAGAAGGATAATCCAAGGAGCATTCCCTCATTGATGAGGCATTTCCCATCTCTAAAAGAAACACAGAGGGATGCTGTTCTCACCTCAATGGTACATGCTTAGTGGAAGAGCAAGGACATGAAACCCCTTTTAAAATATCTGCTTTTCATGCATAAATATATCTCTACATAAAGCTGAACTCATTTTAAATAAGCAGGTGAACAGTAGCACAGATATTGCAGTTTTCAATCAAGCAGTACTATTTCCTATAAAAGACAAGGCTTCTCTAATTCTTCAAATGCACCAGCTCACATCTATACAAATAATGGGATTTGGCTGAGTACAGTTTAATATATTTGATTACTTCCCTTTTATCTAGCTCTAGGTTTACTGTACTTTTCCTTGGATGGCAAATAAGAAGCCCTTTTCTTCTAAGTGACAGCAGGGAAAAGAATCAGGTTGCTAATTTACCTGAGACCCAGGAGTGTGTAATGATAGATGTGTGCTGGAAACTACAGAGTGGGCTTTCTAATTTTGGGGGGAGGAGAGAGGGAAAGCGTGAGATTCGTTAATCTTTCAGACTGATGGTGCTTTTGCTGATGGACTTTCATGGTTGTAATTACACACACATCAGGAAACAAATGCAGTGAGAAGTAGAGTTGACAGGAGGCTGGGACCTAACAAAATGTGTCATACAGGAAGCAATTAAAATGGAAAATCACCGTTCTGCAGACAAACAAGGATACAATGTACTCATGGTTAATCACAGTATCTCTCTCAAAGCAAAGGTTACAGACTTACCCACACGGTGTAGGAAGTGAGCACACACACGGTCCAGGAGAAGTTTGGTTAATGAAGCAGAAATCCTTGTGTAGATGTCCAGCTCTGCAGGTCACCAACGCTTCCAAGGATATGTGCCACCTAGGTGTTTGCATGAAAGATCTCCACCAAAATCTTCTTGAAGAGATGTGAAGGAAAGAGGCAGGTGGGGAGGGAGAAGGGAGGATGGATGGAAAGCAGGCACAGGAGGGTCCCACCTATGGTTTAGGTTTCTTTCAAAATGGGTGGGTTTTCAGCCCAAGGGAAAGCAAAAGCCTGGAGCATGCCCACAATGTGACCGGGTGACCGGATCAAATGATCTAAAGCACCAGCAGCTTTGGGGGAAAGTCACTCTCTAGCTATGGAAAGGAATCTGAGCCTAAGCTGAGTTTGCAGTACAGATGTGCTGTTTGTCTGATTTAGGAAATGCTTTTCTCCTCCTCTCCTGGGATTCCTCTGCCTTCTTCTGGAATCTGGGCAGGTCAAGTTCAAGCCAGGGTTTCTCCTGAGGAGGTACATTCACACCAGCCAAGAGAAGAGCAGTGATGCAGGGAGAGGATGAGGCACACACAAGTCAGTGACAGGGACAGTTCAGATGATGTGAAGCAATACCAGCAAATTTAAAAAAAAAATTTAATATCCTAGTAGATTATACCTTCTTTTTGTTCCTTAGAAGATTCAACCTACTAGTTCTTTCCTGGCTTTATTTTAGCTCGTTCAGATATGACCTTGGTTATCCAGAAAAGCAGAAAGATACCATAATTTCCTATAGACATGTTTGTGTATATTCTATACTTCCAGAAGACCCTCAAAATTCCACTGGATCACCAAGCAAGCAGCTTTTGTCTCTGTTGTTTCATAGAAAAAAAGAGATTGTATCATGGCTTTCAAGTAGAAAAAAAAAATAGAGAAATAATAACATGACCCAACTGCGAAAATATTTTTTTTCATGAACTATACCAATGAATTGGAAATGCAAGTAGTAAAATGAATTGCCAAAAGTATCAAATATATGTTTTCAATAACTTTTTTTTTTGTTACCTAGTAAAATATTTTCCTGGAGAAGGGTTGTTAAACCCCTTGGTGCAATATAAAGGTGCAGTGATGTATTGTCTCAGAAGTGGTTTAATGGAGTTTTGGGGTTCCATTTTTTGTACATACTTTCAACACACGCAGTGCGTGATCAATTTGGATTTATAAAATGCTCTATATTTCTTTCTAAGCAATGATCTTAACTTTTAAAGAATGTTGCTTAGTTAGGAGAGCATGTGTGTGTGTTTGCATTTTGGCAAGGCAGCAAATCACATACAATATTTATGTCATTTGAGAAAAGTATTTGTGCATTTGCCAAAACCAGTCCTTTCTAAGAACCTAAAGGTATTTGATCTGCTCTAAAACACAGTTTTAGGGAGGATTAGGTGTGTGGGAGCACTGGGCAGAGGGAAGACCTGTCCAGTCTGTGGTGTGAAAGGGTAGGATTTTAGACAAACAAACCAGATCTTGTTTCAGCTCAACTCAGACTGTGTTTTTGTTAAAATCTGGTTTTCAGACCTACCTGTGGCTTTGGTGCCAATGAACTGGACTTTTGCAGGGAGATGAGTGGTGCAGGTTGGGCAGCATCACGTGGAGTCTGACCCCAGCTCTCCTGCCGTGCTCCTGTGACAACTCAGAGAAGTCAATTATTATTAAATGTGCAGGGCAAAGATGGCAAAAGGATGATGTCCTGTGTTACACCAGTGATTACCCCTGCTAACTGACCTACTTCATCCATTTCACTGGCAAAAAATAACCAAAAGCTAAGTGTACAGGGATAGGGAAAATGTGAGTGATGCATGATCATGATTTATCCCGATCTCTGTTACTCCTGCTTAATTTATCATAGAATATCCTGAGTTAGAAGGGACTCACAAAGACTATTGATGTCCATCTCCCTATCCACTGGTGTGCCAAGGATCAGGATCTGTCCTGGTATCAGCTGCTGTTGATTCATCTCAGAAGGTGAAAGCCCAGTGCCCTGCTCACACCCCAGCTGGCTGTACAGACCCCCTGAGCTGACATCTTTGTGCCAAATCCAATGATATAACGTTTCACGCAGAGAATTTCTCCATTCCCCCTCCCTTCTTCTTTTGCTTTATCTCTTCCTTCTATCTTCAGCCTGTCAGGACTTTCACATACCTGCAGCTGACAGCTAAGAGATCAGGAACTTTGATGTTGTAAGGGATATTTTATCTCAGGTAATTCTCACCAATTCCTACCTTATTGTGTAGGATATCCAAGGACTCCGAGAGTGAGCAACGCCTTTGTCTGGTAAGATCAGAGCAATTTGCAAGCTTTTCTGGGAACAAGGTCCAATAAAGGGACTTTAGAGATATAATCTGTCAACCCCATTGAGCAGCACTGTGACAGCAGCCTTAGGATTATTGACAGTTTAAGCATCACCTGGGACAGAACAAGGCTGAGGGCACACAGTTAGTTGCAGTTATGTGCAGTAAGACATTGTTTGCTGAGGAAGCATAGGAAACCCTTTATATCCGAATTTACCAAGTTTTGACCTAGTTTCTCCCTCAGGCAAATAACTGACTCTACAGGGACCTGCTGCATTTTGGTAGGAGTTTGAAAAAAATCCAATCTTTAAAGTGCAACCTCTAATTTACAAAACTGACCAGATTTTGTGGCTCTAAGTTGGAAGGGTCACCCAGCAGAGCCAGTCCCAAGCCTGCAGTCACTGTGCAGAGGGTGGACTCCCGCCCCAGTCCCCTGAGTCTGGTGAGTTTGTCACCTGTGCTGTGAGGCTCTGGCATCACAAGCAGGTGTGAGGACATTCAAAGCCTTTTCTCTTGCCAGTCCTACGGTAAACACCATGTGGGGCACTGGTAATGAGGGCTGTGGTGCCCTGAGCACTGTGTTTGAAATCCTCTTCACTCTGTACCTTGCTCTGTTCCTTTAAACCTCCTCATTCCTGGTGCTGGCAGAGATTTACCAGGGATCAGCCATCCATCATCTATCTCTTCAAGCAGCTGTGGCATGGAGTTCCCTAGAAAATGACTGATGGGAAATGCTCAGCAGGTCTGTCCTCAGTTGTTTTTGCTACCCACAAGTTTGCTCACCTCACCAGGGCTTTGCTGTCCTCACTATATTTGATTTTTGAGGAATTTCTCCATTATCCCATATTATTTCTGAAATAATTTTTCTCCCTCACTAGGCAAACATTTGCTTATTTTATTTTCAAATACAACAGTATCCTCTTTCCCAGCAAATGCTCAGGCCTCACATTTTTATAAACATATTAACAAAAACCCCAGTTCACCCTCAGTGGCCACAGCTTGGCCTCTCCCAGCAGTAACTTCAGGATAACAGCTTTCTGCAGAGGCAAGTAAGGGGCCTGTGTCCATCCATGCTGGTCTCTATCCATGTCCTTGTTTCCTTAGTCATCAAGCTGATGTTAGTGTTGCTCCTGGTAGGTGCTTAAGCTTCCAGAGTAATTGATCTCTGCTGATTGATGATCATCTGTGTTGAGTGCCAACCCATAATCAAGCCTTGGATTGCTCCCCAAGTTCCTTTTCTCTTACTGCTCTCCCAAACTTTTACTCATCCTTCATACCACATTCTCTGCCTTCATCAAGGATGTTGTTGTCCTCATCCAGCACTTTGCAGGTAGAAATCCTCCCATGGTTCAGTGGTGGCTTCATAGAACAAGCTGCAGCCCAAACACTGACACCAGCATGTGGTTTTGTTTGGTTTCCAAGAACCTGCCACAAATCATTTGGCTGTTTGCTTGTAGTCCCTTTCCAGCCCCTCCACTACACCTGCTGAAAATGCTTTTGCTGATGGCAGAGCCGTGCAAAGCTGTGTCCACCTGGAGAAGCACCAGAAGCAACAGGCAGTGAGCAGGGCAGGCAAACATCCAACCATCCAGCTGGAGCAAAGGGGCTGCCAGCAGCTGGACACCAGGGGAGATGATGCTGGAACTGCTGCCAGAGGCTGAGGCTGCTCCTGAGGTTGCACCCGGGAACGCAAGAGTGCAAATTTCACAATTTCAATGTCTCCCCCTGCCCTGGGGCTTGTTTATTCTTGTGGCAGGTGTCAGAAGCAGAGCAGTGGCAGAACGGATCAGGAAGCAGCTGTGGGTGGAATAAGAGAAGAATCCCACCAGCCTACATTGGGAATGGGTCTGCCTTCCCACGAGGGCAGAGCAGTGCTTGGTCCCGGGAGCGAGGTGGTGCCTCTGCGCACCCACCCGGCACCCGACAGGAGGCTCTTGCAACAGCTCCAGAGCGTTTCCTTGGTAATGAATTCCAACTTGTTTTCCCAAATTGCCTCATAATGACTCAGTTTGAATCTAATGATGCAATCCTGAAGGGAATCATTAGCTCCCGGCTAGGAGGGTCGGCCACTCTCCAGCTCCAGCCCACGAGGCTGCTGATTGTGGCGTGGTTTGGAGCAGCTCTGCGTACCCCGGCTTGGTGCATGCCAGCTCTGGGGTGTACATTCTTTCTGGGGATACCTCACCCCATCCATCCATCCATCCATCCATCCATCCATCCATCCATCCATCCATCCATCCATCATCCATCCATCCATCCATCCATCCATCCATCCATCATCCATCCATCCATCCATCATCCATCCATCCATCCATCCATCCATCCATCCATCCATCCATCCATCCCACTGCAGCTCATGCCAGCGCTTCCCTCTGAGTCTCACCAGGTTTGGAGGGACAGTGTGTTTCCAATTAGGTGAGAACACAGTGATGGTGTTACCTCCCTGCTGAGTTGGCCTTTACAGTTCAGACCCTCTTATCAATCCCTGCTATGGTCCCTTCCTCACTGCAGCTCAAGGACCACATGGAGAAGGGACTTATGGAGAGTTCTGCAGAGCAAACATCTTTTTTCCTGCCTGCTACCCATGTGACAGAAAATCTGACCAAATCACAGAACAGAAAAAAAAGGAGAATTTTCAAGCCACTGCTGGTGTTGTGTCTACATTGTGTGACACAAGAGGTGCATCACCATGCCAGATCCAGCCCCAGATTAAAAGGCCTCCCACCAACAGCCTTTCCCACAACACCTGAAGCAACTTGTGCATGGGCTGCTGAAATGTCACTAATTCTACCTTCCAACTGATGATGCACTTCAAACTTCTTCACCCTGCTGAGGTAGAATCCTGACAGTGACAGCTTTACCGAGGGTCACGCCCTGATGTAATTTGTACTCTGGAGTTGGATTTTCCAGCTTGTGCCTTAACTCCAGCACAGGGTGTTAAATGATTTACTGCAGAGAGACAGTGGCCAGGCCAAGAGTAAAACCCAGGTATTAGTTAGTTATCATTAGTCCCAGGATACTATGACAACCAACTAGTGTTAGAAAACATTCCCTGCCACTGCCTCACACTTTTATTTATCAACAAAACCAGATTTACTTTGTTTTAGTCTTAGCAAGACTCTGTTGCACTGGAGACCACTTAAAATGAGATTTATCTTCCTTGGAATAAATACAGACTCTTGCATTTGTAATTCATTCCCCTCCTATTTCTAATCTCATTTCTATTGAATGCATTGTTTTGCTTCCCATTATTTATAAAATGAGATCATTAAAATGAATATTGGAACTCAACAGGTTTGAGGCAGGAAGAAAATTCCCTGCAGAGACATCCCAAGCAGAATTCCTTGGGTTGCTGCAGAACCTTATGGTTTGACAGTTTGGGGGCTTCCCACTCTGTTCCCAACCCAAGCAGTGACAAACCTCCTTCCAATCCTTAAAAAAGCAGCCACTTTTCATCTTGAGTGGGGAAAATATCAGGGATGGATGAAGCAGCTCCTGATGAAAAGAATCAAGAGATCCTCAAGGATGCTTTTAGAGCAGGTTGTTTTATGATCCTTGGGAATACAGCAGAAAGTTCTGGATGCAAAGAAGATATTTGGCTTTTCCTCATTAAACTTCTACATGTAAAAAACAAAGGAAAAAGAACAAATTCAGATCTAAAAAGTAAAGGGAAAAAAGAACAAGTGCCATCTAACAAAGCTTAACTCTGGAGTGAATCCACTGCAAACTAACTTTACTCTGGTTTAATACTGATAAACATTGGACTAAGAACAGCAAATCCCAGCTCTCTCCTCATTCCCAAAAGACACAAACATGAAGATCTAAGCATCTACAGCTATGTATTGCATAAAATATTTCCTGGTTGGGAAAATCTCATGAGACAACAATCAGTAACAAGATGGTGCAAATAATTAGTTTAATTGAAAGTAAAGGCACACTGCTAAAAATAAAGAGATGAAAGTGGTTTTCCCTTTGCCAGTTTTAGTATGAGCAATAGTAGAAGCAGCTGCATTTCAACCCATTTTGCAGATAACTACGAGGGGCATTCTGGAAGCTAAACAGTTTAATTGCACAGGCTACCCTTTAATTTAGGGTGGTGAGAATGATATGAAGGACTCATTAAACTGGGGCATTAACCATGGCAGAAAATAAAGTAGTTTCTTTGTTGGAGAAGATCTTGCTGCCCTCCAATCACTACAGTAAATTGTTCCTGGGAAAGGCAGCGGGGTAGGATGGGGAGATAGAGACATGTTGAGATAGAGGGAAGCAAATGAAAAATAATTGGTACAGTGCTCTGCAGATTGTATGTCACTGCAGACAGTTATTTAATAACTCTCCAATTATTGCTGCCAGCTGGGGTATATTAAGACATTGTGAGAAGTCAGGCCAAAATCCCCCAGGCACGACTGCTGACCTGGCCCTGTGCTTCCTTCCTCCCTGAGGATGAGGAGGGGGCAGGCTGGGGGCAGGCTGTGGCCTCTGGGCAGCCCAGGGGGATGTGCTCCCCTCTTCCCAAGGGATTGCAGGGCCTTGCCCACCCCTCCTGCTCCCAGCTTTAAAGATGAGGTGGTGTAAAGCCCATTCCCATATCCTTCCCGTGGGACACAGGGTGACTCTGGCTGAGTCTCCTTCAGAGTGATTAAGTGTGGTGTGACAGGCAGTTCATCCAACAGCAGCTCTGGGTGAGCCAAGGGCATCTCCCTCTGTCCCTGGAGCTGGCTCAGCTCCCACAGCTCTGGTACTGACAAAGTCTGTGCAACATTCATCCTCCACAGCTGGGAGGCGGGAGCTCTCTCAGCCATCTCGCCTTGCTTCTCCTCTCAGCAGCGACCTGGTGCTCTGAGTGTTTCCCTGTCTTGGATTTCACTGTCCCCCATCTCTTACCCACTGCAAGAGCTCCATGTCACCCAATTTGTGTCAGTTTATTGGGTGATATCGAGGCCCTGGATGGTTTTGGGTTGGAAGGGACCCTAGAGACCATCTCATTCCAAGCCCTCTGCCAAGGGTAGGGACACCTTCCACTAGACCAGGAGTTCATGTGCAAACCACAGGTGAGCTCCAGCCCAGAGCCCATGGCTGGTGGCCAGCTAATATCATAGTGGGCCGAAAGGAAGGCCTAGAAGCTCTTCAAGCTTGGAGCTAGAGTCCAGTGGTCACTGGGGAGCCACCAGACATTTCTGCAGGGAGCTTCTCAACCTTAGGGGCTGCCACTGAAGCTCTGGAGACCAGAGCCCTGGGATTACCTGGCCTTTCTGCTTATTACAGCACAACCTCAAATCCCCATCACCTCTCTGAGAACCACAGAGGAAAACCTGGCATTGGGAACCTCAGGGGCTTGAAAGCCCAGCTGCAAACTGAGAGCCCAGAATACACTGTCTGAGACCTATCACCTTGTCCTTATTTCCCAACAAAACAAAGCCTTTTTAATGACTCCTTCCCCAAGCTCAGGATTGGGTCTGTAAAATAGAAACTGTACTTCAATACCAAATGAAAAACATGACTCACAGACTGTAATTCCTTTCTGCAAATACCAGAGGAGAATATTTCATTTGGCAAACAATCGAGCCTTACAGTTTAGAGCTCTTAATGTGATTAGGGACAGGTTCTGCAACACATTTGTAACTCCAGGTGATTTTGCTATATCTTTTTGGACTGTGACCAGACATAAAAATGCCCTTTTGCTAGATTTGGATCCAACTAAAACTGAGGAGAATCAGATGTCGGTAAGACCATTACAGTTTGATCTTTACCCAGGGGTATCACAACATGTTTCAGCTATGGGCTGTGCTGAGCCATCTCAGGCTCTTTTTTGCATTAAGCCCATATCTCCCCTGATGAGTGATAACTCTTCTATAGCACATCTTCTGTAAGTGAGCACGTGCTACTCCTCTGAGTTACTGTGATGTACTTACGGGGAGGAAGAGAGCACTAATATTTTCATTGGCTCTATGGACACATCTTTGCTTCCTTTAAATCTTTGAACACCCTGGTCTTGTGGAAGGTGACCCTGCCTGTGGCAGAGGAGTTGGAACTGGATGATCTTTAAGGTGCCTCCTAACCCAAACTATTCTGTGATCCTATGATTCTGTAATTTTCAAGTGCTCAGAAGGTGCCAGTCTTATTTAAAATGATCTGAGACCAGGTTCCCCCTCAATTTAGAAGAGCCCAGCATTCAATCCTGAAAGAAAAAGCCGCAGAATTTAATGGGATCAGTCCTATCTCACTCTGTCTGTGTTTCTGCCTTGCCTACCAAAGGTAGGGCTGCAAATAAATTAAATTGAGAGCAAAATTTACAGGGGAAGGAGGTGGAAGGACAGCACTGCAGAGAAAAGAGACATTGTTCTGTACATGCAGCTGAGAAACAAAACCAAGCCTGACCTTTACACTATTGATAAGAAAATCTCAAGTTTCTTGTTCATGAGGATGCATCCACTGGCTTCACCAGGACTGGTAGTCAGACTGTCCTTTGCCTTTCCCACATCTCACCAGGAACTTTTTATGGGAAGAACATCCACTGCTCAACCAAAAACTGGATGAGTTTAGCTTCAACCAGCATTGTGGCAAGATGAAACTACAGAATATTTATGGCATGATATTAAACAAAAAAAGGCAGAGGGAAAAAAAATACACATTCTAACAGATTTATCTCTTCATAAGAGGAGGAAAATTAAAGGTCAAACCTCCACCATTTTACCAAGCAGGTGGCTCAAAGAAAAGTCAGCAATGGGAAAACCAGACCAAGGCTGTGCACATGAAAGCCTTGCTCCCACTAAATGGCCATCACAGCCAAGAGACAAAGCGTAGGTATTTGAGGTGTTTTATGATGCTGTTAATCTCTCTGACCCTGAGAGCGGATGCTTCGTTGGGTAGCAGTGGCAGCCTGGGTATCCAACATCCTGGAGCTTCTCACCTCCATCAGGAACAGGCAGAAGGTCTAATGGCAGGAATCTGAGGTCAGCAGCATTCAAATCAGAGAGGAGACATCTGCTTTGGAATGAGGGCAGCCAACCACTGGAACACGTCAGGAAGGAATGCAGCGGATGCCTCAGCACTTTGTCTTCAAAGCAAGGAGTGAATTTCTCTTCTGCAGAGATGTGCTCCAGCTATGGGTTACCAAGGCTGGGGGGAGAAGTGGCTTTGTTAGAGTGAATGATGGACATCTGTAAGTGTCCAGCTTGTGCTGTACTGGACCAAAGTGTCACTGAATAGTCCATGTGTGAGTAATGTCTGTGGAATTGCACATACAAAGCCAGAGAGGGTGACGGAAACCCTGACACCAGCAGCAGGCAGAGACAAGCCCAGCAGCAGCTGAGCAAATCTAATTAAGCCAAATATCTCAGGACTTTACTCTTCTGTGCTTTTCCTGATTTTTTTTTTTTTTTTTAATGCCATGGGATGAACATTAAGGCCAAAACAACATATCTGGCTTTTACAGCGCTTTCACAACCTGGGCATGAGGCCAGACTGCAGAGCAGGACTGGCCAGAGATGTGGTTTGGTGCTGTGCCTGTGCCAAGGCTGCTGGGACCCCAAGTGGCCCTTGGGCTGGATCCTCCACCAGCACCAGCCCTTCCTTCCCTTGCACAGGGCTGGATTTCTGGTCATTTTTAGATCCCTGAGCCATCCCACCCTGGCTCAAAGGGGTGATGGGTTTATGGATCAGCAAATCCAGCCATGGCAACTGCAGTGCTGGCCATGAGCTGTCTCTGGGGGGCATTCCCAGCCCCATCCTGCCACCTTGGTGCTGGCAAGCACCAGGACTTGTCTAGGCACATAATAAGCTGAAAACCCATCTGGTTTTGTGCGTACAAATATCTCCGCTATATTTGGAGTTTCCCAAGATTTCTTGCCACCTGGGCACAAGGAGCTGTCACACACAGAGGATTTTCCAGCATGCAGGCATGGGATCAATTGCAGATAAAAAACCTGATATTTAAAAATTATTTTTCCCATTCTTATCCCCATCCTTTTTTTCTTTTTTTAAAATATGTTTTTTAAAAAGCTTTCATTTTGTTCCTATCTGTACCGTATGCAGCTGTCAAGGCCCTCAGCTGAGATGCAAGAGATGCAGGTCCAATTCCTCCCTCCAGCCCAGGCAGATTCTTTCAGCTTCTGTCAAAACTACATCTGAGTGCAACGGGCATGAGAAAAAAATAATAA
Organism: Cyanistes caeruleus; assembly: GCF_971803275.1. NCBI lineage: Eukaryota > Metazoa > Chordata > Aves > Passeriformes > Paridae > Cyanistes > Cyanistes caeruleus. The sequence goes on from NC_141713.1 coordinate 3,062,620, forward strand.
AAAATATAATGATTCAGCAGGTCAGAAAACCACACACAAAAACCCCCGGATCTTGTGACCTTAATAGTCATTCTCAGGAAAAAATAACTGGAAAAAGCTTGAAGCAGCTGCAGCATCTGGGTTCACCCCATCCCAGGGGTTGGATTCCCTCAGATCCCTTCAAATTTCTCGGGGAACCTTAAAGTTGCTCCCTGCAGTGCTTGACTCCAGCTACCTGGGGAATGGGGATGGGATAAAGTCTCACGGTTCACAACAGCAATGGAGTGAATCCAGGCATAGTCTGCAACAAGGATATGAATATCTGTGAAGGAAAACAAAAGCTCATCTTCCTCTGGTTTGTGCTTTCAAAGGTTTCTTGAAGCTTTCTGATATTCTTAACTGGTGTAAATCACGTAGCTCCCCATAAGCCAAGAAATCAACAACTATAATTTAGGATTCTGAACCAGTTCTAAAGAGAAAAGTGTCTTCTGTTCAGAACCATAAAAAGTTACATAAACCCCCCAAACGATCTGTTTTAAAACATATTCAATAGTTCTTGGACTGCAGTGGGAAAGAAGCTGGGTTGTTTTCACTGCCAAGAAAGAAAAAATTTCAATGTTTTCAAATATTTCCAATACCAGATGCCCCGGTAAAAATTTTTTAGTCCGTTTTAAAAACCCTTATTTCTTAAAAAGCCATTTTGCATGGAAAACATACCATATGTAAGCAATACTCCAGGCAGTGTGCAAGGACCACACGCTCCCAGCTCAGCCCAGGGACAGGACACCCAGCACTGCAGGGATGGATGTGGTCAGATGGATGGGAATAGGGAGCTCAGAGAGGTGTGACTGAATCCAGCCGGGTTCTCAACACCCTCTTCTTGCTCAGGGTGTGCTGGAGGCTGGTACTCAATATTGGAAAATTCTGTCCCAGTGGGAGCGAGGAAAATCAGAAGGACTTGGCTGCATGGAGATACAGAGCACCAGCTTCCACATCTTTAATCACCCCTGACATCTTTTATTGCCCTGGCAATTGAAAGGTTTTTTGCTGAGAGCCTGTGGAGGGAGGTAAAGGTGATAGAACATCAGAGCACAGTCCAATCGTGGGACATCTGTCACTTAGAACTACTCCTGGTGCCTTTCAAAGGAATTGGTTTCCCAAGGGCAAATCCACACAAGACAAATACCTTGGATGTGGAAAGAGAAAGGAACCCAATGTCCCTAAGGGTGAAAACTCATGGCTCTGTGTCAAACCAACCAACTTCAAGCACCATAACTCAGCAATCATTAAAGTCTTAAAACTTGCTCTGTGGGTATGAGGGTGCAAGGACATGGAGGGTGAATGAGGAGAGGCTGGGGCAGGTCTTGCACTGAGTTGAACAATCCAAATTTTAATTAACAGAAAGTATTGCTAAAGGAGGTAATCAAAACAGCAGGCTGATCACACAGCCTCCTTTCTTTGCCTTCAGAACAATACTTCACTTCTCAGGCACTTAAAATTAGATGAATCCCAGAATGGTTTGGGTTGGACAGGACCCTAAAGCCCATCTCATTCCACCCCTTGCCATGAGCAGGGACACCTCCAGGCTGCTCCAAGCCCTGTCCAAGCTGGCCTTGAACGCTTCCAGGGATGGGGAAGATACCGCATCTCTGGGTCACCTCTGCCATGGCCTTCCCACCCTGTGAATCAGTAATTACCATCACCACTGAACCTGCAAACTCTAAATACACAGTGAGAGCTGCTGGGTCCTCCCAGTGTGGATCTGTTACAGCGAGAGTGTGTCTGTAGCTGCAGCCTCCCCCCATCCAAGCCACCTGATGGAGGGTGAGGATGGAGGTTACACACAGCCTCCCACAAGAGACAGGCTTCAAGGAGGTGTTTTATGAGCTTTTTCCACAGCTTGGACCCTTTGAGAAACTTCCAGGTGCAGTTTCCCATTGCTCCCTTGGTTCCATGGCCACAGAGGTGTGCACGTGGGTGTACAATGGGGGTGACAAGTAGCAGAGGGGTCTGCTAACCTAAGAAATTCTTCCTCTGTCTCAGTCTTTCACCAGAGCCCAAATAAAAACTGCTAAATGTCACAAGGGAATCTCTGGATAATGCAAATAACAGCACCAGCAGAATGCTACAAGCACTGCATATTCCTCCTGCAGGATGTCCACAGGTGGTCACCACCCATCTGCCCCAGGGGGGCTAAAATCTACCTAAAATTTTCCACCTGCCCTCCCCAGTCAGCCCCAGCCTCTGTCCTGCAGAACCATTAATTAATAAGCTTCCCACCACTGACATGGCATTTAAAGGGACACCATCACGTAATATCTGTTTTCAATCACAAATTTGGGAAGAATAAGGTTTTATATACCTTGAGGCCCCAGGAGGGCTGGAGTGGTGATGATGATGATCCTTTAAATAACAGCAGATGTCAAGACCTGGAGGAATCATTTTTCTTCCAGAGGAGGAAGCAGTGGTGAAACAGAGATATCTCCATTGAGCAGAACCTGCCTTTTCTCCCATCGTGTTGGCTCTGTTGAACCAAGGGAAAGGGAGAGCTCAGGACATCCCTTCCCCTCACTGAGCAAACCTGAGGTGGCTGTGCCAGCTGCCCTCAGCTGTGCAGACACCAGAAGGGAACATCATGATCCTCATTTTATCTGAGCATCTCTGCTCCAAGACACCTTCATCCAGGACACAGCCTTGTCCAGGGTTTAACAGAGCACATATGGGCACTTCCATGGTATTAGAACAGTTCAGTGGAGAAAAAACTCCTCAGAAATGCAATGTTACTTTCCAGCATGATCAAGACAGATTTTTAAGGGCATCTCAGTAGAAGGTAAATGCTTAAAATTAGAGTCCTGGCTTAGAGCAATTGGGCACTTGTGTCCCAGTGTCCTGGTTCATCTTTGTGCTGTGGCTCAGACCAGGTGCAGAGCTGTCCCCTGTGCATGCCCAGAGCAGGGGGATCCTTGGCTTAGCCGAAGCAACTGTGGGTATTTTCTCCAGGGCATTGGTGTAGGTGGGTTTAATCAGCCTGATTATTTCAAAGCTGGCAGAGCAGCTCAGCAGAGGGGAAAAGGAACCAGACCACAGCCTGAGTTAACAACTTCTTTGTTCCCCAGGAAAAACCCACCACCTTCATCTGGCGACAGAAGCAGGGCAGAAAGTGTATGAGCTCAGAGCAACCAGAGGCACAGCCCAGGCTCCAAAGCCAAAGCTTTGAGTTCTTTTAAGTAACCCTGAGCTGGAATATCTGCTCTTGGAGCCCAGGACACAGAGCCCAGGCTCTGCCTGCAGCTCTTTGTGGTGTCCCACAGCACCTTTCTGGTCCCAAAAAGTTTCCAACTCCTTGCTAGCAGGATCAGGGCACAGCCTGTGTTCCTCCCCCACCCTCACAGTACTATAATCAAAATGCTTTTTGTTTTGCTGGAGCTTAATTTTGAGTATGTGACTCCAAACTTATCCTTCTGGGATTGGATTTCGAACCCAATTCCATGCTGGAAACCACTAATTTTCTTAGGACCATTTTCAATGTGGTAGAACTCTGCTTTTGGGCAAAGGAAAACTGCTTATTTCCACTATTTTTAATAAAAAAGATTCAAGAACAATTCAACAGATTTTATCCCTAGTGGCTCTCAACCCCAGATCCAGTTTCGACTCAAGCACAACCCTAAAACTTGACCCTCTATTCAGCCTCAAACCCCAAACCTTTCCACAGGCTCTGGGTGGAAAGTTACTGACCCTGTAGCTGAGCCAACTTTCAAAACAAAAAATAACTTGCCTGATGAAATTTTTGTAGGAAAAAAAAAATGCACACGCGCGCACACGCACACACACGCACGCCATATATACCAGGAGGGATTAAATCCTCATGTTGCAAGAATTTAATTTAAAAAAGCTAAGACATTGTAGGAATGCAAAAATATCACCTCAGCCTGGTAACCTTTGGCTTAGGCATGCACTTCCACAGCTCACAAACGGGAATGTTTCCTCTCCAGCTCTGGGAGGACCGGTGCCACTCAGGAATGCCTGGCTTCAGCCCAGTTCAAAGAGGAAACCAGCAACCCTTTACTAGTGGGGCCTCTGTAGGCTCCTGGGGGCAGCCTCTCATCCCATGGCCTTGTTTTAATTCCCACTTTCTCCACCATGTTCTGAGTGCCCCAACCCCAAAGGAGCTGCTAAGGAGGACCAAAGAAGGGTCTTTGCCAGATGCCATGTATTTCCCCCTGTGAATCCACATTATTATTTTCCTTTGTTCTTGGACAATAAAGCTCTAATTTCATTCCTACTCCAAACCCCAAGGTGTCTGCAGTGCTGCTGTCACCTCACTGCTGTGAATGCCATTGGGAAGGACACACTGGCGTCTCCAAGTTCATTCAAACCAGAGAGAAACATCCCTTGGGAAATACTCAGTACCTGCACAGGGGCAGGAATAAGTTCATTTCACACCAAGATTAAGCCTTTAACAGGGCCCTGTGCATTAGCAGAATTCCTGGCATGTCCGAGCCTCGTTTAAAAGGTGGACGGGAAACTCTCTGCTGATCTCAAGTTAATCACGACAACCAAGGGACCGACCTGCAGGAAACAATCCTCTAGGTACTGACGTTACCCACATAAAGCCAGCAGTTCCTCTGGTTTATTGGCTGTGTTTTTCCCCCCAGCAGGCTTAATTTATGGTAATTACAAGGAACTATGGATTAAATTAATAAAAAGGAAATTATTAAGCTTTCCTGACCCAGAGGCCAAAGGTAAATAAAGAGAAGCAAACTGTTCAAGATGGAAACACTTCCCTGCTGCTTTTGGGACTGGCAGAGAAGTCTTTCCATGCAGCAAGAGAGAGAATAGGATTTTGGGAAGGAGCTGTCTCATCTCAGATACTGGACAGGACCATCACGACCCCCAGTCTGGGGAGCCCTGAACCATCATGGCATAACTGTTCCCTGGTAATGGAGTGAGCTGTGAACACTGTATGAAACAGCAAAGAAGGCAGAGATCTCTGTCAGATGGGAAGAGACTATAAAAATAATATAATACAGAAATCCAGCTTAATTCAAACTACACCAAAGTCCAGGGTCCTGCTCTACATCCAGCTCTGCCAGCTGATCAGGAGTAATCCTCTCCTGCCTGGTCAGAGCACATTTACTACTGCTTATAATTCTTATATACATTTCATATTTTAAATTGGAATTTCAAATGTTATGCTGTTGCAGAGACAGACCATTGGCATTTGCCAGACCTGGCCTTGCCATTCTTGGGTAAAAACATGGATTGTGCTCACTGGAGGCAGAGGGGATGGCTCCAACTCTTCTTTCCCTGCTGATCAGTGTAGAACAAAGACACCGAGTTTTGCTCAGTAATAATCCTGGAACTCATCAGCCTCTCCCCTACCAAGTTCCTGCAATGAGCACTCCCAGCTTCATCAGCTCCATTTCTCACCCTCTGTCCAGTGTGAAATCTGTCTGTGGCATAACCTGAAATTCATCTCATGCTCTGCCACCAACTTTGGGCCCTGTAAACAGACTCATCCAATGTGGCCAATTCCATAACAAAAAGTTTCACAATTTTTAATATGATATATATCTACTTAAAAAAAGGACAAAAAAAAAGAAAAAAGAAGGGGTTGATACAAAGTTTACAAAGTTCCAAAGAATATCTGAAATCACCTCTTTCCTTGCACAGATTAAGTAAATGCAGCACACACCTGAACTTGTATTTAAATACATCCTGACTGTATTTCAGAAAAAACTCCTACAAGCTTGAATGCTGAGAAAGGCAGTGAAACCCTCCTGGAAGCAGCTCTGGCAGGGCAGGCACGAAGCAGCGTAACCAACATTTACAGTGGCCAATTGTTAGAGTGAAAACAAACCTGCCAGATTGGATGTCACAGGGAGGGATATCAGCGTCTGATCTCGCTCAGGACGGGACATGGGGGTACCTGGAGCCTTGTCAAACTCAATGCTCTCATGTAGTAGGTTGAATAACAGAACAATGTTTACATTTCCCCTTGTGCCCTAAGTAGTTTGGAAGTTGGACACCTGAAAAGCCTGAATGATTTTTAAAGCAGCGCCACTGTTGGGTCTTGATCACCAAGGCCTTGGCTGTTCCTTACTGGTATTCAAGAAAATAAGACCAGAAAAATCCTAACAACCCCAAGTTATTTCTGCTTCTGAGCCTGGATATTCAGTATAAACAGTATAAATTATGGAAAATCTAGGAGGTTTCTCCCACTGTGGGAGCCACAGCAACCTAAAATGCAACCATCCCAGCTGGGGACCTGATGAATTCCATCCAAGAAAGAGTTTTCTTGATTTTCTTCCATATTAACACATTGAAACTTAATATTGAAAGTTCCTTACATATATTAAACAAAATGCAGTTCATAGCAAAAAGTGTAAATTGAAGCACATAGGAAACAAACATCCTGAGTGCATTAGAGAACAATAAACGCTGCATAACAAATGCACCAAAATCATAGAATTACAGAATATTTGGAGCTGGAAGGGATCCACAAGGATCATGGAGTCCAGCTCCTGGCCCTTCACAGGACACCCTGTCCCAGAAATAGGGTGGAAGTAGTAAAAGTCTGGTGAAAGAGGGGATGACTTCTCTGATACCATTTAATCATTCCTCCTCAGTGCTGCCCACTCTCCAGAGGAAGCCACCTCCTTCCATCCTCTTAAGCTCCCAGCTCTCTGATCCTCACAGCCAGCCTGGATCCCAACACGCTTCAAACACAAAATTGATAGTTTCAAAATTCAGCTTCATCAATCTCTTCTAAACTCATGTGCTCTCCAGAAAAGTGAGTCCAAATCCAGTTTGAATTGGACCATTTCATCTCATCCTGGGCTCAAATGATTGTCAGTCCATCAAACGCTTCTTTGAAAACTGATTTCTTGCAGATGACCATGATTGCTATAAAACAGTATTTAAAAACATTTTAATATTTGAAAATAACTTTTCTCTCCTCTTATATCAACCACATGTTTGAGAGAGGGCCTGGGGTTTACCACTGCTTGGTGAGAAAAATAGCAAAAAGGAGAAAGGATAATGGGGTGATAATGACTGGGAATGTATGGATTGAATTTGGGCTCTATTTAAATACAAGAGGACAATTTGTGACTTGTTGGTGTAGGCAAGCACAGAGAAACATTTGTGGCTCAAGTGTGTGTTTGAATATAGAAAAATATCTTGTAGCAAAGTATATTTCTTTTAGCACAGACAAACTCTGATGGAGCTGCCAGCTGCTGAAGTTGTGGTACTCCCCCAGTCCAAGCAGATGGGCTCTGTCTGACTGGGAATCCTTCAGAAGATTTATTTGGGCACTACTGCTGTAGGCTGGGAGCCCTTTGGCACCACCAAGCAGAACCCATCCCACTGCAGACCACAGCCAGGAATAAATAAAAACTCTGCCTCCACCTTGTGCCCCCAAACTCCTCCCTCTGTTTGACCTATTCCTATTGAGCTTTGACTTGGCAGTACTTAGTGAAGGAGCCAACACAAAGCTACACTTCAACCAGGAGCATCAGCAGAATAATTTGAATTGTTGGCCTAGATGATGCAGTTGGAGTAGATGATTGTAGGTCCCATTCAACAGAAAATATTCTACTCCACCCTACCCTATTCTATCCTAAAGACAGAAACCACAGAGAAACCAGGTCTGCTCCCATTTGACTCAGGTCTGATGGCTCAGGGATTTCTGCTGTTTTTATGATGCTGCATTTTAAGGAGTTTGGTGACAACACTTCAACCTCAGTTTAGTCACTGCCAGGCTTCCATGAGTCAGATCATTTTGCTAAACAGTTTGTCACGTGCTCTGCTGGGGGCAGGGAAGTCAGGTTGAATTTTGCCATTAGAAACTACTAAATAAAATTACCTGAAAGTGAATTTTGACTAAAGGGATGCTGGTTTGTGATCCCCTTACAAGAGGTCTTATTTTAGAGCAGAGTCACTTTGAGTAGGGTCTCAATAGGGACCAAATTTGTTACTCTCCATGTAAACTGAGGCACATTGAAATAACTGTATTTGCAAAGCCACTCTCCAGGCTGGGCAGAGAAGCTGTAGCTTCCCCATCCCTGGAAATTTTCAAGGTTGGACAAGGCTTGGGGCAACTTGGCCTAGTGGAAGGTGTCCCTTCCAGTGACAGGGAGTTGGAACAAGATAATCTTTGAGGTCCCTTTCAACCCAAAACATTCTATGAATAATAAGAGTTAAAATTTATCAGTCTCTGAAAAGCAAATAAAGCTGTAGGAGACACACACAGAGCTGCTACACCAGATCCTGATGGCTTTTGTGATTATTCATAGTCACTTGTTCTTTTTCTCCCTGGTCTGTCCCACTTGTCTGAAAAAAAGATGCAGAGCAGGAAACAGAGAATACAGAGAGGCTTATAAAAACATTCTTCCCTATTAAGCAACTGGGCTGATTTTCACTGTGTGAAAGATGAAGCAGATGGAACAAAACACTTACCTGTACATCTCCATTCCTGATAGAAACCCTCGATTGCCTTTGTCACTTTAGCACATGAACATGAGGCCAAATGAAACACATGTTTACAGCTATAATGAGGATTAGCTTTGCACTAAAAAAGTTGAACTACAGTCAAAATTAGATGGTGACATGGGTATTTGCCAACAGCATTAAATGAGAAATAACAGAGTATGAGGTTTCTGGAATGAATAGAAAATGTATTGTTTAGAGACCTTTTTGGCCAAGTATCAACATATGCCAATACTTAAGACTTCTTGTTCTTATTTACTTACCCCAACAATAAAACAATTGTTGTTTTGTGCCAACAGCCTGATAGACTGGTCCTGTATCTTAAGAAATAGAGATTGGATATTATTTCTGTCATATCAGCTTCAACCTACTTAAAAAAGAAAAAAAAAGAAAGAAGAAAAAAGAAAAAAGAAAAGCAAGTAATTGAGTCCAGAGCAGAGGAAATAAGTGAAGGAGGTAATCGATTTTAATAACATATAGCATCAACACACATTAAGGAAATTCATAAAACAGAGGGAAAATAAAGCATTTGCCCATATCAGAAAACCAGGCAGTGTTTGTAACTTCACTCAGCTCCAGGCAGAGATTATTGGTGAAGCCTCAACCACAGCAGTGATTATCTTCAGTGCCTCCATCAGCCTGAGCCCAGAACAGTCAGGTAACCACCCTCATTCCCATTAAAAACCAGGCAAACTGATGAATGAAAATCCTAGGAAATTCTTTTCAAAGCAGAAACATTAAATATACTTGCAGTTGAAACATTCAGGCCCTTCCCTGGCCCAACCACTTCTCTCCATGGTATTGCCCACTGCCAGGCCACCCCTGTGCTCTCACTCCTTGCAGCATTTCCACCTGGGACTGTGCCTCCATGCTCGTGCCATAACACTGCAGCTGGAATAGATAGAGACCCACAGCAGAGCTCACTCCATTTTAAGGCAGATATTGTCAGTAAAAACCACAGGAAATCCTTTGCATTTTGGAATGATTTTTCCCAAAGCTTTTCACTTCACCCAGACCAAGACAGATTTGCTCAAGCTGATTTTCAGGTGGCATATCATGGGTGTGACATAACGTGGGTTTGGATGGGGGCTGACCTTGTACATGGTGGGGGGGGACTCTGCTACTTAGACTAGAAAAAAGTTCAGCTCTGTTAGTAGTTTGGGGAAAATGGAAAAAACTCTGGAGTTTTGATGGCTTTTGTCCACTCTAGTGCTCTGAAAACTGCTTGTGTACTGAAACAAATAAACTCCATCATATTTACCTGACTTGCAGAGATGGACTCCTGAAGTCTTTGCAATACAATGCCCACAGCATCCACATATGAATATAATGTGTTCACAGGGATTCTATACATTCACATCCTCCATATCCTGCCATTCCTTAATAAAAATGTAAATAAAGGTATTGATCACTTATCACCTGTGCTCTGGACTACCATCCTGCAAATGTTTTTGCTCTGGGAAAATGAAGGAACACATGCCAGCATTAACTTTTCTGCCTTTTTTACACAGCTATAAACAGATCCATTGATTTCCCCCACCCCTCCCTCTTTTTAATTTTGCAAAAATAAATGCTTTCCTGGACAGTCAGAGTTCATTACTGAGACAGAGCACAGCTCCCCTTGTCCAGCCCACAAGAATCAGAAAACAATTTAGGTTGGAGAAGATCATAGACATTTTAAGGTTGGAAAAATTCTTTAAGGTCATTGAGCCCAACCATGGCCAAGGCCCATGTCCTCAAGTGCCACATCCAGATGACTTTTAAATCCCTACAGGGATGATGATTCCACCACTTCCCTGGACAGCCTGTTCCAATGCTGGATAACTCTTGTGGTGAAGAATATTTCCCTGATATCCAAACTAAACCTCCCCTGGTGAAACTTGAGGCCATTTCCTCTCGTGCTGTCCCTGTTCCCTGGGAGCAGAGCCGGATCCCCTGGCTGTCCCCTCTTGTCAGGGACTTGTGCAGAGCCAGAAGGTCCCTCCTGAACCTCCTTTTCTCCAGGCTGAGCCCCTTTCCCAGCTCCCTCAGCCCCTCCTGGGGCTCCAGACCCTTCCCCAGCTCCGTTCCCTGCCCTGGACACGCCCCAGCCCCTCCACGTCTTTCTGGGCAATGCACAGTTAAGTGAGAGGTGAGAAGAACCTACTTTGTCCTCCAAGAGCTGCTCCCTCCCCCCACAGCCACATCCTCCCTTGGCTCCCACCTTGGCAGCCTCCAGAAGCCCCCAGCTAATCCTGTTTCATTCACATTGGGTCAGAGCACAAGCTTCCCAAAAATGTAATTATCTGGAAAACCCAGGATTCCCGCAGCTGGGTCTCCAGGAGGGGTTTTCACACACCCTCTGGCTTTGCAGCAGGGGATGAGGAGGTGGAACCAGCTCTTCCTCCTCCTGGAGGAACGTGGAGAGCCCAGAGCAAATCTCACCATCTGCACAGCCCGTGAGTCACCTCGGGGCCTGGGCAGTTTACTCTATAGATTAGTCAACAGAAACAAACACAAATCCCTAGACATTAAACAGCCTTTTTAGAAAAATAATTTTTAACTCCCTCCCCAAAAAATTTGGCCACAGATCTCTAATTATAATTTTCTGGAGATTTTTTTTTTTTAAAAAAAAATATTTAATTGTGGTTTCTATAAACATGAAGATAAATTACTACATGTAAATATTGGTTCTCAACAGTTACTAATGCCTCTCTGGGGGCTGTTTTTATTTCACTGAGACAGAGAAACTAAGTTGTAAAAGATTTTCTTTGTCCCTTTCGCTCATCATGGAGAGATTTAAAAAGTTTTCTTGCATTTGCCACCAAATGCTTTCTAGCTGATGACTTTTGACAGCATTATTAAGTAAATTGAAGGGAAAGATTGATTTCCAAGATGATGCATTGTAAAGTCATGAGAAATAAAACTGGAGCTTTTATTCCAGAAAGGAAGAGGCAGTAAATGCAAGGAAGACACTAAGACAGACACTGTACCACCCACCAGTTCCCCTTTTAAAGCTTCCAAGCTGACTGGAAGTCAGAGCCATAACGAGAAAATTTTAAGAGTGCTGGGGTTTGGGTTTGGATGAGCAACACGATGTGTGTGAGCACCCCTGAGGCTGATCCAGACTGTGTGAGCTTCTTGGATCCAGCCCATGGGCTGCAAGATTTACAAGGGCACTCTGAGGTATCACATATTTACAGCTTCTCACTGGGTTAAAAAATGCCCTGAGAAAAATGCCATCATCTCTTCCAATATTGCCCTGTTACAGCTGTGGAATATCAGTCAAGGAATGGATGAATGAGAAAATGGAAAACAACAGGAGGAGAGCCCTGACCAAACCTTTCCCGAAGCGAAGCAGCAGTGTGGGGCTGTGCAGCTGCACTTACACCTCACAGAGTTTGACCTCTCAGTGTCAAAGGAAGAAAAAGCCACTGAAAAAGGCAAATCATGATCCAAGGGTGTTACCAGGATCTGAATATATTTCTGTTGTCTTGCTATAGCTGAAGTGCCACTGCCAATCCTCTGACTCCTCTGACCAGCCACTGGAAGAAAGTGTTTCTGCAGCACACAGGGTTTGTGGCCAATCTCCTGAGCCCAGAGCATGGGTGGGAGCTCAGCTGAGATGCAGGTACCAGGTACCCCCTGAGCATCCCCTGCTCTGTGTGTGACCACACTGAGCCAGCCTGAGGAACTGCCCTCACTTCAAAATAACCAAACAAACCCATACCAAATTATGAGAAACTTCCACTGTTCTGGTTTTTTAGGGCCAGATGAGTTCCCTGATCATGGCCACAATGCCAGGCACAACTGAGGAACAGAGGCTGCAGCCTGGGAGCAGGAGTGGACAGAGAGAAAAAGGATACATGACAAGCTCAAACTACCACCAAGCTGGACAAGAAACAGCAGCCAAGGCACAAGGGCCTGGAGCAGAAACCCTGTGAGGGAAAAGGCACCATGGGGTCTTTAGATGGGGACTTTTGTAAAACCCAAAACTTCTTGAGCAGGGAAAACATGGAGCCTTTGAGCGAGTGACCTCAGCAGGGCAGGGAGGTGCTCACCCATAGAAACCCATCCATGGAGCCCTGACATTGTTTCCTCATATTCCATGAAGCAGGTCAGGGAAAGGAATTTTGTTGTTTCAAACCAGTGACATTTTGCATTTGGCTCTTACACAAAGGCTTCAGCTTTGCTGCCTTGTCAGGAGTTTGCCTGGCCCAGAGAAACCACAGCACTTGGTGGGACAGAGAAATGAACACGGAGAGGCAAAGCCCAGGGACGGAGCTGACAGGGAACCTCCTGTTGCTCCATTCCAGGCAGAGGCACAGCCCTGAGCTGTCCTGCCTCTTCCACCAGCCCCTGGTGTGCTGAGCGCTCTCCAGACAGCCACAGGGAGATGTGGTTCCCACCCAAAACAGCTTCCAGCTCCAGCTGGGCAGAACACAGGGAGAGCACACCCCACGTATCCAGCTATGTGAGCCATGCATTCACAGACATGTCCCAAAAACAGAGCCCAGAAACTGCTCCCCAGTCACTCATCTCAGGCCAGTCCTCATGGTTTCCATAGGCATAGGGGAGAGGTGGGTGTCTTGCTTGGTTTCATAACAGCGCTGCACACACTGATGTGCAATAAATAAAGATGAAATGGAAATAATCCAACCCATTCCTCTTTGAGCACAGTTCAAGGAAAATATTGCAGCTAGAGACCATAAGCAGACCCAATAAATTTGTTCACCCCCCACCCCATTCCCCTTTTGTTATTAGGGTGTGACTAAGGCTTTGCAGCATCAACTTTGGGTCTTAATTAGAGATTCTTGCTGTGAGCTCAAGGGATATTTTAAAAACACATTAGAAATATCACAGGAAGTTGCAGCAGGCACTCAGACACAATGCAAACCTGAGAACTGGGATGGCTCAAGCACAGTCATGGCCCCAGGATTTTTCCTTTGTCTTGAACCATGGATTCCTCGGGTGCTGCTGATACCATACTAAAAGGGGGCATCTTACACTGTATCCAGCTGTCCTCAAGTATTTATATCCAGAGGACAGCTTGACTTTCTTGAGTCAAAACTGGAGAAAGTGGGGCTGTATTACAAGGAAGAACTTATTGCCTGGGCTGCTGCTTAAGACATCATTGTCTGACTGTGCTTTCTGCCCTGCACTCGCTTCAGACGACTGAACTTGACCTATCCACCCATCATAAATTAAATTCTTTGATCTCATCTGTAACAACGCAGAGCCCTAATAACAATAGATCAAACCCTGGCAGGGACAATATGCTTATTCTTTACCAACTAAATTTTAATTAGTAAACAGAGCAGGGGAAGAATCCACCTTTGCAGAACAAAAAGGGAAAGAAAAAGAGTTTTGTACTTGAAAGAAATCGCTGATAAAGAGCAGAGACATCTTTCAGAGCTCTACATCCTTGTCCTGTTCATCTGAAAAACCACATCATCCCCAAACCATTAAACCCAGGATGAATTTCACATTGTAAGAAATCACTGTGAAAGCAAACATCAAAAGGGGCAGGGGAGGAGGAAGCAGATCAGGTGGGAGAGCAGTGGCACGATGCCTTTAATCCACTCCTCATACAGACCCATCCTGATGATTATCAAGCCTCAGCCTGTTTGGGTTGCCTGCTGCCTGTGGCTGGGACAGTGGAGGCTGTGGCTGAGCCAGGCTCCCACAGCTCCCAGGGCTGCTCAGTGTTTGCAGAGCAGCCGGGAAGAACCTCCCGTCTTTCATTTTCTATTTGCACAGGGTGGATTTATTATCGCTGGGATCGTCCTGGGCTCCCCTTTACACCAGAAAACCTGGGCTGGCCTGTGATGTTCAGGTGAGCTTGTGTGCCCTCAGCAGTCTGGCTCCTTCCAGGCAGACATAAATACTTAATCCAAATGTTCCTGTCAGCAGTGGCACTTGTCGAGGCAGGGATTTTCTGTGGCTGTGCATCTCAGGTCACTTTATGCCAAAGTAGAAAGCAAATCCTAAGTAAATCTTCTTTTGCTGGAGCACCCACAATGCTCCCTGTCTGTCTGGAGCCTCACACCAGGATGCAGCAACAGCTGGTCCCTTGGTGGGATGGTACATGGACCTCTCACCTCACCCCAGCCCCTGGCTCTCACAGAACCAACAGGTATTTTGCGGCAGTGCAAAGTTTCACAAGGGGAAAAGAATCTGGGCTGATGGAGATTACATGCTCATATCAGGCTCATTTCCTTGGGAAAGCAGGCAAAACCCCCAACATGACTGATTAAATCTGCCTGGCACAGGAAGAAGACAAGCCCAAGCCAACTCACCCCATTTCTGTGATGTTACCACATCCCAGGCAAAAAAATCCAGACCACTCACCAGAACCAAACCCATGATCAGGGACACTTCACCAAACCTCCCTGAACATCAAACTCCTTGAGTTTAACCTCTCCAATTGCCTCTTATGCCAGCAATGCTCTTGCTGGGGCTTAGAAATACCACCACACCCCCTGAGTTCTCAAACAGGTTTGATTTGACACCAAATTCCTGCTGAGCCAAGGTGCTGGGATTTTATTGGCTGTGTGTGTCTGGTTGTAAACAGCTACTACCTTGAAACAACCCAATTTTAATCAATAATTCAATTTTAAAAGGAAGCTTCCAGGCAGTGAATAAATAAACCAACTACAGACCCTTTTTTCCCAGCTGGTTGTCAGCATTTTTAAGCTATTTTACTAATTGGTTGTACCAAGACTCCCCACCATTTGTTTACCACTGAAATGCAGCCCCTCTGCAGTGCAAGGCTGTGGGAAAGGGAGAGAAAACTTTCAGCTGAAATCATGGGATGAATTTCATGTAGGAAAAATCTTAATAAACAAAGCAGAATTCAGGCTGGACACTGGGGCAAGCACTGGGGCTTTTATCAAATGCCAAGTGACCCTTAGTGACTACAGGCAGGTGAGCTGGCCCTGTTTTTATGTCAGCTGCCCAGGTCCAGACAGAGGACACAAAGTGTGATACCCTGCAGGTTCTCCCTCTGCTGTCTGATGTAGGATGGGAACCAATGCCCAGCCAGGCCCCAGGTACAGGTCCTAAATCAAAAACATTCAGATTTTCTTTCCATGTTTTAATGCCCCCTCTGGAATAGATATTTCATTTTTACACCACAGATCGTGCACAAACCAACAATAAATTTCATTAAGAGGAGAAAGAGAATTGAAAAAATGACCATGATGTTTCTTTAGGTGAGTTTTCAGTTGCTTCCTTAGACATTAAGAAATAAACAAATATAGTAAAGTTTTCCCACTGGAGTCTCCATGAGCACTTATACAGGATGAAAGCCTGCCCACCTCAAATCAAGTAAAAGAGTAAAAACTGGTGTGGCACAAGTACATACAGGTAAGCTTTGGGACACAGAAAGCACAAACCTCTGCCAGTTGTGCAGGAATAACCCAAAAATAAACAAGAAAAATCCACCCAGAGCATAGGCAGGACCCAGCCTTTGGTTTGATCACAACTGGAAGGATAAAAAGGAGGAATCCATCACCCTGTGGATTTTCAGACCACGGTCACAACTCACATCCATCAATTTCTGGTGCAGCTAGAGCTGCTGGGCACTTTTGAGAAGCAGCTCAAGACATCTGCAAGGAGAGGGACTCGTTCTCCTCCCGTTGCCAGCACTGATGGTGCCGAGGCCACGCAGCCCAAGTCCATTTTGTTCCCCAGTGGAATAACAGATGCTTTTGTCACCTACCACTACTCATTGCCTCGTCAAAGCCTCGCGTGTTGTGTGTGGTCCGGAGTCGGGTCGTGCAACCAGCCAGAGCCCTCAGCTCCATTTCCAGTTCACATCACTCTAATAGGCCCTCAGCTGGCCTGAGAAATTCCCAAACATCTCTTTCTGCAAACAAGGAGTTGGGTTTCTTTTGTCTTGCAATCAGGGGAGACAAATTCTCCCCTTAACCACAGTTTAATTTATTCCTTTTGGTTGTTATTGCCTCCACCTAGTGCAGCTGTCTAGACTGGGCTGATGGTGGTTTGCTTTCTTTTTTTCCTCTTTAGTTGGGGATTGTTGGAAGCTGCCTTTGCTTTTTTCCGAAACAAGTTTATTTTTAGTGTCACTTTTTCCATTGGCAAGATGCAATGGCTGAGGGAGCTGCTCTCGGAGGAACTGAGCTGCCTTCAGTGTGAAAATGAAAAAAGCCTGCCTGGTTGGAGGGCAGGACAGGAGGAAGCAGCAGAGGTGACACAGATGGTCCAAAGGAAGAGAGGCCAGCACGTGCCAATGGGAAGAGCAAACACATCCCCTTCAAACCCAAAACTGCTTAACCAAGGAGCGTTATGGCACCTCTTGGACTGATCTCCTCCTTGGATGGAGCTCCAGGTGGGAGGATGCCAACAGGACTCACACCTGCACAAGCCATGGTACTCTCAACTCTTCTCCTGCTGGGTTCCAAGAACAAGTAAACACTCCTCAAGGAGCCACCTGAGAGCTTTAAACTCCTGCCACAGGAACCTTCCACCAGCACTAGGAATCACAGTTCCCAGGTGATATCTCAGGAAAGGGGATCACAGACACAGGGTGTTTTGGTTTTTGCTTGGCTCTTTACTACCCTACATCCTGCTGGCTGCCTTCTAGCTGTACTGCCTTGCTTGCTCCTGCTCTTTCAGATCTGTATTTATTCCACTTTTCCTCAGAAATACATACTCCTCCGATTTTCCCACAATTTTGTTGGTGGGTGTTTTCGGAAAGCTGGGAAAAGGGTGGCAGTGTTCAGCCCTTAGTTCCCTCCTCACCTGCAAAGTTTAATCCCACTGCAGTGATCATCTCCTTATTTACCACTAGTGTACTACCTTGAAAAGAGGAAGGGTGTAAAAATCCAACTCTTTTTTTTTTTTTTTGGAAAGGAAGATGTGGACTTGAAATAATTGGATAAGAATAAGACCGAACTCTTATTTTTCCAGTGCCAATTTTCAGCATTCACAGTGTCCATTCCAAAGATTCCCTGACACCAGCCCGGCTCCACTGAGCTCAACACATCCCAAATACAGCAATACCAAGAGGGCAGAAGGAATGAAAGTAATATATTATAAGGCAAATCCTGCAGGGTTTTAGGATGGGAGTGAAGAGGTGGGGGAGGGTGTTAAAACACACACAAAACCCCAGAATTAAGCAAGCGAGACCATTCCAGTTGAGCTGTTTCAGCCATTGTCTTACAACAACTTTAAACCCAATTGCTTCTTTTTAATGAGGTATTTTCTTCCTCTTAACCACCCAAATCTAATCCATGATGTTAGTCCAACTCAGAGAACTTAAAATCAGAACATTGGGGCCTTTCTTAATCCTCTTAACTTGCCAAAGGTTTTCTGATCACACACCTCTTCCTTCCTACTTAGGACTTTTTTTTTCCACCACCCTTTGTCTTCTGTTTACAGCTGTGAAAAATTAGAATCCAGGCAGTAAAATCTCTACATAACATTTAGAGATTTTACTTGCTAAATTAGAGATGGCTTGCATGTTTCATTGAAGGAAACCAGGCATGTTTTCTTAATTATTTCATCAAATCATATCTTGCCTGGGCTCAGATACTCAGCATTTCTTGAAGGACATTCTTTAATCCACAATCTTTCATTGTAATGAATAATTCTCTTCAGAAGATAAACCCTGGCTCATGCTGTGGTCACTTAGCACCTTTTACATGATGTGGTAAGTCAATAAAGCTGGGAGTGGATCTTGTGTGAAATCTGGGAATCCTTCCAGGTCCTCCTGAAGCCCAGGTTCTCAGGAGAGGATGCAGGGCTTGATCATTGCTGTGGTCTGGTCATCCCATGGTGATGTCAGGACATCTCAGATGGAAGCTGGAAAATTTGTGATCCAGCACTGATTGATTTCAGGGCTCATAACCAGAGCTGTGTAAGTACACCTGACATCTACCATTCCCTCAAACCTGGATCTTCCACAATCATGGCTAAACTGGCACAGGAGGCTGGCACCACTGGGGGTCTAAAGGACTCCCTGCAATGAAGGCCAGGGAGTCACACTGGAGTGAAAACTGCACATCAAGAGGAACTTGTCATCCTTCATGAAGTTTAATGACCAGTGAGGGCAGCAGGTGTCCTCAGTCATTTTCCAAGTCTAGCCACTTCCAGATTTCCCCTCAAGCCTGTGAAGTGCTAGAGCTGCTGGCTGAGCACTGGCTCCCGGGGCCATTCCTTGCTCTTGGGATGGCACTGAGCTCAGCAGGCACGGCTGATCAGCCTTTCCCATCACATCAGGAGCAGGAGCTGCTCTCAGGTGAAGGACCTGAGGGAGTTGGAAGGTGCTGAGCAATGCAGGAGCCATGAGTAATCAATTGTCCAAGGAATGGTCCCCAGCACATCCCAGTCCAAACTAGGTTTCAAAACAAAAACAACCAGAGACTTCCTTCCTGCCCCTCACTGCATCTGAGAGAGATGGGTTTTACTGAGTGGGCCACTGAGTGGAGATCAACTACGAGCCAAGCAAAGGGCTTGAACCAGAACACGACCTGGCACCTATCCCAAGTTCCTTTTGAGTTTGGTTAACATTCCCCACCCATCATTTTTCATGTGCATGTGCCACATCACTTCCTGGTTCTGATTTGCCTGCTATTTGCCCCACGGGTAGGGTGTTACCCATCGAGACTCAAAAACCAGCAAGTAACCCCTCCTCCCCCTCCTCATAAACCCCACACCCATCTCTGAGGGATCCAAGCATCCCTAGCAGGAAGGAGTCCAAGAATTCTTTATGCACATAAGAATGTCCCCTTGCCACATCATAACCCTGTTTGCTACCAGTGCCACACACTGATGGTCTAGGTCAAACTCCAGATGTTAATAAACCTCAGTAACAACTGCTCAGAGAAAATGCAGATAATTGGTCTCATACCTGCTATTAGAAGAAAAAAACCCCAACAAATACATGACAAAAAGGGGAAAAAAAAGTGCTATAAAAAATGCATCTTGGTTGCTTTTAACATTCTTTTCTAAAAGCCAATTTTAGCTCTATGGCTGGAGCTTAAAGGCAGCTGCACATCTGGTGTGATCTGCCAACCTCTGCAGGTCCAGCCCATAGCACTCCTGTCCTCCGGTGCTGAAAGTAAAGCTTTGGGATGCAAAACCACAAAACACAGAGGGCTAATTAATGGGGGATCCAAGATATTTCCCTGTGCTCTCTCAGCTTTGGTCAGACTTGGATGTCGATGGTGTTGCTGCAGTCAGGTGCTGACTGTAAAACAACTCCTGTTGCTGTTGCCTGGGTTGCTGGGTTATAAAAGCATTAATACTTGGCTTGTTGTCACAGTTTTTTTCAGGGCCTTTGCTACTGCTGTGAGCTTCACAAATGTGCTATACTTGGAAGAATCTATGAGCAACAGGCATTAGATGTGGTCTGGGATGCTCACAGTGGTATCTGTAGGTGCCTTTCTGCTGCCTTTGAATCCCCATCATTACCATATATGCCCTGCAAAAATTGTTTCCAGGCAGATGTTTATATTTTGCCATTGGGTTGGCTGGGGTTCTGAGAGGATCAGATATGGTCAAATTCTGCTGCTGGTACAGATAATGCAAATCCCCAAAAGATAAGTGAGGTGAACTATCTGCATAGAGTCACAGGAATTACATGCCAAGGAAGAGTTTCCCAATTAATCAGAAATCAGAGTTGTGCAGACTAAACTCCACTCTGACCTGAGCTGCTGACGTTATTGATCAGTGTTATTTCCCAGAGTATTCCAGTCCTTGCTGCCTTCCATCCACAAGTGCTTCATGCTATTGGTTTTCAGGAATGTGTTGTTTATCAGACTTGCTGCTTCCTCATACGCACTAAATTAACACAGAGCATCAGTGTCCTGCTGGCTGCAGAACACAGGTTAACTGTTCTTAGGTGGAAATCATCACATTCAAATTCCTGAAACACAGCATCCACTTCTTTCCAGCTCCTGACTTCCACAGTGTGCAGAACAATTCTGCCCATGGAGAGTCTTCTGTGCAGTGGGAATTTCACTTGAAGGTGCAGTGAGCAGGTCACAGCATCACCAGTTGCTGATCCTTCTCAGTGTATCCATACAGTGATCCAAAATTGCCACTAGCCTTTTTTGGAGATATTTTTTAAACCTCTTAATGGGGCTCTGGAGAAGTGCCCTTGCAAGTTGTTTATCCGTGTCAGTCCAGGGAAAGCAGCTGAGACTGAATTTGTGAAGCTTCACACATGCCCTGGCTTCTGAGTAACATTTCATCCAGACCTTCTCTGCCTGCCACCACCTCATTTGGTCTATATCCTTGTCTTCCCATGGATATGGGTATCCATATATATGGATATATACACATCACATGGATATATACAATGAGCACTCGATGGGCCAAGGCAGCTCTGCTGGGACACTTTGGCCTGATTTCCCCTACCTTGAAGTGCCCTTCAATCCATCCTGATAAACTTTCCTGTTAGATTCTGGGTTTTAACAGACAAATCTGTGAGCAGCAGTTATGTACAGGGAGGAAATTTATAAAATGTTAAAAACTTTACAAGGAGAGCACATCTTTAAAGAAAAAAGCCAGGAGCACAAACTGAACTGTGCCAGAATCTGTTTGCTTCATGCAAGAAACATGGTCTCTGCAGAGCTTTGTGCTGGTGAGAAAGGAAGAGCCTGGAGATGAGGATGGTGCTCATCCCCTGTACACACACTTCAGGCATCAGGACTTCCTATATTTCATATTTTAATTTAGTGTCTGTACATGGCCTGTTTAGGTGAAACAGGCTGACCCCAAAGAGGACAGTGAGATGCTGGAACAGGCAATAACTTCATTTAGAAGGCGAAAGGAAGCAGCTGAAGAAGAGGGGAGCGGATGTGTGAAACCCCGAATCCAGCAGTTGTTACCCCGGCATTCTTCAGGAATTGCTGTGGTCTCTATAATGTGGGTAGTTTGGAACAGTTATGCAGTAAATATTTTTCCCCAAGTACTTTTAATGTTTGAGTTTTAGGTTTTCAGAGGGATTTTTTTTTATTTAAAAAAAAATATAATTTTTTTTTTGAAGGAAGATCAATGACTTAATGAAAAAAGTCTGAGATGCAAGAGCGAGGCTATCGCTTCAAGAGTGCTTCCAGATTTACATAAATAACATTCCTGCTGCATAAACATCTTGGCAAAGGCAGAGCATCTAACCCCCCTCCTACTCCATTGGCCTCCACTAAATTCTGCAGAATATTAAAACCCCTTGATGGTAACGTGTTCTCGGCCAGAAACAAATCATTAGTTTGGATGAGGGCATCAAACTGCATCTGCTCTGTTCCCTGAAGTTCCAAGTGCAAGAGATTTAGGAGGGAGGGGAGAGGATTTCTTTGATAGAAGGATTTAGAAAAATGGCAATTGATAGAATTTTTAAGGAGATACAGAGATGAGGGGACGCATCTTTCCCAGAGACACATGGGAATGGTCTGGAGTAATTAAACGTGGAGATGGGCTCAAGCTGTGCAGTTTGGAGGTGGATCTGAACACTCAGGAGCTTTTGTTCTGCCCACTACACATGGCTGAGATGGTCCATTGATCAGCATTATCAAGAGTCAGGAAGGGGTAAATCCAGGCTCATCTCTAAGTGTAAAGAAGGGGGGGAAAATGGAAGAGGGGAGCTGTGAAATACTGCAGGGGACTGACTCTACCTGCCTGGCAGGGGGCTGCAGGGCCATCTCATGGATGCCAAAACTCCCCAGAGAAGGCAGAGAAGAGGGATGGTACAGATGAAGCAGGTTTTTAATTCACCTTTGAGTTTTCTTACACTGAATTAATTATTTTGGCATCTGTTCTACACTTCCAAGAAAGCACCAAAGTTACCCAAAGCAGCTCCTACCCACCAGGGCTGCAAGAGATTGATTCCACCAGAGGAACTCTCTTTTACTGGCAGCATTGTTGAAAATTAGGGAGAGTTGAGGGTCCTTTTTCTCTTTTCAATACAGTCTGTCTCTCATGCTTTCTCCCTCCAGAAAGAACCAGCTTTCTGCCTCCTCAGAGGTTCTTTAAGCCCACAAGAACATCCTGTGTGGATCTGCAGGGACAAATGATTTCTTGAAATACACTGGTCTTAATCAAGCCTAATCTCTCATGACAGGGCAGAGCAGTCTGGACATCCATTAGATTTAGCACAGCTACTCCAAGCAGTGCTATTATGTCAAAATTATGCAACCTAGGCTTTGATAGGCTTTGGGGATTTTCTCAATGGTTCCTTATGAGCCTGTTGGTGCCCCTCACATTTCAATGACCACAATATGAACATTAAATGTATTTCCTTTCCCACAGCTGGATACTGTCCCATCTGTTCTGAGACAGCCAAAGTGTCAAGTAAGCCAGGCAAGGCAGACAATTTTTCATGCAAATCTGTTGACTTTAGGATTTTTAAATATATGTCTTTTTAATAACCCACAGATTATCTCACCAAAAAAAATGGGTCATTTGCAAGAGTTCCTCCAGCAGTCCTAGGCATTGTTAGCCAACACTGCAATGCACATATATTATTCTCAGAAGAAAACCTGGCAAAAGGACAGAGAGAAATGCCATGTACAGTCACTCTAATGGCTTAGCCTGGGATGTTGTATCTGACAGTGCTCAGCCTGGATGCTCCAGAGGGATGCACAGAACCCCCTAAACAACTGCACCCTCCAACCACTCTCCAGCTGTGCAGCACAGGTGGAAGGGAGAAAAAACAGATTTAATGTATTGCACCAGCCCCAGGCAGGGGGATTAGGATTTGTCACAGACTTGGCCTCCTTCCCTGGCACCTTCAGCGTCCCTGTGCCCCCTGGACAAACCAGGGCAAACCCAGACACCTCCTCCAACAGCCCTGCATGGCTGGGAAGCAGCAGCAGCACCCACAGTCAGGTCTCAAAAAGATTTGCACAAGGCCAAGGAAATAACCTGACAAATCAACCCATGTCAGAGGTGACCAGCTCAGTATAAGCACAGAGCTCACAAATGATTTAATTCCAAAATTAGCCAATGTCTCAACACAGGAACATCCTCTGCTCAGAACACACTGACTCACGTGTTCATCCCAGCTCTTGGAGCAAGGCAGGGATGTGAACAAATGAAGTGATTTGTGCCCATGAAACACCAGACCAGTGACACAGGACAACCTTTCTCACCTCTGCCTTTCAAACCACCTTTTAAATCCCCTTTGCTTTTTAATGAGATGCTTCACAATAAAACAGACTGGAGGAAGCAGCTGGGAAATCATCCTGTGATGAAAGCCAAGGATGTAAATTGCCTTCTTGACTTACTTCAAATGACAAATTTGCCACAGACCCCCACCTGGCAGAAGATACCTAGAGGAATAGAACTCAGCTTCTGGATTTCATGCCCTTTTCCAAGAAAAACCTGCTCTGGTGGTCACCCAGAGCACACCTGGTCTTACCTGGAGTCTGGGGAAGGACCAAACTGGGAAGCAACAGGAGAAACCCAACCTATTCCAAAGCTACACATCCCTCTGATTCTTTTAAAACATAGGTGGATATTTGACTTACCCAGGTGCAGGTAATTTCTCCATATTTAAGGTCTGATTTATCGGGGTCCAGAATAACTCTGGGAACCTCACAAAGCCAGGACAGCAGGACACCACTGGAGCAACAGGAGGAAAAGGGAATTTGCTGAATTGAAGACCTCTAACTCTTCTAGAAGCTTCTGCTGGGGCAGCTCTGCAATCACAGAGAAGGTGTTTGTCAATTTAGCAGCAAATTTGACATGGAAGAGGCAGTCATGGGCTCTGTGTGGAGCCACAAAGCATCATGCAGACCCAAGGCTCTGTCTTAAAAGGCAGGCCATTGCCCTTTCCCTAACACACATTTTACCTGGGCATGGAGAAACCACAGGTCTCTGGATAACTTGGGAGCTTTGCCACCTCCTCCAATTCCCTCCTTAAAAAAAAAAAAATATAAAAAATTAAAAAATTTAAAAAATCCAGCTTGTTTTCTGAAACTTTGCTTTAAAGAGCTGAGTTCCTAAACCAGAGTGCGTGATGCAGAACAGCTGACTTTGTGTAAGGCTGTTATTAGAAACAGCCCATTGCTGAGCTGGGATTTCATGGGATGCACCTCGTTCAGAGCCCGGGCAGACACACCACGAGCGTGGGTCCATCCACACAGCCTGGCTAAGAGTGAGGAGTTTGCTGCCTTTCAGTGCCTGGGGCAGGTCCTGACTCAGAGATTCCTCCACGTTATTTTCCATGGGAGGAAGCAGGAGTTATTTTGCAGAGGGTCTGAACAGACAAGATGCCAGTTTCTTGCTGGTAAATACCACTTCCAACCTCACTCGCAGGCTCCAACAGATGTTTCTGCTTTTCAGAGTAATGGAAATTTTATGGACCATTTTCTCCTCCTTCTCCTGTTCCCTGGGATGGAGCAGCAGATCCAAAATGCCCTGGGAAACACAGTGGTCTCCTCCTGAGACTCACTTCAGAGCAGTGTCTCCAGCAGATCAGGGAGAGTCAAACCACTCAGTTGTGGGTTGGGTTCCTCTGGAGAACCAGACAGCATCTGCCACCAGGCAGCTGCACAAAGGCTCCACTGTCCAACAGCTTTCACTGGAGAAGCTCAAAATCCTCCTGGAGGATGAGCTGCTGGCTCCCAGGCTGGGTAGAGAGCCATGGGGTATGCAGAAAAGAGGATTAAAATGATTTGGGAACTGTGGTGTTATTTATATGCCCTTGTGTTGGTTGTCATTTGTTACAGCCAGAGAAACTGAGGCATGTGAAGTCATTGACTAAGCAGAGCTGGGACTGATTCCACATGTACAAGGTACCAATGTGCTCATCACAAGGCAGTTCCAAAAGCACAGACTGATGGGACAGAGAGAGGGAAAAGCTTTGCCAATGCAGACAAAGTGTGGGATAAAATGGTCTGATGTGCATCCTTGAGAATTCACATTTTCCCTTGCCTCCCTCTCATGTCCCTGGGCTCACTGTGTGAGAACCCCATCATCCCCCCAGATTGCTCAAATAAACCCTGTGTTGCAATGCTCCTTAAGCAAAAACCAAAAAAGAAACTTGGGGAATCCCATTGACTCAAAGCTGCATTAATTATTATTTTTTGTAAGGGCCCAGGACTTAGTGAATGAGAATATTATCCCATGGGGATTGAGAACACAATGGAAACAGGAAACTTTTAAAAAGCATTTCTGTGGAGATATTATCTCAGTGCTGTAGGACACAGGATTTACTTAATTGCAGCCAAGGAAGTTTTAGATTACGCTCTGCAATGTCTGCACGAACGTCTCAGCTATCACAGGGAAGGCTCCTTGCATGGCTATTTCCTTTAAGATATGTGCCTTACCCTGAACACGTTCACTGGAGGGGATTTGGTGATAATGCAAGAGGGTTCGGAGAACTTCAAAGCCTTAAATGAGATTCAGGGCATCACAGCCCATGATAAAGAATATGAAATTGCTTTTCTAGCAGATGACATCCTGCTTTCTCTCAGTGAAACACAAGCCTCTATTCAATGCCTTGGAGAAGTCTGAGAGGTTAACAATCCTGTTTTGGGTTCTTTTTGTGTGCATAAATATGACCAAGACAGAGGTAATGCCTCCAGGCACCTCCCCAGCAAAAATCCCTCTTAATTTTCCATGCCAATAGTCCCTAGAAGGATTCAAATCCATAAGAAGCCAAATCTCTCTTCACTTAAATAAACTTATAACAGTGAGTCTCCCCTTTTATGTGACACACATCATGATTTTTAGAGATGGACTAACTCCCCATTATCTATGCTTGATTAGGTCCACTTAATGAAAATGGCCATCCTCTTGAGCACTTCATTTTCTGCAGAGGCCCTCAGTACTTGAGCCTTTAACAACACTTGAACCTAATCCCACACCCCATTCCTCAAAAAAGAAAACCACCCACAAAAAACCCAAAAAGCCAAACCAAAAAAGAGGAGAAAAGTAAGTAGAATACTCAGCAGTTTTATACAGCCTCAGGTGGGATGAATTTCACCCTAAGCAGCACCTAAGAATCCAAGTTGCTCGTACTGCAGGGATGATGGAAACTGCTTCACTGCGAGTTTGTGTCCTGTGTCCCCAGTTTTTATTCCTTACACTTCATATTCCTGCTCCTGGTGCCCTGGAGCTCTCAGACCTCATGGCTGGGTCACTGCAGTTTCAGGAGAGCTGTGTGTGAAGCATCCTCAGCATTCCCAAGCTGATGGGCACGTGAAGGTCCAGGCACAAATCTGGGATAACTCAAGCTCCTCCAACCTCGTCTGTGATGGCAACACCACATTTGGGTCCCCTTTTTCACCCACTCATCAATTCTACTGAAATCTGCTGAGTATCCAGATTGGAACCTAACCCTTCTCACATTGTTGAACTTGGTTTGGTGGATCCAAATATCTTGAGAGAATGGATGGATAGAAGCAAACCCACTCAACATTTGGTTTATCTTCACATTGTTGAACTTGATTTGGAGGGTCCAAATAGCTTGGGAGAACATATAGATATAGAAGTATATATATAGATGGAAATATATGCCAGGTAATCCAAACAGTAACGAGCTGATGGGTTCAATAGCCCAAACTCTGCACACAGAGGGGTGTACATTCCAAATACATTGGGAATAAGCTCCCAAAATCTCCAAGCAAATTATTCCACACCTCTAGACAGAACAGTTTAGAATTCAACTAAAAACCACAAAACTTTAGTAGTACAAGAGAAAATGAAGAGATGCTTTATGTTTGCTTTGCTCTGTAGCAGAAAGCAGAGCACTTGTATGCAGTGAGTACTCCTGGATCCATTATTACATCTGTTCCACCAGATTTCCCTGAAACTGTTCCTCTTCTTTCCCAGGAACAATAAAACCCATGAGCTGCAGGCCAAGTGGCGAGTGTCCCACGACCTGCTCCAGCTACTGAGTTTGAAGCTACTGAGAGGTTTTGACAGCTACTATGAAATGATGCAACCCAGTTAATTCCATGTGCTGACTTTCAAGGTATCAAAAGAAGAATGGTCTTTCAAGAAGAGTAAAATAATTATTAATCTTAATTAAATCTTTCTTGATGCTAGAACAGCAAGATGAGGTGTTTGTACAGCTTCTTCTGTGCCTTTGAATGTGCCCTTACACCACAGTGAGGCTTTGATTGTCCCACTGAGACCTTAAAGTCTGGCCAGGGTTATCTACCGATAGTTGTCCGAAAAGATCCTTTCAAGGAACTGGATCTCTGAGCTTCCTTTCAAAATGTGTCACCTCCAGACCCTAGCACTGGTGGTTCTTCTACTGAACAACCATTTAAATATATCAGAACAGCCAGAAAAGAGTGCTTTTCTATGACACAGCCCAGAGGTTGTCTGGTGCTGAAGGTCACTTCCATCAGCATTACAGCTGGAGGAGCCCCTTGCTTATTTTAAGCTTGTCCAAATGCTGCCTCCTGTCACCTCCTGGCCTCACATCCTCCCTCCCTCCAGCCAGCACCAGCCCTGGCACAGTCAGCCCCAGAAAACCAAGCCTAGCACCAGCCCTCCAATGACTTCAGAGATTTTGGTGCTGTCTTGAGAGCTCGAGTGGCAACCCACAACTGGGAGGAAGAGGGGATGTGAAACCTTTCTTTTGGCAGCATCTCCATTGCGTCAGCTTGGACTGCTCACAAAACACCACCTGAGGGACTGAAGTCAGCATCTGTTTTTTGTGAACTCAACCTTCTGCAAAGTTATGCAAACAAGAAAAGACTTTGAGTGGCGATGTAACAAACAAGTTCATTTTTCCAAGCCTCAAAATAAACAAAAATTTGCTTCTTTTTCTTCATGTTCCAAACCAAGATTCAAAGAGATCCTCTTTCATCCATCATCCAGTTAATCCATCCTTGTTGCTAATGTGAGGAGATACGTCCTATGGGAAAGCACATGCAGCTTTTTAAAAACATTGTGCTTTTTAAAATTTACTTTTGAACTAAATCAGAGATTCCTGAGCATTTCTATGGTGACCTGGGCAGCTTTGCTGCCCTGGCTCATGGCTGCATGGCTTCCATCAATGTTCCCAGCAGCTTTAGACTGGAAAGAAGACACAAAGCTATTCCCTTTCTGCACTGAACATTGCCTAAAAGGTACCTGCTTAGTTAAACCAATTCTGACAATTCCAGTGGATAAAAATCCTTTTCAGTTTCTGCACCAACCAATAAGTTTGTTAAAGTTTGTCTTAAAACCAAAAGACTTTGTAGAAAACCAATCACAGAAATATCTCAACACTTGAGCCCACGACTCCTCATCTATTATTAATATAACCATCATTTAGAGCTACAATCAGACATGGTAACAAAAATGTATCACAGTAGTTGTTCATCTGCAAATCATATGTATTCCTCCAAAATAAACGAAGCGTACTCTTCTCTCTCTCCTTTCCAGCCCCCTGTCACAACCCCCACAACCAACCTCAAGCAGAACAAGCCATAATGCAGAACAAAAACAAAATAAAATTGAAACCTGGTAAGGCCACATTCTTGGGGAGAAGCCATGTGTGAGATATTTTTGCTTAATTATTTCAAGCAATGTATGGCCCCTTGGCTGTCACCAAGGTTGGCCTGTCAGGGTAATGTCATGAGGAACTATTGTGCAGAGAATCACTAGATACTTCAAGTCTTTGAGACCCTGCTAATCAGCTCACGTTTCATATTCTTTTACCAACTTTTACACTGAAACAGAGCCCTTACTGGTTTGTATCAAGCCCTTTTTCTCCTCTTGTAGGTGTTACAGAGAAGGTTGGGAGCAGAGATGTGACCCTTTGCCAGTTTGCATGTACAGGCATCGCTGCTGCCACTGATTCAAAAGCAGGCTTTCAGTCTCACCAGACCCACAGAAAATGCAGTGTAAAGTCAGATTGCAGATAAACAGTGACTGCTGATTATGGCTAAAGAAATAACTCAGCAGGAGGGAATTCCAGTGCCTGGGCTCCAGCCCGTCACGCCTCAGTGCCTCGTGGATCTGGCTGGGAAGACAGGTGCTTTCAGCCCTAAATTATACAGGATATTGAAAAAGCACCCACTGATGATACTAGAAAGGGAGCTGTTTGCTTTCCAAATAGTTCCCCTTTGAGCTGAGCTGGGGTTTATTATCTGGAGGGAATAATGACACGATTTTTCCTCCGTTACACAGTGGAGTACATAATACACATTGTGTAAGGAACCTGCTGGATGATGTAACTCTGCTTCCATGAGAGCTCCAGCACTGGAGAAGGCAAAGGAAAGTCTAACTCAAACATACCAGAACACCTTACTGGCTAGGAAGTTTCCAAATAACTTTATAAGTGCATTAGCAAGAACAAAAAAAATCCTAACCCCAAGGCAGAGCTCATTAATGAGGTTTAATATTTCTAAATGAAAGAAATGAGAAAGGTAAGGATAGGGCTGGTGTCCTGAGTGCTGCAATACAAGGACAAACCACTTTATAGAACATAAACAGAAGCTGCAGAGGGTCACAGAAACCCCACAAGTGAGAACTGAAGAACTTCAGGCGAGCACAGAAATCTGGCAGTTCTTTAAGATGGAGAAACAGAACAGCAGAATGGAGCTTCAGATGGCACAAAGACCCATCCTAAGGAAAGAGAAAAGAAACCCAGAGCAACCCTCGCTGCAAGGGCTGATTTCAGACAGTCCATTCTGGGGAGGAAAGTGCTGGCAAAGGGAAGCAGGGAATCTACAGTGTTTACAAACACCATGTGAAGAGGTAGAGCATGTAATAGGAGCAGAACAGAACATCCCCTGTGGAAAGGGAGGGGGTGGGAAATGAAGAAATTTGGTAACTTCCTGGAATAAAGCTTTTTAAATGTCTTAACAAGGCATAGATCATGACTTGTAAAATGTGGAAATAATGCCTCTGAGAGTAAAGGGAATATGAGCATCAGTCTCATTCCTCCTGTGAAGTGCTATGGCAGCGATGCAGCAGCTGCCCGGGGAGCTGCACGCACTTGAAAACAAAGTCAAACACAGCTGCCCTGGGTAAAAATTGCATCCTGTGTTGTATTTTCAAACCAAACATTTAAAGAGGTTGCTGCCTTTGGAAGTATTTCATTTCCTTTGCAACACGGTAGCAGCACCAGCATTCCCAACTGATACAAACAAGAAATCTTGATCACAGAATGGTTGGTAAAAAAACCATCTCATTCCACCCCCTGCCATGGGCAGGGACACTTTCCACTATCCCAGGCTAATCCAAGCCCTGTTTTATCTGGCCTTGGACACTTCCAGAGGTGGGGCAGCCACCAGCTTCTCTGAGCAGCCTCAAATTAAAACTAATAAATGGATCTTGTAGTTAACCAAAGAACAGAAGCGTGTCTCAGGTAGCAAGTCTAAAGCTTAGCAGCAAGGGTAACCAAATCCAAGCCTCAGCAGCTGCTTCAGCTCTGCCTGTGTCCAGTGTCCCTCCGGCAGGCACAGGCAAGACCCCACAAGCTCATGTGCAAAGGGAATATCCCTCATTAATTTCCAGCTACTGAAAAATTCAAGATGTGCAATACCCAGTCCGTTTCCTTTCCAGTATAAAGTCTAAAATTCTTCTGTGTTGAAGCATCCAGCTACTGGTCTTACTCTTACTACTAGGAGTTGGAATAGGGGTATGATGATTACGTTTTTTTTTGAGACTTCTTCATCCCTCAAGTTGTGACTTTCGAACCACTTAAATCCCACAAATATTCCCATTAAAATGTTTATCCAAGACAAAGATTAATCAGTTGTTTCTTCACTTTGTTTTTAGGGATCCTCTTGCATAGATTCTTGTCTACCACTCTTCTATCAGCTCAAGTGGTCATCCAGAGGGGACTGGACATCCAGGCACTTAAATTCCAAGCTTCACTCCTCATTCCATGTACATGTCCTTTCCTTGTTTATATCTCAAAAGATGGATTTCTACCCCAATGTACATTTAGTTTGTTTATGGGAAGTTGCTTCTGTCTGCATGAATTTCCTAGTAGAAGTTTAGAAGAGTCCTGCTGTAACTGCTGAACTGTGAGGGGTTTGAGATGAAATGACCAAACCCATTAAACTTTAATTGACTGAAACCAAAACACCCCACTGGAACAGCAGCAATAGTGCTTGAAGGAGCAGACAGAGCCCCTGGAGTAAGAAAATATCTCAACCTTGTGACTCCAGTGGCTGACTGCATCTGACGGAGTGAGAAACTAAAAGAAGACAGTCAGGTACATTTGTCACCAAATTATCTTGTTTCTGCCCCTTTCCCCAAGAACTGAGCCACTCATTTCTGGCTGAAAACAACTCCTTCATCCCCGATTCCCTCCTACAACTGCTTGTTCAGAGGCTGAAGTCTCTTCTCCACTCTGATTGCTCTTAATTTGTCAGCCCATTCCTTCAGTTCTTACCAAGTTGTGAGAAGAGCTCAAGACTTGGCATTCCCCATCCTCAGACACTGTGGATGGTCCATATTCATAACTGGCTCATAAAAATGAATACAAAAGGAATTCTTTTACCAACAGTGCAAAATCCTTCAGGGCATTCAAAACTGGAACTGTGGAGTGTTGCAAGAACAGGCTGCCAGGGCAGTGGTGGAGTCCCCATCCCTGGAGGGTTTTAAAAGCTGTGTGGATGTGGCACTTGGGGACATGGGTTAGTGGTGGCCTTGGCAGTGGTGGGTCAATGGGTGAACTTGATGACCTCAAAGGTTTTTTCCAACCTAAATCCTTGTGTGATTCTGTGAAAATGACACTGTGAATTTCATTGGTCTTTGAACCATGGTGGTAACATGAGGTAACTCACACAAAATTCACAGCTCATCCATGCTCTGAGCATGGCATCCAGCTCTGGAATTGCCCTTCCCTACATCTCAAGAGTTTGTAATAAAACCAGAAGAGTGATAAAAATAGCTTGTATGCATAGAAAAGTGCACATGAATGACAACTGGAGGGTAAAGCATGAAGACTAATTGAATGGAAAAGCTGAAGAGTCAATCCACTCCTTTCTCATTACATAAACAAATCAGGGTAAAACTATTGAAATAATCAGTCAGAGAAGGAAAGTGTGTTTCCTGCACAAGAGTAATTTCATTGTGAAATTCATTGTCTGGGATGTTCCAGATCCCAGATTATGAGGGATTTGCAAAGAGTAGAAGAAGCAATGGCAGATGCTGCAGTCAGGGCTGTGGGATGGAGCTACAACAAACCAGCAGCAGCCAGCAGGAGGGATCAGATATCCTGATGCTTGCCCTCGTCTTAAACTCCTCTAAGCAGCTACTTGGAGTAGCTGCAAAGTGAGATGCCTATTATGATTGAAAAGTATATGCTAAGGGAGAGAACAGGATGTCCATGTTCCCTGTGCTTGATCCCAACCCATGGTAGATGGTGCTTGGGACTCCCACAGCCACCCCCTTCCTTCCTTCCAATGGGAAAACACACAAACTACTGTCATTTTTCCAGGTTCTGGGGAGGTTTAGTCTCTGTGTTGTCCTGCTCAGCACAAAAGGCTTTGCAGACCTGCTTTTGTTTATTAACCAACTTAAAAGATCAAGGAGCACCTGCATGACAGGACTTTTTCACCAGTATTTTGCTACTTGCATGCATTTGCACTGTCTGAAATCTACAGACTAACCCACTCAACAAATCTTGTTTCTTTTCAATAATTTGTAAGACTTCAAAACAACTCTATTATAAAAACTATTAGCCCCATAATCAGGTGGTCTTGTTCTTGGCTTGCTATTTAGTATATTTCAGAAAACAACAGGCATTTCCAAAGGTGTTCTCATGGAATTTAAGTGCCATGTACAGAACTCCACGTATTTATGTGTTCAGTGTATGATTTCAGGTCTTGTTTCCTACCTGCTACTTTTTATAGGGCAATAGAAACATTATTTACCTTGAGTTTCTTCAAGGCTTTGGCCACAGCTCCTTACTCCTCCTCAGAGTGTTGCTCTGCTCCACCTCCATTCCTGCCTCCACCTTGTTTAACAAGAACATCATGTCATTTAATATTTCTGGATTCAAGGAAAAGAAAAGCACATTTCCCAAGATCCCACATGACAACACAGCTAATTTAGTGATAATGAAGATGACGCACGATGAAGGAGGTTGGAGGGGGCCAGGAGGTTCCATCTGCCAGGCAACTGCTCAGACTGACAAAGAGCTGCTGGTTTGAAATGAAGTGTTGAACCCTTTTTAGAAGGATCCACTTTATTCACACCTGCTGAACCCAGAAAATTCCATAAAAAACCAGAAGCAAAGCGTGTTGCACATAGCAGCCATCCCCAGCCAAGCTGGGATCTCATTACCAAAAACTCCACTGGGATTCTCCTGTGGGCAGCTCTCCATCCTTTAGGACTGATTTCCTTTGACATTTAGAAGTCACTCAATATGGATCACAGGGCTCCACTTTCACAAAGGTATTAATTTCCCAAAAACCAGAATATGGATTTTACTCAGTCCCAGCCATCTCTCTGCCCTCCCTGACCCCCATCCACCCACACTCCATGTCTCCTCCTAGGAGACAGCCTGTAAACACCAAGTCGAAACAGTCAATAAATATCAAGATAATTAGATACTCAGGATAGAGATAATTAGACACTGTTGACCAACTGATCTTACAAGAATGAGAAAGGACAAGCTCACATTTGCCAGATATGCTGAGCAGAGACTGCTGTGAGTGTGACACACATCACAGGGTGGGTGGGAGCATTTTTGTCTTTTAAAGAGCCTCCCAAGCACAATTACCTGTGAGCAGCCCAGACAGGCAGGTCCTGTCCAAACATACCAGCACCTGGATTTCAGCAGTTGGATGAGGCATGTAGAGCCCTTGCTTACATTTATGGTTCTGAAAATTTTGATTGGAAAGTTGTTGGGTGTGCTAAAAAGGTTTATTTATGTTGATATTGTATGTCCTTTTTGTCTCTATAATTAACTCTTAAGGTTTTCTTGGTTTCTTTAGAGGAACTCAAAACAGATTGCCCTTCTGGGAGGACCTGCTTCAACAAGAGTGATCCAGGTGTGTCTGCTCATGAGCATCCTCATCTCAGTGCTGGAGCAGCACCTCCATCCTCCCACCCCAAGGTACCAAACCCTGTGTTGCATCTTCCTTATATTAATCACCAAGGAAATACATATACAAATTCCTTGTCCAGTATTTGCTTCATTTTAAATTTGGAATCAAACAACTGGCAAGTAAACCCCTCTTGGTCTTGAGCTGTCTGCAATATCCAGTGAGTCTCTTTCCACCTTCTGGCATTGAGGCTGAGCCTCTCTTTAAGGTTTTTACCCTTGTGTTACAACTGGACATAAACATCAAATCCACAGAAGGTAACTGCAATTAGTAACCAGAAATCATCTTCCCCACTGTGCAAAATGCAAGAATTGCCTTTTCCAAAATCTCAGCAATGCTGTCTTCTTCCAAACTATGGAAGCTCTCTGCTGTTCCCTAACCTTCACCTCCCTCATGGAATTTTTGGGTGTTCTGGGTGTTTCAATATTTCCAATTAATGAGTCTTCCTATACAGTGGGAAAAAAAGTCTTATATAGAACTCTCTACTCTCAGTTGAAAAGGGTTAAATGACCTAATTTTTTCTCACATCTTGGCCATCTCTCTCAACCTCCCTCTCTCTCCTTGCATGTGATTCTCACTGGCCTACAGAAGAGTTACCAGAAATCCTCATCTTGACTCATATCTCGCTGTTACTCATCCTTAATCACATTACACCTAGACTACTGATATATCTGCTTAAAATATTCCAGGAACTCACCAGCTCACTTAAGCACTAGGGGTCTGGAATAATTTGGCCAGAAATGTCTCATTTTCCAGGAAATGGATGATGTCATCCCATTATCTGTCAGCTGCACTGCACTGCCCATCATCCTGGCCTTCACAGCTCTCTGCTGATTTACTCTCCTCATCCACCCACTTCAGTCCAGCAGACACAAGAAGTTACAACAGTTTGGATAAAATTTTACCATTTTCAAGTATTTTGCTGAAGCCATCAAAATGTACCCCTGTAGATTATCTTTGTTTTCCCTGGAGTGGAGGAAGAGTCAGAACTGACCTCCTTTGGGACTCTGGAAAGGTTGTGGCCCTCCCAATCTCTTTGATTGATCGATGCATCCAAGAAGTTTGTGCCAAGAAGAGCTTTGCTAAGGCACAACTCGCTTCTGAAAATCCAATTGTGAGAAAGGCAAGGACATGGGAACAGATCAGCAACAGCAGGAAGAGGGGTCCTAACTCCTTATCTCACAAGGTTCTGGTATTTTGGGAATAAGTAACTAACTAGAGTTTACTCACTGAATTCAGGACAACTAAACCACAGTATTACTCACAAGGAAGCCAGATGTTCTGGGCTTTCCTTACCTAGTA
Organism: Cyanistes caeruleus; assembly: GCF_971803275.1. NCBI lineage: Eukaryota > Metazoa > Chordata > Aves > Passeriformes > Paridae > Cyanistes > Cyanistes caeruleus. The sequence continues at coordinate 3,098,349 of NC_141713.1, forward strand.
ATAGCAGCAACATCTGGATTCTTGCAAATACACAAAATGACAGGGAATAGTGGGGAAGCCTGGATGATTTTTTTTAAAATTTGTAGGGTTTTTTCTCTACAGTAGTGTGTGTATGGAAAGAAATAGATACCCTTTGATTAGGACAAGAAAGCATGAGATGCTCAGGCAACAGAAGAGATCCTGAACTGTGGTTTTAGCAGAGATTAAATTAAAATATAGCAAAATATCACCAGAGAAGAACAAAAGGAAGCATCACTAGGCAACCACCCTGGGTCAGTGGGGCTGCTGCACCAACCCTACTGCTGTCCTTGCAGAGAGCCTACACAGAACAGAAGGAAAATCCTGGGAAAGCCCTGGGGAAGGGCCAGAATGGAATAATTCATTAAAAAAACATACACTGCAAGCACACAATGATCAAGTGTAGTGAGTTCCATCGGTCATTGCTGCAGTCCCTGACAGCCAAGCTCGGAGGGAACCAGCTCCAACACACGTGGCAATGGGATTACCAGTGTTTCCTTAAAAATCCTGTTTAAGACAACTGCACAACAACTATCAACAAACACAGCATCACCATATTTCTGACTACACCTAAGGCTTGCATTAGGACAAGCTACCCAGCAGCTGTGCTTCAGGACAGCGTGCCTAAATAATTATTTCTGGGTGTATTGCAGACCTCCGTTTTTTTGTTTCACCCTTTTGGACCAAATTCCTTATTTATCCTCCTACTGTCCACAGCTTCTCTGGAAAGCTCCCCTGCCACTTGAAGCCAGCTGGTGTGACTGTGAGCAAAACACAATGACTCCTATTCTGGATCAGCTTTTACAGTCCCGCCCTGGAGGTCTTTCTCCTTTATCTCCAACTCTTCCTTACTTCTTTTCAACATCTGGGTAGCTCTCCTGAGGCTCCAGAAATAAGCACACACTATACATCCTGTTCCTCCACCCCCCAAGACATATTGTAATGAATACAGAAAACACATGCTCCAGGATAATTTGTTATCTCATGCAGAGCCATTAGCATCAGCTTCCTTCCCTGGATGGAGTCAAGTCAAGCTCAGAGACAAGTTTTCCAGGTTGCACACGCCACATGTCTCCTTGTTCCTTCCTTCCCTCTCCTCCCAGCAGGGACTATCCTTCCTGATTATCAAGCCCATGGAAAAAAAGCCAGACTTAGGAGGTCTCCTGAGATACTGCCTGTCCTATAATGCAAAGCAGCTTATTGGAGTCATTGGAACAACTCAAAAGCCGTATAAAACCAACACAGATTTCACTCATTCCCAGCAGCACAACAGCACCTTGCAATTCCTGGTAATAAAAAGGTAACAGCACTGGTGGGACAGAGTTTGGAAGAGCTCCAGCTTGTCTCAGCTGAGGAACAGAGGGATTTCTCAGGGCTCTTACAGCTTACACCAGACACTGCAGGCACGAGGGATAGGGGAGAAGGATGGAAATCACCTACTCTGAAAACCTCAGGGATAACTTTATAGTGAACCCAACAGACTGATAGGCTGTACACATGAAACTGAGGTCTGACTGGTCAACAGGCTTCCTGTCCTCTTTTTTTTGGCCAGAAGCTACAAAAAACACTGATCTCTCCCAGTTCCAGCTTGAGGAGCTGCTGTCTGTCTTGTGCAGGCACAACAGGCTCAATGCTTTCAGCTCTTGAGGTCACCAGATCAAGCCAGTGGCCAATACAGGTGACAACAAAAATTTCCAAAAGCTGGACAATTCTTCTTGTGAGTTTTATTGCAAGCACAGGGAAATCTTTCCTAATACAGGGAAGCTCCTGGCAAAATCAGAGTGCCTGGTAACAATTTGCTTCTTTCCTTTCTCAGACCCAAGTCCAAAGCCCACCAGTGGTGGTGGGAAGCCCCACTGACTTCACCAGGCTTTGGCACGAAGCCTCAGCACAAAGAGCTGATGGGGATGAAGTTCTGGACACGTGGAGGTGGCTAACAGATCCCAGAACATGACAAAGCACTTGGAGCATTTGCATACAAATACTCTTTGCTTGTTTATTGCTTCATCTGCTCCTTGTAAGTCTTTTTAACACACCCTCTAATTCTGTTATTACAAAAAAGAGTGCATGCAAATAACTGCCTGAAGTGAACTCAAGCAGAGAACAATCCATTAACCACTGTGCTTATATTCAAAAAAGTGTTAGAAACCATCAATAAGGCATGGTGGTTTGAGGGGAAAACCCTCGGTATTCAGGCAACTGCTGCAAACACACAGCCTTGAGTTACACGAGCTGGAAGGCAGAATTCAAAATGCAAATGTTCATATTAAAACAAACTGCTAATTAAGAGCAGGCTTCATTATAGAGATTATGCATCTTTAAAGGCTCTACCAGACACGCATATTTCCAGCACAAACCAGGAGGATACACAGAAATACTCCCAGGCTGAGCCCGTTTGCTTCTTGTCCTTCCTGACCCTAAAACGGCCATTCCACATCTCAAATGTTTAGTCTGGAAAATTCAGGGTCAGCTTTTGTGGGGAGCCATGAGAAAGGAGCAGCCGTGGCAGGGCCAAGTGACACCGTGCCCTGTCCCCTGCCTGGGCGAGGACCGCGGGAGCGGCTGCCAGCAGCGATCCAGCGCCGATTCCCAGACCTCTGACGGGCTCTGTGGGCTATTTAGCAAAAACAACTCACTCAAAAAATACCAGAGGTGACCCTGTCCAAGGATTATCTGCAAAATCTCCCCTGCTCCTTGTATTTTTAATGAAATAAAAGTATTTTCAATAGTAGAAATGTCAGGGTTTGGGCCAGATAAACAAGTTATAGAGACCGAGTGCTGAGTTTCAGGGATGCAGACTGGAATAAAATTAGGAAAAAAGTGCAGAAGTCACTTGTCAGATTTTAATTTTGGAGAAATAAACTCAAATGTTGATGGAAGAAAAAAGTCTTTCTCAAGGCATGGCCTCATATAATTTCCATTATTTGCCTTCCTATTGCCACCTGTTATTTTGAGAACTGCTTAAATAAAAGAAACACAGAACCAGACCTATTATACATTATATTATTTCTCTAAATATGGCTCTAAAAATGGTTTTTAAAAACATACAGTTAATTCAGTGAAGAGAAACTTGATTTACTGAAATAACTTGGCAGCCTGAACTCTGAGAGATTTTTCCAAACTTCAGAGATTTCTCTGCCGTTGAACATTGGGTCCAACACCTCCATACTCATGCCCAAAAGCAGGTGAACATCTTTTAAAGATACATTAGGTTGCTCTTTAGAAGTTGTGTTTCAAGACAATCAATCCAAAATGAAAAATTGAAGATTTGCCACATTTTTTTTTTTTTTGAGTTGCATTAACCAGAAAAAACTGTCGGTATCAGCAACAGTTGAGCAGAATGAATTATGGAGAGCAAAGTTTGAATAACTGAATTCAGAACATAACTTGCAAATCTGATGGCAACTCAAATGTTAACTTTTGACAAGGGCAGCCAGAGTTTCTTTTGGCATAAAGAGCCCATTGATGCAATATCAGTTTATTCACGCAGATGCACCTATTCTACATCCATAATGTAGCGATAAAACTGCTCTTGTTTTCAACACCCTGCATGTTTTCACATCATGCTGAGAACAGAGAATGACCATTTTGCTCCTGAAACACACGTTCAGGACTGAGAACAGGCATGTTTGCACCTCTGTATCTGCTGGAGACTTCTGTTTCAAAGAAGAGAAAATAAGTATTTCTTCTGAATGCATACAATCATCATTGAACACACTATCAAAAATGAAGGCTGAATCCAAATTCTTACTTAGAAGAACATTAGAAATTTTGAAAAGGCACAGGGAAATAGGTCATAGCATTGAGGCAGTTCCTTCTTCCCTCACCTCCAAATAGAAAAAATGTAGATTTGTGCTGGGGTTTTTTTTTTGAGATTAGCTAACAGTGATTTTTCCTTGTATGGCAGAGATTTCTACTATTACAGCTCTTGAAGACTTGGATACCACAGCAAACCCCCAAGAATGAGTAATGGTCTCATTTTCCATCTGCAATACTGAGCAAGAGCCAAGGGCAACCCATTGACACCAGACGATTTGGACCATGGGTTTCGGTTTTGCCTCCTGCTCTTGTCAAAGGCCACTGCTGAAAGCCTCCAAACAGGACTTTATAAAAGCGGCTTTTCAAGGTTCCATAGAAATTCAAATGAACTTATTTCCTTTGTCATGGATTTCTGAGTCATCTTTTCCAAGGGAGGGGAGAGGAAATATAATCAGAAAAGGGAATTATTCCTATTTTACAAGAGGGAGCAGATCTACCCTAGTCATCCTTTATCTTGTCATCTTCCTGACCACAGTATTGTGAAAAGCCCACAAGCAGAAATGGCAACAAACATCAATGAAATACTGTGTTCTTTATATCATTAAGTCCTGCCATGAGGAGGAAGGGAACCCATGGCATCTTTCAACCCTGCCTTTGTTACTCACACCACGCCTTCTGGAAAGCACAGTACACAAAATGTTATGCAAAACCAAGCCATTCCTGGTAGCTTAGCAAGAAGCATTCATTACATGGCAGAAAACTTTCATTTCAGTGCGTCCTTGTTGTCCGAGCTGACAAAATCTGAAAAAAATCTGTCACAAGGCCAGAGCTGTCCTGTGGTGGGGGCATCAAACAGTCCTGCTCCCCTTTCCCACCAACTTCTTCACTGGGATACACCATAATTCCCAAAACCAGAAAGTTGGAAGCATGGGGAGATGGGTAGAATTGGGAGAAGGTTGTACCTAACTCTGGGTCCTACTAACACGTCAAATGTGGGCACGCCAAAGGCTGAAGGAACAACCTCCAAAACATGCTGGTGCCCCTCTGCAACAGCTGGTGAAGCTGCTCTGCACTGAAGCAGGGGTTATGGCTGCAGCTTTTGAACTCTTCCCTTTAAGGAACATTTTATGAGAAATTGTGTTTGTGGGAGCTGGCTATCACTACTCCAGATCTTGAAAAAGCATAGTGCTTTCTAGTGAAAGCTTAAGCAAATATCTAAACCCCCAAAGCCCCCCCTTTTTCCAGTAACTGAAAGGAATTTGAATTTCTAGTCTGCACATTTCCTTCACTTTCCATCTAAAAGAGCATTTAGATACAAGGGTGTCAAGTGATATGAATCATCTTTAAAGCATTCAGTTTAATTAGACAAGGATAAGGAGGTTTAAACAAAGTCACTGAAATCTAATTCTCTGTACGAACTCCCATTATACAGAAGGATGAAATCAGTAAAAGTGAAAAAGCAAGGGTTTAGCTGAGCTTATTTGTTACAGACACTACTCTTGAACAAAGTGGTTTTTATGGCCGTGAACCTCCACGGGAGCAGAAGTCAAGGTCACAGTGACAATCCATCATTTTGGGGAAGAACCCTACTGTAACCTCACATCTGTGCGTGGCAGCAATAAGAGGCAGCTGTGAGTAGCTACTCTGAGAATAAATCCTACTCCAAACCCATGACATATCTATGCTGGGGTATGTTCTGGTAAGGCAGATGAGTCAAGGGAACTTCACCGAGCGTCAGCTCATCTCCTGCCTTCGGAACAGATGCCACCACCCCAAGATGGACAGCCAGCTGTGGGGCCAGACTTCATTTAAACACTACAATAAAACCCCTAAGTTTCTTAATAGTGCACTAAACAGGCATTCAAGGTTTCAATTCCAAGCAGATTTTTTTGGATGCAGAATAGTTGACTCTGCTGATTCTGTAATAGATTCGGGAAAAGGAGATAGGAGAGGACACAGATGAGGACAGGAAACTCTAAGAGACATGAGGCTTCAAGCTGTGCATTTTTCTCTGCATGGACAGAAAAAGACAGCACCTAATTGCTACCTCAATTCAGTATCAGTCCAGATTTGTTTCAACAAGTGTTTCCTCCAGCACCAGCTCTGAGTATGCAAGGAAGAATTTAATACAACTAGAGCAACCACCAAGGTTTCTGCCAACAGGGGCACTTCTGCTTGGAGCACTTGATGGTCTCTGACCCTGAAGATCAGGGGAGAACAAGAATCCAAACAAACACCCCAAATCAAAGTTCACATATTTTTTATGCTCTTCTCTGGACAATCAAGTGGCACTGCTTCTTTGTTACTCCACAACCAAGAGAATCCTCCAGAGAAGGCTCTGTAGTGCCTTATCAGAATCAAAACAGCCTCAGGGAAGACCTGGTGGGTCTGTACCAGTAAAGAGCGTGGCATCAGAGCAGCAAAACCTCTGTGGAGAGTGAGGGAATCTCCAAGTCTGATTTTAAAGAGGAAGTTGGAATAGGAATCATTTACTACCCCCATGATTATACAAGAAAATGATATCATCAGCAAGATGAAAGACTGTACAGAGAGACAGCAACATTCATTACTTCCCAGCTGAAATCGGGACTCAACCTGGAAACAAAAGCTTCAGCTCTTCTGCGGTTGGGTAATTAAATACAGAAGGGGCTGAAGAGAAAAGGCTTTTCATTCACCATCATACAGACCTTAAAGGTGCATTCAGACTTCTTTCCTGTAGCTGAACTTTCCTCCAGCTACCAGGATAAAGCATTTGGCTCAAGTAGATGGAAGTCTGAACTTCCATCACCCACTGAAGAAACAGAACTTGTCCACACAGAGGTCAACACTCCTGTAATACTTTGGGCTGTTAAGAGTTAGGGTCATTTCAGTCTTGGAGGTTTAGAACAACATTTTTGTCCGTCCAACAGCCTTACGCACAGCAGAAAGGCCTGGGGAGGTGAATTGTGGCACTTTTGCCAGAGGAAAGAGCTATTCCAACTCACTGGTGAGGTACAGTTCTGACTGAGCCACGGGCAAAGACTCTTTGTAGTGCAACACACGAAGCATTACACAGTCCAGATGTAGCTCTTAACAATGACAACCAAATTCTCACTGGAGGGATAGTTTTGCATGGCATAATTCACTACAAGTGAAAACTATGCGAGCCAAGAGGAAGATATAATCTAATTATTTCTGGTTTCTCAGGGCTGAAGGTGAGAGGGAAATTTGAAAGCAAACAAAGCTGCATTGCTCAATATGGAATGCTGCAATATAAAGAAGTGAAAATTAAGGCCCTGCACAAAACATGTCAATTTTCGATAGATATGGCACTAACATATATTAATATTTCTGACAAGCCAAAAATGTCAGATTTCTAAGCACAATATGAATCACATTAGAATTAAGAACAGCTGAGCCTGCACAACAGATTATACAAGTATTTATGAAGCACAGGAAATACTCCAAGCCAGCAAGTTCAGCTGTATACCAATACAACTAATAACTGTTATGCTCCATGTATCTGGTAAAAAGCCACTTTATTGACAAGATAACTACAAATTAACAAAGCACTGGATAAAATATTGAACATCCAGTCAAAATATAGGGGGCATTAAAAATGCCCTTTAAAACAAGGAGTCTATTCTCATTAAAAGTTGTTCTCTTACCAAGACTGAAGGAAGATCAATGAATCATGAAAGCAATTCAAGTGGAGCAAAGTTCTTTGCTCAAAATGGCAGATTTCAAAAATTCTGGCAAAATGGCTTGAGAAGAAAAAAAATCAGTGTGCCCAAACTCGGGAAGAAGAAAACACAAACCACAAGATTCAATTTGCAGCAAAGATTATTTGAAGCTATTTATCAGATAAGATTGAAACTGCCCCTATCTGGGAACCTTTCAAAGAACTCTTATTTGGAATCATTAAAGTGTTTCCTACTATTGGCTGAAAACAACTGATGAGACTCCTAAAACAGACCCTTAATTTAATTTATTTGGACATAAACAAATTAAAAGCAGTTACAGGATATAGTATTAATAATGCAGATATGTCACTGTAACATTTTTTTGTGCCCTTAATCAGTTTGATTCATTAAAATAATAACTGGTTGTGATGTGAAAGAACTTTGCTAAGTGTTAGAGTCTTAAAAAAACATAAGATAAATCAGTGATCTGGAATGAAACACTGGAATTGAAGTCAATGAAAATGCAGGGTAAAATGTTTTGGTTTTACAAAAAAAAAGTATTGAGTCTTTAGCCAAGATAGCAAAGTCCTGAGCAATATCACAAAAACTGACATCACGTTAGATATTTTTCACTTAAGACCCCTTTCAATCCACCTGCTGGGATGGTCTCCTTTGGAACAAGGAATGTCTCATTCCCCATTGTCCTCAGTGAGGTGTGGAACACAAGTTGTGAAGAGGAAAGTCAGCACTGATAGCAAAGACAAGAACTGGAAGGAGGTGGGTGCCCACAGAAGCACAGACTGGTTTGGGTTGGGAGGGACCTGAGAGCTCATCTCATTCCAACTCCTGCCATGGGCAGGGGCACCTTCCACTATCCCAGGCTGCTCCAAGCCATCCAGCCTGGCCTTGAAAACCTCCACGGACATGACACCCGAACACAACCACACCAGAGCTCAAGGTAAGGTGCTCAGGGAACCAGAAGAGGCCTGGGTTAATTTTCTCAGGTGGATTACAGATAAGCAGGGACAAAAAAGCCGCATGAGCCTCAGTCGTTTGTTCACAAGAGCGGGAGACATCAGGACTGGACTCCATCCAGCTGGGAACCTGCTCTGAATGACCTTTTGGGGTCAGCCTTGAAGATTGTGTAACAGTTTTGTTATTTTCTCTCTCTGTGGCACAATTTTAACAAACCTGTAATCGCAGCACTAAAAGCTGGGAATGCGAGTACAAATCCCCATCCTTAATTGCTTTGCCTGGTTCAGAGTGGGAATTTTTAATTCAAGTCTTCCACACATCAGGAGGGTGCCTGAACCATCAGAAAACACAGTGATTTTTTTCTGGCTCACTAATCATTAAATAACTCACACAAAGTTGAAAAGGAACAGACTCAAATACTCACACAGATTATTTTATATTAAGGACGTTCAAACTTCTAAGCCCAACAACCCACATACCAAACATTTCTGTAAGATCAAAAGGCACATTTTCTGCTCTCTCCCTCACACAATCCCACACACATCTAAACTTCATCCTCTTACCAAACATCCTGGGCACTTTATTTTCAGACTGACTGCTCTCTAAAAATTATTTGGTTTTGCTTCCTAGCAGCTATATTAAAACCCACTATGAGATGAGAGCCAGGGGATGGATCTCAAGTTGGGCTGCTCGAGACAGACACAGCTTGGAAGTCATTTTCAGTAACCCACATCCTGCAGTGGGGTCCTCTGAGGTTTGAAAATCCACCATTAGATGAAGCTGCATCTAAATTTCTATTACTCCATGCAAATGCTATAATTGGGTAGGAACAGATGAGAACCTAAAAATCCCACTTAGACTGGCTTGTAGGTGCACAAGACAAAGACAGTGATTTTTTCCAGCATTACCTTTGGCTTTTCATGGACAAGGGAAGATCTGACAGCTCCAGACCCACAGCATCCAGAGATGCTATTCAAACTCATCACCTTGTATTTTAAACACACCGTGAGCACAGACTGCAAGCAATCACACACTCAGCAAAGAACATAAGAACCTGCTGTTATGCTAATCTAAATAAAATTCAATCTAGAATGGATTCAAAATTAATTAAGCCTTTAAAATAAAATTAATTTACATTTCATTGCAGATCTACTCCAATCTGCTGTACTGGAGAATAAGACCTGTTAAGTTTCTCAAGATATGGAATGGAACATCAAACTGAAATTATCTCACCAACTCAGGACTAGATATCAGAGTTTAAGTAACTCTAGCAAAACAGGCAATGTTTTCAGGAGAAAAATAAAATTGTCTGCTGGTTGCTTATAAAGTTGGCTTGAACTACAGAATCCCTCCCTCCTAGTGTTCCTTCACAAAGTATTTTGCAAATACCTTCCAAAAATACTCTCCTTGTTAGGCCATAAAACAATCAGGACTGCAAGCTAACCATCCAAAGCAATTATTTGCTCTTTCACAGCAGATTAAATGTTGAGTAACCACCACCTTCAGTGGAGTTACAATGGTTCAGAGTCAGAACTGGGGACAGAATTTAGAGGAACACTTCCATTAACTTCCCATTACTTGTGACAGAACAGGAGATGATCTATTTGGAGTCTATAAAGACCACAAATAAACTCTGTTTTTGCAAGTCAGATAAGAAGAGTTATGGCCAATGCTGTGGTCTTTAAGAAATAATAGATGGTTCTGCTGTAGATCAGTTACTTACAGACCTACATTTCCTCCTCAAAGTATTTACTCTTGTACAACACACCGCCTTATAAGCTTCTTTTCGTTCACCTTTCTCACTCCTTTTAGGACTATTTAATGGATGTTGAGGGGTCTGTAAAAACATTGCAACAGATCAAATCAAGGGTGAGGGAAATACAGACCCTGTAGCACCCACCACTCTCAGACACACTTGTTTTAAGCGTACACCAACTCTACCAATTGAGAAACCTGCAAGTCTGAAGAAGGCTCAGAAATGTTTCCAGACCCTTTACAAGCACCTCTGCAGATGGTCAAAAATCCTTCTTGCAAACATGACAACATTCAGAACTTACCTGGGACCTCACAAACAGCAGTTAGCAGCACTAGAGAGCCCAGATGTGGAGGAAACAGCTGGAGCTCTGACTTCTTCACTAGACAGCTGAAGACTTCCCAATAAAAGTCAGCATAGCTTTCAATTCCAGCTTTTTGCTGTTCCAGCTGCATGTTGTGGCTCCCTGGGGAATGCACTGGCTGAAGAACTCCTGGTAGCATGGTTTCATAAAGCAGTGAATATACCTGCTTTGTTTCTTACTGCCCTGGGATTAAATCACATGCTGAGCTTTACTTTGGCTAGTAAGTCAAGGAGTAGAATCCTACAGCAGAGACTCAGTGTGCCAGTGACAAAGGAAAAAGCAAACTTTAGCCTATTCCAATTTCCAAGAACAGGATAAAACCTCTGAGGTAGTGGTAGCCCCAACCAAAGCAGAGGGGAGAGACTTGAGCAAAGAGAATTTAAATGCCTCACTCCAGCCTGTCTGGGAAAAGACAGGCAGAGCCTGTTCTTTGCTCTGATAATTTTTCTTTTAAAGGTTCTAATTTTTTGCTATTCATTAAGGGGAAAAAAATCCCAGGTTTTGCTATAAGAAATAAGTACACTTCTCTATCACCCACTTCTACCAATATACATAAAGATTGTATATTCTAAACACATCATTTGTCAACAGCTTGTAAATCAGGTTTTTCCAAGTAGTAACATTAGCCATTAATTGTTTTAAACTTCACAAGTGAACACTCAAACAGGAAATATGATACATAAACAGGAACAAAGTCTTTAGCACAGCATTCAGTAAAGTCCAGCCAATGCCTGGCCAGTGTATTAGAAACCAGCAGCAGCAGCTCTGAACATAACTGCTGGTTGAGCAGTGAATGTTCTCCCAGTGATGTTTGTGCAGCTTGCTACTCAGCAATGGAAACAGCATTTTTTTCCCTACTACCCTTTAGCAGTAATGTCCTAAAATCTAGTCTCCTTCCTCTCCAAATTTGCAGAGTCCAAAACCTTCCTGCAACTTTTGGTTGTACATTTTATTCATGACTGAACCCAAATATTCCAGTTTCCATTTGTGTGTCAGGAATATTCATATGCATCCCCCTTTTTTATTAGTAGTAAATAGACCCTAAAATGCAGCTCTCTTGGTCATTTTTGTATCTTAGTCAGGGCATGAGCTTGAGGAGGAAAGGTGAACCTGTCAGAAAACCCTGAAGTGGCTGTGCTGGAATCTGAGGAGGGAAAACCCAGCCACTCACAGTTTGGGACCAGTTTGTTCCCCCTTCCAAAGCCCAGCTCTAGAGTGAGTTTTGTTTCCCTGTGAGGGTGGGGAGGCCCTGGCACAGGGTGCCCCTGGATCCATGGAAGTATCCAAGGCCAGGTTGGATGGGGCTTGGAGCACCCTGGGAGAATGGAAGTTGTCCCTGCCCATGGCAGGGGGTGGGACTAGATGAGCTTTAAGGCCCCTTCCACCCCAAACTATTCTATGAGGGTTTTGTCCACATTTACTGGTAAAAAAAAAAATCACATTATAACTCATGAGACATCTGAACTCCAATTTGTGGGGGCATTTTGAGTCCCAAATGCATTACAGAATCATGTACCCCAGAGAAGGAACAGGAGTATAAGAGACAGACAAACATTGAGAGAAGATGTGTAAAGTGGTATTATGTTATTAAAACATTACATTAGAAATAAACAGAACATAAACCAAAAATAGGTTTTAACCAGGTTTAACTTTTTTTTTTTTTTTTCTTTTTTTAAATTCAAATTGACCCAACGCAAAAACTTACATTGCAAAGGAAGAACAAAATACATGATGGTATTGGTACCACAGCATTGCATGGAAGCTGCACTTGTGGGCAGGTCTTTTCCTCCAAACCAGCCCATCCTGGTAAAGATGCCACAGCTTTTCTTTTGCCTCTGGATATTTATCTGAAGAGTTTGTCCAGATGTGTTCTCCTATGATTGCCAACCACAGCCAGAAAACCGAATTTTCCACGCTATTCCAAGGAAGCCAGAGTTATTCCAAGCATGAGTGATAGTGAATTTAAAAAAAAGAAAAAAAAAAAAAAAAAAAAAGAAAGAAAACAAACCCAAAACAAAACAAAAAACCCACTTGAGTTTTTCAAACTAACAAGTATTGTCTATAATGTAAATAGTTTAGAAATATGGTAATTAAATAATCTAAAAAACACTCTTACTCTGCTGTACATTTATAAACATAAATATTTACAAAAACTTTCTGTTTTGTTTTAAAGGATGAGGTTTGCAGTTTGTTAATGATCAGAGTCTTTTACTCATATTGATTCTTTGGTGTGTTTGCCAATTTTTTAAGGTTTATTAAAAGTGTTCAACCGTGAATTTTAAGGTAACGAAATGAGGCTACATCACAAGTCTCTATTATGCACTTCTCCTTCCACATTCTAGTCCAAATGAAAAATAAAGGTCAGTTTGTTCTTCAAAGTATTCGTGCACAATATTGAAAATAATAAAAGAAAGGCCAAATTCCCCCTTACTGAAATTTGGGTAGGATTATCAATGAATAATTGATATTAATTGAATTAAGGTGAGAAACCAGCTACAAGAGATGGCTTAGCATTGCAAAAAAAAAGGGTGAGGGCTTCCCTCCACCCTGGGGAGAGGAAAGGATGAAAATTAATTTAAGAAAGGCTTTTTACTGGCCTGAAACATATGTGTGTTCCCTTTTAGATGTCAGTTAACTTAAAAGAAATAACCAAAAAACAAACCTCAAACAATAAATAATGGAATTACACATTTCTTCATTAAATAGCATTCTTGTTACCAACAAAGTCTTTCATAATTCTCTTCAGTCACAGCAACAGACAGAACAAATAATTTGCCTTAATATAGATTGCAACTAAAATATACTCTAATTACCTTAGAAAATATTACTGTAAAAATTCAGTGGGGAAGGACATTGGTTTAGACCAACTTACAAGTGTAGTGAACAATACTAATTGTTTTGTTTTTTTATAAAGAAAACAGTTTTGAGATCCTGATTTCATGTCAGAAAACGGAAGATTTATGTTAAAACCTGCCAGTCTGCCCTGTCTCAACACTGGAGAGCTCAAAGATTGGAATGGCTGATCTTCCTTCCACAGGGACTCAAGTTCCTGCTCACACCCCACAGCTCATCCCTACTCCACAGATACAACCAGGAGGAAGCACTACAAGCTCTACAACCCAGTGCAGGGTGTTAGGCTGGACTTGCTCACTCACATTGCTGAGATGTGAACTTTTGGTTACTGCTCCAGCAGCTGGACTTGAACCGGTACAAGCTGGAGATAAAAAGGTTCAACACCCCATTCCCAACCCTCTGAGCCATGAATCTCCAAAATCCCTTATTGTTTGGAAACCTGATGCAATGCCAGGCACAATAGGGACAGATAATCCTCCTTGCTTGCCATGGTTCCGGTGCATCCATTAGCAGCGATAAAGTTCATTCTCAAGGAGCTGCAGTCCAGGCTTATCAAATATTAAAAAGAACTAGCAGAGTTAAATATTATGAGTTTACCTGCCTTACCTTGCTTTTCCTATTTTTAATACTAAGTGTTTTGAAAGTGACAGTGTGAAACTTAAAAGCCATCATCATTCCTTTCATCTCCCACTTCGGTTGGTGCAATTGGTACGAAAGCACTCCTACTATCAGAGGGGCTCTTTTGGAGCCAGGCAGATGCCAAAATAAAAGTAGAGAACACTGGCAAGAACCTTATGCTGAGGCTGTAATGTCTTGAAAATAAAGAGAGGGAAACAACTGCACATTTTGGCCCAATCTTTTGATCAAGAAATTAATTTTTTCCTATGATCAGAAGCAAAACTCTGCAACAGATCTTTTAATACTTGGTTTGAAAGACACATTCAGTAGCCAGATTTCAGCACTCCTCTCAGTTTCTGCTTTCAGGTTAATGGTAAAAATAGAACTTTCAATGTCAGTGGGGCTTTTCTTCTTAGTTAATAACTTATGTGCACTTCCCACTCTCTAACCTGAAACAAACTGAATTTCAGAGCAATGAAAACAACCCTTGCACTACTTTTAAAACAGAAGAGTTTGGCCAATTTACTTTGTTTTTTTTTTAAGTGGACACAATTTGGCTGAGAACCCGTAGATAAAATCCAACTGAAAGTGAAATAAAGCAGGTTATACATTCATGAAATTCAGGGAGTAACAATGAACAGCAACTGCTGCATCATTTCTGTAATATCACATCAACACTACAGTGACGCAGCAGCTCCTGCTCTCACAAATAATGCACTGAGCCTAAATGAGGAACAGTGGGGGGAATCACACATCAAGGGAAAATACATCAGAGATTATTGCACAGGAGGCACTGTATGAGCAACAGAATACACTGGCTTCAAAAAATCTAAATTTGTTTCCTCTTAATGTAAAAAATACAGAGGCTACGCCTCTCTGTAGTGTACTGTCACTGGTAAAAACAGACTTACAAACAGCCCATTCAACAGGGAACGTTGGGAAAGAGGGCCTGGATTTTCTGGGCATCCCAACTACAGTAATTAGGAAAAGGAAAGTACAAAAAAAGCCAATGTATAGACCCTCATATTGAATAGGGTAACTGCATTTTTTTCCTCCATTTCCAAATTCATACAGTACCCGAGGACAGGTCGATTATCCACTCTTCCTTCTGTCCTGCAAAAACAAACACCTGGCAGAGACAGGGGTCCTAACAAACAGGGCTCTGGAGGTATATCTGTATCCTTTTGCAGGACTGGTGCCTTGATTTCCAAACTTTTATGTTCTTGCATCATTGCTCAGCATGCCAATTCAAACCAACCACTTCCCTCGAGGGGCTGCCTTCCATCTCCATGGCAAGTCTGCACACATAATGTGAAAACAAACAGAAAACCAACAGCAGTTTTTAAAATGCAATATTGTATAGAAAGCTTGGACCTTGTAAACTTGGACCAAGAAACCAAAAATTAAGACCTTCTAGCGTGTGGTATAAAAAACCCAAGGAAGTGTATACCTGCCTTCTGACTTCACAGAAAAATCAGAATTTGCATAGGATATACTTAATGCAAGGCAACAAGCCTCTTCAGTAACTGGAATAGAACTAAACTTGCTCAGAGTTCCTCTCTTCATGGATATCAGATATCATCAAATTTGTGTTTTAAGTAGTCTTTCATGACCTTGGCAATGGGTAGTTCATCAAGTAGTTTGAGGTTTTGAAGGCCTATACACTGACGGATTTTAATTCGGCATAGATCTTGCAAGTTTCTGGGCTGTCCTGAAAAGACAAAAGGAACACATAAAAATAAAATGATCACATTTTAAATGTATTTTAAGACATCATTTACTCTGCAAAATGACAGGGGTTTGCTATTTCCCAAGAGGAAAAGGGAAGGGAAAAATTAAAAAAGAATTACAAATTAATACCTTTTTAATGAACTCAATGAAATCAAGGGATGAATCCTAAATACATTTTTACATGCACATAATTTTACTGATGCCAATGCAAAGTGATTTCATCCATGTGAGGATTCCCACCAGGTGGCAACATATGCTTATGCATTACAGAACAGCAGAACTCCTCCATTTAACTTTTTGTGGAGTTTTTTTCTATCTTGGGGGGAAAAACCCCTCAGTCTTGCTTTTCTTTCAAACAATGAGACAGAAACTTCTAAGTTCAGCTGTAACAGGACTAGGAAGTTTCCTTAGAAAGTGAGGATTTATAAAAGTTATTCCAGGATTGTGTAGCAGAGTTAAAGATTGGGGTTGTCTTTCCCTTCTAACGAAAAGATAAAGCCTTCAGGCTTTGGATGCAGCCAAACCCTCATCAAACAGAAAGGGATGAAAATGTGAATTAACCACTGTCCACAGAGGAAAAGTTTCACTGATACCACACAAACTTCAGCATCCCTAGCAAGGACTTGCCAAAATAATCAACTCTCTTTCAAGCTCATTCCTACCAGGAAAGTACTCAAAATCAAACACCTTAAGAAACAGTTGGGGTTTGGCCCCTCCATCCAAAATAATCTCAGAAAATTTAATCAAGTCATATATCTGAATGCACCCAGCAATGGATCCCAAGGAAGAAAGAAAAAGAGAACAAGAGACATTGAGAAATCCTGCCCCAATAAACCCTTCTAGCTTTCAGCACTGCTGCCTTTGGGCTTTCCTAGCCCAGAGATTGCACACAGATCTATGTCTTTAATAGCTGTGAATAGCTTGCCCTTTGTAAATCTGTCTAGTGTTTTTTGAACCCATTCATACTTTCAGTATCCAAAACATCCTGTGGCAACAAATTTCACAATATAATTAGGCGTTGGCTGGAAAACTACAAAGTAATTTTATTTATTTTAGATCTGCTTCCTGATGGCTTTGTTGCATGCCTGCCATTCTTTGAGTTACAAGGAAAATAATGAATAATTGTTCCCACGCCAGTCATGATTTTACATACCTTTATATAAACCTCCATCCTCCACTCAAGCTTGGTACCTCTTCCCAAAGCTGAAATCTCCAGTTAATAACCCCCAACATGGGAACCACTCCAAACCTCTGAACAAACTGCCTGCCTTTGTGCTTTTTCCTCATTCTGCTACAGCTTTTCTGGAGTTATTCCAGTAACACATCAAAGCTGTGCTAATCAATATTTTGATCATCGACTTAACTGCGTAAGCCTCTTTTTCTTTATTTCTTTTTTCCTCCAAGCCAAGACTTGGTTATGAGACCTGATGACTGTCAAATTCAAAATACTCAGCACCCTGAACAATGTAGGTGCTTCTGTTGGTATCTATAGAAATGGGCTGACAGACAGGTAGGGATTTTTAGACACTGGGATTTATCTTAAGCACTAAAATTATCCAGGGCAAGCCAGCAGAAGTAATGCATGAAAATAGTCTCAGTCTGCTTTTAACGAAATTAGGTTTGAAATTAGAAAAACATGAAAATTTGAGTTTCCTTTATGTAAGTTGGACATACTTTTATTATACTTATCACCACCTAAATGTCAATTTATTTTTAGTTAAATCTTTCATCCATGACTTAGAACACAAACCAATGGTTACTTTGCCCACCAGTGGTTTCTTCCTGGCATTCTTTTTTTTTTTTCTACCTGAAGGAAAGAATTTAGGCAACCCAAACAACAGCAGAATGTTCAAATTTCAGGGAAAGGAAAGTTATTTTGGTGAGAAAGCAAGCAATCTTACTGATGATAAAGAAATAGTTCTGATGCTTTCAAACAGGGTTCAGAAAGGATTCACTGTTTCAGAAGTTCACTGCAAACAGCAGCATTAGCAAAGATAAAGGACTAGAGATCTTTGTGTATTTTCTGTAGTAGAGTACACAATAAATCAGCTATGAGACACTGATTTCTGGTTTCAGAAATAAATGCCTTTTAATTAACATCCTACGTGGTTTTTGAGAACATAAAGGAACAGACAACTTAAAATACCCAGAAGAAATTGGTCATCAGTTAATTCAAAAAGACCCGATTATCAAATGTATGACATTTTCCCCTGATAAGCCTAAAAAATATTTCCTGGGAATGTGTTAACAATGGACATTTCCAGTGTTAAGCACCAGTTGCTACATCTAGTGGCTGCTGGTGTCTTAGGTCACGCCTTGCAAATTCCAGGGTTATTAATGCATTTGTGATTTATTAGAAACGGTGTCTGGAACACTTACTCATTCTTGGTTGCATCTGAATGAAAAAGAAAAAAAATAAAGGATTACGGACCAATGTCAGTGAACCTTAGTTTGGCAAATGAAAAATGTTATTAGTAACTTGGCAAAGACAAGTTAAATGATGAATAAAGTTCTCTTTAAAAACGATTAGGAAGTAGCAACTTTGGCTATATCCTGCATCACAAGTTTGGGAAGTTATTTAGGTAAATAAGCTGGAAAGGAAGAGAATTAAAAGAGAAAGAAACAAAAAACCCCACAAACATGAAAGGTACAATTGGCCTAATTACCACTATCATGCAAAACAGCCACATAAAACTACTGATCACCTTAAAAACATCCAGCACATCCCTGAAGGGCCACCTTGTTGCTGTTATTCTGGATTTGCTCGTGTGTTCACTGAATTATTACATACTGCAGTCAATTTATTTTTTAAGCTTTAAAGCAGTCATCAAATAAATACGAAGTATTAATTAATACTTCTTAATACAGGAAAAAGAGGCATAGTTCATCTTTTGCCTTCCAGAGCTTGTGCTCTGTGCTGGAAGGGAAAGCAGAAATCTCTACCAATGCAATTCTTGCGTACAGTGTCCCAAACCTGTCAGAAAAGCTTCTTCCAAACAAAAGAAATGTAAACCATGAGCTTAAAGAATTGAGAGGAATTGCTTTTAGATTTTTTTTAATCTAGATGCAGCAGACTTCAGTATGTATAAAATGAAAACATTTTCCTAAATCAGTTCTTCAGCTGCTAACAAAGTAAGTTTTGAGCTTTCCCCCACTTAAATAATTATTTTACTTAAATAATGAAATGAGCCTTTTAAATTATTTTTAAAAGAATCAACCTTTGCTGAAGACGAAAGGGAAAAAAATATGTTTTAACAGCAAGAAATTATTGCAATTTATCTGAATTCCACTCAAAACTCCATTCCTTTTCTTTTTGCAGTTTCAAGATTTTTCTGGTATGATATCTGAGAGTTTGCTGTTCTATCCCAGAGGCAGACAAAATTTCCATTTCGGATTTACTGCCTGGCCAAAGAACTGTGTCACTGTTAAAACTGCCCTGCATTTATACCTGTGCCTTCCCTCTGCAGACAATGTTTCCCAAGAAATAAACCACTAACTCACCCAGTAAGTCTGTATTTAAGGACCATTAAGGCATATTTGTGATGCCTCTGACAACACTGTTCTTTGGGGACTTTCATCCAGTACTGTAAAGCTGGAAAAGGGGAATCCCTACCCATTTCCTCCACTGCAGATTCAGAGCAAAAAAAAAAATGCATGTAAAAATACAATGTAAAAATCATGAATTGACCTTTCTGTTACCCAAGAGAAAACTTGGGAATAACTGAAATTAATAAATTGTAGGCTGCAAGAAGATCCCCTCTGATGTATTGTTCTAACTACTAAAAGAAAAGTATTTTAAAGCAAACAAGCAATGTTACTGGTTTGAAGTGGATAAGCTGTTTCTGAAGAAATTAAAAAATGAAAAATAACATCAGTGACATATTTCAGAAGCCGCCCACAGTTTTCTCTACAATATTAATGCATCTCTCTAAAAACCCTTAGAGTGGTATTTCTCAGACTGAGCCTCTGCCCCTCCTGGGAATTCTGAAAGGCTGAAAACAGTAGCAAGAAACCATTTGGTAATTTCTTTTTAGCTACAAAGGGAACTTAAAAATAAAAATCTTCAGAAACATTTTACAGAATATGTTGAAACCAGGCTGATGTATGCTGGCAACAGCTCAGTTCCTCTAGAATATCAGGAAAAGTATTTCTTTCTGCAGCAAACCCTTAAATCCATCCCTTATTTCACAGCAGTGAAGGAATGCAGCTACTGCCAGCAATTAAACTGAGTTCTGAATTTGTTGGCTTTTTTGAGGGGAGGGGAAAAAGAAAAAGATAATTGAACTTATCAACTGGAAACTCACACCCACCAGCCACAAAACACACTAGGAAGGATGCACAAAAACAGGATCATAGGGAAAGGTTGGGATCACCTAGGAAATGACCGAGGCTGAGCCGAACGGGAACTCGGCTGCTCAGTGCAATAGGTCTGAAGTTTAGGAAATGCACTGGCTTCTCCTCTGTAAAAAACAACAGCAGAATAATTGGAGAGGATATCTGGTTTTCCAGCATTCAAAACATTAGAAAAAGGTAGTATCAAAAATCTATAGGTCTCAAATATTAATATCAGGCATGCAGGGATGAGTGTAAAATTACACAGAGTTCATTGAGAGCGTGAAAAAATTCCTCCAGTTCGACAGGACATGGAAAGCTTTGATTCTTTCTAACTGGATATCATACAAGTTATTTTAAAAGTTCTAATTTAATTTTGTGTTCAGTATGCCTCTGCTAGAATGTCTGAGCCTGACATATGTTTTCATTGGTCTCTGAAAAATAATTCCTCACAATGAGTTTTAGATGCCTATTAAATTTCAGTCTATCTGGCACAGAAATTATGTGCTATTTTGGACTGAAAAGTCCTATATTAAAAAGCAGAATGTCAGTAAGGCTCAATGTTACACTTAACAGGTGTTTTTAGCAATGAAATTAGGATTTGATATGCTCACAAAGGTATTTTTAAAAAAAAATTTGTGCCATCTCTGTAAATTCACTGAAATTGCTATGGAAATTCAGCTGAGAATGTCAACACCATAATGTTTATCTATTTTTAGGAGACAGTAAGTAAAGTACTCTGAACATCAAGACAGCCTTAAGATGCATTGTTATGCTGTTTTAAAATTTTTTTAGCAGAGTACAGCACAGGTGTACAAATGGGAGTAGAGCACGGCTGTACCTTAAATGCCACGTATAAAAACAGTCTTGAATTATTTTTACAAAGGCCTCTTAAAATATTCTTTCAGAGTAAATAACTGTATATAGCTACACTGTAGGATTCAACTACTTCAACTGTAGAGTAGAAAATTATAAAATAATCCCTTATCCTAGTTCCCTGTGTAACTGGGTGACAAAGCAGACTTCAATCATCACTGCAAGACTTCCAGCAGCACCTAAGGAAACAAGTAAAGCCTGAGAGTCCAGTAAAGATTTTCTATGTTATTACAAACATGAAAATACCATTTCCTTTGCAATTATCCATGAAATAAAATATGTAGAAATCTACTTAATTCACTATGACACTCCTGTATTCATAAAAGTGAAAACTATGCAGAGAGAAACTTTTTTAAATCTTCTTCCAGTTAAAAAAACAATTCTACTGAAAAGTTATCTCCATTTAGCCAAGGGATAGAAACAAAAGATGTGTAAGAATTTCCTTAACAGAACTTCCGTCTCACTTATTCTGCACATTTACAGTGCTATATAAATTTAAACACAAAATTACACTCTCTAGTCAAAGCCAAAGATCTGCCCTTTGAAAAATTAGAAAAAGGAATGCAGCTGAAACACTTGTAGTTAAATTCACTGGGTGACCTTTAGATGTTCCAGAAACAAAGTGAGTTCTTTGATACCTGTTGCCACACAGCCACATCACATTGCTCTGGCCAGATCATTTCCTGAGCTCTCTGCCTCGACACAGACCTGCAGCTCCTCACAGCCTCTCCTGCTCCTGAGCTGAACACAGATTCAGTTAAAGGAGGGCATTGGGAGGGGGAAGTTTCCAGGCTTTTTTAAAATTCCCGTCCTTAAAGATTCTGACTGAAATTTCTAGTATCTTGAAGTCTATCTAAGCCCTTATGTATTTTTCTAACACTTGCATTTTTTCTACCTCCCACATTCATTTTATAAGTTTTAATATTCTCAAATCCCAATTTCAACTTCAAAACAATTTCATCCAGAGCTGTGATTTCCCACTAATTTTATAAATATATACACTACCAATAAAAGTCTCTATGTATCATATACATATATCATATACACTCACCTCTATTTTAATTTGCATTAGTGCATTCCAAGCTTAACACATGAACACTCCTGAAGAGGCAGGTTCAGACCAGGTGAAAGCTGAAACATTTACACTGCTCTAAAACAACTCTTTATCAAATGATCTTAGGTATTATGATGGCTGCCAATAAATGTTTTTTGACACAGGAAAGTGTAATACAGATAAGGAGAAGGAAGGTGATTAATAAAATCATTGAGCAGTTTTCATTTCCAACTTTTTTTTCCCAGAGAGACTTTGCTTATTTTTGTATTGTAAAAAAGAGAGAGGGGAAAAAGAAAAACACACAAGTCTGAACACCAAGTCAACAGCAGACTCATGGTCAAAAACTTGTTGTTCCTAACTTACAGCTCTGTGCTTAAATACTGAAACACAACTATAGAATAACTTCCTCTTGGAATTATTCTAGGAGCAAAGGAATCTCTACCTGTAACCAGGAAGAATATCAGACCTTCAGGGTCAAACCCCAAAATCCAATATCTTCTTGCAGACTCTCAGGGCCAATACTGAGTATTTCTGAGAGCTTGGTTTCTTGCCTGTTACTCCCAACCGGGGACCTGGGCTAAAGGCTGCCATTATTACCGATTACAATACCTACCAAAACAAAAAGAAATTCACAAATGATGTTTTCTGAGAAACTGAAACTGTACAAATACGTTTTCCAAGTATAAAAAAAAAATAGCTATTCACATCTTATACGTAGATTACTAAATAGTACCCCATTTATATGCAGCATGCAACTGCTTTCACTTGAAGATGCAGATCAGTTTGTTAACTTCGATAATTTAAATCTATTAATCTTTAGTCTTAAAAATGTTACTGTACTGTAAAAATAAAAACTATTTCCTGTTTTACTATTGAATATACTCTTCAAAACTTCAGATGCAGATATAAAACTTACAGCTATGGATTTCTACATAAAGCACTTAGTATAAGATTAAAATAAACTGAAATTCCCATTAAGCCCCACAAACAAGGCACTGTTGCCTACCTCAGAAAAGTTTCAGGAAGAATTCCAATAGAAGAATTGTCCAAAAATTTTGTAAGTTTTTTTTTTTTTTTCTAGGTAATACATATTGCAGTAGACTCATAAACAAGATTCTTCCCCAAAGTGCTACAGTACGAGATCTCAACAATTCCCTGTACAGTCAGATTTAACTGGGAACTCCACTACCAAAATGCCAGCTTGCTCTTTATCCATCTCATTTCTTATACAGCATCTTATTAAAGTAATTATTCATGAAAAGCAGGGAAGACAGTGTTTGGATATTTATAAAAAGGGCAGCAGAGTTTGTTTACAGTGGTTTGTAAACATTGATAATTATTTTGCTCAGAAGCACAGAGCTGAAGTGTTTTTGTCAGCACTGCTTTCCCAGTTCTCCCTCCAACAGCACAAAACTGGGATAGTTCCAACACTGTTACACTGGCCACAAATTAAAGCTTTTTTTTTTTTGTAGCAGAATTTACTTCTCACTTAACAACCCTTAAGGTATGAAATCTGCAAGCTGAAAGTTACAGCAGCTGTTTCCACTGGTCTTCAGACACTGAGGAAACACGGGAGCAGCCTAAGCTTTCATGCTTACTTATACATCCAAAGACTGGAAAACTGCAAGTCTGGATATTATATCATCTGCTGAAATCCCTGACTCTGCAACTATACCGTGAGAGGCTTCCAAAAAGGAAACCAGAAAGAAATGTGTTTGAATGAGAAGGGACATGAAAATTAAACCAAAATTACTTAATTGCTTGTATTTCTTATTATCAACTTCCACCTTTCCGGAAATTCTCTTTCAATTTCAGATATGAACAAAAACAACACCACAAATCATGTAGAAAAAGAAAGGAAATTCCAAATGCTTATTTGTGTCAGCTACTGACAACAGATCTCAGCTGATTCACTTCCAGCCCACACTGACTTTCAGTTTCTTTCCAGAGTATATAGGTCATCTAATTCTCATTAAAAAATTATCACATTCAAAAAAATAAATAAAAGGAGCTGTAGGGGACAAAAAAAAGATATATGAAATACCCCATCCTCTGTAGTGTAGAGATCATTCTAGTTGAGTGATCATTTACCAGGCCATCTTAACATGTTTGAATTGGCAAACTCTGCTAAATGCTTATCAGTAATTCCTAAATGCTTCAGGCAACACTCTGATTATGAAACATTAGTACAGCATTCCATGTTGAGAGAGGAAAACTTTCAGTAGATCTAGTATACCAAAAACTGGTAATCAAAAGTGATCCGGATATTAGGAGCCCAATACTTTTTCTAAATATCAGAAGTCACGATGAGTTAAAATCTCTCGTATTTCAAAGACATCAACAAAATCAAATCAAAGCTACACAGCACATGAAACCCCTTCAAGTTGCAGGAATGAACTGTGGCATTTTGTTGTCTGGTTTAGGGGAGGGAAGGAGGGAATGTGGGAGAACACAAAGCAGCCAGAGCTCTTTTCTGCCCTAGTTGTAGTGCAGATGAAAAAGCCATCAACTGCCGAGGATTTGCATGGCAGTAAAAAAGCAAAAGAAAAGACACTAAAAAACCCCTAAACAAACAACAAAACCAAACTCAAAAACCTTTTGTGCTAAGGCCAAAAATAAAACTGGATTTTACAGTTCACTCTTAAAACGAATGCTTCCCGTAAATATTTAAACAAAACTAATTTAAATGAAGTACACTTAACATTAGCACCTTTGCCGAGTAAGAGATTCCCAGTATCACAATCCCTTCAACTTCCCAGAAATTTTCTAGTGCATTTAAATAGCATCAAGGGGCAGAGAGGAAGAATTTTTTTTTCTGGGGCTAAATACAAAGAAGGCTTTTAGAGGACATTGTGTCCTGTGATTAACTTCTCTTACATACATACTTGTCACTTCTTGTAAGAAATCCAGACAGGGTCGGCTACTTCCAGAAATACTTATTGAAACAGCCAGTGGGGTCTGTCCTTCATAGTTCCTTGTGTTAGTGTCTGCTCCGTAATTATACAACATTTGTGCACAAAGCACATCATCTCTAAGAGCAGACAAGTGTAAGGGTGTCTGTCCATCTTCCAAGCGCCCCAAGTTTGTATCGGCCCCTCTCTGGAGGAACATTCGGCAGTACGAGTGATTGCTTTTGATCACAGCGTATCGTAACAGGAAACCATTCTGAATGTCGATGTTGGCATTGTGGTCCAGGAGGATTTTCACACAGCTCGACCTCTCCCGGATAATGGCCAGCTGGAGTGGTGTAGTACCTTTATCACTGAGTGGATCAACCTCAGCCTTGAACTCCAGGAGGAGCCTGACAAAGGAGTCTCTGCCGTAGTGAGCAGCGACGTGCAGGGGAGTCCAGCCGTCGTTGCTCTTGGCGTTAATAATGTCACTTCTGTAGTCAGATTCCAGCATCAGGCGTGCAATCCTCGCCCGGCCATGCATGGCTGCGTAATGCAGAGCGGTGAAGCCTCCAATTAAGTCCTTAACTGTGGGATCAGCTGAAGTAAAAATAAAATTTAAAAAATAATTAAAAGGAGTTAAGGTAATCTGGTGCTGAAAAAAAAAATTTAAAAAAAAATTCAAACGGTAATTGCTAGTCTTTCCAGGCATAGCATGACAGGATTTTTTGTACTTCAAGCTAATTCTTACTTTCATGAACATGCTATTTTTAAGACAAAGTTAAAATTGTATTTAAGAACGAGTTACAAAAAAAAATAATTTTTCTTTCACATACATATGTTTCCATTTCACAAATACTTTTCCACATCTTCCTAGCACTCTTAGGAATTAATTACTAATTACTCAAATCTCTCTGTCCATCCAGTTTTCCCCCAGCTCTACAATATTACATTTCTTTCTCAATGTTCAACTTTTTATTTTCCCTTGTGTTGCTTCTTGGTCTTAAAAAGAAGCATGTGTAGAAACATCTGCTGACCCAAATTGCGGATGTTTTGTGGTCTGGCAGCATTGTATTGTTTTTAGGGTGTAATGCTGTATTAGGTAAAATGTTTCTCTGTGGTCTGCAGGATTTCCAAAGCATGTAGGATATAAGTTATTTTAGATTATCTTGATAAAGTCTCTTTTCATACATGATGTATCTGTTCTGAATTTATAGTTTCACAAAAATTGAACATAAAAACCCACTTCTTAAAGAAGTCAGATAAACTGTTAGTGCAGAGTACAGGTACAGGTAATTACAGATTTATTTCCCCTTCACACAGCACATACACTCAGACTGATTTATTAATTTAAAAATTAAAATAATCCAACCAATTTGCCTAATTTCCTCAGGACACTGAAACTTGTATAGCAGATGACTAATTAATTACCCAAGGCAAAGTGCCATTTCTCAGCTAGAGAACAAGCCAAGCTGTGAGGCTTCTCCTTCCACCACCCATGGGTGCTGCTGCATGGTCGGACACTAAAAGGTACAAAGTACAGTGTGGAAATTTGAATGCTTTCCCAACCCATGCTAGATACCATCTTCACCACAAGACCTGCTCTAAGTTAAGTTCAAAATACAACATTAATTGCAGGCTACCCTAGACTGAGCACACCTGAACTCCCAAAGGTACAAGCACAAAACAGGAATGAGCTTCCCAACCCACTGTGCTCATCCAAATAGCACCAAGACAGATACTATACCAAAATGAAAAGACTGGAAGGAAGGAGTAGAGAATACAGCTGCAAAAATGATCCAGCAACTTTAAGGACATTTCTAAATGGAAAGAGAAGATGGAGAGGAAGGAAACTAACTAACTAACATAAAAAATTCCAACATACAAATGAATGCAGCCTGGCTACACAGAGAAATAAGATTCGTGATCTGCCTCTAGTGCACAGAATAGGAATAAACATAGAAATAAGGCATATATTAAGGAAAATTTAGTTCCTTGCTAGTGACAGCTTTCCTCATCTCTTTCGAAAAGCAGAAGTTTCAGTACTTTGAAAAGTCACACTAACCTGAGCTAAAGGAAAGAATGAAGCACCCACAGCCCAGCAGGAAAATGCAGCCAGTGACTGAATAGGTGCTCCTAACCTGCACTGTGATCATGTCCAAAATGCAGCAAAGAATCAGTACAACCCACACAAAGATAGTATTTCAAAGTGATGCTGCTCCCAGGGTCTCTTTCTTCACACTGCTCAGACTATCCTACATTGACTTCTGAGTGGTGATAAATGAAGTGGGTAACAGGCATGAGAACAGGCAGAGGGATGATACAATCTGAAGGGCAAAATTGGGGAGGAAGTTGGATATAATGGGAAGGAGACAGCAGCAGGCAGAGTCTTTCTCCACCAAAAAAGATTTTTGAAAGAAATAATGTTGGAGTTCTCTCTCCCATACTACATAAAGCATGGAAGGCATCATTTCTACCCCCAGATGAGGTGCAGGTCATGGCCACAAGCAGTTTAATCAATGCCATTTCCAAACTCAAGCAGATATGGCCCAACTTTTATATGTGCACCTATATGTACTTTTATACTGGTTGTAATCCAAACCAAACAATTTCCTGACAACGTAAGGATGCCTTTTCCACATAGTTTAAAGCACCTTTCTATACCTTCCTTATTACCAAAATGACATTGCTTTTGACCACTAAAGTGAATAAAAAAATTACTAAATCATGTAAGAGAAGTTTCTTAAGAAGGATAGGAAAAAAAGCCTCACAGTTGGGCAACCAAGCAACACAAACAACCAACCTTTCCATAACAAACCCCCTAGGAAAACCTCGTGAAAAATATACTGTAATTCCCATTAAGATTATGCATTTCTAGTGAGCCAACAGTCTGCCTCTGGATTAGAGAAACTATTTTAACAGGATTGAAACTTCTTTTGCTATTCCATCAATGTCCTGCTGCCACCTCCTGGAAAACTTCCGAACTTCACAAGGGCTTTTACCAGAGGCTGGACCTGCATGAAGTCGCCAACAAATTCCATCCACTCAGTCCCTCTATTAGTAAAACTAACACCCCAAAGTTCATGGTGCCTAAAGAAATTGTGCTGCTGTGGGGGTTTTGTCTGTCTGTGTTTTTTTAAAAGATTCAGTATTGGTACCATGTTGTAAAGTAACTCTCTCCCCCTGGAATATGAGCAAGGTAAAAATTAATTTGGAATGACTCTCAGATTACCTTTTAGAATCTTCAGAGGGATAAAAACTACTTGTCAGTTTTAGCTAGAAAGGGATCCAGCCAGCACTTGCCAATGGTCCTCTATCTCATCTCCATCCTGTCAAACAGTTTGTTCATTCCAAGCTTCCCATTAATATGGGGAGAGCAGAATGTAGAAACATGAACAACTGCATTTGGTCACTTCTAATGTTCTTAAATATAAAGTAGAATATAATGGCAGAAACCTTGAACAGCTTATCAAAGGTACCAATTACTGCAATCAAGCTCAGTCGAGATGGAAAATCTGTAGCATTGAATGATATTGAGATTGTTTTATTTCATGTGAAAGTTGGGCACCTAAGATAGTTATTTAAAGTCCACTGTTAATAAAACTCTTTCTAATACTGTAATCTAGAGGATATACAGATTCATAAATAGAAGACTCATATTTCAGAGTTTCAATTTACAGCTCAGTGGGACAGTTTTCCTTTTTCCTTGACACCTTCCTTAGGTCACTCTATCACAGTAACTTGGGAAGCCAAGAAAGCAATGCTTAAGCAATGCTTCTGGCTTCATTGAGTACTTCTATTATTTCAAGCTTATTTCCCTCAGCTAGGGCTTAAATCTAACCACAAGGTTTAGAAGCATGGCTACATGCAGCTTCTGTTTCAAATTTCCTAAGATAACACTGATACAGAAGATGTCCAGGAGAGCATTACTGTTCAGAGACAGAAATGCTTTAGGAGCTTAGGGGGAGTGAGCCTTTGGCATTCTCTAGATCCTCCCAGATTCTGCTTGACCTTACTAAAATTTAGATACCTTGAAGCCAAGACTAAAAATAAATAAATACGGCTGCTTGGCTACTTTCTCTTACTATTTCATTTCTAGGAGCTTTAGTGAATTATTTCTTCATTTTGAGTAACCAGAAATTGCTCTGTTAATACTGAGAAGGTATCACCAATGGACAGCTAACTAGACACTTTCAAGATTTTAACTTGTTGTAACATTAATAGTAATGATTTGAAATTAATAAAACATATTTCTTGGCCAGTGTTGGATTGTCTGTCTCTATACATCATATTAAAAATTTACAAAGTACACTAAAGGGACAAAAGGCTTGTTACACAAAAATCCAAGATTATTAAAAACTACACTCCCTGTTTTGGTGTTGCTTTGTGACTCCAGGTCATTTTTATGGATGGGTAGAGATGGCTTCACAGAATCTTTACTTCAATAAAATCAGACAAATGCACTAAGAAAATCAAATTCACTATTTCTTATGAAAACTAAGTTTCTCCATGGTTATGATGAACTTCTGCATTTCACCAGTTGCTAAGTAATATTTGTTATCTGACCTATCCCCTCTGTATGTAATTGGTATTTCTGCTGGCTTCATCCTTTAGCCTGGACTGTTTTTTCTGCATTTTCCCCATCTATGTGTGCTCCTTCCTCAGCAGATAATAGAAAGCTTCCTGCTGTTCCACCACCTCCACTCAAATCAGCCAATCTGCATGCACAACACTGTCCTTTGGCTCTTTTCTTTGCTGGTGAGCAATGATGGAAGAGAAAAAGCAAAAGCAGGAGGCGGACAGGTCATGACTCCCATAAGAATCTACTTCTTATTTCCAGGTCAGTGACCAGATTCCTTCTCAGCCTTTATTAGCCCAGCTCACCCTCCATCCCACTAGCAGGCTATGCTGGGAGCCTTCCAGCATGTCAGATCTGAGGCACAGCACTCTACCCTCAGCAACAGCCCACTGTGGTTTTCCCAGTCCTATTTTCCCCATGAAGATATTCCCAGCTCTGCTAAGCTCCATCATCCCTCAAGACAGCCACAACCACCACCAGCCACCCCTTCCTTCCCACCTCAATTCCCTCTTTCCCCCAGAACTCCACAGGCTCCCTGTCACTGTCATTTATTACCAATATGTAGTTCAATACTCTCTACTTTACCATAAGATTCAAAACAGAAAAGGACTCTTTCCTTCACCCCAGTATCTTTGTTTTTTCCACAGCGATTAAGCACCAACAGCTAAAAAAAAAATCCACTCCAGAAGGAGAAAAGCAGAGACCATGTGAAGAAAGGTAGACACAAACCTCTCCCTAATGAGGGTGGCATGATTAACTCAGCTTGTAAGAGTCAACTCACTCACTGCTTAATAACTCATTTGTGACATTATTATGTGATAAATACTCATTATTTTTATGCCTCTGTTTTGAGGGAAAACGAGGCAATGCACCAGGCAGTGCCAATTTTCGGGAGCGAGGCTCAGCTGCAGGGAAGCTGCTGTGGATGACTAAACCTCACACTATTTGTTACTCAACTTTCTCATCCCGGTGATTCAACTCTAAGCTGCCTCAGGACAAAGGTGTTTCATTACAGGCAGTTTTCATGAGGCATCACATTCAGCTGGTACTTTGTATGGGAAAGAGTAACAACAAAAATAAAAACAAACCACTGCATCAGCAGCTATGTAATATGAAAATACATAGGAGTACAGAAGGGATTTGGGGTTTTTTATCATCTTTAAACTTACAGATACAAAGTTAAAAGCAATGTATGGGACTTAAAGCCTTAAACTTTTGAACTATCAAACGGAGAGCTCAAGATTATCCACATATATTACTTTTAAAAAGTAGAATTTGAAGTTATATATTAGTAGCTTTTTTCCCCCTTCTAAGAAGGCCATGAGGGTTTTCCCTTTTTATGTGGTTACAATCTGTAGTAGGTGCATCCACAGAGTCCAATTGCACAGGCTGTATTTCACCACTGCTCTTAAGGAACAAATCAGTGATTGTGCCACTACCACAGCTTGTTAATGCCACTCCACTTTCAGGATGATCCATACAGCTGGCAAATCCAGTGACAGACACAAGGGGTCCATATGGCTCAGATACACAAAGCATCAGAAAGATCATTTCAGTTTCCTTGGGATTGAAAACCTCATAATTCATTTGGCAAGTACAGTGCTAGAATAGAGGATGCTGCTCTTTAAGAGCACTGATCAGAACGTGGAGAACATCTACTGATTTCCCTTCCAGTACCACTTTGAAAGATTAGGATGATCCCTTTCTAAAACTTTAGATGGCCTTGGAAGATGATAATGCAATGAGAAATTCTGACTGTACCACCTGAGGGATAAAAATCATCAACCACATGATTATCAAATCAACAAAATTCAGTCAGTTCTTGAAATAAAGCTTCATCATGGCTGGATGCAGGAGAGCTGCAAACTCACCTGCATTAGCTGACAAGTCCTTGCACAAAGAGGACTGTTTTCATAAAGCTTAACAGATTCTCTTAAACCCTATATTAAACTTAGTCTTTAGTGCAACTGATTAACTTGCTTTAGAATTCTGAAACAAACTTCCCTAGGATTTCAATTCAAGGATCTGCTTTCCTCTAATAACACCCCTAACAGAGAAGAAAAGCCTGTAGTGAGTGCTGTGAGTGCATTTCATTTTATAATGAGTCCTTCTGCCCTATTTTCATAATGCTTATTCATTCCTTGAACAATTCCTAGGCAGTGCTGGGAGAAAAAAGTGAAGATATAAAGCTAATCTATGATGTCATTCAGAGAGTATGCATCAGAAATAAACAGAGATTAAGAATAAAAGAATAAAAAACAATTATGAAAGATAACCAGAAGTATTTTGATATCTAATTAGTGCTGGAAAGCCCTGCAGTGGAAATCAGCATAGAAAGGTGTCAGATAAAGATTTTTCTCTGTAGGCAACTCACCTCCATGCTCCAGAAAAACACGGACACATCTCTCCTTGCCTCTTGCTGCAGAGAAATGAAGCAAAGTCCAGCCGTTGGCATCCCGACCGTTTGGAGAATATCCCTGCTCCAGCATCTTGCGCACGGTGTGAACATCGCCGGCAGCCACAGCAGCCTGGATCTGCAACTCTTCCTGTAGCTCAGGGTTCCTCCTGCAGTGGTGGTGTAACATCCTAGCTGAGTCTGGCCTTTACAAGAGCCTCATGAGCTCACACGAGTCACCTTCAATCAATGGGAAACAGGAATAAATTAGGATTGGGATCAAAAATGGGATGTAGGAAAATGTAGGAAAAAAAGGATTAATGAAATGCGATGCTAAGACTTCTCTGTATGCTGAGAAAAGTGATGTTACAAAGAGGATAAACCCCAAATGATCTCACTGTTATTAGCAAAATCATAGTATATGGTGACATCACTGAACTGCAAAAGAAAAAAACACTCACACATTATAAATAGTAAATGTTTTCTTCAGAAATGACAGCATCAAATAGCAGTTCACAATTAAAGTACCTGAGCAATGAGCAAACTGAAAAATCTCCAGAACCCACCACTCATTTCAAAATCACACTGTGGTTAATACCATTACCTCCAGAGACACTGGTTAAATGGATTATCCAAACTATGGAATGGATGATCCAAGCTGTTACAGGAAGCACCACTGCACTGCTACAGTTACTGAACTACAACACTCTTATTTTTCTAGAAATGCACCCCTTGTAAGCTTCAGTGGAAATATCTTACCAATAGAATCCTGTGACCTACTGCATGTGAGTATTAGTAACACTAATGTTCAAATTGAAAACTTTAATTATCTTTTTTCCTTTTTTCCTTTTTTTTTTTTTTTTAATTAGAGTCTATTCTTTGTATTCTGGCTTGAGCACTTCTTAATTAGTACACAGATGCTGCAAACAACTCCGACATTCCAAAAATCAAATACAGGGATAATAATATATGAGACCTGAAAATACATTGAAGTGCACTTACAGTAGTCCTGTCAAACACCATGAGAACATACATCAGAATAATTCAATTTATAATTACCTTGATAGAGTATAGGAGAGCTGGGCCAAAAGGATATCTAAAATAGCCACTGTAAAAGAGCCTAGAAATAAGCGCAAACTGGGAAAGAGAGAAGTACTGTGTACTCCATGCTCTGTTTGAAAAATACCATCTGCAGTTCTACTTGGGGGCAAGAAAATGAACAGGTATTTAGGGATTTCTCCCCAGTACACAAAGTTAAATGATTGCACATACATTATGTATTATATCCCATAGTCCTAAAATGGAAAGGAATACCAGAAGAAAGAGTAAATGCAGGGTATGAGTAAGGTAATGTTGAGCAATAGGAGCCTCAGAAAATATTCAAACATGGATGGATATTAACACAGACCTAGAAGATTAAAAATAGGAACGTATTTAAACTCTTGCAAAGTTAATCAAGATTAAAGTACAAAGAAAAGTTCTAATGATGAAAATGAATTTTAAGCAAAACTTGAAATTTACAGTAATTTTTTGGTTTATTAGGATGTCAACACACAGCATCACGTAAACCTTCTTTTAGGCATGACAAGGATTTTCAGATCCTCGTGATCCATAGGTCATTCAAAAGACACTGCAATCAACTCCCAATATCCCACTGGACACCTGTTTTCCTGTGATCCAGATATACCCACAGTCAAGAGAAAAGTGAAAACATCAATCACTGCCAACTTTGCAGACAAAGGCACAGTGTGTATTTGCTCTTCTACAGCCTCCTCGTGCCCATGGCAAAGAAGTTATTTATCTGCTTTTTGGAGATATATAAACTCATAATTAACAGGTGCTCCAGTGACCCTACTTACCCTGCAAATATGGAAATTACACACAGCAAATGCCTGCCTTTGACATTTATAAATGCTTCAGCTTACCATGTATGGCAACAATCACTACTTCAGCATAGGGTTATTAAAGAAGACTTTTTAGCTCCATATGTTATACATGGCTTAGAAACTGGCTTTGTTTTGTTTCATAGTGTGAACTTCATTATCTGAGACTGGGAGGAAAGGGGATTTACAAAGCAGCAACTGCCAACTCGACTTCTGCAGCATATTCCAAAAATCAGACTTGGTTAATCTGATACAATGAAAGTATTTCTATTGACTCTAATAAGCTTTTGCTAAGCTCTTTTCTAAACTCCAATTAGCACTTCAGAACATGCTCACCCATAAGACAGCAAGCTTGACTTCATTCTGCATCACACCACTAACAGCACTGGTAATGAAATTCCAGCTGCAAGAGTAAGATCTACCTTTGGATTTGCAGGAGAAAACTGACAGTAGACTCTAACTGATGATGAGTCATGCAAAACTCTTAAAAAATAGTAATTCAGACTCTGTCCCTTTTAGCCCTAGTTTCTGAATACCTACAAAAATTTCATGTCCTAATTTAAGATGGGAAAACTTTTTTTTCAAACTGAGAATATCTGATCCAAACTTAATGTAAACAAACTTTATGATGCCATTTTTATAGTCCTCTCTCGTAAAGGACCAATACTTGCAAGCCCTCACATGGTCCTGAAAACTAAGGTCAGGCTAGCTGCTCAAAATGCTACAGAAAGAGATGGGATGACTAAAGAGATGAAGTGAAATGGGATTTCTCATCTGAAGGGCCAGCAGTATTCCCCCTATAACTCTCTGTGAAGACAGTTGGTTGAGGAAAAGCAGAGCTCTCTCTCTCACACTTCTCAGCTGGTGGGTATATTTGTAATGCAGCATTATAAAAAATTGGCATTGGCTCCATATGTTGCATGTGACTAGCAGAGCTTATTCAAATTAGCTGGTACTAAAGTACATAAGTACTAAAACATACAAAGCAGAAGACAAAGTCAGGCAGCTCCTTTTATCACTTGCACAGTTTCTGTAAATATCCACTCTTCCATCTCACCCCTATGGCAAGCAATGAAATTCAAATGACAAGAATACTTAACCATAACATTAAAGGTTTCAGGATAGTTTTAGGTACACACCAGCTTTGAAAACATTTTTACTTCTGCTCCATAGATCATTTAAAACTCCTGCTTGCAAAGCCCCATTTAAGACATCAATCTTTGGAGAAGAGGAGGACTACTGGAAGTAGCCCTTTGGCATTTAATATTTAATGTTTTGCAACTGTAATCAATCTCATTCAGAACTCAGCATGCATTTGGGTTGTTACATATTGGCTTTCTGCATGCAAGTAAAAAAATGAAAGGAAGCACAGGGGGGAAAAATATACCTATATATTCTTGGTTATAATGATTTTATAGTGCCATGAAAATGGAGGACAATAACAGTTACTTAATTGATTTTGCAAGTACAACAGGATAAACTCAGTGTGGTCCTGAATTACCTTATGAGAGGTTGTTACTCTTTGATCGATGTCCCACTCTTCATTGTCTTCACTGTTCATAATCTTCTGTGCCCATGCATGTGAAACAACCTGCTACCCCTTAAAAAAAAAAAGTATTTCTTGTTAGTTGTAAAGAATAAAAGTGAGAGGTTTACTTACTTTCTTCTTGTGTGAGAATGCTACATTTTAATGCAGCTATGTCAGAGAAGACCCAAAGTGTGTTTTCCATCATTATCAAAGAGTCTTCCAGAGGTTGGGCTGGACAGAGTTTGCTTCTGCCATATGAGCAAAAGGCTACAGAGAATATTTTATGGAAGACAAGAGAAATGACAGAGGTGCTTCCTCTCTGGAGTAAACCTTGAAGAAATGGTCTACATCCCTCTCTAATAATTATGTGTATCTGCTCCTCCTGCATAGAACAAGCATGGATGCAAAGGTCACAGTAGGTAGGTATTTCTGCCTCACTCCTCAACATCTCCCTGTGGGAGTCAGATGCCAGGAAAAACATTCAGGATCCATTTAGCTCTTCCCAAACTACTTTTGCGGGTTTTTTATTTGTTTGTGGGGTTTCTTTAATTGTTGTTTTTGTATGGGGTTTGGGTTGGTTGCTTTTTTTTAAATCTCCATCCCATCTCAGCTTCCCTAAGTAAAGAATAAAACCTGAGCCCAGAGAGTATTGAGTTGTGTCCTTCAGCTGGATTTGCAGAGCCACCAGCCTGTCTCCTCTCTCTCGTGCGGCAGCTCAAGCTGACACATGCTGTGTTTCACAAACAGGTAAAGCCACCTCTACAATACAAGGAAACCACCAGCTCAAAAATCTTCACCTTTTTCTTCATGTAGAAAAACTATCATTTTAGAATCAAGGTTTACCAAATGCCAGTTACAACCCCTGTGCAGATTCCTCCTTCAGACTAACCCCTCCTTATCCCCCCTGTCACCTGCAGTTAATGGGATCAGTCCCAGACCATTTCTCCTGTACTCATCACTGTTATTTCACTAATTCTTTGTACACCTTTATCTGACCTTTCATTTCCTTTGGTTGCAAACTTTTAGTGAATGGCCCCCTTATCTCATCTGAGCACTGCAATAATATAATAAACAATAAAACCATTAAATACTTAATTGTACAGCTGATCACACAAACCCAACTGTGACTCGTTTCTTCTGCAAACGAGTTGCACCAGAACAGTTCCATGAACTACGCAGCTCTTAGATTAAGTTGAAATTTCTGCCACTTAATGCAACATAAAATCATGCTTTCACATTGATAGCTCAAAAAGGAGGATGAAAAAAAAGCCCTTTTCATCCCTCTTATGCACATTTTCCAAGAGCTTTGCTTCCCAAGATAAAGCATACAAGGTCTTCAGATATGCTTACAGCCCTGCACAA
Organism: Cyanistes caeruleus; assembly: GCF_971803275.1. Classification (NCBI taxonomy): domain Eukaryota; kingdom Metazoa; phylum Chordata; class Aves; order Passeriformes; family Paridae; genus Cyanistes; species Cyanistes caeruleus. The sequence continues at coordinate 3,134,982 of NC_141713.1, forward strand.
AACTGCACTGCCATGACCTAATTTGATCACATTTCTAGCCTTGTTTTTTTGCATAGATGATCAGTCGTTCACCTTTTTTTTAAAATTTTTGCATGATTTTCACTTTAAAACCCACACATTTTTTATTAGCTGATGCAAATTAGAATTGCACTGACTTCACAGACTACAGACAAGGTAACAGATTGCTCCACTAAAAAAGTAACAAGCTTTTTCCCCCCAAAGGAAAATTAGCTGCATATGGCAAGAGTAAGATCTGCAACTTTAATAAAAATAAGTCATATTTAGTGAGAGTAAAGCTCCCTCACTCAATGACTTAACAAAGTTTGATTAAAACACTAATAATTATAGTAGAAGCAGCACTAAATAAAAATAATAAGACAAACATCCTCATTATCTATTGATAATGTCTCATGTTGTCAAAGAGATCTTAGACTTTTCCACATCAATGTGTCACTTCTTTAAAGTCACTGCAAACATCATGTGGAAAATTAATTCCAACATATGTATACACTTACTTTAAAGAAAGTTAAAGGTTGGTACAAAAAGCAAGACCTCAAAATTCAGTGTTTTGCTTGTTCATGCAGCCTCACAGAAAGACCTGATTCCTAAACTCTGAGATTATACATCCAAGAGCAGGATAAGGACCATAAGTTACTGATGTCAGCCTCACAACAAGGGACGTGTACCATTACACATGACATTTAGTATTTGGCATAGACCTAATCAGTGTAGATCACAGTTGCCTGTGGTTGAAGTATTCCGAGACAATTAAATCAAATAAACAACAGAAAAAAGGAAAGCCCTGTGGAATAAGGATAATCACATCAACCTTCATTAGTCTCACAACTCACTTCTCCTACCCATTTCAAAGCTTGAACAAGCTAAATGTGTTCTCACTCAAATGGCATTTTAAAAATGGTCAATACATTTTTGACAAACTAAACAAACTAAACACAACCATCATCTTCAGCTGTCACTCATGCTCCTATTCCAGGAGCTCTTCAGACAAGAGAGTAGGGCAAACAATTGTGTTGTCATTTGCATTCTCACATCACAATTGTGAAGTTTCCAAGGAACATGTGAAATATCAAAATTTCACAGAGCCTTATAATCCTGAATATATTTTCTGCTGAATGTTCCATGCTACAGCCCAGACAGACACCAAGCGAGGTATCCCTGTGGCTGAGATGAAAATCACCAAGCAATACATGCAAGTTTCTGGGCCTGAAAGCAATGAGTTAACAGTGCATGAATCCAAAACATTACAGAGGAACTGCTGCTTCAAAGGAAAGAACCCTTCACTCCTCACAAACTGTCATTAAAAATTACAAGTTTCTCATGAGAGCTCCCATAAGGCCAGCTCCTAGCTCAGATGTACTAAATTTAAAATAACCAAAAGAGTTAATCCACAAGAGCCCCACCAACTTCAGGTGTTCACAGAACTAGAGATGGTGGTGTTACACACTAATAAGCAGCTGTGGTGTTGTTACATTCTGCAGGTGGGTGAAACTGAAGCACAAGAAGTGTCATTTTACTTCAATTATCCATCTCCCAGAGAGGTTGTTTGGTCTGACTTTGGGCCAGGTGGAGAATCAGAGAGATCCCCCAGCTCAAGCAACTTCAGATCTGCAAACCTGAGGGAAACTTTGCCTTCAGAAAGCACAGCAACTACTCACGATCCTCAGCACCCCCACCCATACACTGGCAACCTTAAGCACAAGCAGAGCCCCATGAATAAAATCCTGCAATTCCTTCTGAAGACAGGACCTCAATGCTGATGCTAAAACAAGGCCTTAAAGCTCTTTTTTCAGTAGAGAATGCTGCATCAGGTTCACACAGCCAGAACCTCCTCCCTCAAGATGTGCTCTGACAAACTGCAGGGAGCTTGTGCTCTGCAGCATGCTTGGAGATCCTTGTGTACCAAGCAAAAAATACCAATTCTCCTCCAACTTACAGCAGTGCTATTACTAAGTTTTAAACAGCAAAAGTCAGATGGAAGCTTAGCCTTGTAAGTCATTAATTTGTAGCAAGTGTTAATTGCTAAGATTTATGTATTTTCATGTGACTTACTATCATTAAAGAACCCAAACATCAACATTGCATGGAATGAACCAATGGTGAGTTCAAACCACACTAAAGGAGCCACTTCAGCCCTAATTATCACAGCACAGCTGATAAACCAACTCAGTGCTGCTTAGAGAGTTTGTGTCATTCAACAATCTCTAGAAGTACATTTGATACATATTTCTATTTAATACAGCCTAAAAGAATCCAAGTGGACAAAATTTGTTTCATGTCTTTAGGGGACAAAGCAAGATTTTCACTGTGATAATATCATTCTGTAAGCACTACTGGAACAAAACAAAACCATCCCTCAGACAGCACATTTCCTTTAAGGGTTGAGAATTCACAGTGAGGAAAAACAAACCCAAAATGAGCATATAGCCTGAAAACTAAAGCTTTCTTTAAAGGGCTGCTATATTTGCAACAAGCTGCACTTCTGCATGGGATCAAGAGCAGGACTTCAGTACATCAGTGATCTCTGTGCCTTGTTTCAACCATGTGCAAATTTCTGCCAGAAGTTAATTCCCTGATTCCTATGAACTCAATTCCAGTCTCTGCGTCTGAATCAAACTTTGCTGCACTGGAATTTCACACTAGGAAGGAACTCCACAAATCAAATGAAAACTTAGGTCTCCTGTTGAGAATAAATCCCAAAGACCCCTTGAATTGTCGGCACCAAGAGGTGTCCTGTTGAAGCAGCTACAGATCTGACATGAGAGGCGCTGGGTAGGGAAAAGGGAGTTATAATAAACTAAATTCAGATGAAACAGCTGTGCCCTAACTGCACTGGTAAGTTTGTACTGATGCACATCTGTCTCACCTATTAGCAGGAAAATCCCTCCTGGAATCACACCGGGCATGTCCACATGTTCTGCCATTACTTGTGAGTTATCAAAATGACATGGAAAACTTCTTCCCTGCACTTCCAAAGCATAGCTAAGAATTTGTTGCACTTCTGTTCTGGAGGGATTTTCTATTTAATCTTCAACACAGAGCAACTACTTTTTGTCTTAATCTAAAGACATCTGTATTGGAAAAATGATCCAGCCTTAACCAAGGCTGCTGGCAACAAATACTGCTCTTTCTCCTGGAGGCTAATGCTCAAAAACAACTGATTGCCAACAATGAACAACGTTTTGGTACAGTCAGTGACATCTCTGAAAACACAACACAGACCAGAGGGACCTCTGCGGACGGCATCTTTGCCAAAAAACCAAACTCACCTACATTTGAAACAGATTAAAATGGCTTCAAGACAGGCTCTGCGTTAGAAGAACACGCAGAAACTCCATCCTTTGGAGCACGCTGACAGCAGGATGCAGAAAAAGACTGACTGACATCATTCACCCCCCCCCACTCTCTCTCCTAGGATCCATCTCTTCATCTCACCACGTAAAACACGCAATTCTCCCTACGAACAGCTCTCCCCCTGAAACAGAACCTCCCTCCTACCAGCAGGATTGGTTTTGATGACTCCTTTCATTTTTTCCCCTTAAGCACCCAACAGCATCATCTTCTTCTATGATCTCAGCCCAAAAAGTAAGTACTTTTAAGCAGACACCACCCAATTAAATTAATTTCAATTTTTGCAGCTCCGTTACAACACACACACAAAAAAGTGACCCATGCAGGAGTGAGGTATGACTAAACCAATATAATGCAATTACCATGACCTAGCCCAATAAAGATTCTAGAATCAAAACAGAAACAGAAGCAGTGCTAAACTCATAAATTTATAGGAAGACTTAAAGAAAAGACCATTTTAATGACCTAGAGCAAAGTAATTTTAAGTGACACCCCTGAGATGGGGACACAAAAACCCCATTAAGTATGCATAATCAAAATAACATCTGCAGAATAATTTTGGAAAATTATTAAGTGTTACAAGAGGGACTGTACTTCAAATGGAATTCAGAGCTTTCAAACTTTAAAAGGTCAACAGCAAGTAGGTTTTAAGAGAACAAAGAAATCTAATACTACCTATTCAAATCCATAAAAACACAAGAGGCCCCAATCCCAGCCAAACCATGTGTCTAGGATGACTCTGAGAGTCTAAATGAATCATCACCTTTCTGGGGGTTTTTTGAGCGCTGCTTTCTCTCTTCTGTGTTATTTTGTTCTTTGGAGTCACTATTTTTAATTCTCCTTTAAAGCAGCTTAAACCTAGGAAAAAAAAATAAAATAAAAGTAGAACTGAGCCACACAATGACATAAAATAGAGAAATGAAGAACAGAATTGGTTAATACAAAAGCGATAGCCGGGCAATATAGGAAGAGCCTTCACAAATTTGGAAGGAAAGGGGTTATTCATCAAAACCGGGATCTCTCCTGGAAAAGGAGGGCACTCTCTCAGGATACTAAGGAGTTGAAGGGATAATAACGGCAGGACCGCTGCCCTGTCAAGGCAGCTCCTCCAGGGAATGGAAGTAAAGATAAGTGCTAAAGAATGGGACAGGAAGTAACCCAGAAAGCTGAGCTGCTGGGAAACCAAACCTCTCCCTCGCAGGAGTTCACGCTCCAGGAGCCGTCAGCAGCACACACACACACGCACACACACACACACAAAAAGCCGGCCAAGCCCCGGCGCACAGCCCCAAGGCCCGGCGGCCGCCAAGGCACCCGGGGCGCTGCCGGGGGCTGGGGACGGGGACCCCCCTCCGCGGGCAGCCCCGGGGGCGGCCCGGAGTCCGCCGGGGGAGCGGGCAGGGCCGGCGGGGGGCTGCACACCCCTTCCCAGGAGGGGCTGCGGGGGTCCCCTCACAGCCCCGCACCCGCCGGAGGGGCTGCCCGGTGTGGGCGAGGGGAGGCCATGGGGTCGCGCCCCCCCTCCCCGCGCCGCGAGAGACCCCGGGGCAGCCGGGGTTACCTGCGTGACCCGCGTGCCGGAGCGGGGCGGGCCGGGGGCCCCGGGCGCGGCCGCCCCCCGCGCTGGCGGCGGCGGCGGGCGGGGGGTCGGGGGGGCCGAGCCGAGCGGGGACACTTCGCTCCGGGCCGCCCCCCTCGGCTCGCGGCGGGGTCGGCGGGCGGGGACTGACCCGCGCCGCGGCCAATCAGCGCCAGCCGCGCCGGCCCCGCCCCCGCCCGCGCGCCGCCGCCGCGCCACCATTGGACGCTGGGCTGACGGCGGGCCCGCCCCCGTCCGCGCGCCGCCGCCGCGCCCCATTGGCCGCCGGGCTGACGGCGGCCCCGCCCCGCGGCTCCGCCCCGCTGCCGTAAAGCCGCAGAGGAGTGGGGGGGTGGCTTTGCGACAGGGGGTGGCGGCGGCGGTTCCGGCGCTGTGACGGAGCGGAGTTTGGGCCTCGCGGTTCTCCGGGGGCGGGTGAGTGGCGAGCGTTGCCTGGCAGCGGCCGCCGGGCAGCGGGGCGGGACGGGCCCGCGCGCTCCGCGGTTCGGGGTGACTAAGCGGGGCCGCGGGCGTGCGGGTACGGGGACCGAGAGGCGGGGCCTGGAGTGAAGGAGGCGGGGCCGGAAGAGGAGGGGTGGGGCTGTTTATATGTGGGCGTGGTTTGACTGTACGGGGACTTGGGGAGCGAGGCGGTGGCGGGAGGCGCGGAGCCTGTGAGGGGTAGCGGGCGGGAGAAGGAAGGGTCGGCGGGTGGATCTGGTGCTTTCCGCGCTGTGCCGATGCCGGGCCGGGAAGCCTCGGCTGCCCTCAGTCCAGCAGGAGCTGTGGGGGCTCTGGAGAAGCGGCAGCCCCGTGCTCGCTCTGCCAGCCCCGAGTGTCGCGTGTGGCGAGGGCTCTGCTGAGCACCCAGCGCTGGCAGTGAGGGGCCGCTGAGGCGGGTCCGGGGCTGCTCCTGCCGTCAGTGACTAAAGGCGCTCGGCAGAATTGCAGCCAAAGCATCCGGCGTGCTGAGGTGTCTCAGTTAACAGCGAGTGCACAGCTCAGGTTATTTGCAGACTATGGAAAGAAATGACACTAATTGAGAGACGTTTACAGTATTTCAGCACTGAGCAGAAGCTTATTTTTTATTGAGAGATGAGCGTCCGAAGTCACTGCAGGTACAAGGAGTCCAAAGTGTATTTTATTCCTTAAATGCTATGATCATTTCATTATGCGGTGGTCCACAGCCTTCGAATTCATACCCAGAAATAATGGACTGAGGTTTCATTTCACTTCAGCAGACGTAATTTTTAAATGAGAATAGAATGGATTTTTGGATAGTGTTTCTCCCAAAAAGCGCCTTGAAGCTCATCTCATTCTATCCCCTGCCATGGGCATGGACAGCTTCCACTATCCCAAATTACTCCAAGCCCTGTCCAGCCTGGCCTTGGACGGTTCCAGGGATCCAGGGGCAGTCACAGCTTCTCTGGGCACCCTGAGGCCTCACCACCCTCACGGGGAAGAATTCCTTTCTAATTTGATGGGACTAACATTATTGATACCACCTTTTTTTTTCTAACACAAATTACTTAGAATTGCACACAGTAATTTGGAGATACAAGTGAAGAGGCATAAGCAAATTACTTATAATGACACACAGTAACTTGGAGATATAAGTGAAGAGGCATAAGTTTGATTTTGATTTTAAAGCATTAATAATTATGAAAATAACATATAAAACCCTATTTATTTGGGTTTTTTACTTTCTGCATAGTTTTCTGTGTTTTGCCTGATCACTCTGTACGTAAGGTTTTCAGAACTGTTTCCTGTTGTTTATGCAGGAGTCTGGCTCTGTGAGGCATTGCCTTAATTGGTTTTTAGATGTTGTCATGAATAACTCAGATAAATAATACAAATAAGGGTTGAAGTTTGTCACTACTTTTCTTTGCTCTTCAGCTTTGAGCTTTTCACTCTCATGCTGTGTCTGAAACAAATTTAGTCCTTGTCTGATATTTTCTCCCTCTTTGAAGCAAATGCCTTCAAAATAAGCCCCCTCACTTTTCATTTCCTTCAGTGACTTTTGTTTGTGAACTGTTGTCATGTGTGAGTGAGACGTATCTTAGAGATGCTTTAGTAAAGTTTGCAAATTAATGGTGGAACATAAATGTGTTATGGGAGGATCCAGGAAAGCACAGCCAGTACCATGTGGAGAAGGTGAAATCTCACAGTGGATGTCCTAGAAAAGTTCTGAATCTCTTCTGCCTTAACCACCTTGCTAGATTGTGTGAATTTGTACATGAGATCCCTGAATTTACCACCTAAGGTGATAATTCAAGTTGATCTCAAATATAGAAGTAAATGTGTTGAAATGATTTTGCTTTATTAGGTATTCATTTAGGAATAAAACTCGAGGCTAGGGACAATAGCTATATAAAATATTCAGAGTGATTTCTGAATAAATTTTATGAGGTTTCAGGTCATAAATTTCCACCTCAAGTAGAATTCTGAAAAGATTCTGCAAATGAAGAGGGAATTTATTGCCTGAAATACCAGATTTACCCTTAACATCCAACAAAATGTGGAGTATGGGAAAGGATGGGGGAAGGGTTCTTGGTTCTATCAGGTGAGGAACATGCTGTAACATTTTTGAGTTTTCAGGTCAGCCCTTGCTGAATTTGTCTTTAAAAATACCACACCAGAGGGAATTGTAGATCACTCCTGCGGGCAACTTCATGCTCTCAAATTTTAACTGCTTTTCTGAGGGAGATGCTTCCTGATGGTGGGAGAAGTGATGAGTCAGGGTAGCACATCTTGGTCTACCTCTAATCTTTCATGCCTTTGGGAAACCATTTTGTCAATACATGCTTCAGTTGCAATGAAGAAATCAAGTTGTAAAAATGAAGGTGTAATTTTCAATGTTTGATGTTGTTTTTAAAACTTGTGAAGATTATAAACTAGAACAAAAATGCTTCATATACTGACTTTTACAATTCCTTTGTTTTCTAATGTTCTGCTAAAAAGAAGTAGTGATATCAGATATTTGGTCTGATGACAAATGCAGGTAGAATTGATACATAGATGGGAAGATCTTTAGAATTTCTTACTGATTGGAAGACTGAACTGTTTTCTTCCTTTGGTAAGAAAGGGGAAATGTAGTATTTAAATAAAAGCCAGCTACAGGTGGATGGCTGCAGGATTCTATCTGGTTGTTTGTGACAGACTTAGAGATGGGGATCCAAAAAGTATGCAAAGTATGAAAATACCTAGAAGCAACTTAAGTCCCACTCCTAACTTCACCATAGATACAAGTAATATGTTCATTGGTTTTAATTAAGAGGTCTGGCTAGAAAGCATATTAAAACTGCTCTAAAAAATAAATATTACAGATGAGCGTCACTCTTAATGCAGGTGAGAAAGAAATCCTGATGTTCTTAAGTTGTTTGGTTTTTTTCTGAGAAGATGGGTTATCTGTGTGGCTATTTACATATTGGATAGAAAATTGTGAGGGCTTAGGTGCTCACACTTCATGCAGAGATTTAAATTCTTAATAGCTCTTCATTTTAAGCTGTAGCAAATATTCCAGTGCTGTGATTGAAAGATATCTTCCACTGACATAGGGATAAAGATTTTTTTTTTTACCTTTCCTGAATATGTTCAAGTGTTTTTGTTGACTCTTAATACATTTTACACTTTCTTTTTAAATTATTCTTTAATTTTCAGCTTTTTAATTGCTGTGCCCTTGAGGTCAGCCTACCTTGAGCCCATGTGCAGCAAAACTCAAGACTTGTCCTTCCTTTGGCTTACATTTTTTTTTTTGAGAGCTGTTTCCAGTTCCAGTGTCAGTGGAGCAATGATCATTGCCAGTTCAGAGGAAAATTTGCAGCTGAAATTTTATGCCTGTTTTTGGAGGCATAATTCACAAAGGAATTTTGATTCTAGTAGTTTTAGCAATGTAGAGAGATTTAATCCAAGTTCTCATATCTTTAGAAGTAGCCCCTAATAATAGTCATCTTTGGGTTTGTTAATTCCAGCAAATGAATTTTGGTGTTGACAATATAATACTGCAACTGTGAACTTCTTCCCAGCATGGTAATTTTTCATTTTAAAGTCTCACTGGGACAGTTTTGTGCAGCTGAATTTGCATTTTCAAAATAAGTTTAATAATGGTAGCATTAACTCTAAAAATGTATTGTTCCTTTATATTTTCAATTTGCTTGCAAAGTAACAGCAAAATGTTTTATTTATAGGTAACTTGGAATAGGAATGCCCAGTGGTGCTTCTGCTTCTCTTACTGGATGAAAGCAACTTGGAAGCTGATTTTCAGTGAATAATCAGTGAAGACACACAGCATTTTCTGGAATATTGCATGATCTCATGATGAAGATCTCTCTCCTGCAGCAGATGTATAAGGACGTCCTGGCAGGCATTCCCCTAGCAAAGGAAAGCCATCATTATTCCTCTTTAATTAATCTGTGTGTTGAGCAGCCACCAGGAGATGAATGCTGTCATCAGAAGCCTCTGCCATCTACTGCTGGTGGTGCTGGGAGCCATCAGGACACTGATATCTCAGATGTTGTCCCTGCAGCAGATGATTTATCCAACAGCTTTGCAAACATGAGCTCCTCGTTCTGCCCACGAGAGGTGATGCTGCTCCAGCTCACCTTGATCAAAATGATGGTGGCAAAAGCAGAGTCCCAGGAAATTGAACCCCACACAAGACAGAAGTACTGTGAAATCTTTGTTCTTCTGAAGGAGGCAAAAATTGACTCAAAATTGGTAACTTCTAAAAGATTATTTAATTTTTGTTAGGAAAGGAGGAAAAATAAAAAGGAATGTGCCTAAGATATTTTTCCTTTTTTCTGTCTCCAGATTCACCTGCTTGGTTGTGATGATCGGCTGCTATCTCACATGGCCTCACAAAGTTTAGCATCTCTTGTGTATTTGCAGCTGAAGGAAGAGGTGAGTGTGACATAATTTCAGAGCTCAAAAAATGGCTTAGTGAACCTGTGGGTTGTTCCATATGACTCTACAGCCAACTTTATAGTGTTTGTATTTTCTGAGGAACTTTGTTAGCTGTGTTAGGAGGAGCCTGGAGTATGGAAGGCAAGGAGATCTGATGTGTAACAGAAGTGTAGAGTGTCTTTATAGATAAAAATCTGGAATTTTATCAAACTCATTTAAGGTAAAATGGGTGTAGATGACAATAATCTCTTTCAGGTTGCAATACAGATACTAAAAAAAAGCCATGATCTAGATTATCAGTATTTTTACAGTTCCTTGGTTGGTTGATGCAGTAGATAAAAATGAATAATAACCTCTTGGAAGTTAATCAAATGCTTTACTGTATCTTCTTTTTTGAATATCCCAATTACTTGAGGTTTTTGGGTTTTTTTTATTTACTGTATATTTAGTTGAATATGTATTGCAGTCTCCATAGCAGCATCCTGAACACAGATTTATTTCATAATTATGTTTGTAATATTTCTTGCCAAGTTGTCTGAGAATTATGAATTCAGATCTGGTTTGTCTACATAATTATCTGATTTTGGGTATATCACATGACATCAGGAGGTTTGGTGTTCCCTTTTTGGAACGTACAGATAATTTCAATTGCATACATGTGTTGCTTCATGTTTGTAATTAAAGACCTAATTAATGTCCCAGGACAGACATTGTTTGTACCTGTGTTTTGTCTGTGCCTACATTAGAATCTTCTTAATGTAAAATTTTAAATAATTTTATTATGATTTAATGTAATTTGCATAATAACTGAGACCATATTTGACTGGTTTCTGAATTATTTCTCTTAGGACACCTTGAATGTCCCGTGGCTCAGCTTTAGCCTGAACACGCTGTTGGGGTTCCCCGGGAGTGCCCGGGTGGCCGATTGCCTGCGGACTCTGGCTGCGGTTCTCAAGGAGACGCTGAAGGACGCGCTCGTACCCGGAGCAGGTACCGGCGGTGCTGCACACGCGGGTGCCGCCAGGAGGAGCAACTCACCCGGAATTCTTCGGGAATAGTTCGGCTCCTGGACACCCCTTCCTTATACCGGGGGTGACGAAGTGCTTTTAAAATGTAGTGGTTTGAACATATTTATATTCTGAAAGTAGTCGCAAAACCGATTTATTTCGTATTTACTGCTTTGTCTGTGTTAGGTCAATAACGTGCCTCTTGTTGCCGTAGGGGTTCTGAAGAAGCTGTTGGCTCCACTTGATGCAGTGCTTGAGGGATTTTATAATGCCATCCTGCTCCATCATTTTGACAGTCACCACTACACTTCACCTTATTCTGAAGCTACAAACAATCTGATCAGTTTTATAGATCTGCTTGAAGCACTCTTGGCTTCCAGAATTGAACTGGATTTACCGCTCAGGTGCCAGAGAATTTTATTTTTGAAAGTTTCTTATGTCCTCAATGTTATTAGCTCATCAATTCCTTATGTAATCAAGAAGAAATTCATTTTGCTTCTTAAAAAATGTGTCCTTTACAAGTCCAGAGAAGATGCTAAAAGTGGATCACTGTTCTTACAAGCCCCATCTTTGTGTGAGGATATGCTTGCGCTGAGTAATGCTGTTCTGCAGGTTGTGAATTTGACTTGGCTTAATCAGATCCCACTCAGTGGAAAGTCCAGCTACTTCGGAAGCAGTGAAGCTGCTCCTGGACATGATTCTCAGGGTAGTTCTGACCAAACTGTTCTCAGAGCCTTAAGTCTGGTTTTGCTTAAAGCACTGGAATTCAAGATTCACAACTCTACAACAGAAGCAGAAATCAAAGGTAACAGTCCATTTAAATTTTGTTCATTAAGCAGCAAGAGTTTGAGCTTTCAGATTTTGTAGTCATAGCTCATTAAGACTGTAAATAGATTTCAGCTGAATTAGTGGTTGTGGGAGGGAGTTGTGTCCTGCTAATTAGTTGTCTCCTTGCATTTTATCAAATCCTTAGCCCTGTGATATGTTGGGCTTGAAACAGCTGCATTTGGGATGGAAAATTTTCCTGTTAAGAACATTGAGCCAGCTTGAGAACACCAGGCTCTTCAGCTGGAAAAGAGTCCATAGCACAAGCAGCAGCTCTAATCAGGGTGGGTAACTGAAAGGAACTGCAGGTAACACTCTTCCCTTTTCTAAGGTGGAGGTAGAACTTTATGCACCATTATGCATTTGTTCTATTGAAGGTACAAGGCATTACTGTCAGCCTAGAAATGTAATGTGGCAAAACCAGCTGTGGTATAGAAAGATGAAAATAAGGAAGCTCCAAAGTAAGGCACAGGGAAATTGTGGGACTTGACACAGATTCACAGAATGGCTTGGGTTGGGAGGGGCCTTAAAGATCATCCAGTTCCAGCCCTCTGCCATGGCAGAGACACTTTCCATTAGACCAGCTTGCCCCAAGCCCTATCCAACCTGGCCTGGACACTTCAGGGATGGGGCAGCCACAGCTTCTCTGAACAACTTGTGCCAGCCTCACATGGAAGAATTTCTTCCTAATATCCAATTTAACCGTACCCTCTGGCAGCAGGAAGCCATTCCCCCTTGTCCTCTCCCTCCAGGCTTTTGTCCAAAGTCCCTCTCCAGCTCTTTGGTGCACCTTTAGACACTAAAGGGAAGGGGCACTGAGGTATCCACAGAGCCTTCTTTTGTCCAGGTGAACAGCCCCAACTCTCCCTGGCCCCAGAGCATCCCTATGGCTTCCTCTGGACTTGCTCCAGCAGCTCCACATCCTTATATAAGTAGTTGTGTTCTTCACCCTGACTGACAGGTCTGGCCCTTCCAGTTCCCAGGTGTGAGCATTCATTCCTCCATGGCTGCTTTGCTGGCTTGGGGCAGCAGAAGGGCAGAGCTGCTGCAGTGCTGGGGCTGTGCCTGGCATGGCCAGGAGTGCCATGGAAGCTGCATTCCTGACGGGAGAGGCCGCGGTGCTGGGTCACACTGGGAGCCAGGGAGTGCCTTCTCCCTCCCTGTAAGAGAGCACTAGGGTGAGGCTCTTTGTCCCTGACACCTTCCTGGAATCCCATCTTCCCACCTGCTCTTTTCCCACTGAAAGCACATGATGCACATCTGATGCTGTATGAATGTGGATGTGCAGATTCTATGATCAAAGCAGCGTGCTGTCCCTGGATTACAGCCCTCAGGAAAGCAATGGAAAAGCAGTTCAGAAGCAGCATTTCTAGACAAGCACCAGTGAGAATGGGCATTCCTGTATTTACTGATTATGTGGCCAAAAGTAATTTCTATTCCTTTTTAAACAAAGGTGAAATTTTACAGCATTTTAAATACATTGAGGGATTTTAGTAGAAATTCTAGATATAAGTATTATTTTACTTTTTATATTTCTTGCTAGGTAGCAAGCCTAAAACGATTTTTAATTCATCTGTGCAGAAGGGCTACAATTTCCATAAAGACAGCTTGTGAAACTTTTTCCAGATTTTTGGAAGATGTTATATTTTATGATGTCATATGCATTCTTAAAGATTTTTAAGTATTTGTAAAGAGTATTTTACTTGTGATCCACCTTCTGAAAAATGTATGGAGACTGAGATTGTGTAAGAACAAGTGAAAAGAAAAAATGTAGGCTATATCCATTTTAGATGTCTCTATGAAAATCCCTTCTCAAAAACATTCTCCTTTCTTTTGCAGATTCATGACACAAAAATGAGTTTTTAAATTAGATTCAAGTACCCCAACTGTCAAGAGGAATTTCAATTTGAAAGTAATGATACTTCCTTATTTTAGTGACATTACAGGAAGTGTTTAAAACAAGCACCTAAATGCTTTATTATGCTAACTTCCCTTTCGGGAAGCTGCTTGATCTTCTTGCTATTAACGTGGATTAGAGTGGCTTAACTTGAATTAATTTCAATTTTGAGAGTCATTTCCAGATTCATAGGGAAGATTTTTGGTCCAAAGAGTAACTATTAATAACAAAGATAATTTGATGTTCCTATTATTTGCTAGAAGGAAAAAAGAATCTTAAAGTCAAATGTTAAGGAAAATCACATAGTCATATGGTAAATAAAATGTATTTCAACATTGCAGGAAAAGTTTCTGGTTTTTAAACCTTGAATGTATGGTGTGTTACATCAGAAACTGTTCTGTGGTATCTCATTAGTATTGAAGGTATAAAATTTTTGACTTAAGGGAGAGAGTCTCTCTGTCTAATGAATACAAAGTGATTTTTATGAGTAAGCTACTGCATTAAAACAGCAAGAACTAATCTATAAAATTTGATGCTGTGATAAATCAGTTGAGCTAAGGAAAAAACTGCATTCATAAACTGTTATGCACTGTTAATTTAAAAAATAGAGAGTCTGCGTTGTTTGGCAATAAAAAATGTATAACAAAGTTCATGGTTACTTCTTTTTTTCAGGAGACTTTGAGAGTTCCATGTCCCAGCTGTTGGTGTTCTGGAGGAGTCATGTAAAGCCTTCCCCAGAGTCTCACCCAGTTGTGCATCACTGTGAATGGCTCTCCTTGGTTTTCATGGAGCAAGATGATGACATGTGGGAAGCTGCTAAAGCTTTATTACTCATCTATTTAAAATTTGATAGGTCAGTGTATTTTATTTTTTTCCTGATAGAACTATGAAGAATTGTACTTCAGTGAGGTTACTGTGACATTCCCAGTGGTTGCTTTTGTTGGAAGGAAAATTATTTTTTCATAATTTAAAACCCCCCAAACCTCAGGATGATGTAATAATGTGTGGTATAAGAGCTGATAATTTAAGTCTTTTTTGGATGGAAATGGGAGTTGTGAAAGTTTCCTACTAAATAATTTATCATATCCTGTAATTCAGGATAATTGACTTCATGTCTAAAATAGTGGTTAGACAGATAAAAAGCAAGATTGCTTTCTTACAACACTGAAGACTTGACAAGAATGGGATATTAGAATTAAACTTTAATAATTCAGGTACTTCTGGCAAAGTTTATAAGGATTGGCCCTATGGGAATTCTAGCTACTTGATAAAAATGGTTATTGCTAACAACTGAAAAGTGTTCTTCATGGATTTGTCCTGCACGCACAATGCTTCATTGTTGTTTAAATTACCATGCAAGTTATTATTCTGATTTATACAAGGCCCTCAAGCTTCAAGTGGGAGGAGAGTGCAAGTAATACCTTACATACACACAATTATTAGACGTTTAACTACAAGTAGGCTCCTCTTCCAGTGTGTGTAACATTCTGAAAATTAGTCTGAATTCAGGTTAACAAAAATATTAAACTAAGATTGTTTAATATTTATATTAAAGTACAGTTTGTGTATTGTAAGTAACTTCATTTACTGCAGGAGGTTTCCTAAGGAGTGCCCTTTAAGGCCTGCTTTAAGTGCTTTGGCTTCCTGAGTTGTTTGATCTCCTGCTCCCATCTGCCTTCATTCTTTCTCCCTCTGATACAAAAACTTCTCTTTTCTCTTTTTGTTCTTACTTTTTCACAAAATTTTAAAAAGGGCAAGAATCCATCTTCTGGATATTACTGCTTTAAAAAAAAAATTAAAAAATATAAACTTCCATGAAATGATTTCCTGGCTTACTTTCCAGGTTGCGGTGTGATGCTGCTGATAACCCAAGCCAAAAGGAAGAGGAATCCTGGAAGTTCCTTGTACATGCAGGTGGATATAACCCACACTGTATATTTTTATTTTTTCTGGAAAAGATTGCATTTGATTCCACAGTACTTCTAGATTTTTTGATTTCATCAGAAACTTGCTTTCTGGAGTACTTGGTCAGGTATTTAAAGCTTCTTGGGAAGGAGTGGCATCAGTTTGTAGATGTCTGTAACCATTTCGATTCCAGGCACAGCACATTCCACACAGTTTCTGTCAAGCCCCCTGACGGAGAAAAGCAAAGCTTCGTGACTGGGGACAGTTTGCAAAATGTTGTTTGTGAAACAGAATCACAGACTCCGATGTCTTTGACTCCTTCTCACAATTGCACGGTGTTTACAGCACAGCAAGGTGATGATGAGGCTGCAGAGTGGAACCAGTCTGACTCACTGACCACCACTGATAGCACATCCCTGCTCGGTTCTCTTCAAAGCCTGGTTAATTATGACAGCTCAGAGGACTCAGAGGTGGAATCAGATGGAAAGGAGTGCTTGGTAAACACAAAACAATTGCCTTCAAACAATGAGGATGAGGTGAGGAGGAGGGAAACTGGTTGCAGCTGCAGAGATGATGACCAGAATCCACGCACATCTGAAGTGTCACCTCTGAAACTGAAGGGATGTCGTACCTCATCCTGTCGGACTTGTATGGCATCTTCAGATAACATTGGTCCCCTAAGAGTAATGCTTTGCAAATCAACAAAGTGTTTGGAAGAGCTGCAAGAGGCTATCTCTAGGTTGCAGAGAAGAAATCTTTTCCCATATAATCCATCTGCATTGTTGAAACTACTGAGCCACGTTGAGAAGATGAGTAAATCCATGAATCTGCAATAATTCAAAGTGTTCTTGTGGGGTTTTTTTTAACAAGTTCACCAGGGAATATTTCCATGAGATTAATGACTTCTAAAACTCATGCCTCTTCACTAGTCAGTGCATTTACCTCAGGCAGGGTAAACATGGATTTGGTTGGCACCCTAAAAATCTGGAATTGCATGCAGTGATGTGATCCATGACCTGAGGTTCCTAAGCTCATTCATGATGTGTATGTCAATGTCCAGTAAATAAGGATTGATTTTTGGATATTCAACATTTTATAATAAATAACTCATGTGAAAGCATTTTAAAATACATGACATTTAAAGTATTGCCAATTATACTTGATGTAATTCTATTCTTTAGTTCATTGCCAGATTGGTAGTGGTTTATGGACTACAGGGCAAAGTTAATGCAACACCTGACTGCTTAGAAGTTGGGCTAAATAATATAGCTGGGGACAGTTTACTGTTTATCCTGTAAATATAATGTGTCCTGCATTGGTGCACTGCCCAAAGTGGACCTTCAGATGTTTATATTCTTTCAATTAAAATAAAAGGTAGATGTGAAGTTAAAGCATATATTGTTTATGGAAAGCTTTAGTTGAGCATTACATCTTTAATTAAGCTTAGGTAATGCAGAAGTGACATTCCAGCAGAATTTTTTGCATGTATCATGCATTTCCTAGAAGTATAGGATGTATACTTTGTAAGTTGAAATCAGAAAGAGAATTAGAAAGTGACTCCAGTGCAGTGGGACGGATATTGAAGATGTTAAATTATTATATCTTTTCTTAGATGTGATTTGAATAACCTGAAAAGTAAGTGTCTGAGAGTTTGCCTGGGGGAGTGAGTTCAGAGCAGGATCCAAGGCAGGGTGTGCACTTAGCAGGAAAGCACCTGATGCTGCTGTGTTTAACCTGCAGCTTGTAATGATCTGCCAAGGGTTAGGCACTGGGAAAATACTGGCAACAGGAACACTGGAAAAACCTCAGACCTCTTCAGAACTGTGGGAAACAGCTTTCCTTTAGGATCTGCTCTTGAGGGTAAGTGCTCTGTTCTGATTGAGAACAAGGAAGTACTGTCTTCCCTTTGAGTAGAAATTTTGTGTTAAATTAATATAGATACTAAGATGAGCAGTCTCTGGAGCAGGTTGCTGACCTTCAGATCTCTGTGGCTATCTTCTAGATTGGTCTTTAGTCCTGAACTGGTGAATCAATGCAGTTGGGAGAGGAAGAAAACTGGGTGTAGTTTATGGGATCCTTTAGCTGGCAGTTCCAGGGCTCTCCAGTGCCTATGAATTCACAGGAAGGTTTGGACCTCAGTCGTACTCCTTCAGGATGACAGCAGTATTTTAGGTAGGAAGGAGTGATTCCCTTCACTGGCATGAAGGAGATCTGAATATTAAGGGTGTTTGCTGTACTATGGTTTCTTCCTGAGGTCACAACAGCTGTGGTGCAGAGGGCTGGGTGGAATGTCAAGGAATGGAAACCTTTCCATTCATGCCTGCAGTTATTGTAG
This sequence comes from Cyanistes caeruleus, assembly GCF_971803275.1. NCBI lineage: Eukaryota > Metazoa > Chordata > Aves > Passeriformes > Paridae > Cyanistes > Cyanistes caeruleus. The sequence goes on from NC_141713.1 coordinate 3,152,801, forward strand.
TTAAGAACTAACCCTGGAGTTGTCCAGGGCAGCAACATGCCTGTCTTCTCTTTATGTTTGAGCTCAGTTATGCTGTAGCTGCTGAGCTGCTCATTTCTGTCACGACTAAAACCCCTCTGGGCCTGTTCAGAGATGCAGTTCCAGACAATTTGGGAACTTTTCATTTCAAACACAGGAAGTGCCATGGGTGAAGTGGTTGAGCAAGAGTCTCTCAAGTTCACACAATTTTCAGAGTAGGTAGGTACTTATGTTTCAGTGAAATCCTTTCCACTATCTTCACTCCTTTTCTAATCTAGCCTTTGCTGACTTGCTTATTTTAATTGAGTAATTCCATTGTTTGCACTGAACACAGGATTGTTCAGCATTTCTTGGTCTACACTTTGCCAGTTGGAAGTACCTAAATTGCAGCAATATCTCTGACACTGATATGATAAGCTGAGTGGGAAAGGTAGAATGGTGATAATTTTGGGTAAGTCCTAGTCTTATTTGTCAGCAATTACTACAACTACATAAGCTTCTATAAAGAGTTTAAAGATCTCAGAACTGTGTGTATAATGTAGCAAGAAATGTAGGAGCCCATAACCTGATTTTTAAAATACAGCAAATCCAATTGCAGCCCAATTGTATTTAATTCTTACAGGCTTGAGGCTGATTGTGTGCCCACCTGATTATTAGAAGTGGTCATTCTCACACGTTTCCCTTCTCAGAAAGCCATTGTTTTAATTCTCAGAATGTTTTAGTTGTAAAAGGGGGTAAATATAGTTTGTATCTGGCAACTAGATACCTTATTGTGTTGATATTTTACCATTTATGACCTGAAATGGAGTTAAATTGATGAGTAAAGGGTTTTTTTATTGCACACAAATTGAGGGTGAGCCATGAAAGTGGATTGGAGATCTTTGGCTGTATTGAGAAAACCAACCACAAAAAAAGCACCTTGCTAAAGAATTTGTATTTTAATCACTTGGTGAGTGTAGAAAGTGGTTTGGGTTGGGTTTTTTCAATCATAAAAAGCTTTTAGGCACAGCTGTTATTTCATGTGCTAGAGCAAATGAATTCACCTGCAGAACCTGTTACCAATGTTAAGTTAGAACTCGGGAATTAGGTCAGTGATTACCAGGAGATCAATGTGCCTTACCTTTGGGTATTGATAGCTGTCAACTTTTCTTGTATTATTTCAAAGCAAGACAGAACAAATCAGGTGACCTGTGTGGAGACAGCTTTCTGTCTGAGGATTCCTCCTGAAATGTTCAGAGTTTGCCATTAATGGAGTTGTTTGGTGAAGTTTACCTTCAACATCAATAGAATGAGTTAAGCTTTAATGAGGTAAGCACCAGAAGTTGCTTACAGGATGTGCTTTTTAAAAAGAACACTTTAAACTTTTTAGCTGAATGTTTGTAGAGCTTGACTGCAGCTACAGCTGAATCCAGGTGGTTCCACGATTGTGGTTCTTCAAACTGGATTTTGTCCAGTATTTTTATGGCTGCTTTCCATTCTACTTTTAAGACTCGCAGTACAAGTTTTAATCCTGTAACACAAGAATAAAAACCAACCTTGGGAACATCTACACTTGCAGTAGCCTTGTAAAGCTGGGAATAGGGAGCCTTGGTTGTTCCCTGGTTTATCATTGTAGGATAAGTTTTGTTTGTACATCTTCCAGAGTCAGTCTGGGATGGTTTCTGAAGTCAGTATAAGGGATTTATCACAGTGTCAGTAGGAGTGAAAGTACCATAACAATGATATTCCAGGTCATAACAATGTTACTTCAGTGTATTTTCCCTTAGAGTTATCCTAATGAGTTTGTAAATTCTTGCTGCATTTTGTTCAACCCTTCTGGGCCGCCTTGGTTCACTCTGAAACCTTGTTAGAAGCCAATAGTGTGTGTGTCAGAATGGATGGCAAGCAGTCTTTTACTGTCACTGCCTCCACAGCAGGCATGGACCTGGACTTAGTTGAGAAACATCTCAGGGATTTAAGCTTTTATAAGTTATTATCTTCTTAAATGTTGTGTAAATGACTTTATTGCTGATAACTGACAGACACTCTTTAATGGACCAGCTAGCTTAGTGCTGGCTTACATCATGAATGGAAGGAATAAAATATACTTTATGATAAAAATCTTGCATGGAGAATTACAATATCCTTAGTTATTTCTGATTCCTACTTTCCCGGTACTGCAAAACATGAGTTTTGCCAGTAAGCAGTGCCCTTTTAGGAGGAAGATTTGGAAAAAAAAAAGTGAATTGTTGGAAAAAATAGCACACAACCTCAAAAGTGAGCACTGCTGAATGCTGGCTTCCTTAAAGTTTGTAGGGAAGGTTTGCAAGTTCATCTTCTGGAATTGTAGCTGCTAATTGGAGTTGTCCAAATACCTACCCCATCTCATCCTAGTTCTTTAGTGTTAAAAATTAATATTTTCTGTGGAACTTCTTTGAAGTTCCAAATGCCCTTAGCATTTGGAGGAAGTAATAGGCACATATTAATACATGAATAATGATTTGAAGTCTATTTTACAAAGGAATGTATATTGATTAAGTGGAAAAAAGACAAACTACAGAATCCTATATCCTTACTCCTTTCCTTGCTGGAAAGGAAAAAGCTTTATCTTCAAGTGTAGCATTCCAGGGTTTGTCAGATCTTGGAGTAACTTTGTCACTACAGACCTTTCATGGCTCTTTCATACAGGGATTTAACTGAAACAGAAATTTACCTCTAGTGCTTGGCTTTCTTGGTAATATTTATATTCTTCAAGAAATTGTGCCTTTCTGCTGACACCATTACAGCTACTGTGAAAGTTAGGCAAAGACCCATTAAGCAGCAAACACCAAACTCAAGTAATTTTTTTTTAAATTTGGTGATCTCCTCAAGGGAGAACCCAGTACTTGGTCACCTTCAACAGAGCATTGGTCCCTCTAAAGGAGGATTTCTTCATCTCAGCTAAAATTACTGACCAGCATGATGCCACTATTTTCTGTAATTGTCACTTAGGAGCTGATGCAGAAGTGGGAATTATTGGGTGTGAAGCATCAAAGGAATTGTCTTTCAGTTTCACCAAGCAAATGCTCATATTTTATGTTTTCTGTGGGTGGATAAAGATTGATGCTCCAAGAGTCACCCAGTAATGTACTCAAACAACGTTTGCACCATTGTCTTACGTGCAAGTGTTACAAATTGTTGAGGTTTATGTTCATACTGTTGATAAACCAGTGCTTCCAGCTCCAAGGATCAACAAGGCATCTTTTTTTTTTTAATCCTATGTTATTTCTATGTTGTTGGAAATTGATTAAGAAACTCCTTGGTTTGATTGAATTAATTGTTGAATCTCTTAATATTGCACCCAGAAGATTGTGTAAATTAGTCTCCTGCGTTTTCAGATAGTGGCAGCACACAGAGTGTTGCTTGGATGAATTTGCAGTGCTGTAAGTGGAGAGGAAAACATGAATTTTGCCTTTGCAAATGTATTGGAACAAACTTGGTGGAAGTTCCTTATATAGATAAGCAGTTATATTTGACTTTTCCTTAACAGAAAAAGGCTTTTGACAAGTATGGACAAGTTGATGCTAAGCCAAGGGAAAGGGAAAAAAGCCTTCTCACCAAACATAATTAGGATTTTGTATAAAGAATGTATCACAACCAAACTGTGAGCAGATGAACTCTTAGCAAATCACATCTCTGTGCCCCTGGACATGAGAGGATTGTTAACTCCTGTCCGGGAGGCTTATTGATACACGGTGTGTTCAGCATGGAACACAGCCAAGGGTTTGTAACTTGAAAGGGAGAGCGTAATTGTGGTGTTCCTGGCCTTGGTGGCTGAGAGTGTGAGGGAAATTGCTTGGAAGGCAGTCCCCAGGTAATGTCTTTTCCTGGAGCCTTTTTTCCTAAGGCATATCCAAAGCCTGTGGCAGAGTGGATCAGCAGTGGAGTGTGTTCCTTCCCTTCACGGACTTTATCCTCCCACTATTGCTCCTGACATCCTCTCTTCACCCAAGTCATCTTTCATCTTCTTATTAAAGCCCAGATTCTCAAAGTAATTGAATTTCCTTTCTGGCTAAAATTCATGGGAATCAAGTTCTGAAACAATAATTTCAAAAGATTCAAGTCATTTGAAGATTTCAACCTGTGTGTTCAAATTTTCCTCATTTAATCCTGCAGTGACATTTGTGGATGATAAATATTTTTTGCCTTAATGGTTGCTGTGTTCAAAATCAGGTATCTAGTCTCAATTATGACAGATGGCATTACTAATTAATTAGTAATGAGCCTCTCCTTAGTGAACCTCTCCCTATAAGGATCTGGATTATGAATCATACTAGGAAGAAATGTCTTGAGGAAAAAGCTTTTTGAGAGATTTTTGAGACCTTTACATTCCTTTTATGTAAGAAGGTTGGCATATTAGAAGAAGGTGTGAATTCCTGTGAAAAGGATCTTAGCTTTTAAACTACAGATTGTAAGGATTTGAGTTATGGTATTGTGATACCTGACACAGTGATTCATTTTCAGCTTTTTGTTTATTCTTGAGGAGCAGAAAGTACAGGAATGTCAAGGTTTTTTACTTTAAACTTGAAGGAATTCTTGGTGGCAAGGAGATGGGTGGTGAAGAGAGAATTCAGAGTGCAAATATTTATTAGATCAAATTGATTTCTGCTTTTCCTCCATGTATACATATGATTGAGATTTAATTAACACTGCCATTGAGATAATCAGTTAACAAAAATGATTAGGTCCTAACAGACAGTATATTTATATCATTTATTTTTGGCTCCCCAGATTAATTCCAGGAATTTGTTTTTGTTTTTTTTTTTATATAAAGGGAAACAAAAGAAACCCTTAGGGGTTTTTGGGATGGTTTGGGTGTTTTGGTTTTTTTTCTTCTTCCTCTACAGGTGCCACCACACACAACAGCTCTGATTCTAGAAGTTTAAGATTTAATACAGTCTCAAAGATTTGCCAGGAGGGTTTTCTCTAGTGAGAAAGTTTATTAATACTATAAACTCTCTTATGTAACTGCTTGGAACCTCAGCTGAAAGCTCACACCCACTGTGTGGATTCACTGTAATTTATTATATGAATTCAGCTGGCTGGAAAAGAAAGAGGGACATTTTGTGACACTTTCTGAAAGAAGCGAATTTTTCTTGCTTTGTTGTAATTCTTTTTTTGCTCAGAATTTATACATAATTCCAGGTGATGCGTAAAATAATCGAGTCAAATACATGTCTCCATTATCTAGTTATATTTAGTTATATTATTGAATTTAGCTATATTTAATTGTCCAGTGCATGAGCAGATATTATGCTGCAAGTAAGTCATGGTAGCACTTAAACTTTTAATTTTTTATTTTCTCAGTGAGATGTGCAGACTAAGGGGTTTTTTTGTTTCATTTTATTTTTTTGCAGCATTCAGATTTAAGACCCCTGAAGGATAAGCACTACAGAGGTGCAGAGATAATTGTAATGTCAGTGGGCACTTTGATCAAGGGGGTATGATTAGCTTGTTATTTACCATGGAATATCTTTAATCTTGTAATAGTATCCTATGTAGGTGGTGCCAGCCTAACAAATGCAGCTCAAAAAGGATTTAAAAACATGTGTTCCCTTCTTTTCTGAAGCAGTCCCACATTTGCTCCAGTCAAACAAACTTATTTTTTTGCAATTTACCATAACAGTGAAGAAATTGTGGTTTTAGGCATAAGAGAGATGTTGCTGCCAATTACCTCTTCCATTCCTGGCCCAGTATTGGCCAAGTGATGTATGAATCAGCTTGCTCTAGGCTTTCCTAATTGGCACAGGGTTCCTAAATCTTCTGCTTGGTTCACAGCAGTGGCTCGTTCAGATGTGGGAAAGTTTGGAGATCATTTAAAGCAGCAGCCAAGCCATAATCTTTTCTGAAATACCCTTTCATGTTTAATGTTTCTCTGGTGCATCAGGTTATTGAATAGTGCTCCCGGTTTTATGGCAGGACCAAAGATTTGCTATAGCCGCAAGATAGAATACCTAAAATTAAAGAAATGCTGTATGAAGAAAGCCATGCTTTTCTCACAAGGGGAAATAAATGAAGAGGTTCCATATTGCCTGGGTCACATCTTTCATGCCAGGCTTAAATTTCAGATGGAAGTTTCAGTATGCTCAAGAGGAGCTGTGGGAGGGAAGGCCTGCAGGAGGGAACTGCTCCAGTGTTATTCCCATGTGGTTTTAGGAGTCTTGGAGCCCCAAAGTACTGATGGCTGGGGGCCTTATCAGTTACTATTTTGTGTTTCTTCCATTCTCATGCTCTTTCACAGCCATCTGCTCCCAGCTTCCTTCTGACAGAGTGCTGGCTGAGATGGAGCTTTGGCTCAACTCTGACAAGTCTGGTCCCATTTCCTGGGTTGCTGTTTGCTGACTGCAAGCAGGAAGAAAAGGCTAATAAAAGGTTTTCTGCTCCTGGCTCCTCTGTGAGGTTCTCTTCTCCCTTTGAAACAACATTGATGTGTCCACCAGAATGGAAAGTAATGCCAACACTTCTGAGGGCTGTTATTTGTTATTTGAAACTGGGGAGAGCTGCTGAGGAATGAGTTTCAGTTTGATTCCTTAGTCATGGAATGAGAAAAGAAATTAAACAATCAGATAGGTTAAGTAAAACTGACATGTTTCTGTGGTATCTACCCAAACACATGCTCCATGTGTGCTTTCTTCTGCTTTAGGAATTTCAGAACTTCCATTTTGGATCTTCTGAGGAACTGGAGAAGTTGTTAAACATTCAGTTTTACTGAATGTAAGCAGAACAGGAAGTACTGCTGAGAATGGTCAATAGGAGTAGAAACCTTTCTCTAACTTTATTCAAAGCCCCTCACTTCATCTAAACCCTGTCAGAGTGAAGTGATGTTTTTGGTGCTTCATTTTCTGCACCCTCAGCAGGCTCAGCATCCTCCCGTGTGTGTGTGGAGCAATATTCGGTGAGACAAATTCTCATCGTGCAATGAAACCCACGTGACTTCAAACATTTCTTCATTTGCTGTGTTGAAACGAGCAGGGAAGGCACTGGCATTACTGCTGCCGAGTTGCACGGAGTGATGTGGATGACATCAGGATTGCCTTCAGTCAGAAATCTTGAAGTGCAGCTTTGCTGGGTGGGTCTCAGAAGAATTTGAAAGGGTTCTGGAGATAGGGCGTGTTTACCTCGGTCAGAGTAGTGAGTGTGATGCCTCGTCCCTGCTAATGTGCTTTTGGTCTCTTTGGCTGCAACATCAGAAAGGTAAGAGTTCTTTTCCTGCCTTTTTTTCCTGCCCTGGTACATTTTGTTGGGTTTTTCCCCCTCTCCTTACATCAGTCCCTGTTCTGAATTGTCAACATGTGCTAGTCTCTCACATGGTTTCATAAGGGAAGAGTAGAGTAGCTCTTGAGTAGTCTTCAGATAAAGAATGGAATGACATTAATGAGATTTTATATTTTGCCACTAAGTATTCCAACCGATGAGAACTGCTTTCTATTGAAGGAAAAAAGACAATACAGGTTACAGTCATAGCTTTGCCTTTCTACTTGTACCACTTTCCTGTTAAGTGCTTGTAAGAGCACTTCTTTCTGAACTGGAAGGGAGGAAATTTACTTAAGAGGAATAAATGGGAGCTAATGATAGAGAAGTGATTATATAAGAGAAAAAAAAAATCTTAAATTTGAGTAGCTCGAAAAAGCTACTTCTAATTTTATTTTAATGTAAAATGCTAAGAAAAAAGTCCGTTAAGAAATTCAGTTTAACAGAGGTTTGGTTTTTTTATAAGACTCATCTTTTGAAGCTCTGAAGAAACTTGTGCTATAAATAACACACCTAAACAAGCTGCCAGTAAAGATTATTTCATAATAATGCCACAACATTCAGATGGAAGCACCCCAATCATATTGTTGCAATGTATCTCTGTTTTTCACTACCTTCCAGCTCAGCCCTTCAGCGGGCTCCCACCACTGATGAAGAGGCTGTGCTTTAGCTGAAAATTTCCCTTGCATTTGTTAAGACATGAAAAGGATGTCAAAGTGGCTGAAATAATGAAAGACCAGTTCTGTTCTGGCTCCTCCTCCAGCTGTCTTTGTGGATGGGGAATGTCAGGTTGAACTGCACAGGAAGGATAACCAGGAGAGAGCTGGAACAGGGGATGCACAGCAGACTTGGTTCAGCTGCTGGCTCAGGGTGGTGTGGAGATCATCAACAGATGAGCTCCTGGCTCACACCATGGCTGAAGATTGTGTTTTGGGAAGCTGCAAACAGAGTGCAGATGCACCAGTCCTGTCCCTTCCCTGCTTTCCAAGGGCTAATTTAAAACCTTGAGTCATTCACTGAAGGTGGAAAAGCCAAGAGTCTCTCCACCCTCAGGTGTCTCCTCTGATTCTCATTATTCTGCTGCCTCCACATGTTCTGTGGTACCTCTCTGCTCTCACTGCTTGTCCTGACCTCTGGGTACCCTGTGCTGCTCAATTCTTTTCTGCCCTTAACTCTCACCTTAAATAAGTGACACACCTCTGGTAAAATCTCCATTATGTAGCTCAGCATTTTAGGTTAGACTTCAAGTTTGTATTTCAAATAAAGCTTTGGTAAGCTGCAAAAAACAATCCTTTTTGCATCTTTCCCCAATAGTAAAAACTTGAAGAAAAGTCTCATTATTTAAAAGATTTTTCTTTACATTCTGATAGGTATTACCAAGTTTTCAAAACAACAAGTGTTGTTCCTTTAGGTTTGTTCAAACTTTTTGTGGATTATTCATTTATTAAGAACGTTTAGCTTGGATAGGTTTAGGTTTTTTTTCCCAGCAACTACTTCTGATCTCAAAATTATTGCAGTCACTTGAGTTATTTCATAGCTCTTTATTCCACTCTGTTCATGTTATAGATGTTTAAAGCTTAAAAGTAGACATAGTTTGCACTGTAACTATACAGTGAGAGAACTGAATTTCACTTTGCTCAGCAGCCTGCCATCACCTAAAACCATTTTAGCTGCTCAAAAATTATTTACCTTTAAGTAGACAGAGAGCATGGTGACTTGTACCCAGAAAATAAATTATTTCAAAGAAGTCTGGTTCACTTTTTTGTGGGGGCTTTTTTTCCCTCAAAGAGAACAGGAAAAATAAAAACTCACTTGCCACCTTAATTGAGATTTATTCCAAGTGCTATTTTTGCCTGCTCAATATAGTGCCCAAGTTACAAGGTAATGTGAAATAACAGTAAAAGAAGTAAAATGCTGTAATTGCTCTGTAATGAGGCACTTAAAGTGTTTACAGTTGAGATTTGTACAAGACAGGGAGTAAATGTGAAGTTAAAGGTCTCACAGGAGTCTTAATTCAGCTGTTTGAATTCAGTATTTTGGGATTTCATTGTAAGAAACTGAGTCCAGCAGCTCCTTCATTCTGTGCTGCCACTGCTGCTGTGTGTGGGCTGGGAGAGGTGTCAGTCACCCCTGCCTCAGGTTGTGGAGAATACAGCTGGAATCAGGTTTTCCCACTTGCACAAATAAGACAGGATGTAAAGAGGTGGCAGCATCAATCCAGCATCCTTCCTTCAGTCCCTTCCTCCACAAACCTCAGCTCCACGTGCAGGACCCATCTCTGTTCAGCTGTTTCATGGTGGTAGATGCAGTTGGGATTCTTCACATAATGTCAAAAAAAAAAAAAAAAGTCTGTAGTAGAACACAAATCTGCAGCTGGAAGTTGTGTGTTAACTCCTGGAAATATTGCTGAGTCTTCAGCTAAACCAAAGCCTGTGATATGGTGGATCTGATCTTTATTTGCTCTTTTAAAGCACTTCTATTTCATGTTGAGGATGAACAACCTGGAACACCTTTGCTATCTGTTTTGATATCTGAGGCTTAATTTTTCCCAACAGTCACTGCACCAACTTTACCAGTTCTGCCAAATTATGAGGGGAATAGGAGAATTAAATTCCTCTTGCTTTTTGCTGATTTCAGTCTTTCCCTGTTACACCTCTGGAGCCTCACTGAGGAGCCTAAGGGGATGCTTAGGAGAATCAAGGTTACATTCACTTGCATGTTTGTGTTGTTGATCCATTGGGTTTTGTAATTTATTCAGTAAATAAGGATAGGAAATCCTCCTAATACATCCTGCAAACCTGGATATCGCCTTCTCTTAGTCCTGGCTTAGGAAATGCAGTTTTTGCAAGCAAAAGAGAGCTTTTGTGCAGAGAATACAATCAAAGTGTTTGGCTCAGTTTCTTTTTATTAATTCCTCAGACTGCAGCAGCCAGAAATTCTACTTCAAAGCAGCTCCTGAATTTGTTTTGCAAAACGCAGCCACATATCTTTTCTCAAACCCAAATTTGCCCTTTTTTAAATTTTCTTTGCTTAATAACATTAAAAATATGAGGGCTTTCTTCATTGAATATATCCAGGATCCAAGAAACAGAGCGTTGAAAGAAACTTCACATTGGTACTTCCCAACTGTGTGGGCTTTCCTTTAATTATAAAGGATGCAGTTCCTGAAGTAATCATTCCTGATTTTCCTGTTTTGCACTAGCCCATTAAAATTAGATTAAACTACAGAGGTGATCCTTCCGTAGCACGGAGGTGATTTGATTTCTTTATAATAAGAATGTATTTTAAAATATCTTTATTTTTGAGTGACTTTTAGCCCCTTCTAGAGCAACAATTCCAGTTTTTTCAATATAAATGCTCCTGGAAGTGCTGGTCTATGGACAGGGACCTGGAAAGAGGCAGAAGTTTTTCACCCTAGGCTGGCCAGAATGAGTCACTCAGTGTTGCATTTCTCACTCCTGCTTTCTTGGTGCTGCCACAGGCTGTGAGGAGAAGCTCTGAGCTCAGCACTCAGCAACAGGAGGTTTAGGCTGGGTAGGATTTCAAGTTTTTAGTTAGAGCTGGTCCCAAATCAGGCCAAACTTGACATTTGCATCTGCTGCCCATTCTCTGAAAGTGGCATTTGCAGGGGGGAAAACTTGTGAGCTTGTGCAAGTGAAAAACCATCTCTACTTCTGAAATCCAGTATCTTCAGCACTGATCCCAGCACTGGGGCTGGTGGCCACGGCTGCCCCCTTGCTCCAGCTCAGGTCTGTGTTTGTAAGGAATTCCTCACCTCCCAGGTGCTCTGGGAATCTCGTGATGAGAGCTGAAGGGAGGCAGGAAAGCAGCCCAGCTCTTTAACTGCTGCTGTTCCGAAGATGGAAATGTTCAATATTTCCAGGGAATAACCTGATTTGCTGCAGTGAAAACTTGCAGTTTTAAGGGCAATGAAACTTAAGAATAGGCTGCAGACAGATTTGGAATCTCATCATTGGTTTTGTCAGAATCACTTGAACAGCGTTCATCAGGGATGATCCAACCCCCATGGACCAGGCCAGTCCTGGTACAAATACAGGGATTACAGAAGGAAGAGTTTCAGAGAACCCACCTTTTGATGAATCTGTTTAGTGTTTGTGAGGAAAGATTTCCCCTGAAACATGTGAACTCTGGATCAGACCTCAAATCCCAGAACTCCCTTATATTTTAAGATTAAGCATGTAGTTATGAGCTTAGTTTAATAGTGCTATATTAACTAATTTAAGAGGTAATCATATGATAAGGCATCCATGTGGAAGAAAACCATCAATTAGTGAAATCCCAGGAATCCAGTAAGAAAATATGCACTACTGGGCTTTTCTAAGGTTTAAATGTTTTGGGTGCCCATTCAGTCCCAGCCCATCTCACCACAAGGCAACTGTGAGTGCTCCTTCCACTGTGCTATAACAGACTGGCCTGCTTTTATTACAGCTTGTGATAGCTTGCAGTGCACAGTCTAGTTAAAATATATATATATATATATATATATATTAGGAAGCAGAACTGTGTAACAAGGCTCTCCTCTGGTCTTCTATTGTCTGCAAGCCTTTCTGTCTGACCCAAAATGTCACATTTCAAAGCCCTGCTTCATTAGGATGGCGCCTGCAAGCTGCTGTTTAGGGTCTGTTAGCAGCCCTGGTATAAATCCCCACTTCCAGGAGTTTATAATTCAGCAGTAAAACATTGCTCTAGGCTGAAACTTGGCATATAAAGTCTCAGTGAGGGAACAATTGTGATTTCTCCCTCCTTTATTTTTGCATGTGCTTATACACAGACAATTCATTCAGGAGGTTTTTACTGTCCCCTTCCTGCATTTAAAAAGATTAAATGGCTGGGTTATTAATAGTTCAATTCTGACTACTGTGCTTGGCCAGTAAATGGATCTGCAGTGCTGTTAACCAGCTCTGTTTGATGGGTACAGGTCACTGTTTCCCAAACCTGCTCCAAGCTTAGTGGAAACAGCCCAGTGTGGACCAGCAGTGGTTGTTTGGCTGTTAATTAACGTGGGCTCCAGTGTTAAAGCTGTGTCTGGGTCCAGAATGCCAGTGGGATGCTCTGGGTATGATGTCCTGATCCAGCTGCAGGCACAACTAAAATCCTGCTCACATATGGAAGAACAGGAAAAGGCTTGAAGTGCTCCTGACCTTGGCATGATTTGATTTTATCTCATGATCCTGTACAGAGATATCCCTGGGAGATCTTCTGATGAAATAAAGTTTTGGTTGAAATCATCCTCCCAGCTCAAATGTTTCCTCATCAAGGCTATGTTTCAATGAAATCAGTTATTTCCTCATCTTTTTCCTGGTTTACAGAAAATTTTAGCATGGAAAAAGTAATTAAAATTTACTATTCCTAGAAATCATGGAAAAATTATGTGTTTCAGCCTTTTGGAAAATGTCATAGTAACCTCTATTTTTCTTCAATATTAGGATGTTTTTATAGGATATGTAACATGTACTATAAAGTCCTTACAAATAAATGAGAACGGCAACTTCTAAATATATAATGTAGACCGCAAAAGTTTAAAAGGAGGCTTTTAAAAGAATACTTTAGTCAAAGTGAATTTTTTCCCTTCCAGAACTGATTTTAGACATTTGTTCCTGATCTAGATTTTGGTCACAGTTAAATCATATTATTTCCCACAATTTCTAGAAAAAGCTTACTATGCACTATAATTTTTTTCCCACTTGTTCCTGTGCACAGGTGTTTGCAAATTCAGGGTATATTTCCATTAGCATAATAAACAGCAGTAATTCATCAGAAATGTCCTCATTACTATGGAATTGAGGCACTCCCTAGATTTTCTCATCTCTTTTCCACTCTTCCTCCCACTTATATTTAATTTATAAATTCAGCCTCAGGAAGATGAGTTCTCATTAGTATTAATATGATAGATAACACGTGAGTGCTGCAGGAGATTTGCCCAGGTACTAAGCAGTGCAGTGTGAGTGACTGAAAGGAGGCAGCAGGTACCTCCCTGTGCAGATTTCAAAGGCCCTGTATTGCTTTATATCACATCAAAATTTGGCTTTATTATTTTATCTTGTGTTGGGTTATAATCCTACCTCCTTGCTCTAAACCAAGATGGTTTTAATTTCCTGTATGATTTTTTTTTTTCCCCCCTGAGAACGCTGACTTTACTGGCTTTACACAACAAAGCTCAATATGGGTTTTTTCATGCATTTTCTCTTTAACATGTGAGGAATAAATTAAATTCTCTCTTTATTTACTCAGCATGGCCTACATACTAAAGACACTCAACAGCTGGTTCTGGTGGGAGAATATCTGGATGCCCATCAACTGCACATGGGCAGATTTTGTAGACCGTGATGGGCTTGTCTTTCCCAAACCTCACCAGTTGTATGCCACAATCCCATATGCTTTTGTATTGCTGATCATCCGATTCTTCAGTGAAAGGTAAGAAACAGAAAGGCAATTTGCTGCTAATGTTAATCCTCATGGATGCTGAAAATGAGATATCTGTAGATCAATGTTATGTTTTATAAAGGAGGATTAGTTGGTGGTTTACTAGGAAGATCTAGTACAGATAACATGGCAGGTGAAAAATTGGGAAATATTTTCATTATTAGGTGCGTGTGGCTGTGGTCCAATCCAGAAGGAAAATATTTCTCTCTAGCTTTTTTAGAGCAGCATTTGGATACTTCTGATTATCTCCTTTCACTAGAGATACAATTAATTCAAAATCATTTAGGTTTTCTTTTTCTCTTTCAGTGTAAGGATAGAAAGATTTGTCCTGTCAAACAAGCCTCTCATTTGGTCCTGGACCAGAACATTTGTGTGAGGCTGATAGATCCCGGGTGTCTCTCTGTGGCCAAGCTAAGCAGATTGGAGGGATCTCAAAGTTTCGTGTGGACATTTTATGCAGATCTAATAAAGCTGGCTCCTTTTTTCCCTTCACTTTGGCACCAAAAAATGGATTGCTTCTGCAGCTGGAATCTTAGGGGACAAGCAGAGGTTGGGTCCACAGAAGAAAGCTACAATCACGTTAAGATTTACAGTGTTTTGACTTATTTATTTTACCTATTTTTGCTTTATTTTCTTCTCTTTTTCCTCAAAAAAATGTGATTAGTAGGTTTTTATAATTATTTCAGGATAGAATGAGGAAATTTGGAATGTCGTGAGTTGGACAGACTTAAACCAGAAGCAGATAAGATCATTCATGCTGGAAATCTAAAGTAATTTGGATCGTATGTTCATAACCATTCCCAGTGTCTCCTGAGCAAAGGCTTGCCCAAGTGTGTCTCACTGCAGTGCTGTTGGACAGGACTGCTGAGGGTAATCAGCCCCACATCTGGCTGCAGTGACTCTGAGGACAGCTGACCATGCTATGAGTAATGAGGAATCAATGGCTGATAGCAGCAGGAGGGAGGGGGCTTTTCTGAACACCCTGCCCAAGCAGGAGGGCAAAACCTTTGGTGCCCTCTGCAGCGATTTGGGTTGGGAAAGGGAATCCTCCAGTCCCAGGGAATGGCTGTGTGCCAAAGGCTGGATCCAGCCTGGGTGGTGGTGGCCCAGCAAAGAAGGTGCCAAGTGACTTTGCCACTGGGAGGAAGTTGCCCAGCAGCAATCCCTGAGCTCATGTGGAGAGAGCATCTGGTCTCCTTTCACTCAATTCCAACACTCCTCTGATGGCCACAAAAGTCAGGATGTTTCCTTGAGTTCAACAGCATTTCATGGTCACAAACTGCCTTCCTTGGGTCTTCTTTGTTGTGTAGCTGCTGATAAACTGTGGTTCCCTCTTGGGATTAGCTAGAGGGAGATCCCTTTTTCTCAGGGCACTGGCACATTCTGTGGCAGATTAAATTGCATCAGATTTGTTTTCTTCATATCTTGGCATGAGAACAGCCAAGGCCTTGTAACTGTGTTGTATTTCTAAAGCTTTTCATGCTGTGTCTTTTCAGATATGTTGCCATACCTCTAGCAAAAGCCTTGGGTATAAAGAATGTAAGACGTGTGAAGCCACAGCCTAATCCTGTGTTAGAGAGTTATTTCCGGGAGTGCTCAAGACATCCATCCCAAGTAAGGATTCTCAGTCTTCCAAACTCGTTTTGCTTTTGGAAAATCCCACTCTTACTGTTTCAATCAGCTCTCAGCAATGACATCATGGGATGAGTTCCAGCTGATTGACAGATGACTTAATTTATTTGGGTTTTTGTTGCTGTTCTGCTGACAAGGGTATATGGCATCCGAAACAGAAAATACATTTAAGATGTTGAATTTTCTGGCATGCTGTTCTAGGTTGGACTGTTAATAATATTTCCAGTGAAGATTAGTCTTCCATCTTTAACTCATTCTGCCTGGAGAAAGCTTCAGCTGATGTCTGTTGTTGGATAGCAGGATTGTATTTACTACAGGCAATATCAGCGGAAGGCTGGCATGGAAGCCTTTTGATCCGTTATGTTGCTGCATACTTAATCCTGGCTTATGTGAGAAAGAAAAGCAATCCCTCTATTACAGTGCTGTTTGTTTTTAAAATTGAACAAGGAAAGAAGACTAGCCAATGCTTGTCACCTCCAGAAATGAGGCAACTTGATTTTGGGTGGGAGGCAGGTACTTTGCTGTGAGTGCAGCCTCAGGAGGTTTGCTTACCTGACTACAGTTCCCAAACAATTGGTAGTTTTGCTACACTGGTTTTGAAAAGAAATATGCATTTTCTAGTAATGAGGGATTTTGATAATTATTGATAATGGAACTTGGCATTGCATCCCTAGCTCTGCTATTCCTTTGTGTCTTTTGCCTGATAACATCAGGAATAGATGTACAGGTGCTCACACATAAGCTCTTCTCTCCCTGGGCGAGTATCCCAGTCTCAGTTTCATTCCTTCCTTTTGCTTGAGTTCAGCTGGACATTTGACTTCTGAAAGGAAGCACAGCATTTTTAGACGACTCAGAGCATGGGAAGGGTTCAGGCTGCCTCCTTTAGGTGTCCAGCTTGGGGACCAGTGTGCTTGGGGAAGCCTGGCTGGCAGCTGAGGGCATGTGGGCTCTGTTGTATGGAAACAGAGTGGCTGTTCCTGCGAGCCAAGTGGGGAGCTCAGAGCCAGCAGGGTGGGCTGGACACAGCAGCTGTTTGCACTCCAGCCCTCCCTGGCAGCTCAGGTGCCTTTTCTCACATTCCAGAGGTTTCCCCGAGGGTAGGAGACTACCTGGACTGGCCTCACATGGGTGGAGGCAGCGCTGCTGCCACCCACTATTTGCATTGGGAGGAAAGAACTTCCCCAGGGATGAGCCAAACGCTCTCCTTGCTCCTAAGGCAGCCCTGGGGAGGTCATCCCACACCTTCTGCACTTGGGGATGGAGGAGAGGAAGGAAGCACAAGGCTGCTGCATGTAGGGCACTGAGCAGCCTGAAATGCAGGAGTCTCACTGCCTTGTGCTGGGCACCTTGGGAGCACAGAGGATGCAGAGCCCGGGTTGTGGCACCCCAATGGCCACCTGCAGTTCTAGGCCCTGCTCCACCCCCAGTTCTGCTGTTGGAGGGGGGCAGTCTGGACCTTGCTCTGGAGGATTCATTGACTTGCTTTGGATTTGAGAACAGTGCTCAGGTCACTTTAACTGCAGGCCTCTTCTCATCTGTGAGTCTCATATATAAACAAATTATTCATATTTATGACTAGGCATATTAGGTGCCATGTCCACGTGTGTTCATACATGGCACTTCCCCCTCCAGCCTAAGCTTTCATCTAACAGTAAAAGTTGCATCTCTAAAACTCTCAGGAGTGACCAGAAAGACAATAGAACAGTTTGTGGATCTGTTCATTTTGTGCCTGCTTTATTTATATGAATAAAAATCCAGGATTTCTTTTGAGCATTACTTTAAAATACCCCCATGCATATTTAATATTGGTAATATTTTTAAATTGAGACCTTACAATAATGGGAAGCTGCTCTGTGAACAAAATAAATGAAAGTGATGTTGGAGTGCATCTACTGCTAATGTTGTTCCATTTCTTGCAGTCAGAGATCAAAGGCCTTGCCAAAAAGTGCAACTGCACCGTCCATTTGGTGGAGAAATGGTTTAGGAGACGGCGAAACCTTGAGATCCCAACAGTGCTCCGGAAATTCCAGGAAGCTTTGTAAGGAAAGAACGCTTTTGGTTATCATTGCTTTACTCTTTGGAAAAAAAATGATTGAGGTCCCCCCTTTCCAGAAGGCTGGGTCTGCCTGATGAGGGTTTTTGTTTCTGAATTCTGAATTTCTTCAGATTTTATTCACCAAGTTGAAAGGATTTAGTAGCGTTTCTCCAAATGATAGTTAAAAATTCAGGTTAACTGTTCATCCTGGAAAAATACCCCAAAAACAAAACCTTAAAACATTTTACAGTTTTTTCTTTTGTGGAATAATGGATTTCTAGGTTCCTGATACAAAGTGTAAGAGGAAAACATGCAGAGAATAGGAAAACATTTTCTTGTTTGCCAGTAATCCTGGGGGAATAACAATGCTTCCCTTGGTTTATGTTTGTACCCAGGCTGTCATTTTGGGATGCTGTCATGTGTAACCAAAGTCAGCTCAAGAGCAGCACTTGTGGCATCCAGACTAAAGGACAGGTGCCACAGCCTGATCATGGGATACTGTGTGAAACAGGAACTCAGACTCTCTGCTGAGAGTGGGCCAGTGAGCAGCTTTGAGTGATAGTAATGAATATGTAAGAAGTTTCAAAACCTCCTGCATATGATTTTTCACTTATGTGTGAGAACTTCCTCATACCTAAACACTTGAAGTGTGATCTAAAAATCTCATACAAATTGCAAATCCCCAAATGGGCACAGCTCATCCCTTTTGGCTACTGACATTAACTGTACCAGTGTAAAGCACTTTCAAATGCTCTGTGTATTTGGCTTTTCATTAGCATCATTACATTGGCAAAAATTCACCTGATTATAATATTGAGCCTCTGTTACTGTTGATCAGCTTAAGAAATGAGGGTTAAAAGTACAGCACAGAGCTCAAAGTTTATAGTTACTCTATCAAGATTATTTTCAGTGTTAATCAATGTGATGATGATTTAGTGGTGTCCTCTGTCAGACATAAATCCAGATGATAGACAGAGGTGTGTCTCTTTGAAGTGTGAGTTGAGTAAATTCTCCTGACATGGTTTATGTCTGCTGTTGTTTTGGGGATCAGTTAATTTGGTTTCACAAGTGACAATAAGTTTTCCTTCTACTGCTAAAAGACCTTCCTGCCATGCATGTCTGTCTCTAGTAACACACAGCTAAAGACTGAAATTCCAACTTGCTTGGCAGCTTGAGTGAGAATGAAGCAAACAGGTTTCTCTTGTGCAATTTTGTGAACCTTGCTCTGCTCTTTGTCAGTGAATTTAATTGAATATAATTCTCTAGGCAAAAAAATGAGGAACAGAGTATTCCACTCTAGTAGTCAGTGTTATGAGCGTTATGAAACTTTTTGAAAGCCTGCAATCTCCAGGATCTTTTTTCTGAATCACAAGGAAAATCTGATGAGCCACATCTAAACCATACTTAGGCTATTAGTGCTCCCAGTTGAGCAACACTGGGGTTTGGAAAGCCCTTTGCATGAAACCTTCACTGCCTTGTAAGACCTACCAGCCTTTAACTTCCCCTACTAAGTTCTTTTTTGTTACATTCAGTTCAAGGGGAAAGATTGCTGAGATTAAATTAGAAAATCCTCTTGCATAGCTGTTGATCAGTGCTCTCTCTGATGGCCAGGATCAGAGTTTAAAATGCACTTAAGTAAAATCTGGTGAATTTGGATGAGTTTTCCTTCAGGTTTTATTCACCAAATTCATAAAGAAGCTTGGCTAAATGCAAAATGAGGCGGTGTTCTGACAGTTTTGCTCACAGATTGAGTTCATCTGAAGTGCTGCTTATTGCCAGGTGTATTCAATATATATGTGTAGGGCTGGGGATTAATGGCAAAGTCTTGGTGCTCTATGCTTTGAATCCAATCCAGAAAACCACTTGCACTTTACAATCAACACAGAATCAATTCTGCCATATCCACTGGACCACTCACACCTCTTTGTTTGGAATGGGAGGCATGAGGGCAGAAGCAGACCCTGTGTAGGGTCTGTCCCATGTCTCTTCCATTTGCTCTCTGAATTTCCACCATCTACCTCTGTGCTTTTTCTGTCCATGCAGTGCTTGTTCTGCAGTGTTGTTTTCGAATCATCTGAGGAGACACAGTTTAAGGTTGAGAAGAAAAAGAGTTGTTTATCACATGTGTATCAAGTGGCAACTTTATAATTATTTTTCTGACTTCTTTCTCAGGTGTGAGACATTATTTTGTCTCACCTCCAACATTCCACGTCCTCATCTTGTGCTTGTTGTTTTTCTCATGCAACACTGTCTCGGTCTTTGAACATCTCATTCTTTCTCCTGGAATATCAACCTCCAGGGGATGTGGGGCTCAGAAAGGAGGGGCTGCTTTCACCAAACAGGTTCTCCTCCTCTTCACCCATTTGGCACTTCATTAAGGCTTGCCAAAGACCACAATCTCATTTGATACATCTCTCAATCCATCGGTACAGTGTTCTTGTGGTTCTTTCTCCTTTTCAGTGGGTTTAGGTTTTCTGGGAGCTGCTTGCTGCTCTCCTCTGGGTTACCTCTTGTTCTAGAACAAGTTCTCACCAGGTCTGGGGCCATGTGCCTGTCCCTGTGGTCACAATCTTTCTTTGCATGTGAAGTCCTGCAGTGTTTTCCTACTGGTCTTGCAGAGCTGCTTAGGGGAAAGCTCAGGCTTGTTCCTGCTGAGGGGAAGAGTGGAAAGGAAGTTTTCCATCACCTGTAGAGGTGGGAGTGGGAATGCTTGGGCTGAGGCTGCAGCCACACCCAGTCCCAGGGACAATCCCTCCCACACAGGCTCCAGAGTCACTGGGAGCTGATTGCTGCCTCCAAATCACAGCATCCTGCTCTGACACCTAAAAGCAGCAGCACAGTTCACCGAAATGCTCAAGAGCTTTTTGCCTTTGCTGACTTAGCAGGCTGATGGTGCAAACCTGGAAGGTTTATCTGTCTTGCTGCATATCCATTTAATCCACAAAAAGCTTAGATCAGGCTAAATTCTGGAACACCTAGTCAAAGATGAGGTTACAGTTAATTGAGACCTTGTAGCAAGAGGTAAACTAACCCAGTGGATGCTGGGTTCATAAGGCTCCCCTGTTGTCAGCAACTGGTGTTGAGAGAGATGAAGTGAATGAACCCAGGAAAAGGTCTGTGTTCTCAAACACTCATTTTTAGGGAATTTATTACACTTGCTGTGGTCATTTTCTTGATCAGTTCAAGCCTGGCTGGAAGATTACTGCTATTAAGACTATGAAAATATCTGTATTGTGATGATGTAAAAGAATTTTCTAATTTAGCAGTTAATCAAGCCTTAAATATTAATAATTTGGATACTATTAATATGTGGCAATCCTTAATACTGAGTGTGAGGTGGTTGTATTTTCATTATTACAGAATTACATTTTCAGTAATTCTGGATCAGGACAATATCTTTATAAAATATAATGGTTTGTTCCTATTTTTTCATTTCAATTTTGCAGCTGGCGATTTTCATTCTATCTGACATCCTCCATTGTTGGATTTATATTTCTCTATGATGTAAGTTAACTTTTTTGAAAGATTGATACTTATTTTTAACAAAATATCTAGATTTTCTTGAATCCCACTGAAAGACACTGGTTTCAGCGGCTCTGTGGGTTCAGATCTTTGGTGCATGTAATCTGGGCTGCAATATGCACTGAGATTTAATTTTTAAGTTAACTTTTGACCTTCTATGATAAAGGAATTTATGAGTAATCAGTATTTTTAATGCAAGCTTGAAGAAGTCACGCAGATGGTTTTACAACACGCCTTGTTAACACCTACAAATGCATCACATGGCCATATTTTCCTCAGAGGAGGCCATAAACCTTTTTTTTGGCAGCATTTTTGGGGGTCACAGCTATTTATTGAGGTGTTGCTGCTGAGTCAGAAGTTGGGAATAACAGAGAGAGTGAAGCTTGGAGCTCGGTGAGGCCTCCTGGGGTGTCATTAATGCTTCCCTGGAGCAGCGGAACAGATCCCGGCGTGTCTCTGCTCATCTGGCCCTTCTCCCCAAACACTGTTTATCATCCTCAACCACTGGTGTGTGTGACTGGTAAACACAGCAAATTTAATCACTGTGGCAACATATCTTGAGTAATTGCAGTAATAAAACACACACCCACTGCTTTGGATGATGAAATTGTGAACTGGAACGTTTCAGGTGTCCTGAAAAGAAGCCAAAAAGCTGGGAACAATATAATAAATCTGAGATGTAAGTTGCCTTTAGAAATTGGTGGAGAACAGTTATCAAGATTACAGCTTCTTAGCCTGCTCCACTTAGAGAGATTTTGAGTTAAGATGATAATTGTTGCTGAGCTGAGCAGTGTCTGACTGATGTGTCTTCCCCAGAAACCCTGGTTTTACGACATATGGCAGACGTGGGTTGGTTATCCGTTTCAGGTGAGCTTTTTGGCATTGGGCCAGTGGCCTCCAGGCATTCCAGGTATTTCCCCATTGGAAGGGGTAATCCACAGCAGCCTTTTCCCTCCACATGGACACCACCTAAAGAGGTGCGGCACCAAAGCCTCCTGCCTTTTTTGGGAAGTGCTGCTGACTGTTGCAGGACTTCCCTGGGATCTGCCTGTGCTGCAACTTCCCCCTCCAGCCAGACCACTGTTATTTCCACCCACCCCAGGATACCAGTTACTCACTGGAGATGTTATCAGTGCTCCCAGATTCAGTGCAGAACCCCTGCACTGCTCCAGGCCCCGTGGTGCTTCAAGGCACTCTCATTTTAATAACTCTGCCCCATCCCACTGCCTTCTTATTCCTGTCCTAGGCAGGGACCAGGAATACAAATAATCCTGCCTCCCAGCTGAGTATTCCCAGCTCCTGGTACACACCTGGGAAATATATTGACCCAAGGGAGCAGCCAAGCTCTGCTCTCCCCTGGGCAGATCCATAGGATTTTAGCATAAATACCTGACATTTCAGTTTATTATGTTAATTGTTCACCAAAACAGAGGGGGTTTATTTGCAGTTGATTGTAATTAAATGCAGAAGGATTCTGCATGTCGTTCTGTGACAGAAACATGGAGAAAAAAACATGTTAAAATCCAGAGATGGGGGAGGAACTGTGGGAATTGAGAGTTTGGGCTGAGCAAAGGTTAAAATACTTGGCTCTCAGAACATCCTTCTTAATGAAGCCCAGGACGGGAATTTAATTTAGCTTAATTTTTTAAGCAAGACTCACCAGAGGAGCAGAAGTCAGAAAAGGAAAAAAGAAGTAATCTCACTCGACATTTACTTTTTCCTGTTCTCAGAGTTAACTGTGTTTCTCTTCATCCTTCACAGACCTTGCTGCCATCCCAGTACTGGTACTACATGGCCGAGATCGGGTTTTACTGGTCCCTCATATTTACCCTTGGGATTGATATCAAGCGGAAGGCAAGTGCTTGTGCTCTCCTGTAGCTTGAACCTCCTCTCCCGTGAGCAGGGAAAAGGTGTTTGCAAGGAAAAGCCGGGATTTGGTGCAGCCACTTGAGGGCAGCATCAGTCTGTGCCCGGCATCCCGCACCCATCCCTGGATCCCCGAGCTGCTGTGCTTGATCCGCTTTACCTTTATTTCCTTCTGGCCCTCCCAGGATTTTATGGCTCACGTCGTTCATCACCTGGCAGCCATCGGGTTGATGAGTGGCTCTTGGTGTGGCAATTACGTGCGGCTTGGAACTCTGGTGATCTTCGTGCACGACACTGCAGATTTCTGGCTCGAGGTAACCCTGCTATCCAGATCTTTTTTTTTTTTTTTTTTTAATGTCCTGAGTTTTTTTGGTTGTTGGGGTTTTGGTTTTGGTGCCAGTGAAATTTTAATCTTTTTTGCTACAAGTTCATATAATCCCTTCCTGTCCCCACAGGGACAAAGCTTTGCAGGTTTTTAACTTGTAAGATAAAAAAGAGCTTCTAGATAATTTAAGAGGAAACTTTGTTACAGAATCCATGATGAGGAAGGAGCAGAAGTGAACTTTCTCAGTACAGAACAGGGACTGGAAATAAAGTTTCTTCCCTGGGTTATTCTTCTTCCAGTGATAAAATTAAAGCATGTTGTCCACAGCATCACAGAATCACTGAGGTTGGAAAAGACCTCTGACATCAAGTCCAACCTGTATCAGGTATCTTCTGGCAGAAGAAAAGTTTCTTCTCCTGCACCAAAGGGAAAGTCCCTTCCCTGCACTAAGTATCAGTAGAAGTGTTTAAGAAGTGTCCTACTCTGCACAGAGCACTGTGATCAGAGCTGCTTCTGGGTTTCTTGGAAGACAAACACAGTGTTTCCTTCACTAGAATTACCCTGAGTTTATAGCCAGGTTTGAGAACACAGTTTCATCACCTCTTTTGGTGGCAGTGCCAGTGTGAACAGCCCCTGTAGGCTGTTATTTGTCCCTGTCCATTTCTGTTGCTGATACTCTATCTTGTATCAGAACAACTAATTGTGGGGTTGTGCACTTGGGATTGGTCCAGATTAAACAGGTTTTCTTGCTGGGTTACTTTTAATCCTGAACTGCTCCTAGGTCAAATTAACTGTGTGGCCTTACAAACAGTTGAGTTGACAACTGGTAGGGCAGCACTTGGATGAAAACTGGAGTTGAGCACCAGAACAACTTAATCCATCCCTGCCACTCAAAAGAAGAAAAGAAGTTAATCAAACTGCTGTTTAAAATTTAGGCTTGGCACCTGCAGCTTTGCTCACACTTGAAAACTTTGCCCAGGGTGGTTCCTAATGAAGCACGAGAGCTGGACAATTTATTTAGGGGAGAGGCAGCACGTACAGCCTTTATTAGTGGGGTAGAGACCAGCCCTGGGATCTGCTGCTCTCAAAAAGGAGGCAGGAGCTGAATTTGGCCCAGAGGAGGCTCAGTAACAGGCATGTCCCAGAACAGCTGTGTTTGAGGGGTCACTGCTACTCCTGAATGTGCAGGTGTAGCCAGCAGCTTCTCTTGGAATTCAGCCTGTTTGGAATCTGGTAGAAAAATGAGGAATTACCTCTCTTCTAAAGAGCACTTTGTGTTTAAATTGTGGCACTTTATATTCTGGTCTGAGAGCTGTTCTTTAGGCCTTTGCAGAGTCCTTTCCTTCAAGATAAAAGGAGAAATATAAACAAAGAATCTAGTCTGATGCTGCTTTATTAGGAATCAGTAAAATGATTGCTTTACATGTCAAACTGGGAGGAAATACTCTTCCTCCTTAGGTGGAAGATGAGTCTTTATTTATGAAAACACAGAATTTATTTCAGAGAATATTTATAATACATTTGGGGGTTTTTATCCACTGCAGGCAGCCAAAATGTTTAATTATGCTCGCTGGGAGAAAACCTGCAACATGCTGTTTATCATCTTTTCTATCGCATTCTTCATCACCAGGATCATCCTGTTTCCCTTCTGGTAAGCAATATTTAATCCAGTCACAGGCTTTCACTTCATTCCCACTCCCCCTGAAAGTTTAGTGTTGGTTTTAATAGAAAAAGGAGAGGAATGGACTGGACTTGAAAATTCTGCTAGTGAGAAAATTGACCAAAAACTGCATTTTCTTTAAAAATTATGCAACGATAACTTTAAATGAGCCTTTTGAACCTAAATAAAAGCTTTTATGTGTTATGTAACTTGTTTTGTAAATTGTAGTTAAATGCTATGAGCTCCTGCATTTTCAGGGGGACTGAGCTCCTTAACTAAAAGAAATCCTTTTTCCTTTTATTCCACCCCTTCTGCTGTAGCTGCAAATAGCAGAATACATGACTGTAGTTAATTTTTTTATAGAGCCTTCTTTCTGCTACCCAGTCCTTGGGTAGTGCCTCACCTCGCTCAGGTGAGGAACACTCAGAGAAGTTTAGGTGAACCAATTAATTTATGAAGCCAGCACAAATAAATCTTAACTTGCTAAGTACTTGCATGCCTTTGGAGTGCTATGATTTAATCTGCTGTGGAGTATCCACATGGGTGCTTAACATGTTTATCTTTTAAAAAGTGTTTAATGTGTTTCACATTCACAGCTCTAATTTGCCCCTCCCTTCCCATGGACAAACCCTTAGAGACTCAAGCTGGTTAAATTAATAGTTCTGAACATTGATCAACATAAGGTTTTAATTTCCTGTAGTATTTTCTTTCAGAAATGCTGATGTCTTTTACTTTATTGTTGTTTTTTTAATTAACTGTACAAGTGATCTGCAATCATTTTGCTTCACTGAGTTTCTTGTTCTTCAGTTCTTGAGCTTGGAAGCGAAACATGATGAGATTAAAGGGACTCAAAAAGCCCCAAATAATATAGAAGTAGTGAAGTCTGAAGATGGACAAAACATATGTTAATTAAAGAAAAGCCCTGTTGCAAAGCCTGTAGGATTTTCTCTGGAGTGTGGATTTCAGATTAGAGAGAATTTACACTAAAAAAAGGCATAGGCAAGCTCTGAGTTGCACAGTATCTAGACCACACAGAGATGAGGATCTGAAAAACAGGGACTTTTTCTAACCTCACTTAGAATACTTTCACGCCAGACTCGAATGTCTCATCTTCTGAAGTCTGTGTTTCAACAGAGATGCATAATCTAGTTAAGACAGGGCTTGTTAATTAATCTACCATCTTTGCAGAGCTTTTTAATATTAATCAGCTTGGAATATGAGATTAGAAATAAGTGTAAATAGCATGAGGAAGAGATCTTGCATCATAACAATGATCTTTATTTTTTAGGATTCTTCGTGCCACACTGTATCAGCCTACCTACTACTCCACAACCCCTGTCATAGCATATTTTTTATTCAATGGGATGCTATTAACCCTCCAAGGCTTGCATTTATATTGGGGTTACTTAATTTTCAAGATTTTGAAAAGATTCGTTTTCCTAAAGGTAAGAAATTTGTTTCTTCAGAAAGATGTGTGAAGTATCAAACAGAAGCCAATGCTTCCAATAGATTTACTTGGCATTTTATTGTTTTCCTGAGCTTTCAAGTCAGCATTTTTGATAGGGATCTACAAAGCATAGAGATGTTCAAACGTGCTTTGCACCTCTCATTGTCACACCCAATGCCTTGGTTGGAATATAAAGACTTCAGCTAGAACAGGGTTTTTTGCCTGTATTTGATGTTTTGTACCAATAGTAAATGAGAAATGAGCGTTCCCAAAAACTGAAGCCCTAAGATGGTCCAGAACTCCTCAGGAATTCCTTTGTTCTGAGTGAAAGCAATCTTCTGTCACTGGACTTTGTAGCAACTTACCAAAGCAGAAGTGAGTGATGAGAGCTTTGACTACATTTTTTTTCTGCAGAATTTAAATTTCTTCAGATTTGTCTAAATCTAAGATCACCTAAACTTGAGCACTGGTTTTGGATCACAAAAACCGAATTAAGCATATCTGGTATGATGTTATGGCTCAGTGAAACACTCTCATATTCAGATGGAGCAGAGAAACAGTGCAAGTCTGGTGCTGCCTAATCTGCTTTTACCTTGTAGAGAAAACTCATATGGGAAAAAACTCTGAAGAAAAATTGCCATTTGTGTCTTGTTTGATTGCCTGAAGTAGTGACATTTTCACAAGGTTTTGTGCAGTGAAATGTGGAGTGAGGTGCAGGGTAGATAAAATACTTAGCAAAAAGCATTCAAGAGAAGGGCTTTGGGGAATGTCTCTAAGGTTTGGCACAAGTATTGACAGGTATATTTTTCTAGTTAAAATGAAATTTAAGTTGTGCTGTTGAAAAATGGTATTTTTTTCTGAGGCTCAAGAAACAAATACTTCATTAAACTGAATGTCCTTTTATCTGAAACAGTTTATGCTGTGAAGCATCTTAAGGAAATAGAAATATTCCTTTCTTTGTGTATTTGTTGTTTGAGTGCTAACAGGAACCATCCTGTAATTATTGGAGTTTTGGATTCCATCAAATCTTATGCAAACAGACAGCTGGGTATCCTAGGGAGACCCAACATCTGCCCTGGAAGTTACAAAATCAGCCCTTGTAAGACAGCAAACAGCAGCACTGAAGGGACAAATCTGTGGAGAAATAGTTTATGTTGCTCTGCCTCTAAAACAAACTTCTATGTTCCCTTTGACACCGAGAATCTTATATTTCTTGTGTGTCATTTACCTCTGTTTGACTCATTCACCACATTATTTCTGGCCTGGCTTATTGAGGTGTAAAGTGCGTTACTTCTTGTTTTCTTTTGTGATTTTGACCTTATCTCTGTTCTGTTCTTGTCCCCTGTGCACAACCCCTCTTGTGAATGGAGAGACATCCCTCTGCCTCCCAGCTGAGGAAGGCTTGGCAGAGCTCTCCATCCGTGGTTCAGGTTCTGAGAGCACAGTGCCAGAAGGTGCTTGGATGCAGTGATGAACAGGACATTGCCAGGCCAGCTATATAAGGCCACCCTGCCCTGCCTGCTTATGTGCCTTTGTAAGGGGCAGAAATGTTTTATTTTGAGATAAGAGCTTTGTTGTGTTCGTCATTGCAAAAAAATGGGAAAGCACCAAGCCTGTGTCCCTACCACAGATTTTTGATTCCTTATACAGCTCTCTGAGAAGACGGTTTCCAAATAACATTTTTACAGTGGTAGCAGCAGCAGCCTGGGCCCTTTTCAGTCTGGATGACTTCAGCTGGCTTGCATGTACAGCCTGTTTTCCATAGCAGTGGCAAACTTGGCTGTGAAAGCAGCCGGTGCCTCCAGAGCTGGAAAGGCAACGTTGAAAAGAATGGTGTTGGCAAGGCAGCGTTTTTATACCAACATCTTTGTTATAGACATGCTGCACACAAATAGCTGCTGCTATTTTAGAGAAATACCAGTAGACCATCATCCTGGTGTTAGAAGGGGTTTGTTTCTCTGCCCAAGACTGCCTGTTTTCTGAATGAAAACTTAGCAATTTTTGATATTTTTCTTGAAGCAACAGTTAGCTACTTCAGATGGAAAAATGAAGTAATGGTGTAACTGGGTATAGAGACTTCTGTGGTTGTTTAACTGAAGGAAGCTCTGAGCATAAAAGGGTGTAAGGAATTTTTTCAGTGCCCTCTGTGCCTTGATCCTGGAGTTTTGGGGTCACTGCAGCCTTGGGAGTTGGTGGCTTCTTCTGTGCTGTCCTCTTCCACCTGAGGAGAAGATGGCTTTTGACTGAGAGTGGCTGGTCAGAAGCTCTTCATCTCAGCTGTCACCTCCCCCCTGCACCAGTAGAGGGGACAGTTATCCTCAACCCTCTGGGATAACTGCTCAGCCAACTGACTTGCTTCAGCAAAAAAGAGCTTGGACTAAAAATCTCATGTTTTGCTTCCTCCCAAATACTGCAGCAAGAGATGGCTGAGAACGAGGGAAAAGGAAAGAAGGGGGATGATCTTCTGGCATCCCTCTGTGTCCTGTTTTTCCAGCCATGGGACTCCCTGGCACAGGAACTGGTGGCACAGGGCAGCACTGGTGGCCTCCAAGCTCACCTTTCCCTTGGTGCTCAGGGAATGCCCTAACAAGGGGGAGCTCTCCATCCACAAGCTCAGCTGTGCTCAGCTACTTCACATTAAGAAGCTTTTAATTTTCTATAGGGGTACAGAGTTTTTTTCCAGTCCATTATTCTTACCTGTGGAAAATAGACATGTTCCCTAAACGTCCTTTCTTATGTGACATTTGTGATGTTGTGTATGGGTGAGGCCTGTAAGAAAAGCCCTTTGAGGTCAGACCTGTAGCCATGTAGCAGTTCTGCTTTGAGAGGAAGGAGGACATTCTTCAGTGTAATTTCTTTTCAAGTTAGGTCAGGCAATTGCAATGTTAGCTGCTGGCTGCCATCTTGATGTCCAAGGCCTTTTGTTGCTAGGAGACTCCGTGTGTTTCTGTAATATTGTTCAATTACATGGTTAAATTACCCACTTGTATCAAGTTTCAAGCACCACTGAAACATGTCTAGTCATCATGTCTGCACATATGAGAATATTTTAGGAAAATTGAAAAAGCATATAGAGAAGTATGTACATACGCACTGATTTAAAACATCTCGCCAGGAAAATCCCGTGGAGATTAAACATTTTATTTCCAAGGTCAGAAAAAGGGAGTGAATGACAGCAGCTTATAGCCACATTATTATGGCAAATTAAGATGTAAAATATATGTTAAACCCATTACACAGTGAGTTCAGGTTTTGAGACTACGGTGCTTTAAATATTGAAAAATATGTGTAAGTTGTAGGAAACGGGCATGATGTCCACATGTCTCGGATACTTCAGGGCTGATGCAAAGTCCATCAGTGGAGGGTAATGGCAGGTTTCTAACAGACTGTCATGTGTCCAGGAATAGGTTTTCCTGCTCTTGTAATTGTTTTGCCACCATCAGACCACCTTCAAGGAAGGCAGTGAGCTGCTCACTAATGGCTGCTGTTATTTAGGAGACGTCAGCAGCAGTTTTCTTGGATTCACTGCGGTTCTTTCCTCTTCCCAAAGCACAAAAGATCTTGGTCTGCTGTAGATCAGGATTTTGGACTTGTCACTCTTTAAAAACCTGTCTATGTTCGATATTCCTTTGGCATTTTGTACTTGGTTAAGCTTTTTAAAGACTGGTGGGGCATATCCTTGTCCATGGTTTGTGAATTCCTTATTTGGCCCAAATTCCCAAGGCAACAGTGAGAGTTAGTGTTCAAAGAATGACTAAAAACAGAGTAGGGGAAACTGAAAATGATAAGAAAATACTATTTTTGGTTGAAATGAGAGCTGTGAAGTGCTTGTTATGATACTTCTGCTGTTCCCACCCATCATTTTTCTACTGCAGCATTTTTCCACTTTTTTTTATGCTTGATCTGCTTGCATCAAACAAATTGAAATTTAATGAGAATTAGCACATTCAGTGAGAAGTCATTTCCTTCAGAAAAATGCCATACTACAGGAGTTAAACAGAGGACAAGGTTTATTTCCATAAGATTTTGTTTTCTTATGTGTTTTGTCAGGCCTGTGCTGCCCAGTGGCTGTTGGGGTGCTGCTAAAACAGACCTGGAGTTGCACTTGCCTGAATTCCAAGTGGCTGTTTTAAAAGCAGCAATACATTTTAGAGGATAACGATAATCTAGTGAGTTACATTTTCATGACTGGAACTGGGAAGTTGTGGAAAAACTTTTCCTGGATATTTTGTTGTTCCCTTCTAGACTGGGAAGGGCCAGTTCTGCTCTGGAGCTTGAGTTCTCTCAGTGGATGGTTTGCACAAACATAAGACAGGTTGAACTAGATTAGTAAGGGTTGCTTTTTCTCCATTTTAAAGAATGTGGAGAAGTTGAATTTGTTGGTTTGAATATTTATAGCAGATTTTCTCATGAGGATGGCTTACTAGGGGAACAAAATAAATGGGGGGAACAAATGAATAGCTTACTAGGGGAACAAATGAAAGCTTTCCCTCTTAGACATGAAAACCAGTCAATCTGGGAACCTTCCCAGTTGGTTAAAATGTTTGCCCTGGGGACATGAGTTGTTTAATAGCCTGGAGATGGGAGTTAGCCAGCCTGGTCAGCAGTGTGGAGGCTTGTGCCCTAGTAAAGGGAAATTACTTCCTGTTATGACTTTCTTTCATCTACATATTTCCCATTCTGCTCCAGCAATCTAGCTAAACCCAAGGCCTGGCTACATGTCTCACTTGATGCTGCCAAATTAATCTGAGGGAGGAGGGTGGGAGGCAGCAGAAGGAGCACAGAAGAGTTTGAGGTTTGGTATTTACAGGGACAGACAAGGAGCAGAGCAGCTGAGGAGCCCTCCCTGCCCTTCCAGGGATGTGGAGTCAAGGCTGCCCCCAGCCATGGATATTGGCAGTGTTCAGCCCACCAGAGCCTGTGGAAGAGGAAAAGCCACCAGGTCTCACTGTGCCAATCCAAGAGCACTCTTTGGTCTCTGGGGCCTCAACCAGTTTTCCTGGCACTGGAAATTAAAAGGCAGATCTCTGTTTAAATCTTTACATTTACTCCAAATTCTGAATGGGGTCAGCAGCTGAGCAGTGATTTCCAGGGAGGTGTGATATATATGCTTAGTGGATTGTATGTTACACCACACACTAAAATGTACTTCTCAGGTTTCAATACAGCAACAATGTTCTTTGCTAGATTTTTTGAATTATTTTTTTATAAACTCTGCTTAGAATCCCCATAATTCCACAACATTTTTCACTTGAATGCTATATAAAAATCAGGTAAACCTTCAAAACCTGGGTTAAAGGCTGTCATGACCCTTGTGGAAGAATGAACTAATGAGAAACAACAGAAAATAAATGGTGAGCATTTGATGGTAATAGATGGGTAGTGAAGGTATGGAAGCACTGGGGCAAAGTACCCTTCCACAGCCCTGCTGTGCACACACAGGACTGTGCAGGAGCAGCCTCAGTCTCCGGGCCAGAGTCCAACAAACCGGGGGTGTGGATGCTCCCTTTGCCTGTCTCACGTTGGCCGAGCCGTGAACAGCTCTGATGGCTGCAATAAAAGCCTGCCCTTTCCAAAGCCGCTGAATTTGACTTCAGTAGGAGCTGCAGATGATCAGTGCCTCTAAGAATAGAAACCCAAGCCTCCATGCAATCCTGAGGCTTCCTGGCCTGGCCATTCCCGAGGGTTGATGCAGGGCCAGGCTCTCAGCTGGTAGGATTGTGTCAGTTTTCACCAGCAATGGATCTGGCCAAACAAGCACCCCCGCCCCTCTCTGCGTGTTTCCTGGCACGAGGCAACTCCACTTCTAGTAAATCCCCCATCCAAATGGTTCTTTTGATGTGCAAGTTCCTAATTCAGAGGAAAGACAAATGTTGGTAAAGTTTTTGCTTTAAAATTAATTGCTTTACCTTGCTGTTCACAGAAGGGCATTTGCTGACAGTTTTTCTGGCTTCTCCTTTTAACTGCTTGCATCTTTTAATTTTCTAGCAGGATCTTTATGAAATGTTCCATTTCTTGCTCGTTTTATATATGCACCTATATAAAAATTATATATGTGTAATAGTGTGCATATGTATTTATTTTTTCAATTGCCAAAAATCAATTCACAGAGTGAACCCTAAGCCTTACAGAACTTTTGATGCCTTCATTTACTTTTTTTAATATATTCTGCAGAGGTTTGAATTGTGACTGTGTTATGAGGTGAATAATTCTTATATTTTCAGAGGGAGTTACTGAACTGCAATCTGGTGAATTGATTTTTTAAAATGATTGAAATAGAGCTAGTTAATGATAGGTTAATATCAATTGAGAAAGACAGTTGTTCTGTCTTGTATGTAAAGAAAATGTTTCCCTAGGAGGACCTAGGAGCGCTCCATAGTCATAATTACATGGCAAGAAGGGAGGAAATCCTTTAAAGGAGCATTTTGTCCTCTGTAACAAAACTGAAGTGAGTTTTGGTCAGGCACAGGACGTTGCAGGTTCCCCTCAGCAGGAAGCACAGAAGCCTGAGCAGGCAGGGATGGGTGTGAAGCAGCTTCAAGGTTGGATTTGTCTCGTATAACTTATGCTGTGCCTACCACAATTTCCAGCATCCCTCTGCATCTAGCAGAGTAAGAGTGGTGTCCCCATCTCTGTGTCATTTGGCTCAGTAAGAAAACTGCATAAAAATTGGTTCACTGGGTGCTACGTAAAGTGTTTCATACCCAGCCTTGATATCAGGCTGCAGGGACTGTATGGGAATGATTTTAGGTATTGCAATGTGAATTTAGGAAAAAAACTTGTTAGGTGAGTGACTGAAAATGAGATTGATGTTTAAGTATGGATATACAGTTTAGATGCATCACAACAGGAAAGGAATGGTCTCTTAGGATGCAGAGAAATGTCCCTGCTGGACAGAAGTGCCTGTCACATACCTGTGTGTTGTGGTCTCAGTTCACAGCACTGCAAGGCTTCTGCAGGAATCCTCTTTAGCAGCTGTGTTGTTTCAAAACATTAATTGAGGGCAGTATCATACCTCACTGAGAACAGCACGAGTGTCTGATCAGCTGTTTTGTAGCCAAAACAGCATTTCTAAGGAGTAAAAGTGCATGTTCTGATAAAAGTTCATACCACTGAACTCCTTGGCTTAAAGCAAGTTCTGTCCTAGGGTAAAAAAAAGTTCACTATAGAGAACAGCATCAAATGCCTATTATATTGTTCTTTGTTTCTCTGCCAACTGTGGATTTAAAATTGGAATAATTCAAAAAGCAGTGGGACATTATGACTCACTCGGTACCTCCTGGGCTTTTGACATTATCGTAAAGCCCCGAACGCCGCAGCGCGCGGCTCAGTCTGTGGATTTCAGTAACTCAGCCAGCAGACTCGGCTGGAACCACAGAGAACCTGATTAGCTGTAAACAATGACTTAGTTCTTCACAACACTCAGGGCATTCGAGCCCCAGTTCCAGGTGTGCTGTGCTGAGTGACACCACCAGTGAGGTTTTCTTGGGGTTAAATTTATCCTGTCAGTCAAAGTCAGGGACCTGTTCTAGTAGCAACATCTAGTTCTATCAGGCAATTCTTTTCAAGAATTGTGGAATTAGTGGAACTTCTAATTTACAAGTGTTCTTTGAGTTCCCTCTGAAAACTGTCAGAGGAAAGCTTGGGGAATGGATATTACACAGAAGAGATAGTTTAAATAAGAGGACTTTTTGCCACAAGATGTCCAATACAATTAACTTGGAAAGTCTGCAACTTCATTTAAAAAATGCAGAAAGCAAAGTCCAACTGTGCATCTTCCATGGAAGATAAACATTATTTATGTTGCCTAGTGTGTATGAGCTGAAAAGGGAAATGTATTTTCCAATAAAATCTTCCAGGCTGGAAATACAGAAGAGTTTGTTTGAATCCAAATGTATATTGCTTAGTCTCAATAGGAAAGTAAAGACTTATTAAGTCATATGTCAGCTGAGTTGAATTATTGATGTTGAATTCAACATGTTGAACTCGGAGATTCATCAACTTTATAGTATTATTTGTTAGAAAATACCCCCTTCTATCTATTTGGACTGACTTTTTATAATCTCTCTTGTTTATTATCTCTTTTATTTGAGGCAGTGGTTCCTGACCTGACTAATAGCTTTCATCTTTATACTTCAAGCTGTTTCCATATGTGCAGGTGCTGTGGAATTTACTGTCTTTACATTGAAAAATCAAGAATTAGTCAATGTGTTTGTGGATGTTTAAATGAAAATATTTTTAAGGTAGAATTAAGGTATAAGGTTCTGATTTTAATAGAAGATTTAAGAGTCAGAAAATTCCAGCTACATGTTAAGAATAAGTATTTGAAAATCCAAAAATCTAAATTTCACCAGATCAGAAAACAAAATTCTGGAATCAGTTCTAAATTGTTTTAATACATCAGTACTTGATAGGAGAAATCCAGTTAACTGTGTGGATGTAAGCTATGCTTAGCCCAAAAAATTAATTGGTTCTAGTCTTGTGCAGTCAGGGTCCAAATAGAAATCTTATGCTGCTGAGAAGCCTGGAGTCAGTGTTGATCCCACCAGGTGAGTTAGGCCTGGAACATCTCCCACCACTCCCATGGACACAGTTGGAATAATGGAGTGGTTTGGGTTGGACAGGACGTTAAAGCCCATCCCATGCCATGGGCAGGACACCTTCCACCATCCCAGGTTGCTCCAAGCCCTGTCCAGTCTGGCTTTGGAGAGACCAAGCCACAGCTGCTCTGGGCAGCCTGTGCCAGGCCTCCCCACCCTCGCAGGGAGCTGGCATTTGCTACCATGGGCCCTTCTCCTTCTGAGAAAGCAGAGGCACGTTGCTAAGGTTTCCTCTCTGTTTGTAGGATCAATCCACATTGCTGCAATATATTTTTGCCTTTTTAATGCTGCCTGGCACTGTCTTTCCTTCTGCTCTTCCACTTTCCACCTGAACGACCCTGCTGTGGCAGATACGGAGCCGTGGCTGCAGTGTGACCTCAGCGTGCACTGGACAAAGATGGCACATTCCCAGTAAAGGGGGGCAGGAGGGAAGGGTGGTGTCTGCCCAGCCCCACCTCAGCAGCGAGGTTCCCATGGTGTCACCAGCCCAGGGGACAGGAAACCAACACTTCCATCAGTTGTCAGCACAGCCATGTCCTGCTGCTGCTCTCCTCAGCTGCTGCAGAGTGCAGGGCCAAGGGCTTGTCAAGAGGGAAGTGATCTCTGAGTGCTTTATTGAGAGACAAACTTGTACAATTAGGAGTGAATTCTCTGTTAGTTTAGATGGAGATTTGAGCAGTATTTTTCTGCTTACAAGAGGCTGGGATGTGGCCTGTGAATTTTGTCCATCTCTTAACTTCCAGAATTCCTTTTTCCATGGTGAAGTCACTAAGAAGGTCCTTTACTGTTCATGTAGTGCTAATGACTTCAATGATACATGTTTTAACAGCAGTGAAATGCAAGAAGCCAAAACTACCTTAACAAATACGGTTCATTTAACTAAAAGAGGCAGACTGAGCAGCAGGTGGAAGGGTTAAACAAAAGGAAAAAAGATTATAAAAGTTTGCAGCTTTGGCTTCACTACAAATGGCTCTCTTGCAGACTTTATAGCATTAGTGTTGCTTCTCATAAACCTTGAAACCATTCATCCATTTAGAAAGATTAAATTGGTTAGTCATCCAGAACAGAAAATGTACACATCCATTTTGTCTGTTACCCAAAAACAGCTGAAGTATAATAAATGCAGTTGATGCCATTAAACTAAAGCATTGAGTATTAATGATGGTCTCAGCTGTGGTATTTACAGTTTGCCATCTCTTGTGTTCCTGATAGTATATTGATAGTATATTCATCTGCTGCTGCTCAGGGACAGTCAGAGCAGAGCCTTTGAGTTGGAAAACATCAGTATAATATATGATATGAGGGGCTCAGAGAAAGCATCTTGGTATTAAAGTGGGGAAAATGCTAGAAATGTTACAATTTTTGTTATGATTAGAAGGTCAAAGTTAAGAGGCACAAATTTCACTTAGGATATCTTAATATATTTATAATGGTCTGTTAAACAGTTTGCAAAGACAGGTTTGTTTGGATTTCCAGTTACAGATGAAGCTATTGCTATTTCAAGTTCTGTCACTTAAACAAGCCAGACAAAAATGGCCAGACTCTCCTAAATCAGGAATTTGTAGAGGCACTTGGTCAGGAAGCAAGTTTATTATTACAAAATATAATAAAAATTAGATTAAATTTAGCAGCATTTTTCCTTGATTAATATCAGGATTTCAGAAGTAACACTCTTCCCCAGAATTAAGAAAATTTGCAGGGATTACTTTAGAATATGAAAAAATTTAATCCTGCTGCTTTGAAATCTGTAAGATGTTCTCTTGAAGGCAGGGATTTACAGTGGGCTGGAAAAAACATGACATGTTTTTTAATTACTACATATAGCGCCTTTAATCAGAGCATCCAGCTTGACAGCATTAAAACCAGAAAGCCAACTCTATCTGAGTTTCCAGTTCCATGCTGGAAATGCCAGCTCATTCCTATAGGAAACAGGAATCAATATCACATACTGGCCATCATTCAAAGCAGAGCAGTTTGCCAGCTGCTCTTAAGCACATGCTTGAGCACCAGCAGCTTGTGTGCAGCACAAGGAGGGACTCCAAATGAAATACCACAAAGTTCCCTGACATTATTGCCAATGAGTCCCAAAGTGCTGTTCCCTGCCACTGCCCACAGTGCAGCCTCAGGGAGATGAGAGCAGTTCCAGGGAGTGCAGTGGATTTGGCAGCAGACACTGCTTAGGATTAGTTTGCTTTTTCTTTCTGAAATATTTCTGGTGGCAGAAAAGCAACAGTCTTCCCCCCACCCCCTCAGCATTTGTCTTTTACTGCAAATACAAATGGCAAAAATACCAGGAGGGAGTGAGGTGATCTGAAAGAGCCAGAACCTCATAAATTGTGTGGGAAAGGTTGTCTTGCCTTTTCTCTAACTGATGGCATGCCAAGTTTATTTTACAGTATTTACAGTAAGATTTGTTTGTTTTGATACCCTTTGTAAGTTGTTAGGGAAAAAGCAAAAGAAAATCTCCAGGAAGTTTATAGTTTGTGATGAGGCAGAGTTCAGGCTTTAATTTGCTTTCTAGCCCTATGCCTTTTACTAGGAGTGTAATATATAAAGGGATATGAGATTGCAATTGGATGAGTTATTACTGGGCTGTTATTTATTTTCTCTGTATGAATTTGGTGCTTAAGAAAGACCTCAGAGCAGCACGCTAAGGAAGTGGAATTGTTAGTTCATTCCAAGAGCAGATACAGGAGGGGCAGGAACAACCCTGGTTTCTCCTCCCTGTGTCACTGCTCTGACCTTGGCACATCACAGGGAGAACGAGCAGGCTCTGCCTGTGTAGCTGAGGTCCAGATGGATGAAATGAGAGCAGATTTATCCATGATGGAGTGGTCCAAGTGTGGCTGTGCAGGCAGGGGATGGTCTGTGCTGAGCTCCTGCCAGCTCCAGCACACGGCTCTGGAGGCAGAGCTCTGTCATGAGAAGCCCCAGCATCCTGCAGGACAAAAAGACACAAAAAGTGGTGCCTGTTCTCAGGAAATCAGGAAGAAGGAAGTGTTTTCTGGATGTACATCTCTAACTAGAGCATCCTGCCCTGAGTCTGTGGAGCAGGTTACTTACTGGTGTGGAAAGTCTTCCAGGTAGGTGAGCTCTTGTGAGCTTGTTCCACTGAAGGGAAAACAGGGGTGTTTGGGTTTAATGCTGAAGCCTTGATTGTTTGAAACAAACTTCTGAACGCATTGTAGGGCCTTGGGTTATGGCAGGAGTTGAGAAATAGGAGACTAATGGTGCATTTTATGTGCCGTAACAAGCAGCACAGCATGGTCTCACCTTTCCCTGAAACACAGGGAGATGTGATGACTTCTCTGTGTGGTGGAAACATTCACTGTTCCCATTTTTGACTGTCTGGGATGAAGCATGATTGCCAAATGCTAGGAGCTATGTCCCTATGGACCTGGGGACTTTCCTGAGGGCAGCCTGCCTCACTCACCCCTTCCGTCCCTGCTCACAGAGCAGCCGTTCTCCTGGGCAGTTCCCTTAGCAGGGTGATAAACCCAAGATGCACAACAGCTGGACAGACACAGCCTCCCCTGTGCCAGTGTTGACATGCTGTGTACAACACTGAGCAGGAAAGAGCATTTTAGGGTCAGCAAGTGTCTTAGAGCAAAGCTGGTGCCAGGAGATGCTGGCACAACTCATCACTGTTTAGCTTACACCTGTCAGAAGCAGGCAGCCTCTCAGCTCCTGTGTTTGGGTAAGTGTATTCATCATATTTAGCTTTTAAACAATATTCTTTTCATCTTCCCTGCACTTCACAGCTGTTATTCCCACAGTACCCAGGGAATAATAGTCACACTTTACAGGGAAAAACAGAAATGAACAAGAAGAGGTCAAGTGGCTGGGCCGAGGTCATAGAAGCAGTTTTGTCTAAAGAACACTTGGTTCCTTCAAAACTGAAGTGTTAACAATTGATCTCCCCTTGGATGTCAGCCTCCTTTTGGGGGCAGGGTGTGTTTCTGGGGGGCAGTAGAATTTGTTCACAGTGCTTTCTTCTCCCTAGGACTTGAAAGATGATCGGAGTGATGAAGAGGAGGAAGATTCTGTTACAGACACTGAAGAGGAGTCCACAAAGAGCAGCAACAAGAACAGCAGTGGGTCAAGCAAACACCTCCTAAGCAGCAGTCACCACTAGCCCTGTCCTGCCCCACCTCCTGCAGTGATTCCTGCTCTGGTTTTAGCCCAACCTACAGAACAGGATTTAAGTCAAAAGGCTTGTGAGAGACTGTGATTGATTTATTGTTGGCTACTGGACCTGGAAAAAAGCCCAGTTTAGAGGGGAGGGAGAAATTGCATAACATGACAAAATGTGTTAATGACCCACTTTTGGAATCATTGCAGAGTGTGTGGAAAGATGTTTGGACTTGCTGACTGACAGTGCTCCACAAGGGCAAAGCTCAAGAGAGTCAAGTAATTTAGTGTCCCATTGAGTCTAATGTTGTTTTTCAATCTGATATAAGATATATTTCATCAAACAACTTAAATCACAGATGTTTCGTGGTAGGTAGGTAGTGTGAACTCCATTAGGAACCAGAATTACTCAATGTGGGAAAAATTTGACAGTGCTGTACAGCGACTGGCATTTTATCTTTGCTTTTCAGTTTAAACCCTCATCAAAATGGGTATTTTGCTGAGTTATATTTCATTTCCTGGAGGCCAGGGGAAGCAAACATGGAGGAATTCAAATTACTTGTCTGTGAAGGGTTAGCTTCAGTGAAGAAATATAGTCTTTCTCTGAAGTGATAGATAGCTGAAATATTGTGTCAAGGAAGTCACTGTTAAAACAGCAAAACTCAGCCCCAATTCTCCATTGAGCTCCAGGCTTCTCAAATGTCTTTCAGTCATTTTGGCCCAGTGTTAGAACAGAAGGTGCAGAGAGGAGAGAAGAGGGGAAATGGAAATCGGGTCTTTTCACAGGTTCTTGTGCACTTACCTGTCTTCAAAAGTGCCAAACACCCTCTGCTCCTTGCTCAT
Organism: Cyanistes caeruleus; assembly: GCF_971803275.1. NCBI lineage: Eukaryota > Metazoa > Chordata > Aves > Passeriformes > Paridae > Cyanistes > Cyanistes caeruleus. Next base: position 3,192,593 of record NC_141713.1, read on the forward strand.
CTTCAGACCAGAAAGTTAAAACCAGATCTTGTCCACTCCCTTCTCGTTACCTTGTCTCACAGCTTCACATACTGCCTTCTCTGGAGCAAAGCCACCAGGTTCTGATTTGTGGTTCTGGAGTGTTCAGTGCAGGTAGCCAGGCACTGGGGAGCACAGGACTGGCACAAGATGTCACACTGTCACTGCTGCGGCTTCATTTGATACCAGGATCTGTATTTCCATCTCTGCTCTTTTATGAAATGGGGAATCACATCAGCTAGACCCAAACCTGGATGTATGTGACTTCAGCCACATGCTGTTGTTTATTGCTGTAACCAGTGAGCAACAGCTCCTCTTACCCAAAGTGCCTCTATCCTAAATTTGCACTTCTGTTCTAACACAAGTGGGGCTGCAGCAGCATTTTCAGTCCCAAGGCTCTCCATGGAGAGCCCAGGCCTTGTAAACAGGGCGGTGCCAGTCCCATTTCCCTCTGCATTAGCTCACAGGGTCATAAAGGATTTGTGTCATAAGTCTGGGAGGTGAGAGGCTCTGTATGTGCTTCTACAGTAGCTGAGATCATCTGGGGACCTAAATCCAGTAGCCTGACAGAGGCCAGGGGACCACTCCTAGAGCAGCCTCAGTGCAGAGCGTTCGGCTCAGAACGGCTCCGTTCCCCTCCGGCTGCTCCAGCAGGAATTGGTGACCTACAGGAAGCGTTGCAGGACTGACTTGTTTTCCCAAGATTTCCTTGGCAAAGGGGATGTAATTCAGTGACTGAAGCATTGAAAGAATGGGAAATGTTTGGGATCTCAGATATGAAGAAACAAGTGAGCTTCATGCAGTTACGAGAAGCTGTAGGAGGGCTTTGTTACAGAGGCTTTTTTAAATTTTATTTTACTAATTTTTTACCTGTGTTTTGGACCATTTTGGACCTAAATGTGTATGTTTTACCACAAAGGGAATTAAACTGAGGAAGAAGCATGGCCTACAGCTTCTGAGAAGGAAGGGACATGTGTGGTGGTGGAAAAAGACCCCTGTCCTGGTGCTTGTAGTTCCTTGGTGCCACTTGAGCTGAGTGGGCAGAACCCTCTCAGCAGCCTTTGGCCACCAATGCCCCTCCTGCACAGATGAGAACACCTTAAATACTGCAGGGGGAGGGTATGGGGAGTGTAAGCACTGATGGCAACATGTAAAGCAACTGGAGAGTTTGGCAGAGGCACAGTTCTTATCGGGGCTCTTTTATTGCCTGCATGAAAAACACTTTCCTAACAAAACGTGGAAATCCGGCGTCTTGGAGGATTTGCACTCCCTTGGGAGAGACAGCAGTGCTTTCTTCAAGATGTAATGGGGTTTTGGGAGGTGGCCAGGGTATTATCATATGATTTTGGTGCCAGAAGCTTTCTTCCTATGACTAGGAAAGGAATTTAGTAAAGGAAACAAAGAATGTTGTCGTCACAGGAGTGAGCCTCTGAACAACTACTGATTTTTAAACTGGAATTTATAGTCTCCTTGAGGCCAAAACTTGCCTTTCCTACTCAGGACAAATCTCCCACTGAAGCCAATTAATTCTATTGGAGTCTTGCCTAGGAAAAATTTTGGATTGCAGTTATCCAACCTAATTGCAAGAACTTTTGTTCTAAGTTGATGTGAAACTGAGATCTTAAGGGAAGAACAAAAGGTGGATAAATACACTCAGATATAAAACTTTGAGGCAAATTTTGGGTGAGTACAGAAGAATATGGAAGAAGGTAACATCCTGTAGGTGAAGATTGAGTCTGGGCACAGTAAACAAAGAAATAACATTGCAGTGGGAGGGGGGTGGAAGGCAGGCAGGCCATAGAGGGCCCTTTCCAGGGATTACTGCCACAGGCGGCCGAGGTGATCAGACCTGAAGTTTCTCAATGTAAACCACTAGGTCCTGGTAATAAATACCCACAGCACAGAAAGAAGTGGGAATGGGCTGTCACAGTGTCCCCTGTTAACATCAGATTGGTCATTCCTGGAGTTATGTGCATTTAATTTCCCCTTTTTTACTGATTGAAACTCAGAAACAAGAAGCTGAGGTCATGGGGCACAATTTCTGCTAAAGGAATTTATGTCATGGTGCTTCAAGATTTTCAGTCTATTCAATGCAATGCAATGAAGATTCAACATTTTTATAGTCTTGTTGTGCAGAGTCTCAAAGTGCAGGTGCAGAACAACTGTAGGTGTGTATGGGAGCACAGACAGACTCTGATATTTTCTTTTTACCATTTCACAAAGTGTGTCCTAGTTCAATGAATAGACACTGCATCTGGCTTTGCTGTATTGCTTTGACCATGCCAAAATATTTCTGATAGAGCTATAGACTGAGAATCAAATCTTAGTCCATAAGACTCAGGGGAAACTCTTCTGTTTTGTTTGATTTCTCTGGATTTAGTTCAGGTATTCCTGTCTGTGTGAACTCTGCTTCCTCTGTACTTGTGTCAGATTTACCAGCCTGCTCTGGACTAGGTTCACAGATCTCCTTTACTCCACAAAACTCATTTTGTCGATTCATGTTATTTGGTATAATTATCTTTTTTTTTTTGTTCTTTATGCCACTGACTTTGGTCAGTTGAAATACGCACTACAAATAAATATTTTTTAAAAACAGGTGTCTAAGCAATGATTTCCTTGTTTCCTCTGCCTTGCAGTGTCCTCCTTTCTGTTTTCCATTCCCTCCAAGCTTTTCAGTGGGAGCATCATTATTTCAGGAAATAACTCCTTACTCTTCCAAGTTTTTCTTTTGCCTGGAAAAAGCTGGATCACCCACAGCCTTCACAAGAGCTAACAGCACTGTCTGTAAATGAACTTATGTTTTTCTGAACAATTAACAAATGGAGAGGAAGCAAAATTAATGGGGACATCACCCATCCTTTGTATTATTCAAGGTTTATGCTTTGGCAAAAGTATTTGTGAGTGCTCCTGAGTGCACCAGGAATGTTACACCTGTTTTATATCTCTACCCAGCTGGGTTTTGAGGTGCAGATTAGAGTTGCTAAGGAAGTTCTGTGTGTTAAGACTGAGGTGCTACTGCCCAGCAGGTGTTGTGGGATTCAGTGGCTCATCACAAGCACCTGTGAGACAGTTCAGCTGTGGATCTTCAGCTGGCAAAAGCATGAAATCTCTACAGAAAACAAGGGAGCTGTGCTCATTTATATCAACTGAAAAACTGCTCCATATTTCTTCTTTCCATTTCTGCCTCCCTGGTTGGGAAGATTGCAGAGGTTCTGATTTACCATCTCTTCCCATGGGCAATCAAACAGAAGGGAAGGTGTTTCAGCCCAAATAATGAACTGTAGCAGAACACTTTGGTTTTATTAGCTGAATTCTTTTTTTTAAGCTTATGAGTAAGAATAAAGTAGATGGAAAACAAACCGAGCAGGGCTGTGTGAGTTTTGGCTACAAACAACTTGCAAACTGTGAAGAATAAAAAAAAAAAGTTGCTGAATTTGGAAGAAAAACACCATCTCCATAGGCACTTCCCCCAGCTGTGGGTTTGAAGAGCAGCAGATCACCAGGAATGACAGTCCATGCTGAGCACACGGATGCAGCCCAGGTGTGAGAGCTCCAGAGCAGGTCCAGGGCTGTCAGCTGCCCCGGAGCTGGGAACCTCTGGTGTGGAGCAGCACATGAGCCATGAATGTACCTGAGAGCTGATTTCACTCAAAATCACTGGAAATTATTGTTCCTGGTTCCCTGGCAGTTTGATGCGCTCCCTCCAAGGAAAAGGAGGTGATCAAAGCACCGTGATCTTCACCCAGGCTGGCTTCAGAGAGCCCCTACAAGCGGGGCTCTGAGAGGTTATTAGGCTGGAGAACCTCCCCGGGGACACCTGAAGTTTCTACCTTAATAGAAGACAAGGCTGAAAGCACAAGCCTGAGCTTTAACACATGAATCTGCAAAAACAAGGCCATAACAACCCACACAGGATAATGTTGTTGATGTTCCAATAGTCTGAAGATTTATGAAAATAGCTTCTATTTACTCAGCTGGAGTCAGCCCTATTCTTCTGAGTTTTGTTACCCCATAAAGCATTCAGAGGAGACCCCATAATCATTTCAAAGTCAGAAACATTAAGTGGAATAACAAGTATAAACCCTCTCCACAGTGACTTTGAAGTGCAAGAAGCATGGCCTTGTAGCCATAGAGCTCTGTTTTGAGCCAGGTGGGAAGAAACAGGTCCCAGGCAGTTGTTTCAGGTGGTGAAAAGTCCATATTTTTCCTAACACAAAAGAAGTTGGTCTAAAAGAAGTTGAGCAGGAAAATAAGTGATTAAGCTTCCACTGAAATTCACAGGAGTTTTTCCCATGATACTGGTGAGAATTAGACCCAGATCTCATGTGAACAGGACAAGGACAGCATGGCACTGCATTTTCCAGCCATCAGCAGGGCACAGCTCCAGGGTTTCCTCTTCCTACAGCCCAGAGCGAAATCCTTCCTGAAAAAGGAATATTTCTGACACTCACCTGAGCACAGCTCTGCCTCTTCCCAAGCTGGGCTTGTATCCTTTGAAAGACATTCCTGGGAAATCAGTCCTCCCCTTTTCAAGGCAGAATCCTCACTTCCAGTGAGCGCTCTGCTTTGTGTCCCCTGCCTGCTCAGGATCTGAGCAATGCCTGGGCTGCTGATGCTAAAGCCCACAATCCAAGGCAAAATTTACCAGGAAGAGGTGAAACAGGAGCCATGGTTGTCACGACGGACTCAGCCCGTGGGTGCAGCAGGAGAGGGCTGCTGAACCAGGGGAGAGAATGGAGCAGAGGGAAAAATGGGAGCAAAAATGGCTGAGACAACACAGCAACAGCTTAAACACAGACCTGACATCACCAAGAATCACAAAGCAGAGCAGTAACAATATTAAGAGGAACAAATCCCAGGAGAAGGAGGAGGAAAAAGACAGTAGTTCTGTATCCCCAGGATCAGCATTCTGAGCAGCAGCAGCCAGCGTTGCCTGGACTTGGAGATGAACTTTGCAGCCAGGACAGCTCCTTTTCCCCGAGCACCAGCGGCTTCAGACTGAGCCCAGCCAAAGAGTTCCCAGAGCAGGAGTGAAGCAGGAGGAGAAAAGCTGGGAAAAGCTCCTTTACAAAGTTCCCAGTATGTGAGTGAGGGGACAAGGAGTTAGGGTTAGGGTTAGGACTGGGCCAGGGCAGCCACGAGTAGAGCCCAGCAGACCTGCAGCTGTGGCAATGATCCCACACTTCACCTCCAGTTGCTGGGGGAGCCTGACTCCCCCTTGGACCTCAGAGCTGGTTTTGTGCTTTTCCTGGCTGACTGGAAATCCCAGGAATCCTAGAAGAGCTCCTGGAAGATTTGTGTGTTCGCTTTCTACAACAAAGAGCAGGAGAAAGCAGCCAAAAGGCCTTCCTACTGCACCTATGGGTAAGTCTCAGTTGTCATGGGCTCTAAACAGGACAGGAGAAGTCCTAGGATTTCATAAGAATCTGTGGGAAGCAGGAGCTAAATCTTATCAACTTGTGCTAAATCTTATCAGGCTGTGCAAATCCTACCTAGTTCCTTTGCTGATTTAAAGGAGGAATTATTCAGCAACCAAAGAATGTCTCGTACATTTTCCCATTGCAAGGGCAGCAAGGTCATGTAGTGGTTGTGTGTTTGCAGCTTCTTTTATCCCTTTAGGTCCTGCAAGGATGGCACTTGAGCAGAGAACAGGGCTCTGTAGCAATGTCCCCTTTGGCCTAAGGGTAGGACTGGTCTATAACCCTGACTATTCTGCAGGGCATGCACAGCATTTAGTGAAGTGAGGAACTGCTTCCCTCTGGTTCTGGCTGCAGCTGCCTTTGGAGAGCCCAGCGCTGCTGGACCTGCTGCGATGAGAACGCCCCGGGCCCCTCCGGTGCCACCAGCCCTTGGTGACCTGGTCATTGCTGCGAGGCCCCACGAGGTGGCAATAGCAGGACACGGCTCCGTGGAGCGTTGCTGTCCATCTTCCTGCCCCTGAAAACACATTCCGTTCACTATTGCAGTGCAAAATTCATGCAGCTGGTATTTCCACTTGATCTGTCGCTGACTGTGAAAGAGGTGTAGGGTAAAAAACCACTTAAATTGTACTGAGATTGAGTGTTTGGTGCCAGTCCAGGGGCCCAGTGTGCTGGTGTCCCAAGGGCTGGCATCTGCCTGGGTGTCACCACTGGCTCTTTCCCTGTAGGTGCAGCGCTGTCTTACTTTCTCTCCTGGTACCAGAGCTTTACCTGGTGTATCTGGGGTAGAGCTGGAGAAGAAAGAATGTGTAGTAGTTTAGACTGCCAAACTACCACAGATGTTAAATCTGCTCTGACACTGTTTTACTGCCTGTAATTTCTCATATTGTCTCTTTAACCTAAATATTTTTAAAGCCACGGGGTTTGTGACTGATGGTAAATGAAGTCCTTTTTTCATCTAGATCCTTAATGTCTATAAGGTAAATAAGGATGATAAATCTCTCTGAATCATGAGGGTTACACTGCCATTCCAATGATAGCATTCCAATGGTGCCATTCCACCTCAGGAGACAGGCTCTCCACCACCAGCATGAGGTGCACACTCCCCATGAGTGTCAGCAGGAAAAAGGGACCCATTGGTCCAAACAAACTGCTTTAATCCCATTTGGCACAACCCTCGTGGTCAGGCTGTGCTCAGCTAGGACAGCTGGGATCCGCTTTGCTTTGACAGCAGGACGAAAACTTTCTGTGAGCTCTCTCCATGGCTGTGGATGGACAGGAGGTGTTTGGATGCTGTGGGTGACAACCTCTGTGGTTCCCAGCTGACCCCAGCTCTTCCTTGGGATTCTCGTTCAGAGCCAGGAGACAGCTGGATTTGACTCGCCCCTTCCTGCAGATTGAAGCTTTGGGGTTGCCTGCAGGGCTCTCTCTATGCAGGGTTTCCATGGGCTGGTGCCCAGCTGTCAGCACAGTTCCCTCCATCCCAGCTCGCAGATGGGGCTGCTGGGGATCCTCCCTGCCAGCAGGTTCACTGACACACATCTGCCCTCCTCTCCTGTGTGTGTCCAGCCCAGAATTCCCGACAGCCGGTGCTTTTAACACTCCTAGAGTGACACTGATGTTTTGTTGTTGTGAACAAACACTTGCAGCCAAGCCAAAGTCAATTGCCAGCTCTGTTGGAAGAGAGGATCCAGCAGCAGAGGAGCAACTCAATTCTGTTCCTGGTTCACTGTACGACCTCGCAAAAAATGACAATATTGGCCCCAAATAGACTGGGCTGAGGTATTGGTGGCTGTTGCTGATTAGGAGCAGGACGTGTTTCAGACTCCAGGGGTGTTGCTCCCTCCAGACCTCGCACTGACCCTCATGTTATTGACTCTGAGCACTGTGCTGATGTAGGCAGTGGGGTTTCCTCACTGGCTGTGGAGGAAAAGGCAGCCCTCACCATCCCTTAGAGGAGTGTGAGGTGCACAGCATCTGCCAAAGTGCCCTGGGCTACAGATGTGGCCCTGCAATGGTCACAGCCCATCCTGCCCACCCTGCTCCTTTATCCACTGAGAACAAATACGCTTTTGCTGCTTCAGGGCAGCCCAAGAGCCAAAAGTGGGGCTCTTTTCCCTGATCGGTGCTCCAAGTGACCCCCAGGCCAGTCAGCTAACACAGACAGACAACATGAGTTGACCAAAGCCAGGCTTGATTGGGCCCTGAGCTACCTGATTTAGTGTGGGGGAAATCACTTCCCATGGCAGGGCATTGGAATGAGATGATCCTCAAGAGCTCTCTTCCAACCCAAACCCTTTTGATTTTATGATCCTACAACCAAGCATCCAGTTTGCATCTCCAGGCTGTGGAGCTCATAGGTAAGGCTCCTGGGATGGGGAATTTACTGACTCAGCTGGGGATGATGGGGAGGGAGTGTAAAGACTGACTCCCTCAGAAGGGGGGAACTGCAGAGTAGCCCCAAGAGAAGGAGGAGGACAAATGGAAGGCTGACAAAACTGTGTTGTGAATTTTTAAAAGCAGACACAGATTTTGTGCTGCAAACTCTGCACAGCTTCTGTCAGTGGCATTATGGTAATGCTTCTGCACAGCTCTGCATCCATAATGGGAGCAACCAGGAAAATCAGCATAAACTTGAGTAAAGGATTGGTCCTGTGGGGAAACTAGCTCTGAATGGTGTTAGTCCTATCACTACACATGGAGAAAAGGTGGTTTTTGATTGTTGAATTTCTGTATAAGTTCAAATGGTTTGACAAAGCTTTGAAGGCAGCTTGGAAGCAGCTTGAATATGACACAAAAGAAAGGTTAGACAGCAAAAGTCCAGAGCCATGATCACCTGAGCACATGGGCTTGGGGCTGTTTTACTTCCACAGGAGAAAAAGGGTGTTTTACAGACCCTGGCTGGGGGGCAGAGGGGCTTGGTCCCAGCTCTGTGCCACCATCCAGTAGTGCCTGTGCCTGGAGGACAGCTCTTCTCACCTAGGCTTGTCCCCCCACTCAATGCCTGGCTGGGGAACCCCCTCTCCAGGGATGAGAAAGGGCCTTGCTGGCTGCAGGAGAGCTGCTCCTGTGGCGTGACCCACCTTGGAACAGTGCAGCACCTGATGGGCCCCTCACCCTGCAATCTCTGCTCCTGGGAATATTGAGTTTTCTGTTTGTTCTGCAAGTGTAATTGGTTAGGATGCTGTGAAGGGAGAGTGCCCAAGGGAGAGGTGTTAAAGAAATAGGAAAACATTGTTAAGAGTGTTTTAAGTTGGCAGTTTCCCTTATTAGTACTTTCATGGTGGAGAGGAGCCACTTTATGTCTGTGCAATTGGATTGGACCACCCAGTCCAGGCTCTAGTAGCCATCCATGCAGATGGATGAAATGCCTTGTGCATCCCTTTGGCATCACCTCTTCCAAGCCATGCACCACCTTCTTGGCTTACAAATCTCCCTCCCTGGCTCCTTGTGTCCTGCTGCAAGGAATATGCAGAGAAGGAGGAGCCTTATATGAAATACTCAGTTTGGGAGGATGATCCTCACCCAAGGCAGGTGTTGGATACAAAGAGAGATGACAGAGAGGAGATGGGGAGCATCAGATGTGGGATATTGCCAGTGCCAGGGAGGTGGCACCTCCATGAAGGGCTTTGCCATTGTCAGCTCCAAGCATTCAGAACTTCTGCCTCACACACACACAAAAAGAATCAATAGCATCATTTTCAAGACAAGATTATCTTAAACAATCCCATGGTTGGGAACTTCTTAATTTGCTCCTGGGAAAAAACCTTCTAGGCTTCTCCTAGCTCACTTTCCCAGCCTGACAGGGGGTCAAACATGAAGCTAAATGAGAAATCAATCTCATGATTGCAGGAGCCAAGGTCCAGAGAGGGAAAACCCAAACAAACCATAAATCATAACAAAAAAAAGTGCCAGCTATTCCCAGGTTCCTGATAACATCATCAGAGGTGGCAGTGCTGGACTTCATAAAAAGCCTGGCTGAACTTTGGGGTCAAACAACAGCGGCTCTTTGCTTTGTCCGTTTGTCCCCGCATGCCTGGGGAGTGACGCGTGGCTGACCATTCTGGCCTGGCCGATGGCTATCTGTGCACAGCCTCCTGATCCCAAACTGACCTGGACTAGTCCTGTCTGTGGCTGAAATCCCAGCATGGCCTGCCTGGAGGTGGTGGTGCACTTCCATTTCTGATTTCTCTACACAAAGAGCTGCCTGCCCTGAGGGAGCGGATTCTCCCAGCACCCTGCCATTGTGTTGCTCAGCTGGGAGTATGTTCTTTTATATTCCTGACTTTTCTCACTCATAGTGGCCTGTGTGCAGTTGTCTTCTGATCCTGACAGAGTTGCAAACTGATCCCTCCAAATCTGCACCAAAGTTACCCTGGAAGGTTTTGCACAGACAGCAGTGGCACCAGGGTGGAAATGGAGCCAGATGTGAAGCAACCTGGAATTTCAGGAGTCCATTCCTCAGCCCCTATCCCACAGGAGTATTTTTCTTCTCATTTCTCAGTATTCCATGGAAACAGGGTGTTTTCCCCATTGCAGCCAGGTGAAGCTGGGAACCCCCTGGAGATAGAGGGGAAGTGTTTGTAGGGAAGATCTTGAGGGAAACTCCATGTGATGCACTCACTGTGAGACAGACACAGCTCAGCCACAGCAAACTCCCTGTGACAAAAAGGACCCTTTGTCAGCCTGTGGATAAGGTTCCCTGCTGGAGAAAGACCAGGACAGCTTTCCTGCCATGATTTTAGCTGAACTAGCCCAGGCTGCCTGCTCCCCTGAGGACACAGGTGCTGGTGGCTCAGCTCTGTCCCTGGACACCTCCAGGGTCACTGTCACTTTTCTTTCTGCTCTTCTGTTCCCAGGAGCTCATGAACAGACTGTCCATTTTGAGCCAGACTTGAGTGAGGTGTCCCAGAGAGAGTTTTTCTCTTGCAGACTTGGGAGAATTCGGGTTGCTGTAAGGAGAAATCTCCTAAGTGCCTCTGCTGAGGGCTGCATGAACAGTGCTAGATGCTGGTAATTCCACTTAGAATCGTTTAGGCTGAAAAAGACCTTAAAGATCATTGAGACCACCTGTAAGAAGTGAATCCAGCATGAAGCAGCACAGCCTGAAACACCCTCCACCCAGAGAAGAGCTTTAATTGAACCTCTGGCTCCACGTGTAAAGGCAGTCTGTAAGAAAACCACTGTTGGCACCTCTGAAACTACTTGTATTTATTTGGTTGATGGTTTGAAGTTACAAAAGAGTTTTTGTTGGTCCCTAATTGTCACTAAAGTGTCTCTGGCTTCTTTGTGGGGTCATTTGCACAGGTAACAGAGGCACCTGCCAGGCCCGTGCCCAACCAGCCCGGCCAAGCTCTGCAGCCCCCGGAGGGGAGGAAATTCCCGATTCCCAAAGGCTGCAGAGAGGGGAGGAGCTGCGGGGAGAGCAGGAAAAGCATCCGAGTGTCCCGGCAGGAGAGCAGCACCTGTGAGGTCGGGGAGAGGACCAGGACAGGAAGGGTTTGGAGAAGGGTGGCTGGAGAGAAGGGGGAAGGCTGAGCAGAGGCCAAGTTAACCCTTCCCATGCTGGCATTTTCCAGGCGGTGAGCCAAGTGACTGCTTGGGAAGATGGATATAACACATGTCTGCAGTCTCCAAAGGGTTATTAACTCTGCAATAATGGCCATGAAACTTGGCTTCCTCAATGCACATTTATAATTGAAAAAAAACCTACCCCAACAGCAGTTTCAGAGGGGGAAAGTGCTTGTTTCCTAGGAACTGCAGGGCCAAATCCACCTCTGTGATGGTGAGATGAAACACCCCCCCTTTCCCTCCCCACACGGGCTGGTAGCAGGGGAACAGCGCAGCCACCACAGCAGCACCACAGCCCCGTCCTGCCACACACACCTTATCCTTATCAGTAACAATTGAAAGGCATTTCTGAAAAGCCCATGGTGTTCAATTAATAGAGTCTGTGTCTCCCTGGAACTTTGGGATTTGCATTCAAGAAAACCACCAGTGCTGCTCCAAAGACAGATTCCTTCTTTGTTGTGTGGGTACCACTGTGGGGCTTGTCCCTCGCTCCTGGCTCCAGCCCTTGGCAACACCGAGGCCTGCCTGGGATGTTGTCCCTGTCCTGGGGTTTCCAGCTTCTTGGGCTCCTGTCCAAATGCTCTGTAAGTCTGGGATGCTCCACTGGGATTACCCATACCCCAGTGTAGTCTGTGCCAGCCAACCCAGCCACTGAGCAAGTCCTTCCATGCAGTAAGTTACAGACTTCTCTTTATTAGTGCCTCTCTTCCCCCACACTATTAAATTTATTCTTTCTCTGTATTGTTATTATTTTTCTGGCAGAGGACTTTGGAAGGTGGGAGAAAGGATCTACTAGAAAGTTAAACAAATCTAATCCCCCTCCTCAAACCCTTTGGAGGCACCAGCTCCAGTCCCTTAGCAAATGAAGTCAGCTGGTGGTCTGGGTTTAAACGTGGCTGTTGAGGGCTCAGGCCAGGTTTGGCAGCTCACAAATCAAATTGCCTCGTGGTTCTCAGGAGCAGAGGATTGCCACGGGTGGAGGAGCTGTGGGGGAGCTCTGCCCCACTCTGTGCCAGCCAGGGCCCTGCCCTTGGGGGGAGGCAGTGAAATTGTTGGTTCACAACGGGTCAGGAGGGAAATTCAGGCTCTGAGGTTTTGTTTTCCATGTTATGTTACACTGTTGACACAGAGCAGGGCAGCCCCAAACTGAGATTTTGTCTCACTTGAATGGGTCTGGGCCAGTCCCATTACTTCGGTAAATTCTTATTAGGAGTAGAGTGAGCCTTGAAAGAGTGGGAAACACAGAGCTATTAAATCTCACCTGATCTCATTTTAATGAAGAGTGTGAGCCACGGGTCTTGGCTTACTCTGATTTTGCCTGCTGAGAGCTGCTTGCAGGTCCTCAGTTTAGCTCTTGCAGCTGACCACAGGGAATGTCCTCCAAGTGATACCCCACTGGAGGGACAAGAGGCTTTCCTGAGGCCACAGCAGGAGTTGGAACATGCTCTTGTGCCCATAAGGTGCTGCAGAAGTCCTGTGCAGGGCAGGGCTTTCTGAGTGTGCCATGGGGTGTCCCTTGATGCCTGGGAGAAGCACAGCCAGCAGTGTGAAGAGCTGGAGGCATCTCCAAGATTCTGGCTCTCAAACAGCCTCTCTCCTTGTACAGGAGCAGCTCGCTAAGGAAACGTGGCCCTTGCTGCCTGCTCAATGCCTGGAAGAAAGAGAATGGTGTTAACATGCTCTTGTCTCTCACCAGTCCTTTTCCCAGCTCCAAACAGCCCTTTTCTCAGCACTCTGCCAGTGCCTGCTCTCCCTGGGGTGTGCATCCAAACCTAATTCTGCTTGTTTGCAACTCAGAGCCATTCCTGCTGTCAGTATAGCTCTGGACAAGTCTCGTGGAAGTGCTGCAGGGAGATCTGTCAGAGTCATTCACACTCTTTTATGGGTCTTCCTTTGAATTCCTCTACAATTTCAGTAACAAAATTGCAGATTTTTGTAGAAGTTTAAACTCTAGGACACTGCTCTGCTGGGCCACCACAATTTAAAGCTGCTAACAGGTTGGGTCTTGACTGCTTTCCATGACTCAGCCATGCCAGGAGCACAGGATCCCATCCAAAGCCCACCAAACGCAGCAGAAACCTTTCTGCTCTTGAAAATCACCCTCGTGCTTTCAACAGCCCCTGTCCAAACCGAGTTCTCCTGATGCCTGCACAGCTGAGGGCATGCAGGATGTGGCCCAACCAGGTGGGAAGGAACTCCAGTGGCTGCAGGACTTCAGTGAAAATGGGAATTGCTAGCAAAAATAAATTTTTATATTTCTTGAGCTTTATGCACTTGTTTCGTATTTTCATCGATGTAATGAGTGCTTCAGGAGTATGTGGGATCATTGCCCAAAATCTATGTGTGTCCATATACTGTGGTCTGGGATGACCCTGCTTGAGCAGGGAGGTTTGACTGGATGTCCCTCTGTGGTGCCTTCCAACCTAATCCATTCTATGATATCGCCAACTTCATTCTTTTTCCTGGTCTTCCAAGCCCTGGCACCGGTCTTGCGGATGGTGCTGGGAAGGGAATGGGTGAGTTTCACAAGCGAGCTGCTGTAGCAGTGTCTAAATTCAATTAGTGATGAGGAAACTCTACGGGGCTGCCCAGCGGCAGGATGCCGCCCGTCAGACCCCGTGACCCGGCCGGGATGTCCCCGGTGGCCCCGCGGGTCCCGAACCGACACCGGGTCCCGAACCGACACCGGGTCCCGAACCGACACCGGGTCCCGGAGCGCCCCTCCGGTCCCTCAGAGGCCGGGCCGGGGCAGGAGAGGGCGCCCCCTGTCGGCCACCCGCGCCCACGTGCGTTCCCCCCGCGCGGCGCAGCCGGCGCGCAGCCAATGGGGAAGCGGGGGGCGTGTCCCGGCGGCCGCCGCCACCAATGGGCGCGCGGAGCCGCGGCGGGGGGCGTGGCCGGGCGCGCGCCGCGGCGATCCCCGGTGCCGAGCGCGGGCAGGGCGCACTCGGGCCGTGCTCCCGTCGCCGCTCTGCGCGCTCGCCCCGCCGCCGCACTACCATGTTTGACGGCTGCCTCCTGCCCCTCGTCGTGCCCTGCCTGCTGCTCTGCGGACTGGACGCCGGCACAGGTAGCGCTCCCTGCCGCCCCGGCTCCCCTTCCCCGGCGGCGCTGACAGGGTCCGGCTCTGGGCAGCAGCGTGCGGGCGCGGAGCGCAGGGCACGCACCGCATCCCCTGTGTGGCCGCGGTCCCAGCCCGCGGGGCGAATTGCTCCAGGCTTTTGTATTTTCTTTTCCTGTCCTCCCGCTGCTGCTGTAGCGTTCCATGTGGAAAGCTGCTGACTGTCCTTGGCTGCTGCTGCGGCTCGCTCTGCTTTTCCCCTTCTCCCTGCAGATTTTATTGGGGTTGGTGAAATGCGATGCTTGTGTCTGAGCTATATATACTTTTTTTAATGATACAAGTAGCTTTAGTGTTTGCTCTATTCCTCTCTTCCCTGCACGTTTCTGTCTCTAATATATGTGTATATAGAGAGAAATAAATCGCCGTGCTCCGCTGGCTCCATTGTCCGCGCAGCCCATTCACAGTTTGCAGCGCGGGGCTGTCTGCGCTGAAACCCGAGCGCAGGGCTGTCCCGGGGAGCGGGGGGTGCCGCAGCCCTCGGCCGCCCCGTCGGGCCGCGGCTCCGGGGTGCGAGCGCCTGAGCCTCTCTCCTTCTCGCCTGCAGCTGGCGGAGCGGAGCTGGAAGTGGTGATCCCGGAGCGAGTGCCGCTGGAGAAGATCCACCTGCTGCCGCCCGGAGGGGATCGCGGCGGCCCCCGGCGCCGGCGGGCAGCGGCGGAGCAGGAGGAGGAGGAGGAGGCTGTGCTGCTCCGCCTGCCCGCCGCCGGCGCCGAGCTGTACCTGCACCTCCGCCGCGACCTGCGCTTCCTGGCCCGGGGCTTCGCGGTGGAGCGGCGGCGCGGGGAGGCGCGGCGGCCCCCGCGGGAGCGGCTCTGCTTCTACTCGGGACACGCGCTGAACCGCAGCGACTCCTTCGCCTCCCTCAGCACCTGCGCCGGGCTGGTACTGCCACCCCACCCCGCTCCCCTCCTCAGGGCTGGCACCGCCATCCCGCCCCGCTCCCCTCCTCAGGGCTGGCACCGCCATCCCGCCCCGCTCCCCTCCTCAGGGCTGGCACCGCCATCCCGCCCCGCTCCCCTCCTCAGGGCTGGCACCGCCATCCCGCCCCGCTCCCCTCCTCAGGGCTGGCACCGCCATCCCGCCCCGCTCCCCTCCTCAGGGCTGGCACCGCCATCCCGCCCCGCTCCCCTCCTCAGGGCTGGCACCGCCATCCCGCCCCTCTCCCCTTCATGGGTTGCTACTGACAGCCCGATGAGGCGGGATGCCTGTGCTTCACCTGCCCTCAGCGAGGTGACCCTCGCTGTCCCCTCACCTCTCGGGCCCTGCCGAGCACTGCCGCTGGCCCATGGTGGGTGTTCTGCCCACCTTGGCTCTCCACTGTGGAGCTGCCTCAGCCATGCCTGAGGGGCCTCAGGCCCAGCGGTTCCGTTGTGGGTGGGCCGCAAAGCCCGAGGGTGCTGTAGAGGAGTCTCGGTGAAAGGAACACCTTGTGTCACTGTCCCCCAGCCACGGGGCAGGGGATGACTTGGTGCCATCCTGGTTTGATCCTGTGGCAGCTGTGCAGCTGGCTCTTCCCAGGCTCCTGCCATCGGTGTTCACTGAGAGCTGTGGTCTGGGAACCTGCTCCCACTACAAGTGTCAAGGTTTCTCTGTCCGAGGCTGTAGTTTCAGATGGCTCTGCAGGGCCTGGCTCTCCTCTGAGCATCCTGGTGGGAGCAGGTGATCCTGTGTGGGACAGAAAGTTTCTCAGTGGTGAAGGGTGAGGTGCTTAAGACATTGAGTAGTTTGCAATTATTGCTGATAACTTGAAAGTACTTCAGGAAGTCAGTGGGGCATTAGGCAGTGACTCCCAGCAGTGGTCCTGGGAAATGTGCTTGTCAGAACAGACCTGATAATGGATATTTATCCTTAAACCGTAGTGAGAAGCAGTTCACGCTCTGCCCTCGGGGCTCCAGCCTTCGTTCTGGAGCCATCTGAGGGCGCTGTGCCTCAGGATTAAAAAGACCCAACAGAGATGCTGAGGTCTGAGTGGCACTGGAAGTTGAGCTGAGTTCCACCGAGGGAGGCTTAAAACTAATATCTCTAGTCCAAGCCTTAAATCACTAACAGTGCTACGCTTTTGTCACCAGGTGTGTTTTGTTAATCTTGCTGGGCTTCCAAAGCTGGAAAGCACAAACAAGCAGAGGAGGAACCTTTAAAAAAAGAGGAATGTAGTTGTAGGTACAGTAGTAACTGCCTGAGATCAAGGAATGGAGGAGGGGGTAAAAAATCTTGGCAAAATTCCCAGTAGAAAAGCTGAAAAAGAGACAAGACTAGTTAGTTTTTGCTCACTACTCAGCAAAAGTGAACAGCAATATTGCAGTACCTGTTTGTATCACGGCAGTTCTAAGCAGTGGCTAAATTGACATAACTGAGCTGGATCAGCCTGGGATCAGTGTCAAAGCTGCTGGTTTGTGCCATCTCTTGGAGACCAAAGCCCTGTGTGTTAGTGACAGTGTTGGTAAACTCTGCTTGCCTTTGCCTGTGCACCTGGTCCTGCAAGTGCAGAGAGTGGTGTGGGCAGATATGTTGAGAGAGAGATGTTTCTGCATGTTGGGATACTCCTTTCCTATTAGAGGAATCTATTCATCCTCCTCATTCAAATAATCATCCTGATTCAGATAATCACCAGGAATGGGAGAGGGCTAAAAGCAGGTGCATGGTTCATTTCAGTGAGTTGGGTTTATAACACCCTTGTGAGCTCAAAACTAGAGAACAGAAAACTCCAGTGTCTTGAGGATGAGCCTGAACTTAAGATGGATGAAAATAAACTTAAGATGAACCTCATTAATTATTGAAATGGTTTCACTGAAATAATCCATACCACCATATAGACAAACCTTCTTATTCTAGCTAAGTGGACCACAGTTTCTTAAGTCTGTCTTTAAACATGAAATATCTCACATTTTAGGCTGTTTTCACAGTGTTCACAGAGCCTTTTGCAGTGGCCACACTAAACCAGCATACCCATAAGTGAAAGTTGTGCAGTTTTGTGGCAAGACATTTTCTGGGACCAGAGGAATCAAAAGTTTGGCCCAAATTTTCTAGAAAATCTTTAACCTGCCATGAGTTAAACTGAGAGCAGGTGAATTTTTTTTTTGCCTTCTAGTCTGGCAATCTAAAATACTAAGACCATCACTTCTTAAAAGTTCAATTTTTTTTTTTTATTTTTCCATTGCTTCCTTGAGCCCTGTTTGCTGCAGAAGGAATAAGGCTTTGCCTTCAGCAGCAGCTTCACAGGTGGGACATGGGCCAGAACTGCTGGGCTAGAGGAAAGACCTTGGTAGTGGAAACCTTGCAGCCTGTTTGTCCTGGCATTTGTCTTCTGAGCAGTTCTAGTGCTGCAGTGGGGGGTTTCCTGAAAATTCCTGCAGGGGAATGCTCATTGGACTCTAGCTGGGTGATCAGGATATCTCCTTCAGAAAAGCTGGTTGCTAAGAGGTAAGAGTGGGCAGTAATGCTGTGTCCTGATCTATAGCTGGCTCAGGCCTTGCTGTAATCATACTCTCAGCTGTGCCATAAATCATACCAAAAGTGATATAAAATGATCAGGGCAAGTAGAGTTCTAGTAAAAACAAAATCCCTGACACAGTGGCATGAAAACTGAGCTGCAGCCAGACTGAGCAATTACTTCCTGGTGATGATATCGGATTCCCAGTGTGGCATCTGAAGGTTGGGCTCTGGTTTCTAAGCTCTGCTCACAGATGCTGCTGTTAACCAGTGTGTGGCTGCTGTAGTTTCCTGCTTTGGGAAGGGTGGCAGTGCTCTCGGAGCTGTGTGAGGTCAGAGGGAGGTAAGGACTGCTGTACCCTAAGGTCTCATCATTTAGGTAAAGCTAAAGTACCTCATGTGAGGAAGCTCCAGCCCTCCCGTTCCTTGTGACAAGCTGGGAATTCAGCACAGTGGAGGCAGTGTTCCTGGAAAGTGCTGCTGCCTTCCCCTTGGCAGTGCTGTCCTCTGGGGAGTGCAGCTGTGCCAGCCCTGGGATTCTGGCCACAGCTCAGGGCTGCACAGGCTTTCCCTGGTGCTGGGCACTCACAGGCAGTTCTGCAGCCCCTGGGACCATCACTAGAAGACAACAGCCAGTACAGGAACTTTATTTTTTGGAAAGTTCCAGGTCTGTAAAGCCACAGTTGAGTTACTGTCACATGCTGAAGTGCTGGACTGCAGCATCAGCCCCTTACAGCAGGTATAGACTTCTCACGTTTCTTGTACCTACATTTTGGAAACATTTACAGTTTTAAGAGGGTCATGAGTCCATGTTAAAATAAACATTATACTTAGAAATGAAAGGAAACTGTTGAAAACTGTTCAGGAACCAAAAGGTGAAAATCACTGGGATGCATTTAGAGGCAGAGGTTTGATTCTAAATCATTTCTCTTCCATTTTAAAATCCAGAGTCATTGATCTTGGCTTCAGGGTTGCTCTTTGTCTTGTCTCTAAATAAAGTGGTTTGTCCTTCTCAGTTGAAGTACGAGAGGAGTTTGTGCCTCCCTCCTGTTCAGGCTAGTTCATATAACATTTAACATTTTAGCACCCCAGTTTTTTCTCCTTTGAACTTTTTGCATGGAAATGGATGATGCACATTACAAGGGCTCATGGAGTGAGAATGGTGACTTTTCTCTTTGTGGGGCAGAATAGACTAATTGAAACTACACCTTAAGAGATGCACTCTGGATGTTGGAAAAACTTAAATATTTTGTAGTCTCATACAATCTACTCAGACAACAAAAGGGCTTATTTTCTTCCAAGCTTTGTGTACATTTCCCTTTGTTAAACTTCCTGCATCTTCCAGCTTGTTAAAATATTTCTGGATGGTAGGTCTTCATTCTGGTATGTTCTGTTCACTTGGGACCATCATAAACTTTGTGAGGGTGTAAGATGTAGACAAGGACAGATGATAAGAGCATCTATCAGGACTTCTTCCTCTGAGGTCCCACTGATTTCACAGGTGGGTGTGCCTTGCAGGATGTCCTGGTGTGGGTTTGGATCCTGTCTGGAAGGGCAGTGAGGGCAAAGAGAACTGAGTAGCTTGGACTGCAGCCTCCAGGGAATGAGCAGTAACTTCAAGCACTCCTGGTAAAACAGTAAATGCTCTGTCCATGGGAAAAGAGGAGCAAGGATACAGAAGAGGCCACAGTCTGGAAGGTTTAGGCCAGTCTGGTTGTCCAGGGCTGAGTGAGTGATAAAGATGGGCACTTCCCTGATGGTTCATCTTGTGTTATAGGTACCTTAGGTTGGTGAATTGCCCCTCTGGAGGAGTTTGCCCTCCTTCATTCACTGCAGAGGGAGGTGCTGCCTGGTTCAGAGCTGATGCTGCAGCTCGGTGAGCTCCATCCCTGGCCAGTGAAGTGTTTTCTGTGTGCACAAGGGCGGTGCTGCCCTTCAGGTGACTCAGGAGCCTCTGCTGCTGTGGGAAGCAGGGCAGAGCAGGCGTGTGGGGATTATAAGATGATACAATTTCCCCTGAGGAAACCTTCAGCTCCGCTGAACTCTCCTGTCTGGGAGAGGAGCTGTCTGGCATTCATCCATAGCTGGGCCATGAGCTGAAAAGTTAAACCTCTTAAAATTACTCTGCTGGATTTCCTTGTGCTGGGATTTTCTTTCCTCTTCCACAGTGGACAAGAGGGAGAACATGTTGGGGTTTCCTTGTTTAGCAGTGTTGGAGGCCAGGACAGATATTCCTGGGTATGGTCTGCTCTCAGAGTTGAGTGTAAACCTGAAATTACTCTGGAAGAAAACTTAATTTAAAGCTCTTCTTTTCAATTTGCTTGAGTTGCACTTTTAAATAATAACCAACCAAAGCTGAAACATGGTTAATGAGGGTGGGACTAAAACCCACATGAAGTTTATTAAACTGTATTTGTGGGTTGTTTTGTTCTTCACTTTAAACATTAACTTCCTTTTAACTTTGAGGAAATGGTTAAACAACGATTTACAGCGTAACAGTTGAGAAATTGAGAAGGGGATGGAATTTGTCAGATGTTTAAATCTGTTCTCTTTTCAGCGTGTTCGTATGTATGTAACTAATGAACACTTAGGAGCAAGAGAAAAATCTGTTAAAGATTCAGCATTTCACAGATCTCCTTCAAAGATGTTGTGAAAATAAAAAGGGCTGGAAAAACAGTGTAACTGTTGGAGAGTGTTAACATGTGGGAAGGTCAAGAACCATGTGCAGAGAACACGGAGGATTTGGATCCCTCTTCTGAGCAGGTCCTGGAGCTGCTGTAGCTCCACCAGCACTACCAGGGCACAGGGACAGAGCCAAGCCAAGGAAGCAGGATGGGGTCATACAAAGGCTGTGTTACCACTGGCATTTCAGTGACACAGCGTGAGGACCTTCCTCCTTTCCCTGCTGTCATTTAGCCCAAAAAAGCTCCACTGGAAAATGATTTGTAGCAAAAGAGTGAACTACTGGTGGTAAAAGAGTAGAACAACGTGAGCAGGTTGCTTGAGTGACCACTGTGTGTGTGAAACCCTGGATAAGAGCATAGGAATGTTTTGGTGGTGAGCAATGTTGAGCTGACTTCTAAAATAAGGATATGAAATATCCTTAATGTGAAAGATCTTGCCACTGTTAAGCACAGTGGTGAGTGCGGCTGTAGTGGGAAGTGTGGATTATTGTTTGTTTTAATCAACTTGTCAGTTTGCCTGCCTTTGGAGGCTGAAATCATTCCAGCCTTTCTTGTTAGCAGAGCTGCAGGATTCTGTCAGCTGCATGGTCTGGCCATACTAACTGTAAAATTAGTGCAGATGATGGTGAACCCCTGCACTCCTCTGAAATTTTTTGGGTTCCTGTGTCTCAGATTCTCCAGGATGGTGGGGTTGGGCAGCATCTGCTTTTCCCAAAATTCAGCTATCCCAGGATCTGGCACAGCAGCAGGTCCTGGACTCCCACAGGGAGAGAAGGATGGGAGGGAGAATCCCAGCTTTTGATATGCATCTCCCCAAGCAAATGGGAAATGGCAAATCCAAAGCATTTCACTTAATTGGAATGATTTCCAGAGATGTGGGAAAAGTAGCTCCGAGGGTTACATGGTCTTCTGTTTTACTTCCTTATCTTCAAAATCCAAAGCTTTCTGCAGTCCCTCAACTCGTACAGAAAAGAGAAGAAAAGCACAGAGCCTTTGTCCAGGGCTGATGTCTGATCTCTCATGCTGGGATTAGCAAAGGGCAGGATCTGGAGGATTTGAGGGGTGCAAATGAGAAATTAATTTCTTATGGAAAAAGCAAAATAATGACCAGACAGTTCAAATTACAGGGTCCAAAAGATCTTCTCTGGGCCAACAGGTCTGGGGACTTTTCAGAACCCAACTGTCAAGTGTGGGGAAATTTTTAACTCCCCAAGGATACTTTACAGGCCTGATCCTGCAAACCCTGATTGAAACTCTATTTGCCTTGTCAGATTGAGCTTGAGATGTTTCCCAACGTATTCCAGGGTGAAGACTCATGGCTCTTTCTCTCCATAGGTTTCACAATTCCACAGCAAATGTGAAACATAAGTCTTTTCCAGTGGTTTAAATTATTTTTACTCTTGATGCCAGAAAATTGGGATAATGTCGGGTGGTGATGAAACTGACTTCTTCTTACATATTTTTGGCACCAGCTGAAATGGTTGGCAGTCTGTCAGGAGCTCTGGTATGGCTTTTAGTACCATGGCACCAGATTTACAACCCTTCTTCTAAATAATTAAAACCTATATTAAAAAAGGGGGCTGGGGCTACCTCCCAGCAGGAGGATTGGAACAAGGAGGGGAAGTAGTGAAGAGCATCGTAAAGGAGGCTGGAAGAACAAGTCACCAGAGCTTTTACTGTCTCTGAAGCAATTCTTACAAAGCCCAGCTTGTGATTTAAGTGAAAAGGCAGCACTTTGGACACTCCAGGGCAGAGTGGGTCTTGTATACTGGTAAGCATTTTGTAGGTCCTAGGAATAATGTTGGGTTTTCTCTGTAGGTAGGAAGTGCCAAGGCATTTTATCCTTAAGCAATTCCCCTGCTCCAAGAGCATGACCTCTTTTGGAAGGCCCCCAAAGAGGTGTCTCTTGTTTCCTCAGAGACTGATTGTCTCTGCTGTGCTTTGCAGCCATGATCAGTGGAGACACCAAATTTTACAGCTTTATTTTTGTCCAAGTGCTCTTTGGAAATCAGTGACCCTTTCTGAGACACCCTGGTTTCCCCTGAATGCTGTTCAGTTTGTGTGGCTGTCAAGGGAGGAGAGCTCTCATTTCTGCTAGCAGAAATTCCTCTTGCTGGAAATACTGGGCCAAAGGGATTTCCTGGGTGTACGTGAGGACCGAATTTGGCAGGGAGGTGTGGAAATGTACAATATATAGTGTGTATGTAATGTATATTATAAATCATATTAGTACAGTCAGCTGTTGAACATACAGCATTTGGATGTACGTGCAGAGCATTTCTTTGGAGAGCTGCCTGGCTGGCACAGAACGTGGGGAGGGGGGGATCAGAAAAGTCTGGCCCCTCTTTTATGTATAGGGTAGGTGTTGGAGCTCACTGGAAGCACCTTTACCTCTCAGGTGCACAATCCTGGCAGACCAGATGAGCCCTTCTGTTGTTAACAGAAGTTAAATTGGACCTCAAGACTTCTCTCAAGGGGGAAATACATGGCAGAGCTGTGTTTTGAGACTTTTAATTGCAATATAAATAATCACTGGATTAGTACAATGAAAAGTAAGAGCCCCTCATTGTAAATACTCACTTTGTGCAAAGTGTTACAACCTCGGTGTTGATTACTAAACCTGAAGGCTTTGTTAAGTTTTAAGGTGATAACTTTGCTTTCACTCTCTTCTTTTCATGCCAGAAAAGGAGTGGAAAAAGTATAAAAGAACCTTAAAAGCTCTGGGTTGTGAGCAGAGGAGGGCTCTCCTGGGGCAGAAGCTGGCTTCCAAAGGTGTTCTTGCCAGCCCTGGTGTAAGGTCTGGACTTGGTGCAAGGAAGGCAGGGATTTGAGTGCTCTGACCTGGGCTCTGTGGAGTTATTTAGGCAGGGTCTTTGCCTTCCTAGTGTCACTTATTCCAGAGATGGTGGAAAATCCTGAAACTGGGACAGTGCAACAGTCCATTCCTCACTTCACCTCAGAAATCCAACCCATGGAATTGCAGGGAGAGCAGAGCTGACTATGTGGTCCTCAATGTAGTCAGGAAGAGGTATTTGGTCCCAAAAAACTTGGCATGAGTTTTCTCAGTGTTCCTTGTGAGGTTGGTACACACAGAGGCCGCCTGTGTGCAGGCAGTGTCACCTCTGTGCTCTGAGATAGTAAATGTCATTCAATAGCAAGGCAATCCTGGCAGCTGGAGAGGTGATTTTAAAGGGATTTCTGTTAACAGGATTTATTTGTCCTCATGTGAGCTGAGCATCTTGTAAAACACACATATTTGTGGGGCTGTGTCTGGAGGGAGCGGAAGAAGGGAAAGCAAAAGTGCTGACAGGAATCCCCACCTTTCCTTTGTGCAAGTACAGTGCATTGTTTCTAAATAGTGCTCAGTGATACAAAAAATAAATAAGAGAAGCAAATGAAGTTTTTAGTCTGTATCACCCAGGCTGAACACAACCATGACATCATTTCCTCACACTGGAAATGATTGCAGTGAAATGACCTGGGTTTCAGATTGGGCTGGATAGACAAGGCTCAGGTACCAAACTGATGGAGTTTTTTTGTTCTGTTTTGTGGACAGGTTGGCTACATCCAGCTTGGATCAGAGCAGCTGCTGATCCAACCTGTGAATGCATCTGAGACCTCATTCAGTGGGAAGGAGCATTTCATCAGGCGGAGACGATCCACAAAACCCGGCCATCCCACCAAGCCACAGGGCCCTGAGGAGCACTGCAAAGTTGTAGCAGGTGAGCTTGGAGTGGCTTCAGAGAGCAGCCATGGGAATTCTGTTTGTATTTTGTAATTCTGCTGGTTGGGCAGCCATAGCTGGGGAAGGATGGCAAGTGTGAGTGAATCCTGTTGCTTCTTCAGGCAGGAGTCACATCACAGATATGAAGTTGTCAGGGCACGTGCTGTAACACTGGACTTGTAAGGTCATTAATTCTGCTCTAATTTTGCAGTGTGACCACTGCTCAGGGAGGGATTCACTGGACTTTAAGCAAAGGACAGAATGCAGTGTTGATGTGGGCTCTTCCATCTTGCCTTTCCACTGGAGTTGTCCTAAGCAAGCAGAGATAGAATAGTGATCCTCCCATTTTGGAGTGTGGAAAACATCACTTCAGCTATTTTGATATAACTTAATTAATTATAACTTATAATTTGAAGTTTCATCTGTGGAATACAACTCCAGGGATCCAGCTCATAATAGGATAAAGGGATATCTGGAGGTGGAAGATATGCACAGTTTGTCTTTCAAAACAATCTGCTTTCTTTTTCAGCTTCTCATGCCGTCATTCTTAGTTCTGTCTAGCAGAGCACACGATCCATATCAGGGTCAACTGAGCAGACTTTGCATTATTTTATGGTTTTTAATTGCTTTTGTAAGGGCTTGTGTGCATTTGGAGCTATGAAATGTAGTTCAGCAAGATGATTTTTTTTTAACTAGGAGCTTGATTTTTCTATCTGGTGTTTGACTCATCAAACTTAAGTGCTATCTGATAAAATAGTTATTATATCATATATTATAATTTGCTATCATTTTTCAGGAGAAAATGGCCAATTCTGTTCATTAATCATGTCCTGTCTTCTCCCACTTTAAAAGCCAAACAGTCAAATTGCCAGCTGGTATAAACTATTTTTTGGCTTCTTTAGAGCAATTTAATTTTATCCTTTCTCAAATTCTCTCTGGGTGTGTTGCAGAGCAGGTATTTTTTATGAACTTTGTGAACATTTTTCATTAGTTTGCAGTTTCCCTGTATTTTCTGTTCCTTTCATTTTTCTCCTGCCTTCTCCTGGATGGGAGGTTTTCTGGGTGCAGGAGTGAGAATCACTGGTGTGGGAAGAGCTGAGTGCTCAGGGACAAGGGCTGCTGTTGGACATGGAAGGATGTGGCAGCAACAGGAGGCACAAAAAGCTTCTTTGTGGGAATAGCTCCTGAAGGAGCTCACTGGAACAGGCAGCCAGGAAGCTGAAGTTTGCCTGTAAGGCTTTGTATTTCAGTTTTTGTGTTTAATCTGTGCCTGCTTCTAAGCTGCATCCTCCCTGGTAGTGCTGCTGGTAAATCCTGCAGCCAGGACCTTTATTTTCTCCTGCGTGGAGCTGAGCTCTTAATAGTTCAGCAAGTTTATCATTCTCAGGGGTTCAAACTAAGCCAATCTTCTTTCTGATTCTCTGAGGATGAAATCTTGGATCTGGTTACAGTTACAGATCCCTTATGACTCTTTTCAGAGAAAACATCAGAATTCAGCACTGCTCTGATTTCCCAGCCAAGTTCCATAGGTGCTGCAGCCCTGTGGTAACAGAAAATGCATTTCAGAATTCTTACACTGTAAAATGAAACAGCCATTAGCTAAAATCTGAATTGAATCAGAATCAGTCTAGGAAATCAGCCTCACCCTTTGGCCACTGAACCCTTTGGCCTTTTTTCTATGGGCAAGGATGCTCCCTGTCCTTGGCAGACCTGGAATTCCCTCCCTGAGAGGAGGAACTAAAGGAAGGAAATTGGGGAGACACTGGGCAATAATTACACAGGATCACAAAGGGAAATTGGAGCTGAGTGAGCATGAAGATACTAAAAGAAGATACTGAAAAAAGAGTATTTCCATTGGCACCTCATCCTTCCTGAAGGCTTCTGGGGACCCACTGCTACAGCTGGGAACAGAATTCCCATCCCCTGGGTGCTGATTCCTTCTGCTGTGCTAAGAAGGGAGCCAAGCCCCTGCAGTGCTGCTTGGCAGTAGCCCTGTCCTGAAATAATGCAGTTGGTTGTGGGCTTTCCCACTTAAAGACAGACCCCTGGATATTTGTCATTGTTGAGGGACACAAATGTAACTCATGGTTGTTAATAGGCTCAGCACCTTAACGACCTAATTGCCTCCTGTCTGCTTTGGATTAACTTTTGTGCTCAAGGAGTTTAGAAACAAAAAAAATTCATCCTGTCTGACACAAAAAAGGTCTATTTCTAATAAAAAGTGTGTAGGTGACCATCTAGGGGTGTGCTTCCAGAGTGTCTCCTGGGAAAAGGTCTCCTTACAGTGATACTCACCAACATGGACTGGTCAGATTTGTACTAGAGGTTGTTTTCCACTGGCTTAAAATTTGGCTCACCCAGGCTGAAACTTGGCAGGAAAGGTTGGAGGTTGTAAATACATGGGGATATTTCTATGCCAGACATCTTAGATACAAACCCTGTATTGTGGAATGACATAGACAGAAAAAGACAGGTCTGTGTAAATACAGTATAAAATGAGTATTTTTCAAGGGCTCAGAGCTGCCATGCTTGGGTGTTTTCCAATCCTGTACTGCTGTTCTTGTATTTTCTGAATATACAAGAACCACCTCTACATGTATTCTCTTCTTAAAATTCTATAATTCAGAGGTAGCTTGCATAATCTGGGGTTATTTGGGAATCAAAGCACAAAACATCAGCTGAATTTTTAATGCTAACTATTGATCACATCATAAAAATTTAAACAGGGCTAAATTGCTCAGTGGCAAATTTCCTGTGATATATGAACTTGATAAACAACGGTTCTTGGTGATGTAATGTGTGAGTATTTGGAGGAGGAGCAGGAAAGCACTTTAAGAAAGCAAAATTAACTTAATTAGGAAGTGCTGCTTAGGGGGTCAGAGAGCACAGCTTTCCATTGGCCCCATGTTCCACCTAGAAATGTGGTGCTCTCCCTGCAGACCCCAGCCTTGGGAGAGGGAAAGTGGCTTGGGGCCAGGTAATGCCATCAGGCTGGTTTGATAAGGGGTGGTTAAAATCTCTTAAAACAACTCCTTTAGTCTGAGTGGTGTTACATGTCCTGCAGCACTCAAAATTATTTTTAGGTCTGCAGGAGAACTTTGTGGGAGCCAAATTTCTCCTGGAATAATCTGTATAAGAGGATTAATCTGGCTGTAGTCAAGAATGGGAAAGTACTTAAGGTTTTGCATGACTGGATCCTTGAGATTTGAACCTGAAAGTGTCTACTAATGGGTTAAAAAAAGTCCCAGGGCTGATGTTTTAGTTCCTTTGTTTAAATTCCAAAGTGCTCCAGCAGCAAAGGAGGGATCCCATCACCATGGGCCAGGTGCTATTGTTAGTCATATGATATGTGAATATGTTTTATTTTTATCACCTGTCATCCAGCGAGAGAGAGAGTTGAAGTCACAATGCACATTTCTGCTCAGGCATGAACATGAGCCCCTGTGAGGCAAACAGAAAACCTATTAAAAGGTTTCCAGGTGCACATGCAATGAGGGGGAAGGAAGGGAAGGTTGGGTTTCACTTGCTCTGGAGCAGGGAGTCTTGAGGAACATGGGAAATAGCTTCACACCAGTGATGTGAAACACTTCATCTCTGGACACTGGGCAGCATCTGCACAAACCTCCTGTCACACCCTGCTCTCATTGTAAAGACAGGCTCTGACAACATTCTTGTCAAAGGTCCTGGAGAAGTGTTTTTTGCTATGGAAAGAGTGGAGTCAAAGGGAGTTTTGTTTGCGGGTTTTAATACATACAAGTAAGAATTTCCCTGCAGAAGAACCAGGCAGGAGAGAAGGATCTCTTCTAAGGCATCATGCATGATTTTTGCAGTGCCCAACCTCTGAGATAGAGCTTCTTTCATTGTCCTGTCTCTGTGACCTTGTGACATACAATAAAGCTGTTTCCATGTGACAATATCTACCACAGATTCAGCTGCAGTAAATGGATTATTTCTTTTTTAACTATCATGGAAAAACAGTAGGTTAACTATTTACTGAGATTTGGACACATATTTTGCATGTTCCTTTGCCATCAGAGTCTGTGGATGGAAAAAAAAATCAGTTTTTCTTGATTTTGAGAAAATATCAATGCTCAAGACAGAATCAAACCATGTTGTGAAAGCATAGGAATCTCCTCTAACCATGTCATAAAACTTTCTGTTTCTTTGGGAAAAGTAAATTCTGTTACAACTTCTCCAAAAGTCTCCAGTGATATATTAAAGTCTCCTTACATAGAAAGGATTTGATGAAAATACAGTCCAGGAGCATGAGAGAGAGCAGCTTGTCTTTGGAGGGAAGGTTGTTATTTCATGTTTATGATATAGACCTCATAAATTACTCTTAAATGTGGGTTTGCTTTAAACCCTTTTGTCAGTTTAAATGAACCAGTTTTTCCTTTAATGCAAATGTGCTGCACATACAGTGAAATAACAGGAAGATCAATATTTTAATTCACAAAATAACAACGTGTTGCTTTTCTGCACTTTGTTACTTTGCAACCTGTTTTAACAATTTATCTAAGCTGGTAATAATTTAGAGTAAGTGCTGGTCTACAGGTATCAAATGTAGGGAATGCTTTCCCTGAACAGGTATAAATCTTAAACACATGTTACTGCTACGTTGCATTTCCCCATCTTTAATCATTGTCTCTTAGCTGTGTTTTCTCTGCAGGTTTGACTTGGCCTGAAAGAGCAGTTGTTATGGCCAAAAACATGTGCACTAAAAATAGAGAGATGTAATGCAACCTGTATTAGTCCATATTAGGAAGCAGCTGTTGGAGAATTAAAGCAGGATTTCAACAATGGGCTCCACAGAAGATGTAATGTGATTAAGTGTTTGCAAGCACAGAAGGATTCCCTGTATCAGGAACTCAGCACTTTGCCCATGGGAGTGTGTCTCACTTCTGTGGATAAATCCCTTGGTTTTTCCAGGTCCCTTCTCTTCCAAATGGGGAGTGTGGGTTTTTCCCTGCAAGCCTGTGATTGTTTCCTCATGCAGCCTCCTGCAGCAGTCTGATGTTCAGAAGTGTCCTTTTCCATGACATGTGGCAAGTGAGGCTTTACTGCAGGTCTGTCCTCATAATTCACACTGATTCTCTCAGTGTGGATCATGAGGAGTGTGAGGGACTCCAGGTTTTTCTTCCTCTGCTGTCAAGGTGAAAAAGGGACATAAAAAGAAAGTGTAAATATGTATTCATGTATGATGGATTTTTTCCCCTTCCAGAGCAGCTGTGCTCCTCCTTTGCTTGGTTCCTGATAAAGCTGAGTGCTGGTTTCCATTGGAACCCAGTGAAATGCAGCCTGGCAGGTGGTGATGAGCTCAATTGTCACTGTTCTCTGTCCTTGTCTAGGGACGTTCATGGGTGTTCCATGGTCATTCTGGTTAGAAAAGCAGAGAGATGCTTCCTGGACTAAGGCAGATTGCTCAACTTTTAGGTGTCTTTGCCTCTTCCATGTTATTACTGTCCATAGCTCAAGCTATGCTCACTGAACCTGCTCCTGTACCACTAAATTGTTTTATTTATCTGTCGTGAGTCCTTTTTTGTGCCACCAGAAAAGTGTCCTTTCCATGGGAGATGGGTGTACATAACCCAGGAGGTGAGAATCTTTGAATCCTGGTGACAAATGGAGCCATTGAGCAGAGATCACAGTGCTTATCCTGTCCTGCCTCACAGACCTGCCATTAAAACAAAGTCCTGATGAGTTGTGTTGATGACTGAGTTTGTTTTGTAGAAGAATAAGGTTTTAACTGATGTGTCCAAGCCACAGACTAACTTGGATAACAATCCTTGCAGTAAAATCTCAGTGGTGTTTTGAGATGCAGCTCAGAGTTCATGACTTCTGTCTCAAGTTCTTGTTTGCTGCTGTGCCAGAGAAATAGTCATGAACTTGTGATTTGGTATGAAAGTGGCTGTTTGGGAGAAAAAAAATAAACAAAAAAACCCCAAAGCAAAACAAAACCATTTTTGGGAGGTGAATTATGGAATAATGGATCATTTTGCTCTGCGGTAATTTTTCCTAGCAGTTGATCCCTGATTTTGTCCTCCATTCCAGTCAGAGAGAAATTGGAGATGGAGTTTTGTAGGACTGGGCATTAAAAATGAGAGGACAGCTCTCAGTCTGTAATCAGCTGTTCTTTCAATGCGCAACCATTTGTAATTCCTGAACTTCAGGCAATCCACTGGCATCACCTAGCTGTGAATCTGAAATTCCAGGGTTTTTGGTGGAGAAATAACAGGCCAGGACGCAGAGATAATTTCTGTGCAGTATCCTGGCAGAGGCAAAGGGGCTCCATGTCTGGGGTTAATCATCTTTTGAGGAGTGCTTCTGTCCTGCTGCTGGTACCAGGGACATTTTGTGGCATCCTGTCCCTCTGATAATTCAGCAGTGACAGAGGGTTTTAGGTTGAGTACTAAGAATACACCTCAATTACTCCCTTTTTTTAATTTCTAGGCTTGGTTTGTGTGCAGGATCTCCCTTTTTTTTTCTGTTTTGCTTTGGAGAGGTGATGATTTTTACTTTTAGGTAAAGCTAATAAAACCTGTCTAATGTGAGTACCAGCCAGAGGTTCTCTGAAAACTCCTGGGGCTTAGGGAGAATTAATTTTAGCTGTTTGTCATTGCCCCACTTGGATACCCTCTCTTACTTTTTGTGCTGCTGAAGTAACAGAACATTGTAAAACAGAGCTTGCCCTCCATCAAGGTTATGAGGAGATGTTAAAGGGATCGTGGGAGGAGGGAAGGGAGCAAAGGGCTCCTGAGGAAGAGCTGGAGAGGGTTTTTAAGGCAGCAATAGAAAAGAACTTGTAAGGAGAAACCTGACCTTGCAGAAAGGATTCAGCAGTGTAACTTTTATTTGTGGCTTTTGTTGAACAGCATCCAGAAACTGTCAGTGGGTTTAACAAGAATGAGGTAGCTAAAATTACAAAGGGAAAGATTAGGCAGGAAAACACAGTGGAAGGCTGTAGGAGAAGAGGTTGCTTTTAGATGAGTCTGGGAAATACAGTTGGAAGGGAGGTAGGAGGAACAGGAAAGGACTCTGCACTTACAGCAAGAATCTGCCAAAAGCCAGACAGTGCTAGACAGTGCTTTTGGTGTGTAATAGGAAAAGGTCATTTGGGGCGGTTGCTCTGGAATTGCACATCTGTTGAGTTGCCATAAAAAGCACTGAACATCAGGAGTTTTCTACAGAGGCCTCAGAGGAGCCTTGTTGTGCTTCTGATCACAGTGGGGACTCTGGTTCTTCCCATTCTGAGGGAGACTTCAAAGACTGCAGGATGTGGTATGATCATGTGGCTTTGAAGGTGATGAGCCAGGGAAGGGTAAATGAAAGTCATCTAATGAACTTGTGCAGTGTCACAGCAGTTTTTTGCTGAGGATCTGGGGATGTCTCACCCTTCTCCCTTTGCCTCACAGTCCTGGGTTCTGTGGATTTTTTGGCCCAATAGACTGTGTAACATACTGTCAGAGTGACTGGCCAAAGAGTAATATCCCCTGTGCCCAGTCACCTGCAGCATGTACATGCTGTGTTGTAGATTGACTGTTTCAGCTCATATTTCATACAAAATTCTCTGACCTCTTAAGCAGGGAACACCTGACTCCTAAAATCATGTGCTGTGTGCTCCCTGCAGTGTAAACTCTTCTGATAGCTCCTGCCCATGGTTTATGGCCTCTTATGCCTTCACACTAACACTTAAACATCTGCACCACAAAATTTGTAACATCAGTTTGTTCAAATAAAGAATCCACCAAGCATTTAATCCTTGTTTTAATGGCTGATGTTTATTTTAGTTCAGGATTTCGTGTACTCATGGAGGGATTCTGTGCCTATGGTCCATAAATCTTGCAGGGCAAGAATGAGACTTCTCTGTGCTGGCTTGTTTCTGAAGTGAGGCTCTAGAGATGGGGTATTTTTGTTTTTGCATACCTCCATAAAGCTGGCTCACTTTCAGGTATGAGCTGCAAGTGCACTGAATGAGGATTTTTCCTGCTGGTTTTGGATTGTCCTCTTCATCAAACATCTGTGATACAGGACATGTGCATTTCCTTTCTCTTTTTTATGCTTCATCCATGCAAATGCCTTGTTTTCTTCATGTGCTTGATTATTCTGGAAAATTATTTGCATTTGTGGTAGGCAGGAGGATGCAAAGAGAGACTGAAAGTGGACAGGAAGGATAAAATAATTCACCCTATGGAGGAACTACAAATTTGAAAAACCTCTCCTTTTTTAAGTAGCTGGTGTTGTGGTGCCTGTTCTGGAGGGTTCAACAGTGACCACCTGAGCTCTTTGTGAGCTCCCTTGAGTCCTGTTGCCTGTTTTAAGTGCAGGTAAATTTACACTTGGACAGTGTGAAGGTGAGGGTAAGAGCAAGAATCTGGATTCCCCTGTCAGATCACTCTGGCTGCATTTCCATGCAGCCTGTGGGGTGCTGCTTTTCCACACACATCCTCTAATCCCAGCCCCTCGGTGGAAAGCAGCCAGTCCACAGGAGGAAAGGGGGCCAGAGGCTGTGTGTGAACCAAGACTGCCCAGCCCTTTGCCAGGAGTTCCTTTAGGCTGCTGCTCTCCAAAAGTCACACCTTGCAGAGTTTTGTTCAGCTGCAAAGAGGTGCCAATTCCTTCATCTGCCTCTGGAGGAGGGACCACACTGGCAAATGACCATGGCATGACCTCTTCTCCCCCGACTGCTAGCAGTGTGCGTTCCTCCTCTGATACAAATGTCTTCTTTTCCACCAAAAAAGAGATTTTTAAAGTGAAAATCCAGAGACCTCTAATTTTTTCCTTCCACTTAAACTTTTTTACACAGCTCATTCAATGCCAAGCTGAGACTTAGTTGAATCTAGGCTTAGCTCCCCCATAACAGCAACTTCTCTACAGGTAAGAGATTTATACCACCTAGAAACATTTGTTAGGGGATTGCCAAAATAAGAATCTGATGGGGAAATGCTGCTGTTTTCAGGAAGGTTCTGATTGATAGCAGTAAAATGTCAATGTTTTTATTAAAATAATTCATATTATTTTCTTTTATCTTTGATTTCTTCTTGGTATTTAAACGATAATGTTGAGGACCTGCAGCTAAAGATGTGCTGCTGTGCAGAGGGAGGGATGGGAAATGAATGGAATGAGGAATAAAATAAAACACAAATATGTGAGCTGCTCCACGGGAGTTTGAAGTCATCTCCATCTCACAGTTGGCAAATCAAAGGTGCAAACAACTCTCCTTCTTTCTTGTATAGTCAATTTTTTTAATTTTATTTTTATGATAGAGATCCTCTGCTCTGTAGCAGCTTTTCTATGATTGTACAGCTTTTCTGTAGCTATCCTGCAGCTCATGTGAAAACAGCCCTGGAAACTTGGTTGTTTTCATCTTTGCTGCTGGCATGTAGCTTCCATTATTTATGATCACCTCACATTTTCATTTTTTTTTTCTTGTCCATAGACTTCTGTCTGTCTCTCTCAACCCAGGGGGATATTTCCAAACTCTCTAAAAAAAAAAAATCAAATCAAATTTCATGGTTGTTTTCTCAGTTTAAAATATGTACCAAGTGTTGACAGTTGATGCCTTGGGCAGAAAAGCACGTGCAGAGTTGTACTGGATGACTACAAGAAGACTGGGAATGAGGAGATGGGATGGACGTGTGGAAATGTGCTTATTGACAAGGCAGAAAATGCATGAATGGGTGAAGGCAGGGAGTCCATTTCAGGTGGGCTTTGAGGGGCTTGCAGCTGATGGAGTTTGTCACCCTGAGTGCAGGAGGGTCAGTCAGGGAAAACTGATGATCTGGGAAAGAAGTGAAATTCAGACTGAATTATGTCAGGGAGCTGGTAAACAGGCTGTGGAAAATCAGGATCAGTGAACACCAGCTCAGCTCTGGCTGCTGCTTTGCTCAGAGAGGGTCTCAGGTTAAATCTAGAGAAAATTAAAAAGTGATTCTCTGCTCTAGGGAATGAGCAGCACATGTTGTGTGACATAAGAGGGATTTGTCTGATCATCCATTAGGAACTGTCCCATGTCAGTTTTGCACTGAATGTTGTGTTTGTGCTGTTTCAGAACTTGTGTGTTCTGTTCCCTTTTCCACTGGAAAAAATAGTAATAGCAGTGTCAGTATCTTATCTATAGTATATCACAGGCTGAACAGTAGGCAGAGATAATTTCAGTGAATCTTAGAAGTTTGCTTCTTATTGCAAGAATAAATTTGTTTTAATTATTTCATTAGCTTCTTTATTTTTACAATTGAAAGCATGAACACAATTTTGTGGCTGCAGTGAAGTGAGCAGGTTTGAATTAATATCTGAACTTAATTTCTCCTTTGGTCATGCCTCAGATGCTTTGCACATCACCTTTCAGCTTAGAAGAAGACAATATTAATACATCAGTCCTTTAGTTGGGAGGAAGGGAGGTTTAACTTATCTGAAACATTTTGATTTGAATTACTAAATTTTTTACTTTTTCTTGAACTTTTTTTCCAATCCACTTCCCTCTTTTCACATCATCTGCTGCTCTCTGCACCCAGAGGCACAGATGTGCCTGCAATGGAACCTCTTGGTGGCTTCTTTAACCAGCCAAGAACACTTTAAAGGTTGTTACAATCCAAATACGCATGACAATGTTCGTTGAAAAGGCTGGGAGTGTTTTATTATGATCTGCCAGCCTTAAAAGGTATTTTGACTTTCCAGAAAAGAAGAGACAGAAAAAAGTGAAGTCCACGAGTGACTGGCGGGAGAGGAGGAACGCGATTCGCCTCACCAGCGAGTACACGGTGGAGACACTGGTGGTGGCAGATGCTGACATGGTGCAGTACCACGGAGCAGAGGCTGCCCAGAGGTTCATCCTCACAGTTATGAATATGGTAAGTAGGCACTTTACTCTCAAAAGAGGAAACAAGAGTAAGCAGGACATATCCAGGATAGGGTAAAGCTGACTTGACAGCAGAAAGAAACCAAGAACTGTTTTGACCTTTGGATACAAGAAAAGGTTTTGGTTTTCTTGTGTTATGTGCCTCTTCTCCATGTGTGTTATTCCTGGTATTTGCCACAATAAAAACCCATTTTTAAAAACTGAAAATTCAAGTTTTCACTTAGGAAACAGTTGCTCAGGAGTGGTGTTTTCGACCAGGCTTTTGGTGCTGCTGTGGTTTACCTTGGAGGAGGGTAATCCACAGTGGACAGATGGTCTTGTCTGACATGTTTCTTGGGTTTCTAAAGATTCCAATGTTTGAATGGAACACCTGTTTTACAAGAGATATGGGTCATTGTTATAGGCAGTTAAAGCTAGCAGTCATATTGATTTCTAGCAGAAGAACTGGCTTTAAGTCCAAAATGTTTTTTATCTCTGATTTTTACACAATGAAAATGGCTACTTCCCTTGATGTAGAAAATGTGGCAAACTTACCATCAAATTTCTGGCTGATCCCACTTTTTTCACCCCAGGACCTCTAGGGCTGCCCGAAGTGGTGCTGATCATACCTATGAGTAGTTGATGGAGTTGGGCTTAAAAATCATTCTAGAAATCCTAAGGATATCTTTTGGGAGTGAGTGGAACCTTTGAAAATCGCAGGCTCATGGGAAGTGTGGATGTTAATTTGTGTCCCTGTAGTGGTGCCTTCTGTCTCAGCTGATAAGGGAACACAAAGCCTCCCACAGGGAATGCTCACTCAGTTGTTGGCAGTGCCAGTAAGGAGGTAATGGCTAAATTGGATAGAGACATGGAGAACTCTGCTCAGAGGCTACAGGGGTCCTTGCAGAGGCATTTGCCGAAGAAGGTCTTGGAGGAAGCTCATAGTCCTTTGCCCATGCTATTGTAATGTCCAGGAACAGCTCATTCTCCTCACTGTGCCTCTGTCGGTGTTTATGAGCAGCAAATTGGCTTGGGAAAAAAATAGCAGTTCTGAACAGTAATTGCCTGGTCATGCTTCCCAGTGAAGAGATGGATGCTCAGCATAGACCAGCTATGAAAAAACAGCTTTTTAAGAGGTCTTGTGTTCCTTCATCAAGCACTGGTGTGAGGGAGCCCTCCTGGAGGTTGATGGAGTAGGGAGTTTGATTAGTCTTTTCTATTAATGAGCTGCTTTTCTGTGTCCCTTCCTCTGCCTTTTATTTTGCCTCCCAGTGTGCTCTGACATTTGTCATTTGGTGGGGCTCCACCATGGCTCTGCAGTTACTTCTGATGATCCTCATGCCAACAAGTCAATTATTTCATTGTGGGCATTGGGGATCTCTGTATTGTGCAGCTTTTTTAGCCAGTGAAACTTGTTAGGGATGAACACACCGATGGAC
The DNA here is from genome assembly GCF_971803275.1 of Cyanistes caeruleus. Taxonomy (NCBI): domain Eukaryota; kingdom Metazoa; phylum Chordata; class Aves; order Passeriformes; family Paridae; genus Cyanistes; species Cyanistes caeruleus. Next base: position 3,228,833 of record NC_141713.1, read on the forward strand.
CAAGTCTTAAACAAAAGATGGCTGTGGATCTTTGAATCCTGTTGTCTGTCCAGGATAAGGAACTGCAAAACATCTCAGCAGCATCAGCTTGCCAGGTGTGAATAAATTCGTGTGGGAAGATGCTCATAGATGGGCTGGGTTCTCTAAACCCATTTATTAAGAAAATATTGAAGGTTAGTTTCCAATGGATTAGGCTGATGGGCTTTTAAGCTTGGTTCTGATGCTGTAGTGTGAGCTCACCCCTTTATTAGACACTGGAGAGAGCACATGGAAGAGGACTCTTGGATGAGGAACACATTCATGTGACATCTCCTCAGGTGCAAGGTCCAGCTGAAATACTTCCCACTGTTAAGTCATTGCTCCTGGGGGCTCACTCGTGTGAGTTTTTTCTGATGTCTGATAGGATTTGAATTCATGTTTCAGCTTTTCAGCCTTCAGAGCAGCAGTGGGAGAGTCTCTCCCTTGGCCACCTACATTCCCACGCTCTTAGGAACATTTTTCAGGCCTCTGAAGGAAGCTGCTTGAGAGTGACTGGCAAGACCAAAAAATAGTGAGGAATAATAATAGGCAAACACATAGATGGCATCATTGCATAAATCCTTTATTTTGTAGCAATAAAACCAGGTGAAATTCAGGGAAATCAAAGGGAATTTCAATGTTACATTTGTGCAATGAAAGCTGACCTTCATCCCAGGAAAAGAAGCTGAAGGATAGTTCAGAAAAACGTATTTCAGAGATAATCATGTAGTTTGTGGAGGCCTTAGCCAAACTCTTGACTGCTTGGGATCTTTGTTTCTTTCCTCGCTGTCAGCCTTGAGTGACTGTTAGCTGGGGGAGAGGATTTGCCCCATGATATTAGGCAGTGCTTATTCAGCTATACTGCAGGATGGCAGGCTGCCTCTAAAAGAAACCAGAATGTTAATTTTGGCTTGGATGCTTGCATTTAAGCAAATAGAACATTACTGGTCAGGGGTATATTAACTTAACTCCTCTCTGTAAGCCATTACGTTTACTGTCAAACCACAAAACAAGCATTAAGAGGTCTTATTAATGAATTTTATATTTATAGACATTTTAAATAAAGTGATCTGCCTTAAAGTATTTAATATCTATTTATGTTACAAGAATTTCTGAAGGGGAAAAAAGTTAGCATTACAAAATACAAGTTTATTGCTCCCTTGGTAAATGAGAGTCTTAGAGAAAAAAACCCACCACCCTCTACTAGAATAACAGCTAAAAAACACAGCAAACCCATTTTGGAACCCAGAAATAACAGGTAGCACTTTCATGTAGCAAATGTAGTGTTTTTAATGTTGTTCTGTAGTCCCATCCCCCTGAAAAGAGAATAGATTCATGTTAGAAGTACTTGCTTTTTGTGAATGTCACTGTAGAGGTGCAGACTCTTCCATTTACTAAACTAATACTTGAAATTATAAGACAGATTTTTCCAAGATCATGGAAGAATTTCCCTCTAAGGTGCTCTGTAATGTATGAGTAGGAACAAGCACTGCTCCAGGGGTTTGAGTTGGCTTTTTTTAAGTCACCACTGCTAAAAAGAAATCTTTTCTTGCTTTCTGGCAAGGTGTTTGATTCAGCAGGATTTTCCAAACAGGTGATAAAGTTGTTGTCAAATGCCACCATGCACAGCTGCAGCCTTAGCAAGGCAGTGAGTCTGTGGGCATGAGGAATGGAAGAACTTGGACAGGGAGAAATACCAGTGGAGCTGTGGAAATGCAAAACCACCTAATTAAATATAGGTGCTGATCTCTTTTTCTAAGTTCAACTCCCTTGTTATTGAGCTTTGTTGCAGTGTTTGCATTCCAGTTCTTGTCTCACCTTTGGCCTGAGAGCATCTCCTGTTCATGTCCTCCTTCTGTAGTCACCAGTGTTTAGAACTTCCTCTGAACTCCAAACCCAAGTGCCTTTGTGGTAAACTGAGCTTTAAAACATATCTACTTTCTCACCCATTCTGTTAGTCTGTAGCTGGCAACTAATTTCTCCGTGCATTTCTTCCACGTGGAGCTGTTAGGATGGATGTTTGGTTCTTGCAGGAGTTTTATGCTTTTGTTTGCTCTTGTGGTTGCTTTTAATCTGAAAGTGACCAGTAAAGGAAAGAGGAGATTCTAGGAGCTGCACTGGTCCCTGCTGTGTCTGGTTCTCATGGTTTAGTTTTTCAGCTTTCCAGAGAGAATTGATTCAAATGGTTCTGGAGGAAACTGCTTCAAATGGTGATAAATGAGGATGAGACCCTTTGGAAAGTCCTGTCCATGGCTGTTGTGTTACTGAGGATGAGGAGTGACTGTTTCCAGCCAGGCCCTGAACAGTGAGTTGTGGATGTTGGCTCCTTGCAGAGTGCAGAGCTGACTTTGCAAACCATGTCCCACCCAGACTGACCCTCTGAGCATTTAGACAGAGACGTCTGAGTTTCTGAATTTCCAAGACCACAACACAGTCATTTAACAGCTGCTTTCTATGGGTTTGAAAACCTAAAAAAAATTGTTGGGTTGGTTTGGGTTTGTTTGGTTTTTTTTTGTCCCCCCAGTGTACTTTTTTGGGTTTTGCAATAAATTACAACTGTGGCTTGGTTTAGAGCTTGCCTTTTTCTCTGAGAGTGCAGCATGGAAGGAGAGTTTCTGCAGTGTGTGTCAGTTCTCCTGCAGCTGTTGCTAAGCCATGCGATTACTGTGGAAGCTCTTTGCAGCAGCAAGCAGGAACTTGAAGTTAGTGATCTTTTGGATGTCATTAAGAGGGAAAATTCTTATGTTATTCTTTAGGAATGATACTGTTTTACTCTCTGAAGCCTGATTTTATGCTCCACAGATTGTTTTTCATTTTGGATTTCCCCTGTGAGGGTTTTTTTAATGTTAAAAAAGCAGATAAAATCATTTTTATCATGCTTGCACTGATGGATATATATGTCTGTGCTCTTGGGGGCTGGCACATAAAGGCTCCAGAGCTGCCACTGATAATCAGCTTCCTTACCCTGGTCTGCAATTTTCATGATGGGAACAGGGATATAAGGGAACATAAGGGAAAAGGATCTGAGTGTTTCATCACTGTCTACAGATTTCTCTTTTTGCTCCAGCGGCCCCAGGAGAAGAAGTTATGTCAACTGTATCTTATAAAGAGCTATGAATATGTTCTTTTTCATAATGTTTAAAGGAGTAATTTGAAAGCTTGGCTTTAGGTGGGTGTTAGAAATCCTATAGCACTTTTCAAAACAAGAGAAAGACAACCTCAGTAACCTGACTAAGGCTTCTGCTGTCCAAACCTCATCCAGCAGCCAAGGCAATGGGAAGGCTTCTGCTTGAATGCAGTGCTTAGGGAAGAAAAAAAGGGGGGAAAAAAAAAGTCAATTTATCCTCAGGGTTGCTGTTCTGAACTCCAAAACATCTGAAACACACACGTCTCCCTCCCACCATCCACCTGCAGAGGAAGCTCTTGAGAATTTAAAAAAAAAAAATTAGAATTATGTCGTGTAGTTCCTCTCTCAGCCCAATTCCTTATGTCTGTGTTTGCTTTGTGCGTGCTGGGGCAGGCCTGCTCAGCTTATGCCAAAACTGCATTTGTTCTGCCCCTTCCATGTCAGAGCTGTGAGGAGAAAGAGAGGCAGAAGGAATGCAAACAGAGAAGGATGGTCCAGCTTTCAAGCTTTCCTGTTTTCTTTAGGGTATTTTGTACAGTAAAGATCTGTCAGATAAATGCAGATGAAGGAGGAGATGCCAGAGACAGGCTTTATTCTTGTTCTACTGCACTTCCCTTTCCATTTTTTCTTGCTGTTTTGTAGAGTTCTTTACCATGTCTCCTGTTTTTAGAGCTCAGTCTTTTGATGCCTCCTCACAGAGAAGTCAATACTTCAAATACTTCAAACAGAGATGTTCACCTGCAGCAGGGCACCCACAACACTTCAGTCACACTGACCACTTTTCCCTTCCCTTCAGTTCCTCCCAGTGATCCAGAACCTCCATTTCTTTTCCATCCAAGCTGCTTTCTGCCACTTCTGGTGATGTCCTAAACAAGTACCCTTTGCATTTGGTTCCATGGCAGAGTTTCATGCAGCTGACACTTCTGTTCCCAGCTGCCTTATTTTATTAAAAGGTTCTAAACCACCCAAATATTTTCACTTTTCCCCTGTTGGAAGTATTCACAGCAGCCTGAAGGGTGTGATGCAATTGCAGGCTTGAGGAAGGGTGGCCCATGGTGTTGGGAGTGGGCAGGGAGGTGTCTGTGAGTCAGTCTCTCTGTCCATGCAGCAGGAAATCTTGAGAACATCTGCAGTGGGAAATCCCATTCCTCATCCCCTGGTACCAGTTATCCCAACCACCTCACTTGGCATGTGCTGCTGGTGGACATTTGGATGTGGTGTTGAGCAGCTTGGACACGCCGAGTCTCTGGGGTTTGGTTTTCTTGTTGGCTGGGTGAGAAAGGCACAAATTTGTTGCTGCCATGATGGAATTCCATTCTTAGCAGGAAAGACCTGTATTTGAATTATTTTATTTTAAATTCAGCTGGATTCTGTGATGCTTCCTTTGGACACAGCCTACCTGGTTTAACTCCAGCTGGGAACAGCCTGAGCTGTATCAGGCTCATCTTTTTTTTATCAAGTCATTTAAAAGTCTGTTTGCCTTCTCCATTGGATTCCTTCTAGCCTTAAAGCCCATGATCTGAGAGAAGTTTCCCTCTGTAAGGACAGTGTGTGGGTGAGCTGGTGGTGGGGCTGAGACCCAGAACTGCCCCGTGCCAGACACAGATGGTCCCAGCCTTCACCACAGGGCACAGCAGAGCCTGTCAGGAGAGCTCGGGGTGCCTCTGTGAAAACGTCTTCAAAAGAGGGAGGAAAAGCTGAATACTGGAAAAAAGTGGGGAAAAAATCCATGTGAGCACCCAGGTCAGAGCAGGGGGATGAGGAAGAAGCTCCAGGTGCTGGAGCAGAGGTTGCCATCCAGCCTGTGGGGAAACCAGGGCAGGAGGCTGTTCCCAACACTGTGACCTGAACAGAGGAGCTGTGCTGGAGCAGGCTCTTCTGATGGGAACTGCAGCCCATGGAGAGGATCCATACTGAAACAGGGAAAAAGTGTGAGGAGGGAGCCCAGAGAGACCTGTTCCAGGCTGAGGACAGTTCCCATTCCCCATCCAACTGCATGGAGGGGGAAGGAGTCATGAATGCAGGAGTAAGGATGAAGTGGGGGAAGTGTTTTAATTTATCTTTTTTTTCTCTGCATACAAATTATTTTAATTGACAAATTAAATTTTCTCCCAGTCAAGTGTTGGCTGTAACTGTTAAATGATCTCCTTCTCAGAGGGAAAGGCTAATGCTTCTTCTAGGCAATACAAACTGCCATCAGTCTGGGGCTCCTTTGGGCTTCATTTAAGAAAATAAGCAAACAAAGCTTGAATAAACAAGCAAAGTGGAGCCTCTTGTGCTCCCAGTGACTTTTTTTTTTTTTTGGTTTAGTATCCAATTGCTGCTGATTGAGCTCTTCTGAGATCACTGGTTGATGGGAATAAAAGTGTAGTCAGAGTTATCCTTAGGACAGAGAATACAAGAGAAAGGAGGAAGGGCTGGCAGCTTTCAAGATGACATCCTGAACTCCAGCAGCTGGTGCTTAGTGGGCAAGTTTTGCCAGGGAAAACAGCCTTTGGAAGTCAGTGGTGTTTGGATATGTCCATGCTGGAGGCAGCTGCACTGCTCTGATGGGAAGCCAAGCACCAGCACCCACCAGGCTCAGTGATAAGGACCTGTTTGCTGGATTTATTCTCATTTCATGAGTGGGAACTTCATGGGATGGCCAGAGCTAGTGGTGAGCTGGGAAACCGAAGACATCCATCCATCCATGGGTTCACCCTCTCAACCTGGTGCCCCACTGACCCTCCCACCTGAACGTCCAGGTCTCCACTTACACAGGGATCATCTGTCAGAGCCTTTCTCTGCAAATGTCAAGTTTATCCCCCTCAGGTCTGTAGTGAGAGGCCTGAACTGCTCTACCAACACTTCCCCACGCTAAGCAAATAGTGCCAGCCCTTGTGTGCACTTGTACACCAGCCCCAGGGAAGATAAATGGCTCATTGTGCTCAGCTGAAGGTCACTGGGTCAAACACTGAGTAGCTCTGTCTTGCAATCTGTACCTGAATTGTAGGAAACATTTACGTGTGTGCTTAAATCCAACCCCAAACACTGGAGAGCTTCAGAGCACTCTTCCACTGAGCACATTCCTGAGTATTTGCACAAATAGGAAAAATACCAAGCGTTGAAAACATAATGTGCAAGATGTGCTCGTGTCTCGGGTTTGCTGTAGGAAGTTACTGAGCCTGGGTGATGCTTGTAGCCAAACGAGCTGTGAGGAAGGAATATTGCTTACCTGGGGCCAAACCTGCCTCCCACTTGTCAGGAGTCTCTCTTCACTGGTCTTGATTTTGGTTTTTTTTTTACTAAGTAGGTGATACAACATTCACCCAAGGCCTTTTATGTGTCAATTTACACCTTTTTAAAATAAACCCTTCCCTCACCTTTTTTTGATACTGTCTAGTTAAAACATTTGTACACAGAGAAACGAGTGGAATAAAATTCTGGGATCAATTAAGATCTTATATTCTAACCTATAAAATGAGGTAAAGTATCTGAGCTGGAATGCAAAATCTGGAGAAAGTAGTAAGGTAGTTTCCGGTGCTATTTTTGTATTTCCTGAGGCTTGTGTCATTATGTGCTGCCTTATTACTATTCTCTTATATAAGATATGAAAATAACAGAGGGAAATTGCTTTTCCATTCTATTTCCTGAAGTCTAAAACACACCATTATTTCATCTTGCATTCAGATATCTCTGATATTTAAATGCTGAAGATCCATGTTAGCTGGATGCTTCATAATGTATGTCCATGTTCCTGAGACTTTATCTTTAGAGTTCCTTTGGAATATTTTTCTCCTTTCTACAGTAAGGAAGTTTTTTTTTAAGTTCCTCCTTAAAAATTCTTTATTTTATTGAGTGTCATAGCACAATCCGTTTTGGGGAGTTTTTGTGTCAATTTTTAAAAGGCAAAATTTCTAACTTTAGTCACAATTAGTTTCTTCACCTATTACTAGGTCTTGATATTTCTACTAACAAGTTTTGGATGCTTTCTTTGCTTTTTGACAGGTGTACAACATGTTCCAGCATCAAAGCCTGGGAATTAAAGTCAACATTCGAGTGACCAAACTAGTTCTGCTTCACAATCGCCCTGTGAGTTGCAATCCCTTTCTCCCCTGCTCCTGGAATTGCTTTGTGGTGTCTCACAGGGTGGGAGGGGGATGTGGGCCATCTCTGGCCTCAAGATCACAAACTGTGAGGAATTGCCAGTTCCACTTCACCAGGCAGTGTTAAAGGTGGGAAGTACAGGGGCTGTGGGAGTGAAAGGAACCAGAATCCTTTTATTTATCCTTCCTGGTAAAGCTGTCTGCTTGTAACTGCAAACCAACCTGGAGTTAACTGTTACAGAGAGCTCTGATGTGACTGGGACTGATATTTCTCCTTTATATATATATATATTTTTTTTTTATTTTTTTTTCCCCTAAAGGCAAAGTTGTCTATTGGGCATCATGGAGAGAGGTCTCTGGAGAGCTTCTGTCAGTGGCAAAATGAAGAATATGGTGGGGCAAAATACCTTGGTAACAACCAGGTTCCTGGTGCCAGGGATGACACCCCTCCTGTGGATGCTGCTGTTTTTGTGACCAGGTATGGGAAGGTCTGGGTTTATCAATTTGCTTCAACCAGTAATGCCCATGGTCAGTGATGAGGTTATCTGGTCAATTAGAAATCTAAGAAAAAGATGATACCTTTGCTGCTCAGATGCCTCAGATGCAAGTGATCTGTCTTGTTTTTGTGCATTCTTAACAAAGTTAAGCATCTCTCCTTTTGAGGCAAAATGTCACATTTGTGGTCACTGCTCTGTGTCACAGTCAGGATCAGGTGTGGCTGTAGCACAGGGGCAGCTTTTTTCTCACACCAGCTGGTAGGAGTGGAAAAAATAGGGGAAGTTTTGGAGCCCTCCTTCCTAGGAGAAAGGTGTGGAACTGAGGACACAGCTGAGCTCAGGTGCTCTGTGTGCAATTAGAGATGAATCAGCTGAGCAATCTGAGAGGAGCAGACAGTGTCAGCAGTGGGAGATGGGGAGGGAGTTATCTCCTAAAGAAAGAGGGAGAGAAATACCATAAACTATATTAATTTTCTCCCTCTTTGCCCAAGGAAATAACCACTTTAACAACTCTTCTCTATCACAACTGAGATAGAGGAGGGGTGTCATTCCTGATTGGTTTGTTATTTGAAAACTCCTGCATTTATTTCAGACGTAAAATGATCTTTGTAGAAATAGTTGATCAAAATTCTTTGCACCCTGGAGTTCTGAACTTACTGGTGTATAAAACACATCAGATAAAGCTAGGAAAATAGGAAAAGGATGTTGTAGTGACAACAGTCTTTTTTCCTCCAACTACCTGAGCTCAAACTCACAATGCAATGCAAGTCACATGTTCCCCACAGTACAAATTTGAGTAGCAAATTCATGGTGTTGTAAGTCTTTTGCATCCTTTAAGATGCAAAACAAGTATTAATTTTTACAGAAGTGATCTCTGAATGTTTACAGTGAGCTCAAAATTATGGTGTAATGTGGATGCTCATTGTGCTAGAAAAACACTGCTTCCTATCCCCTTCTTCCCCAATTTGAGATGTCTGTATTGCAGTTCAATATTACTCACCTCTGTCACTTATTTTCTCTGCCAACAATATAAGTAGAAATACATGTTTGTGCATAAACTGCCATCCTGATTGTAATAATCTCTTGTGTTAGATTTGTGTTAACAGCCCCACTGCAAACTATCCATGGGATTCTGGTGAGTGTTCAGTGAAAGAGCTGGTCAGTAGGGCATGAAGCCAACAAAGTTCCTGAGAAATCTCCTCCACAGATGTGTGTGCAGCTCCCCCAAACCCTGCTCCCTTCTCTGTATTCACTGCAGTCCACCAGGCACTTGTGCAGCTACTTAACAGTTTAGACAGGGGGAATAGTTCCTTTGAAGTCAACAGGCTGCACATCCTGGTTATAGTTCAGCATGTGCTCCACTGGATCAGGGCCTAAATAAATAACTAACATTTTTGTTAAACTCATCTGGGTATCCAGTTGTCCTGCATGACAAGTGAGGCAGAGAGAATCTCTGCTGATGGGCTCTGAGCATGGGGCAGGGCGAATGAGTAGAGCATTTCATCTCTGCAGCTCTCAAAACTGAATGCATAATATCAGGCTAAATGTGTGGGACACAGGCTTCTGAGGAAGGACTGTAGAAAGAATTTGTGGGAGGAATTGTTCAATGGATTTGTAGGGTTTTGCAGCGGGAATATCTGGGAAAGTACAGGTTTGGTTGGGTTAGAAACCAGACTGAGCTTCGGTGAGACGGCTTAGGCCAAGGAGCACATAGCTGTGGACAGGAGCAGCATTTTTGCTGCTGGAGAGGCCAGCAGTGTGTACTTGGAGTATTTTCTTCCTTCTTGCTGTGTCCTGTCATCCTTAACCCATTCTGCTCCTGCTGCATGGAGGATGCTGCATTCTTTGGAAGACTTCTGGGCCTTCAGCCCCATTCCTGTTTCGGGGAAATTGATTTTTCTCCTCCTGCCTTTGGAAATGTGTGTGTGTGTCTGTTTTTATGTGTGTGTGTCCCTGGACCCTCCCCAGACTGTACAGATGGACCAGTGGTAGAGGATGTGGGAGCAAGAGCATGTCCAGCACAAGCAGTTGCGCCAGAAAAAGCAGAAGCTGAATTTTCAGCAGCTGCAGCTGCTTTAAGGACTAGAAACAGATTCTTTGGGGTCAAGCTCAGAAGAAATCCCTCTGGTTCCAATCTGACTGGGTTCATTTGAAACACCAAGGCATGCTTGCCTTTTGAAATTTCACCTCTAAGTGATGTTTCCCATACCCTCATTTGTATGCAAAAGTAGATTATTTAGGTGGCAAATATCCCTCTTGTGGGATTTTAATGGTATCCACCTGAGTTCCAGGTGAGAGACACACTGTGTCTGTGGAACAAGATGCATTGTCCAGCTTAGTAAATAAGTGAGACAGTGGGAGTAATCTGTCACAGCCCTGAAGGTCTGAATATAGTGTTGTGGTCTCTATAATCATCAGACTTTTCTCATTCCCATTCTGGTTTTGAACTTCCAAAAATTCAGTTCTCTGGCATCTTTGGATAGTGTACTTCATATTTTAACAGGCAGCTGACCAGAATAACTTCTGTCTGCAGAATCTGTATCTTAGTGATTTTAGAAGCATGTCTCATTTGAAACACATTCCCTCTCTTGATCCCTCTGTCTTTTGCATTCCCTGGGAAATCTTCAGGCACACTGATGTTATCCCAGCTCCTGGCTGGAGGTCTTTGGGTCACCTATTAGACTATAGGTGATGTGATAGCAGATATGATAGCAAAGAACATCCCAGCACGGGAACAGGATTCAGACCTGTCTGTAAGCAAAGACTTGTTTTTTCCTGACACAGTGGTGTGGTTGTTCCATTTGCAGCCTCATCCTTGCTTCCACATTTCTCCAGCTCTTTGCCTTCCCATTAAATGGGCAAATGGAGGAATTCACTGTGCACTGAGGAAACTGGGCACATAGTGTTGCTGAATGTAGCTATGGATGTGGAAAGTTTATTTTGGCAGGTTTTGGACTGTACCAGCTTCCTCTGTCCTTTAGCTTTATGACCCTGCAGGGTTAGACTGGTCGAAAGATGACATTTGAAGGGTGCTGGGAATGGCCACTTAACAGAATGCTTCTTATTCCTGTTGCACAGTTCAACTACTGTCCTTCTTTCTCACAGGAAGGACCTGAATTGCAGAGTTTAGCTTAGCACAGTTAGGTATTTTTTTCCAGCTGGTGGGAGCCAGATGGAAGAGTGACTGTAGGAGGAGTTCTGAGCTCTTCTGGCTATTTTTATTGAACAAAACAACTGACTTCTTGTCATTTTTTTGAGAATTGTTGTACTCTGCTAATGGAAACCTCTGCTGGGTACCACACGTGATAATGACTGGGAATTTCACAGGTCACAGGATGAGAACTCGTGTCCTGCTTGATTCAGTCAGTGGCTAAAAGTGAAGAGTAAAACTGGTTCACAGCTAGAGCTGTGGTTTCAATATATTTCAATATATTACCCAAGATCTCATGAAAGAAGGTCAGATGTTGGATTTGAACTGCAGCTCCTGGAGTAAAAGTTTTATTTCAACACAGCTCTTTAAAAAATTCTGCTAACAGAACTATGCTTCTCTGATAAGAGACCTTTGCACATGCAATAAATATTAAAGTATCTTTTCTGCATTGTTGACTATCATTATAGTATCAGTCATATCAAGTTCTCACTTCAAAACTACCCCTGCAGTTGAGCTCAAAAATGTGCCAGAGAGACACCTGTGATTGAAATCTTTTTGAAAGCAGATTAGTTTCAGGTGCCAGGATGGGGTCATTTAAATCACTGGTGTGACTGAGCCACAGGTGAGACAGATCATTGTGAACACCTTTCCATGTTGTGTTTTCCCTCTGACTGCCAGGGAAGGACTCCTGGAGTTTCAGCAATGGGATTTATGATGAGGTGTCTCCTTGCCTTTGGAAGAAGACCGAGACCCACTGAGCTGGTTTGTGACTAAAAGTCTGGATGTGCTTTTCTGTTTGGCCACAGAGTTTTGGGATAAAATAATTGCAATGATCCAGATGGCTTAAATCCTGGCCTTTTTGTACATATATTTGAATAGAAGATGGAGTCTCTTGGTCTTGTGTTTATGACAGTTTTGAGGATGGGCTGAGCAGGTTTTATACTTGAATTGCCAGCGATGCTCAGTTCTGCTGCTGATACACTTCAAGCCCTTCCCTGATCAAACAGCATCACAGCACTCTCATCACATCACAGCACAAGGGTTGTTCTACCTCTGTAGAAGAATCTGCAAGTTGTGCTGGATCATTTACAGACCCCTTATTTAATAGCATGGTGGTCATTCCTCTGTGGGGCTGCCAAAAAATGCCAGACACCTTTTGGTGTGGGACAGAGTGAGGAGCAGAAATTCTGTGCATTATTTGCAGGGCTGGACAGGCTCTGGAGAGAGAGAGAGAGGCTTTTCTAGCTGTGGCCTCCTGCCATCCACTAATAGTTCAGCTATCTGTTGTCACAAGAAAAGCATCTGTTTGATTTAGCAGTTTATATAACATAATAAGTCCTTAAATAAACCTCTGTCAAGCTGGCTCTGGGAAATCGAGCAGGCGCGCTGGTGCCAGCTCCGTCAGGAGACTGTCATCAGTCTTCCTTGGGAAGGCTGGAATGCCAAGGTGTCGAGACACAGGCTGCAGTGAAAAATGAAAGCTGGGGCCGGTGTGTGGTCGTAGCTTCCGATTTTTGTTTGGTTCCTGTCTGATTTTTTAACACTTTGATGGTTCTTATGGTTTTTCTGCATTGAAGCATGGTTGGTTTTCAATGTCTGCTGAACAAGAGCTGGTAATGGCTGTTTGTGTTCTCCTTCCAAGCCCTTGACAGCTTGATTTGTGGTTTTCAAAGGAGTTTGGTGTGGAGGGTCTGGATTCATCAGCCACAGTCTTGGGCCTTAAATCCCTTTTCCTGTAAACCCCAGTTTCATAACTTTCTTCACGGAAAGAGCACTTTTTATCTATTTTTATATTTCTCTTAAGTATTTTCTTTTTCTAAGTATTTATCTTTCTCAAAGTATTTTTGATCTTCCTCCTGCCAAACTCTTAAACCCCAAATCCCATGGGGACTCAGGCATTTCGAATGGCACACTCCAAATGCACTAATAGGATTCTCTTGCCTCCTCCCAGGGTGAGGAAAGCCATGGTGATAGAGACTACAGTTCCTCAGCTTCCCTTGGGTTAAGGAACTTCTGAAATATTTTAGCACATTTGATGTTTCTCTGCAGCTCCTCTTCATTGTGGATTGCACTGCAAAGCAGCCCCGGTGAAGAGAGCTCCTAAAACTTTGGTTTAAGTGCTTGTTGAAATGTATTCAAGCTGTTAATTTGGTTATAAAGCACTTCCCCCCACACACTTGTTTTTCTGTCATGAGGAATCTCATGTACAAAATCATCTCACATGATGTGTCAGTGCTTTGATGGTGAGCTTCAAGGCTTTTATTCTGTTTCTGTTTAATACAGCTCCATGGATCCCTTGTTGATTTATGGGTGCCACTGGCATCTCTAGTATCTTCTCCTGCTTTGATGAGATGTGGGGAACCAAATGGAGTCTCTTGAACATCTCTCTGTTGGATTCAAGCCATAACATGGCAAATAATAAATTTAGCTGAAGCTAATTTGCCCATTACCAGGAAAATCCTGAAATTCTCTTTCTTCTTCCATGTCAACAATCTGTCTTTCTCTGTTTAGTCGTGCTTTCTTCATGTTCTTTTCTATTCTAATGAAGAGTTGGGAATTTCTGGGTACATATTATTAGTTCTGTGCCTTTGGGCTGTGCCCCACACATCTCCTACTGCCACTATCTTTTAGGGTGCACCACAGGGTGTCTGCTTGTTCTTGTTACAATTCTCTTGTGGAAAGAGCTTCAGTTTTAATCCAGTTGTGGAATAAGTGTGACATCACAGACTGAGGCAGGGCTCTTTTAGGTGCTGAATCTTAAGTCTGTTAAACTGGACTGTGGTACATGGGGCTGATTCTCATAATTGCCTGAAATCTCAGTAGCAATCAGGGCTGCTATCTGTGTTGTTATCGTGTAGACTGCACAGCAGCCTTACAAAATCCCCAGACCTCAACACCCATGATATGTGAGTCATGCACCACTGCTTTTTCCTAGTCTGGAGGCCCAGGATACATTTCACTTCTGTTCTGTTTTTCTTTCTAGGACAGATTTCTGCGTGCACAAAGACGAGCCTTGTGACACTGTGGGTAAGTCCAAGAATTAAGGGAGGGTATTTTGATAGCCACCTCTGTGCTAAGAGCAGTGTTCTGGGCAATCTTTGGTTTGCTGTAATGTTGGTTTTGCTGTTCTGTGTACTTCTGTGATGCAAATATGGATTAGCTGAGCAGGGTATGAGCTATAAATAAGCCATTAAATTTTAACCCCTTCTAAGCCCTGGAGGTCTCTGGGTTCATGAGTTATTCTTAAGTATTTTTGCTTCTTTGGAGTGGATGCAGAAGAAATGGCCTCTTGGTGTGTCTGTATAATGTTCCTTTTAGTTCTCTCTCGCCTCAAACAAGAATTTGCTAACTAAGGAGTGTATTTCCCATTGTAAGAACCTGTGTGACATTCCCAGATCAAGCTGGCACTCAGACACTGGAGAAGAATACCTCATTGTAGGAATGCCAAGTTAAATCATCTTTTCAGCCTCCTGCTCCTCCTACTTCCTAACTGCCTTTGCTTGTATCCAAAGCCTGCATACACAGGGTCCTTACATCCTACACATTAAATACTTTGTTTATTTATTTCACTCAGGTAGCAGTAACCTTCAGTGTTCTCCTGGGTTGGTTTTTTTTTTAATCCCCACAGTGGCAGCAGTGTTTGGAGGCACAGCTCGACATCCTCTCTGGCATGATGGCATGAATTTTTTTAGACTTGCCTGAAAGTCAGGTGGCCCCTTAGCCTCTATTCTGTGTAAACTTGGAGTGAATCCTAATTTTCAGCTGTTCTTACACTCCAGTGTTCAGGGAGACACTTGCAGGGGTTATGGACAGTGGGTGATGCAGAGCAGGGAGGGAAGTGCCTTCAGCAGGAGTCCTTGTGGAAGGCACACCTTGGAACACAGCTCCTTCCCTGCCTGGTGTGGGGATCTGGTGAAAGGAAGAAATACAGAGCTGGAGGATACATACACATGAGCAAGGACTGGCCTCTGTGTCCAAGTTTTTTCCATTTGGAATCCCTCACAATGTGTTTATTCTGTGTCCAGTGGAAAACACACTTCCAGTGAGGAGGATTTTTACACTTTGTGCCTGTACCTGGTGGCTGTGGTAAGATACAATAAAGAAGTTAAAAATAAAAAAAGAGAGAGAGAAACTGATGGAAGACACATGCTGACTAGAGTCAGAGCTCTTTCCACATTTAAAGATAGTATTGTTGAAGATCTCTATTCAGGGAATTTTATTACCAGAGACAGCATGACTAAGGAAATATTTTTATGACTTCTCTTCTGTTCTTACAATACCCAAGTCATTTCTTGTACTGCAGCTTGCTGTAGGCTGTGGCTGCAGTGGAGAAAGCAGAAGATCACAGCAAAGAAGATTAAACTCCCTTGCTCTTTCAAGCATAGTTTTCCAAAATATTTAGGTGAATATTCCTGGGACAAAACCAGTAAAGCCTCTTTGCTCTCTTCAATCCTGCTTTTCCTACCTTCTCCTCTGACAGTTTGATTATGTGGCAGCAAAGCATTTAAATCTTCACTTATGTATCTTCTGTGCCCCATTTGGCCTTGTTGTGCCATCTGCACTTTTTCATGGCAGAGGAAGAATAAATCAATGAATATTCTTTTGTGACATGCAGCTGGTTTGAGACAGTGATTAGTGTCGGTAATTTTAACCATTCAAAAAAATTCTCCACTTTTCCTCCTTTGTTAGGGTTGGAAAAAGCAGGTGTCAGTTGTAAATAAATAGGTTTTTAATAGGCAGATTCCATGCCATGTGCTCATACCTGGGTGATATGAGCAGCACTGTGGCATGGTTTTGACTTGGGCTTAATGTGAGTGCAAAAATTGAGACAGGCAGATGCCCACTGATCCTCCATACTGGCTTAGGAAGGTTTATCTTGGTGTTTCAACCATTTCTGCTGTTGCCAGATTCCCATTTCTCACTGCGGCTCCCAGATATTCCTCTCCAAATCAGCAGCACTGCCTGTGGAAGCAAGAAGTGAGTGACATCGTGTTTGGTCTTAATGGTTATGCTGAGGTTGTTGCACTCCCCAAAGTTCTCTACAACAGCAACTTGCTTTTATTTCTTGCTTTACACCTGAACAGATGAAGGATGTGTTCTCAGCAGATGCATGTGTGTTTTTACACCCTTATGGCTGAGGTTGGCCCTTGCAATGCCAATGCTGCCATCCTGTAAATGCAGCGAGCAGCCGCTCTCCTAAGCCAGGAGACTGGGGCTGCTGCTCTATATAAGGCAGAGAATCTGAACTCTTAGACTCCTGATTTCTATTCCCAGCTCTGGCACTGACTCATTGTGTGACATTTGGCAAGTGACTTGAATTCTGAATGCTTCTGTCTACCTCTGTGAAATGAGGATTTTGAGTGCAAAGCTACAGGAGATTGCATGGCTTAGGGAGGTCTGTGAAGAGAAAGTGTGGGGTTCTTGGGGGTGTGATGCAGTACAAGTCCAGAATCTAATGTTGCTTCGTCATGTTCAAGAGATTCTAAGGAATTTGTTGGATTACATGTCCTGAAATCAGAGTGTTGTAGGTAATGTTATTTTCAGTGACAAATATTCTTGATTTTCTTTACATTGTGAGAAATAAGGAAGCAAAACTTAACTGGTAGAAGCCTTGAGGCCTAGCTGTTGGGAAGTGGGATTACAAACTTTAAATGGCTCATAAGAGGTGTTCATTTGTGCTCTGTAAGATCCATATTGAAAAACCTGTCTGGAATCTTTGCTTGCCATGCAGACACAGCAAGAAAACAGCAACAGGAGGTTTGTATTTGTATTCTGGCAGAGGCCCTTCGCTGAAACCAGTTGCTCTGGGGACTTGGTTCAAATTTTCTTGGCCCAGCTGCCAGGGTAGTGTGGAGGGTTACATAATGGCAAAAACAAGCTCAAAAATGGGGAAAATGTGTAGGTGTGTCTTGGTGAGGTGATACCCCACTGTCTGCACCATGGAACAGAACCATGTTTGTGTGAGAAACAGTTTGTTAATGCTCATTGTCCCACTTGCTTGGGTAAGTTAGGCCTGGGAATGGATGGATTCCAAAGGAGGTGGACAGAAGGAAAACAATATTCCTTTGTGGAACAGTTGTGTTCCAACAGCCTCTGTGGTGGGATACACTCCTCAGTTTGAGCAGGAAGGTTCTCTTTGTGTGACACAGCCTCGTCACACACCAGTCAAAATTCCTGAGTCTGCTTTGGGCTCATCCCTCGTGCTGTGACTCCAACCAGAGCTGCCGTTTCCTGCAGAAAAATCTCTGCTCCAACGGAGCTGCCTCCGAGCCAGCCAAATTGCGAGTTTAATGTCTTGCTATTAATATCAGGCTGCAGCTTGGAGCCTTGCACACTGTCAGAATCCAACCTTTCTGTGACATAAGCAGATTGAGAATGCCCCTTTCGTTCAATATTTCCACTGCCAGTGCCAAATAAGCAGCTTTACGGTTAGTTAGGAATGATCCTGCATATTTCAAGGCAAAGCTTGGCCTTCATTCCTCAGTGTACATGTTACCCCACATCCAAGCTGAAGCTTCCCTGTATTCAGCTAATAATAAAATTGGGGGCAGTGTGGAATTGGGAAATGGAAAATGAGAATGTGTCTTAAATATCCTTAAATTGCCCTGGTTAAAAATGACTTTACCTCTGCTGCAGTCACATGTGCTCCTCTGTGGCTTGATGTCGGGGAAAAGAAAGCAGAGTAAGTGTGTGTACTGCAGGGGGGCAGGCTGAGCTGGAGGAATAGCTGCCTGGAGGAAACCAAGCACAGAGTGGAGGTGATTGAGAAACACAGTTTTCCAGGCTCTTTCCACAAGTGAATCAGTGTTTGGAGAAAAACATTCCCATCTCCTGGCTGTTTATCGCAATAAAGTGTTTCAAAATATGCCCAGGTTTGGCAAAAGAGGATCTGTGGTCTGTGTCTCCAAGTAGGCTTTTTTATTCCATGTAAAACACCTCAAAACACTGCACATTTTTACCTTTTCTTTGGTGATTTGCCACCTCTGGCTGACCTGTCCACAGCAGGAGACAATTCTGGTCATAGTGCCTGTACTGTTCATTTAAATCTTCTTCCCTGTGTCATATTGATTCCAGTGCCTTGCCAGTGTCACAACAGAGAATTCATCCCCAAGGAAAGGGAAAAGACTAGCTGGTTTTCTCTGAGTGGAAAAGGAATTCTCACATTAAAAACATTTTCCATAGTGGTTCATGTTGAATGTTTCTGTATATTCCAGGGCGGGTTTTTATTTGATGCCAGAATAAATAGAAATACCTGCTGCTTAAAACAATTCATTAGAGCAGCAGTGCCTGGCTTTAGCAAAAGCCTTGCTGGGACTGTCCTTCAAACCATACCCAAACACAGCTTAATACATTAAAATGAACCTTCTGGAGGTTCAAATGTCTCTTAAAGAAACACCATTGAGTTTGTGTTTGGGAAAGAAAGGGACTTCATAGCACTGCAAATTTCTGTCACTTGTGGCTCTGCAGGGCAGTGGAGTCAGGCTGTTGGCTTTAGGAAACCATAGGGAGCTGTGGTCCAGTGCAGTGGGAGAGTTTTCCCCTTGCCTTTTGGTTGCTAGGGAATAAATGCTGCACAACCCAGATGGTGCTGAACTGTGCTATTGGGTATATTCATCTCTACCATCTCCCAGGCCCCACCCTACCCACCACAGCCTTCCAGCTTCTTTTCACCAGCTAGCAATCCCTCCTCTTCCAAATTCCCACTAAAAATGAATGTGCCAAGCAAGTGTAATATGAGATTGCATAAATCTCAGTAGAGCCCTGGGACAAGCACATCCACTCAGGTATTTGGGAATTCCTGCTGCTATAACCCTTGCTCTGCCTGATTCAGTGTCCTGTATGTGCTTTTTCTTTTCTTGTTTTGGGGACATGACTTTTGCCAGGCTGCCTCACTGGGTACTAAAGACCAAAGGAAAATCCTGCTTACACCAGACTCAGAATCTTGGTGGTGGCTTCATTTGGGTCAGGATTCTGGTCCTGTTCTTTGATGTTGACTGAGACAAACAACCCTCCTGATACCATCTTACATTCTGGTTTTATTGTTAAGGAAAGTAGAGCATTTGAATTTTATTTGCCTTTGGGTTTGTTTTGCATCCCAGTAGTCTTGTTTAGGTTTGTCTTTATTCATTCTGTGTACTGAGGGCACTGGTGGATTCTTGATTTCCTTGGCTGAAAAAGGTGCTGTTCTTAGTTGGAAGCTCATATTGTCCTGCTGCAAGGAGTTTTTGTAGAAAGTAAGTGGTTGATCGCTCTTCTCTTTGGGATTTTATCAATCTGGTTGAGTGCTATCGACTCACAGCTATCTCAGCTTTTTAAAATTTCTCTTTGTTTCATGTCTTTGGTGAAGGAAATAACTTGGGTAATTAAAACAAATTCAAGTGTTTAGTGGGGAGAGGATTACTTAGAGGTTTTCTGTATGTTTGTCATTTTTCCCTCTTCCATCTATTTCCAGTTCCCAGCTCTGAGGTCTCACAGACCCTCAGTTGCTCTCATGATTAACTCCCTTCCCTTTCCTTTTTCCCTATTCCTCTTTGGGGTTAGTTCAGAGCTCGTAGGAGCTCTTGCTCAGTTTTGTTCCTTTGTGTTGTCTTTGTTCAGCTGGGCCTGGACAGCCAGAGGCTGCTGTTCCCAGAGGCCCTGGAGGGTCTGTTTTCCATCACTCAGACTGTGGGACATGCCCACCGAGGTCACGGAATTTCCCTACGTTTACTCCACTTCAGTCTTCATAAACCTCCAGCAGTTCCTCATTAGTTCTCCTCAATACATCATTCTCCTTTTGCAGCCCCAAAATGTGCTTCAGGCCTTTTTATTTTCCCATTATTTATCTGTCTGTCATGCTCACCCATCCCAGCAGATAAAACAGTGGCCTTGCAGCGTGGTGTGTGTTTGAAGCTTGTTCTCAGGGAGCTGGAACTAAACACTGTCAGCAGGGAGGAATAACACACTTCCTGCTCTGTACCTGGCCTTTCATGTCCTCCATCAAGCTGCTATTGGTAATTAATGCTCATAGATATTTAAGCTGATTTCTGAAATATGTTCATAGTCGTTGTCAGATGTAGGGCAGCGTGTCCAAAATCTACCCATCAATTTCCCACCCTGCTTTAGTTTGTTAGCATGTCTCTGCTCATACTAAATCTTGCTTTTCTTGTTGATTGCTCCCTCCTGACATTTAGACTTTGACAGAACTTTTGTCTTTGTTGTAGCTCACCCCAAAGTTGGTGCTGGATGTTTAAGCTGATTTTGGCTTGAAAGCTTTGTCTTCTCCCATGGTTTTATTAATGGTTCATTGGGATGTGTTTCAATAAATGCAAGTGAGCAACTGTCTAAAATGCTGTGGAAAGGACCCATAGTACTTTACCAGGCAACATATTATTGAGTAAATATTCTCCAGGCCATCACAACTCAGCATTATTACAGGGTGGTGCTGATCACTGTTTGAATGAAATGCATCTTGATATAATTATCATAGAATTCTAGAATGATTTGGGACCATTAAAGCCCAGCTCATTCCAGCCTTCTGCCATGGGACATTTTCCACTAGACCAGGTTGTTCCAGTCCCATCCAGCCTGGCTTTCTTCAAAAAATTCAGTGGCTACCAGAATTATGGTTGTTTCCCCTTAAGAACCCAGGACTCCAGCCCAAACCCCTGGCCTAGTGTGTAACTGGTGGGTAACTGAGCTTCTTTCTGCTGCCTTTATTGAAAGGAGCAAGTCATGAGGGAAAATATTTGCCATGACTTTGTTGATATTTTTTCTGATACTGTGGCTTTATTCTTTGATTTCAACTCCATCTCATAAATCACTTGATGTGCTAAATCATTGTGCAGCTAGACTGGTGCAGGTGCAAACACGTCCTGCATTCCACTCCAGGGCCATTTCTGTCTGTGAAATTATATAGACATGTACACAAAGCACCTGGGAATTTTGGTCTTATAGCTTAAAGGGCAGATACTTGCATGTGATGTTCCTCACCCCATCTTTTTATCCCTCACCCTCTTGCTAAGTCTGGGGCTTTGACATGCAATCACTCTGGGGGAAGAAGACTTGTTATGACTGTTTGAACTAACAATTCCCAGTGCATTTACAGGATAGTGTCCTTCAGAAGCAATTCAGTACATTTGCATGCTGGCATGAAGAAAAAACAATCAGAAATATAATATTTTAATATTTCATTTTGTATGACAGGCATGTCTTAGTGTTTTGGTTCTCCTGAATGTACTATGCTAGAACTTCTGAATTATAGTTTTCGTTCCTAGACATCTTTTGTTGCCTCAATTATTTTCTAAATTAGAGATGATTTGTGGGATACTGCTTGAGACCCAAGGCTTAGCTTATGGCTAAGCAGCATTTAATGATGATTTAAAGCAATCTCTGCTGTTTATCTCGGAAAGGGGTCATTGTGTTTGCAAACAGAGAAGCTGGAGCCTAATTGATGTCCAGCTAAGCCCACACTGCCAAACAACTGTCAGGAAAAGCTCTGGAACTGCTCCTGGCTACTGTGTGTGTGAGGCTGAGAAGCCTTTGAGGCAGACATGAGCAGAACAAGCTCATTATATTTGGTCTGTGGACAGACCATTAGTGTCTTTTGGGGTTTGTAGTGTTTCTGCTCTTGTCTCTTGCCTCATCCATGTAAATGGAGATTTTCCATGCTTGCTGCACTGCTTCACTCCGCAGCTCCATCACTTCCCTTTGCTGAGGGTTTGTTTCTCTGGGGGGTTCTCAGCAGAATGATCATAAACAAATAAAATCATCAATTCTGCTTTCATAGCTCACCCTGCTTCTTGCTTCCCCTTTTGTTATGAAAAGGTTGTGGAAAGATAAATAGTGTTTGTTTTCCACAGTGTCAGACCTGCTGTCAGTGCTCTATAAATAACCCCTCTGGGCTGGGAATGCCAACCCCAGGCTCTCTGCAGCAGAAAGCAGGATTTTCTGCTATGATATGCTTCTGTCCTGGTGGACAGGGGAAAATGGGGCTCATAAAAATGGTTTCACACTGGTTCTCATCCAAGATCATGGAATGATTTTGCACATCCCAATTTCCAACCCTGTGCCTTACCCGTTAATTCCTCGTGCCTCCCTGACAAGACCATTAAAACAGCACATTGAGGAGGTTTTTGCACTGTATTTTATTGGGAAAAAAAGAATATATTGAGAGGAGAAGGAAATGAAATTGTAAACAGGGCCTTTCCTTAGTAAAATGCAAAGCTCTGTACCAAAGAGATCAGAACTGTGATCCCCATGGTGCTGGTGAAGCCTAGAGATGGGGAGGCACAAGCCCAAGGACAGAGCAGGCTGGGGCTGAGTCTCAGTCCAGCTCCCAGCTAAGGCTACCAGAGGCACTTCCTTGGGCACCAGCCAGTTCTTCAGATCAGTAAAATAGTAATTAAGCTCTTCAACAGGCCAGAGGTTTGTGTTCCTTCTTTCCACTGCCTGGGTCCTTATTTTCCCCTCTGTTTACACATTCCTGGTCAGTTTGCTGCAGACTGCAGCACTTTCAGAAAGCTGACGTGTTTATAATCGAGAAACCTCAGAGGTTTTTCTTCTCCTGTCAGACATAGATGGCTTTTATCCAGTTGACTGCTTTACAGTGCCTTTATCCTTTGCTGGCTTGAAAACATTTCAGATAGTTCCTATTGTTTTATAGACCCTGTAGCTAGAAAACCAAGCTTGTGTAAAAACATCTGTACATAGCTGTGCAATAGGCTGCAGACATGTAGGGTAATAAGGCATGATTGCATTCATTGTAGCATTTGCTCCACTGGATAATCAAATAGAAGCATTCCAGTTGCACACAGGATATGTAAGAGTAAAGGAAGGAAATGAAGGACAGTTGCCTACTGTACTTCTACATTTCTTTTGTTTTGCAGCTGCCAAGGCGAAATGCAATTGTGAGAGCGAGTTTTAAATAACATAGTGATGAGATTTTACTGGTGATAACCAAGGAAATCACACTGGGAAGTGTGCATAAAATTTTCCCTCCCCTTCCCCAAGAAAAGAGTTTGATCTGTGCTGATTTTTTTGTTTATTTGAATTGTTTTTTTCCCAGCTCTGGTTAATCATCTGGTAACATGACCTGTTATTATACCTAGCCCATTTTGCAGCGTG
This sequence comes from Cyanistes caeruleus, assembly GCF_971803275.1. Taxonomy (NCBI): domain Eukaryota; kingdom Metazoa; phylum Chordata; class Aves; order Passeriformes; family Paridae; genus Cyanistes; species Cyanistes caeruleus. The sequence continues at coordinate 3,251,816 of NC_141713.1, forward strand.
TCTGGTCCTGGCAGGATTTTGCTACACCAAGTACACTCAGTAGACTGAAAGTCACTTTAAATCCTTGGAATGTTGTTGGGTTTTATTTAACAATTCTCCCACTGCCTCAGCACAAGCTCCAAGCATTTCAGCTGGGGTTGTGCTCCACATAATGCAAATAGGAATTTGGTATCTAACAGTATTTTCCAGCACTGAAAATCTTCCCTGTGTTTATCAGTGTGCTGAAAATGCAGTAGGGAGTGTGCTCCAGCCAGCTGTGATCCACTACAAGCTCATTCCATGGCTGGAAATATTAATGGCAGGTGCTGTGGGGAAGGTGATGAAATTTTGAGCTGACCCAAGAATGCACAGACACATTCTGGAAATAAATTACTGTCTCTAAATGCATGGCAGAATATTTTGAATTTTACACATACAGATTTGACCAGATATTCCTTGTAGAAAATACTGGGGTTTCTTTATCAAGTCCTAGCTGGTTTAGATAGGAAAGTGACTATAGGTAGTGAAATTATCACTGACAGGTGTATATACATATGTGTGTGTGTATTTGTATATAAAATGTCCCTTGAACAGAAATGGATTTCCTTGGAATTTTATTTGGACATAAGTTTTTAAATTTTAAATTTCAGGTTCAGAATCCTATAATCTGCAAGAGTTTTGCCTGGATTAGCTTGACAAGTCTTTTTACCTTCTAGATCAGCTGATAGAAACACATTGAATTTACCAGAATAATAATAGTGAAACCCATAGAGTCAACCCATCAAATATCTTTCTCCTCCTGTACTCTTTCAGCATGATTTGTAGAATGTGAAGGATTTCTGTGTTTGCTTAGCTCGGAATTAGCCTTGTTTTCCTACTTTGTTGGTAGTCATGAGCAGTCAGCAGGTTGAAGGCATTTGTTGGTTTTGTGTGGTTGTGTCATACATTTCTGTGTGGCTGCTTTGCCTGAGCTGTTTGCACTGAGGCTCTGCCTGGCCATAACTGGGCTGCTGGGTACACATAAATGTTCTGCTGAGGATCTACTTGTTGGTTTTAGTAATATCATCCATCAAGCTCCAGCATGTACAGCAATATTTGTGCTGTAGCAGACAAACAGTGTAAACACTGCAGTTATTTATAAGAAAACTGGCCAGTGAGTTAGGAAACTCTGTGTGGATGTTTTTATTTATTGAAAACAAGTCCACCAGTTTAATCAGACTTTGTCGTTCTTGAAATTACAGGAAAGTAGAAGAATGAAGTTAGATTTCTATTTAGAATCTATACTTTATATCTGTTTAAGAAACCTGTACACTCATCTCTCTTATCTTGTGTGCTCCAGTTAGTTTGTTTTTCTGGCTCTGTCAGTCAGAGATCAAATGTTGTCTCCAGCTTGTTCTTGTCTGGGTCCAAGAGTGGATGAAATTCCTGTTCTCTTGGCCTGTCCTGGCTCCTGGGGAAGTATTGGTGCTCCTTCTAATCCCCTTAATGTCTCTTCCAAGTGTCTGTTGACTTCAGAGAGGCAGCACTATTCCCTGGAGCTGCTCTGTCCTTCCAGATGGTTTTCCCTGTGATTGCTGCCTGACCTTCGGTACCACATACTTCAACAGCACCTGAATAGAGATGCTTTCCTGTGGGGATCCTGGGATCCTGCAACACAAAAGTGTTGCTTAAGGGCTACTGAAGTTCTAAACTTCGTAGTTTCAGCAGTCTGTTATCTCACCAGAGTACAGTAATTATGTTTCAGTTTCATGTTCTTCCTCCTGGTATTTTATTCCCTCTTCCATGATGTTCTCTGATCTGCCCCAGTCTTCTTTCCATGGGTTATCTGTCTCACTTGGATCTTCCCATTTCCCTTCTCCCTCTGTGGAGCCAAGTGAGGGGCAGAGGTTCCTAGCACAGCCCTCCCGGGTTGGCATTCTCTGGGATGTCTCTGTGGGAAGGGTGTGGTGCTCCTGCCTCAGAGCAAAGGTCTGGATTCTGAGACCATTTGGCCTTTTCCACGATGAAGAATGCCAGCTCTTGACTGCTGTAGCCAGGATTTTGTTCAATGCACTGATGGGTTTACAGAGGTGCAGGACACCCACCCATGCACTGGTGTCTGTGAGCCACAGCATGATCTGAACATGGAGGTAAATAAAGCTTCCTGGCTTTACACTTAAGAAAAAAAGACAAAGGTCAAACTTCTGGGGTTGGGAAACTGAGTAAAGGAAGCCAGGAAATGATTTAATGCACCTTTTTCCAAAGCCAGGAGTTATAATTTGTTGGTTCCAGTGAGACTTTGACCCAGCCTATCCTGGTTTTGGTAGCTGGTCCTGTTAGAGTGGATGTAATAGACATCCAGCTTGTTCTGTGGGGATGCTGTGAAGCTGATTATGTTATCATTAATCAGGTGGCTTTGTTGGGAAATGCTTCTCAATATATGGCAGCTTCCAGGAGGCCACTGCCACTGGGCTCCCAGGCAGGCTGGTTCAAAAATACCAAACCTACGTAGCTGGGAAGTGCAGCTGTTCCTGCTGCAAATTCCCTCCAGGAGTCCTGAGTGAGGTTTGACAGCTGAGGAGACCCTGCAAACTGTGCTGCACACTCAGGACACAATTCTCAGGGACACAGGGATTTAGCTCAGAACTGGAAGTGTCACTCAAGCAGGTATTGAGGAGCCCCTGCATTTCCTTGGGGTTTTTTATTTAGAAACACGTGGGACTAGAAGAGGCAGTTCTCTCCCTGTTGGGAGAACTTCAGCACAAAGCCCTGGAGCAGTAACATGAGCACAACGTGCATGGAAATGTCCCCTGGCTCCTGCAGGATCCCGTGACAATTTTCTTTAGTGCCATCACTGTCAACCTTCTTTTCTTTAGCGCCGGGCTGTCACTTCTGAATTCAGTCCATAAAGGCCCCAGGACTGGGACTGTGCCTTGACTTGTGTCTGTGAGGCACCAGGGACTCTCTGGCTGCTGTCAGTCATTGCAAGGAGCTCAGTGGTATTCATCCAAATTTGTGTTTTCTTTCACTGGAGCTCAAGTTTGAACATGAGAGATTTCTTTTTATTAAGTGTGAGAAAAGCTCAGGCTGGTCTCTTTCAGAGTGAGAATTTCTCTGTAGCTGGTGTGGCTTTAAAGGTGACATTTTATTTTTGAGGAATGTAGAGAAAGATGTACTTAATAAACTAGATTCAGGACATATTAAAAATATCTCCAGCCATGTTACCTCTGAAATTAGCCATTGCTTCTCTTCAGTCAGGCTGATGCTGTGATGTATTTGTGTCTGCATAAACTTCTCTGTGGGTTATTCCCTTCCTGGGGAGTGGAAGCCAGGATGGACAGCTCTGTTTGGGAACCCAGAGGAGAGGTCCTTTGGGTTAGCAGTAACTCAAATATTTTAACCTGGTTTGGTGAGTGTGGCTATGACCTGTGTGTGCTTTGTGCTCGTCTGTTTCCCCCAGTGATGGTTGTTCTCTAATACTTTTATATAATCCATTGGCCAATTGGAATAAAATTTGAGGATATGGAGCTCAGAAATATTAGGCTTCCAGAAGTTTTCTGAAAATTAGGAAACTAAGTAGAGGAAGGAGCTGTCTCCCCCTGATGCTGCCAGCAAGGGAAAGATTGCATCATCCGTGTTTACATCAGGACCCCAAATGGCAGTGGTAATCTCTAGGAAATCAAGCCATTAATTCTGCAGTAAGTTTAGGGATTTTTTATTTATTCTCACCTCCCTTTCCACCATGCTGTCATGCTCTGCCAGAACAAATGTGATGCCTATTGGTAGAGGAGCAGAGCCATGGCACTGCCATGGTCATTTTCACTCCCCACCCCTAGCAGCAGAGGTATCAGCCAGGGTGGAGGTGCTGGGGACCAGCTTTTCAACCCAAGTTCTGACTTAACAGAGTAACTCAACCCTATTAACCTTATCAGGCACAGCCCTTGGGTTTGTCAGCCTTGTCAAGTCAGGCCGCGAGGTTAAATCAGCACTCAGCAAAGAATTAAAACAGAAGGGCTGAATGAAGAATTTCTAAATAGGTTTATCAGTGCTGGCTGGCAGCTTGCCAAATAGAAGCCAAGAGCTTCAGCAGCCCTGGAAGTCAGGATATGGGAGCTGCAGATGAGAAGTATCACAGGAACAATTTGGAAAAGCATCTGTTTGGAGGTGATCACTGTGCATCATCCCATTTGCAGGCCTGCCTTCCCTGCAGCTCACCTGAGCTGCTCTGATGTTGCCAGGAGAACAGCTTTGACATGCATTCAACAGCTAAAAATAAAATGCACTTTAAATATTAGCATGTTTCAAAAGTATAGATTCATTCAGGTTTTGAGAGTAGCGATTGCTGAGTCATTCTGTAAGAACATGGAAAATATTTAATGGGGAGCTGTGGAAGAATGCCATTCATCAGCAGCACAGGTGTTCAACCTTCTCCAAAACTTTCAGCAGTCTGGGCTGACACTCTCCAGACACTGAAATATTGTTCATTGCATGTTACTCAACATTGTTTAACCATTGCAGGACTGATCCTTACTCATGAACCCATCCCTGACCAACACCACAGCAGGGTGAGATAGGCATGGCTAGGGAAAGCCTAGCCTCTTGGAACTGTTAAAAGAAACTTTTGATTTCTTTGCAAAGCTTCATGAATTTCTTAGTGTTTGCTAACTACAGGAAGGGAAAAACTGGGACTGAATGCTGGACCCTGACTGTTTGCTCTTAAAGCAGATGCTGTTTGGTACAGAGACTCCAAATATTTTTTCTGATTTATTGCCAAGTCTGACCTTGTCTCTTCATTCTGGAAGGGAGATAGTGAGGAATTTAAAGGCTCCAGAATCCCTGCTGCTGAATTCCATGTTCTTCTTTGTTTAGTGGTCTCATTAAAAGCTCTGATTTGATATTTTTCTTCCTTCTCTCTGAATTCAGGCCCTCTGTTGAAGCAGCTGGATCAGATGAGTTGCAGGGACAAACTGACAAGTCCAAAAGTGGAATTCACAGAACTCATCTGAAAACAGGAAAATGAAAATAGCCCCAAGGCTGGTTTTGTAACCTTACACAGTTTGCAGAGCTGCAGCTATGGCAGGCAGTGCCAGGGTTGCTTTTCCATTCCTTTGGAGATGGTAACCTGCAGGTGGGAATCCATCCTGAGGACAGGTGTTGGCAGACTGACATAGGCATGTGGCAGAGTGGTGGGAAGGGGGCATGGGAGACCTTGAGCGCTTTTCCTTCTGATGGAAGAGTTGCTATATTTTTCTCTCTTTTTTTGGTGAGTTATTTATTTCCTGAAATTTGCATCTTAGGGGACAACTGATGCAGTCTTGAGTTCAGGCCTCTTCCACCAGACAGCAGAGGTGAAAATGAAAATACTAAAATACTGATTTTTAATAACATCTGTGAAAAGGAAAGGCAAGATTCATAAAGGCTGTTTAGAGCAGGGGCAGGTGGAGCTCTCTCCTTTTGTCAAGCCATCCAGCAGGTGAGAGATGTGGAGTCATTTTTATCCTGTGTCTCTGTGCTGCAGCCATTGCAGTGAAAGGCAGTTACACAGCTCCACAAACCCTGAGTCCAGTGCTGAGTCCTGCTGCTGCCTTGATGGGCTGCCTGCCTTTTGCATATTGTCATGCTGATGTTTCCATGTATGTGGGAAGGGAAGGTCCTGCTTAACTCTACAGCAGTTTGTAGAAAGGACTGGCAGGTTCATCCACTGAACACCAGGAGTCCAACACAAGATATTCAACTCCAAATGCCTTTGAGCCCCAGGCAGAGGTGACTTTTGAGGGCCAGGATCCAAATCCTGATTTGCAGCTTGGTTTCACAGTTGTTGGTGATGTTTTCTTTGAGTTCTCAGTCTCTGTTCCTGTAGCCTTTCAAAAGCATCAGATCTCTGCTGCGTTCTGCCAGATTTGATTTCTTTCTGGTGTGAGATATCCCTGAACAACGTTGTCCCCTGTGCCTCTCTCTTTTTCTCTCACTATCTTGTATCTCTCTGATTTCCATCCCTTGTTCCTATACCAGTTCCAACAGCCTGTCCCTCCTTTATGCTCAGTGCCAGGTTTTGCCTCCCTGTCTGAATAATTCCATGCCCTCAGACTTGTTCAGTAATTCCTCAAGTGAACCCATGATGCCAGAGACTTCTGACCTAGGGCTGTAGATCCATTTTTCTCCAACAGTAAGTACAGGGAGACATTCTCAGGGAGCTCATCTTCCCTTCTGATCTTATCTCCTGCCCTCCTTGACCCCTGCCTCCCTCAGAAGTGACTCCCTGCTGCCTATGAGATCAAAGTCATGTTTCCTGAAGCCTTCTGGAAAACCCATATTATCTCCATTTGCTACTTTTCTCTCCCTGTCTCTTCTCATTCCCTAATCTCTTCCTGCCTTGTTCACTAAATTTGAACAATGCCAGGCTTCTGTATTCTTCCCATCACTGTGTGTTAACTCATTCAGTCCAATCCCCAACTGGAATCCCTCTCTCAAATCCACCTGGCCAGCTCTTCCCCTGCCTTTCCTCTCAACAGCTGTCCTAATATATCTCACTTTGAGTAATCAAGCCCATGTAATTCCATGTGTGTGTGAGCATGGAGACTTTCAGCACCAGGCAGTGATGTCTATAAGCAGATGGTGAATTAGCTGCCTGGATTTGGGAATCAGCATTTAGGAATGGTGGTCTGATTTGGACTAAATGTCCTAAACTCTGTGTTTAACTAAAGAAACAGGATTTCAGGGAGGAGCTGTGTTTAAGGTCTGCATTCAGCAGCAGCCTGGGCTCTGGGGAGTGTTGGGGAGAAGCTCTCTGGAATGTGGCTGTTAGCATATCAAAGTAGAGTAAACATGTAGATGATACCCTGCTTCCTCTGCCCCAGTTAATTAAGGCACTCTTCATGTCTTGTTGGATGGAGAGGATTTATTAATGTGCTGTCATCCAGGGAAGTGATGGTTTGCTGAAAGGGAGGAGCCGTGAATGGCACGGAGGATGTCACGCTGAACAAAGAGCAGATGTCAGAGAGACAGGGAATTTCTTTTATCTCCTGCTTTGCTGAGGTCTTAGATCCTGTTGTTTTATCATAAAGGCTTAGAAAAGTAGGGCTGGAAAGAATTTCAGGTGGGCCTTTAGTGCATTCCCTTGCTGCGAGGCAAGATCAGTGGTACCTGTGTCACTGATGGATATCTGCTCCATGAGGCTGAGCAGGGTGCTTGTTTCCAGCTTTCTCTGAAATCCAGTGAACACCACACCTCTCCTCAGGTGTGGTCAGTATGGTGAATATTTATGTTTGTGAACACAAGTCCTGGTGAATGGCTCTGGAAAGGAATGTGGTTTCAAAGATGTCTGTGCCAAACCTCTGAGGGTTTACAAAGGTTGTCTGCTCTTATAATGCAGCGTGTGTAATGTTTTTGTAGGTCTTGGTTAAAAGGGGTTTTCTGGACTTAAAAAAGTGTTAGAACATCTCTCAGTTTTATCTCACTGTATTTGGTATCTGAAACAGCTTTTGCTGGCGTGGGTGAGGAGAGATATCCCTGAAGCTAGGAGAGGTCTCAATCTCTAGAGCTTTTCTACTGTCTGGGCAGTCCCCTTCTCCTAAATCAGTGAATTAGCAGAGTTTAAATCCAATGCAAATAACATTGGAATAAAGCTCTTGCCATCTTGGGGAATGTCTGTGTGTGGGCAGGTTGGTAAAGGAGATAAATAATTGAACCATTAAACTTGTAAAACCTCAGGAGGATCCCCAAGAAACAGAAAAGCCCTGCAGAAAGACTGAAAGGTAAAGCTGAGGGTTAGCTGTGCTAGGGGAGGGAATTCCACGTGTCCCATTAATTGCCGTCCTGCAGGGTAATTAAACAGAGAAAAGGAAGATAGCAAAAGCACTCCTTTAAGCTCTGATGATTAAATCTTGCTGCCTCTGCAGATTTGCAGGCATGAAGAGGTCTGGCCTCACAAAGGCATCTTTATCAGGAAGGTACTGAGGAGGGCAGTTGGTTTAGGTGTCAGGTAATTTGTTTGGAAATGGGGCAGTGCACTCCTGCCTGGGCTCCAGTGTAGGATGAAAGTATTGACTGAGAAGTTCTTCTGAGTTGCAGTGGTGCCAGAGCTAAAATTTGGGTGTTTCTGTCTGAATCACACACAGTCCTTTCATAAAGATTAAGGCACGTGGTTGAATCTGGCTTGTTCTAGAGGCCTGGTTTTGTGAAATGTTATCCAGGACCACTCGTTAGACCCTTGGGTGTTGTATCAATATTCAAGGCCAAGTATCTCTAGTTATTCCTGATAATCAGAAATCTATCTCCTGCCAAAGGCGTTGAGCATTTCACTCATTCGTGCTATGAGGACTTTGTGTTCTGAGGAGTTCATCCTTGTGAGCTCCAGAAAAATCATCTGGTACTGTGAATATCAGGGAGGGATTTAATCTGTTAATCCTTCAGGGTGAGTGTTATGAAAATCAGAAGATTCAGAAAGCACCTACACTTTGTGTCTCAGCTGTTTATTTTTCTTGCTGGGCTTTTGGGATTCTGACAGAAGTTGTCACTGGAAATGACAGTGTTTTCAGAGGAAGAAGTTATTGGGCACTACAGGACAGCTAAATGAGTTCTGGGAGAGTTGTGCTGCATCCCTGCAGGTCATGGTGAACAGTTTTACAGGGGTCATGTTGAAATTCAGGACAGGCTATATTCTCCAAAGGGAGAAGAGGATTCTGTGCTGATGGGCACATTTGCAACAAGTTGCCCAGGTACAGGAAGTCTGGATCTGGTGGATATTCTCAGGAGTCATGGTGGCTGCCATCAGCTGGTCCATGACATCAGAAGCTCTTCCTCTGTAAAGACCTGAGTTCAAAATATTGTGACTTGCACTAATGTGATTATTAACTTGTTTTCCTACCTGACTGTAGCTGTGTTTGTGCACTGGATGGCTGCACTGTAATTTCTGTAGTTGTGGTTCATGATGAGTGTGTTGTTTCCAGTGTGGATTTTGTTAAATGCAGTAACAATGAAAATTATTGCTAAGGGAAACAGTTTCCATACATGAATATTAAACTCTAATGGAAACCATGTTGTTACTGTGAGATTAACAGAAATTGGCATCTTGGAGGACTATCCAGCATTAAGCCAAATTAATCTGTGCCACTAAGATAGCATGTCCAGCTTTGAATTAGCTTTGAATTAGGACATTCTTCTAAAATGAAGGAACAGCTCACCCTGTTCACTTTTCTGGATGATCCCTATAAACCAAACTTGGCCTGGAGGCTCAGTGGTGACAGCCTTAGCCTGTCTGTGAGGGCCCTTCCATGGATACAGTTCTTTTTCACCTGGATACCGCTGACTCTTGAGACCTCTGTTTATTCAGCTGTAGAACAGTGTTAGTACCTATCTTGGAGGCAGTTTAGTGGGTTTCTTCTTTAATGTTTCTTAAATTTTGGAACCTTTTCTATGTAGGCTTTATAGAAAGGGAGAAGTATTTTTCATTTTAAGTATCACAAGCACTGGAAGATTCCCTTGGTGACTGACTTGATGTGTATATACAGGCAGGGCATCTCTGTCAAACATATCATTGCCATTGAATGGAAAGGCAGAGCATGAATCACTTCAGGGTTTCCTGATTTTACTCGTGTAGGATGTTAAGAGAGGCTGCAGGAATGTAATTGATGGCAATGTTCAAGCTGCACAAATTGAAAATCATGGGAGGATGAGAAAAACATCAGCTCAACACCAAACTAGTAATGACAGGGAATGGGAGGTTTGCTCTGAGCATGTGGATATGCAGGGAGTCTCTGTCTGTGCCAAGCAGACTTCAGGACTGGGAGTTTGGCTCCCTTCCCAACAGCAAATACATTGAGCAGGAGGAGAGCCAGCCAAGTTTTAATCAAGTAAAAGTTCTGTATCCAGAGGTGGTTGGCAAAAGAAGAGATTAAAGTATTAGGAGTGCAATGAAAACAAGACATTAGAGAGTTGAAAGCTGGAGTACCTGGACAAACCACTTGCTGAGTGAATACTCCAGAGCCGTCAGGAGGAAGCCCCAGGTGTTTGGAGTAGGACGAAACAGGAACCCACGCACCAGGACTTGTCTTCTCCCAGCTTTGGCCATCCCTGTGGCAAGTGTGTAATATCCTCATGCCTAACTGGGATAGATGGGATCATTCCCCTTGGAGATACTGCTGGTGGAGGGCTCATAGCTGGCAAGAAGGCCAACAGCTGCAAACTGTTTATGTATGACAAGTTTTTGGATAAATGTGAGTTTACACAGTTGCCTGTGTCCCAGGGTTTGCTGTGGAAGTGCAGATAGCTCTGCATGTCCAAGCACAGAAGTTATGGGCTGTAATTATGTAATTTCTCAGGAGAGAAAGAAAAAAACCCTCATGCTTGGTAATAGTAGAAATAGTAATTGGCTTTCCTTTCCCTCTTCCACTGATGCTCCTGCTTGACCTTTTTTATATATTAAAAATAGATTTGTGGTAATTGCTGACAGCATATCTGAAAGATAAGGACATTTTTCCCCCAAAGAAAGCCACTATCTGTATATTTGCAATGGTGGATGAGAAGTGTGATGAGAAGTTTTTCTTAAAAAACAAACAAAAATCCCAGTTCAGCTTCCTTCCCTATTTTTCATTTTCACACGTACACACCTGTCTCACAGACAGGGCCAGAAGGAAAATTACCAAATAAAAGCATTTCCTCTTATATTATTCCCAGCCTGGTAGAACCACAGCATGCCAGGATTTTCACAAACATGTCTGAGTTCATGAAGTTTTTATTCCAGTTCTGCAGACTTGAAAGGCTCAGATAAAAATCTGGAAATTTAAGAGGCAAACAACAGTTTCCATTCATCCCAATGAAGACATAAATCATGTTAATGCAGCTACCAAGGCATTGTGCTCCTATTGTTGTTGGTTAGAGGTGTATTTTTCTCTGCCTATCTGTTATGTGGATCATTGTACTGGATTTAAAAAAAAGTTGCATTTATGTTAATGGTTCAGATAGATTTACTAGGAAACTGGAGTATGTTTGCAGATCAATAATTTATTTGCTGTTGATATTCTGATGAAAGGAATTAATGCTAAAATGTATTGGTCCAAAAGAAAATTATAGTCTTAGGAAATAGTTTGATAGAAAAAATAGATTTCAAAAACGTTTTTAAGACAAGCTTTTTCAGGCTTAAAATGTGATACCAATTTGTTATAACTGGCTTGCTGTTCCAGAATGACTATTAGTAATAAGCACTCAGCAGTTCATGAGCTGGACTTCTTACTGAGTTCACTCCATGTACTCCACAAAGGTTTCTGCTCTTCCAGGATTATGAGTTTCTCTGCCCAGTCCATTTCTGTAATAACAAACTAATTTTAAATGGCTACATTTTTTAATTGATGATTGCAGATATTACAAAATGGCCACACAGGATTCACATTAAGCAGTGAAAATAGCTAATAAAAATAGATGACTAAGAGTCTGTAACTGAGCCACAGTCACTACTTCTTTGACCACTGGTGGATGTACAAGTTCTTAATCATTACTTTTCCACCTTTGAATAATGAGGGTTTTAGCACAGACCAAAAGCCAAAATAATAATGTGGATATGCATTGCCAGGTTCAGTGGGGATTAGAGCCACTAAACAAAGACTTCAGAAGAATTACTATTTGAGATAATGTATTTGACGTTTTAATTGGTATTTAATATATTGGCAGAATTCTAGACTGTTTTGCTGCACCACACCTCTCAAAAATGGGAATGCTGCCTCCTTCCATCTCCATGATGGCAAACATAGACCCAGCCTCATTTTATGAAATCTCCCAAAAGAAACTTGGCATGAATAATTTAATGCAAAACTGACTTGCCTGCTCAGCCCCGAGCCTGAAATGCAATTGTTGCTCCTCAGTTAAAACCTCATGTGTCACATACAACTGAGAGAGATATTGGCACAGGTTAATGGAAGATAAAGGTGAATAATCAGGTTTAGTAGTAGGAATAAAACACTCTTGGTAAGTCCTGCTCTGATAATTTCTGCCTAAAACTGGTGAAAGGGCACCAAAATATCTTTTCCTATTCAGTAAAAGTGCCTTTCAGCTGACTCAAATACTCCATTTTAGCTTCCCTTTAACCAAAAAGTGGCACATTCATTGGTCCACCAGGTGTGTGGACTGAGCTTGCAGTCTCAAACATCTTTCTTGAAGAAGGCTGTTACTTCCTGAGCAATTCCTTGACATCCTTTGGACTATTCTGCGTGTAAGAAACAAGTCAGTCCAAGCAAAGTGCTGAAATCCAGCCTTTTATGGCCACTGATTTAAAAGGTTAAATCTTGATCTCATTTTTTTTTGCATGTGGTATGAATCTGCCCTTTCACAGTCAGCATTTTTAAAGTAAGCGTTAGTGCCTGATTTCTGCCTTCACTCTGCGCTGCAAGGGCTGAAGTAAAAGGCTGTTACCCATTCCATCCACAACACCCCAGCAACAAATATCCACATCCTCATTGTCAAAACCCATAAAAACAGAGCTGGACTTCTTCCAGGTCTAAAGTTTTACATTTGCACCCTGATAACCACAGTTTTGTCAACTCTGAGAGGAGGAAAAAAAAAGGAAAACAGGGATCTCATGATTCCATTGCATGGTCACGGTTTGATCCTTCAAGGAAGCTCCATCCAGCCTCCCCTCCATGGAACTGCAGTGAGGAAATACAGTCCATGTGTGCTGTTAAATACAAATCAAAGCAGATATATCCCCTGAGACACCCTGAGCTGGCCTGTGATGCCATCACAGCACCCCCAGGTGCAGTGGCACTTTCAGCAGGGGACAGTCTGGCTGCAGGAAGGGCAGATGAGGACTATTGTTTTTCCATAGCAGAAGTTTCATGCTGTAACTTTTGAATTCCTTTTTGGCCTCAGCCTCAAACCGTTCGTGGTGCCCACACAAACAGGAGAATACTGTGCATGGATCAAATCCTAAATTCCACTCAGTAATAGGAGACCTGTGCCACCTACATTGGCTTTGTGACTCACCATCAGCACTTTGCCAGCTCTCCTGGCTCTGACACTCTGGCTTTCTTTTAAGCATGAAAATAAGGGAATATATAAGATCTTTTCAGAGTCTCTGCTTTATTGTTTTATTCCTTCTCCCTGACTTCATTCTGAAAACTGAGATAACTCAATTTAAATGCTTGTTCAGGCTCCTTCACTGCATCCTCTAATGCTGTAGTAGAAGGTATTAGTAGACAAGTTTAGATGAATTTTTGGGTCAGTGAAATATATTTTCCAATGAAAGCAGTGAAGGTGAGTGTGTTTTACTTATTTCCTGTCTGACAAAACTCTGGACTGATTCTTCATTAGGATGAGGAAGAAACTACTCAAATGATTTTGTATGGAAACTGCTCTAATATTTTTTATTCTGGTTGCATTTTTGATCATTTTTGTTGCTATTGCTGTATGTTTGGTGTGAATGAGCTGTTTCACTGGTTTTGATGGGAATGTTCTCTGTGTTTTTGTTGCAGGAATTGCTTACCTAGGAGGTGTCTGCAGTGCCAAGAGAAAATGTGTTCTTGCTGAAGACAACGGTCTCAATCTGGCATTCACAATTGCACATGAACTTGGGCACAAGTAAGAACTTGTCCTTCTTTTCCTCCTTTACTTGTGCCACTGCAGGATACTTTCATTTGAAGCCAGACAAGTGCAATTACTAGTGTGGCGTGTTTGTTATGATTTCATAAATGTAGCACATTGATGCATAACTTAATTTTCAGGAGGCTTATGTAAATACCCATTTTAGCACACATAAATCTTTCTAGTTGAACTTCCCCTGTTTTCAGCTCTCTCTTCTGATTCTGAGCAGCACAAAGAGGCCTCGATCTCTTAAATGCCAGTAATACAGACAAATTCTGCTTTTCTTTACTGTGTAGAATAGGTCCACAAAACCAACATGAGCCTCAAAATCTTTAAACTTGCCAAGTTTTCTCTGAAGTTCAGGTGTCTGTGTCAAGGGCTTTAATAGTTAAATAGTTTGGTAATGGTTTCATCTCTGCATGTGAAGTAATCTGCTGTGACTGAAATAGTAAACATCAGTACTTTGGAAATGCCCTTAAGCAGAATTATTTGATCAACAGAAAGAAATCCTGTAATTTGATTTATCAGCTCAATCACACCTAAGTAAGACACTTTGAACACACTGGAAAAAGCAGGAAGGATCATGATAAGTCCTAGTCAGACAGAAATTTGCAGAATGAGATTACTGGGTGCTTTCTGCAGGTGACTTTGGAGACTCTTTACAGCTGCCTATAAATATCCCATGGGCTGAAGGAAACAAAATTGACTGGAAGAGTCAGCTGCATCCTCTTAGTGCAGATGATGAGTTAACCAAAGGTCAGCTCCACATATCCCTTCTCCAGGCCCAGTGTTAATTCACTTACACAATAATACTGATCAGCTTTTTCCCCTTTCCATTGACATCACTCTGGTTGCAGTGTCACAGTTAGACTGTGGAAGGTACAGAAATTAGACAGGGGGCAGGACTGTGCCTGGAGGGTTTTGAAGCGCTCCTTCTTTCAGCCTTTTTGGATGTAAGGTGGGAAATCCCAACCGTGTTCCTGTAGTTAAGAGGTTGTGCCCAAGTTTTCTGTGCCCTTCCTACAGCTCACATGTCTGGTGGATCTTCCTTTCCTGCAGTAAGAAGTATTTCACAGCTAAGTCAGAGCCAATGGAGTGTGTTCAGGTTCTGGCCAACCTCATTCCTTGACAAATAATTACTTTATGGCAATGTATTTCAAAGTTGCATGGAGGATATTTAGGTTACCTACCAAAAATGAATCTCTTGTTCACCCTCCAGTGACATCGAAGGCAGCTGAGCCAAACCGAGGGTGGTTTCGGCAGAAATGAAGGACATTTGGGTTTGGTTTTATTTAGATTGCATGCCAAGATGTTAAACTGAGCCTAAACTTAATAACAAATTAACCTGTGGGTAATGCTAAGGGAAATTCAGCACTCATCTTTGGATGGTCCAAGAGCAAGAGGGAAAAATACTTGAGCTGCAGAAAATCCAGCTGCAGAAAATCCTGTGTGAAAGAGTGAGACTGGTCTGCCCTAGTGTTTGCCAAGTTTCTCAGCAGAGCTGACAAGCTTCCTTCTAATAATGCCTTGCTGAAAAATATCCCCAATCATAAATAGGGGATGTAATGCTTTCAGATGCAGCTCTCCATCTGTGCAGAAAATTGCAAACTCCATTTTCTTTTCTGAGGGCAGTTTTGGTGGTAAGAACATAATGTCATACCACTTCTGGTTTTCTTTCGTTGCCTTCATCTTGGAAAACTATTTCAAGAGTACTGGAGGGGAGTGGAGTGTCTGTAAGGGCCAGTTTAGGGTAATGTGGCTCTGAAAGGACACAGGAACCAGGAGTGCTCCAGCTGAAGGTTGTAAAAGCTGTTGGGAGGATTCTGCTGCCACAAGTGTTCAGGGACATGTTCCAGGTTATCTTACTCCACAAAGAGCTGCAATTCTCCGTCACACACTGGGGCAAATCTTTCTGCCCCCTCTGCCTTGCCACCAGCAGCATAATCAACCCCCAGTGTTGCCAAATCAAAACAGAGGAGGGTAAATGCCATATCTGTCACCCCTCAATATGAGCATCAGAATCATCCCTCTGTGCTGTCACCACCAGTGACTAATTTCAACCTCTGACCAGCTGACTGGTGCCTTTCTGGAGACCAAGAGGAATCTTTTTCATTGACATTAAAAGGTATCAGGTCCCATTCTTCTGGTGTTGACCTGCAGTAAGATGCTCTGAGCAATCCTCTTTCAGCACATCTTGTGCAAATAGAAGAATTCTTCGCAGACTTTACTTAAAAACTCCGAGTTGTTGAGTGAAATATAAGGAAACCCATTGCAGACATGAACACAAAGAAGCTGACATGAACTTTAAAAATGAAAACCAAGGAAAACTAGGTGCAAGTTTCTTAATTTAAAACAAAATCCAATCAAAACTTACATCCATATTGGCAAAAATATAAATTTTGGAGAGCCATAATTTTGAGCTTTATTGAAGTCTGATTTCCTTATGAGTGTAGAAAAGCTGAGATTTATTATTCTTTCCTTAAGACTAACAAATGTCTGTGGAGATCACAAGCCCAGTTTGGCATTCACAGATAGTTTCTGATGTGGACTTTGGAAAAAGTGAATGGATTACTAATTGATGTGTCAGATTCCTAATCTGCCACTAATGTCATTTGGACTGACTGCAAAAAACACTATTCCGGACAGCTGCACTGTGAAAACATGGAGACACCATTAAATAGATCAATTAGGATGAAATAGGTCCTATAGAAAGTTGAAGGATAAAAGTTCATCTTCAGGTTTAACCTGTGGAGTTGTTGCTTGATGATGGGGTGAGAGATGTGACATTTGTATTTAAATCTTCAAGTCTGTGCTGATAGTTTTGGTCTGTGGACATAAAGGGAACATCCATCTGTATTTAGATACAATTTTTTAGAAAGGTTCCAGGAGAAGAGTTTTACTGTTACAAAAAGGTACCAGACAGGGAGCCCAGTGAATGTGTATTGAGGCTCCAAATCATAAACTTCTTCCCACACGAGACAGGACCCTCAGCAAGCCTTGTTACTTCAGTCAGCTGGGTCAATAGTGGGTGGCTTTTAAAACAACACACTTGAGTGTAACCTGAGTTTGTTGAATTTTATCCAGGGTTTGCTGGGTGGAGTCCTTGAAGACCCAAGATCACAGTGGTCACTGAAGTCTTAAAATATACAAGTCTGAGGTCTTCATATTATAAATATAATATGAACACTGAAATATAATATGAGCACTGAGCATTTCTTGCTCTCACCTTTTCAAATTTGCAGGGCAAGTCCATCAGTAAAAGCTTAAAAGTGTCACCAGGGTTCTGAGTGGTGCTTCCCTCCTTCTCTGCCTCCATGAACCAGTGTGAGGCTGATCTGAGATTCACACTCCAAAGACCACCCTGAACAACCGACTTGCAGAAAAATAGTGCCACTTCCCCCCTCCTAGTTCTCTCTTTGCCTACAGCAGTGGCTTTGTTACCATTTTCAAGTCCTTCTCCAAAGAAAAAGTCAAATAAGTTTTTTGAAACAAAAGCTGGGATTCATCCGTATATCCGTTATCCCCCGAACGGAGTGGGGTGGGCTGCAGCCAGTGGTTTTTCAGGACAACAATGCCAGCTTTGTTGCCATTCCTGTTTCTTTCAACAGCCTCAGCTTTCCTGTTGTGGGATGGGGGCAGGCTTGGGTGAGGAGGGAAGATTCCCATTCATGAGCCAGCGGAACCTGGCAGTGCCTGGATGGGGAGAGAATAGCCCGAGGTGGTGTGGCTGGGAGCCACAGATGGCCTTAGGAAAGGGGATTAAAATCAACTGACAATAAGCAAGGAGCTGCCTCTTGCCAACAGCCTGAAACCACATGGCCTCAAACTTGAAGCTGAAACAGATGAGGACAAAAATGAGTCCAAAGGTAAAAGCCCATAATGAACAAACCGAACAGCTCAGGGCTTGGAATCAGTCGAGAGAAGGGTTTGGAACCAGCAGGTTTCTCTCCAGTGTGCTTATTTGCTTTAGATGTTAGGTATTGATAGCTCTAGCTTGGTTAAAATTACTTCAGGGTGCATAATTATTGCTGCATGATGAGGTATAGCCTTTGTGGTGTGTCTCAAGCATTGTGGTGTTGCAGGTAAGGGAAAAACACTCTGGATGTTCCCTTTGTGGCCTGGTATTTGTGCTGATGGACTTGTGAATAACATTGCCCTCCCTGTTCTGGGTGCAGTTCTGTGTCCAGCAGAGAGATTCATGCAGATGTGCCAGAATGTGAAAACATTGCAGGCTGAGGAGGAATGTCCCTGAGCAGATCTCAGAGGTGCAGAATGATGCCCTGTAACAATTTACACCAGCAAAGCCCAGTCACTGTGGTGCAGCTACTCAAGATTTCTGAGAACAAACCAGGAAATCGTCCCACTTCTTGCTGCCCTGCAATTTGTAAAAAATTGGTCATAATGCATTTTAAAAATGAAAAGTTTCGTGTGGAAGCTGAGGACCACCCCAGTAAATGTGACAGATCTGTGCAGACAGATAATGCTGCAGAGTGCACACTGCTGACAGAAACCTGTTTCTTTTTCTGGATCAGCCTGTCCTGCCATTCCAGTCAGAACAGTGCCAGCAGCATTGGAGCCAGACAGCCAAATCATGGTGATGGGGCAAAGGGAGGGGTTCTGGAAGCCATGGAGAAATGGAGTCTGCTAAAAATTCTCTAAATTTTATCCTGGGTTTGTAACATTCAGGTGCAGGATGTGGCAGCTGAGAAGCTGTCTTGAAAGAAAAATGCCAACAACCCTCTGTCTTTTTCAGAGCAGCTCAGCACAGTCTAACCCTTGAACTCAGACCTCTACCAGTGGAGGCAGCTGAGTGTAGTTTCTGTTCTGGCTGATTTTAAACATTAACTCTGATGGGTTTTTTTGTTAAATTTCTCACCTGAGCTTCTTTTTCTTTTTTGTGTTTCTTTGAGTTAGTCCCACATTTATCAGGCAGGTTCTGCCTGACCTGAAATTCTGTGGAACATTTTTCTTTGTTGCTGTTGCAGAAATGCACCAATGTGTCCCCAGGTTACTTCATACTTCCCAAACACCATGAAAAGCAGAATTACTGAAGTCATAAATCAAACATGCAGAAGCACTAAAGTCTCAGTTTGAGGGTTATCCAGACAACTTCAGTTATAGCTCTGCTCCCTCTGTACTGCAAATGAGGCCAAACTTCTATTCACAAGGCAGGATTTCAGCATGTAGTTAAAGACTCTACTATAACACATGCCCACAGGCATTGTTTTTGCTCCTGAGAATTAATATTTTACTGTAAGAGAGAGCTGTTGCAAAGAGGTGCCCATCCTGTGTGTCTGTAGGGTACCATCCAGTTATGGATGGCTCAGGGATGTACCTGTGGCTGCCAGGATCTGTCCAGTGGCGGGATAAACCTCTCCAGTGGAACTGCTGGCACTGTTTGGTGTAGATCCTGCCTTATGCTGCCTTATTCCCTCAGTGCCTTCATAAATGCTGTGTGGCCCTTTTGACCATGCTTTGTGTCAGAATTCACATCTCTGCATTTGGAGTGGTGGAAAATCAAGATCAGTTGGATCTCAAGGAACATTAGAGCCGGAGGCAATCCTGTGCAGGCTTTACTCTAGCAAGCTCAGGTATTAATGACTTTGCTGCAGCAGGACTTCCTGAGTAGCCAGAGAGTTGGATTCAGGCAGTGCCTGCCCCAGCTCTGTTCTCCTGGTGCCAGAATCCCCACTTGAAATCTCACAGGAGGATGTAACTGTTCCAGTATATTGCAGTCTCAGGAGTACTGGGAGTGACTGGCTGCTGTGTAGACATACCCTGAGGCTGGCCAAAAATGCTGGCAGCAGTCCGTACCCACCCTGGAGTTGCTAATTTTATTTTCTGCCATTTGTGTTGTAAATCTGTTGAGGAATGTCTCTCTCTCCATGTTCCCAGGCTCCCTTTTCGTGCTCCCCTCCTCCCAGGTTTCATTCTTCTTCCACAGATAATTGCAAGCACATTTTCACAGTTAAGTTGCCCTTCTCTGTACAACTCCAGAGGACATAATGGAACACTGCCTGTTTCATCATATGTGCTTGTACATTGGAGTGGGATGATCTAAGCAAAGCAGTTATTTAGTAACAGGCTCTGGTTCAGAGAAAGAATAGGTATATCCTAAAATATCAGGAGATGCTTCTTCTACTTCTGGTAACACACTGAGGAGTCTGTTTTAGATAAAACAAATTATTATTATTGTTGTTGTTGTTGTTATTATTGTTATTATTATTATTATGTTCCTTAGTAGCTTGATAATAACTTTCTGAAAACCATGTCCTAAGTTAGTCAAAAGACAGCAGAGATCAAAGACAGGTTTAAATATATTTTTTAAAAAAGAAATCAGTGGAGACTACTGCCAGCATGGATGATTTAACCTGGGAAGGAGGTAGTGGTGGAGCAGCACTAAACACAAAGTGTGTTGGCCCCCTGTAAGACAGTACAGGACACCTGAGTAAGTTAATTTGAGTACCAGAAATAGAAGATCCCTGTGGTATTGTCTGGCAGGTTGTTTTTCCAGTGGCAGTGGGATCATGCAGAGAAAAAAAAAAATGTTAAGAAAATAAAATGATGTACAAAAATCACACAGAAAAAAATAATATTGGGGAGAAGTGGAGAGGTTTGGTAGTGTCGTGCTCCGGATAGGCCTCAGTTTGGGTGTGATTTTTTAGTTTTATGTAAAGCTGCAAGATATTCCCAGGTGCATTTACTGAACCTGCTAATCCTGGCATGGTGGGAGGGTACCTTCCCTCTATCATGATTATCTGTTTCACCTTTGTACCATCCAAATTTGATGGTTTATTTACAGTACTGCAATGTAATAACATTGGAACCTGGCGTGGGAATGTCCACGTCCCGTTGCCTTCTGCACTCTTGAGGCAAACATTAGTTCTGGGCAAGGGTTTCTATGGTTTTACTCTCTGCTTTGTGAAGGATCTCTGTGTAATCCCTAGGGAAGCAACATTCCCTTGCAGTCCCACTAATTTCTTTGTTTTTGAGCATCTTGTACAGCTTTACTTAATAAAACTGCACCAAACAGGCGAACGACAGCCATTTAGAAATGCAATTTTTGTTTAATCAATAGCTTTGTAGCTTTGCCAGCTCTGCCTTTCTTTTTGAAGGCTTACTCTGCTGAGTAAGCCAGGGCTGTGTTAAGTAGCTGGGCTGTAATGATTTGGCAAACCTTGCATCTGCTTCCTGCCACGAGGGTTCTGGTTTCATACTCCACTGGCTTTGCTGGCAACAGCCTGGTGCACCCAGTGACCCAAACACAGGGACAGTACAAGTCCCCATTGTGCAGCCTCCCACTGCACACCAGCACAGGAAATATTAGGTTTGTAAGTGCCATTTACCAAATAATAATTTGTTTTTATACAAGGGCAATGATCTAGATGAAATATTTACTTTTCCACTAGCAGTTGGGTTCCAATAGCCTGTAACCCGTGCTGTCTGCCTGGCCTGCTGAGTTCAACAGGTTCCAGGTGAAAATGACTTCCCGAGCTGGGGAAGGTGATAAATCCTAGACTGTCACTTGGAAAAGCCTTTGGTAGTAAGTCAGCAGCAGTGAAATGTTGTTGCCTCTAAAAATGTGGTTCCCTTTAGCTGTTACGTCAGTGGAAGCATGTGCTGGGGTGGAACAGGGTTGGCTGCCTCTTGGCCAACAGTTGTGTTGGGAAATAAAATTCAGCAAAAAAGAGTTTACTGTAGAAGTGAAATAAACAGGCCTGCTTTGTTCTCAGTGATCCTTTTCCATTTGCAAAATCCTCCCTACATCGGATGCTGGGCCTCTTTCCATTGCTGGATCCAGCCCAGCAGGGAGTTTGTTGTCTGTGTCTTGAACCCCAGTTTCCATAAAAAAGAGAATAGCCCACAGTTTTCTGCTTTTTTTTTGCTTTGGTAAAGCAAATAAAAGCAAAAGGAATCTGATCATAATGGTTTGCTTTCACTTGCTTGAAGAATTTCCTTCCTTTTGGGTTCTAATTAGCTCAGGGCCTTAAAAATGAGTATTTTTCTCTGTACTTTCTTTCTCTGCTCCAAAGCCCATGGGGATGCTCACCTG
Organism: Cyanistes caeruleus; assembly: GCF_971803275.1. Lineage (NCBI taxonomy): Eukaryota > Metazoa > Chordata > Aves > Passeriformes > Paridae > Cyanistes > Cyanistes caeruleus. The sequence goes on from NC_141713.1 coordinate 3,273,396, forward strand.
ATACGCCACATCTTATCCACATTTGGGACAGTTTGTGCTCTCAGAAGTTTCTCATGTCCCCCCTCTGGTAGCTGTATCTCACCTGCCAGTGCCAGTCGAAATCCTGCCTGGCTCTTCCACCTGCTCCCTGCTGGGCTCCTTTCCTCCCACCCTGCTGTTTTCCAGCATCGTTCTGGAGACATCTAACGAAGTGGCAGCTTTCTAATCTAGCTTTTAAATATTCATTTTAGTTGCACACAGTAAAACTAGGCTGCATGATAAAGAAATGCTTCCTAGAAGCAGTTTGCTTCTTAGTTCAGGTAGTCTCTGTACTTAGGTAAAGTATCCTTCCTTCAAAGGAAAAGCACAGCTTCCTTTCTTCCTCCTGAAAACACAACTGGCACTTTTCAATGGGTGAATTCTTTCCTGTCTGGTTCCTCCTTTATCTCAAGTAAAGCTATTTGCTGTGTAATTTGGGGTAGATTTAGTCCAAGAAGGCAGAACTCTTCCCTACTATCCATCATGAGTCACCATGGTCAGAAGTGGTCAAATTTTGAGAAAAGTGCAGATTGCCTGCATTTACTAGCTTTAAAGAAATACTGCAAACTGGATTTTCCTACAGGATCATTATAATAATGACTTTGTCATCAGCTTTCCTACCTGTGTGCACACGCATCGCTTCCTGTCTCTTCAAGTATCACCTTCATTGTGTATGTATTTTACCTCTTTTTCCATTATTTCACTGTTATTGACACATTTCCAGTACTAACCCAGATATGATCCTGAGGGTTTTCTCCAGTCAAAGAAAAAACTGACGTTTTTCTTAGGAAAAGATACTCATATTTTATTTTTATTCGTTAAGTGCTGCCTTCCATACCTGCAGCTCCTTTGGAACTGTTTCTCCAACATGAGAAAAGCTTGTGCACATCTTCAGAAAGCTGTCACCACTTAAAATGACACACCCTGCACCTCTTACCAGCTAGAGACCCTCTAAAACAGTATCTTATAAAATAATAGACTTTTTTCTTTCTCTGTAGTTTGTCTATGTTAACATGTTCAAGCCAAAGTTACTCAAAGCAAGAGTGTCTTTTCAAGTCGCTTTTTACTTTCCTCATGTCAATTCCTTGGACAATATTAAGGCAAACTTAACTTTATTAGCATTGAGGTTTGTAGGCAACCAGGCACACCCACTACCCAAAGAATTTCACTTCAGTATTGGTCTGAACATATCATTTCCAAATTGCTTTGATACCAAGCTATAGTTTGCAGCATTCCTGTTTGATATTGAGTCTCTCCCTGCTGATAAAATGAGTGAAACTGAGATAACTTGCTGAACTTCTGCAATCATTTACGAACAGCCAAGGCCAGGTGGTGCTGGTATTATAAATTATTTTACCAGCTGGACCAAAAATGAAAAATCCTGAGAGTTTATGGAGCTGGCATATGAAAGTACCACTATTGGAAACAAAATTTTAGAACCGGATCATGCATTTCCTATGCAGCTTTTTTCCTGGTCTGTTCTGGTGGGTTTTTCTCATTTTTGGAAGAAAAAGAGAACCCAGAAGTTTGTTACTGTCCGCTGCAGTCACCTGTTGTGTTGGTGAATCAGTGCAAGAGGGTCACATAAGGATGGATTTCTTCTTGCACTGAATCTGTGAGCCCACAGTGATTGACAATGCAGACCAAGAAAGAGGATGAAAAATATTTCTGTGAAAAGGACTTCTGCTCTGAGAGCCATAAAACATATAGCCACTGCCTTTCTGGGGACTGCAGAATGCTTGATGCTGGTGGAATTCATATAGTGCATTTACTTCACACCTTTTTGTCTTTTGATGTTGGCCATCTCCTGCTTCCCACCTCCAGGGATGGAGAATTCATCTCCCAGTGTGGGGAAGGCAGCCAGCATTCCTGACTCCTACAGTGCATTCCCCAGGCTGTCCCACTTCCCCAGCGCTCGGCTGTGGGTGGCTTCCTGATGGGACAGGGTGTGGGACATCTGGGTTATTTGTGTTGCACGTATTTGGCAAATATTCCACACCATCTCTCCCCTCTCCTTGCTTTTCTTTGAAGGGTGTCTTGTGTTGTAGCTCTGCATTCAGGTTTGGCACTCGGTCATTTAATGCAGTTGACTGGAGGCTTTCAGTGGTTTCACAGGAGTTTTGGAAAAGTGACTGCACACAGAGCTTCCCCTGGGGTTTCTGACATTGTGACTGACAGGGCTGTCAGTGCTCACTGAGCTTTTGTCTCTCTTCCCTCGTGGGTGGGAAATCCCACCCAGCTATCCCGGGGTTTGATCTTTTTTCCACCCTACAATTTATATTCTCTTTTCATCTTCTGAGGAAATGCATGTCACATTTTCGGAGGTCTCGTTCTCACCCACTTCAGGCAGTGCTGAAAGCAAACAGCTTGTTACCCTTCAGCTTGTTCCTTCTGCTGTGCCCCGGGGTGCTTTCCAAAAACAAGGAGCTACAGATGGAGCACAGCAGCCTCTGTGCAATGAGCAGTCCTTCTCTGCCCACCACTGCTTCATTCATAATCATTGTGCTCCTTCTGCAACAGTTCTCTGTGTTCTGAAACCAGATTGAAGCAAGCGAGAACGAAAGGTTTTTGTATGTCCAAGAAGTGGATTTAATCACTTGGAGGGCGAGGAAACAGCTTATGGTGAACATTTTCATGGAGACATCCTCAGATAAATTTATTCTTACTTTAGGGTCACAACTCAGCTGTGATCATGACAAACAGCCAGTGTGAGACAAGTGATGCCCACTGAGAGTCACTGATCCGTGTTGTACAGTGAGTGTTTTTGGATGTATTTATATTCAACTCTTCAACCGGGACTGATTGAAGGAATTAAAGCAATTCTTGACTCCTACCTATGCTGTTGTGTCAGAAATCTGCTGTGTGTTGTTGGCAGGTATCAAAGAATGTGTGAGGGTGTAGAAATGCTCAGCATATGGTTGGATGCCTGCATGGAGATGGGATAGTACTTTAAGGAAGGAGACAGGAGAGATCCACTTAAGATGCTAAATGGATCTCAGAAAGGAGGAAGTATTGACATCAGAAGGCACAAGGGTGTTTTCCTGAGGTAATTCTACCTCTTCAATGCTAAGTTTCTGCCAAATTTATTTGTATATATATGGATCAACTTTAGCATTTTGTAGGACTCTGTATTTGGTGGAGCACTCCCTTTTCTGTCCCTGTAGCTCAGAACCTGACAGCTCTTAGAAGAAACTGTGAAGTTTTTTCAGGAAAAGGTTGATATGCAGGGATCACATCCTAGAAATCAGAAGCAGTGGAGAGAGGCCCTTGGAATGGTGGATGTTCAGTTGCTTTGGAGCTGGGTCCCTTCATCTCACCCAAGGTGCTGGAATGCATCAGGCAATGCCTGTCCTGCTGTGAATTAGCCACTCTGTGAAACAGCAAGGGCTGCTCAGAGAGAATCCCATGAACAAATGTCTGCTGGAGGAAGGAGTCAATCATGTGAGCATGTGATGTTGCTGGGGAGAGGATCCTAAAATGATTCTCTTATGTTCTTCATGGCCACGGAATGTCTCTGCCATGTCACTCTCATGTGCTCTCTGTCCCTTGCAACACAAGCTCGTACTTTGCTGCCTTCCAGATTCCAAGGCAAAAAAGCTAATTCTTTTTAAATGAAAACCATATCATAAAGAGCTGGATCTGTCATGCAGCTGAATAAACCACAGCTTTCCACACTGTTATTCACCATAGGCGTTCGTGTGTTCTCACTCGCTGTTGTTGACTTCTTGGCTGCTTGATGAGTAGATAACCATATAAAATATCTGGTTACTTCATTATTGGAGAGTGACATAAACTTGGTTATGAAAACAAGAGTCCAGTAGTCATGGCTCCCTTTAAATGTTGACTTTCCTGATTTAAAAAACCCCAAAAATACAGCACCTATCCTGAACACCTCTGTTCTAGATAACACTGTGTATACAATGACCAGCCTTGGTTACTTCAAATGTTTTAAGTAGGATCATCTCCCCCTCTTCATCACAGTTCTCCAATGTGTTCCTGACACTTTCTGGAATAGTCAAAGCATATTTAAGAGACAGTGTTTACATGTTTGAAAAGCAGAGTGTGAAAAAGCCTGCTTTCCATTAAGCCAATGGCCTCAGTGGCCGCTGGTTTTGTAGGAAGGTTGCACAAAGATGTTTCCTTGCCTCCTCCCTCAATGACAGCTCAGCTCAACTCAGCATTTTCCCAGGATTTGTTGGTTTGTCCAAGCCTCCCTTGGCCCCCTGTGACATCTCTGACAATCTCTGCCTGTTTTAGAGGCATTGCTTTCCTGGGTCACCCTCTCAAAGTTACTGTCCTCACTTTGCACTGCAGCTCCTATTACCGTTCCAGCTGAAATGAGCACCCCCATTTCACTCCTTCCTCTGTTACATCTTTATTCTCAACTGGATGTAAACCTCATAACTTGCAAAATGATCAGCATTTTATATTGAAACATTAAACATGTTGAAGCAGTTCAGAAGTAGGCATCTTTCCAGTGATGCAGCTTTGATTTCAAATGTTAATAAAAATTCCTAACGTTGAGCTCAGTTTGGGAGTGGACAGCTCACAGGCTGGATGATGTGGGGTGCTGTCTCCCACTCCTGGTTCAGTCCAAGAACCAGCCAGGAGCTGTTAAGAACTGTTAATGTACATCCTCTGTTTGGATTTGAGTTTAATGGCCATGTTTAAAGTTCTCAGCTGCCAGCCACACACCCTGTGTAACCTCCTTCCATACCAGTGTCTTCCTTTGTGGTTGATACTGGATGCACTGCAGAGATGGGATTCCCTTTTCAAACCTTCATTGAGACCTGAGGAGGTGGGATAGGGATGAATTTTTTCCTTCATATGGAAAAAACAGATGGCATTTGTGCATGTCTAAATAGCTGTCCTCTGTGGGCACTGTCATCCTGCCCACACTGACATGCCAGAGCAGATAAATTACAGCTCCCCTTCTCCCTTACCTTTCCCACTCTGCAATGATGTTGTTCAGTCTGCCCTCCTTTTGCATTTATTTTTCTCCAGTGGGCTTTAGAAAAAAATCTTATATTTAGTCCTGGTTCTACATTTAATGCTGGATTATGTGTGGGTGAGTCATGGCAAGTTGGGTCACAGGGAATGACTTCTCTCATATTCTCTTCTCAGAAGGTCAGTGGTGTCGTGCAAGGCTGGTACTGCCTAGCTCATAGCAATGTTCCCTTGCAGAAACAAAGCCTTTAGGAGAACATCTGCAGGGTCAGACATGTTACAGGTGGAGAAAACATGCTGTCCAGCAATCAAGTATCAGCCAAAAATGTCAAAACCCTACTGGTCCCACTGAACTTTACACTTGGAGCATGAGATATCTCTGCCTTCTCCTGTATTTGGGATACAGCTGTAATGGGCCCTTTGCTCAATTCTGTGAGGCCATATTGGTGTGCAGGGCTGGCCCAATGAGCTCTTCCTATTTAATGTGTTGCTGAGCTTGCACAGTTACAGCTCTTTGTAAGCTGGTTCTTTGAAAAGACTCCTTTGGATTTCTGTGGGAGTGAGAGACAGCCCGCTGTCATTATTTCCTTCTTGGCAGCTGGACATCCTCCCTGCCCTTTGGAGAAGTGGTGGCTGAGGTAAGTGCAGTTGTGTGGAGAGAAATCAATTGTTTGTCATGCATGTTTAATAAGCAGCTGGGGTGACAGCCAGGACACCTTGGGTAGCCTTGATAGCCACGAGTTTCTAAAGTGATCCAACATTTGACTCACGCTGAATTATTTTCAGGCAAATGGAATGGTTTGACTTTCAGAGGGAGGTGATGGAGGTGGTCTTACTTCATGGCATTTCCACTCCTGTGTGTCTTTTTTTCAGGCTTCCCTTCTTTATATTTCTTTCTTTCAGTTGTTACCCTTTTTCTGAAGAAAAGTGCTCCTGCTGCTGCTATTTTTTATCAAACTTACCTCTTGTCCCAACTTCATCTCTCTCCCTGCTACGGGAGAGTGAATGGTATCAGTCCTGAGGATTTCTCCAGTGGTCTCTTACCAGCCAGAGTTGCAGCTGTTGAACAGATTTTAAGCATCTCCTAAATCAGTTTCTCCCAGCCCTTGGCATTATCCTCTAGCTCAGCTTTGGGGTTTTTATTAAGGGTCACAGTGGTTCTGGTGAAGATTTGTGTACATGACCTCGAGAACCTTCATGTGCAGCAGGGCATTGGATGCAGTAGGAGGCTTTCCACAGGCTTTGGTGCACTTTGGCTCAGGCTTGTAAAGAATAACAGGAAACACTGGAAAACACACCAAGGGTAAACAGAGCAGTTTAGTTACATTAACTGTCTAGAGGAGAAACTCCACTAATGACCCAAACAAACAAAGCAAGTGCATTCGTTCAGCATTGCTGTGGGAAAACAGGGCTGGTAATTGAGTTTAGCTTAGAAGAATTACACAAGAAATTGGCCAGCTCAGGCTCAGAGTGTAATTCTGGCATCCTGACCCAGTTCTGATTGCTGCACAGGCTTCAGGGAGGCCAGAGCTCCCAGAGACTGCATGCTATTTTTTTATTCATAGCAGTACTAGCTACTTTAAAGCCTTGCTCTCCAAAAAGCTGCATCAAAGAAATCTGTTGCTGCTGCCTCTCTGTGACTCCTGATCAGATTTGCCTTGCTGTGATTATGTTAACAGTCAGGACTCAAACTGGTCAGTCAGCTTGTTTCTGGCCTCACACATAATGAGCAACAGTAAATGTGCTGCAGGACTCCTCCAGTGAGGCCGTGGTGTCTGGTAAGCAATGCATTATTTATATTAGGAAAGAAGCTGGGGTGTGAAACCAGAGTCCCAGTGTGCTTACTCTCAGTAAACATTGAATGAAAGAAGTTGAAGGGCTGACAGTCTGAGCTGTCCTTGCTTGCCTTTGTGAAATCTCATTGTTTTCAGGAGGAGAATGTGATGAAATGAAAGGCTGAAGTATTGCATGGGGTTAGGATGGAGGAGTGACTGTGGTAGTAACACAAAGGGAAACTGAGTCCTGCTCATTCGTAACGGCTCTGTTGGCTTTGTAAAGGGTAACAGGCAGCATCTGTTTGTGGCTTTGATAAAATGGACATTTTGGTCTCAGGGAGCACACAGGGCAGTGGGTTTGCAGGGCAGTGCAGTGTCATTTTGACATTGCTACTTCTAATCTAGGAGCTTTTCTTATCAACTCTTTGTTCAAGATCAGTTCATGTAGGGATAGAACTTCCCAAGGCAGAATATTTCAAGAGACTGATTACCTGCTTCTAATTCCACATGAATTCTGAATAGCAGGTAAGGTTAGATGGTCACAAATGAAATGTAAACTACTGATTCAGTTTGCGCTGGTGTTTAGTACAAACACACACTGCGTGTCACATTTATTCTGTTAAAAGGAAGGGGACTATTCATTAGTGAAAAGAACCAGCATGGCATTGCATTTACTACGTGTTTAGGAAAACCTGGTCCCTTTGATGTAGCTGGAGACCCTTGAACTTCAGAAAAGAATGTGTTAGCATGCTAGGGTATGCCTTAGTCCTGCAGGTCATTTAATCATTTTCTCAAGTGAGTCATTGTAAGGTAAAGTAGATGCTGAGAAAAGTTTTGCATTGCCAATTAAAACAGGCTCCAAAGGTGTTGCTGGTTTCATTCTACCAGAAACTCATCACTGAGAGGCCAGGAGGGGTTGCCTGTGTACCTTGAGGCCAGATCCCAAGCTAATATAAACTGGCAAAGCTCTTTCTGCTTTATACCAATAAAGGTATTTCTTTCAGGCTCAATTCCTTTATGCTTATGACTTTTAAAAGAATTTCTGTTAAGAAAACAGGATTGAAAAATGGGTAGATTTCCACACTTATAAGAACTGAATGAATTTCAGAAGAAGCCTGTAAATAACTTGAGGTGTGAGTTCTGATCCATTCTTATATAGATTCATTCTACAGAGAATACATTTCATCTCCCTCAAACCCCCTGCAAAATAAAGCTGAGTAAAGACTGGCAGCCTCAGCACTTGTCCTAGGCAAGACATCTTCCATGAGATCAGGTTTAAAATAAAGTTAAGGACACGAATGTACATTTAATTAGTAAGTGCTACCCTTGTTTTTTGCCAACAAAATCTCACTTTCAACATATTTGACAAAAAAGAATTGAAGGTAATCAGAAAGCTGAAGTATTTCTTAATTAACAACCCTAGACCAAGCACTAGTCTTTTCTGGAAGGGATAAAATCAGGGATCCTAAAGCACTTGGAAAGTCAGGAAGATGATTTGTTTTCAGCCTTTTGAGGTGGAACAGCTGATGTGCTGAGCATGAGGCCATTCAGGAAGCTGCCAGAACAGGAGGGCTGCCAGATCCCATCCCACAGAAACAGTAGAAACCCAAAAAGAACCCAGCTTTGAGTCTCAGGACTGTGGCAGTCACAAGGCAGACAAGCTGCAAGATACACTGAAAACCTGTCTGGTCTCCCTTAGAAAAGTTAACAGGATTGCTGCATGCCCACAAACCTTCTAAACTGGCATTTTTGGGCAAACTTTGTTCTGGAAGATTCCTGACAAGCTCACATCCCTTGCTTCATGGTACTGAGCTCTTCCTTTCCTGACTTTCAGGAACACAATCGTTAGATGGGCTTATTTGCATTGGAGAAATACTGCTGGAACTTTTCATCCTAGCATGTGAGGAGTTTTCTCTGTGTGTAGAAACAACATGGGTAAAATATTTGGAGTGAAACCCAGGCTCCATTGAAGTCAATGGCAAAACTCCCATTCACTTCAGTGGAGCAGGAATTTCACTCTTTACTGTTTTGAAGTTAGAGTTACTAATAGACTGTTAGATTATTCCTGCGTGCATCAAACAAAATGCGCCTGATGTTAATGTTTCTGAAGTGTTCAAAAACCACAAAGGTTTAAAAACAAGAATAACTATGAACTACTGAGTCTAAAAATTATATTAAATGTAGTTTTGCTAGAAATAATAATAATGTCCCTGGAGATAAACCTAAAATAATAGACTCCACCATATAATCTTCACTATAAGCTAAAAATAGCAGAGATGGTGGTTTAATCTAAGCCATAATTATCAAAGTGCTGAAGTGGGTTTTGGTTCATTGCAAATAGAAATGGATGTCGTGTTTGGGCTCTGAACAGTTGAGTCCCACGACTGGGGAGAAGCAAAGCCAAGAGCACAGTCAGAAAGCAAACAGGAGTCTCAGATTTGTCGGGAAATAGCATGGATTAAACAGTGCATATTTAAAGGGACTGCTCCTGCCTTGCTCCAGCCAGCCAGCTGGAGACCCTGTGAATTCTGTGTTTTCACCCCCAAATTGGTGGTGTTTTGCTAGAAAGTGACACTGGCCATAGAAGGCACCTTTCTTCCATTTCACCTTGGAACTGAAGGAGAAATGTTACTATTTCAAGGAGTTATTACTCTGTATGTTTCTGAAAAAGGATTTTAATGTTCATTTTGAAGTAGGATGGAGAATCCTTGACTCACTTTCACTGCCAGGCAGGTTGGTGTGATGGACTTAATGTAGGACCGAGTGTAGCAGGTGATCTTGGTCACACCATTTTTCCATGTTCACAAAGTTTTACCTGCACCAGAGGAGTCTCACCTTGCTATAGTGGCAGCAGGGATTTATTTTGAACCTGGACCTGCTGTAGCAGCCCTATGGTGAAGACTCCCCTAATGATAGAAGGGTCCTGAGAGGGAAGTTGGATGGAGGTTGAAGTAACACTTTTCTGTTTCTGAGTACTTTTGGAAATCCTCACTGAATGTGTTTGAATTCTTCTATGTGTTTATACAACACAATCTGCTGTTTGTTTAGATGGTTTGTTTTGCTGAGTAGGTCACATTCTGTCCTTGCTGAGATGGGCATGGGGAAGTCTTGGTGCTTGTTTGGACAGTACTTGCAGAAATGGGGCTTAGCTTTGCCTCAGGCTCCAGTCTAAGCACTGCTTTTACAGAGTCAGAGGCTAATTTAGGTTGCAAGGGCTGCTGAAGATCATCTGATCCAACCCACCACTCAAAAAAGGATCAGCCTCAACATTAGATACAGTACCACTAATTTAGAAAAATGTTTTTCCTAACAGTATATTCCAAATTCACACTGATGCAAGAACAAAGTAGGCCCATCTCTAGCTCATTCTCTCAGTGTAATTGGAGGGATCCTATCCACTAGATTTGGGAAAGCAATCCAAAATTTTCAGTAAATATTCCAGCAGATACCCCTTCTCTGAGCTACTTCACTTCTCCAGGTTCATTTCTCATAAACCCTGGAAGGAAAGTCCATAAGATGCACATTTAAAAGTTTCAAACACACAAATACCAATCACTTTGTAAAATTAAGGCAATGGATAAATTAAAGGAACCTCTAGTTCACTTATTTAACAGGTGTCATGGGCAGTACATGGATTGTGTGTTGTATTTGCAGCCTGTTGTCCAACTGTTAATTGCCGAGAATGTCATCACAAAAGGCAGTGGGAAATGAGAAACCCACATCATAACTTGATAGGTTTTTTCTCTTATATTGTTCTAATCCAACAGCATGGGAATGAGCCACGATGATGATCATCAGCCCTGTGCTGGGAGGTCTCACATTATGTCTGGTGAATGGGTGAAGGGCAGGAACCCAAGTGACCTTTCCTGGTCTTCGTGCAGCCGAGATGACCTCGAGAACTTCCTAAAGTAAGGATTGTGCTGAGTGTCAAAAATCCTACCAGGCAAGAATCCACTTTGTTGCTTTAAAGTGAAAGTATTAATAATTTTCCTTTTAAAGAAGTGTACATGTGTCATTAGCAAATTTGAATGTCTCCATTGCAATAGCCCCTTGAAAGGTTGAAGAGAGGCAGAAGAATTATGAGCAGTTGTCAATGTGCTGATAACATCTTTCAAAAAAATCCCCTATCACCTTCTTTTTACAGAAAATGCCCTTCAAATTTTGCAATGACAGAAATCTGTGTGTAGGTGGCCTGCAGAAATCTCTGCTTAAAGATGCCACAGCTTTATGCTATGGTTTTTACTGTCTTGTTATTAAATAGCTTTTATTTTATTGGAATTTGACTTTGCTTGGAGATAATTCTGATGTGTTTTCTCAGTCCTCAGTGAGTGTTGGTCTAAAATGGTTCACTATAAACTTCTTTCCCACTGCGTGCATGTTTCAGCTCATCATATTGAATTGTTCAAGAAGGATTTCTTTGCTGTTCCTTGTTAAATCTCATGTACTACAGGAAGCACTGGAATTGTCTGAACTCTGCACTTCTAATCTTAAACCTACAGTGCAGCTCTCTGACAAACAGTGCCTGGCGGAGTGCTTTGTGCAGGGAGTGGGTTCAGCATGGAAAATTTCCTGCTCTGGAGGTTAGAGGTGGGAAAGAAAGGAAAATAATGAAAGAAAATGGGATATTTACTGCCACATTAAAGACATGAATTAGAAAAAAGAAATTGCATCTGAACTCATCTGGTTGAGTCTGGGTCCTCGTATGACAGTGATATTCCAATTTGTAAAAGATTGTTGTGAAGGCAAAGGGAAAAATCTTCCCTTTATGTCTGTGATGGATAAGAAAAAATGTCCAGGGCTCGAAATTCAGCTGTGGGGATTGAGGTGAGACATGATGGAAGAGACTTTCTAGCAGTTGTTTCAAGGCTAGTGAAGCTTTGGGCTGGATTGCCTGAGGGCTGAATTGAGTCTCTGTCAGATTTCTAGCAACAGTTTAGACAAATGTTTAACCCAGAATGTTGTGAATGTCATCTGTCCTGCCTTGAGGCCTGGGGTCATGCAGGAATTCCCAAGGACCTTTCTATCCATAGTTCTCAATGACTTAGAAGACTTGCAGGGAAAACCCACTGTTTCACAGTCCCTGTTAAAGGCAGGACAGTGGCTCTGTAGCAGTGATCTAACACTGCAGTTCAGAGATGCTTTCCCTAAAGGTGTTTTTCCTTTGGCCAGGTCCAAGGTGAGCACCTGTCTGCTGGTGACAGACCCCCGGAGCCAGTATTCCGTGCGGCTCCCTCACAAACTGCCGGGCATGCACTACAGCGCCGACGAGCAGTGCCAGATCCTTTTCGGCACCAACGCCACCTTCTGTAAGGATATGGAGGTAAGAACTCGTGGGTTGTAGCTGGAAACAATGTGGGAAGTGGGAATAAAGCTGCCAAGCCCAGGGGAAGAGAAAAGGAGTCTGTACTGCCCTCAGTTTCAGCGCTGCTGGTGGAAAATCAAGCGGCCTTGAGCTCTGTGTCAGCAGCTCATGCTTAGGCCTCAGCCTTCTTTCCCCACACTGCCCTTGGTAATCTCCCAGAGCAGACTCAGAAAAACTGGTATTTACACTTTGTTCTCTTTTGATATTGTTTTGCTGAAATGCTCTGTAGAGATTGTTTTCCTGGAAGTTCAGCTGAGGTGAAAGTCTCTCCTCACAAGAGTGTTTGGCTACTTCCACAGAGTCAGCTTAGATGGCTGGCTGGGTGTTTCACAGACTTCACCTTCAGACCACTGCAGTGTTCTTAGGAGCTGCCTCTTAACTCTGTGCTGAAGAAATATTGATGTCTGCTTGTTTCATGAGGCCTTACAGAATTCTGTGCAGAATCTTGTGTGTTTTCTAAGCAACACTATGTTTAATCAGGATTTGAGTGCAGTGTGGCTTGTATCATGGCTGGTTGGCAAAATGGAAAATGTCTAGAAGTAGGTTATATTTGAGATGAGGCTGTTGGATTCATCCTCTGGAATTTAGACAGCTAAAATTTTCCTGAGGTCTTACACATGATCAGATCTTTTAATTCTGAGCAGATCTTATCCCCTGCTTTAGACAGGGAGCAGGGTAATGCCTGCTTCCAGTGTGGCCTTGGAGATATAAAAAAAAAAATCATGAAGCTTTGTTGGGTCACCAGCACCTGCTGGCAGCATCCCCTCCTGTACTGACAGGCAAGAAGCAGACAGGCTTCTTGCTTTTAATAACTGGCCATTTGTATTTTTTTGTTCTCCCTCATTCCCATTCTGAACAAGATTGGGATCTTAAATCAGTGTTAAGAAAAAAAAAAATAATCAGAGGTAACTGAGGTTTCTAAGTGCCAAATTACTAAAACTGTTGAACACATGCAAGTCCTGGGAAAATGCTCTTAGTTTCACATTAGCTGTTTTATTTATTTTGGACTTGGAAACTAGCTAATATAAAACAATAGGAAAAGAATCTGGATAGGTTGTATTTCCCAGCTCCATCAAGAAAATGCAGACCACCAGGACTACTGTACTGGAAGCAAAGTATTAGAATATAGGTCTGTAAAGAAAACCTCAGATCTACCCAGCATGACTCAAGTTGTTCCACTTGTGTGGGTGTCACCCAGCTGGACTGCTCTTGGAAGAGGTTTTTGCTATTTCCCTTGTTGTGATAAAAAACCATTTTATTTCTGGATATTCCAGTGCCTGATGAGAATGTCAGCCCGCTGGTAGGTGGTCAGCATTTTTCACACAGGAGTTGCATGTCCAGTCTGGAATTGCTTCAGGGACTCATTATTTGCCAGAATAATGTGCCAAAAGGCACCATTCTCTGTGAGCTACAGACAGCAGGTGTTTGTGTCTCCCAAGATTTTTCACCAATCTAATTATTTGGCACTTTATTTGACACAATGAAAAACGTGCTCTTTTTCTGCCTCTCCTTTCTCCTGAAAAAGAAGCATATTTTGTGAGGACATTAGTGCTTCCTAATGAAAAGCCTGGTAGAACTTCAGCAGATTAAAACCAGTTTGCAGTCCCTTATTTAGAATTATTTCTGTTGCAGATGTACATCAAGAATTAGCATTCACCCTGTGAAGCTTTGGATCAGTTATGTCATATGCTGTTAATTTAAGCAAATATTTACATCCTTTATACTACTCTGAATTGGTGTTTGATGGCAAGGAAAGGAAATTCTTTAGAGGAAATTATCACTTTAGATTTTTAAACCTCTGAAGTTGGTGTTCTTTTCACCTTTGTGTTCCTCAGGCCTCATCTGCAGAATACTTGTATCATAAGTCTCAAAGCTGTCTACAAAAATATGAACCAAAAAAAAAATTGGCACTAGTCACTGGCATTAGCTGTAGAAATTATTGGCAAATACAGCTGTCTCCTCTTCTAGCCAATGGTAATGTGGTATTTTTAATTCAATAAAGTATTAAAAAAATCCAAATGTAAAAGCAATAAACATTTGACAGTAAATATTTGTTACGAAAAGGAAATAAACTTCAGGAAATGAGCCTGCTCAATCTTTTTATGATTACATGTGTCTGCTGCCTATTTTCTTATATAATAAAAGAGTTACATTACAATATTTCTTCAGAGATAGTTGAGCTACATGATTATATCAGGCAAACTAGAGGCCCTATATCCAAAAATGCCATGCAATTTGGTTTAGAGCAAACTTCAGAGGTTAGATGATTCCAAAATTTCAACATTTTTGAGAAAATGGAGAAAATTTCTTTGCAGGAAGCTCTCTCCTTTAGCAACATCAAAGCCCAATTTTTTGAAGGAATGTAATCTTTGCTTTCACAGAGAGTCAGGTCCCTCAATGCTTGGCAATGGCTGGACCTCCAACAGCAGTCCAACAAGATAGTTAATCCATGAATATTCACCCTTATCTGAATATTTGAAATTGCATCCCCAAAATTCTTCTTCCATTTTGTTTTTAAGGATAACTCAGATGCCTTAGAACAAATCTGTAGCTCTCAGGTGTATAAGTTTGCCAAACCAGCTATCCTGCAGCTATTCAGCTCCAAATTTACAGAACAGAAATTAAAACATATGAGGAAGGATCAGCTTTACATACACCAAACCTTGACATTCCTTTCTCCTTTCCTTCTACATTTTAATATACGGAAAAATGAGTTTATGATAGTCAGATGATCCATAGTCTGTTGTAATCTATGACCTCCAAGATGTATAATTCAGGATCTGTTCCTGTACCATCAATGTTGGGTAAGATTTTCTAGTGCATGTCACCTCTTTAAGGAGCTGTGAAATCAGACTTTTAGCCTGGGTTCCTGTTAGGGCAGGGAACAAGTATCCAAGGCCAGGCTGGACAGGGCTTGGAGCACTCTGGGATAGTGGAAGGTGACCCTGCCCATGGCAGGGGGTTGGGGCTGGATGATTTTTAAGGTCCTTTCCAACCCAAACCATTCTGTGGTTCTATGATTTTGCATATGTTAATGAATCTCTCAAGACCCTTCAGTAGATCCCCCTTCATATCCAAGTTAGAGTTTTATCTTGGAATATGCAAAAGGATCAAAGTGCTTTCCTATGGTGCTTTCTGTTCATCTTTCCCATTGCAAATGTCAGGCATTGTCTGATCATGCAAGTGCTTATCTTGGATGTATAAGTGTGCCCTGCCATGCCAGGCATGCTGCCTGTCTCCAGCTGAGCTTTGGCCCACCTAAGAGGTTACACAGTGGCCTTCATTTTGAGGGAGAGAGGTTGCTTTTAGCAGAAATTAAGTAGATGACTGTGTCATTCTCAAGCTCTGAGGAACATCATGATAATTGCAGGAAAAGCTGGACAGAAGTGCACCTCTGGCCCTGCACAGGGTGTTATCAGTACACCACAAGCAGAGATCCTGGGGGCTCTGGCTGCTGAATGCTGATGTGGGTCCAGGGCTAGCATGGGAGCAGTTGTGCAAATTACAGGCAATTCAACCTGTCTGACCTCTGTCCTTCAGCTCCACACTGGGCTATGAATCAACTATTGTGAGTTCATTTGACCCCTCCAAGAGAGGAAAAGCTCTAACCCCAGCCAGGCTGATGCCTCAAGAGCAGGAGTTAACCCTTTGCTGTCCATGTGTTTATTCCAAGAGGAATAGCATGGGTGAATTCTGCTGAATCTCTCAGGGAGCAGAGACGGTGGTTGCACCCCCAGAAATGCATCAAAACACATTTGAAACCTTGCATGGAAACATTCTGTGTGTTTTATCTTTATTTTTCAGGTTGGCACGCTTACCAACAGAGGCTTTTGCACTGAAATCATATTTATGGGGGGAAAAAATGTGATTTCTATCTCATGTATCCATTTGGCTCTTCGTTTTATAAGCCTTTTGGCTTATTTATTATTAACACATTTTTGCGGGTTTTTACATAACTGTTATCATCCAGCTATTTTTTTTTTGAGTCAAAACTGGGCTGAGGCTGGAGTGGCACTTGGAAGGAGATTAGCAAAGCTTCAAAGAGATTTGTTTTCTGACAGGGACACTGTCAACTCAGATGTAGCTGGGAATATGAATTTTGACATAGCATTGTTTTTAGAAATACTAAACCAGCGAGAATTGGCTTCACTGTTTCTCTTAGATTCAGGTTGTTTTTTAACAAATGTAGGTATTTTCCAGTATCTACAAGCTACAGAACAAGAGGGCAAAGTTGACTGCAAGCCAAAGGAGACAAAGTAGATTTCTCAGCTAATGTGGAAAAGGAGAGGAACAAAAAAACAAAGTAAAGAAGGACCAGCAATTGTAATGATCAAGTGGATTTTATGTAAACCCCTTAAGTTTGCATATTTGATGGTGTGGTAGTGAGTATAATTCAGCAATTGTAGGTCTCTCTATGGTCTTGGTCTTGCAAAGAGGCTGCTGGAGTGGCCTTTTGGGCTCTGTGCATGGGAATCAATGGGCCTCTGTTTGCCTTTTCTCTGCAGGGCCATTTGTGAGATGCAGACCATGATAGTGAGCCCTATTATTTAGTAACTTATAGAATATTTACAAGAATGTGGTAATTAGATTGAAAACTGGTTTATCCTGAAAATAATAGGTTACATTGTCATTTTCTGTACAACCAGCGACTTTGTCTACATAGTAATACTAATAAATCTGGGAGAGGATGGGTTGGGTTTTTCTTGAGGCTTGCAGGATAGAAGCCTGGCAATTCTAAACTAAAATGAGCAGGTTGGGGGTTTTTTTGAGAAGTAAAGGTAACAATTAACTGTTAACATTCTATAGTTATTGTTAGAATTCAGACTATTTTCACATTGCCTGTTTCTATGAAGCTGAAGTGTCCTATTTCACTGCTTCTGTATGTTGCAGAAATACATTTTCTCTTTATTTTCAGTGGAAATACTTTTTGTTTAAGAGAAAGAAAGAACGAGAGAGAAGCAGAGTTCCTGCCTGGGCAGCACAGCCCAGTTTACAATTATTGGAATGCTTCAGAAATTTTTGTACGTGTTTCAGTTTGGAAGATGGTCAAAACACATTCTGGTGCAGTGGTTTAAAGAAAAATAACAAGAGAGAAGGGAACCAAATTAAAATTACAAAAATACAACGTAGAAATTTCGAAATATAAACATAATAAACTCTTAACAATAGTAGAGAGAGCCCATTAGGAATTAAACACTTGAGCTTGGCAATTCCTCATTTCTTATTAAGACAAGGGGAGGGAGAAAGAATTAGTGTAGCCTTGTGATGTGGCATCTACAGCTAAAGTCTGAACTTTACAAAGTTAGCCAGAATACAATTGAGTATCAGCCTGAAAGTAGTGTGTAACAAGCTTGAAGGGCATTCAGACTTCTCCCCCTGGCCTGCTGGGAACTTCCCACCTGTAAAACACTTCAAGAGAAACTCCATAATTTTCACAATCACTTCTGAACGGTGTGTGTGCATATCTCTATTTATTTTGCTGTCCCTTGCTTCTCTTTTCCCATGGCCAAGAAACACAATCCATTATTTCATTCTTTTAATTTTCCTATTTTTCTTTTTTAATGAACAACTCTGCCTGTTGTTCAAAAAAATCAATATTTTTCATATCAGGTGTTAAGGCCTGAGGAGTTCACAGGGACCTGTTGAGTGAACATTACTCTTAAGAACAGCTCTTTTAAACATTGTTAATAAGTCACAGTACAAAATTCTAATAATTTAATTCAAAGACTCTGTTCCAGTGTTTTGTTCCAAATGTCTCTACTTCCAGGTTTGACTATATAAAGACATTTCCACGATTCTTCCAGCTGATATGACATGTACATGTGTTCTCTCATTTAAGATACTGAAACCTGGGCTCAGCAAAGCTGAAGAGCTCACACCAGTAAGAGTTGTGTGTTGGTGCAAAAGTGCATAAAACTTGTCCTTTTCTTCTTGGATTTTTCCATATCTGTGGATCCCTGGAGCACGTGACATGAGTGCCCTAAAGGCACTGGAAAGATTTGTATTCAGCATAATGCTTTGCCATAAAATTAGCTTGTGATCTTATGAATGCTCTCTTTCCAATCTCTTTCTTTTGACTATTTGTTTAATTCCAGGTACATGAAAAAATTAAATAAAACTGGTGCTTTACAAAGAAATATTTCTGTGAAGATTTTTAGTTTTCCTTGAGAGCACTAGAGACAGCTGAAAGTAGAGATAGTGGTGTCCTGTTTCATTGTTTGTTTCCCAATGTACAGTTTAAAAGAAACAAAAAGTGTTTCTAATCCTTTGTGCCTTCCATGCAGTCTGGAAGTCTTCCACTGCTTGTCTGGCACTATCTTGGAATATCAGCTCTAGACACAGGTCAGCATTTTGGCCACTGAGACATGGATACGAGTTAAACAATTATCTTGTCTGGGTCAACATGTGCCTCCTTTCCAAAAGTGCCTTCCAGTTTTACAGGATTTGAGTTTGGAACACTTTTCATCTCATTTTCAACAGCAAGAAGCTCCATCAAACAACGCTGCTCACCTCCCTTGTGATTTCTGGGGGTTGTTCATGCACCCAAAATTAAAGACAGTGATAGTGTAGGAACTGGGGGCATTGTTTTTGTCACCTTGTGTAAAGAATTGCTGCTCAGAAGCATCCTGTAAGGCTTTGAGAGCATTTGCATTGTGCTTTGAACAGGAAAGTAAGAGTAAATTGTGTATTTATTGTACCTAATAGGTGTTAATTAGGATACCATTCATAAGCACATTTTCTTTCCTGGTTAGCAGTATGCTGAGCCAGAACCTTGGCAAAATAGGAGTTGTGATACTTCATTGAAAGTCAGCCTATTTAGAGGCAAGCCTGTGTGTTATGAGCTCTCTTGCTCTTCTCCCTTAAGGGCATTTATTCTTCCTAAGTTGTTATTCATAGTCCCCTCATTTTGACAGAAAAATTGGATTCATGATGGTTTAATTCTGCTGCTAGAAAGAAGAGGTTCTTCTTTCCAGTGGGCAGCAGAAACAAATTCATCTCCAGGAGAAATAAGTGTTTCTTTCCTTGAATGCAGACAAGGTGAAGGAGTGAATGTGTAGGGAATAAACAAGCTTCTGCAGAGTTGTTCCATGGTGGGAATGACATCTTGATTCATTGGATTCGCTTTATGCTTTTGAGCTTTGGATGCTCCCCTTGCAGGTAATAACCTGAGGGTTTGAGTTGGGGGAGTGTTGTGAGCCCACAGGAGGTCATGGAGCAGGATCATGCAGATTTTAGCAGTAGTGGTGATGCAATAGCAGCCCCAGAGAGAGCTCCAGTTCTGCTGCCTGTGGGCAAGGAGCTGGCTGGATTAACTCTGCCTTCTCCTCATTTCCAGCTGCAGCACTGAGCTAAGGAGCCTAACACAGATCCCTTTGCTGAGCTGCGCCTGAGCTCCACACGCTGTGAGTCCGCGTGGGGATGGAGTCCGAGGGAAGGGAAACACAGTCCTGGAAATGTGTGAAAAGCTGGGAAAGGTGGGAAGGGCCAGGACCAGAGCCAGAGTCTGGCTTTAGCTGGAGCAGGCAGTGACACAGGAGCCTGTGGCTGTGACACTGAGCAGAGAGCTCTGAGCAGCTCTGGTTCAGCTTGTCTCCCAGCAGACTTTCAGCAAGACATTTAATCCCTTTCTGTTCCTCATCTTTCCACCTAGAACTGAGTGATAAAACTTCCTTTATCCCCAAGCTCCCAGGAGTCTGTTTAGATGGTGAGATCTTTGAGGGAGAGAACACACCTGGCACAGTGAGGCCCCTTTGTCAGATAGATGCCATTATAATCCCTGTAATCGGAAGCGCCGCTCACCTGCCAAGCACATCTCTCCCAGCTTAGGAGTTTCCAGATCGTGACCTCTCCCAGGACTGGTTCCTAACAGCTGTGCAGACAAGCATTCCTACCTCCCAGGAGTTTCTGAGAGTCTAAAATTTGCACCTTTATAACAATTTCATTTCATTTCAGTTTCTAAATTTTACTTTGCTGTATAAATTCCTTAAGGGTTTGGTTGAAAAAGCTTTTATTTTTTGCCTTTTTTTTTTCTTAAGTAATTTTAAATTTTTATTGAAACGCTACTTCTCAACAGCCATCTCACTTTTTAAAATTTTATTTTGCTCTTGGAAATATTTCAAACTGGGAGCTGATCCAAAGATGACCTTTCCCCACAGACAGTTTCAACAAATCAATATTTTTCCAGTGTGAAGTATCTATCACTGGAAAATCCTCACTGGCACTTTTTGAACGCTGTAGGGAATGCTTTGCAGGCAGGGACCTGCCATCTGAAGGCTGGTTGCTGAATGCAGAATTAGCACTAACACAGTTCTTTTGATGGCTTCTTCTGTATCAATATAAGCTCTGAGCTGCCACTCACATACAACAACTTCCTTTCAAGTCCTGCCATTTCTCACTTGGATATTTCCCCACAAAGCTGGCTGTTTAAGCATTAAAAAGTCACTGCGGCTGCTTTGCTGTTTAATGGGGAGTTTTGTTTGGGTTCCTATTGTAGCTGAGGAGGATACATGATCTCTTTTGAAAAGAGCTATTAACATGATAAAACATCTTGGGAACATACAATCACAAAGCTGATGGTTTCATTTTTGCTGGGGTATCTGAACACTATTAAATGCAGGGGACTGGGCTAACGAAGGCCTGGGCTTTGTAGTGGTGTGGCACAAGAACACAAGAGCTCAGCGTTGTTACCAGACTTTTCTGTAACTGTTTCCTGAAATATGCTTTGCATTTAAGATTCTGATTCAAACATAGGGATGCTAAAAAAATCCAATGTTTTCCATACCTCAAAGATGGGAGATTTCAGAAAGGTTGGTGTTGCTGAGAGAGGTATTTCCTTTGTTTATCTCCCTACATTTATGTGTGTGTATACATGTATATGTAGGCATAAACACACACATATATAATATATATACACCCACACCACACCCACCTGTATGGGAATATTTACACCCTCTGTATCCCTGCTCTGGGCGGGTTTGCAGGTGCAAGCACACATACTGGAGGTGATCTCTGCCCATTGCCTTCCTCATGCCATGGCTCATACTTGGGCATGTGACCTGACTTTATCACCTTCCACATTCTTGTGGTCTATGGAGGGATTTTGGTTGCCAGCCAAAATTGTACAAAAAGCTGTTTCATTTTTATGGCTTTGTTTCTACCACCACCCACTCTATCTTCCCACTTCTACATCAAAGGGCAGAAATTAACCCTAATTCACGTGCAGTTTATGATCCAGGGACCTGAACAAACACTGGTCTTGCATAATGCACAGATATTTAGCAGTGGTGCTCATATGTGTCTAGAACAACTTCTTTAGGGATGTAGCAAATTCCATCACATCTTCAGCCAGGATGTTCCTCTGACAGAAAGCAGAAGAAGAGGGTCTCCTTCTGGGGGCGAAACTTCTGTCTGGGTCATTCAAGAGTTTTGGCTGGAGTGTTTCTCCTCATATTCTGCTCTGAAGCTGTGTGGTTATATGAAAGAGAGAGGCTGAAGACTGTGAAAGTGGAAATACTTCTTGTCTACATCTTTCACTCCCTAAGCTTCCCTTCATTTTACCTATCAGTATTGGCCCCAGCCTCAGTTTGGAAGGAGGTTTTGCTGCCTTCACTTTATTACCTAGATTTGTGTTCTTCTTGTAATGCTTATGGATGGTTAATTGAAGTACTTTTTTTTATTTCAGTCCTCCCCAGAAGGCAGGGGGTTGAGAATCTGAGAGTTATGGGGTGGAACAATGAATTTCTCAGAAAGCTCTGAAATCTCTGCCTTGTCAATCCTTCTGCCTCAGTATACCTATCAATAAAACAGTGTCTGATGTCCTCATGGCTAATTAGTGCTTAAGTGCTTTCAGAGCTGTGGGTAAACCACTAATTAGTCACAGTCATTTAGTCAAAATTACTAAAGACTGATATTTTCCCATATGCTCTATTTGTTCAGAGAAAATGTCTTGAAAATTCATTGATTTAGGTTTCCCTGGAGTATTTGCTGTTGCTTGTTTGTTTGTTTTACAATGACTTTCTGCATTGTGGTTAATACAGATGCTGAATTGTGCTGTCTGCCTCCAGTTTTTGTGAATGTTCTTTGGGTTTAAATAGTGCAAAATCCTCTTTCCAGAAAGAAACGTGGAAATGGAGCAGGATGCAGATACTGCTGTGATAACTATTTTGTTTCAGTATGTTCTACATCATCGCTGGGACTGGGATTTATCTTGTCTGCACCCTCTCTTGTACAGATCTGTTTCATAAAGACATGATCCGTTTTATAGAGACATACCAACATGCCTGTACACAAAACACACATGCACCCACAGTCTCTTACATTACATTGGGGAAGAACCATGAGGCTGAAGCATGTTGACTCAACTATTTAATGAGGTGCAATAAATCTTGACAAGACCAGCTGGCACTAGAGTTAGGTTTCTCATCTTTTTACCATTACATTGAAATGTGAACAATAGTGGAAAGAAATGTAACTCTTCTTTGTTGTTCTTTTGGTACTCAGCTATGTAGCACTGTACTGAACTCATCCACTTCCATGGAATGCAAAGCATGGTGGATGCTGTGGAAAATGTTATTGATGCAAAGGTTCCTTTTCCTGATGCTTTTTCTTAAATTCTGAAAATGTTTTGATCCGGCAGGTCACAATGTTGTGGTCAGCGCTGAGATCCCTGCAGCACATACTGGCTGAGCAGAGCAGCAGCACTGGGGAATGATCTCCAGGATATTCCCAGTCTTTTACTCTGCCTGTCACCAAGTTCCTCTTCTGCTGTACAGCACACCATGACATCCTTTCCTCTATCTCATTCCACCTTCTCCCCAGGGGCATTGCTGCCTGATTATTGGTACCACCAGCTGCAGTTACTTGAGTATCTTTTTCTAAAAATAGGAGTAATTAAGCATCTTGGACACCTAACCATCTTTGGCATGGTTCCAAAGCACCCAACATGGCCTCCCATATAGGATTCCTTTTTAATGGATCAGATTTATTCTTGTGAAAAGAAATCTGTTTAAATAGCACACTTTTTGTTTGGGGTAGGTATTGTTCCTACTATTGTTCCAGTGGCATCCATCAATCTCTTTCATGTTTTCAGCCTCACCACTTAATGCCAATCAACCCTTAAAAAATAATTGCTCCCAAACCAACTGAATGCCTCTGGATTCACTTGAGAAAGACTGTCTGAGCTTTGAAGTGTATCCCATAATGATGGCTGGCATCTCCAAAAGTATTAACTGCACCTTCTTGCTTTGTGATTGCAGCATTTGATGTGTGCTGGGCTCTGGTGCCTGGTGGAAGGAGACACATCCTGTAAAACAAAGTTGGACCCCCCTCTGGATGGCACCGAATGTGGCGCAGACAAGGTAATCAGAGTGCTCAGCAGCAGTCACTTTTTGTTTCCCAGCATTGGGAATAATGTTTCCAAGATGTTCTGTATTTGCCATAAACCCATAGCTGGTTGTGTTCTGGGTTGTGTTTGTGGTAGAAAGTGTGCAGAGGATTTAGCCTGACATTTGGGGAGTGGCAAAAGATGGGGAAAGGAAAAGAGGCTTCTTAAAAACCTAAAAGTTTCTACAAGTAGCTTAAAATAATTGAGCTCAAATACAGTGAGGTTCTATTTTTTTTGTAGTATAATTTCCTGTATTTATTTATATATGTATTTTTTGGAACTTGATTGGTTTGGTAACTCTCAGCCTCCTACTTACTGGTTTTGGACTAATTTTTTTTTGTCTATGGTATAGCTGGGGAGGTGAGAAAGGGTAAAATTAAAAAGCTGGTGGCTGAAATCAAGGATTGGAACCTTTTCTTTGCTTGCAAATAAAGTTAAACAATGACAAGAAAAACTGGGTCCTGGAAACCATGACAAGGAACTGGAAAAAAAAAAAGGGATTTTAGGCCCATCTTTTTCTAACTGAAGGAGTCCTGGGGACTCTTTCGTAAGGTTTCTTAGCAGTGCTCACTGTGTCACATCCTGGACAGGCCAAGTTTGCTGCTTGGTCAGGAGCCAGAACAACCTATTAGAATCAGAGGGGTTTGGGGGTTTAGCCAAGGTAGGTCCAAAATACTTCAGTCATTTTATACAGACTGGGATCAGTGCTGATGAAGGCATTGCTTTGGGGTATAATTTCTTGGACTATTTTTGTGAATCGTGGGGCTTTAAGTCTTAGTACTTAGATAATTATCTGCTTTATAAAGTAAGGGACTCAGTCCTGTGATTGCTTTTTTAATGACAGAACTCCCTTCAGGGGCTTGTTGAGAGTGACACTTACATTTCTACATTTCACCTCCTCCTTCCTCCTTCTCCTACTGCCTTCTCACCAAAGCCTCGAATCCCTAGAACTCATAAACGTGGACTTGTTGCAATCCCTCAGACATCCTTTTAAATGTGTCTGTGCAAGGTCAGGGCTTCTTCCCAGGCTGTGCTAACCGGATTGCCTTGCAGTGGTGCCGAGCTGGGGAGTGTGTCAGTAAAACCCCCATCCCTGAGCACGTGGATGGGGACTGGAGCGTGTGGAGCCAGTGGAGCATGTGCAGCCGGACGTGCGGAACCGGGGTGCGCTTCAGGCAGCGGAAATGTGACAACCCCCCGTAAGTCCTCACACCATCCTGGCTCCTTTTGCTGTACTGGCAGCCTTTTCCCTCTTGGGCAACCCTTGCTGCAAGAGTACAGGGGAAAAATGGGCAGCAGAGTTGTGCAGAAGCCCTGAGAAATTTCTCATTCACAAGCTGTGATGACCAGGTCAGAATCGTGGAGTGACTTGAAGTAGGTTCTGTGGAAGTGGCTTAAAGAGTCATCTTTGGGAGTGTCCCATTGCAGTGATTCAAAGGGAGATACAGCTGAACTATATACAAGTTTTGCAGAAAAACTGATGCTCTGTTTCCCTTCCAGCATCCCCTCCAGTGAATGAGGAGGGGCTGATCTGGATCTACAGATCAAAGTGAGCCAATGTGCCTTGGAGATGAGTTTTGCAGGGGATGTCTGCTCTGGGGTTGGGGAGCAGTGCAGTGGTTAACAATGATCAGAGTGTCCCAGAGCTGTGTTGGCAAAGCCTCTTGAGATGCTCTGTAGGTCAGGATGTGCTGCATAAGAACAGGAAGGTTTTCATGCTTGCAGAAAGCCCCGGGTGCTGTTTAGCTTCTGCACAAGGAGCTAACAAAGGACTACAAACAAGCCGATGCTCTCTGCGTGGGCTGGGATTTTTTCTGATTCAGAATGAAATGTAGGTGTTATCTTTCATCCCTCAGGTTTGTTGAGGCCTATCTGAGAGGTTCTTCATCGTTCTGGAGTCCTGAAGAGGTTACAATGGTGCCATTTAACTGGCCACCACTTGGGATTTTTAATGGTGTTTGGGAGCAGCCCTCCAAGTGGGGTATCTCTGACTTTATTCAGATTTAATGTTTTCTTCTACACACAAAGTACCCAAAGCTTTTATTTTTAAATTTGGGCTGAAATTCTGCTTAGAAACACAGTCACTTCAAAGATATGCCTAGATGATGGATAGGCTCACAGTTGCTGCTGTTGACCTGTAATCATGTGAAAAGGATATTTTTGTTTATTCCTCTCCTTATCTGAGCTGCAGTTGCATGTCTATAATATCCGGATTTGATTTTTACCAGCTCATCTTCCTGAAAAGAGGACTGAGCTGGTTTCTTTGCTGTCAGCTACAGTGCTGACCAAACCTAAATCCATTCATCATCGTTCCTTAAATTACAGGAAATGCTCCTTCCAACACTGCACACTGATTTTAAAATTCTCTTGCTCATATACATTCTTGGCTGGAAATACACACGTGATCTTCTTTTGCTTCAAATTCCTGGCCTCAGCCCACTTCTGCAGCTGGTTTATTCACTGTCCAAAAATACTGGCTAAGGGATCTATCTTTTATTTTGTATATATTTGGTCTTGGGATTTTTTTTTTTTACAGGAATCTCTGTTCCTGCCAGCTGACTCTTGTGCCTGTGGGACTATCAGTATTTTTAAACCAGTTGCTTCACTGTTTGATTTGGTTTTTGAGTTGTACTGCCTTGTGTTCCTGTCTCGGCTTTGGGCTGTTGTCGTACAGTTGGACTGAGGAGAAAACCATTGCCTTAAAATGAGCATCCCTTCTCCAGTCCCCTCTTGTCATGTAAAAGGGTCAGAGCAGCATAAGTGGGCTTTGATTTCTTCAGTTCCATTAGTGGGTGGATTCTCTTGACATAAATACAATAAAAGGTGGCTGTGGAGTTGCCTACCAGGAGATCTTATTCAGTCACTGTTTTAGACATGGGCCAGGGTGGTCTTGGATTGCTCTGTTTATTGGAAATCCCAGGCAGTGCTTGAGCTCATAAGTACAAGGCTTGGGACCTGGAATTCTAGATTCCATGCTTACTCGTGGTTTTCTGTTTGTATTTTGTTTTATTTTGCAGAGAAAATACAGGTTATTGCTGAGAGTTTGAGTTTTCCTTCTTCTCTGGGGATTCATAAATAAAAACAGATAGATTTTGCAGGTGCTTAATTCTGATGTTGCATTAGTGGCCTTTCCTGTATGTTTAGAAAACAAATATATTGAATGGCATGGATTTCATGGATGGAGATTATCTGCAGCACAGGTTTGTTTCTGGATACCCTGCTTACAGTACAGGTTATAGCTGCTTCTGTGGTATTTAAATTGCAAGTAGGACACATGCTGAAGAGATGTCTGCTGTGTCCCCATCCTCAGGAATGTTTGAAGCCAGGGGCAAAGCAAGGGTGGGAGAGGGAAGATGGAACATTTGGAAAATGGCTGACCCTGGTTTTGTTCCCCACTGCAGCCCAGGGCCAGGTGGGAAGAATTGTCGGGGGGCCAGCGTGGAGCACACAGTGTGTGAGAACCTGCCCTGCCCCAAAGGGGTGCCCAGCTTCAGGGACCAGCAGTGCCAGGCCCATGACAGGTACACCAACAAGAAGAAAAGCCTCCTGACAGCTGTCATCGTGGATGGTGAGTTTTTTCATCTCCCTCTGTAATTCCTCGCTGTTCTTTCACTGCAGTTTCTCATCTGCAGGGCTCCCATTGTTGGTGAGAAGGCTGCAATAGGCCCCCTTTAGCTACAGCTGAAAGACTAATTACAGTTAATTGTTCTTGGTGTTGCCCTGCTGTTCCTTTAGCCTTCTTAATAGAACATAGAGTTGGCAATGCATCTTTTTGAAATACTGGGAGAAAAGTGCCTTAACTTGATTCCCAGTCTGAAGTTGGGAATTTCACACTGGGAGTCAGAGAGTTGGGAATTTAAACAGTACAAGGTTGCAGTTAGTTTGAACTGATAAAAAAAAAAGGTGGATTCCCTGTGACATTTTTAAATTTATGTCACTTTGGGGCATCTCAGCATGATTGCCTGTCTCACCTACAGTCCTTTAATGCTTCCTCTGCTGGATCTTGCTGTTCATCTGCTGTTCAACCAGATGTTGGTGGGATTTGAAATGGTCTGGAGAACTTGTTCTAAAATCACTGGCTATAGCCTGAATTTTGTGAGACACAATGACTTGTTCATTCTTATCAGACTGATGAATGTTCCCTGTAACAAACATCATCCCTTCACAAACAGATGCACAAAAGTATATTGACTAATTGGTTTTCTGTGTTGTTAAAGCCCAGTCTCATCAACGTAACCCTTGAAACAGTGATATTTTAAAGTGGGGAAATGACAGGCCTAAACTGAAAACCCCATGTTCCTTCAAAGATGAGATATCCAAATCCATTCATGTAGAGAATGCATCACCATTGGCTCAAACACTTGTTTGTGCTGTTCCCAAGGGTGGTTGTTACATTTCTTTTCCCAGATAAGCCGTGCGAGCTTTTCTGCTCCCCACTTGGCAAGGATTCTCCAGTGCTGGTGACAGACAGAGTCCTGGATGGAACTCCCTGTGGGCCTTACGAGACAGACCTCTGTGTACATGGCAAGTGCCAGGTGGAGTAGCTTTCTCTTGTTCTATTTCTAGTGTTAGGTTCAGTCTGGGGCAGCACTGTGTGGGTGGCTGGGAGGCTGTCCCTGAGGGGAGGGGACAACCCTGTTTTACCAGGCCCACTACAAGTGCTCCATGGCCCTGTGTGTTGGTCTGAGAATTGTGCTGAATGCCCGAGGTATGATATTATTCCTGCACAGCTGGGAGTGCCCAAAAATCACATTTGCTTGTGTGCATGGCTTGGGTCCTTGAGAAAAGGGACTTCTGTGAGGGGGGCAGATTGGAAGGGAAGTCTGGCCTGTTTAATTGCTCTTTTTTGGCTATTAGAGGAATCACTGATAAAAGCACTGAAGCTGCAAATCAGCTTACAATTTGTCACCAGCCTGTTACAAGCATTATCTTGCCGGAATCATGATGCTTTCCAGTCCACCTGGTTCCTTCTTAGAAGTATTGAGGGAGCTTTTCAGTACCAGTTGCTTCTTGGCTCCTGCAGCTACATGAGCCAGAGTCTTCAGATACAATTCTCTTTCCCTTAGAGTGGTGGCCTATAACTATTGCAATGATTATTTCTCTCTAACCAAATTACACAGCGACCCAAAATGAGGTGTGGGAGATCTCTGTAATAAAGTTAATGGTTTACTGGGACTTTGTAATGTATTGGATGCTCAGGAGGGTAGCTGTTAGAGCTGGTGCTTCAGGTTCCTTAAAAAGTCAATGGAGTTGTGTAGACCCATTTAAGATGGAGATTTAACGTTTGGACAAAGGAAGGGAGATGAGAAAATGTGTATTTAAAGATCATAAAAGACAGGAAGTTGTTTGGAGTTGCTCCTGCTGATGGGTTCAGGTCATTTGTCATGGACAGTTTGACAGGGCAGACTCTTCATGAGTTTCCTTTTTCGTGATCATGGAATACGTGTTCAAAGTGTGCTCCACACACCACAGTGGTGGAAAATACAATTCACTTGGCTACATTCTTCCTGGCAGTTCTTCCCTTTAAGTTTCTCCTTATCTAAGTTTGTATCCTGTGGTAGGAGTTGATCTTCCTGGTATTAACCAGCACGCTGTATCCACCAGAACAGCTTTTTAGCATCACCCTTATTTCCACTAACTTCACTGGTTTTCCCTGGGGGCACAGGGCACACCAGATTTGGCATTATTTCTGATTTCTGTGAATGGTTAAGAAATGCCAAGTTTTATTGCTTTGAGCCTTCCAGTTAGGGAGATAAATGAACACAATGCTCACCTGAATGTGAGAGAGGCTTTGGGGGCATAAAGCAGCTTTACTAATAGCAATGCAAAGTGAGAAGTGAAAAATCTTTGGATGTAATTTTGCACTGCTGCAGGAGACACTTCCCACTTTTTCTTAACAAACGATGCTGAAGAGACATTTTTAATTCACTCTAATTTATTCCTATGAATAGCAACAGTCTGGGGAGCCACTACAAGTTTGATTCTTTATAATACAAAGTGCTTTGCACATAGAGCCAGGTTCATGGTGCATCCGAAGTTACTTAATTTTTCCCTGTTTTTGGCTATATCTGAAAAAGCAAAGAAAAACCTCATTAATAACCTTTTATAGTCAGGCCAGCTGTGCATCTCCAGCTGTGTGCCATTGACCATTACTCTGGGCTGGCCAGTTTTATTGCTCCAAACCTTCAGAACTGCCACAAATGGTAAATCAGACATCATGGCAAGGAATGCTTCTTTCATCCAGGGGGGATCAGTAGCCAGCTCCCTCCAAATGAATTCCTTTATGAGCACAGAGTACTGGAGGTACATCACGAAAAGCAAATTGCACTCTGAGTCGGGGGCAACTGCCTTTAACTGTGCAGAGAGGTGATGACAGCTGCAGAACATTCAGTCCATTTGCATCTGGCTGAGAAAAAAATTGAAATGATCAGTTCAAGCCGAGCAGATTTGAAAGCCCTGTGAACTCATTTATAATACTTCTCTGCCATGTATGCAGTACTGAGAATTGCCATATGTGCCTGTGTACCCCATTGCCACAGATACTTGTCTAACTAGCTGCCTATTAAACCAATTTAATTGCCATATTCATTTAATTACTCCTCTCCTTGTTTCTTTATCCAGCGTAGACAAAGCCAAGCAATAAGCATTGCAGGGGGCCTGGAGAAGAGAATAAGTGCTGAAATCAGAGGGTGGTATTACTGTTATTTATTTTCTTATGTAATCCTTCTAGTTAGAGGCTCTCAAAGGCAGGAATGACACATTGTCAGTGCAACAGACAAATTAATAACCATTGCCTGTGAACATCTAGCCCAGGAAATGTAATAGATCTTCTTCCTTCATTAGATGCTCCTAAATGCAGCTCATGAATCGTCCTTGGATGATGAATGAATGTAGATGAACATGGCAGAGGAGAAACTGTTACAAGGAGAGGAGGGTTTTGAGAAGGAAAGCAGGAACAGATTCTCTGAAGCCTCAAAATGCCCAAATATTTGGGCACTAAGGGAATTTTCCTTCAGTTATACTTTGTGAAGTTACTACACTTTCACTTTAAAGCTGAACTCAAATCTAAAAGGTGTCAGTGAAGCCTGTGGTGTCAGCCTCACTATCCCTGAAACAAAATCATCAAAAGCAGCAGCATCCCTGTATTTTTCCCTTACACCTGAAGGCAGCTGGAGTGAGTCAACTTGGTTATTACTTTGATCTTGCATAGAAGCACCAAAGAGGAAAGCCAGCCCTAAATTTAGCATAGGGGTTCTTAAATCACCTAGACTTTTTCTAGCCTTACTCCTTGTTTTTGAGATTAATCATAAGGTCTTAATTCAATTTCTTCCTTGTTGATTTGTTTTGGAGGCTGAACATTTCAAATACACCATTTCTTACCACGCTCTGGGTAAATTATATCCCTGTTCAAAGTGTATATAGGTCTTTGACCTTTTCTCCTCAAAATGCAACATGGTCTTCTAGGAAAGAGAATTTATTTTCTCCAGAGATTTTTCAGAGACAGAAAATCTGTAGCAGGCTGGAGAACAAGAGCAGCCTGGTGTGTTGGAGGAGGAGGAGGGTGAGTGCTTATTTAGGCTTTGCAGCAGTTTGCTTTCCCTGTCATGGACACTGCAGCCATGGGGAAGGTGGAATAGGGCAGCTGCACCCCACACTGGGTCCATTTTCTCCTATTTCTCTTCAAGTGACAAATGGCTTTCAGGGAGAGGATTCCCTTGGGATTTTGTTCTTCCCTGGGCCTGTGAGGTGTGTGTTTGATGAGAGAACACTCATGAGAGCAGGGCACTTTCTAACCCCTTACAGCTAACCCCTCAGCTTTGCTCTGTGCTGTTGAGGTTAATTCAAAACTGCTGGCAGTAGTGGAGCTAAAAAAAGTGTCAGATGTCACAGAGCAGAGGGGCGAGGAGAAGACAAGCTGCTCAGCTGACTGTTATGATGCACGTGACCTTGTGCTGGCTTTTCTCAAAGGAGGATTAGTCTGAGCCTCATGACAGCATGAGAACTTTCCAGTGAGGGCTACAGATTGTGCTTCAGGATGTAATCTAAGGACTCTGTGAAAAGAGAGACCTCCTGTATAGCAGGACTGGGCTAGAGATCAAGGGCAGTCTTTGCTGTGATTTAACAATTTAAGAGGTGAAGATATTTTGGCTCTGCCTGCAGTTTTCTCATGAGTGTTTTGTCATATCACACCTCCTTTCAACTGGCTGGTGAATCCACAGTATGTTTAATGATAATAAACCACATATTAGACTGTCCTGGCACAACAAAATTGTTACGGAACTACTTTCTTCTCAAAGTGATTGTCACACTCTATGAAAGGGGAGCAGAAATTGGAAAATGGACAGATTTTTAAAAACAGCTTCTGCAGATTGGACAGGCAGTGTCAGACAGAGTGCCACAGGTGGCAGAGGAGAAATTGATGTTGTCTACTGGATCTGCTGCTGGCAAACAGTTTTTTACATACTTAGTACCCACTTTTTGAATTTGATTGATGCCTGCAGTTCTGGCTTTGTCTCCTCTCTTGAGTATTTTCCATGTATTATTCATATTCCTGCATTACAAACTGTGGTACAAGATGTTCCAGACTGGGTAGCTTGTCTCCATACAACAACTTGGCTTAGCACTGAACTTTGATAAATTATTTAGTGCATGTGCACAAAATCCAGAAGGATTGTCTGAACTACAGAAACCTGTTGTATAATTGCCTTTTTGTTGGTTTTTTTCTGTGTCTGGATCTGTAGCAATGTAATCTGAGGTTATAAAGAGTATCAGGGATTTTGGTGAGTAAGGCATAGTGATAAAACCAAGTCTTTGTCAATAGCTTAGTACTTTGTGGTGTACTTTGCAGTGGGGTATGAAGAAATACCCCATGCTATTTCCTCCAATTTTTCTTCCATGTTATCCCATGGAAAGCATATAATAGAACAGAAGCAAAGGAATTCCTGGGATGGGAAAGAGCTTTGTATTATTTGCATGTTCTCTCATGAACACAGAGGTTTTAACACATAACCTTCAATATCTGTATGTGAAAAATCAAGAATTATTGTGTCTAACACCCCCATGAGCTGCTGAGGGATCTAAGCACAAAGTCAGTGGCAGGTGACATTGCAGATCTAATGCAGATGAGATAACACTGATTTAAAATAGGAGATGTCTTAACTCCTGATCCAGCAGAGCTGCTCTGATTCAGACAAAATCTGAAGGCCTGGGAAATGACAGGATATTTGCTGAACTAACTCCTACGTGGACTCCAATCATTAGCACAAAATTTGTTGTGGAACAGAAATTGGAGATGAGCTCAGAGATGAGCTGCTTGATTAGGGTCCTAGACTCACCTCACCCAGCCCTGACAGCCACCCACAATCCTCCACAGGGACAGCATTTAAAACAAGGAAAATAAGAATTCTCTTCCCCTCAGATCTGAATGTCACTTGCTCACATCTGTAAATTCCTGTTTCATGTGGTCCATCCCTGGAGGTATCAGTGGACATTGGATATTATGGACAAAAAGAGTTGGCAGTGTAGATGAATCTGTCATAACCAGCCTGCTTTGTACATGATTAATTTGTAAAGTGGCACATGTTGCATCAATATTTGTATTTGATCCATTGAGACATCCAGTTAGTTCAACATATGGGAAGCATTACAGTTTTGTGAGTCTACAATGTCATTTCTTGAACAGAGTGGGTGTATATAACAAAAATAATTGTATTTATGTAGCAAAACATACCCTCACAAGCTGTATCAATTGAGCTCTTTCACAGCCATTGAAAATACAAATAAAAATATCATTAAAAAATGTCCAAGCAATACAGAGAATAGTTCACACAGAACAATCCAAGTGATATGTATTCAAAAGAGAAGAGTTTTCCTATGCTGGAGCCAGCTATGACTGAAGCTGGAAATACCACCCAACAAGCTGTACTTTCAGATGTTTAATTATAAAAATGAGAAGAAGCGGGGGGAGAGAAGGAAGGGTAGATGGAGATATCAGCTTAAAGAAAATTAATTTCAAGCCTTTGGCTCAGCAAATGTGCAGTTACCTGCCAATTTAAAGGTCAGTGGCTAGTTCCAAAATGTGGTGTCAGAGTAGGAGACTGCCTGGGAGGAAAAGCCTTAAGAAACCTGTGGATACATTTCTGACTGTCCATGCTGAGGACTTGAAGCCCTAAAAGACTTATTTTCATGTTTCTTGCCAGCATTCCCATGTTTTAAAGCTGCTTCCCTTCTCACCAGTCCATTCAAGACTGACAGAACTGAAAGTATCCAGCAATTGCTGGATGGGCTGGTCCATGGACTCGGTCTGCTCATCTGCAGGATAACTCTTGGGTCAGAAAATACACGAGATGTTACTGTTATTTACATGGTCTTTCTTCAGAATGTAAAGCTTGCCCTTTCTGCTTCTTAATTCAGTAAATTGCCTTACCTTGATTGGTTTGACTGGACAGGAAGCAACACAAAGCAAGTGAGAGATGGCAAAGATCAAACAACTCCCTTGAGCTACTTAGGTTTTAAGGGATTCTTTCTGCACTCTGAAAACTTGACTTTGGAGCAGTGAAACTTGGGATTTTCCCTTTGCATATGGTTAATTAAGCCTTGACATTTTGGAAAGCTTTCAGCAGGCTGAGGACAGCTCTGCAGTTCAAGGATGGGCAGTGTAATACACGGAGCACATTTTCAGTGTGAAGCTGCTGATGCACACGATGGTTTTTCCAGCCAGTGCTGGAATCTCAGGGGCTTTCTCATCTTGGAGAAATCTCTCAATTAAGAGCCCAAGGACTGGTGGCAGGTACTTTGCACCCACAAAGGTGATAGCCACTGTGTTCTGCCCTTCCAATCCTGTCTCTTCCCCTTTGATCCACTGATCCACTTGTTTTAAGAGTGGCCATTGTGGTGGTTTTAAGAGTATTTTCCATGTGGGGAGTTCTCAAAGGATCAGAGTGACCAAGGTGGTCACTGCAATGTGTTTCTAAATGACTTTGCAGCTTTTGGAATCCACTGTCAAATCTTACCCAAAGCTGTTTCATTATGTACTATTATTAAATGTGCTGCTATTAAATGCACTTTCAGTTTGGAAATGATTGGAAGGCTTGAGGAGAGGGAAATGGGCTCTAATGTTTATGTAGACAACACTAAAGTGCTTCCAAGGTATTTTTCCCCCATAAAGTAGCAAGAATGCACCAATTTTCCTCTTGAAGCCAAGAAAAAAAAAAGTGTTTTATTCTCTTAGAGATATTCCCTTCTAAGAAGCCATTTCCTGGCCCAAACATGATGGAGGCTTTAAGTCTCAAGGACTGGATTGAGGGAAAAGTCTGCCCCGTGGATGGGAGCAATGGTGCCATTGAAGAGGAGGGTGCCAGGGCCATTCCCAGTTCCTTCACTCATAGGGAATAGGATGAGGATGAAAGGTGAAAATCAGCAAAGCTATTGGGAGTTACATTTGTGGATTCAGTGGGTTCTTTCCAAGCCCTTCAGAGAGGGCCTCTCGAGTCAAAGGGTGTCAGTGACCAAGTGAAGGTGTGAGGAACTGGCTTGTCTTGAAGCCCAGTGTCAGAGGGGGCACTCGGCCTTCCCAAGCTTTGCTGGCTTACACTGGTTCCCATTATCTGGGAAACTCCAGCGTAAATACAAAGCATGTGATTGCCAGCTCCCCATTCTTTCCCTGCCTCTGTTAGAGTCCTACAGACTCCTCATGTAGCTCTGGGAATAAGTGTGGTTCAACACTCATTATGTTCCCTTTATTCTTCTGTGTGCTCACATAGTGCTAATAACAATGCAGCACAATAAAAGATAGCACCAGAGCCTTAAATTAAACACAGCCTTTCCAGTATCTCAGCAGGGTGGCAGGCAGGCGTTTATTTCCAGCTGCCTTTCAGCAACCCCATTAATAAATCATCCTGATTTTCCTGGAAGGAGAACTGCTGGGACATCCTTCTGTTCTGGGGGCAGAATCACGTTCAATATCCCAAAATTATTTGTTGGACACGGGCGTGAAATTTAGGCTTGAGAATTGCAACTGCCAGAAACTCCACAATCTTCTTCCTACCTCTTTTAACTCCCATTTATACATTTATATGGATTTTTTCCTGCTGTTCCTGTGCACCAATTTAGGTGCTGTGCCAGGTAATGCCAGTATTTCCCTGGTGTGTGTTTAGGATGATCATCCTCTCTCAGCATGTCTGTCCCTAATGATTTAACCAGACAAGCTCTGCATCAGCACACAGTGGAACGCTGGCAATCTTTGATCCCTAAAGTACATCTGGACTCATGCAGTGGCCAGGGTCTTCTGAAACCAGGGGAATGTTGGAGTTCTCATCCAAATTGAATTGCTTACACGCAGACAGGCTCAGATAAACAGCCCAAGTTCTTTTAATATTTCCCTGCTTACCCTAGTTTTCAAAATGTTTGTTGTTTTGATCATTCCCTAAGATATCTCTCCAGCTTTCCTCTGGCTTCATCATAGGAAGGCAAAGAAGGGAGGGACCCAACAGTTTTATTCAAATAAGTCTTACTAGTGACAGTCCTGCTACTCATTTGCCAAAAAACTGTTTATCTATACAGAATAAATCTTAAACTAATTTTTAATAGTGCAATCTCTGCTAATAAGTTGCATAATGACAATGCTTATTTCATTGAAATTTATGTTGTAAGAGTGAATTGCTGATCATTTTGAGGGTCTTACATGGACAGAATACAATTTAGATTAGTGACAGTGTTGTCAGCCTCAAGATCTACAAATGTGGAATGTTCACCATCATAACCTGTGAATATTTTGTGAATAAGGAAGATTATGGTGATAATCCCAATAGCTACAGGAAGAATATTGTGACTCTTCCCATGTGTGGAAGCAGAACTGTAGATTTTAATTGGAAAAAAATTAGGTATGTGTAGAAAATGATAAGAACACTTTTTATAATGAAGCTTTAGGTGAAACTTAGATTTTATAGTTCATTTTTCAATTGAATGTTGATTCTTATTACAGTGCAAGCATGTGGAAAATTTCATAATTGCTTAGGCATTCTTGTGGTAGAAATTGGCCAAGTATGAAACTGACCTGCTTCCATTGAATCACTCTTTCATTTCAGGTATCATGAGCCATATGATTAATGAGGTCTTTTTTCAGGTATTCCAAAAGTTTAATTAAAAGTTCAATGTTTTCTCCCCATTCAGGTTTTCAGTCAGATGCCAATCTTGACCTCACTGTTTAGAGATGCTCTAACCTTGCAAACAAAGTAATGGGGGTCTCTGGTTGTTGTCATTAGAAAATTGGATGTGATGGGATCATTGGCTCGGCTGCCAAAGAGGATCGCTGTGGGATCTGCAGTGGCGATGGGAAAACCTGCAAAGTGGTGAAAGGAGACTTCAACCACACCAAAGGCATGGGTGAGTAACACTCAGTGGGGTTCTCTTACCTGCTAGAGGAGAGTTGGGGTACCAGTAACAGCTCTTCTTCTTGGATTGAACTGGAGTCACCTAACAAAAACAGCCCTAGGAGGCACCTGAGAAATGCAAAACGAACCCAAACTCACTTGAAGTGTGAAGCCCATCTTCTTCTTACTCAGTCACCCAGATACCAGCCACTGCCTCTGCCTGAAATTCTGAGTGAAGTTGTGTTTCTCATTTTGAGTGCTACTGGTGCTGATGATTTTAAATAGGAGACAAAATCACAGAATCTTTCCCAGTGGGAGGGAAGTTGGATTTCAGCACCATCTTTGATGTCTCAGAATGATGCATGTTGCATGTTGTAGATGATTCATGTTATAATCAGAATATCTCAGCTAAAGGAAAGAGCACTGCACTCCCCTCTGAATATTTTTACTGATTCCCTGCCAGCAAAAATATCCAGTATAGGATATAGGAGCTTGGAATTAAGACTTCCTTTCTTGTTAAACATTAATGTATGTACAGCTTGATGTTTGAATTAGTCTTTGTTCCAGGGTTTCTGTACTACACTTCTGAGAACCCTGTTCTCACACATCCTAGTTAGCCAAAGGGATGGAAAGCCATGTCCAGAACTTGGAAGCTTCTCCAGGAAGAAACAATTGTCCAGAAAAAAAATTATTTCCCATTCAGCGAAGACAGAACTGGTATTTCTGTGTGGAGAAATATATTCAACGTATGCTGCTTCAGGACTGAGTTCCACAAAGCACATGAAAATCCCCTTTAAGCACCCACTTCAATTCAGTTTAGTGGCTAAAGCAGCACCAGTGCTTAGCAGCTCCCTTTAGTCCGGGTCTCAGCTCTGAAGTCTGAGGCTCTGGTTTTGTTCACTGAGCTCTTCCTCTGCACCCTCCTCCTCCTCACCTGCAGGGCCAGCTGGGATCTGTCACCCCCTGTGAGATGCAGGTGGGATTTCCCACCTGCACCACATCTCTCTGGAGCACATTTTCATGCTTGGCCAACCTGTTGAATGGTTTCCTGCATTAGTGCCTTTGACTCCTTTGTCCCAGTTATTTTCCACCTACTTACATCAAGTCTTTTGCATTTGGTGCAAGTGGTGGGAAAAGTCCCTCATTTCCGTTGAAAAAAACCCAGCTATTCTCTGTTTCTGTAGCAGGTTATACAGCTTTCATGGACTTCTTAAATTCTGCTGAAGAGTAGCTATCTTTCATCTTTTCCATTGAGTCTACAGAACATCTTGTGCAGATAAAT
This sequence comes from Cyanistes caeruleus, assembly GCF_971803275.1. NCBI lineage: Eukaryota > Metazoa > Chordata > Aves > Passeriformes > Paridae > Cyanistes > Cyanistes caeruleus. The sequence continues at coordinate 3,311,533 of NC_141713.1, forward strand.
ATTAAATTTCTGGGTCACTGCCAGGAGGTTGCACCCGTTTCCAGCTACACAGACTGTTTGAGGTGGTGACTTTACAAGGTTGTAGGAGCAGAGCAGCTTCAGCATTAACTCGCTGCCAGGACTCTGCAGGAGGTTTTCACCCCCAGTGCCCTGGAACCTAATCAGAAAGAATTTCTGATGACTTGTGGACAATGTTCAAGCATTTGGATTCTCTGCCAATCACCTCAGATGCACAAATTTGTCAAACTGTTGCTTTGTCAATGCATTGTTTGTCAGTGCAATGTTTCCACCTTTAGCCATTTCACATAATCTAGAAGATAATTGTTTTTATCAATATAACCTCATAACCATTTATTAGATGTTTTGTTTTATTTTTAATTTAATATGGAAAGTTGATTACATTTTATTTGTGCTCCCATCCATTTCTGCTCCCACGATGCTGTTTTGCAGAATCATCTGAATTTCATGCAGTAAGCAAAGCTCCAGGTCTGGGGTATCACAAGTGAACTTGACATTACTCAAGGGGGAAAAAAAAAAAGGCTTTTTTTTTTTTAATTGGCAGTTAAGCAAAAATGTGTAAAAATTTGATGGAAGCTGGGGAAAATAAAGATCCACAATATTCTGGTGATAACAAATTCAAGGTTTGGATGTGTAAATGATTGCACAGTTCAGTGGCAAATCCCCACGACCTGGCTGCTTTCCAAGTCAAGGCCAAGACCCAGAGTCCAGTGTGCTGATTTATTATTTCAAAAGAGAATAGACTTCAAACACCAAGACATTGATTGTTTTGGAGTGGTATCTGTTTGGGGAATTGCAGCTGCAGCCTTAGGCATTGGCTCTACCCATGGGACCCCTCTGGTTGCAGGATTAGTCCCTCTGGGTCCTGTGATTGCAAATGATGTTGTGGAGCCCTGTGAACTGAACTAAACCCCTGCCAACTCCTTTCTGTTTCTTAGTAACCAATAGTCATTGTAAGAAGGTTTCCACATGTGTGATGGCAAAGGCAAAGGCTGTTCCCAAGTGTTTCTCGTGTAAGATACTTGAATGCTGTTTGCAGTGTCAGTGGGTGTTGGTGAAATCCTTTGGTGCTGGTTCTTTATCTTTGTTTTGTCGGATTAGATGGGGAAGTTTGGTATCAAAAGCCATGGATAAACTTCAAGTCCTTTTACTGTTTCACTTGCCTTATCAGAGATACAAAGTACAGATCCTTTCCTTTTAGGGAACCTGTCAGTATAAAAGGAAGCCAAATTTTCATGCACCAAGCAAAAATAACCAGGTCTATTTGTTTTTTTCCCTAACTTTAATGTCACAGAGGTTCTGTCACCCTGGTGGGAAAGATGGTGAAAGGTTCGAAGTGCCTCACAGGAGCCCAGCAGTTCAGTTCTTACCACCTGTGATCCAGGGTGCTCCAACTAGAAATGGACTTAATTTTTCTGCTGGAGAGAGGAGGTCAAAAGCCTTTATTTATGATGCTAAATATCACATACACTTGTGTGCAGCTGGCTGTCTTCAGCAGGCCAGCTGAATGCACTATTTAGACTGAGGTTTCCTTTTGACTGGCAGCATGCCCTGTACCTATTTCTACAAAATCATTTTTCAAAACCAAACACAGAGTTGTTCTGAAGTCCACCTCATTCACCCTGCCACTGTACAGGGGACCTAGAAATAAAGGACAGCTCTTTGACTCTTGTTTCTTGGGGAGCTGATTTATCACTGACAGATTCTCCAAGGCTGTGCCTGTAATGCTGAGAGACCTGGGTCTGTCTCTCTTCATTTTTCTCAGCCACATCAAGATTTTCATTTATGATTGTGATTCAGAAGAATTTTTGGTTATAATTCAAAAGAATGACCACAGATATTTGTGGGATTTTTTTTTAAGATATGCCAGTTGTAACTATCATTTTGGGAAAGGAAAAGTACATCTTTGCTAGGAATTTTTCTTTTTAAGATGGTGGAAAAGTAGGGGTTTTATTGCATATGCTATTTGTCCAGCACTTATTAAAAGAAATTTGTCCAACAGTGCTGTCATGCTGGCTGGGATCATCTTTAACTAACACAAAAATATAATTTTATATCAATAGGGTACACATGTAAATTACAAGAAAATAGAACTCTACCTAATCTTTAATTCAGAAATCCCCTATAAGGGTTTCATCAGAACATGCAAGTTAGAAATCCCAGTAACCAACAGGAATGGTAGAAGGCTTTGAAATTTATCCATGGTTCTTCAGACAAATGATTTTCTTACAAATGAGCTATCCCATGGCTGGAAGTGGACAGGTGCCAATGCAGGATTTATTCTCAAGCTAAAAGCAAAGGAGAATTGTCACAGCTCTTCAGAAAATAGACACATTATTTGCACTCCACTGCAACAAGTAGCACTCAGTAAAAGCTGGGATGTGGGAAGGATGAAGCCTGAGATGCTCAGCTGATGCTTATCCCTGAAATTCCATGGAAGCTATGCTGGCCTTGGCTGGCAGGTAGGCAGGACAGCCTGAGCTCCTCGCCTTCTGCCCTGAGATGTTTGTTCAAAGCACTTTTGGGAGGTTTGATAATGGGCTGGGCATTGCTGATCTTCTTACACCTGATTTTGGTGTGTACTTTCAGCCATGGGATAATTTTTCCTTCACCTTGGAGTCCATCTTCTACTGCAGTGTGAACCAGAAGAGTTTTGCAGTAGATCAGTGGCATTCTGAAATTCACACTAAACTTTCTGTTCTTTCTGGGAGTAGTAACAACGGCTAACAATGGATTTTTCTGTGTGGGCTGCTTTCCTCTTGCAAATCTCTCCAGCATTTAAATGAAGATACAGTAGCCACTGTTCACATATTAATCTCCTTGATGACAAAGCCACCTCTTTGTTCTGGTGTCTCTCCTAATACGAGTTATACCATAAAATTTGTATCTCGGATTTGCTTCAATCACAGTCTTACATTCCTGAGACACTGATGTAATGCAGATTATCCAGAAAGATTGGTGTGTGCCAGAGTAACTGTTCCCAAGGTGGAGTATACTGCATACAGCACTATAAATTATCAAATAATGAAGTTCTCCTGTTGTATTTTCAAAGCTTCATCTTAGCAGGCTGATTTATGGGTGAAATTACTAAAAATACTGCCTGATAGTTGCCAAATCTCATCAGTCTTTAACCAGTTCCTCATTTAAAGCAGAACTTTAAGCCCAACCTTGCAAACCCTGGCCTTGCAGACAATTATCCTAAGACCTAGAAGAGCTTTTAGAGTCCTTAACTTGGGGCCAACTCTGAGACTTTTTTTTGGTCGTTCTAGCTGACACTTGATAATCTTTCTGGCAATCTGCAGTTACAGTTTGCTTAATAAAATGTGCCTGGAAAACACTGGAGGTGTTTCCTGGTGCAGTTATCTCAAAGATCAAGAATCTGTGACCAGAAGCCTCCCACCAGCTCTGAGGACCAGAGTGGAGTGGTGGAGGTGATCCAAGTTTGTACCTGTGGCAAATTTGCATGGGTGATATCCAGTCTGTTTGCAGCAGAATTTGACCACTAACTCCCCCAACATTGCTGGAGATAACGAATGAGAGTGTCCAGATGCTCCTGCTGGGACATGCCCAAGGGTTCTGCTTCACCTCTGAGAGGACAGGTCAGATCCAAACCCCTGCAAAGCATTTGGCAGTTCTCTAACAAGAGAGTGAAGGTCAGCAGTCAGGTTTGTGGTACAGTGAGCTAACGCAGTGTGTTTCTTCTTATTCAGGAGCTGTGAGTGCAGCCCCCCAAAGCCATCAATCAGGATTAGAAATTACCCAAGGAGAAAAAATCTGGTGCAAGACCAAACCAAACAGTCTCCAGAACTAATACTCTATTAATAGCTCACACTTCACTATTTACTATTGTAAAAAGTAACATAAAAATCACTTTTCCACGTGGTGTTTCTTTCATGGCACAGTGATGAAATGAGTGTATTTATGGCTTGAGCTGAGCCTCCAGCACAGCTCCAGAGTTTGCTCACCTCTAAAAGCAGTGTAACACACTCCTGGCTGCTGTTGGGTCAGGGGACAGATCCAGAGTTCACTGAACTTAGTGACTGCCTTCCACTAAATTCAGAGTAACTTTGTCTCTGAACCCTGCATGATTTAGCTCTGGGCATTTGTATCTGGTTTTAAAACTAAATAAATAAATAGTTCCCTAGTAGGGACATTAAATTACCTGAAACTTGGGCATGTTCCAAACTGGCTTCCTAACAGGGGTGTTCAGGGGTGTCTCAGGAGCTGTTTCCCTGTGACAGACTGTCACTGGTCACACTTTTGCTGTGTGTTCATGTCTTAAGTAGTTGTTGGTTGGGTTTATATGCAGCTGCATGGGGTGCAGTGAGGATGTTTGATATCTGAAACACTCTGTATTGACTGTGATTTGATATCTCAGCTGATGAAAAACCAACTCCTGGCAATGTCTAAGATAAACCCCAACATCTGTGTGCTCTGATTTCATATCAGATTTCAGTACTTCCTTTGGAAAATTGACACTGGAAGTAATGATTTTTCCTGGTGAAAGCCAGGTTGAAATGGCAGCTGGGAGAGCCTTTGCTCTGGCTTCTGTGCACAGACAAGGTTTGAGCTCTGCTGCCCCTCTCTCTGGTTTTTCTGCAAGGGATGAGTGACCATTTCTGAGATATCCTGAGATATCTCAGAGTTGAAGGGTCAGATGAAAGTGTCGTTCAGATACAACAAATCAGGGAAAGAGGGAGCCTGTGTGGCCCAAGTCAGCTGCCCACCCTCTGCACCTGATGAAACCCAAGAGCTCAAGCCTTACTCATGAAATGAATACTCAGGAAATGAATCCACCATCTGAGAACCCAAATCTGTCTCACTCCATGTCACAGTGGCAGGAGAATCACTTGGTCCTGAGGTACGAGAGGCTGTCACCATACTCCTATGAGTCCTCCCTGTATCAGTACAGCAAAAGCAGGGCTGTTCAGCTGCACTTTTATCCCTAAAATAGCTCCCTGAACGCTGCTAAGTGCTAAAGCAATCGCTGCTCCCTGTGCCAGCACTTTCCAACCCATTGCCCTAGACAGCCCACAATTCCCATAAAGGCATCACTGATATAGAACAGCTTCAGAGAGCCCTTTAAAGCAAGAAAAGTGGATGAGGGAACGTACAGGATAAGCTGCTTAACATCTAAAAGAAAGAGGACAGCAATAACCCCAAAAAGGTGCCAAGTGATACACTGCAAAGTAAACTGGGTGGCCAATTAGAAGGAATCAAGTCATGGTTGTGATGAGATTAGTGTCATCTGCAAAGGCCTGATTCAAAGTCCAGTGAAGCCAGTGGAAAAACTCTGCCTGGCTCTTTGAAATGGGCCCTAGTGTTCCTCTGCTTTATCATTTAAAGGCACCGCTTCCACCCCATGGAGCAAGTCTGTAACTCCACATGTCTCCATAGTGGGGGAAAACAGGCTACATTTCCTAGTTTGTTGCTAGTAGCTCCTGCTTATTCTTACTGTATTCTGTGAGTCAAAATTGGTCTTCAAAAAATTGTTCAGAGGTGACCAGTGGTCAGTCCTGGACAAACTTCCAGCTCTGTGACTGCATTAAATCTGAGCTGTTGAATTCCTAGCAGTAAGTGCAAGATCATTATCTCCTCCAGGATTTTTATACAGAGCTGAAATGTAAGCGAAAACAAGCTTTTCCCCCTCATTTGTCCCATTAATTCCCTCTGTTCAGTTTTAGCATCATCAAAAAGTTTTGTGGAAGTGAGTCCCTTCTGACACCACAGCCTTGACAGGGAGGACGAAGCAGGAGCATCTACTGGAAACATAATTTCAAATGTCTGTTCTGTGCAGTGTTGCTCCTGACAGTCCCACTTGGCAGCGTCCTCATGCATCTCTGTCAGTACTGCAGGAAAACCAGGGTGATTCGAAGGGTGCAGATCTAATGAGAGCTAATTAACAAGCCTGAAGTCATGGCTGAGCAGCACACATGCATTTCTGCTGAAATGTTAGTCATGACCACGCCTGTCACAGCAGTGAGAATCGGCTGCCAGCACAGGGATCTCATCTGGAGTGTTTCTCACTCAATCCCCAGCCTGGAGTTGAGTTTTTCATGGGAGATATGGGATGGCTGATCCTGGCTGGCCCTGCCCTGCTTTCATTCACCCCTTTTTTGTTGCTGTAGGTTACATCGAAGCCGCTGTGATCCCTGCGGGTGCCCGGCGGATCAGAGTGGTTGAGGATAAACCTGCTCACAGCTTTCTGGGTAAAAAGACAAAAGAAAAAAATGTTTTGAATAAAATTCAGCTCTGTTTTCTTTTTAAAATGACCCTTCTCTAAGTGTCCTGTAAGGTTTGTTGCTGCCAGGGAGGGGCTGGTGATTTGAGTCTTGCTGCAATCTCTGCTTTTGTGGCTTGGTTTCATGTTTGTGATGTGATAGTATGTGACACTTACAGGCCCTGTGCAACCTGGAAGGACCAGAGAGTACTTTTATATACAGACAGAAGAGTTCCTGAGCAGAACTTGGCAGTGGCTTGCACAGAGCTGCCAGGAGCACACAGCACTTCAGGAGGGAGTGGGGAAGAGAACAGTGTGTTTAGAGAAGGGAACAGCAGAGGTACTGATAGGAAGGCGCCCAGCTCAGTCTGAAGCAGAGGCAGGACAGGGCAGCTGATATCCCTCAGTAACCTGCTGCCATTTCCTACAGCAGCATATTTTCACTGGATGCTGTACCCAAGACCTCATCCTGACTCTGAGATGGGCTTAGCTGCAGCCTCCAGTCCACTTGCCTCTATTTTATCAGGCAAAAAAATTTGTTTAATCCTCTTGTCATTTCTACTTCTGCATTCCTTTAGAGGTGAACAGGCGTCCTCTCCTCCTTTTCCTGTTGGAAATAAAAGGTTTAGACAAGGCTGATGGGTAGGATTTTCATGTGAGGTTATTGTAGGGCAGAATCTGTCAATTAATTTATTGTTCAGTTACTCATTGCATAAATTAAAGGTCAGAATGGCATTTGTAAAGTGCAGCCAGTCAGTTACACTGAGGATCTGTCAGTCTTGTCTTCTGCCTCTTCTCTCCTATGTTTGTGGCATTTCCTTCTCTGTCATTACTGTGCAATAGATAAAGGGTTTTATCCCCATCACTTCTAGGGAATCCAGCTCACAGAAACAGTAATGCCCCATGGCCCTGAATTTACACAGGAAACCTGTAGCAGAGCAGAGGCTTCAAGGAAAATTGCTCAAGATACAAAATACCCCTGACACATGAAAGGTCCCTGGCACAATCAGAGCTTCATGGCCTTGGCATTGCTTCCAGAGAGAAAGGAGCTCTGAGAGGATTGCAGAGCTTATCACTCTGTATTGTGGAAGAGGAAACTGAAGTGTTCCAGGTTGCTCGTGGCTATGCAGGGAGTCAGAGCAAAGCTCAGACCTTGGTTTCTGATTTGCAAATCTTTTGCTTATAATTCTTCATCTCCAGCCAAAAGGAGATGTTAATATCCATCACTGGAATTATCAGATGCTGCTGAAAATGTTTGCATAGTGGTTGTGTCAGGATTTCAGGTCTTGTGCTATTGGTTTTCTGTCTTGAGATGTTGCCACAGTTGGCAATATCTCCAGGAAAGATGCTTTTGTTCTCTTTCACTCCAGATTCAGGGGGAAAAAAGGAGGGCAAATTATGTCATTCAGCTGCCTTTTGATCAAAACCATTGGCATTTGGGCCACTTCTTGGTAGGAAGGAATATCACCACTGCTCCTATTTCCATAATGCTTTAGCCAGCCTGCCTGAGGATCCCGCCTACACTGAGATGTTTGACATAGCAAAGCCTGGTGGAACAATGGGAGCCAGTGTTTCTTTGGGTTTTGCAAGTGCTCTGCCTTCTGGAAATCAGGCTTTTTGTTTGCTTTGGTGGGGTTTGCACGGGTATTTGGGCTTTGGCAGATAGCAGAGCACTGAGTGTCTTACATGGAGTTAAAGACTGCCCTTCCCTGGGACAACATAACCTTGACTAAAGCTGATGGTTCCCCACTGGGTGGTGAAGATTAGGATTTTGTATTTTTGAGAGCAGGAGTTGGCCCTGATTGCATCACATAAAGATAGATAAAAATCTGGCTTTGAGTTCTTTCAGCTCTTTGGTTCGTGGTTAGGAGCCAGGAGAACCTCTCTAAGCTTTCCAGGGTTTTCTCTTTCAAGGAACTCTCAACACAAAGAAAAGATACCCAATGTCTTGCTGAACTGAGATGAAGAATAGCAGCAGAGGGGTTCCAGTAGGACAATAAACATGACAAAGGAAAAAATCCCCAGTCACTCCTAAATTCAGGTCTGAGGATTTTCTATTTCAATAGTGCTGACAAAGCTGAGTCCAGTCAGGTCCTGTTTCTGCTCAGAACCAGGTACAACATTTTGGAAAGAAGCCGAGCATAATTTGGAATCATTATTCCATGTGCTGGGAGCAGTGCCTGAAGAATTTCCCTCCACCTACAGGCAACCCACGCTGGCTGCCTTGGCTGGCTGTAACTCTTGAAAACCACCTTGAACAGGAAATGCCTGGGCAGTTTGTGTCCACAGGCTGGGAAGCAAGCTGTAGGGACCCAAGGTGGAAATAAAGATCTGACTGGATGCCAGGTTTAAAAGTTGATTGTCCAGTTCCTGCCTTCCAGCCAACAAGAAAAACAGAAGTTACAGGTTGTTGCTGGGGTTCCTATTCCTCCTGCTTTTGTACTGTACAAGTTTGAGTTTAGTTCTGTCAGCTCTGGGGCTGGGCAGAGCCAGCCAGTGGTTGTGTGTGACAAAAGCAGTTGGAGTTCTCTGTGTCTGAGACATGGAAGGTTTTATAGCTGCAGCAGTGATCTTGCTGATGGGGCAATGGGGGCAAACAGCAATGAAAACACTTTGGCCCAAATGCTCTGTTGAGTCCCCAATGCAATTCCTGTAGTCCTCGAGGAGCACCTTTGAGAACAGGTCTGTTTCCAAACTCTCCATCTCCTCCGCCACTGAGGGAGCGGTGTCTGCAGCAATCAAAGTCAAACCCTGCCCAGAAAAGATGTTCACAAAGATGAAATGTTGGTTTTCATCAGCAAATTATCTCCCTTTGATGGTGAGCTGGAACCAAAGCATGACTTAAGTCACTCAACCTCTTAGAGAGTTTTGAGCATGTGCTGGGATATCTTTCCTAGTCAGCCATGCTTCTTGGAGATAGTTTTATCTCATCCACAGCTTTGATTAGTTGTGTTCATGGCTCCTCAGGGCCAGCGTGGTGGCTCCTTTGATCTGCCTGGAAGCCACTAGGCCTTGGCAGAGGAAAGCAATCCTGCTTCAGAATTGTGTCTGGAGCTTGCAGAAGGTACTTTGAGGAGCAAAGCAGAAACAGAAGTTAGCCACAGGGAGAGACACATTGCTGCAGCACGCGAATGTCAGGACACCATCGTACTCCAGGCTGTGTGCCAGAGGAAACTTTCCTCAGAAAAAATATTCTCCCACTTCACTTCCCCTTCAGCCTGATTTTGAAGCCTCTGATGGGATTCTGAGAGCTGAACAGATACCCACCTTTTCCCAGCAATTCCCAGTGTACAGGTCCTTCAAAAGGCACATGCAGATGCAGAGAACATTCTGACCTCCACTTGCTCCAGATTCCCCCAGAGTTTAGATATTACAAATTATATATGTGTATCCTAAGCACACCCAGGAGGGTTTGCTGGCTATGGAGGCTTGATCCAAAGGGATAACAATAGGAGATTTCCTACTGATTTCCAAAAGAAAGAAGCTGTTATTGTACAGCTTCTCTACCTTCTTGAAACACACTCAGTTAAGTGAGAGCAAAGTTGTGTTCTTTACTGGAAGAAAATAAAATAGGCATGAGATGCTAGAGATTAAAAAAACATCTTGTTAAAGGCTTAGCCAAAAGACACAGTTAACCTTGAACTAAGGAAGTCCAGTAACATGTGGGATATTCTGTCTGTCTGCTGTCAGGGCAGATTTGATCACGGTGAATGGATCTCCACAAAGGGGCCTGGCACTTTCCTTTGCAACAGGGTTTGCCAATTTTCTCTTCCCTCAGTGCATCACACCAACATCTGGATAACTCTGCTTCCGTTCTAACACAGAAAACACATCAATCCCTAGATCAGCTTCCACTGATGAGTCAGCAGTAATGTGACGCCCTTATGGCTGGACTTGTCTTTGAGTGTTTGAAGGACATCCATGATCCTGATGCAATAGTTATGCTGGAAGAAAGGACATACAGCTCCAAGTATCTTTTCTTCTCAATATTCATCCTCCTTCTGCAGTTGAGTTTCCAAGTTTGCCTTACTGAGGCACAGGATGAGTTTAATCCTACAGCACCTGACCTTGTATGATTGTGTCCAGCACTTGGACTCTGAAAAGAGGGTGGCCAAGTTCACATTTTGTTTTCACATAATGTTTGGTTATGGAGCACACACAAGCACAGCATCAGTTGTATTTTGCACTTGCAAATCTTCACATGTGAAGCAACAAAGATTTGATTGATATTTTTCTCAAGGAGAGTTTAGGAAAATGTGGTCTCAAAATCTGGAAACTGAAAGAAAATTCTGCATGGAAACGAAATTGCAGAGTTGTCTTGTTGCATTTAAAAGGAGAGTTTAGAGATAAGTGATCTATGAATTTTATGTTAATTCTTTAAAATACTGTCATCAACTGAAGTACAGAATATATCCAAGTTAGAAACATTACAATGGGCCATCTAAAAGTGGGGGGTTTTATTCTTTTAAACTCACATCAAGGTTTCTGCATCTTGTGCTTGAGGTAGCTTGAGACAAAGGCTCAGTAGTCTGTATTGTAATTACAACTTGCTTGCATTTCATTCTGTGGTGTTTGATTCATTCCAGCTTTAAAAGATTCCAGTAAGAGATCCATTAACAGCGACTGGAAAATTGAGCTTCCTGGTGAGTTTCAGATCGCAGGCACCACTGTCCGGTACGTGCGAAGGGGGCTGTGGGAGAAAATCTCTGCCAAAGGACCAACTAAAATACCACTGCACTTGATGGTAACTTTATATCCTTTGTTTGTGTTTCTTAAGTGATGCAACAGAAAGGGTTTATATACTAGCTGAAAGTTAAATTTTGATTGTTTGCTTCCTCACCACAGTGTTCTTTTGCAGCATTGCAGGGGCTGGAGAAGCCCAGCTCCCCACTCAAAAAGTGATGCTCCATTCTGGGGGTGCAGGCAGTGATCCATTCAGCTCATGTCCAGTGCAGGATACCCCTGTAACGTGTCCCAGACAGGTCCATTCTAGAGGATGTATGTTCTCAAGGACCTTTCTTATTTCTTGGACATACCTGATCACTCACATAAAAGCATATTTGATAAAATGTCTTTTCATCTCTTGCCAGGATGTATGGTGTTTAAGTACTCTGTTCTCTAACAGAAGAGGTGCAGATCTAGCATGCACAGATGATATATATGAATATGAATCTAAGTAATGAATTAATTACACACAGAAATGTTCTTTGTTTTCTCTATATTGTTTTTTCAAATGTATGTAGTTTAAGGTGTTTTTTGACATTTTTTCCTAATGTTCATTGTAGCCCTTCTGTTAACACAGCTTTGTATTTTATGAGCAGCCATGTGGCTGAGCATGAATGAGAATTCCACAGGGGGGAGAAGAGCAGGACTGTGGTCCCAGAGCTGTCACTGGTGGGTGACAGAGTGACCCATGAGCCAGTCCCTTAATGCTGGTGTTACCTTAGCATTTGTATCTGTGAGACAGCTGTAATAATTCTTGTCTCATATATCTGTTTAAAAGTCTGCAGAAAGCTTAACAGGTTCTGTAGCAAGGTTTGCATAGAAAGTATATTAGTATTTTCATTGTTTCCTGTAACTTTTTTATTCTATTCCATTTTTTTTCTGTGCTGTTTCTTCTCCTTGTGAGTTTTTGCCATGTTTGTTCTCTAAAGGCTATCTGTAAGCACTGCTAAAAATCAGCATTCTCTCCCTTCCCTCACCTGATTTTTTTGGCTTGCTGGTGTTCATTGTGCAACACTTCCTGACCCAGTTTGAAAAGCTCCAAAGAAGCCTGAACTTTTCACATGCACAAAAAGCTGACAGTAATACTCCACTTTGTCAGTACCTTCTTGGTGTCAAAATCTGCCACACAGGAACATGACGGGTTTTGTCTTTGCTTTCTCAGACAGATGAGTGAGTTTACAGGCTCACAGACCAGTGTAATGCTGGGTTCAAAGAGGTTACAGCTGGAATAGTCAGAGATGCAGGGTTGGGCACACCAGCACCTTCCTGGCTCACCTGTGTAACCCAGGGTGTGCTCTCTCAAAGGAGGCACCAGGCACCTTCATCACCATCAGAAACATCAGCTTCTGCTTGACTTTGGCCTTAACACCAGCCTTCCCTCCTGAAACCAGGACTCTGATAAAGTATCTTGTACTGCCAAGGTCTTCCCAACCTCATGTGAGAAACAGGAGTTGCACAGGTACCGTTTGGAAAGATGCTGTGCAGGGTTCCTTTGGCAGCTCTTGGAACCTTCTGGGGCATTACTTGATTGAGGTCCACTGCAGAAAAATCTGGTTATTGGCATTTTGTGAAACTCAGATTCAGCAGAGCTTTGGTTTTAAAGAAATGCTCAGTTCTCCTTCATTAAGGAGTAAGTAGCTAACATAGGAAAGGAATGATTTTGAGCTTCTCTATGAGTGTCCAGATACACACAGGCTCTTTCAGTAGACATAAGCAAAAGAAATGTTCCTTCTTCACCTTCCTTTACAGAAATGATTAAAAATGAGGAATGTAAAAATTACCAGACCATTAAAAAACATGTGGTTTTAAATCACTGCCAGTGGTAAACAAAGCACACATAAAGTCTTTGCTTCAAATCAGATACAAATCTTTTCCTTGGTGCAGGGTGGTGGGTTTCATTCTTTCAACACAAGAAAGGCAGGATGGTTACCAGTTCCCTCTAAATAGAAAACTGTTGTTCAAACAGTGGTGGAATACACTGGACTGACAAAGAGCCAGAAGCTTCAGTCAATCCATTGTGACCTGCATTTGAAACCAATTATACACACATACACACACACCCCAATTATATATGGCTATGAAATTGCATGAAATTGGTTTCATATGGGCCTTTAGATTCACTAGTCTTGCACCCATATTGAGATAATAAGGATTTCTTTTTAGGAGCTGGTTTTTAATACTTGAGGCATTTCTCCAAGTGCATTGCTGTGTGTGTATTTCTTGGAGAAACTGATGTTTGTGTAAGTAGGCCTGTGCTAGTCCTCCTTGTGCAACAGGGGACAACCAAACACTCCCAGAGCAGAAGGGGGCTTTAGACAAGGCTGACTGATCAGTTCTGTAGAACAGGAGTTCATATCTCCTGCACTTCAAGAAAGCCAGAGCAGGGCTCAAGCTCTTTGCCTCTGGCTGCCTGGTATTTGAATTGTGTTTAAAAAAAACAACATTCATCTTTGAAATTGTAATGATGGTTGGCTGGTTTCAACCCTGGTATTCAGTCCTGCTAGTGAGGCTCCCTCTGTAGCTGAAGCAAAATCATGTCTTTATTCCCCACATCCTCTGGAAGAGGCTCATTCTGCCCTGTGCAGAGCAGCTCCTGGATTCTGAGTTTGTAGAGTCCCTCCAGTGTTCATAGCACAGGCTGCCAGGACCCTTTCTTTCAGCGCATTTCTTTGGTTAAACGAGCTCCTGACAGCTTTAGTGAGGTTATTGGTTAAGTAGGAATTATTTGTGCAAATCTGAAGGGGAAACAATTATTGTTAGGAGAAAGTAGCATTTGCAAATTTGTCTTTATTTCAAACAGGCAGCTGCTTGCTCCACTTATGAGCTTAAAATACCTTATTTGATAAGGCATTGCTCCTATTTCAGTAGATGACAAAAGCCAGCACAATTCATCTGTCTAGTGCTGCTCAGATCATGGAATAATAAGTATAATTAAGTTTAAAGCCGCAGCATGAACATTACAGTAGTACTTCTGTGGCATTTGTTAATACTGTGGTAACTCAGATTCCATGGACCCCATCCTCCATGCAATGGAGATCTTCCAATCAGTTCTGACTCAAGCCAGAGAAAGTGAGAGCCAAATGAAGTCCAACATGTAAATCAAAACAGGACCAGTACTCTCATCTGCCTATGGTGAAAACATAAACATTTTTCTCAGTTCCTTTGTTAATAGCGAGGGAATTTTGGAGTAATAGCACTGGAGACATCACAAGTGGTTCCATGGGAAATAGCCTGCTGTTGGAAGCAGGTTTCCCCTTCCTCTAGCAATAAGCAGGGATGAAAATATATGTTGCCAGCAGCTGTATGATATGACTTTTGCTTGTCATCCACAGTTTTCTGAGACATAAAATCATGCTACAGCTTGTCAGCAGGAATAGTCATGCTTGCCTTGAATGCCGCATTCACCTGGAGACAAGGGACTTTTTGTGCAGTTTTTACTCTGAGAAGCATCACCTTGTTCTTTCAGATGTTTAACTCTAGATGCTCTTGAAAGTAGTTGTTATATGAAAAGTGCTGATTTAATGTTTCCTGTTGTCTTTCTCTTTGAATAGCCAGTGTCCTGCTGATCACATATGAGGCTGAAAGTTAGGCCTTGAATTCCAGGTTTAGACATCCCTGTGAGTGCTTTAGATATTCACAAATCATAAGCAGTTCTTGCTCCTGCAGTTGCACTGTTTTACCAGTACCATTGTAATTTAAGTTTTCTAGGTAAAGATTTGGTTGCCTTTTACAAGGTATTTATATTTTAGGAATTTTTTCCTGAGCCAGCATTTCCAGCAGTGCTATCTTACAGCCTGTTGGCTCTCTCAGCACAGTGTGTTGCAACAGCCTCTCTTTTCCTGCCGAACCAGGTGCTGTTATTCCATGACCAGAATTATGGAATTCATTATGAATACACCATCCCTGTAAACTATACTGCTGAAAACAGAAGCGAGCCAGAAAAGCAACAGGATTCCTTGTACATCTGGACGCACAGCGGATGGGAAGGATGCAGTGTGCAGTGTGGAGGAGGTAGGGACACCGAGAAGCTTGGTAGGAATCCCTGTGTGATGTTTGCAGGCTCCAGCCACAGGAGAGGTGGAAATTAGCCATGAAAATGAACTTGGCCATAATGAATTCAATGAAAGCTCGTTCTCACCGGCTCTCCCAGCTCTGATCCTTGTCCCTACAGTTTATTTCCAGCCAGCCTGTTGGCAGGGACACTGCTCTGTCACCGCAGGCTGGAGCTGCACCTGGATTCCTGGTGCATGGATGGCTCCAGGCACTGTGTGCAGCCCTGTGCCTCCAGCTCCCATCACATTCCTGGAGCAGCATTTCCACAGGACCAGGCACGCTCAGGGAAAGGCACTTCCCTCCCCAGGGATGGAGCGGGGCAGTGCTGCTGTGACAGCTCCTGGAGATTTGCATCGGGTGCTCCCGTGCCAGGTGGATGTGCTGGGAGTCCAGGAGCATGCGGCACAGCTCCCTTCCCAGAAGATCCCTGGATGTGCCCAGATGGATCTGCTGGAGCCCTGGGGGGAGCTGATGCTGTGAAACCAGAGACTGGTTTGTCAGACACTGTCCATTGCATTTTCAGTGCTGGAAGAAGTAGGTTGTTCCCTGAGGAAAACAGATCACTTCCAAGCATTCTGGGCAGTCTGTCTTCACCAGCAGACTCAGTTATTTATGATGTGACATGACAGAAGGAAAGAGCTCATCTTCACATTTGCAGGCTCACTGCCCTCAGTGCACTGAAATTACTGATTTTTTTTTTATGTAAATAGGACTCATTTTAGAATAGACACTTTTACTCGTGCATTAAAATAATAATTTTTAACCCACTAAACCCTCAGATGAGTGAAAAGGAAATTTATTTGTGGCTCTTCTGATTTTTGTTGTAAGCCTGCTACAAATTTGAATCAAATCATTGTCTGCCAGCATGGTTCCCAACAGTAGCAGCTTGATAATTGGACTTTTATTTTAGCTGTCCAGTGCTTTTGCCACGTATCAAAGCTGAGAAGGGCCTTTCTCCTTTCCATACAGAAGTTTGCATATTTTTTATTAACAGAATGTGAGTTATTTTTTATTATCTGTTGCAGATGGTGAATAAACTCAATCTGACGCAGACTCGGGGTTAGAAAGCAAACCTGAGAAACCAAAGTAATTAGCAGTAAAGCAAAGTGACACAGTGCAGGAGTGACACTTTCCTTGTCACTTCTGGTCACTATCGTGCTCCCTGTGGCACAGCTTTCCTGATGCCACTCAGTGGAAGGCTGAGCCCTGAGGGCCACACTGGATGAAACTCCTGATGCACAATTTATGTGAGAAATGCTGTCTCCTCCTGAGATGCCTCCTGCCACAAGGATTTTAAAGCAATATATCTGGAGGAGCAGAAGATGAGAAATAATTTATTTTGGTAGCTTTATTTTCTCCTTCTGAAATATGAAGAAGCCCAGTTAATGACTCTGGAACCTCGGTCACTCCTTTTCATCCTGACTCGCTGCCTGGGGAGCAGCAGGAGACAGCTGTCCTGTCATTATCAGTCACATTATCAGGGGCTAGGAAGTCGTGTGACTTCAGCACATCTGCCCGAGGTGATGACAGGGCACAGCTACCTGTGGAGGAGGAACCAGAAACGAAAACAAATTGTTTTAAAGCTTGTTTCCACTTTCAGCACTAGAAGGAGAAAGCCCAACTTGCTGTTCCTGTGAAACACTCAATTGCGTGATTACCGGGGAAAGATTTGTAGCTTTTCTGAAAAAAACCAACCCAAAACATGCCAGTAAAAAGGTCAGGTAGAAGTGGAGAATAAGATTTCTTGAAGAGGCGGTAGAGTACATCTGGTAGAGGGAGCAGAGAGCCCCAAGCTTTTGAGTTTTGGTTGATGAGTGGACTTGGTTTTGTTCATTTCTTTTTGGTTTGGCTTTCAGGTGAGCGGAAAACCATCGTGTCCTGCACTCGGATCGTTAACAAGACCATGACACTGGTGAATGACAGTGACTGCCAGCGAGTGACCCGCCCCGAGCCCCAGGTCAGGAAATGTAACACACACCCCTGCCAGTCACGGTAAGGAGTTAAAAAACACTAAAAAACTAAATCCTTTCCCTTCAGAAACTGCCCCTTTCCAAAGCCTCCATCTGGTGAACACAGTGAAAATGTCTCAAAGTATCGGGACACATTGTTAGCCACAGTAAGCAGCTGTAATATTAATTTCCTTTTGTTGAGCAGGTCAGATTTTCATTACCTCAGACAAAGCCCATTTAATTTGTGGTCAGTAAGGCCAGATTACATGCCTTCATGCATTGTTTGGGGATGGTTTTCTTTTCCCCTTGGTTGCCTCCTGGGAGACAGAACAATTTTACAATATAAAGTTAGACAGGAGTACAGTGACTGCATATCTAACCTTTCTTTTTTTGAATCAGCACAGAATGGGGTCTGATTAACTGTCAAACAGTACTACAAAAACCTGAAGTCAAGAAATTAAATTATGATGAAACACATTTTAGAAGCTTTCCTCAGTAAGGGTGCTTTTCTCCTCATTAGTTATTAGAGATCTCTAAAAATAATAAAAATGCTATTTATTTTTTTTTAATTTGGCAAGCATTTTAGCTGAATTAATTTTGATCTGTATTATATTAAAAAAGATATTTCTGGCCAAAATGACAAAAGACAGGAAGGTAAATTAATTTGTTCTGTTTGTTTTCTGACAAAAAAGTTCACTCTTGTTCTGCAGTGATGTTTAGAATTGGAGAGTAGTGTAGAAACTCCAATTTTGATGGTAGTTTGAATAAGGGGAATAGAACCAGAATCAGGGGTTTAGTCCATGCACTTCAGAGGTAGACTCAGTGATCCTTGTGGGTTCCTTTCAACTAAGAATATTCTGTGGTAAAATCAATTTTGGATAAAGCTGAACAATACCTAAAAAAAAAATCTTCAAATAAACCTGCTGGCTCCTGCATGTCGGATAATCAGAAAACTGGAGAAATGCACCTACAGAGCTAATCCTGCAGGCAGAAACAATGGGGGAAAAACAAACAGCACACTTCCTTCTAATTAGACCTGCACTCTGATTAAAGTGCCCTGGAGCAGGGAAATGAAGTGTCAGATCATCCATCAATAAGGCTGCTTCAGGTTTCGTTTTCTGTCTGCACTGCCTGTTGTTGCTGCTGTACAATAGTGTGGCTGTACAACTTGCAGTACTGAAAGGTATAATGAGATACCCTGGTGTGTAAGCAGAGCCAAAATCCCCATGGCTTCAAAGAAACAACTGTCATTTCCATGAGGAAGTCCAGTGAGGCTGGGATTTCGGTCATGTCACTCTCTCAGAAAGAAACAAGAAACATCTGCTTGTGTTGCTGTCCTGGCAGAAGTATTTCTCCCAGACCTTTTGGAACGCTGTTGGGAGTAGACTGGAGTGAGCCCAGGCAGGTATAGGAGGGGTTCCAGGTGGCAGAGATGAAGAAAAGCAACGTTAAAAGTTCTGAAAGACGTGGGCAGCTTCTGCCTCTACCAGCTGAGAGCAAGGATGGGAGGTGCTGGCCATGAGGTCTGTCAGAGCCCTGAGACCCACGGTGTGCTCTCAGGGATCTCCATGACCCTGAGCACCTGGGGAAGTCTCTTTGGTGCCCTCCCACCATGGCATTGCTGCCTATGCAGGGCAGTCACAGTGGGTGACTCACAAAACCTCTTGAGAAAGGATTACTCTGCTCCTGTATCCAGCCTGTGTTCCTTTGGGGAATTAGGTCCAGTCCTTAATGTTATTCCAAGGTCTCTCTTCTCCTGTGTTCTTCTGTGTGGAGCCACCAGGCAGTTTATGGGCACAGCTTAGCACAGTTCTGCCCAGCTGCAATGAGCTCTGGCACAGGGACACTCGTTGGTCCATTTATTTCAGAGTAACGACAGCAGACACTGAATGTGCTTAGAACCTGAAAAGGCCACAGAATCCTTGCTGATGATCTGATAGACCACACTCCCCCACTCCCTCCGTGTAGACTACACTTTCACACTTAACATGCTTTTAACTGGAAACATTTTCAGAAGCACATTCTCTGTGCCTCTGTAGAATTTAAATTTCCACTTGCGTTTGCCCACCCAGACATTAGAAATGCATGCTTAGCATATTCTCTGACCAAGAACATCTTAAAGAAACCATTCTCTTTCACCATGTCAATGCTTTTTTTATGAGCCCTGAATTTGTTTTAGGGTTTCAAGTAAAATTATTGTAGCATCTTGTTACAATAAGGTCCTTTCCCGTTTCCACTCTGACCTAAGTCCTTCACCTGAGTTCAGAAGAAGGAACAATGCTCTCCTTTCTCTAGTAAACCTTCTCTGTTTTGTGCATTTTGAATTGCATTTACACTTTTCACTTAAAATTTAGGAGAATCACCTTTCAGAGTATTTATCTCTAGAGAGGGGTCTTTTGGCCAGCACAGGACTGGGTCAGAGGACACTCAGTCTCTGTTTCACTTTTGGATGGGCTGTGTGACTTGAATTCACTATCCCACAGTGTCCATTTGTTTCTTCTCTCAATCCATGTATAAGCTAGATTGCAAACTCCTTGGGATGGGGTGAGATCATATTGTTTAAGTGCAGGAAGAGGCTGTTGCTGTTGAGATTGTAATAAAAATAAAAAAAAGCAGTTACCCACATTTATAAAGTGATCAGGAGGAAAAAAGGGTATGTTATTAATAACAGTGTCTTTCTTCCAGCACGATCCCAAAGTGCTTTGTAAATTATATATTCCTTTGAACTTCAGCCACCTCTCAGGAGAGCCAAATAATGTAGGGCAGGGGACAGTACTTTCATGAGGCCAAGGAGAAGATTGGAATTCTCCAACTGCAACCCAGCATCTGAGAAAAACAAAGCAGGATTTAAAACTTGATTGGATACATTGACATGTTTTAAAATTAAACGTCAGAGAAGAGAATTTTCTTAAGGGTTTTGTTGAAACTGGCAAAAATAAAAGAATCTTTCATTCTTTATTATTGTTACTCTTTCACCTTTTAAAAAAATGCCTCTTTTTCTTCCTATTTTATTTTTTATGTTCCTTGACCCTCTTTTTCCATTAAATTCTTTACAGCTTCCTTTCCTGTCCCAACTGCACCCTATTAGCACCTCTTTATTCTAATCCTTTGCCTAGCTCTTTAGATATTTTTTACAAAAGCCCGCTGTAACCAGATGGAATCTGGATTCCTGCATGCGGCGCGTATGGGTCGCTTCCAGCACGAGGAGCACCAACCCAAATAACTCCGGCACAGCCAGCCCTGGGGCTGGCACCAGACTCAGAAATCACAGATCACATCAGCTGTTTTCACTGAAAACACAGCTCTGCCAGTGGCCACACACTTCTACATGCATGGTTGGGTCTGTGGCTATGAAACTGCTCCCCTCCAACGCAGGAAAAGCACCAAAACCACATGAAATTCCCCAACTGTTGGACTTGTAATGGACTGTGTGCAAACGCTGGTGATTTTTCTCCTCTTTGCTGTAAGAGATTTTAGGAGAGGTTGAGTCCTTTCAGGGGCCTGCTGAATATTTGGTATTCTTACATGGATGCTGAACAGCAGCATAAATGCCAGAAATCCCTGGCTGCATCTACAGAAAACCACGGGAGACCCTGAGCCCTTAGTTTCACTGTTTAGGACTTTAAAGTATCTCCTGAGCCCAAGGGTTAGTTTTCTGCTACTACCAGAAACATGTCTTAGACTCCTTTCTATAAGCTGAGCTTTTTCCACAGGCTCCTTCCCTCACTGGAAGGTTCTCCTTTGACCTTGCTCTTCATGTGGGTCAGAACCTTTTATTTCTAGCCTGTTACTCATTGTCATTTTTCAGCCTTTTTTTTTTTGTGCATCAGCTCTGTTCCTTTTCTCACACAGTATTTTCCCTCCCTTCCTCTCTGCCTTAGGCTGTTTGCCACAGGATACAACAAACCATTGTATCTCCTCTTTCCATCATTTTTCTGGGCTAAATCCATTACTTTAACTTCTTATTGCTTTTTTTCATGACTGCATCATATTTGTGGCTTAGAGTCATTCGAGATGTTTTCCTCCTTATTTATTTCATTGTATGAACCCTACTTTAACACAGAAATGCTTGTTACTGGTCCCTGAGCACTCAGCCTTGCACTGTGTGCTGTTTATTTCCATCCTAGCTTTGTTACTGCAGTACTCAAGGTTATTCAGTTTTTCCTGTATGACATCCTAATCCTCTGAGGCATTGACACTGCTTCTAGGCTTTGTATTGTCAGCATTTTTACCCACTTTTTCAGCAGTTTTCTTCTTTTTGTGCCAAGGTCATTAATGAGCATACTAAATTAGATCAAATGCAAGACAGACCTTTCAGGAAGCCCACTAGAAACTGATCTAAATTCCCTTCATACCTGATACTCCTTTGCAGCACTGAAGGTGCTGATGGGCAGCCAGCTCACACTTCTCTATGAATTACACAATTATATCCATGTTTCCCAGCATGTCACCAGTAAGCATTTCTCATGCAGCAAAAGGAGTTCTTCACCAAACAGATTAAATCTACCACATTTCCTTTGTCTGGAAAACCAGTTATTTTAGTCAGAGAAACGCAGCCAATGAGTTTTGCCTGGAGGAAGCCTATCTTGCTTCCTTTTACCACTGTGTCCTTGATTATTGTTGCCCTCCAAATCAGCTCTAAAAGCTGGCATGCTGCTGGGGTCAGCTCTGTGGTTACATGGATCATTTCCTTCTTTCTTTCTTCTCTTTCCCTTTCACTTTCCATCCATGGGCTGGAATCCAGCACCAGGTTCTCCAGGGGCTCACACACCACAACAGTGCCCACTGGGGAAAAATGAAGCCAGTTCTAAGAGTCAGTCAAGGCCCCAGTTGGCTCAGCACCTCAAAAATGTGTCCAAAGGCTGGGGAGTGCCAAAATAATGGTGCCTCGGTGTGTGATGGTTGATAGTGCCCATTGCTTTGATTCCTGGTGTGATTTAGGCTCAGGGTGTATATCCATGTGCTGACTGAGAATCAACCTTGCCTTCTAGACTCTGCCATATCCCTGTGACAGTGCTCTGTTTTAACAGCCCAGGAATACAGAAACCAGAATAATACAGGAATCAGTCTGTCCCCCTGATTCTGGGCTGTCTGCACCTCATTTCTGTGTGTTCTCATCACAAGTAGATGGGGAGGAAAACCATTTCAGATTTATTTTGTGAAGTGGTAGTCTTGCAAATCGTAGAATTTGGGGGGAAAATATGCTGGAAAACTCTGAGACTGTCAGCAAATTACTCACAGTGCTGTACAGAAATTGCACTAAACTGGAGGGATTTGGGATTTTGTTAACTGAGGGGGCTGAGCTGGACATTCAATGGCTTCAAATGGGTCAGTCCTTTCATTAATGCAGTCAGGCTCTTCTGGAAGCTGTACAAATGTTTATCATCCATAAGGTTCAATGCCAACAGGTTCAAACCCTTGTCTGTGCCTTGTGCACAGAAACATCCTTGGTGTGTGTTGGATTTGGTTACATGAAAAAAAAAAAGAAGGAACAGTTGTGGGGAGGGTTTCATTTTAGCCTGGAAATCTGGCATCAGTAGTAATGTTAGCACCCTCTGATCCAAGGAGGCACCACGTAAGAGCTCATTTTGAAGTACTTCCCAAAGCTGGAGTTGGGATCTCCAGAATCAGCTTGAGCTTAATGAATTTGCCAGGACTGTGCTGGACCGGCTGGAGCAGGGAATGCTGCGCTCTGGTGGCAGCTCCTCGGGGACACTGCCTGCAGCAGGGTTACCATGGGACTTGCAGAAGCAAAAGCCAAAATTCTGCAGACCGGAAAACCTGAAACACTCCTGGGCACCCTTGTGAGGGGGTGACTGATGTCCTGCTGTGGGCACATCTGGGACCCAGGTGAGTTGATGGGGATTCCCATCCACCAAAAGGAGACAAAAACTCCTGTGCTTCAGGTTGTAGGCAGGTCATTAAGTACCAATCAGTGGCTAATTAGCCACTGAAAGACAATTTGCTTGTGTCTTCCAGCAAAATCCAGCAACTCAACTCAATGGACTAATTCTGGCAGAGGAGGTTGGGGAACAGGCAGGGTAGAATGAAAATTGCTTATTGGCTACTGCTAAATGCATGTACCTCAAACAATCCAAGATGACTTGCTAGAGCATGAGTTAATTTGGCATTATTTTCCACATGGAGTCATGAGACAGGTCCCTTAGCTTTGGTGTAAACACCCAGGCTGGTTTCCATCATGTTCTTTCCCAGTGCAATGTTTGACTCACCAACCTTGTGGTTGACCATTGCCTTGCTTTAAAATGTTACTTGATCTGTGCTGCTTTGTTTTGAAGCTCTACAGGCCAAGTGCAGTTCTAACCCACAGAAAAGGATTAGCAGGATAATCTAGCAAAATATTTAATTGTGAAATCCACTCCTCCTGCTGCCTGCTGTAATGATCTTCACAGTTTGCATCATGTGGTGGGAGCTGAGAAGGCGGCACTGCCTTCCTGGAAAGGCAGGGAATGGAGCTGGAAAGGAGTTACCCCATTAAAGCTACACCTGCTGTGGAGGTGGGCAGGTAGGGGAAACTCACTGCAGAGGAGCTCTGAGAGTGCTGAAATTCTGTCCCTTGGTGCCAGCCAGCAGGACACCTCACACCAACCCCATACTGAGAGATCTGCTCGTCTCAGGGAGGAAAGGGAATACAATGGCTTCCATTTAAAAAAAGAACTTCCCTGGGTGTATGTAAATTATAAAACATTGTTCCATAGCTGATTTTATTGGTGAGAAATTGAAAAAAAAACCACGAAAAAACTGTCAAAATGATAATCACTAGAAAAAAAAGAAACCTGTGTGAGTGAAAGTTGGCAAGTCTGTTAGCAGAATGACTACTGTACTGGAAAATTACTGAGCACTGTTTATAAAGGCAATCAGACAGGAATGTTAGTCTTGGAGTCCTACTTTCAACATCAGCAGCTGTATTATTCTACTAGATTCCTTGTACTTTTCTCAAAAAAATTTTTAAAAAAGCCTTCTAGTGCCTGGGTGTGGCACAACCTGTTCTCAAAAGACAAGATTCACCTGATTGCTTTGAGCCCAGTGCAGCAGAGAGATGGTGGAGGGCTTCAGGAGAGGACAGTCCACAGCAGGGTGTGTGTGTGTTTCATGGAAAACACAATTCCATTTGTAAAGAGACTTTGCTTCTACATAGTCAAGCATGAGCTTGGTTTGACAGCTGTAAGCAAAGTATATCTGTCAGTTCCACATGACTGATTCTCAGAAATCTTTTCCAATTCTCCTTGCTAAAATTATCCAATGTAAAATCCTGGCCCTGCTGAAAGCTGGTCTGAATTTTTGCCTAAATCAGTAGAGCCACGGTTTCATCTAGGTGCCTCAGAAGACTAAGAGTGATTTTGCCATGATTTTGCATCACAAAATGGTGCTAAAAACAACCAATGTTAACTGGGCATGGAGTTATCCTCACCTGTGCATTAAACCAAAAGGTTTTCAATAAAATCTATTAGAACCCTCAGATTACAGGCTTTAGATATGTTTCTGTCACAGAACTTTTTCAGACGTGTTTTGTAGGAAGTGTCCTCTGATGCTTAACTCAGCAGTAGTACAGGCTCTAAATTGCTTGTAGGGAAGAGCCAGCTCTGAAAAAAACAGGTTTAATAATAAAAAAAAGGTGTTACTGCAAACATGTCTTTTGTCATATCTGAGCTATTACTGTGGAAGCAGGGAAATTAATGTCACTTGTAGCATTGGGAAGGCAACAAAAGCACCCTGTAGGTAGTGAGAGAATGTGTGAACATGGCATGGATATTTAGTTAAGGGAAGAGAGCACACTGTTCTTTTGCAGGGCTCAGGGCAGAAACAACCAGGGGAAATTTAATGGACTGCAGTATTTACCCCAGAAGATGTAATGGCTTTATGCTATAAGAGGCTGCAAATCCCAGAAAAGTGACCTCATGTCTTTTGATTGCACTCCCTCACCCCCATCCTTCAGCCTTGATCCGTTTTATCTTCCTAATATTTTTTTTTTCCCAAATCTTTAGCTACAAGCCCTCATTTGCAGACATACATCTCCCCTGGGTTTATGTTCATTGTGCTGCACACCATTTTTTTTCCTAGAAAATGTGGGAGTCTAGGCAAGTAAGTAGAGTAGATAATTCAAGGTTAATGACTAATCCAGACCATAGAAAGATCAAATGATGAACTGAATCTCCAAAAGATATCTCAAGATTGCTCCAGGGGCCTTCCAGATGAGTGTTGCCAAAGCAGATTAGAGGAAGAGCTCCCAATTCCTCAGAAGAGATACTGAGAGGTCAGAGGTTGAGGAAGACTCAGAAGACAAAGATTTAGAGGAGCCCTCTCAGATTGCATGTCCTGCCCATCCCAGCTTTTTGAAGCTTTTAAAAATCACACCCTTCTGGGCATATTTTAGCTAGAAAGACAGCCACTGACTAGGGTAAAATCATTGCTTAAAAGCTCATCATTTTCTTCCTGCATCTAACCACCAGCAAGGATCACTCAGCTCTTGAATCTTCTGTAGAGGTAAGATTACAAAAAATAATACCTGGGATAAAGCCATCCCTGTGGTTGTGAGAAAGATGAGTGTGTTTGTCACGTAAATCAGTGCTTGTTGGCAAAATGAGAGGCTCTCCTGAGACCCCAGCTGGAGAATTCTCATGGTCCCAGAAGATAGGTTATAACCTGGGAGGGAAAGACCAAATTGAAAAGAACTCTGGTGTCAAGCAATCCCTAAGATCAGTTTACAGGCTTAAAGTGTAACTGGAAGCCAAATGCTTTATATGGTATACACAGGGCTTAGTGTACAGCAGTTAATTGGCTTAGTCAATAATACAGAGCCAGCCTGGGGTTTGGAGTTAGAACACTGGAGTTATTTTTGACATTGTCATAAGAAAAATACCTACCCTTTCTTTAAAAAAATCACCCTCTAAGTAGGTCTTGTTGTTAAACACACTCAGGTGTGTTCAGAAGGTGTAATGACAGTGTAGAGACAAAAATCTACCTGGGGTGCAATTTAATAGTTACCATAATGTGACACCATTTGCACATCACATTTTTCTCTCCTGTGTGTATATTACTTGCAGATAGTAATTCTGCTAATATCTTACTTCAAATTCCTTCCAAAAATTTGAAACTGGCAAAAATTTTATTCTTCAATCACTTTATCCATAAATCCATTGTCTTGCCACTCTGGTCGTGAACATTGTTGAAACATTGTTACAGTTCCTGTGTGTTACAGGCACTGAAACAATATTTTCAGCTGCCTGTGAAGGAGAATATGAGGGGACTGTGGGGGTTCACAGCACTGCCAGGACAGTATGTGGGACTCACCTTTACTTGTTTGCCAGATTGTTTTTGCAAGCCATTGATTCAAGCATAGATTTCACTAAGAAGATGAAGTTTAGAGGTCAAAGTGATCATCTCCTTGGTGCTTTTGAAAATAATCTACTTTACATATTAGTATTGTTCAGACATTTAATGTCACTTGTCTCCTGGATGTAAAAATAAAACCACCATTTTAAAATAGCCTTTAATTTCTAAGTATTTTGACTGTCACAGGCAGGGCAGAGTGGGCTGTGAGGTTTCAGAGATCCCTTA
The DNA here is from genome assembly GCF_971803275.1 of Cyanistes caeruleus. Lineage (NCBI taxonomy): Eukaryota > Metazoa > Chordata > Aves > Passeriformes > Paridae > Cyanistes > Cyanistes caeruleus. The sequence goes on from NC_141713.1 coordinate 3,338,074, forward strand.
CAGCATTGCCTCACCTGATTTGTAACCACAGGGTTGGGATCAGGAGTGGATGTAGTGGGTGGTGGCTGAAGCTGACCTCTCCAAGGAAAAAGCTGGAGATTGTTTTCACCACAGGCACATCTTTGTATTGGTACCCTGGGTTTAAGCTTGTTCCCTGTGCAATCATTCTTCTCATGACGATAATACTTGTTTCTTCTGTGCTGATTTTCTAGTTACGCTCTTGTCATGCCTGTACTGGTACTGAATAGAGACCAGCAAACAAGGTGGAAATCAGGTGATTTCTCCCCTCCACAAGGGCAACAAACAAACAAAAAAAAAAGATATAAAGGAATTTTCCTTCCTAAAAGGAAAGCCATAACCGTTCTTCTTAAGGCATCTTGGAAATAGCTGGCATGCTGTGTGCTGCCCATCCTAGATGCAGGCTCACAGGCAGCTTCTGCCAAGAATGTATTTTTATCTTTCTCCTTTGCTTTCAGCCCCTTTCTCTTTTTCTTTTGCCAGTAGCTGTAGATCACAGTGAGAGCACAGTGCTGAAGTGAATATTAGCTGAGTGGAGCCTGGACAGAACCCTTCCCCAGCCTTGTGACTAACATTCAGCTCATAAAGCACAGTCATTTCATCCCTTCAGGCCTTTGTCAAAGGGTTCCTTCCCCCAGGTGGATAATTCCCTCATGTTTGCTCCAACAGGGCAGAGCCCAGCTGATACCAAGGGGGCCTGGTTATTAATTTTAGTGAACATTGATTTCTGCACTTCAGGGCTATTTTTGTCAGTCTTTCAGCCCTAGTATTCAATTTCCCAGCTGACATTTTCCCATTCCATAAGAGAAATACCGAGCCCTAGGCTGCAGAGATGCACCAGAACTGCAGTCTGGAGAAACAGGTTTGGTGTCTCGCCAGCCGTTTTAGCCAACAGAAATTCACAGATGTGTCAGTCAACTGCTTTAATGCACAGGAACATTTGAGCAGGGCCCTGTTCCACAAAAGACAGGCAGCCAGTCTGCCCAGTCCTGCTCAAACCAAATGGCTTCTGCCTTCAATGTCAGTGCAGTCATCAGTGCTGTCATGCCAGTCACAGAATTTACAAATAAATTCATGACAATTGCAGCAGGTGAAGATGTTTCTACAAATGGTGCTGAACTGATTTTCCTCCCTTCAGGAACAGGAAGATGGGAAACAGTTGTTTAATTAATTTCAGAGAAGTAACACACAGCAGGCTCAAAAGAAATGTGGTGAATAAATTGCTCTATCTAGACTATAGGAGCCTCCAGCAGAATGAAATAGTATTTCTCAGCAGACCTGTTTTTGGGAAGTCTTGTTTGGGCCACTTACCATAATAGACATCACAGGATTGGGTGACAAGTAAGAGATTCATGGTGTAATGGTGTAGGGATACTAATCTAGATGACAGTCCTGAATAACAGGCCAGAAGGTCAATTGCCTGGTGAGAAAGGCATGAGAACCTTCTGGTGCTCAATGGCTGCACAGTTATTGCTCCAGTCCCTCACTCCATCCAGGAATGCCTGTAATTACAGAGAACATGCTCCTCACTGACAGATTGCAGGAAGCTAAAGATCAATGTTGCTTTTCTTTTAGAAAAAAATGTCCTTCCCTCCATCCCTCCTCCTTCAGATCCTTCTCAGACACTTTATTCAGTGCCTTGTAGCTGCGCTCTGGTGCTTCCAGCACTTGCTGGAGTCAGTGGAGCTGGAATGCAGAGAGGGGAGGATGCCTCCTTTGCCTTGCAGGGAATGGTCTTGCAGGATGGTCTGCAGAAAAGACTGTCTTTATCTGAGGGAAAAAAGCAGCCCCACTGCAGAGAGTGGGGTTAAAGGGAGTGATGCAGAGTTTGGGGTTTTGCCAGGCGTGGAGTCAGGAGGGAATATTCACTTGCATACTGACAGCTCCTGCTGTACACACTTCAGCTCCCAGAGGGGATCAGTGAGCTCAGGGTGACAACAGCACAGCACCATCAAAGCACCCACAAATCCAGGAAGAGCTGTCCATTTCTCACTGGTTTTAAGTGAAGCATAATATTTTATTCAATTGCTATTTTATAATTGCTCTTAATATTTTATACAGTTTGTTAACATTTATCCTCTGGCTCCTTCCCAGGTGGGTGACTGGTCACTGGAGCCCCTGCTCTGCCACTTGTGAGAAGGGTGTGCAGCACCGGGAGGTCACTTGTGTTTATCAGCTGCAGAATGGCACCTATGTCAACACCAGGGATCTCTACTGCCTGGGCAACAAACCAGCCACGGTGCAGAGCTGTGAGGGACGGGACTGCCTGTCCATCTGGGAAGCATCAGAGTGGTCAAAGGTAGGAACTTCACTCCAGAAAGGAGCCAGACTCCTCAGAACTCCAGATACACTGGACTTAATCCATGGTTCTCATGCTCAGCATCCTCAGAGCACTGGACTGCTGGGCAGGACTCTCATCTGTTGAGATGAGCGGTGAGGAGCTGAGATTTGGTTTCCAGACCAGATGAGTCAGTAAGGCAGGGTTCAGATGTGCTCTAGTGACTGTATCTTTCTATCTGAAAACTCTGACCAAGAAGGAAAAACTTTTCATTGACCTGAGGCCAGAAGTGCAGTAACCCAGGGCTTCTGGCTCCATTTAAATGTGGTATGAGAAATACCAGGCTTATCAGGCGTCTGCATGTTACAGAGAATGTACAGTCTTTGGGTCCTATCCAGCCTTCTTTTGTGTAATTCCAGGAACAAGAAAAAGCTGCCTATATTTTGTATAAAAGGTGCATCTCAGAGTAGTTGCAGAGTTAAGAATTTTTTTCCCAAGTGTTATGAATGCATTTCTGATGTAAATAATGGGAGATTGAGCCAGTTACCCCGTGTTTTGTTTAGGAGCAGAGTGATCTGGGAGTGTGCCTGCAGTTCAAGACCAGGACAGAGCAACTTTGTACCCTGTAACATTCCTTACAGGATGCTCATGTTCACTTTGATACTGTATTTGCTGGGCTACCTCAGTGATGAGCTCCTTTCACTCTGGGTGCAGGGTTGCAGCTCTGCCAGCCTCATTCCAGCCTGGCTGTCTGGCAACAACCCTTCCTGTGGGAAGGATTCCTCATTATTCACCTTTATTTGGAACAGGGAGCTCCTGTTTAAAACATTGTCGAAGAGCTTTTGCTAAATATTATTGGTTGAAATGTGCTTAAAAGTCACAGAAGCTCAGGATAGAAGGGATCCTGAGGGAAACTGTCTTCTCACAAACACAATGGGATTTCATTGTGCACCTCCTGGACAGGAAATCTTAGTTTGGCAAGAGAGGTGATGGTTAAGTGAGAGCAGTGTTCCCTTTCAGTGGGGTGCTGGATCCATTCACTGGTGCATGAGATTCGTGATCTTTCTGAGTTATTTTGTTACAAAAGATGTGCAGAAACACACCAAGGTTTTAGTAAGTTGTCTGATAGGTCTTTTGTGTGTTGTAGACATTCCCCTTTCAGATGATGCCCTCTTTATTTCTTATAGCTAAACCAGCTGAACTGTTTATAGCTGAGATTAGGGTATTAGGCAATTCCTGCCTGGTTTACATGTGGATTTTTTACTTGAGTCTTTTGTTAACAATCCCAGGTACTTCTGTCTCCCTTTTATGGAACAGAGTAAATCAAATTACAGATCAGTGGAAATCTTTCATATCTATGACCATGTAACTCCTTTGCAAATACATAGCATTTTTAGATAATGTTTTCAATAGCTGGTTTGCTTTTCCTTAAATACATTTATTTACATTTGTTGGGTCTGTAACTGTGCACTTGCACTTTTAAAATTGTTATTCTGGCCCATTTCTGCTGTTATGAAACACAATTAACTCCAGGACACATTTGATGCTCTGCCAGTGTGACCCCTTCTCACACCTAGGACTTTCTTCAGTGGTAATCACTTTATTCCTTAGCATTTTAATCTGATATTGAGGAATAAGTATCACTGCAATTGTATCATTTAATAAATCAATTTTCTGATCTATTTTTTTTTAACTTCTTGCTTATACAACACTGTTGACCGCACTGATGTCTGGTCCCTGGTCAAAAATGTGTGTTTTCACAGCAAATTCCAATGCAATCTTCATTGTGGAAAAAATTAAGTTCCCCTTGTATTGCCAAACACTTGAGATTGTTTTGGACAAAGTACTGCTCAACCCATTTTTAATGATAAAAATAGAGACTGTCAGGAGAAGGTGAATATGTCTACTGTTAGAGAACTGGAGTGGAAAAAAATATGGATTTTCTTCAGATAAAGGAGTTGTGTCTTAATTGCAAAGTTGTGTTGCTCCTTTGCAAAGCCTCATGGGATCTGACAAAGTAATTTAATAAAATAAGACTTAATGATCTCGAGTGGACACATAGAAACTGTGTATATTAATTTGTGGACTCTCTGTAAAATCTGTGTATTAAGAAATTCTTCATGAAAACAGATGACTTGAGGAAAGGAAAAAAAACCTCTTAAAGAGGGTGATTTATATGTGACCACCAAAGATCTGTTGGAAACCTTCTTGCTCATGCTGTTTTGTCTAGGAAAGTATATGCGGTATTAATCTGTGAATGACTTTAAGGCTGTGGGAAGAACAAACAGTTGGTGTTTTTCCCAGACTTGCTTGTAAAACCCACCTAGAGATTTCTCCTACTGTGAAAAATACTCCCACTTCAGCTTGATTTACTTTGGGTAAATTGGACCATTCCAAAGATTTTTATATATTTATCTTTGTAGTTTGAGATGCACAAGCACAGCCCTGAGGAGTCCACCCTGGGGCCTGAGGAAAGTGATCCGTAATTTGGGAAAGTCTACCCAATCTAGGGCAAATTCATGGCTTAAGGTAACATTTAGGGAGCTCCAGCCTGGGATCTCTGGCAAGCCTTGTGCTCTGAGCAGTCCAGCAAAGCCTTTTGTGGAATTTTGCAAATCTGGGAAGAATTCATCCCCCTGTCTTAGCAGAACTATAGATTGTGCTCCTTACAAAGATGTTACATCCGTAAGGGGGTCACGCCGTGAGCGGCACACAGTAAATTAAGTGGAAGGTTTCCCAGATTTTCAAGAAGTCACTTTGTAGTGCTGTGAAGTATTTAAAGGCATGTCTGTTTGCTTGCCAGCTCATAAACGCTTGTCATTCATGTCCTTAACAAGGCCAGCAGGTCAGAACTGCCTGGATTGTGTTTTTAAGACGGTTAGACAGGCATGCTGAGATTTGTCCATTTGATGTAATTTATATCAAGCTGACGCTTGTTTCCAGCATAGACCCCCTGGATGGAGAAGCTTCTTGGAACACGTTCAAAAGACCTCACAGAATATCTCATATCTTCACTATTTATTCAGTGTCAAATCAACTGTCTTTTCCCCGCTGGCCCCCTGAAGGGGAGAACTTGACATGCCAGAGGAGGTTAGTTTTTATCTCAGCTGGTACATAGATCATTTTTCCACCCACCTATCCCCAGTGGCTCTGCAAGACAATTTCTCACTCTCTAACCACTGCAGTGGCATGAGAATGAGGAGCAGGCAGACTGGCTGTGCTCAGGAGTGGTGACAAGGACTCAGGTGGCTGTGACAACAGGTGCTCTACTACCAAATTGATTATTGAAAACAAAAATTAGGGTTCAGTTCGTGCAAGTGTCCTTTTCCCATGTCGTACAGCCAATAAAATCAAGACAAATTCTTCATTAAACAAGAATTTCCAACCATTGGCAAGGATAACAAATGAGTGACCAGATATCCCTGCTCCTTAGATGCTAATTCCATAGAGCCCAGGCCCAAAAACATTTGTGGATAATTTGTGCTTACTCACTAAATGTTTTTTGGAGTTTTTCAGAATTAAGATAGCAATGGCAAATCAAAATCTGAACACGTGCATGTTTCACATGAGAACGTGTGAGAATTGTGACTTTGCCATGATATGCACAAACTGTGCTACAGAAATGTGTTTATAACAGTGGTCTTGTGCTACTGTGATTTAAAATCACATTTAACGCCACCATTTATCACCCTTGATGTATCCCTTGATACATCAAGGGATGTGGCAGTTCTGAGTAGTGAATCTCAGTGTGTCCTTCAGTATGAGTGAGGAGCTCTTCAACACAAGATTTAATGGCACCAAGTCTAGCAAAAAGCCAGCTGACATTTTCCAGAGAAGATTGATTTTGAGAATTGCCATTTTTCATAAGTATTTCACAAGCAGTCATCATGCTTTTCAAATTACTCATTTATGAGTGGCTTAGATTTTTGTGATAAAATCTTATGGATTATCATTTTCCTCAGTGTTCATAACCCCAGCTTTTCCTCTGAGCTGTGTTACCAACATAAAAGCTATCATTTCTAAGCACCATGTAACAAAAACCAAACCCCTGTTTTTTTCAGTGCTCAGCAGACTGTGGCAGGGGAATTCAGAAAAGAACAGTGACATGCACAAACTCCCAAGGCAAATGTGATGCAGCCACCAGGCCAAGAGAAGAGGAAGAGTGTGAGGATCACACAGGCTGTTACGAGTGGAAAACAGGAGACTGGTCCAAGGTAACAGCAAACACTTTGTGCTTTTCCTTTCTGAGAGCAAAGATGTTCAGGGTGCTGATCTCCCATGTGCTGTCTGCATTAATTTGCAGTTTAAATATTTAGGAAGCAAAGGTTTAACTGGTTTTCAGGGTAGACTGGGACCTACACACATAGCCCAGTCCTAGACCCATTCCAACCAGCTGAAGTGAAAGAAAGGCTTGAGTTTAAAGGCAGAGTCAAAACCATCAGTCCCTTCCTCAGGGCTGGAGTTCACCTTCACTTAGGCTTGTCTGAACTTTGTTTCTCTGGTGACATCAGTGGAATTTATTCCTGAATGCAGTGGATTAAACCAGGGCAGAGTCTGCTCTGTATTTGCCTTCTGATCGTAAGAGTAATACAAGGTTTTGCTTGGGAAGGAGGCCTGGCAGTGTGAGAAACTCAGCCCATGCCAGTGTTGTTCAGAAAGCACTCTTTACATTACTGACTTCGTGTTTGCCTAAAGGACTAACATTTCCCAGCAATATTATATTCCAGTTTGGTTTTATCTTATCTTTCTAACTGTGCTGTTCTTTAAACAGAAAACCTACTTTTTGTTCTGGAATGTACAGCATGTGCAGAAACCACTGGGATACAGTAGTTGCACTTTGCTTTCTAAAAACCCAAACTCCAGCAAGCAAAATCCAGTGGAGCAGAGGCCCAGGATGGGCAAACTGGCTTATCTGTGATTGCTTTTTTTTTTTTAGGAATTACAATTATTTATATACTCTGTCACAGACACATGATTTTAATGGTGTCAGTGCTGGAGAATGCAGGAAGAACCTGCCACATACAGAGTGGCTGTATTTATGCTGAGCCAGGAATTTATGTCACAAGATGTTTACAGTATTGAACATTATTTTATTCATAACCTGGCACTCAGAATCCATTCAAGCTGGCCAAAAGAAACAGTCCCCATGTGTTAACAGGTGAAATAACTTTATTTATTTGTTTATTTACGTACCTATTTATTTGTGGAACACTAAAACATTTTGGCATTCAAACAGGACCAGGATTCTCTTGATAGGGAGGAATATGAAATAATTGTGTGTTCACCGATTACATGGATTGAAAGTTCAGTGTTGTGTGAACAGTTCCAATCTGATAAAGATGTTGGCTCACTGCTGGGAGGGCTGCAACCTTACATGGGTCACAGTAAACAGTGGTGTTTGATGGGTTTAATGTCAGCATGTGAGCAGGGCAGGATCAGTGCAAAATCACTTGTTATTTGTGAGTCTTAACTCAGGATCAGGATCATCCCTGTGCAGGAGGGCACAAAAGCTTGTGTGCTGCATATGTGGCCTGCTTCTGTCTGCAGGGAGCTTGTGCCAGTGCTCTGCTTCCCAGGAATTTTGCCCTGTGTGAGTCCAGCAGGATGTTCTTGGACTTAGATTTGGCTTGTAATGAGCATTTAAAATTCTAGACATATTGGTTAATTCTGACCGGATGCTTAGGTCACACAATTAGATTCTTACTCTCTGAGTAGAGGGGTAGAGATTTCTAGAAAAGGGTAGGTACAATTCTTAGAAGAAAATGTTTTGTTTCAGAAACCCAGATAGCTGAAATGTTTGCTGTGGAATTCAGTTCTTCACAAATCCCGAGTGAAGGATTTTCATCATGAGGATCCAGAAGCTTTAATACAGGGCTTGGACTTAAGAGGGGAGCATTTACAGCTATCAGCAACTCTGGCATAAAACAGTTCCTCCATTAAGGAGAAACACAAAGTCTGTAGCCATTAGATTATAGAGAACCCTTTGAAATTCATCCTTCCAGGGCAAAATTCCACTGTAAAACATTTATTCCCAGCCCTGTAAAAGTCACTGTGAGAGATCTTTGTGCTGACTAAGATGGAAATTTTTCCTGTTAATACAAATTGATCTCAGAACAAGCAACAACTTTGTGCAATTAATGTGTTGTGCATTTGTTGCTTATTGCTGAGAACCATCAGGGAAGCACGATTTAACTAACAGTGGTAATTATCACAGATTAAAATAATGGGCTTTGATGCTTTATGTGCAAACAGCTTGCCTGGTGACTTGGCCTCTGATCCTTAATTTCCCAAACCAAGATCCTCTTTGAAGATGCCGGGAAGTCATGTAAGAGGGAGGGAAAACCTCATTTGAAAAGTCAGGTCCAGATACAACTTGTAAATAGAGCAGGCTGTTTGGGTGGTATGACAGAATGTTATTTCTGTGTTAGCAGTGGCAGTATTTGTAGAATACATGGACTCTGTGCATGAGGAGATGGATCAGCTCCCTAAGAAGCTCCCAGCAGTAAAATCTGCACACCTACCCCAGACAAATTGTGATTTTAAGTTCTCAGCTCCAATGTAGAAGAGGTGAGGGCTGGAGACGAGGCCATGCTGATCTGAGAGCTGCACCCACGAGCCAAACCTCATCCACTGGCCTTAGCAACAGCTCTGTAGCCATCATCCATGCTTGAAAGAAGAGGGATTTTATCCCATTTTCTGTCAGTTTTTTGCAACTGGTCCTTGCTGTGTCCTGTAGCTGTGGAAAGCATTTGGACCTAATTGAGCAGATTCAGCAACACAGTCTTGGCTGTCATGTTTGTATATTCTTAATATATTTGCAGCATGTTTCAAGTGTTGCACAAGGAACTGATAGATCCAATTCACTTTGCAAACACATAAGTCCAGGTTTGTAGTTATTTTAAATGGCTCTGAGTTTGCCTTTGTTAGCCCAGTGCTTGGGACTAACAGACTGTAGTGGAATTCTAAAGAGAGAGTTGTTCTGTTACTACACCTCTCTTATTGCTGCCACTAAACTTGCAGCTTCTCTGCACTGCTGCCACTTCTCTTTTAAACTCATTATCTTAAAGGGAAGTAATTATTATTTTTAGCATTTAACTCATCATTGGTGTTACAAGTTTTATAACTAAACTGTTCCTGGCTTCAGTCTTCACATTTAATAGAAACGTGAACTACACAATGCAAGACCCACTGAAGGTGTTAACCTGATATAATTATTTTATTTTTGCCTAGATTCTTCAGAATTGCAATTCATTATATCATCCGTTTTTGTACATGATGCAATATACAAAAGGGAGTCCAAGCCATCTCCCATTCAGTTGTTTCTTCCAAGAGGAAATTCCACATCCAGTTTGCATTCACTTAAAGAAACAAACATCTCATACACTCGTTCTACTTTGAAATAATTCCTCCTTGTTTGAAATCCGAACTGTTAAATGTTCTAGCACTGGAAGCATTTTTACATTTTTGTTGTACTTGTGCTGGTCAGAGGAACAAACACAGGTTGCTCAGTTTCCCAGCACTTGCCTCAGACTCCCAGACTGCTGCAAATGTGCCTCTTGATGCTTTAGCAAGACAGTAGTACATTCTTTCATGGTGAATTATATTTTTGCTGACAAACTTTACGTCGAGGATTACATTCCTGCAAGAACAGAGCATGTCTTTATGTGTGTGGCTCTCTGGGGAGCTGAGCAGGACACACAGCCCAGCTCCACACCATTCCCTGCTCCAGGCTGCACTGGAAGGAGCAGCTGCAGGACTTGGACTTGGTGTTGGAGTCACTGGAAACATGTCCCAGATGTTGTGGGGAGCTGGAGGTGTTGGTGAGTTGTGGTGGTGACACAGAAATTGTGCTTGAAGGTGAGCAGCACCAGGGGCTGATTTTTAGCCTCATGAGGCTGCCCCCTGTCCTCAGCTCTCTCCTCTTCTGCTCCAGCAGTGATGTGGCAGGAAAAGATGGCCCAAGGGAGACCATATTACTCTCCACAGCCACCTCAAAGCAGGTTGTGTTGAGGTGAGGGTCAGGCTCTTCTCCCAGACAACCAGAGATAGCACAAGGGAGGTTCAGGTTGGATATTAGGAAAATATTCATCACTGAAAGAGTGGCTAAACATGGAAACAGACTTCCCACTGGAAGTGGCAGTGTCACCATCCCTGGAAGTGCTCAGAAACCAAGCAGATGTGGCAGTCAGTGCTAGGGTTTAGTGGGCAAGGGGGTGTTTGGTCAAAGGTTGTACTTGACCTTGGAGGTTCTTTAATTCTGTACAGGCCAATGCTTTATTTTCTGAGTTCCTTTCCTCCAGTTGTCCTGTGGACTCTTCTGAGGTATAATTGAGGAGGCAAGGTTTTATAGCAGGAGCAATTCTCCACAAGATTTTTGTGGATTTTTCTTTATTTCCAGTTTTATTTGTTTTTCTATTTCACGTGCCTCAAATTCTCTCCTGATTAAAGTTCTGTATTTGGAGCCAATAGCACAGAATGGTTCAGGGCTCCCAGTTTCATTTTTTTTACTATCCTCCATTTCACTGGTGTATCAAGAAAGGTGGAATTACAAGCCAGACACACAAGCTCCATCGTTAGCTCTGACTCTCACAAGGGGCATTTTCAGCTCCGTGGGTGGAAGTTTAAATATGCAACTTCTGTCCCTCTGGCAACAATTTAGCTCATTAACCTATTATATTACCTAGCCCAATGAAAAGATTTGTAGAAGAAGAAAGACATATAGAGGCCTTGTGGCATGTTGGCTTTGCCATATTTTTTTCTTTGCAGTTACAGTAGGTGCTCTGTAAATACTAAGGCCTGTATTAATCTCAGATAACCCAGTGTAAATCCAGGGTAACTGTCTTTCATTCTTCCCTACAACCCACTGGCCATGGGCCAAGGATCTCACTCAGCACACTGGGTCAGGTATCAGTCTCTCTTACATGAGGGTAAACCCAGATTTATTCAGGCACTTGAGTTAATGCAGGTTTATGCTAATGCCATGCAGAGCAGGATCTGACCTGGTGAGCTGTGCAGAGTCTTTGGGTCTTGGGTAGGAACCATTGCAGATTTGTGCTCTCAGGAGAAAGCAAATCTATGACACGTCAAGCTGGGCTTCAACTAGCAGAGAAAGTAGAGGAAAAATCTATTTCTACCACTTCACATCTTGTATAACCACCTGGCACACAACTTTCACTGGATTCAGAGAGATTGTGTGCTCCAGAAACTGGGAAGCACCAGTAAAGAACAGCTTGGCAAAGTGTAAAGTTAAACAATATTCCTGTTGCCAAATAGTGTCAATAGTGATAAGCACATCTGAAAAATCACCCATAGGCACCTGCCCTCCCTGGGCATCAAGAGCTGCCAATTCCTTTACAGAAGTTGCTGAGCCTGTGAAATGCTGGAGATGCATTTTCATCCCAGGAGGACATTAACAGTAGGGAGAGAAAAGAAGAATCTAATTTCCTGTAAGAAAAATACTGGCTTTGTGCCAGACATTGAGGTGCTTCACACTGAAGATCAGCAGTCATTCATCACAGTGGGTGGTAACAAGGATTTGTAATTGCAAATTAATTGTTTTGGCAGGATTACAGGAGGTCTTATTCTCTGAGAGATAAACCCCCAGCCTTGCAGTACACCAAAAAACATGTTGGGTTTTGAGGCTTTTTTTTCAAAAATATTCTGCAATCTCCTAGTGCCAGGAAGGCATATTTTCCAAGTTCCAAATGATTGGGAACATCAACAAAATCCTCTATGTGCCTCACTTTTAATGATTAATTCATATTACATAATAAGAAGAGTAAATCAATGACAGCTGTGGTTTGAGAGGTGTATTCAAAGCTGTTATAAATATAGAAGCAAAACTGCCCTTTGTTCTAACATTCATTACAAATTCATGGCTTGACCCGACATCTGTTTATGATAAGATATGGACAACTTGGTTATTCTTCATAAAGGTCAGAACTAAGTTCATCTTCTTCTACCTCAAAGAAAATAACTTTTCTTGTTGGATTGAGAGAAAACTCGGCAGGAGGGGTGGCAGCTTAAAATTGCAGTGGCATGTCAGAGCTGACAGACCCTTCCCTGCCACTGAACAACTTTGTGATTTATGGCTGCTCACGTGTCTTCAGCAGCACTGGAAGGTTGTCCACAGGCCTCACTGATGCACATCAGTTGTTCTCCAGAAGGTGATGGAGCTGAGTGGGACAGGAGAGGATCCAACAAGCTTTAGTAGTCAAATTCCTTGCTTCTGTGGTCCTAGACAAGGCCAGGAGCATCTGCCCTAAACCTAAGTCCTGCCCCATGGACTGCTCTGAGTTGTGGTTCCCTGTGGTTTGTGGCTCTGGCACACGATCACTGATCGTGCAAACCAGAGCCTTTCTTGCCAACAGTTAAATCTCCAAACACTCCTCCCTACAGGAGATGAGATCAAATGCCCCAAAATTGGTTTTACCAGCCAGGGACACTGTTGAATTTGAAGGGGTCTGGTTCAGTAAGGTGAATCCCACCCTTTTGCTTTTTGTCTGTCCCCACATCTGTGGAATGTCTTCAGCTGAGGGCAGAGGTGGAAATGTTTCATAATGGCACTAAAACAAGGTCGAGCCTGTGCCTAGGCTTGGGCTAAGAGCCAGCCCCAGTGGATGCAGCTCTAGCTGGGAACTGGGCATAGAAAGGGAAGAGATGCTGACTGTCCCTCCCCTGGGCAAGCAGGCTCCAGAAACCAAGTCCTGTTTGTGCCTTTCAAACTGCTGCTTGTTTGCACAACAAATTGCACAGCTCATCTCTGCTGGAGTTTCTGGGAACATTAATGGTACAAATTATTATGAAGGTTCTGTAGTAAAGGAGAATGTGCTGCAAAAAGATCAGATTAATCACTGTTTTGTTTGATGTGGAGCACGCTCTGCCACACTGTTACTGTCTCATATTCCAATACAGCCTCCAGTGATCCTATTAACTGCAAGAGTAACTTCTCTTTTTTGATATTTTTATTTAAAAGTCTGGTCCATTAAGTGCAATTTTTTTTGATGGAGAGTTAAAGCTTTCCACCAAGACCAGTGGATTGGAAATGAAATTACATTGTGATTTTTTTACTCTTGTTTTTTAAAGGGAAAAAGAAGAAAGAGTGAAAGACAAGCCTGTTCAAGTACTGGCATTCATTTTTTCTGAGTTACTCTGAGATGTTACAGTGTCCAGGATCATGTTTTTGAAAATAGTAGTAATTCACCATTTAAACTGTGTAGTACCTGTCTGAAGATTTTCCTCTTGAATACAGCACACAGTATGTACTGCTAGCAGGGACTGCTGTAATTTCGCAGTCTTTTAATAACCTGTTGAAATTTTTAATAACCTTTTAAAATTTATAATGACTACCAAGGCATTAAGGTAACAATCTCCCAGAACACCTCTAAGGAGCAAGTACCAGTCTGACTGAGTTTGCAAAGAGATCAAACAGTGTTAGTCAGCATCACACATGTCAGGGCTGGGTAGTTCCATATCTAGAAAATGCTCCAAGAGGACTGAAAGAGAGATGAGCAGCCTCTTGCTGAAATTAAAAAATCCCAAAGGAGTCCTTAGTTTAATTACTTTCTTTAATAAATTGCATTGGGGGAGCATTGATCATTAACTGATGAATAACTAATGGTAACTAATTTCCAGTTTTCAGTGGGGCTTCAGTTCCCAGGATATTCTCTCAGGACTCAGGGTGGGAATAGAGCTCACATGAGCTCTGAGAGCCTGGCTCAGCACGAGCAGCTCACAGTGCTGTAGGGGCAGGGCAGATTCTCCAGCATCCAGCCTGACCTGAGTTCTGTGATCCCATAGCTGTCCATTACTACTGAGTCTATTTAAAATTACCTTGATAATGCCTTTTGCATTTGCTGTTTTTCACCATCAGGTCCTTGCAGATGTCCTGGTGGAATAAGCTCTGGAGTATTTCCACTTCCTGCCACAGGTCCTAACACAGCCCAAGTGCAGTAGGTGACCTGCTAGAATATGGTCCCCTGTGGGCAGCACTGTATTACCTCACAGCTCTGCTTGAGCCTCTTGTCGAAACAGTTTGAAACCTCATGAGAAGTAAATTCTGCCTGATTGGAATATTGGATTAAATGGCATTTTCTCATCAGCATCCACCTGGGCTCCACTGTACAAATACTTTAGGGGCACTGTCACTACCCAGAATATTCATGTGTTCAGCCTTTAATCTGTGAACTCTCTGTACACAATGGAACTTTTCAGAATAGCAAAGCCAAGCTTAATTATGCCCTGAGAAATGCTGGATGTGCTGGTCAGGTCTTGTTCCTTGGGGTCGTGCAGTTTGAAAGTACAGCTGTAGGCAGTTTGCAAAAATTGCTTCTCTTTTCCTGCTAAGATACTGTCACATCAGCCACGAGCATTTGCTGCCATAATTTATTGTTTCTTCCCATACTGAGTCAGAAGGGTATGCATTTTTTTCTTCTTGGCTAAATTAAACAAATCAGTCATTTCACAAAAGTTTCCAAATGAAAGATTGTTGTAAGCAAGACCAGATATGTTCTTTTATAGATCTGGGGTTCAAAAAGAAGAAGAAAAAAAAAAAGAAAGAAAGAAAAGAAAATAACAAGGAAGCTTGAAAAACAGCTTACAGTTTGCTTTGGGCTAATTAGATCTTATCAGTGAGAAGACAGATATTTCTTTCTTTAGCATGATGCCATGGTGAAAGTTGACCTGGTGTTTATGAAAGTGTATTGCACACTGCTTTTTAGCTAGAACTATGGGGTTTAAAATAGTGATCCTCATAAAAAGCCTGATGTGAAGGTGTGTGGAGCACTGGCTTTCAGAGCACACATGTGTGTGCTATTAAGGTCCCGGGAAGGGAGCAATTACAGGACCTTTGTCATTCATCTCAGATGCTGTGTTAGAATGTTTTTAATAGGAACTTGTCTTGCTTTCTTTCTGACTTTCATAGAGGCAAGAAATAAGATCCCTGAGGGGAAAAACACTCTACCCTAACGCCTTGAATACTTGAACTCTGAAGTCAGTAAAGCATGACTCTATCTCTCAATATTGGAGCTTTAAGCTATGGTGTTATCCTTGGCTTCAGCAGCTTCCAGCAAACTGGGGACAAACCAGTATCTTTAAACTTCAGATGACTGCAGATGATGAATAAAGAGAAAACCCATCTTGCCTGCAGCTTAGTTATGAGAGTCATCTAGAACTGGATCTCCCTCTGATAGATCAGCCCTCTCCGTACCGGAGTGCGCTCAGGATTGGCTGGAGGGATGCTGTGACCTCCTGCTTCTGCTGGGAAAAGTCTCTTACAAAAAAAAATACATCAATCTGTTGGAGGTTAGAAAAGCAACATTTCTGAAGATGTCTTGGGATCTGAAATGTATCCCAGCCTCCCAGGAGCCCTCAGCAATGATCCATTACCCCATTCAGTCTTGGACCTGTCTCTGTGCTGGTAAATCTGTATTTTCTGCCACTATTAATCCTCAACAGAGGAATTTTTGGATTCTCTGCTGTGCTGCCCAACAGCAGCCCTGCCCTGGCTTAAGTCATTCTTGTTCCCCACTCTTTCTCTGGCTATCTTTTGTAGACCAGGAGTTGATGAAGGCCCTGACAGATCTCAGCACTTTCTGTAAATCTGTTCTATTTTAATACCTAATATTCTCCTAAGGCATTTGCTTTCAAAGCAATTAGACATCTGTCAGCACCTTTGCTAGATTTCAAGCTTTCATATCAGTATCCTAAGGTGTAAATAGCATTCCAGCTGAAAAATCATAGCTTGCTCCTAAGGTTAGAGTTTTTCAGTGAGTAAATCTTCTTTAAGCTGTTGAACGCAGCTGCTGCCTTGACAATTTGTGAGTTTATTTCCTTCTGGATATCCCCACTGGCTTGCATGTTACTGCCAAAGAATGTGAATGGAGGCATTTTTGTCTTGCTTTTACCTTCCTAAGCAGTGTTTGAACTGGGAGTTACAGGGGTTCTCATTAGCTTCACATTTTGTAGCTGTTCATTAACCACCTCTATTTTACAGTGCTGAGCAATTCTTTGATCTTTGCATGGGGGTGGATTTCCAGTTTACAGTGCTTGTATTGTCAGTTTAGGGTATTATGGTTAAACTGTGTGCATTTTGCACGTGCCTTTTTGTGATAGTGACACCACTGGCAGTGCCTGGTGGAAGGGAAAATCCACTTCTTTCTTCAGCACCAGCATCTCTGCTCAGCCCCTTGCCCCAGCCCCAACTTTCCAGAGGAGGCAGATTGCTGGTGGGTCTTCTGTGGTGAATCCAGCCCTGAAAATTATTCTGTGGACATGGTGCCTTGCTCCACAAACATTTGGGAACAGTGAGTCCGTAGCAGTGCATTTAGCTGTCCAGAGAAGGAGAGAAGGTATTTATGGGAATTTGCTGTGCAGTTGGAGTTTGATTTTTATACTTCTTTTAATGATGTTCTCTTCTCATAGTGCAGCACGAGTAACAATTCCCCCTTTGTATGTATTTTGTATCTATTCTTATTTCCTATTGAAATTCCTAAGAAAGAGACTATCCAAGTACTGAGTTGAAAATTTTGTTTTAAAATAAGCCAGATGTCCAACCTTCCTTTAGCTGCCAAGCCCTAAAGAGTTCAAGAAAGATGTTAAAATCTGTCTTGCTGGCTGTGAAAAACTAATTGCATAGCATAGGTGATGATCCCAGTCTCCCAGGAGAAGGAATAAAACTGCTTCGGGCAAAAGCTCTGCTGTTATTTGTCTGAGGATTGGAGTTGGCAGTGCCTGTGGAAAAAAGTTTCATTGCTTGCCCTCCTTGCTGGTTAACAAATGCAGAGACAGGAACACAGACAAAGGTAGGTGAGTGTTTGTATGTTGGTATCTGAAAACCTAATTTACCTTATGAGAAAAATGCTGATTTTGTCCTTTTTTTCCCTTCTTTCTCCCCATGTCCTTCCTGTTGAGAGCACAGGGAGAGCTTAAAAGCCAGAGACAGAGGTTTCAGACTCAGTGTTACAATCATGTGAAGGAAGCCCATGGCCTGAGTTATTTAATCCCTGTGTTGTAACAGCGGTTCTGTTTGCAAGAAGGATGTACAATTCCCTTCCCAAAGCAAAGAGTTTGGGGAGGATTAAGATTAGTAAAAGCACTGTGAAGACTAAAAGTGCCACTGAAATCCTGAGGATTTAAGCTTGCATTTGACTGGTGAAGTGGAAGGGCCTAATAGTTGCATTTATCGGAATGAAAAGTGGCCTTGGACTTCCAGGCTGGTGGAAGTCACTGGGGGCACTCAGTACTGGGAAAGAGCTGAGGGACACACAAAACTGATGTGATGTCCAGATCTCACTGCATAAATTCAGACTGTGAAGGGTAGGGCAGGAGAAGGGTTGATTCAGCATAATCCTAAATACTATAACCATTGCTGAGGTGTTATTTGACAGTGATCAATTTTTTATGTAAATTCAACACCTGAAAAATGTAAAAAGTGTAAAAATATCTGTCATAAGCTGGTGTGTTGAACTTGAATTGAAATAAGAAGATTGTAAAGGAAAAAAAACCCAAACAGCAGGGCTTTCTTGTGATAATTCCAGACCAAAATGACCATGGCTTTGCTTTACTCACCCCCCTTGGATTTAGAGGTGGAGCCCTGTGTGCATCCACATGTTCTGCCCTTGGATCTGGATCTCACAAGCATCCACACTGCACACACAGGATTTGTACCTGGACTTCAGTCCAGCCTCAGTGATGCCCATCTTCTGAACCTCTCCAATGTTTGGCATCTCTCTTTTGAGAATTATCTCTCTGAGGTGATAGTGTTTTTCAGGGAGAAAGCTCCAATGCCCTGACTTTGGTGAGAAACAGCAGAGGACAGAAAACATGATATTTTTTTTACATCATTCTGTTGATACCTCCTGGGCTTTCCCTCACCTCCTCCTCTCCCCCATCGTTTGCTTGTGTGTGGCTTTAGCAGGAACAGGAATCTTACCCAAGTCTTGCAAGCCATTGTTTCTTTATGTTAAATACAAGGTTCTTTTATTGACTCCAGCTGCTGCACCTCCCTGTGCTCACTGTGTTTGCTTTATTAAAATTGAACAGCGTGCAAGTAGGACATTGTAAATCACAAGTGACTGGGCCAGAGGAAGAGGGAGGGAGAGGGAGGGACTCTGATTGTATGACAACAAAGAGAGCATATGAACAGGCTGGGCCTCCTGGCTAATAGCAGCCAAAACTCATGAGTACAATTTGCAATTGCTCCCAGGAGGACAGGCAAGTGCCAGACAGTTAGCAGGGATAGATGGGAATGAGTACTGGAATACCTGATGTGTTCTCTCCAGAACAGAGCTTCTCAGAGGTCTGGGCACGCAGGAGCTGCCAGCCTGTGCTGTAATCCTGGGATTTATCTTAAGTCACTGCCTGGCTGTGGTCATTCTGGCTGTGGAAGAAGCCTTGTTAGACAATCCAAGTCTTGGAGAGGGCTTTTAAACCAAGTACCACCGGGTCCCTCACAGAGAGGGAGGTGGAAGCTGCTGGTCCATAATTAAGCATTTCACATTTTTCAGCTTTGTCTCTTCATGGCTGGTAGGGAGAACTGCATTTTTGTCTGCTTAGATCCCATGGGCATGCACAGGGGACAGTCGGAGTAGATAAACTTGGAGCAGAAAGATAACAGGTTCCTTCCCTGTGCCAGGAGAGTTCCTGTGCTCTCAGCACCCCAAGAAGGTGCAGAATGACCACGGACAGCACAGCAGCCACACAGAGGGTCCCTGGCAGCCTCAGTGACCCAGCTGTGAGCCCTCAGCACCACAGTGGCTGCACCCTCTGCTCTGGCAGTGTGTTTTGCTGTGCATGTGACATGGAAACCTCTGTGCTCAGTGTGTTCTCTCCTGCAGTGCTCCTCGACGTGCGGCAAGGGGCTGCAGTCGCGCGTGGTGCAGTGCATGCACAAAGTGACCGGGCGCCACGGCAGCGAGTGCCCGGCCCTGGCCAAGCCCCCAGCCTACAGGCAGTGCCACCAGGAGGTCTGCAACGACAAGATCAACGTCAACACCATCACCTCACCCAGGCTCGGTGAGTCAGGGGCCTGGGGGGAAGGTGCCAGCTGCCCAAGGAGGGCTGCAGTGATTGTCTGGGGCCAGAAACTGGGAGAGGCTCAGGCAGACTCCAGTAAAGGTCTGGTGTGGGTGGGTCCTGTCTGACCCCTGCCTCAGGCTGTGCCCAGGTGGAGTGCTTGGCAGAGGATGGAGCCGAGGGAGCAGCAGGAGCACACAAATGGTGGGTGATTGATAGGATTGAGTGATTGATTGATCGATTACAGAGGTGAGGGAACTGGCAGGTGAATCTTTCTCCATCACAAACCCATCCACAACACTGCCTGTGCTGCAATGAGTGTGAAGCAGGATCATTTATTCATTGTACCCCAAGAAAATACATGACCCTGACAGGTGGTTTGATGGACTTCCTATAAACCCTGTGATTTTCTGTCACTGTCCTCCTCCTCATCCTCCCTGCATTCCTTGTGTCCCTGGCTGAGATGGGAATATGGTGATGACCATCTTTTTCCTGAAACACTGTAACACTGTATTTAAGATGTGCCACTAGTTAAGAATGCCTCTGTTAATACAAATTTGTGGGGATCTTATGATTTTCCACATTGTGTTTCCTTGGTTTATAAAGAGATAAAAATACAAATATACTAAAAATATGTTTTTCCAAACTTCAGCCCTGTGTGTTCCACCACAGCTCCAAGAACCATGTTGGTTTCTTTGCATTTCACACATCCTCAGCAGTAAGATGAAGATAAATAAAGGCATCAGCTACACTGACACAGCCTCATGGGTGCCTCCTGTCCCCTTCTTTACAAGAGGCTGAACAAGAAGAGTAAGGTAAACAAGAAGAGGTTACCAGAAAGAGCAACCTCCTCTGTCACAGCTGAGCTGATCTTACAGGCTAAGAAACCTTTACCACACATGAAAACACAGAGCTCATAAATGAGAACCATTTTCTAATAGTGCTGTCCAGTATTAAATAACACTTAAACTAGGACTGGACTTGAAGCTTCTGAACTGAAATTTGTTCCCTGAAAGTTTACCAAATGTTTTAAAAGAAAATGGGGACTTTCATTCTCGCAAATGCACTCATGCTGAGGGGCTTCTAACCTCTTTTGGTATGAGAGTACTTCCAAGATATTTTAGCACTAAGAGCATAGCAAAAGGAAAACATTTCATTTGAGAAGTAAGCCCTTGAAGCACTGATGAGACAAGAAATCCATCCTAATTCACATTTTAGGACAAAGCAATAAAATGCTCATGTGCTTAGAAGACTGAGGAGGCTCAAGTCCCTGCTGAAAGTAATCTGCAAGCAATTTGGGATGCTTTTGTTTCTAAACCAGGCTTGGAATCACCAGGGCCAGAAACAATGATATTTGATATTAGTAGAAAGACATATCATTGAGTGTTTTGCTCTTCTTGCTTACGAACAATTCTAATTGGATTATCTTTAAACAGTTTTCTGTTTTCTGCAATGGGAGCATCAGAAAAAAAAAAAAGAAAACAGAAAAAAAGTCCATAGTCTACAGACCCCTTGCTGCCTTGTCCCTGCTTCAGAATGGTTTTTTGTCTTGAATAACATTTCCAAAAATATCTGAGTGTGGAATTCACCTCACCTGTCTTTTATGTCTGTGTCCAGTGTCTCTCATTGATGACATATTCAGAGTGATTTATTCTGTCACTTCTTTCCTGTCTTCCTTCACAACCTATGAGGGGTATTGGACCTCTGAAATATTAGTCCTGGCCTTATTTGTGGCTTATTTTCTATTATGTGAACTCTCCCATCTCATTCATAAAGTCTGTCTCAGGTGTTCTTGCCAGGTGTGTGATTTATTCATCTCCATTCCATTGACTGCAGTGTGGAGTTCATGGCCTTAAAGCTGGGCTGAATCTTTGGATGTTTCATTCATCCAGGCCTGTTTGCCTCTGAGACAAAATAGGTGCAACATGAGGATGTTTGCACTCACTGTTCATGCCCAGGGAAGGAAGGAAACACTTCCAAGAGCCCGATATTTTGGTAGAGAGAACATCACCTGCTCTCCAGTGCCGGCAGCGAGTGTGGCCCTCCCTCCCCTCAGGTGCAGGGCTTTTGGTCACACCTGCAGTGCTGTGCCCTGGCTAATCTGGCAGTTTCTCCTTTCTTGTCTCCTCCCAAGCTGCCCTCACCTACAAGTGCACGGGGGACCAGTGGACAGTGTACTGCAGGGTGATCCGCGAGAAGAACCTGTGCCAGGACATGCGGTGGTACCAGCGCTGCTGCCAGACGTGCAGAGACTTTTATGCAAACAAGATGCAGCAGAAGAGTTAATGAACTGTGCCACTCCTTAGAGTCTTCCAGCTGTTCGTATGTAAATCACAGACTAGTAGGTCTGAGTACTGGAACTTCATGAGTTGCTACAGCGTGGTGGATCCCAAAGCACACCTAATGAGACTTGAAAGTAATCCTAAAGACTGGATACCAAAGTCATCCGCTCATCCACCTTAAAAAAACACACAGAAAGGGTCATCTCAAGGAGCCAATCATTTCTGAATATTTTGACATCCTCACATTTTTCATTATTGCTTTTTTAATATATTAAATCACCAGCCACTGGATGGCTTGCTACCATTAAAGAAAAGGACAAGAGTTGCAAAGTGATTACATAGGATAAGGTTATGGGTACCTCCATGGAGGAAAGCCTCTGGCAAAATAATTCAGCAAAGGTAGAGACATTACTTAATCTTTTAATCTTGGCTTTTTTCTGTTGTTTTCAATTCCCAGCAGTTATCCCACTGCAGAATGGGCTTGGAGGGACATGCATAAATGAAGGGCTTAGTTTAAAGAGAGGATTTTCTGTAAAAGCTTGTGAAAACTGATAGCAGAGGATGGACATCTCTGAATTTCCTACAGAAAACTCAGTATAATTATATCCAACATTCCAAGTCATATTTTTAGAGCCACTAATAGGGAGTGCTTTTCCTTCTAATTCTAAAAAACAATCCTCTCTATCTTTTCCCCAGAATAATTGAGTTTCTTTTATGAAACCTAATTTTTCTCTGAGCATAATGAAATGGAAGCTTATTAACAGCCATAGATAGTTACTTTTAAACAAGAACCATTTACATGAGATGGGAGAAGCCAGAAATCATTTCATCCAGTAGAGCTCACTGAGGGATTGCTTGGCCTAAGCTCTCTCCAATTTCTAGAAGTCAATCAGATAATGAGACTGTTGGTTCTTATAAGAGGATGGTGAAACTCAATAGGGTTGGAACAGAAACTGAGTTTGGAACAATCTTTATGAAAAGGATGTAGTGGGGAGCAGAACAGGTGTTTCCTATCTCTGGGCTCTTTTATACAGCTGAGGTTATGTAGCTTTTGGAGTAACCAGAAGTAGCCAGGGATTCAAGACATTCAAAGTGTAACCTGGAGCTTGTGGGAAGCCAGAGGGCTCAGACTTCCATTGCTTCCAGGGCTTGGGAATCTCCTCTCTGTCTTTGGATGCTCCCTGTCTCACTTCTGTGGTGCTGTCAGGTTTGGTGCTGTCAGAACCCTTCAGGTGCTGCACACACAATACTCTCTGCCATGTCTCTGCACTTTAAACCAGACTCCTCTCCATGATGTGAGACTTGAAACAGGAGCTCTGCCCAGGGCAGGGCTTGTCCCCTCCATTGTCACACACATCAGTGTCTTCCTATCACATCTTGCTCCAACAAGCATCATTTCCCTTCAGCCCCCTCCTCGTGGCAGGAATGGAGCCCTTTGGATAACTGCAGCTTTGTACTCGCTCTAGAACTGTGTGGGACTGTTTGACTCCTTGGAGCTGAGCACAGAACCAATCCCAGCTGCTCCCCCAGCCCCTGGGCCAAGCTGGCTTGCAGCTCACATCTGGCCCCAGGTTGTCTTTGTTGCTGTTGTCTCTTTTTATCAATGCAAGGAAAGATAAAGAATCTTAGTAGCTAACATGTCTTTAAAGCAAATTTTAGTTTTAGTACAGTTCTATCCACATCCAGGACCTCACTGGAATAACCTAGCAGCATTTCATTAAGGGCTAAATTTTTCAAGCACAGGGAGATAATGTTCATCAACAGACTAACCCTGTGTGGGCTTCACATTTACATCTGTGCTTGTTTAGTGCATATTAGTGTGTGTGCACCAGGGCTGGCCTGATGCACAAGGGCACATTTGCACACCTTTTTTCCTCAAATGCCTGTCTCAAACAGATCTGCTTTCCAATGCCTCAGATGATTTTCTCTATCAGGGAAATGATTCCAACTTGGTTTTTGTTATACTGGATTTTTTTTGACAATTTATAATCAGGATTAGACCTCCTTTTTCTGTTATTCCCACCCTTTTGTCCAGCCCAGAGGCTGTGTAAGTACTTAGCAAGGAATCAAGGGAAAATTGCTGGCAGGAGTGACAGGGGAGATTTAGACAATACCAGGTGATACTCAATTAATCAAATTAGCAGATAGAAGAACTGCTAATGAGAAAGTTCCAAGAGATCTGACAGAGCCCAGAGGACCTGGTTTATGTTCATAATTCACAGTGGTGTTTCCCCCTTAGCCTGCAGTGACACTGGGACTGTCCTTGCTGCCTCCCTGCCCCCAGAGCCACCCCTGAGTCCCCTGGAACCCCTCACTCAGTTTGGAATTTGCTGGTTTTCTTCTCATGGGCAACATTTTCTGTGTTACCTTGGCAGAATTGTGTGAATTATCATTGCTGGGAATCAAAGGTGCTTTTCCACTGCAGGGAACGTTTTCCTTCTGGTGCTGATCTGTGACCCTCTCTAGGCAAAAGGTAGGACATAGGAGAGGAAGGATTTTCGGTTTTGTGTTTTTCAGTGATGGTTCACTACTGGCCACTGTCCAGAACAGGTGCTAGGCTGGTTAGACCTGTGGCCTCACCCGATCTGCTGGGTTTTGGACCCAAAGAACACTTGAGTCTAAGTTCTGGGTCCTACCTAAGGACACAGGAATTTACAAGGATTTTTTTCAACTGTATGAGCACTGAGAAAAAAACACCTCACTTGCTCTCACAGATTAGCATGCACCAACCTTTTACTTTTTATAATCAATCCCCCCACACTGATTAAGAACTGATGGCACTACACAGCTCCACTTTATTCAATTCTCTTACTTCACATGGTGACAACCATTCCATCACATAACAGGCAGAAAAATAATAATAACAAACAAAAAAAATTCTATTCAATATTCCTTCACTTCTGGTTTTTATCACTTCTGGTTTTTATCACTTTATAGGAGTTTTACAGTGAAGTCACAGCTATGCTCTGCCCTCAGTTCCCACATTCTGGTGAAAAGAAAAGCTGTTTGTTTCAGTGTATCTATGACAATACTTTTCTTAGTTGTTCATAAGAGATTGATGCTCTTTTGATTACAGTGGTGGTATTTCCATATTGTAAACAATACTCTGTACTGTTACTAAAGTACTGTACATTTCTAGTTGCACAATTGTGTTATTGAGTGTAGATTCTCACTATCTCATGTATGGTGCTATTTTTTGTCGGTGGAAAAGAATCTTAGCAGTCGATTATTGCTTGATATTTTATTATAATACAGGGATATATTCTCCATGGCAATAATATCATTTAAGTTTTCTCATTACAGAGTGAAATGTATATATTTTTCCATTAGCTAATTTGCATACGTACTGTATCCATGGTAATTTTCTTCTTGGTGCTGGTTATAAATAGAAAAAGATAAAAAACAGTCAAACTGAATGGAACCAGTTGTAAATGAAAGCCAAAAAAAAAAAAAAAAAAGGATTATTCCATTTTGAACAAATTGAGTATGTTGAATAATAAATTTATTTTTTTCCATAACAACTTAAATAAGGTTTCTGAACTTGAAACAAAAAGACAAAGCAAACACAACAGCATGAAAATTAAGAGAAAGGAGTGAAGCTGTAAATGGTACATTATGCATCTGTGTAATCCTGGACTGAGACTGGGATTTGGTTAAATCCATGCCAACTGTTTAATTGCTGTGGTCAGTATAAAAGGTCATTTGGCTGTAAAATTCTGGCACCTCAGAGTTCTCAGTGTGCCAACAAACCAAGAAATGATGGGTCTTGTCCTGGTCAGGGTGCAGAACAAAGCATGGGGATGTTAACACCTGAATAATGCCTTGCCAGGTCTGTGGTCAGTGACACAACAGTAGAAAATTCCTGTCTGGGAAGAGCGTGCCAGGCTCTGTTTGGGATCTCTGTGTGTGCTTGGGCAGGGGGGAGCTTCTGCTTGGGGAGAGGGATGTTCTGAGAGTGCTTTGGGGGAAGGTTGTTCTTGCTGTGCTGGAGCTGGGAGGGAGCAGCAGCTCCACAGGCACCCCCTGACAATGAACGGTGCTGAGCACGTGGAAATTTATATTGGAGCAAAACGGTCCCATCCATTGGGAAGGTATCTGCATAACCTAGCTGCACTCTCCCCTGGTGTGAAATAAACAGAATTACTTCAGTGCCACGTGTTCTGGATGTCTTTGTTGTAGGCACTAGCCAGAATCTTTGTACTGTTTGGCTCCCCCTCAGCATGGTGAAGGTTATTTTTGCAGACAGCTGCACACAGATACACCTGTAGGATCCTTTCCCAGCCTGCCTTACAAAGATGCCATCATCTGTATCCCACTCCAGCTCAATTCTTGTTAAAAGGGCACTTAGAGGTGGGAGCAGCATCTTTCTAAAGCAGCCTTAAAAATGCAGGAATATGGTGGAGTGGTGGACTTGGCAGTGCTGGCTTGGACTTGATGATCTTAAAGGTCTTTTCCAACCCAAACGATTCTATGCTTTTATAACAAACCAAAGCAGAGTTGGTGAGAGTGCTCTCCTCCCACAATGATTTCCAGAAATTGAGTTTATACTTTAATAACAGAGCTCATTTACTGATCTCACACTGGATTCATGGCATAGCACTGATGGGCTTCCCAGTTCTCCGAGGCAGCCCTGGGAGATACCAGCCCCCTGCCACCCTGCACGGGACCATTCGCAGCAGCAGCACTGCAGAAACTCCATCCGAGCAGTGCTGTGCATTAACACTTCATCGTGTTTGTGCCTTGCCTGCAGTCAACATCTGATTGCAATTGTTGACCTGTTTGAACAATAAAACGTAGCTCTAAGCCTGGGGAAGCCAAAGGGCTTTGCATTAAGCTGGGGTATGGCAGTGGGTGGGAGGGGTGTAAGGAATGCTGTCATACATTTGGCTTGAAACGTTCCTGGTATGTGCCAATATCTCTCCTATAAATCCAGTAGGATTATATACTTTGCCTATTTTGCATGTAGCCGTTTGCTGTTTTTCTCTTAATCCTAATCCCCATTTCTACCCAAGCCATTGCCCTTCCCTGTGAGCTCAGTTGATTTTTAAGACACCTCAGCCAAGGTCACTAAAGGCAGGTGGGGTCACATGGTTCTGGTGCTCTGGCACAGAAGGATCAGAAGGAAAGTAAAATCCCTCCTCCACTCCTTGGAGATCACTTTTGCCTCCACCAACTCCACCTGCTCCCTTCACTCTGCTGGTGTGCACAGCAGCCTCAGCTGTCCCTTGCAGCAAGCTGGCAGCACCCTGTTTCCTCTGGAAGGAGTTTTCCTTCCAAAATGTGGAACACTTTAACCCCACATCAGCTCCGTGCTCACCAAGCACCACTGCTGAGGACTCTGCTCTCTGGTAGAGTGAAAACTGAATGTTCCTTTGTGTTTTCCCCAACACCACATGGAGCATTTCCATGGGGAAAGGGATGTTTTCTTCCTGCTGGAGAGTGTCAGTGCAAACACTGGTGTGCTATGGAGTTCTGCAGAGAAGATCTGTGCCAGATGTGCTCCCATTCCATGCACTCACACTTCTGATGGTGTCAGGAAGAATGGGATGGGATGCTGCTCTTCATGTGACCTGGAATGGAGGAAAACACTCATTTTTCACCAGGAGAGCATTGGTAGCTCACCAGTCTGCAGGGCTGGCTCCACCACCCTGCAAACCACCAGCTGCACAAGGATCACTGACAGTTTTCTGTAAGGTCACTGCACACTACAGCATCACTGGAGCCTTTCTGGAGACAGGGAGTGAGAGTACTCGGCCTGCTGAGGGGTCAGCAAAAAAGAGGAATCCTCTAACAGACTCTTTCATGTTGCACCAAGATCAGTGCAGCCTGTCCAGCAAAACCAGACAAGCCATTCTTGGGTTGGACTTTATTCATTTTCTTAGAAAGGACATTTGAATGTTTTTCAGCTTCCATTTCTTTCCCCAGCTCTGTACTTTTCCTTTGATTTTGTCTCTGATGACAAAAGGACCCAACCAGACTGCAGCTTTGTTTGGCACCAAACTTCCCTCCTGAGATGATCACACAAGAAGTCTTTTATCACTCTGGGGGCTCTGAGCCAGAGCTGCTTGTGGTGGAAGTGGCTGGGATTGTAACCCCAGGCTGTGGTGGGATGAGAGTCAAGCTTGGGCTGTCAGCAAGGGGACCTGCAGCAGTTCCCTGCCAGGACACATCAGAACTCCTGAGCCGCCTTCTTCCAGTGCTGCTCTCATTAAGGAAAAGGTATGAAATCCACATCTAGATTGAATTTAAAGATTAGGTGTTATTTAAAATATAAATCCTGTCCAGAATCATGATCTGATTCCATAGGAAATCACTATAAATTGAACCTCCTCTGCTCTCCACTGCTCACTAACAACATTTGGTTTTTCTCACAGAGCTGATGCCACCTGTGCTGCCCTGGCTTCAGCACTGTCAGCTCTGTTCCATGCCCAGGTTTGTGTTGAGGAAGAAGGGCCCTGCTGGAATACTGGAATTCTGCTCTCTTCAGGTCCCATCACCCTGGAGCTGCCGGCTGCTCTGGCTTGTGGCTTCCCCCCATCACATCACTGTAGTGCCTTGAGGAGGGGACAGTGACACTGAGCCCAGGAAATGCTGTCAGCCACATTTCCCAGAGGGTAAGGAAGATTCCATCTCTTTCTTGGTTTTGTTTGCTTTCTTTTTTTCTTAACCATGTTTTGCTGAAGAAGCAATTTTAAAGGGGAAGAAGAAAAACCACATTATTGTGTAAGCAAAATGGAAAAGAGCTTTCTGTGGGTTCCCAGGTATTCATGTGCCATTCTCCCTGCAACAACAACTCTCAGCCTGTGGCTGGCTGAGTGTTCAGCACGGGTGTTTTTGCAGCAGCTGTGTGCACAGTACCTTCTATCACAAGCCCTGTTCCCTGGCTGTCCCCATGGCTCAGTTTATTTGTGTGCAAGGCAACTGAGAGGTTATCGAGGCTTCCCATCAGCTGTACAAACTCACAGCAGCACCAGCTCTGTGTGTGTCCCTTTCTGAGAGTTACAGTTTGGGGGTAATCAGCTCTTGGGCAGCTCCTAGCAAAGATCTGGGTTTTCTGGTGTTTCTCTCCAGAAACTTATGCCACTCTCCTGTGCTTATGCCACAAGATGTGGGGGATCTATAGCCATATGTGTAAGAAAGAAAAAGCTTATTTACTTGTTTTCAGCCCCCCATAGAATGGTTCTAAAAGCAGAAGTATCCTTCACTACGAAGGATAAAAAAAGATAAAATTGACGAAAACACCCTCATATTTGTTAAAATTTTTCTAGGTGTTTTTCAGGGTATCACTAAGTCTTGCCAGGCACCTCCCTTTCCTCCCCTGCCTTCCCCAAATGCTTCCATTTTTGGCTAAAAAATCCCAAGTTTGGGATTTTTGGACCAACTATGTCAGCCAAAACCCAGGCTCTCTTCTCTAATTTTTCCACTTAATTTTTCAACTATCTTCTGGCAAAGCAGAAGCACTGTTTTGATGGAAAGTTTTTCAACCAGCTCTGCTCATTAATTTCTGCCAGCAGTCACAGAACAGTGCATCTTGCAGAGAGGAGAGTGTCTGAAGGGCCCAGTGTGAGGCAGGAATGAGTAACACTCCTCTCCCAGCTCTGTGCCCCAGCCAGCTCCCTGCTCCTAATGAGAGACATCTTTCTAGAGAGGTTTCCAGCCTAAATCTCTCTTGGCAAATCAGCTCAGTAATTCAGGTACTTTGCCAGGTTAGAGGAAGATGTGGGTGGGCATAGAAAGATCTCCTCTGAGCAAAGGACCCCGGGACTCAGACGAGCCATGTTGTCCATCTCTTATCTGCTTGGACTAATTTTGGACTCCTCCAGGCAAGCACCAGTTGGCAGGGAAGAGTGGGGAGGTGGGGCTGGTCCAGCTCCCTTTCAAGGCGAGCTTCAGTGTGCTTTAATGGTGATGTTCAGATAAACCAGCAGCTGAGCCAGGCACAGCCATGAGCTGTGTCCATGTAACCCTGAGATCTGCAGGAACAAGATCCTAAAGTGGCTGCTGGGCTGAAATGACACCAGTACATCCCTGCTGTGTGTCTGTAACCCACCTGTCCATGAGGAAGGTATTTTTTACACTGAGCTCAAGGGAAGCCCAGCTCCTCTCATTGCTGGGTTTCTGTGATGACAGGAACCTGGGAAGATGTTCTTACAGAGTAGCCAAATTTTTCAGTGTTTGGCCTCAGCAGCCAAAGGAGCATCTGCCCGTTGGCTACATGGACAGTCTCCTCAGGGAAAAGCCATCCATCAACAGTCCCTGACATTTGCAAAGTGCTCTGAGATCTTTCAGTGAAAGACCTTTTAGATGTGCAAAAGTTTATAGCCCTTCTCTGACCATGGCTGATTTTAAAGGGTTAACTTAGGAACAGGAAATACAGTGACTAAAGGAAAGCCATTAATATTAAATTCTACCCCTTGCCAGGTTGTCTTGTGTTATCTTTGCTCTTTCATGAAATATTTTCCAGTTTTTCTCACAGGGCATTCCTTACAGGGGCAGCAGCTAAGGAGCTGTAACTTGGCACATCTCCACCTGCTTTTCTGAAGCAGTGCACATTTGTGCTCTGGGATTTGAAGAATTTCCTTTGCCTCTAGAATTGATATGCAAACAGTCAGCTGTACAGACATCAATCTGTCCAGCAGACATGCCATGTGACCTAAGGAATAATACAGGTGGTCAGCACCATGCTGGTGACTCCTGAATTTCTGGAGCAAGCAGAATCATTTTCCTACGTCAAGAAGACGGGAGGTCCTGTATACACCCTCGAGTAATCTGCTGTGCTTGACTGATCACAAAACACCCACCAAGATTTCCCTAACAAAGTCCTTCATTTCTGCCAAAGAAAGCAAAGATTTTCAGGAAATGAGAGACGTGACCTTGCCACCTCACAAAGAGCTTGGGGGTCTCAAGATAGTCATCTCAGCAGAGGGATGCTCATGCCAGAGCAAGCATAGAGCCCTGTGTGATCAGTGCACAGCTCTTCCAGCATCCCTTCCTTCATCAACTGCTGTGGTAAAAACAGAAATGGGCAAACTCAGTCTTCTCCTGCCTGTTTGCTGTGTTGCTGTAAGTTCCACTGTGCCCAGGTGCTGCTGTGTGAGCAGGTGTGGAATGAGGAACATTGAGACCGGCAGGGAGGGATGAGTGTTGACAGTTGCATAACCCAGCTCAAACCACTTCCCCCACTGTGATTTCATCACAGCCAAAAGCTGTGCTTGAATTGCTGGGCACCCTGTGAGCATCTAAAGCCTAAGGGGAATTTTTAAGAGAGAAAGAAATGGCTCCAGAGAACCCCATAATTCTAAGCAAGTTATTCTCTAGGACAGTCACCATTTCTGTTAAAAATAAGTCTTTCATTTCCCATTGATACTTTTCAGGCTGCAAGGAGAGCCATTCTCCTGCTCCTGGAGGCTCTAGCTGCAGACACAGCCTTGGAAGGGAAGCTTGCTCTCATGGCTACAGCAAAGGAATGGGAAGCACGAGATCTGGCATGGAGTCCTGCTCCCATTGAAGCCAGTGGGATGTTTGCCATTGGCTTCAGGGGAAGCCAAGATTTCAGTCTGCAGCCAGATTTGCTGGTGTGCTGTTCTGTCCTGAGAGCAGGAGCAGAGAGGGTTCTTGGTTTCCTGATAAAGCTCTTTCTGCCTTGGCTTCTTGCTGGGTTCTCACCTCACACTGGCCCCTCCTTGCTTTCAAATCTTAGGCCCCTTTCAAATCCTGATGAAGAGACTGGTGCATGGTTCCTGCCTGTGGTATTGTCCCATGATTGGAGCTCTTGACATCCTCCCCACTGGGGATTGTGGGCAGTGCTAGAGAGGGGCATAAGGCAATTAAAGCAAAAGGACAGGCTGGGGTAAGAGACTTAGATGAAGTAACACATATGGGATTTGCTGTAGGTAAATAACTGTACCTTCTCCAGGCAGTGCCTTGGATCAGCTCTAGAATTAACTCTGAGTGGTTCAAGAGAGCCTGGAGAGATTGTAAAGATGGTCCAAGATGGGCTTCCCTGCTTCACTCCTTCACACCAACATGGACTGTTGTGAACCATGACAGTCTAAGCTGCCTTTTTCATCATCTCCCTCTTTCAGGGTTAGGTGAGAGCCAGATTGTGTTGGTGATGAGCTGTGGTACAGATACTCATGAGCTTGTTTGTGAACCTTTCCCAAATTACACTATTTCCCCTGCCAGCCCAAAGGCTGCTGTGCTGCTGTAGTGACATAGGTGTTAATCAGTGTATTATATAGAGCTCCACAATATTTGCACACCCAGCACCCTTATTTGGGCAGGGTTGGTGCCCTCCTCTCAAAAGCAGCTGAAGGAAGTGATCACAGAGTCGATCAAGATTCTACCAAGCAGCCCCAGTTCAGCCTGTATAGGTCTAAGCTGTTTTTATGAGTGGACACATGGTGGGGTCTCTGTATGCCAAGGAAAAGAAACATTGCAAATAATTCTTGCTCTTCATTTTTATTTCTCCCTGATCAGGGCGGTGCTTTCTAAAGTTCATGGTGTGAGATTGGTCTCTGCTGCCCCTTTCAGGGAACATCTGTAAGCGCATCACATCTGTAAAAAAAGGCAGGAAGGTTTATCTGCTGGACCAAGAAGTTGTCCTGAATTTCCTCCCCTCTCCAGATGCCTCGTTTTTGACTGCTTCTGCTCCTGGGCAGCCACAGCTTGTGTTCTCTGGCCACCTGGGACCTGATCTCCTTCCTCTGACACTTCCACAGAGAGCAGCTGGTGGGAGACACTTTCTGGTGAGTTAAAATCATGGTGATGTATTTTATCCCCACAGACAAAGAGTTGTAGGTGTTTAAAGCTGAGGTAGTGATCATACAGAGATCCACAGCTAAGAGTTTTACTATGATTTTCTCCAGAAAGTTGAGTCAAAGCTACCCAGAAGTTCAGCTCTGGTGCAGGAGCGCACCCCAGTGTTACCTCTTTAGGCACAAAGATTTTTACAGGCAAAAATACTCTTTGTTCTAATAATGAATGGGGAAGAACAGAGAGGGAAGCAAAGGAAAAACCCAAACAATACCATGTTCTCTGCTGACTGTTTGGCTTAGCTCTGCAGCACAATTTCCATCTCTCTTCCACATTATTCTGAGATTCTTTCCCAAGAGGATCTTATCAGTAGATAAGTGGCTGCTTCTGAGCCAACTCTTTTCTTCTGGTTCAGTGGCTGGCACGATGTTTGTATGAACTCTAAACCATCAACTTGTTGCTCTCTGATTTTCTTTGCTGATATGATCCCCACCAGCTCTCACATTTCCTAGGGCAAGCACAATCAAGCACAATCAAACAAAATTAATCAGAACAAACAGAATTAGTGCTCATTCTTTCTTAACAACATGCCTGTAGGGGTTTTTGTTTCCCTTAGCAAATCCATTCCAGCTCCTTTCTCTCATGTTAATTCACTTCCACTCTGGGTTACAGGTAACAATGAGAGGAGAGGATTGTGCTTTGCCTTGAGCCAAAGCTCTGCATTTGGGTGTTTTGCAGTTAAGGAGTTGGGGGAAGATGGGGGTTACTTGATCCACTTCCCACTGATTCTCTTGGTATTCCCTCTGCTGCTGGTGATGTCCCACCTGGGAACACAAAAGAGGACATTTGACACTTGCACAGTTTCCTCTGTTTATGTGTCCCTTTATTTCTTCTAATGGTTCCTCTTCCCCTTTTTTTCTTTTCTATGCAGGCTCTGATTTTAGCACTCCAAGAGCAGGGTCCTGGGATAGCTTTCCCAGGATCCTGGCAGATTTAAAGGCCAAGCATCATGGCCAGTATTGCTCCCATGCACCCACATCCCACATTGAGGGTGTCTTTGTGGGTGTGACCCTGGAGCCATCTTCTCATGGAGGAGACAACGGTGAAACTCCCTTCTGGCACCCAGGCTTGGACCTACAAAGTTTTCCCTGTGTGACTGGTGTCTTTGACCATTCCCTGGGACTGTTTCCTGAAGAGAAAGAGCAGCATTTGGCCCTTGGCTTTTAGGAGAGTTTCCTCACACTGACCTCAAAACAAATGGAAATGCTTTCCTCTCCCTTTAGACCAGAGCAAAGACTGAGGGTGAGGTTTTAAGGCTAATGAAGATTTTGGTGGCTCTTTTTTTGTTCCTGTCATCTGAGGAGGTCCCTGGCACTATGATAAAAGCCCCCACTGCCCACTGGGGCTCCTCTCCTTGTGGTGAATGTGTTCCTGAGATGCACAAAGCAGCACATACACATTCAATGGTTCCAATTAGAGAAGATTTTCTGTGTTTGTTGCTAACAATGTTCTGCTCTGCCTTTGGCTCAGCAGGAGCCTGATTAGTGACTTCCCAGGGTCCTTGAAACCCAAGGGAATTAATTTGTCTTTAATTTTGTCCAAGCTGATACTTAGGGGAATAGCTGGGAGTATTGTAAAGCAGCTTCTGGCAGTGAAAAGTCCCAGCAGAGCATTTCCCAGACCCCTGGTTGTGATGCTGAGCCTGTCCACCTGAAGCTTGTGCAGGGAGGTGTAGCATTAACCAGTGAAACACATGGCTCTGCTCCTCTTCCTTTTCCTTACAACAGCTGGATTTGGCCAGCTGTGCTTTGGTGGTACCTGGTGACTGCACTGCATTTTTGTCACTTTGCTGTTCACAGCTTTTTTCAGTGTTTACTGACAGCCAGACACATCCTTCATTTCTTGATGGATGCTCATCCCAGCTTCCCAGGATCTGGGCTGTCCTGACATTCCAACATGTTGTGCATCCTTGGGTGAAGCAGTTCATTGCCCTGTATCTCAGGGAGCCACTGTGCAACAGGAACCACAATAGCACTGCTTGCCTGGGGATTTTTGAAGCACTTTGAGCTCTTTGGAAGGACCAGGGTAGGTGCAAACCTATTCCGTTACTCTGGTTGTCTGAGATGGTGGTTTGAAATGAAGAGGAAACAGCAGCCAGCAGAGCAGAGCAACTCATACATCTCTAGAGATGATCACTTCATGGTTTGGGGCATTTTCAGGGACTACTTCACTTCTCAGGTACTGGAAAGGCTGAGCCAGTTTGGGGTTGGGACCCCTCTGTAGGGCTGTGTGCAGGAATTCCATCAGGGCCATTCTTAGCCTTAGCTTTTGCTGTAACTATTACAAGTGATAAAATACCAGTTTTCCCAATTTGCCTGCCCACAAGTTGGTTTAAAGGGAATGAAGGCAGACCCTGCTATAGCTTAGTGCATTACAAGCCAACTCAAATGACTCCCCACTGTCTTTTCATCTCCATGAGACTTTTAATGCCCTAAGTCTTTGCATGTCCTGGCACACAGCCCAATTGAAGCATGAGCTCCAACAGAAGTTTTACATTTAAAGCTGTTCTTTTGGCTTCAGAAATTTGCAGATTGAGGCTGAGAGAAGCAATTCAGCTGTTTACTTGCAGATCTCCACCAGCCCTGCTGTGCTCTTGCCCTCGCCTCGGTCAGAGTTGTGTTAACAGCATTTTCCAATTAAAGTAGCAGCCTCGGTTACAGAAAATGCTTTTCCTATCTGGGAATTTATCTGATTTTACTCTTTTTAATTTTTTTTAAATCTTTTTAAGTTATTCATGGAGCACAGGGGTTTTTTGTTTCCCACCCCTTATAATTAATCCATCATCATTTCTGGTGAGAAGGTTGGCTTTTGGTGGATTTTTTATTTCTTGCCATTTCCATCGGCTTGTGCCAATACCACTCAGGCTCCATGTTACTGATGATAGGGAGACTGATGTGAGCAATCAGGCAAATATCAAGTGGACAAGCAATTCCTGAATTTCTGCTCACTCAGAGCAGGAAAATTACACCTATTCTGGAGATAGCCCTGCCAGAAAATCTTAGAGCCATACTGTGTAAATTGTAGCCACTTCCCTGTCTGAAATAGTCCTGTTCTGAAAACTTGTCTTTCAAGAACTTCACAGCCAAGATCAAGGCTTTTCCTGAAAATTCCAAGCCTCCAAGAGAAAAAATGGTAGCAGTTGAAACCTTCAGGTTTCAGGTAAGGTAAAGAGCTTCTTTTATTTCATTTCACCTCACTGAAAGGGGTGTGCTGGGCCCCATCCTGCCTGTGGTGCAACAAGCTCAGCAAGGCTTGTCCTGTGGGATGCAGTGGGATCTGACTCTGGGTTTTTCACTCCAGACAATTTTCCATTGTGGACAACACTGGGATTGTCTTCTGGCTGAACATGCTTTGAACCTGAGCATGGCAGTGCTTGGGCTAGGCCTGCAGGAACTGGGGCAAGACCAGATGCACTGACAAAATCCCAGGATTCAGTGCTGACATCCAGTGCCAGGAAGCCACAAAGCCCCTCTGTCCTATGACATCCTTCTCCCAGAGTCTGAGCAGCTGCAGCTTGTGCCCACCACACTAACCCTCAAACTTGGGAGCACCTCAGTTCTTCAGGACCCTTGCAAGGATGCTCCAACCACAGACTCCCAGACAAGGAAGCAAAGCCTTCTGCTGCCCCCACGTGTTACTTGCTCATTATTGTTGCCACACATCAGTAAAGACCTAGGAACCCTATTGGGAAGCATGAAGTTGAGCCAGCACAGCCACACAGCTATGGAGGTCAAGGATCTTGCTTTGGAAGACTCTTCTGTTCCTTCTGTTTCTCCCTTAAGCTGAGGGTGTTCCTTACACTCAAAAAATTGCAAAATAAGATTGGATCTGTTTGGAAGTGAGATGATCTGGAGGCAGCAAAGCACAGAGGTGTCCTGGTCCCACCCAGGACGTGTGTGAGCCCTGGGAGCGATGCTGAGCAATATTGGATGTGGCACAGAGCATCCAGGAGCCTTGGCTCAGGCCACGAGGAGCATAGAGCAAGAGACAGCCCTTGGCAGGCTCAGCTCACATGATAAGGTCATTGGAAGGACAAGTGATGCTTTCATCAATCTGCCTCTCCCCAAAATCAGCACCAGCTCGAGCAAGGGCTCACTCTGTGCTCCTGTAGTGCCAAGGACAAAAGCTTCCTCACAAATATGTTGAAGCAGCTTTTCCCAACCAGTGTCCCAGCCCCCAGCTCCCATCCTTCCTGGCCCTGCCAGGTTCCAGTTTTGAACCAATGAACAGCACCCCTTGGAAGAGTAATTTTCTCTCTGGATCGGTGGCACCTCTCAAGCTGAAGGGGAGCAGGCTGCAGTTGCTGGCTCTCTGCTGCTTCTCAGCAGTTACAATTAGGGATCTTGTGGTTTTGTCCTTTGTTGGGGTAGCACATGCTGACTATTCTGGAGAGCATCAATCCCAAAAGCTGCCTGAAGCCTGGGCTGATAGGTTGGTAGTAGCAGCCAAGCTCTGTCATGGAACCAGTTTGTGTTTGGGGGAGGTCCCAGAGCAGTCCCTAAAACAGCTCCCTGGAATGGTAGGGCTGGCTCTTTGCCATCCTTTCACCGAGAACCTTTTTGGCATGGCACCATGAACAGATGGGCCATGGAGCAATTCTTCAGCTCAGATTGTCCACAGGCTGCCCTGGACACTGCCTAGAGCTCTCTGAGAACATCTGAAGGGAACAGCACTCGCTGGCAGGGCTTACGTGCTCCGGCAGTGGGGGATTGCAAACACATGCTTCAGCTATGCAAGAAATCTTTGACTTGTTCTGAATGCAATTCTGCCTGGGTTTCTTCCCAGGAACATTCCTGTTCTTCACAATTTACCAGTTGCAGGAAGGGAGAAGGGGGAGGGGGGATTTTAGGAGTAAGGGAGAGGAAAGGGAACAAATCTCATGATGCTTTCCCTTGCCAAATTTCTCCAGAAGGACAGGGTGTGGAGCATGGGCTCCAGAGTCTGGGACAATCCCAAGGAAATATGAACTACAAAATTAAAACCACTTTTAATTAGTCATTTGTTTTTATAGAAAGAGTAAGTCTTTTTCTGAAGTGATTCAGTGCCTGCTATCACACACACCAGGCAGCCCCTGCCAAATGGAGCTGTGTGATAGAAGGCAAGCCCAGAACGAGGGCTCTGCGCAGAGACACGTTATCTCCTCCAGGAGACAGCAGTGCTGTTCAGATCTGCATTCTGCTTCCCCAGATAAAAGTCCCACTCCTGAGTCACGGCATACGTGAGAGAGTTGCAAATGTAGTCACAGTAGGTGGGAGTAATTTGATGTCTGTGATGAATGATGAAGCTGGGTCTTTATTGTCACACCTGCTCTGCTACAGACAGGAGAGGAAGCGTGAGAGGGTGGAGGCAGGAGCTGTGTTTCTGCCCTGGGAGAAGCCAGAGGTGCAGGGTACCCAGCTGCTCACAGCCCGACTCCAGGGTGACAAATCCCTCTCATGGTGGGACACAGCCACGGTGTCTGTCACCTGGCAGGCTGGGCTGGGTCACTGCAGTGGGTGGGGGAAGGCTGCACCCAGGCCCTGAGCAGGGAAGGTGTGCAGCTGCCTCTCAGGGCTGCTGTCATATGAGCTCTCTGCTCCTTTCCAGATGTTCCTCCCTGCATCTGAGACCCTTCCAGGGCAGTCAACAATAGGATTTGTGCTCCATGGCAAACGCTGCTGAGCTGCACAAGCTCCAAGGGGAGAAAGCCTTAAAAGAGACAAGGTGTAACCTGATGCTACCAAACATGCACTCTGAGTAACCTCCATAGCTCAATTAACTCTATTAAGTATATACCTATAATTAATTTAATTTACTTGAGGTTTTCTCCCCTATGTTGGGTGCTTACTGTATCAACCTCTTAAAA
Organism: Cyanistes caeruleus; assembly: GCF_971803275.1. NCBI lineage: Eukaryota > Metazoa > Chordata > Aves > Passeriformes > Paridae > Cyanistes > Cyanistes caeruleus. The sequence goes on from NC_141713.1 coordinate 3,376,325, forward strand.
TTATGGCTGTGTGTGTAATTCAATTAAATGTCCATGCAGTACCCACATAAGCTGAGTCACTCCAGGTGCCAGGGAGAGGTTTATTTTGTTGTATTTGGCTCATGCTTCCGACTAACACAGGGATAACTCCACTAAAATTGGTTGTGCTGCACTAGTCCAAAGCCAGAGCAGAGCCCAGCTTTTATTCGTTATTTGCAAGAGAGGCATCATAATTTCTATAATGCCATGTCCAGAGTATGGATGGGGTTTGTTCCAGCTGCCTTCCCAGTCTCCCACTAGGGAACAATGAAATCAAGGTAAAAAGGAACATTATTTTTCTCTTTTTGTGTGTATAATTCAGAAATACCTGCAGATTCCTATTGTTTCATAGTGCTGTATAGGAGCCTTTCCCATATATCTGCTAAACTAAACAGAAGTGATTGGTTAATGTCAAGGAGATGCCCAGGAAGTTTTTCTTGAAGTCACTCTTTTCCCAAGGGTAGAGAGGCAGCCTGTCACTGAGTGATCCAAAATCCAAACGAGAGGTTTTATTGCACAACTTAGAATGCAGCTGAAAGAGAAGCAAAGAACAAGACAGGGAATGTGTGTCTGACGCTTCTCACACCTCTGAAGTGAGCCTGAAGAAACAGGGACAAATCCCAAGTGATGAGGAAAGCTGCAATTCTGGGTCTGAGCAAGAGCTCCCAGGAATCAACAGGGACACGAGAGGAGCCCTGTTCTAGAGTGTTTGGAGATCCCCAGCCAAGACTTCCATGGAAGTTTTGATTCTTTATCACAGGGATTAACTCTGGGAAGAAGCTGGCATGGGTGTGAATTCCAGCTGGTGCCCAGCACCGTGGACACACTGCTCTTTGGAATGAGTGGAAATGAGCAGACTCTCAGCTCTGTCACCCTCTGCATTGATCTAAGTCAGGGCAGGAGGATTCTTCCTGAAATTCAGGGCATGAATGACCCTTGTGTTGGTTGAGTGTAGATAATGACTGAACCATTTTGCTCTCAGACAGACTCTGCTTGTTTGGGGCTGTGCAGCTCTCACAATTTGTCTGCAAACTACAAAAATATTCCAATTATTTGTAATGATGACATCACCCATGCAATTGACCCAGAACCAACATCAGCACCCCTACAGAACAGTTATTTCCTGTTAAGCACTATTGAGGACAAGTAATCCAGCCCAAACTGAACCCTGTCAGCAAAGCCTGGTTGATTCCCCCACATTTCCAGCATTTCCTCAGCAGTTTATTTTCCAGGTTCAAGCAGGTTACCCTGAGTAACCTGCATCTGTTTGACAAAATGTGATTATTGCTTGTAACTTTTGAACTTCAGTAGTCACAGAGAGGCTCCAAGTGGCTCAGGAAAGGCATTTTGGCACCTTTCATCTACTCCCCAGGCTTGTGGAGCCCTTTCCAGCGCACTAAGTCCATCGTCTGTTGGGTCAGAAAGCTGCCTGAGCAGCAAAGTCGTCTGCTCCTGGGATAATCTGGCTGAAGGATGGAGGGAAGGAAATCCTGTGACCTGCTGGGAGATGTGCTGCTGGCTCAGCCACAGTCCTGCCTGGCCACTCTCCCACCGCCCTTCCAGCTCTGCCAAAATCTCTGTCACACAAAGGTGTGAGAGCTGTGAGGAACAACTGCTTAAAGAAATTGTTGATGCTTGTGGAGCTTTGTTTCCTCTCAGGGTGTCACATTTATCAGCCAATGTTGTATCTAATCCAGTGGTAGCCAGAGCTGGGGATGCTGAGATGCCCTCTCTTGCCCCCAGCACTGGGGTTGCACAGGGGAAGGCAAAGGGATGGCCAATAACTCTGCCCAGCTTTAATTTAACTTAAAAGCAGGTTTGTCCACAACCTTTAGGGCACTGAGCAGCCAGACCCCGGGCTGAGCCAAGCCCCAAACTGTCCCTGTAGGTGATCCTCATCCCTTGGGCACCTGAAAGAGTGCCTGCTTCATTCTGACAGCTGGCAAGGAGGGCATTATTTCTCCTGTCCCTGCACCCCAGAAAAGCTTCGAATGTGGCACTTGCTAGCAGTGTGTCCTGAGCTTTTTTTTAAACATAAGCCAAGAGTCAGGGTGGGCCAAGGCAAACACAGCAGTGTGGAGCACAGCTGGTCAGCTCTGCCGGCTGCGCCGCAGGCACCGGGCAGAAATATTGACATAGTGTAATATTGACATACTGTAATCTGTTATTACATATTGACAATATGAAAACTGAGATGTTACTGTAACACGGGGCTGTGCAGGTGTGTGCTATGATCTGTCGTTCGGGTGTGTGACCATTGTACCGGTGTGTGACGTGTCCCAGGGCAGTGGCACCTCACCCGGGGCTATTCAGGTGTGTGGTGTGTCCCACTCTACAGGTGTGTGGTGTGTCCCACTCTACAGGTGTGTGGTGTGTCCCGCTGTTCAGGTGTGTGGTATATCCCACTCTACAGGTGTTCTACACTCTACCCGTGTTCACGAGTGTGACCTGGTCTCCCCGAGCGCTCCGGCCTCGGTCCCCTCCGCCGGGACAGGGGCGCGGGCCCTTTAAGCGAGGCCCCGCCCCCTGCCCCTCCCAGCCCCGCTCGCTCATCCCCTCCCGCCCCGCCGCCTCCCATTGGCCGGGCGGCGCGGAGGTCCCGCCCCCCGGCGCCGCCAGCCAATGGGAGGAGCGCTGGGCGAGATAGTGGCCAGGTCGGTGCGGGGCTGATGGCGGCGGGTCCGTGACGGGGGCGCGGGGTGGGAACCGGGGCGTCCTGAGGGGAGTGGGGCCCCTGGGGGAGAGAGGGACACCCCGAGGGGAGCGGGACACCCCGAGGGGAGCGGGACCCCTGAGGAGGAGCGGGACACTCTGAGGGGAGCGGGACCCCTGGGGAGGAGCGGGACACTCTGAGAGGGCCGGGACCCTCCTCAAGTGCTGAGGGCGTTGGGGTCACCTAAAGCGCTGAGGACAGCGAGACCCGCTGAGTGAGGGAAGCGGAGACCTCTGGGGGAGCGGGACCCCCTTGAGGTGCTGAGGGGATCGGGACCGCCGAGGTGCCGAGGGCAGCGGGGCACCCTGAGGGGAGAAAGACTCTACCGAAATGCTGAGGGACTCGGGGTCCCTTGAGGGCATCGGGAAGAGTTGGGCAGCCCCTGAGGAGGGAGCTGTGTCGGGGGAGGCCGGGGTGTCCCACAGCAGCGTCCCGCCCGCTCCTGCACATTGAACTCGGCAGAGCCCAGCCAAGCCCGCAGCTGTGGGTGCCGTGCTCGGGGCCAAGGAAATGCCATTAAATCGTAGTGGTTTCACCGGAAGAATCCCTTAGGTGTAGATGGAGAACATTAAGGTCAAGGTTCCATAACAATGTGGGATTTTCCTACCTATACCTGACCCTGGCAACAAATTGTGGAGCTGAGGATTGAAGAAAAAAAAAAAACAACCGAACTTGCAGCTGTAGGCTGAGCAATAATTAAAGTGCTCAGGCAGGTTCTAGTCTTCATGCAGCAAAATGAAGCCTTGTTATTCGGGTTGAAGTTAAGTGTAGCATGAGCTGTCCTTATTTAAAAAAAAAAAAAAAAAAGTGCACTTCCAAGAACTTTAAATGTGGATTCCTGAAGTGTAGAGAACTAAGGACTTATGAAAAGGATAACTTTGCTCAGTTTTTAATGTCTGTTGGTAGAGCTGATGTATGTTTAGACCATAATTAAAGACAGTTCACTCAAGTGACTGTGTCGCTTTTTAAATAAAATTATAGAATGTAGCATTTAAAATGTTGAGCAACATAGTTATAAGGTGGTTTGTTCACAGGTAGACAAAAAAAAATTGGAAAATAATTACTGATTGCTGCAGTTTGAGTACGTAACTTTTCTAATACTACTGTTAGAATGACACTTCTGGATTTGCCCCTGGGTACAAGAAACCTTTGTGTGCATGAGTGCTCAAACCTGCCAACTTTCAGTGCATTCTCTAAATCTTTCCTGCTGAGAACTAAACACTGGTCTTGAGGAAATGAAAAGTGTCTGGGTTTTGTTCCAGGTGCTGCTGGTGGGAAAGATGAGGCTGAATGAGAGCCGGACAAGACCCTTCCAGGCTCCTGCCACTGTCCACACCTTCCCGGGCAGGCAGGTGTACGTGTTCCCCAATGGCCGGTCAGACTCGGATGAGTCCTCGGAAGAGGAGCTCAACGTGATGGAATTGCGGCCCAGGGGCAAGGAGCAGCAGCGGGGCAGCACCCGGGACAGGCTGGGGGATGTGGTGCTTCTGGAGAGGGAGCTCACCGAGGAGGACAGTCTCAACAAGCTGGCCCTGCAGTACGGCTGTAAGGTGAGGTTAATCTGCGTGGGGTTAATCACCTCAGAGGGGTTTCATGTGAAGCGGTTTCCAGGGGGTGTCCTGGGGTCTGGTAGTTTGACATTAGAACGTGTTTGCCCTGTGTATGAATGGTCATTGTCTGGGTAAAACTGGAGAAAGGCAAAAAAAAACCCCAAACACAAAAGAGTTGTTCAGCCAACAGCCTGGGAAGATATTGTTAGCCTCATACCCTGCCTGACCTGCTTTCCTGTTTAATTTCAGTGACTAAGTGCAGGTTGTACTAAGTTACTTCAGTGAGGGCAAACATTAGGGATCTGAGTGTAGAAATGAGGGCCAGGGCTCTGCTCTCACGGAACACTGGAGTTTTTGAAGTAAATTGAGCAGTACAAAGAAACACTACGGTTATGGGTGAGGTTTTTTATTTTTTGAAAGGTATCAGCTTACAGTTTGCAAGGAAGGCCTGAGTCTAACAGGGGTGGATGTGGGGAGGTGCCAGAGTTCAGTCCCAAAGTCCAGGTGGTGTCTGTGTGTGGGTTTTGGTTATTTGCTGTCATCCCAAAGTGTGCACAGTTCAGGTGCCTGTGGGCAGGAGGGAGGGTGTGTGCACAGTGAGATTTCTGAGTTGGACCAACTACACAACACGTTTTCTTTGTTCCAAAGAAGCAAACTGCTGGAAAGTTTAATTACCTGCTCTGAACATTAGAAGCCCCCTGTTGTTTAGCAGTTTGAGCTGTATTTTTAGAGCCCTCTCTATCTGCAAGCTGCACTGTGATTTCCCAGTTCCATGATGCAAACAATTGGCCAGTGACCGCAGCAGGGATAATGATACGGCTCTGGCTCCAGTGCTGCCAGGCCATTGCAGTCTGTCTTGCTTAACCACACAGCAGCTGTACGGTGCAGCTGAGGCAAGAGGCCTTAGAGGGATTGCAGCAATTCCTTCCCTGCCTTGCCCTTAGAAACAAAAACTAAACAAAAAAGGCGCCCTTGTCAGTTCTGCTGACAAGCCTGATGCGTGTGGAGAAGCAAGTCTGGTTGGACTTGAATAGGCCTTGATTGGCCCCAGGAGAGCCTGAGAAGGCAGAGCTGAGCTGTGGTTGGGTTTGGAGCTGTGTGCTGCTCTCAGCAGTGCCTGGGCAGACTCACAGTAGTTGGGTGAACTCAGAGGAGGGAGATTCTGAACAGTTCTTTGGTTTATGGTGTGAATAGTCCTGCTGTGCCTCTGCACTGTCACTCAGAGGACCCAGTTCTGTCCCTGCTGTGGCTGTTCCTCTGCTGCCCCATTCTGGAGCCTTTCAGTCCCTCTGGAGGCTGCTGGGCCTGCCCAGGGGAAAAGCAAGCTGGAAGGGACCACATAGTCAAGTGTTCTGCTCCCACAGGAAAAAAACTGTCCTGCTTCCTCCCCCCTTCCAGAAAGGGCACTTCTGACTTGTTCCAGTTAAATTGAACATATACACAAATCCTTATTGTAGGACATTTGTCTATTTGTCTCTTTAAAGACTGGCATGACAGTTTTCATGTGTTTTCTTTTATTTGCACAATTAAACACCTCCTGAAAGATCACCAGCACAGCAGTGATAACTGTAGCCACAGATATATAGGCAAATGTGTGTAAAAATCCAGGATGAACTTCTTGAAATCAATGAGAATTTTACATTGGTTTCAGAATATGCTTGGGGAGAGGATATTAAGACAGTGCAACAAATAGTTCTGTGTGTGTGCCACAGATAACTTGGCAGAGATGCAAAACACTTCAAAATTCTCATTTTTACTCTTGACCATTTATAGTCCTGGCTTGCTTTTGGCATTGTTCTTAGCTGGGACAAGAGGAGCTCACTGCAGCCAAAAAAATGGGTACAGAAAATAAGCCTAAACGCTTGTGCAGCCCCATCTCTTGCATGCTTTCCATCAGCTTTGTTTGTTGTTTCTGTGTGAGTGCTGCTCTACTTTCTGTTTCTAGAGTCTTAGCACCACACTGCAGTATTTGATTGCAGACACCACGGGGGATATTTACTGTCCCAGTAATTTGTTTTCATTGGAACAAATCCAGAAATTGAAGCAGCACCTCAGTTAGGAGGCTCTGGGTGAGATTGTTATTTCATAACTAAGAAATTTTGCCGGGTTTAAGTCCAGAGTTTACGCTGGGGCCAGCTCTGAGGAGCCTGAAGCAGCAACTGAGGATTCCTTTTGCTTCAGGGTCCCCAGATTAGGTCCTGGATTAAATGTGCCATTTTCAGAGTTCTCAAATTTTGCAGAGTAAACATGAGATTCAGGCCTCCATCTCATCTCTCCCTCTGAGCAGAGTGCTTAGGAAGTAAAGTGGGGTTTTTTGTTTCAGCTCCCCAGTTTCCTTGGCAGCCTCAAGCTTGTGAGTGTGCTGTGAATGCAGGTCATGCTGTAATTTCTGAAAAGCAAAGCATTCCCTGTACTGTGTCTCTTTGCTGTGGTGGATGGGAGGTGTTTTACCTGTTTGTGTTGCCTTTCTCTTTGGTTTGGCGCTCGCTGTTTTCTTATGTGCCCTCCAGCCTTTTCCTCAAGGTTCTTTCACGTCTCCTCAGCTGCAGTGGAGAGCTCCTGGCACACACTGATATCCTGTTCCTTTTCTTTGACAGAGGGTTTAGTGCAACTGAGAAGTTGCTGTGTTTACTGGGAGGCTGTGAGTGGCCACTGGATTAAGCATCTTCTCTTAGTTAATGTTAACCTTGCCTTTGTCTTTGCATTGGTACCGCCTGTCCCTGTCTGATGCTGCACATGTGGCTGCTTCTTCCTTGCTCTTCCTGCTGCTGGCTGTGGGTACAGCTCACAGACAGGATCCCTACACAGGAACCACCAGAGGTGGTGACAGGAGCACAGAGGTGATTGTTGTTCAGCAGGAGCACTGAGCAGCTCAGGAGGAATGGGCTGGATGAGCTGCTGTCCTGCAGAAGAGAGGTGCTGAGCACAGGATGCTTGCCTGCTGCCTGAGCAAAATTCAGCAGGTACAAGAGCACTAGGGGAGTTTGTACAGGTTTTAACAGGGTCTAACTCTATCCTGCAGGACCTGGAGCTCCCCTGGAACTGCTGGAGAATCTCTGTAGAACATCAAAAACCACTTGCATCCTGGGCCTGCTTTTGTTCCCTGATGGCTCCTTGCACAGTGGTTTTGGTTTAGCTGCTTCCTGCCTCACTCCTGGGTTGTCCTGCCCTCACTGTTCGTGTCCTTTCTGGATTCCGTAGGTTGCGGATATCAAACGTGTCAACAATTTCATCCGTGAGCAGGACCTGTATGCGCTGAAGTCCATCAAGATCCCGGTGCGGCCGCACGGGCTGCTCACCGAGAGCGCCGGGGCCCTGCGGCCGCCCCCGGCGGAGCCCGCCCAGCCCGGCCTGACGCGCGTGGAGCTGCCGGAGCCCGAGCCCGGCGCGGGCAGCTCCGCTGGCGGCCGGCGCCTCAGTGAATACTTCAGGGGCATCGACCAGAGCATCCAGGACGCCGTGCAGGTGGAGGTGCAGCTGAACACGGAGTACGGCGGGGAGGGGCTGGAGAGGCCTCTGCCCGAGGCGGGGAATCGGGACGCTGGTAACGGTGCAGACTGTGGAATCCAGTGGTGGAACGCCGTGTTCATTATGCTCCTGATAGGAATTGTCCTGCCGGTGTTTTATATCATCTATTTTAAAACGCAAGGCCTGGTGGCCCACACCTTTAACACAACAACCTCAAATGTTTCAACAGCTGGATTGGAAGGGAAATTACCACAAGGCTCAGTCGTAGGGAAAAAATCCTAAGGGGAAAGAGCAGCCCACTCCAGCCTCTCCAGCAGTGATGCCCACATGCTCGTGACTGACTCAAGTGTATCTAAGGGGATACAACAATACAGATTATTTTTATTTTTATAAGTAGTTGATGGTAATCCTGAATTTGACTGAAAAATTAGGCAGTGTGATTTGATGGAAAAACAGGGATGCTTTGTTGCTTACAGAGCTCATCACCCAGGTGGCTTCAGAGTTGGGAACTCTGTTGAGGGAAAGAATTTTGTAGCAATTTACTCATTGTGGTTGCTTCAGGTATTTCTTAATGCCATGTCTAGAAGCAAATTCTTTGCTGCTGAACTAGAGAGTGCAGTATTAATGTGGCTGGAAAGTTGGGTGTTGTTTGCATTTTAAGGAAACACTTTTTGCTGGAATAGAAGTGGCGGACACTTTTTTTCAGAAGTGTCATTTTTGTCTCTTGCAGACCATGGTGGTTTTGGCCTGCTTGACCCTAATGCTGCTTTCTGGGGCTCTAAGCTGGGTGTGCCAGGGCACGAGGATGCTGCCAGCACCCCAGCTTGCCATGCCCCGGAGCAAACCTTTGAGCTGTGTTCATTAGGATGCATCATGCCCACCCTGGGAAGGGTGAGCCCAGACCTCTTCCCCTCAGTGAGATCCTTCAGAGATGGCTCCTGAGATCAGAGGTTACAGTGCAGGATCTGTGCTGTCCCAGGGTGCTGCTCAGCCCTGCATGGCCCCAGGTGGGCATGGGGTGTTGGAGTTTGACAGGAGAGCAGGCCACAGGAGTCACGGCACTTTGCAAGGGTTGGTTTGCTGGCAGGAGGTCCAGTCAGTATTCTGCTAAAAAGATTAATAATAGTCTATAGTGGTGCTTCTCATGACCTGGGCTCAGTCATGGAATTACTGCCGTGTGTGCAGTCTGAGTGGGAGTGAAGTGCTGAGCTGGGTGCAGGTTCCAAGGTCCAGGACAGAAGTCCAAGAAAGAAGGATGAAGCCTTTCTAGGAGTGGACTGTGAAGCTGTTGTTTGACAGGTTTCTGTGAACTGACCACATGCGTGGAAAAGCTTTACAGGGCAGTGGAGGTGTTGGTCAGCCTGAGGCTGTGCTCTTCAGGGCCGCTCAGCAAACACTGCCTGCTGCAAAGGAGGCCTTGGGAGCTTTGCTAAAGAGAAGAATTTGCCTCAGCAATTTGATTCAGCAAATTCCAGGCCTGTGGGCAGAGGTAAAGGCTTTCCTGGAAACAAACACTACGGGACTTTGTGTGGGTAGGTGCCTTTGGTGCTGAGGGTGAGGGCACGGCTGGTGGGCAGGTGCAGGAAGCCACTGTTTGTCTTCCCCACCTTGGCCCAGTCCCATTTGCAGCTTCCCAGCTGCCAGCAGGACCACAGGGCTTTTCCAGCTCCCCCTGGCAGCCCAAGGCTGCTGGGGCAGAGCAGGGGCTGGAGAGGGGCTGTGGTGCAGACACCGGTACAGACACCTGTTGTCCAGGTGTGGCCTCAGCCTGGCCTGGAGGACTGCCTCTGCCTGGCAGTGTCTGCTGGGACAGGAGGATTGAAACTTCTCCAGCAAGGTGAGGACCCCCCACAAACACAACTGTGTGCTATTACAATGAGAACCTGTGTTCCCTGCAGCTCTCAAAAGCAGGGACCTAGTTTTGTAAACAAGCACTCCAAAGTATCTTATACTGAACAAAAACTTGTATTTTTCTTCTGTGAAGAGCTGTATCTCTTTGTTCTGGGGAGGGGGTGGGAAGGGGTTCTTACATTTTTAAATAAAGCCACATGAAATAAAAGCACAAGGGGCACAGCTTGTGCTTTATTTGCTGCCACACAGCTGAGCAGGAGTGGGAGCAGCAGGAGGAGCTGGGGCTGGAGAGGCAGGACTGGCCTTGGGCTCTCCACTCTGAATGGACCCTGGTTCACCTGCTGGTTTCTCCAAGTGTTTTGTTGAACGGTTCTTAGCAGGCATCAGTCCTTGAGTGCAGTAACAAGCAGAATGTGGATCCCTGCTGATGAAAGTCCTTGTGGCTGCAGTTAAAAACCAACACCTCGCACCTGGACTGACACCTGGAGGGGGCAAGGACGCGCCAGATGGGACCAGAGCTCTGCAAACACGAGAGAGGCTGGAGTACACAGTAAAAGCCAGTATCTTTACTTTAGTGAATGCAGGATACAAATATTTTACAACAACCTCTAGCATTTTCTTAACCATTTGATAAAAAGTTCACTAGAATATTTATTGTATATTGAAGAAAAAACAACACATTCAGGGAAAAAAATTGAGATTAACTTATTTTTTTCTTAAAAGATTCGTCTCAAGGATGGCAACAAAGTCCAGCTTGTGCCGCCAAACGGCTTATCAGCATTAAACCGTGAACAGCTTCTTGTGAACTGTTGACTACAAACATTTACCAAATACATAAATCTCTTTTAAAAAAGCCATTTTAAATATAGCAAAGCAGTGTTCTCTTGCACAGCAAAGTGAAGAAAGGTTCTACTAAGATTTAAATGTTTACATTGGTTAAGTCTTTCTTTCACATTCGGATTTAACTTCTGCCCAGGATCAATTGTTAGGAGTTGTTTTGTTCCTTATTTACTATGTATTTCTTGTGCGCACAGTAACTCGCAAGTTTCTGATGCATTAGTGTCCTTGGAGGGAAGGCAAGGCTAAAGCAGTTCTCTCTGACGAGTCCCTGACCACGTGGCGTTCTCAAAACTATCGTGAGAGCTCGAGGATGGAGGTGATTTGTCACAACAGAGATAAAAATCCTAAATCATTCAAACCTGACTGGGTTCAGCCCAGGATTGGATCCACTTGCACTTCAGTCAGCAGAGATAATTTTAAAAAGTTTTTTTTTTTTTTAACCTGTTGAAATATCTGTGCTATGTCATCTTTTTTTTTTTTATAAAACATTTTTACAATTTCTAAAAAAGTATGTTTCAAAGTGAGTTACTTGTTATTAAAAACCAGGATTCTCATGTCCTCGGTGGCAGGAGGTGCTCCCCGAGACCGGAGGGCTGTGGAAGGACGTTTCTGCCGGGGTTGGGGCAGCACAGAGCCACTCCCTGGCCCAGCTCTTTAGAATTGATTCTTTTTATTAGTTTTTTTTAATTCATTGGTGCAATTTCAATACAAACTCTAACCCTTGTGTAGCTTTGTCTTTAAGAAAACAGTAGTTTAAGTACTGTTTAAAAACCTGCATAGAAATAAAGACTATTGAGATACAGTCAGCAAAGCCATCTGATAAGGCACACAAGAAAATAGACAGTAAATGTGAATGCAGAACTCCCACTCGGATGTACAGCAAAGTTCATACAGGTGCATAAATCATGGAACTCACATCACTGGTCAGAGCAGCAAAAGGTTCCAGGGAGCAGCAAGTGAATTCGGTCCCCGGGAATGGGTCCCTTCTGCCCGCAGCTCCTGCCCGCCGGGATGAACCCATGGAAATGGGAACGGTTCCGAGGCAGGGCTGGAAGGGACCGGAGGCCCTGCGGCTTTTAACGTTGCCAGGACAAGGAGACAGGGCTGGAGGCCACAGCTACCACAGGGACACCACCCTCCTCACCCCTCCCTTACAGCATCAAGGGAATTTCTTAACTGGAAAAAAAAAAAAAAAAAAAGCCCAAGCAGAAAATGTAATAAATATCAGGGCTAACTCCGAAGAGTTTGGGCAATCCCACAGCTCTGCAGCTTCCACCCAGAACCAGCACTGCCAGCCCAGAGGTGACCGGGAGCACCGGCGGGATCACGGCCCCTTACCCAACACCAAACCTGCTCCCAGCCCAGTCTAGCGGCACAAGGGGGCTCTGCATTCCTCCCTCTCTTTCTGGGAAGCAGCAAATTTTTCCCAAACCACTTGCCAACTCACAAAACCTTTTGTGCTCCTCTGATATGTGTCATTTCCCTATCATGAGAAATTAGGTCAAGTTTTTCCACTGTTTTTTTTTTTCCTCCTTAGAAGAGGCAGCTTTAAAATGATGCCTTAAAATGTGTTGTAACAGATTTTTTATATTTATGCAGGATGAACTTAACACCGGATTTTTTTTTTTTGCCACTTTGCTATTTATATACATATATATAAAATGTATAATGAAGCTTAACCATACAGCACAGAGATTACAATTGAACGGCACACATTCACCACCAGTGAGGGGGCCAACCCCTTTATACACCCTCTGAAAAATCTGGATAATAATATTAATAATAATTAAAATCCAAAGAAAGTACAGTATATTTAACAAAATAGTAAATATTAAACAGTGAATACTCTACTTAATAAGGACCTCGCCTTGTTTCAAGTTGGCGTCAATCCACAAAAATATACTTTTTAATCTGGTGACCGTACAATACATAGGTACTTACACCAAAGGTGATAATATATTTAGGATGCTATATACACAAAGAGTTTGGCTCAAATTTAAATTTACATATAAGTGTTCATGGCTTATTTTTCCCCCAAGGTTCCGCCTGCAAGTTTTTCCTTTTCATCTTTGAAAGCAAAAACTAGAAAGTCAAAATAAGATAAAACTATACTCTACAAAAAAGCTACAACATACAGCTTTGGCTTATATAAATAATTCATAGCAGAATGTGTTCAAAAGTACTGTATATAACTTTATATATAGTCTTCAATTCATTAGGGTATTGTTTTCTTTAATATAAAATATACATGAGCTAAAATCCGTTTCTATATTTTTCAAAGGTATGAACGTAAAAACAAATTTGTCAAACATATTCCAATTATAACTTAATATATTAATTTTATTTTGTTAATGTTCTATTTTCTAGGCTAATATTTTCTGAATATTTCATGCGAGTTCTCTATGTCTCTCTTTCACTCATTAAAAAAATCACTTCTTTGACCCAATACACTATTTTTATTTTATTTTTTTTTTGCACGTGCAAAACAGGGTTTTTGTTGGGTTTTTTTTTTTTATTTTATTTCTTATAGCATCAGCCCTTCTCCATGCACCCTCTGCAATAGAGACCCATGCCAGGTTGGGTAATAGAAAGGTCAGTTTATGTACAGTATTGCTTTCTTCTTCCTGCTTTTCTACTGCTCTGCTGCTACAAAGCAATTATTTCTTAACTACGAGTAACCATAGAGCTGACTACACACAGGGACGGTACTACAGGCGAGCCCTCGCTCGGGTGGGTGTGGAGGAGGAGGAGACACTGCGGGGACACCGCTGTGCGCGGGGCCGGGCTGGGGTTACACACGAGTCCAGGTAAGTGCCAGACTAGAGATCAAACCTACGGGATTGTTCTGTTACTTTTACCAAGGGACATCTGCAGCTATACAAGAGTTTGTCGTAAGTGCCTGATGATTGGTGTATGCTACACACACTAGCACATATATATGCATGTGAAGATATATATATGCACGTATGTATATACATATAAATATACTTATTCATGTCCTTATTTATAAATTTAGATATGTCAGGACAGTTCATTTTGAGAACACAAAACTGAAAGGGCGGCACCGCGGGTTTATGTCACCCACGTGTCCATCCTCATTCGTTTTACCGAGGGGCTCTCCCGATCCTCTGCGTTGGGCGGTCGCCCCAGCACGACAGGCGAGTGGAAGTCGCTGCGCGGATCCTCGCGGTCGCTGCCGTCGTAGGAGCTGCTGGAGCTGCTCAGGCTGTCGACCGGGGAGCGCCCCAGCTCCTGGCGCGACGGCGGCGGCGGCGGCGGCTGCTGCGGCTGCTGCGGCGGGAACCCGGAGGGGGTGACGCGGTCCCGGGGAGGGGAGATCGGTTCAGATTTGATGTTGATGTTTTGGTTGGTGTTAATGGAGAGATTGGAACCCTGAGATAGCTGGCTGCCAGTGCTGGGGAAAGAAAACCGAGTGACAATTCACATGTCTGTGATGGTGAGGCCTTGGGGCTCAGCACAGAAATAAATGCACCTTACTGGGAGGAGCAAAGGTGATAAAAGCATTAATTAAAGGTCTGAGTTGCATTTACAGAAGTTCAGAACAAATAAATACTCTTCTTGCCAAACATTTCAGTCACTACACAGGTGCCTCCTTGGTGAGAAGCTGAGCCTGGGACATGGCTCATTAGCTGGAGGTGACTGAAGGGGCACACTGATGTTTTGCAGCACAGACAAGAGATTAAAACGTGCTGAATATTCCCTTGGCACAGCTGCTCCAGAAGAGCTGAAGCCCCCCCAGTGCTGCCCTGGTACCCTGGGTACTTACACAAGAGAGCTGAGGGCCGCGGGACCGAGGTGGTGCTGCTGCCAGGCAGACACCTGCCCCAGGGACAGCATTCCTGGGGAGTTAAATCCCTGCAGGGCAGACAGGTCTGCGCTAGTCAAGGAGTAATCTAGGAGGGAAAAACAAAAAAACAATCAAGTAATGGATTGGGGGGTTTATAGATATAACATACATATATAAATAAACACAAAGGCTTTCTGCCCAAAACAAATAAAGACAGCTGATGCAAAGGAATCCAAATGTGAAAACTCAAGTCTGGGAGCAACCCTGCCAAGCTCAGGGGGAGCAGAGGCCTCCAAATGAAATTTTTTTTTGCGTTCTGCTTTCAGTTCCTCCATGTTGCTGTCAGGGACCTTGTTCCAAACCCACAGGTACAACACATTAACGCAGTGTATATACAGAGGTGTGCACCTTACAGTAAGACCTGGCATTTTTGAAGACATTTCAAAATAAAATAAAAAGGGAAGAGTCAATGTGAGTCACTAGACAGGGATGGTGGATCTTGCCCCGAATTCACTGCAGACACCTGGGCTGTGGTTCAGGTCCCAGGTGGGAGGTGGCAGCTCCTCAGCCAAGACACAGGTACCATTTGGGGGGATCACAATGCCACCGAGCTCCTGGTCCTACAACCTCCATCCAAAACCAAGCCCTAAGCAGCACCGGCTGCCCAGGCAGGACAGGGACCCCTCAGTGCAGTCCTACTGTAGCACATCCCATCCTCTCCCTCCCCACAGTATCACTCCTCAATGTCTGATTAAACTGTGATCTCTGCATGGAAGGAACAAAAGAAACCTCTTTGTGTGGAGCAAGAAAACACCATTCTTTAGGAATTCAACTTCAGAGGAGCCCAGAGGGCTTGGTCTATTCCAACCCCAGCCAGCCGGTGGCTCTGGCTGCTGCAGGGCTCCCTCACTTCTCACTTCATTCACTCACAGAACTGAAGTTATTTGCACTTGATCATTATCACTCATGTTTTCGTTCAGGTGAGAAAACAAAGTCAAACTCCGCTTTAAATTATTTTGTAATAAAGCTTCCTTAAAATAATTTTTAGTCTCTTGAGAATGGGACAAAATGTGGGCAGCCAAACTCAGGCTGCACTGCCACCAGAGGAACCAAATGTTCCACTTAAGTTCAGCTTGGCTTTAATTTTGGGGGCTTGGGGTTTTTTTATAGTATTGTCCTAAAATGTCTCCACCAGTACAATCTCCCTCTCATTCTCCTGAGATGAGCCTTCTTGAACTATCTCCCCCTCCCATCCACTGACCTGTTTGCAGTGGATAAAGTCTTGATTTCCCTAAAACAGCTCAGCTTGGGAGGAGAATCCAGGGCCAGCAGGGGCCTGTGCTGTCAGAGACCCACACACATTCCTGCAAGAACCTTCCTGAAGGCCTCAGGAGTCCCAGCTGCTGCCAGCAGGTGAAGCTTCTTAGGCTCCCTTTTTGTTTCATTTCTTCTCACTCATTTGTCACTTCTGCTGAAACTCTGGAAACCCTCACAGGTATTTCTGCACAGCTTCAGAAAGGTTTGTCCCAAGATGATTCACCCAAAGAGTCCCACTTGCAAGACTAAAACTGAATTTAAAAAATAAAGGAAAAATAAAAACTGTGCAGCCCCTGCAGTGACCCAGACTTGCACTGAGCCTTCAAAGCAGCCAGGCCTCGGACACCTGCCCAGTGCAGCCCAGAAGGAGACACTGATAGGAATTCAGTTCCCAAGTAATTTCTTTCCATTGCAATTACAGCTTTTATGACCATGGACAATTAACTTCTGACACTTCAGACAGAACGTGTCTGGTGACAGGGCTTTGAGGAGGTATTTTTCCAAATACCACATAAGTCACTACACAATTAGCTGCATTATTAATTTCCTATATAATCACATATCTGCTGCAGGAGTGACCTGACATGAGATATACACACAAGAGCATCTTCTGCACCACAGAAACTGTAGCTGTGGTGACCCCCACAAGCAGCATCCCCAAGTTTGTACCTCTGCAAAACAACTGCCCTGAAGCCAGGAATTTATTTATGGCTTGGTGTGCTCTGCTCAGGTGTCAATTACTAATTAACTAATTGCAGGGGGCTTGAAATTATTCTTTTTTTAATGCCTGGACTGTAACTCAGTCCAGTAGAACCAGTAACTCAGTTGATTCTGGCCCTTCCTCTAACAATCTACAGAATACCAAAACAGATTATATAAAACAGGGTATTTGTGGAAAACTGGTACCCAACATTTTAATTAAGGATTCAAGAGCTGAAGCTATCCCTTCCAGTCCTGAAAAGAACAACCCTATCAATCCAGAAAAACAATTAAGGTATTTAAATTTTATCTTAGTCCTTGAACTGCAAAACTGAAATCGTGCTGTAAGTGGTGACTACCCTGAGAATCCCCAGGCAACAATTTGGTTTCAACATCAAATTTCTTTCTGCAAATCCCCTGAAAGGTTCAATCTAATAGAAACGATTCTAAAGTGCGTGAAAACCACTAAAGGCTAAAAGCTTTGCACAAATTATTTGCATTATCAAAGGAAATGGGCTGGAGTTTAAAATCACACCCCAGTGGTACCAGCACTTGTCCATTACGTAGGACATCAGTTCCCACTGCCTTTGCTGCTCCCTGAGATTCAAGCCCCTCTCAGCTTTTGGATGTCTCAGCCACCAGCTCACAGGTTATTCTGAGTGAGGGATGCAGCCAGCGCTGCTCCTCAAACAGCATCCAGCTGGACAGAAGGGATGTGTCAGGTGAAACTCAGTGAGGCTCCTGTGAGCAGGGACCAGAAGGGTTTGCTCTGAACAGCCACTGAGCACAAGAGCTGAACCAGCTCCAGGGCAAGAGTCAAAGCAAGGTCTGCATGTCCAGCTACCCGCACTTAACTGATCACCCAGAGCCATCCCCTGCTGCCTGTGGCACTGCTCCTGCAGCCCAACTTCTGCACTCCCTGCTGCAGGGCAAACACAGCCCCTGGCTGAGGGGTGTGAGGAGAGCACAGCCCCTGTCCCAGGACAGCCCCTGGCACCTTCCTGGCTGCAGCAGCGCCCAGGGCACTGCCAGCTAACGAGCTCATTAACACAAAGAGATACAAGAGGATGTGAGGTGTTTGGCTGGCTAAACTAAAAACTGCACTGAAGACTTTCAAAGCTAAGAGTGGAGAAAATGTATACAATCCCATCTTTGGAGGGGTGGAATTCCACCAATGCCCTGGTGGATGTTGGACAACCTTTTTGGTGAAGAAATTTTCCCCAATGTCCAACCTAAAAATCCCCTTGTGCAACTTGAGGCTGCCATTTCCTCATGTTCCAACACTTATTACTTGATTTTCATGAACTACTTTCCCAACCAGCAAACCACTCATCACTTTTACATTACCCAATGCCTTACATCACACCCAGCTTGGATAAAAAGTAGTTTTATGGTCCTGCAGACAATAAAAGTATCTGAAGAACAGAAGTACTGAAGGATCAGCTATTGTCTAAACGTGAGGCACTCCAGTTCCCGGTGGGATTGCCACAGACTGTTTTGATGAGTAAGAGCCTTCATTTGAACTGAACAGGAAAACAAAGTCAGGTGTCACAGAAATGTGAATTTCCTGGGCTTCTGACTCGCGTGGGCGCAGTCCCAGCCCTGACCCCAGCAGGGCTTACCAGTGTTGTAGGCAGTGGGCATGGCCGAGTACACGAGACCCTGCGGGGGCAGGCTCGGAGTCGTCACCGACACCACGGGGGTGGCCAGGGGCTGCGTGGACTGAGAGCTGCTTATCCTTTGGGTATTCTGCAAGGGATGGAAATAACAAACCTTGTGAGACTGGGGACAGCAACGGGAAATGCAGTGCCAGTGTAACAGAGCATTGCATTCCAGCGTGCTGCTCTGCTGCATCTCTGAGTTAGGAACGCATCCTTTTGGTCAGGATTGGTTTTCTAAAAAAGCTAAAATATTTCAAGACAACCAAAACGATCTTGGCAAATTGAAATGAAAAATTAATTGAAGGCTCACCGGGCCACTTCCCAAGCATGCAGATTTCAACAGTGTTAGCAATGTAGGGCACACAAAAATAAATGCAATTTCTTAGAGACACACAAAACAATTCTCAGAAGTTCTTAAGTGATTCAAGAGTTTTGATTCTTATTTTTGAAGAGGCTTTAGTGCAGATGGTGAGGTGCAGTTCCACCAGAAGAGATTCTCCCACTTCACAGTTGTTTATCCAATTTTCCAAATTTCAGCTACCAGTTTTGACACTGTGCTGACTACACCTGTCCTGAAAGGAACACAGAGATCTTCTAAATTTGTGTTGATAAGACTTCAGTGATAAAATAATCTTGCTGTTCCCATGGTTCCTGAGAAACTGAGAGAGTACTTGTTATAATGCAGATATGTTTCCAAGCAAATGACACTTGACTTCACAAAGAGCAATGGTGCTTTTCTGACAGAGAAAATAGCTAAACTAGATTGTCTCAGGAAATTTAACTCTGGGCACAGTTTGGCTTTTTAATAACAGTCTTGCTTTCCCATATACTGGAATGAACATCTGCAGCAAACACATCACTCAAAATAACCCCTAACCAAATTTGCTGGTTAGAAAATTAATTAAACACTGTGGTGAATAGCACCAGACAGCAAAGCTGCTGCCACAGAGCGTTCTGCTCTCCGTGGTGGCAACTGCAAATCTTCCTGAAAAATACGAGGTTCAACATTTTGCCATGATAAATACTATCAAGAACCAAAAATGCTAGGGTTTTATTTTTCAAGAACAGATATTTACTTTTATCTGCAGAATTCGTAGAATTCTCTACACCCGGTATTTCTACAAGGAGCTGGCTTTCTATCTGCTGGAAATGTCATTTTTTAAAGCAAACTTCTCTCTATCTCTGAAAAAATATTTGCTACAAAAGGAGCAGTTTCTCATCTCTTTGGTAGGGATCCATTTCATAACTTTGCAAGACTGAAGTTACTACTCCTTTCCCTTATTTCAGACACAGGTATTTCAGGATCTGCAGCACTTAACTTATTTCTCCACTTTAATCTTGAGAGAATGAGCAGCATTAAAAATGCATCATTCCCTTAAAAATATCAGAATGAGGAGGTACAGAAATGGGGCTGTATTCAATTTTAAACTTAAATTTATGAAGATGAATTGAGGGTTATCAATCTTGTATCTTTCCCATTTAAAGAAAGAAATATGTATCACAGCTCCCATCTTAAAATTAGCCACAGCTGTCTCTGGCTGCCAGCTTCTGATCTCTCTCGTGTCTGGCTGCTCTGGAATTCCCACCTTTGAGCCTCCCAAGGATTTGGGGGCTCTTTGACATTTGTTGCCAAACACACACATTGGCAGATGTGCCCTCCCTCCTTCAGAGCTCCCAGGTTTCAAAGCTCCAATTCCCAGAGAAAGTCCCTCTGATTTTCTATAATTGATCCCTTTAAATCACTTACGTACTTCTGAAAATCTCCCCTAGACCAAGTTTATCTGGCATAAAGAGATGTTATTAGAACAGATTTTCATGTCTGTCAGGAATTGACCTTTCTCCAAAGCTTTCTTGGATGGCTGCCTATAAAGTTGGGATTACTGCATAATGGAAAAGTAAAGAGGAATATACTGGGAAACAATCCAGACCAAAGGATTTCCTTAAGGGACTTTTTTCTTTTTGAGTGGCTAATAAAGGTGGTTTTCTGAGGTAAATTCTTTCTGAATATAGTTCTTGGAACACTCAGCCACACAAAGATACTAAGCAATATTTAGATGAGCCCAATATTTGTTGTCCTTGGAGATTCATGACAAATTTCAGGATCTCTTTTTTTAAATCTTTTTAAGTGGTACAAATGTAGCAGGAAGAATTCAGCATCTCTGTCACGCTGCGCTACCGTCGGTAGCTGCTTTTCATATTCAGTGCTCAGCTCCAACACGCAGAGCGAGTGTTCACAGATGGGATTTGGAGGAATTAGCAGCAGACAGAACCCTGCAGGTGCAGCTTGTGTTTCCTTGCCACGTTTGAGGCAGACTCTGCACCTTTCCTTTGTGTGAGTGCTGCTGGCAGAGCCGGTCCCAGTTTCTGGAGCCACTAGATGGCCCACGCCGCACGCGGGACCCACGGTGGCTCCATCCGCAGGGAATCCCCCAGGCCAAGGGTTTTCATCCCAGTGCCATCTGATAAAAGTGCTTTTACACTGAGGTTTTGTTCTTGCACTGAAAACCAGACACTCCTCTCTGAAGGCGAGAGGAAAGCGGGAGAGCTCTTTAAGTGCTCAATGAGCAAGACATCCCAAAAATGCTTAAAAACTTCAATATTAAATATCAAAAACTATTTTCCCTTACTTTTTAAATCTATTTCTCATATTTAAGATAAAAATCAACCAGCAGCATGCATTCATCAAGAAATTTATCTAAATCACTACATTTTCCATGCTTTCATGCAATTAGAGCCTCAAATCAGCAACAGGTCCATGTTCAACAAGTCAAGGTCTGTAATAGGTTGACTTATTTCTCTGGTTCTGACACAGCATCTTCTGCCTGGTTTGTGCCACAGCAGCCAAACAATTTGAAATTTGCTCTAAAAATAAGTTGCAAATTATTTTAGCCTTACGTTAATTTTCCAGACAGAATGCCAAATGTTAAAACCTTTTGGGGAAAAAAAAATAGAAAACACACAAATCCCAAGAGTTTCCTTTTAAAAGCAGAGTATCTTTCCACTGGAAAAAAAAGGTAGAATTATTCATTTGCAATTCTCTGTTCCTTTTGGTAAACAGGGAACACCCCTGTGGTTTGATAATCTCACGCAGGATGAAATAATTCTAACCTCCAAAAAGGTGACCTCACCAGCAATGATGTCATCCCCTTGAAAGGAAGAGAAGTAACACAGGGCTGGTGTTACAAATCTGAAGAACTTCACAAGTGAAGCCACTGTCTAAAAATATTCCAGTAATTTAGGGGATGGGAAGTGATTATTTGTATTTCATACAGAAGGCAATACAAATCCTATAGACATGGACAGTTACTTTGTAAGGCTCTTTTCCAATGTTCCCTCCAAGAAAAACAGAAACATTTTCAGGAAAAAAAAATAGAAGTTTACAAATGGCAAGCGCTGACTTTGGATGTGTTTTCAACTTGAATTGGTCGGGTTTTGAGTTTGATAAAACAAATGTATTTTTGTCTGCTACCAAGGGAACACTGGAATTATTTAAAATACGTAATGAAACTACAGTTAAAAAGCTGTAGTGAAAGACATTTCCAGCATCTTGCTGTCTCTCAGCAAACAGCAGCCCAAACTCACCAACTCCAATTCATCCTCCTCCGACTGTACTCAGCAAACAAGAGGGATAACACAGTTACTAAAAATAGCATTGCTTTCAAATGAAAGAAAAAGTCACGTTTGTGCGTCAGGATTTTGATTCATTTTAATTAATAATGTGGATTTTCCACCTGATTCTGTAGATACTACTGCTAGAAATGTAATACTTCGTGAAATTTGTGTCACATATAAAACCTGCTGTACTGAGAACACTGGCTTTGGGGAAATTGGTGCAGCAAGAGCTTGGTGACCCCAAGGACACGGCTGCACACGTGGATGTGCAGCACGGCAGTCTCTGGCTGTCCTGGTCCAATAAACCAGCTCAGCAACGAAATACTTTTCACATACAGCCATCATTCCATGCCAGCATCTACTCTGAAATCTCCCAATTTCCCCAAAAATACAAACAAACCCAAAGCTGAATATGATGTTCTTCACAACACAACATTAAATAGGGTGCTGTGTACCGATAACATCAGAACTGCATTATTGTTGCTATTTCTAATCTGAAGTGCAATTGTCACTGTAATGATCAGCCAGGGTACTTCCTATCTCTCCTACACTTCAGTATTCCTAGAAAAACCTTTTTTTTTCAAGATTCATTACTCTGAGGCTAATTATAGCTTTTGTTACTTGGATTAATTTGGTATTATTCATCATGAGTACCAGTAACAAATGTAAGCACTTGTGGTGGCTTAAAGACAAACAAGAATTATACAGAGAGTACTCGTGTTGTTTATATCCTGCTCCTCCTGGTTATGGCCCATTCTTCCATACATAGAAAACATCCACAGAGACATTGAAAATTTCTACATGGCAGCAAAAGACTAAGACCAAAGGATTTGGCCAAGTAAATTAAAGGAAAAACAGAGTAACACTTCCTGCAAGACCTGTTCTGGGCTCGAGGCCGTGGTTGCCTCATGGCTGACACGAAACTCGTGTGCTATTCCCAGCCTGGCTGGACAAACATCGGTGCCCAGATGCCAAAGTGCAGAGCAGCCCTGCAGAGCATCTCAGCGCTCTTTGATGGCCCCGCAGGACAGCCAAGGTCACGTTCCACGGTGCCACATCAGACCAGTGCTGCTCTCAGCCCTTCCTCACCACGGAAGCTGCACTTCACATCCCACAGCCATTACAACCCAGGAAGAACAGGTACAAAATGTGCTTTAGGGCACGTTAATAGAGCTCACATCACCAATAAGATCAGCCATTCCTCCAGGGAATAATGGACAGCCCTTTTTAAAACCCACATCCTCCAAAGCACCGGAGTTCTCAGTACCAGAGGGATGTCAGATCAGAACACCAGTCCCCAGCCCCATCTCTACAATTGTGCTCTTACCATGTTTAGGTCAGACTGCTGTTTGACAGCTGTAAGAATTCCTTACAAGCTGAACTTCTCCCCAGGTCACAATTTGTACTTTTGATTTTCATCAGTGGCATTTCAGAATACAAACACCCCTCTATTCCTGTACCCTATGGTAAGCAGGTGAGACAGTTTCTCCCTGTGCATGTGGGCAGAAGAGTGCATTTCCACAAAGCCAGACCCAGAACAAATGTTTTAACTCACCAGTGGCGGCATCATGCCCTTGCTGGAGGGTGGGATGACGACACGGAGGTCGGGTTTGCGGTTGTTCATGCCAAGGTTTCCTCCTCCTGGTGGAGGTGGGGACTTTGTAGGCATGACTTTGCCTAGGCCATTCCCACCACCACTGGTACCAAGTAGACTTGGTGAAGCTCTGGAATTCACAAACCCATTTCCTGAAAGAGGAAAAACAAATGGACTGTAAGACTGAGGAGAAGGACAATACCAAATTTTGGTGCTCATGTACCAGTTATGAAATATTTATTTCCTAAAACTTCCGATAACGAACTTCCCACAAGGGGCTGAGTATTGAACAATCAAACACGAACCACTCTGACCAGAGGATCAATATGGAAAGGGAATATCACTTCAAGGGCACGCTGTGGCAGCTTAAACGCTGAGAAGAGCAAATTGCCGAAGAACTATTTCTAATAACATCCGTTGTGTTTAGTTTGCCCTTTGAAACTCCTCCAGGCTGAGGCTGCAGAAAAGTGAGGGTTTTGCACAAGTCCACTTGGTCCCCACCCCCACAAAAGAGAGCATGGACTACACTGAATTGTTGCCTGTGAGAACAAAAGATCAGCTCTTAAAGTCTCTGTTTCTAAAATTTATTCTTCATATACCTCCAAGATCTGTAGGACTAATTTTAGCATCAATATTTACTGTCTGATTGTTATATTTAACAAGGGGAACAAATTCTTTCCCTTCAAATTCATTCCACATATACACATCACTTATGCCCATAGGTTTATTTAACAAAGTCTTTCTCTATCTTACTCCTGGTACTTGTTTTAAGTGGAATTGGACAAGCCAAAGCCTACAGATCCAGGATTCAGCACTGAAATCTCCAAAAGCTGAATATGCTCAAGGTAGAGTCCTCAGCTCACACTCAGAACTGACCAGAAAACAGTACCAAGGCAGTAAATCAGTGAAGTGCCCAGTATTCTATTTTCCCATCCTGACAGAAGCACCAATCATGTTAACCAAAATATATTTCTCAGAAAAAAAATTAAGGCCACATTCCAATCACAGAATATTTATAGCAACAATTCCCAAAATACACAAACCTTATTCAGCTGCAAACAGAAAAAAAGTTGTTAGGGAGAATTTTGCAACAGGGAACCCCATAGTTCACCCTACAGAACCTGTGTGTGTGTGTATAAATAAACACAATTCATAGTAAGATTCTGTTTGCACTAATACTGCAGCTCTGAAAGCAGCTTTTATAGGCACAATTGGGGAAAAGTCTATGAGACAAAGTTCACTGTGTGGGAAATTCTCTCCTAATCGCCCATAGCACCACGCTGGCATGAATTTTGCATTATTATTCTAATTTGAATAGGCCCTTATGCCCAATCCAATTTTATTGCATTAAATACATATTAATCTAAAAGCAATTAAAATAAGAAAGTTGTCAGTGTCACATTCTACCATCTTTAGCAGCATTTTAAATGCCTTTAAAAGCACAGCAAGAAGGAAGAACAGCAACATGTCACAGCAAGGGCACAAAACCTCATGGAGGTGCCTGGTATAACCAAGATACTCAGCCAGGGCACATGAGAACCTCGATGGGAATTCACCAGGATGCTGCGAGGAGGCCTCCTCTGGATTTACTCACTGTGTGGATTTCCCACTGTGCCAAAAGCCTGACCATACATGGATGATCTGACATGTCCCTTGAGTTTTTCAAGGTTAACAGAAGGTTAACAAAGCAAGGAGGAGTCATTCTAATTTAGTACTTTCCTGAAGCATTTGCATAGGAGGTATGGGAATATGACTTTTAACTCAGAACTTATGGGGGAAAGAAGGAACACAGCAGAAAGTAAAGTTTTTAATGTCAGCATTCTTCCTTCTGTATTAAAAACCACAGCAAACCCCCATTTTGTGATTAAAGGATCTACATTCCTCAGCAGAAAACAGCAGAATTTATTCAGATGCTTTTAGGGTAGTGATAAAATTTAGGTGGAGGGGTTGAAAAGCTCGGCTGGAGCTGAGAATACACACTAGAGCTAAATATACTCTTGACTGGTAGGAGAAAACTCTCCACAGCTGGGTCACATGGAAAAACCAACAAGCCAAAAGGAGAAATTTAGTTCCATGCTACCCTTAAGGTTCCTGAAACGGAGATGGTTTTCGTAGAATCATGATTTTGTTAACACAGTTATGCATCAATTCCTATCCATTATAAATGAGGGCAGCATGAGCTACAGCCAGCCTGCAGAGATTGAGAGACATCCTACACAACGGACAGGGTAAAAATTACATGGATTTGCAAACATGCTAGGGAGGAAAAACACCAGAAAATGGCATAATTTTCACTAAATTATACCTGAAACTTTGTTACGGCATCCCCCATTTTCAGCAAAAATGCCAGAGCATTTAAAGAACTTAATGTTATAATGGAAGCAAAGTCTGGGCTTTAATACAATCATCAGCAGCATTTTATTACTCACTGGGGCTGTGTCACCTTTCCATGGCAGGGTTGTGAGTTCTGAGCAGTTTAAGCTGCACAACAATCCCACTCTGTACAAACAATGGGGTTCTGTACAGCACTTTGGGCCATCCTATGATACCATTTCCTGTCCTCTGGTTCAAGTATTTCGGTAGCCTGTGTGTTAAATCTGGACAGTGTCTCTCTTCCACACCCAATCCAGTCATTTCCTGAGCCCTTACTCCAAGGCTCTGCCAATCCTTCAGAAACATTTCTTGCTTTTAGTGGTGCTGTCAAAAACAACAAACTCCCTGCCACTGCCTGCTCTCCGCAGTATCAGGCAGCAGCAGGGCAGAGTCAAAGCATTTCTTCTGACAAAAGGCTGAGCACTTCTCAAAAGGAGTGTTTAGAACATATTAAAAATGGGAGAAACAGTAACAAAAAATATCCTAAGTGTGCAATAATACCATGGGTATGAATCCCATTGCAGCCCTTTGTGATCAAGAGCCGGCACTGAACACTGAGCAAACACCGGAGTGTCTGTATTGATCATCTGAAGGATCACATGCTGGGGCTGCAATAAGAGTGCAGAATATTCATTTTTAGTATGAAACTTCAAGCCTTTTTCCTTGTAATAATCTAATAAGAAAATCAAATTACCAGTTAAGAGTGAAAGGATAACTGAACGTGTGGTATTTCTTAGAGCAAGGTCAGGAGCCAGAAAAAGATAATGATTACAGGATGATGCAACTACACAGCCCTTTGCCAAACCAAGCCCTTAATAACCCCATAAATTCTACTTACTATTTCATATAATACAGAAATTGTTTCTGCCCTACCCACTATAGATCTTCCCCAAAGACAATACTTCATGTTTAAAAACATTTTCAAACTGGATATGGAAACAGAATATAAAATCCTGCATGTGTGTAAAAATACAACCGTTTTTACTTAAGAAGGAAGAGTTTTATTTAACTCAAATTCCTTAAAACAGACATGAAAGCATGTTCAAAACAGTCATTTGGAAAACAGACACCAATGCAAATATAAGATCTCAATTATATGAATCATAATTTAATTAGATTTGATGATAACAAACCCTGCCAACATACATTAGCCTACTTCTTGTTTAGTCAGAAAGTGTTTACTTTTGAAACAACTTTTTTTCTGAAGTGAAATGTTACAACCCACCCATGATACCAACTGGAGATTCTGCCTTCAGAGACATAATACAGCTTAATCTCATTTACTGTCCTGCAGCCCAAGACACAGCATTCAATTACATGAGCCAGACTCATATTTCACTACATAAATCACATCAGCTGAAACAATGAACACACGTGGCTGAAAAGTACTCCATGTACTTATTACTACTCGAGAAATAAATTATAGGCATTGATGCCACTATTTTTTTATTTTTTTTTTTTTTCCTGGTGGTTCATTTTGGACAAAAACTGAACACAATTATACACAGTTTTGGAATAATTGTGGGCAAGCAGCTAAACCATGTAAGATTAAGCAAAAATAAGGATTGTAGTAAATAAATATTTATGCCTCCAGTGACATCATAGAACCCAAAAGACGTCACATATTTAGAAGCAAACTGAAAAATGTGTTTGCAACACATCATTGATTCACAAGGCCAGATAAGATCTACTGAAGGAAAACATTTACATGAAGAACCTTGGGCAGGGGGACATATTGCAAGTAAAACCAACAATAGCATTTCTGTGTGCATTAGTTGCTCAATTTATTTACTTTCGGGGTTTAGTATGACAGATTCAAGTGGAAATTAAAAACAGCATATGCCGTTTCTACCATTTTCAGCTCTGCACAGCAATCACTGCTGATTCTACCATCACTTCAGAAAGCTCCAGTTCTGTATTAGCTTTGGAAAGAATTTACTGTAATATCTCAAGGAATCTGAAATAATTGTATTTCCACTGATCTTTACAAATCAGTGTTTCAGATAATACTATAATCAGAATTAAAATATACCTTTAACAGTAATATAAAGTCTTGAAACATGTATAACATGTAAGATTTATGCTTCTAAGGCAGTACTTTAGATAATAAAAGGCAGCAAAAAAGAAATACACATGACTAAATGTCAAGGGAATGCTTAGTCATGTTACAGAACTTTAAAAAGAGCTCATTTCCCAGGTTGTTGGAAATTTTCTTTTGCCTGCAGCTACATAAAAGGAGAAAGAATTTTCAAGGATATTTAGCATTTAAAGGGGTGGCTATTATTCAGAATGCAATAGCAAACCTAAATAAAGACATATTGCTCTTATATCTGAGTGAAACATCACCAACAGCAACTGGATGTCTTTTAGGTCTTTTGTCAATTAAACAGATTACAGTTAATTACATCAGTTTACTTCCTAAGCTTGCTGATTTTTGTGTGTCTATACAAAGTCAGTATAAAGAGAGGCAGAGAAAGGAAGAGAGAAATGCAGTGTTTACCACAGCCTGGGATGTGGCAGTGTATCCTGAACAAGGGGACATCATGTAAATGTTGAGACTTACTTTAACAGCTGGGAAATTAATAATTTGTTCTGTGTAAGGAAAATTCTAACCAGAACTGTCATGTAAATGACAGAAATTTTGGTAAGATAACAAACACACATAGCAAGATATGAAATTTCAACTGAAACCTAAGGGTAGTTCAGGGGCTGAACTGACCTCATGTCATGCAGATGGATAGTTTCCAAGGAATAAGAGCTACAGTTAAAAAAAAAATCAAATACCTTCTTTCTTCTTACCAGCATGTTTTTTTATGCTGATTTCAGCCAGTCATTTCTTGTGAGCTGATTTAATCAGAGATCGATGGATGGATCAGCCTTTGTTGTGTGCTGACAATGTCCAACAAAGGAGAAGTGTTCAGCTCACACTCTGTGGAACAGCTGCCCTGCAGCCCACTCCTACAACTTCTTTTTCTTCAGGAGAGCCTGGAAGCTGCAGCAGTCAACAGGCTGATCTCGTGTTCCTCAGGGATCCCTCAGCCCCTTCCCTGGGTACTGACCTGTGTCCTCTCCAAGATCAGAGCAAGGCAAGCCATGATGCCTCAACACTACTGACAGCACAGCAGGAACCTTTGTGTGCTGCATTTAGCAGCAGGTGAACAAATATTCTGGAGCCAGATCCCTTTCCATACAGCTGGGAAGTAAGGAGATCTGACTAGGGAAAGCCTACCTGGGACTGATCCTCCCTGTCACACTGAAGAGGAAGCACAGACCTGAAACGGCACCAGGAGTGCAAAGCCCGAAGTAGGAACATGCTCAGGGTTTATTTACAGCTGCTTTTTTAAGGTGGTCCCTCCCACAGGGCCAAAGACTGTATCTGATGCAGGTTAAGAGGCTGGCACGGGGACATTATGTAAACGTCAGAGTGGGGTAGAGGCAGAAAGCTGCTTTCTTAAGGAAGAGGCTGATAGCATCAATGCAGAACATTTGCCTTAAACTGCAAGAGGTGTTTTTCAGGAGTCAGTTGGATACTCCTACTGGGGTGTCTCTCATTTCACAAACCAAACAAGACTAGAAAGGTGTGCACAGGGAGCCTTTCTGTTATTGAAGCCTCTGGTGCACTCTAGACTGCAGCAGATTCAGACTTGTGCAAAACCAAGCTCAGAGATTCTTTTATCCTCACACACAAAAAGCTCCCCCCATCAGCCAAGCCTTCAAGACAAAGGGAACACCATTTACACCTTTACAGGTGTGGCTATTCCCAGTTCTGTCTTGATCCCTTTCTGGCAACTGCAAGCAGTTTTACAGGTGTGTGCAAGCTGTAAGTGGCACCTCTGCAAAATCCCTCCTCAGGCCAGGATAAAAGACCACACAGGATCTAGACTGAAGTAGATATCCAACAGCTCACAAGACACAGCTTTTCCAACAGATACAGCCTTCAGTTCTGCTCCAAAGAAAATCAGTATTCCTGAGGTTATTTCACATTCTCAGAACCTGAAGATTAGTGAGGACATTAGAGAAGGTACAGCTCTGGAACAAAGAGCAGAAATTCAGTACCCAAGCAGACGAGGTCTTTTTTATCCATTCTCCTGATGGTAAAAATGTAAGAGGAAAGACAATTTCAATTTCTCTTTTCCAAAAAATTAACTGTTTCTATAATCGCATTACTGACCAGAAGGGCTATTTCACTGACACAGAAATGTGCAGACAGAAATTACTGTGTCTTTGTGAAATCAAAAACAGCCTCCACTTGCAAAAATTCCTTAAGAATCCCCTGGGACTGGGAAGAGCTTAGGTCTCAAGGTTTATGGTTTTCATGCAGCCTTGGCAATGAAAACCAGCTCAGGTCCTTGGCGCGGCTCTGGCTCAACACCACAAGTGCAAGGCTTGGAAGAAAAAGTAGAGACAGAGTAACTGTGGTGGCATTTCTGAGCTTTCCTGATTCTCAGAGTCCTCAAGGATGGCACAAGGACACTGCAAGTGCATTTCACTGGCACCCTGTGCATTTCACTGGCACCCTGTGGATGATTCATGCGATGATAACAATCTATTGGAACACAGCAAAGCAGAACTCATGGCAAACTGGAATATCCATCCATCCATCCATCCATCCATCCATCCATCCAGTCCTAAACCAAAGAAACTCTCCCCTATATCTGGGCTCGTGAGGCTCTACTGTGCCAAGTGTTCTCCACATCCTGGTGATAGGAGACTCCTGGAGCACCTTTGATGCCCATCACAAATTGAACAAGGTTTAACATTGACCAGGAGCAACAAGATCATCGATGTTCTAGCCCAGAAACATTTCATCTAATTAACAGAAAAAATAAATGAGCTCTAGAGCAAACTCCATTATAATGCTGGACATTTTTTCCCTCTCAAAACTGGTATATTTGCCAAGTAAAAATTTTCAGCAAATGTTTTTTATGTGGTGGGTAGAATTTTAAAAATATTACAAAATGAAAATGCTTTTTCAGAGTTATGACAGCTGCATGTGAAGTAAGCTCTCAGTATTATAAAGTGATCACAAAATTTTCTGTTCTGGATATAAAAAACCACCTACCAATCTTTGCTACAACATGCAGATATTTTTACTCAAAGTTATTTTCCACAGAAAAACTGTTAAGTTGGCAGATTGACTGCTAAAGCAAATCATTTCCATTCCAATCAAGTTACACAGGACTTGAGAAAAAGACTCATGTGAACTCAGTATGAGCCATTTTATGCAACATCTTTGTTTGAACTGGGTCCCAAATAAGCAATCTAACCTTTACTTGTTTGTTACTAAGAGATACAGGCATTTAAGTGTCTTTCAAGGAAATGAGAACAAAATCTCAGATACACAAGAACTTCATAACATTGAAGAAGATTAGTTTTTCCTTGATTTATTTATTTGTAAGAGAATATCTGGGAATATGGATATGCCAGTACTCCATCTTTACCTCTGACATCACTCCTATAAAGTGTGAGCTGCAAATCTGGCACGTGACCTTTCACTACATCCATAGGAAAATTCCCCATTCCTAAGAAGTTAAAAAATAACCTGGAAGCTAAAAGAAGAAAATAGATTTTTTAAAAGTGAATTCTACAATAAATGTAGCAAGAAACTAAAACCATTATTGTCTGCAGACATAATTAACAAGAGATACATTTCAACAGCAGCTGTCAAGCTCAAGTTGACAGCAGATTTAGTCAATCTGGTTACGTATGATTTCTTGATTGTGGCTGTAACTGAGAAGGTTCCTGTGCACCTGTCAG
Organism: Cyanistes caeruleus; assembly: GCF_971803275.1. NCBI lineage: Eukaryota > Metazoa > Chordata > Aves > Passeriformes > Paridae > Cyanistes > Cyanistes caeruleus. The sequence goes on from NC_141713.1 coordinate 3,407,586, forward strand.
TAGTTAAAAGTTTTTATGCCATGACTTACAGCAAGTGGAGCTCTGACAACTCCTCTGATTTAGCATTCTGGTGTTAACCAGGTATTTGAGTTTCACTAGAGGTACTTAAAGATGTTCCCCTGTTCTTGTACAGTCACAACTCTCACTTGCATGACAAACCTTTCTAGAAGTGAGTGGGTATATGTATAACATCTTGGGTGTGATGTTCTGCAAAGTAAGAGATAAGTGATGCATTTTGACTTTTTACATAAACTATTAATAAATGCAAGGAGGCAAACATTTTACTGCATTAAATATGTTCCCCAGGCTGCTGTAACTGGGCATTTCTAGAGTTTGATACCCTATGGCAAGCACTGTAACCACTGTTTTATTTGCTTATTGAAGCAAGGAGTCGTCAATCTGAAGTTGCTCTTAATAAAACCTGATTTGGGAAAAGAGGCCTGAAACAGCCTGATGATAAAGTTATTTAGTCTGACTTTAAAAATTCTATGGAAATCAACATCTGACCTCTACAGTTTCTAAAAACAGTCATCTTTTTTCAACTGAGGAAGTTTCCTCCATTTAAAATCTTGCCTACCTGATGGAAACCACTCTTTAATATTTCATATCTTTGCTGCACATAGCCAAGGAATGGATAAAGAGTGGAAAGTCAATCCTGTGCTTTCAGCCTTGGAGAGTTGCAACATTTTTTATTCATCAATTCAATTGCCTGACTTGATGTTCAAAGAACTTTTTCCCAGCTGCCACACTAAGTAGCCAGTGGGCAAACACTGAAAGGTCAACAGTTGCTTCTCTAATTCCAGGCTATGAACACTTCCCAAGGGGGGTTAGGTGTGTTTGCAAATCTGACCTTCAGCCAGCACGACTTCCAGTGGCAAGGAGGAACGTGACCAAAGTGGGTGAGCTGTCATTTATTTTATCTGTCTGTGGCACGACACATTTCAGTGGCTGCCTGCCCCTCTATCAGAGTGCTAAAATTTGTTCAGGAGACAAAATACTACTGAAATGAAAAAGTGCTATCATATATTTTTACTGAAAGCCAAAAAATACTGTGGATTTGATTTTTGGCAAGATATCTATTTTGTTTTCAAAAGAAATTCTGATCATCATCCAAAACTAAGCCGTATCTTTAGCTATCAGTTTCCAAGATTTATTGCTTTCTTCATATCATTGCTAGAAAATGATTAGCAAGATACACATGGCAATACAAACAATACGGTCTGTATTTGCTTCATTCTGATTGGCACCACAACCAGCATCAAACATCCAGATCCTGCAAATACTGAAGTTGAGAACTGAGCTGAGTTGCCTTTAGTGCAGTAATTCAGATTTGGCAAACATAAGATGTTTTTAGAATGCTGTAATTATACCTGTAGAGAAACACAAAAGCAGCAGCAGCAGCACACTACTACTGAAAGCTACTAAAATAAAAAAGGCAAATATTACTGAAGTGGAAAGGGCACAGCAGTAGAAAGTTAAATGCCTGATAATAATTTATAAAACTTGACAATAACAGTGCAGCTAAAATAATTACAACCTTTGTTCTTCCACAGCCACTTTTTCCAAAGAGTCAAAATAAAAAATTGCTTTTGAATAACTGAGAAACTGAAACCACAAGACTATTTTTTATAACAAAGTCACAATACTGCACTTACCCACTGGACTGGTACCAGCTCCATTTGGCACTGAGAGATCAGTTGTCCCCAGCATTCCACCTAACCAAAATAAGCCAGAGCATTAAACCGACTTGTTCCGTTAGGGTCCCATGTAATTCTGTACATCAAAACTTCAGCTGTGCAAATGCACTGAAACCACTGAGAACCTGTAACTTGGGAGGGTTTTTGTGGGTTCTGACAGAAGATGCCAGGGGGTGTGGGGGGAAGGGGCAGCAGCAGCAGAGCTCACCTGCGTTGCCGGCGCTGGGCGGTCTCTGCGGCGCCCCGGGGGACACGTTGCGGTGCAGGGTGCTCTGGGGTGGGGACAGCATGGTCGTGTCCGTGAGTGAGGAGCTGGCAGCCAGGGATGGGGACACCAGGGAGCTCCCTGGGTTGCTGTAGGTTAAAGTGTTGGGATTGGACACTGGAACCGTCACCGACATGGAGAAGTTCTGGGCGGGCAAGCCGGGCTGCGGGACAGAAAACGAGGAACAACAAGACAACACCATTAGCATTAACTGTGTTTGCAGAAATAGCACATTAGAAAATGTCTCAGTTATAGCAGTTTGTTGGTTTTTATTAAAGTTAATTCTGTTAGTTTTTAAACTCTATTAAGCATACAGTTTTAAAATATCCATTTGTTGTAAAGTATTGTGTTAAATTCTTATACATCACATAATTACAGATCCAAAGAATTTACTCAAGCTTCGCGAATATGTAAAGTTCAAACAGAGAAAACTGAAAGTATTCATATGAATTCACAAGCTCATAAATACAACAAATTTAACAGTTAATTTGGATTATTACAAAGCAATGACAAGCTAAACATGTCTACAAATCAATGAACTGTTGTACCTTCAAAATGTAGCATAAACATGCACGTTACAAACAGTTATCACACAAAAAAGAACAAGTTAGTAAAAACATTTTCTAGTAATAACTTTGTCAATATATTGCTACTAATCTCTAAGACTTTGTTTTTCAACAGACTAGAAAAATAAACAAATCTTTAGGAAATCACAAAGTTCAATAATTTGAATTTAAACATTTCAGTTCCCCAAACCCCTGCTTGAATAACCACTTCATCTTTTTTGCAAACCTACTTTTTTTAATTCTAGTTTTGACAACATTATTTAAAAGGCAACTGTTTTTCTGCAGTATATATGTTTGTTATTCAACAGCTATTGAATCAAAAGCTCAGCTGCCTGCCCATCTATGGTACTCATTTGGTCATGACTAACTTCTTTGGCCTTTGTCTCATTCCTATCCTTTGACAGTGATGGGTTTCTGAAACAAAAGGGACTATTTTTTATTTATTTTTTTTTTCTCAACTCCCATAATTACTGGAAACAAAACCATGACAGGTACAATTTAAGGGCAAAAGCCCAGTAGAGCATTTACTGACAGAACAGAGAGGTGATAGTTGTGATTAGGAGGTTAAAGGCAGATGACCAACACAAATGACCTAGGAAGTACACTTTAAAGAATGCAACTTCATCATGTGCAGCTTAAAAATCATTTAGAATGATACTTCTGCATGAAAAATCAGGTAATACAAGAAATGTAACAATAAATGTACTAATTAAAAAAGCAGAATATATTCTCTACCAGAAACAAAATCTCTTACTAGTGAGAGCCAACAACAATGTCCCTACTGAAGCATTCTAAGAATAATCATCAATTTTTGGCACAGATGGAAGGAAAAAGTAATGAAGCAGAACAACACAAAGCTAGCAAATCATTCACAGTATCTAACCAATGACAAGCCCTACTAGTGCTTGTTTTCAGGGGAAACTACTTGAAACTACTCGGTATCTACCAAAACCAGGGTGTTTTCACACAGCACGCTGTCAAGCAGCTCAAACTAAACTGGAAATACCTGAAGTACGCTGAACACACTGCTAGGAAGTGACAGCTAGGACATTTTTTCTGTAGGCTTCTCAATACAGAACCAATAAGTGACAGCCTCCCCCCACACCTTACAATAAAGGCTGTCTCTGCCCATCTATGGTGCTCATTTGGTTATGACTGAATTCTTCATGCTTTGTCTCATTCCTATCCTTTGACAGCAACGAGTGCTCAAGAACAAGAGAAACTGTGTTCTTATACAGCCCCAGAAGTATTGAAAACAGAAACATAATTGGTCAAATTTGAGTTAGAAATACAGAGCTGTAGAACTGAAAAATAATGTTGCCCTTTTTATTTACACTGATCTTCACACATTTAGGCTGTTCACCAAAAACCCATTTAGCTGTTGTTGTGGTAGTGTTGTTATCAGTGAGAGATGAGGCCTGAAGATGTCTCAACACAGAAATGTCAGATAGGAAAATCTTCAAAACAAAGAAAACCCAAAATATATTGGCTTGATTCAAGCATAAAGTGCTAACACAAGTGATGCTGGGTGTCAAGGACTGTCAGTTTGCTGCTCAGTCCCCAGAGATCTCTTATGCTCTGAACGATTAAATGGTTTCCAATATCTGCAGTTATTGGAGATACTACTCAAGTGCCCCAGGGTCTGTGCAGATTAACCCACCATCTCCTTTAACTGCTGCAAGATTTGCATTCTTAAAATATTCAAAGGCTGTAGCAGTGCCCTGGTATTAGTTTTCTTAGAAAAAACTTAGTAATACTCAACACTAGCTGGTTTTTGTAGGTGGAAATTAAATGTCATCATGAACACCTCCACAAAAAACATGCAACATTTCCACTCCTTTTATCCCCAAACTGAAGTTCTGGAGCCAAGTGACTTATGGCTGCACACTGGGTTGGCACATGGGAGAAAATTTTCAAACATCTTTCAGTGTCCAAGGAAGTATCTCTTGGAATTTCAGAAGGAGCAATCTTTTGTGGCTCTCATTGTGCAGCAGTCTTGATTTTAAATACCTAAATAACTTTCTATATCCAGACTTGAGCAAAATAAATTCTACTGGTTAGATGACAGAATTAATCCAATTCTATCTGCCTGCTTGTCACATACTGTAAAATCCTGATCACCAGATATATGAAGGCCCACAAAATGTAAATAAATGGTCCTACATCCCACAACAAAAACCTATCTTGCTAAATATTTTTAGGTAGGATTAGGTAATTGAGTAGGCTCCTGAAATTTTGTAATGTCTTGTGTCCCAAAGGTATGAAAAACTGGGAGTACAAAACCAAAACTGGAGATGATTCTTCTTATTCTTTACAATAAAATGTATTTTAACAAGACCAGGTATCACAATTTCATTGTTCCTCAGAAGTATTTTTCCCTTCTCAAGCCATTACATCCTCTTGCTTTGAAGTGATTTTCAGTGGTAAGCAAACACCATGAAAATTCTCATGCATGTAAGAGAAGCACAAACCATACTTTAGTACTCACTGCGATTTTATGATTCCGCATCATATTATCAAACTCTTCATTAATTTTTTTATATTTTTCTTCTGTATGTGGCGTGAGCACATATGAAGTGTCAGGGTCCGGGCTGTCGCACCCTCTGTGTTCCTTCTTGTTCAGAGCCTAAATAATGAAGTTAATAAAAAGGATCAACAAATAAAAAGTAGAGATAAAATAAAAGTACTTACAGGGCCTCGCTTGAAAATAAAATCACTATCTTCATTTAGTTTGCTGAATCTGTCCTCCGATAGCGGACTGTGCTCAAAGTAATCGTCAGCATCAGGGCTCTCACAACCATTAAGGCCTTTCTTTCTTAAGGTCTGAAATACAATTGGAAAATTCACATACAAATCATACTAACTTGCCAAGAAGTTCTGTACACTACTGAATCATTCAGAGCCCCTGAAACTACATTAAACTTTCACAGACAAAAGTCACTGTGCAACAGACAGAATCAGTCTTTCAAGATAGTGGCAAAGTAAACAAAGAGAAAAGGTTCACCCAGGTGCCATCTCACAGGTAACTTCCCCCTATAACCACTTCATCTCCCCAGCATTGCATGCAAAACCATTTGTAGACACTGGCTGATGGAGTGAAGTTGTCTGACAAGGCACATTCAAGCCTGTGGCAAAGGAGTTAATGTATTCACTGGTAATTAAAAGCCAGTTTACTGGATCTTTAATGAATTGATTTTAGCATCCCAATTTTAATATTCACATTTTAAAGAGCATACAGTTATACTCTGACAAACATAGTGGCAAAGATTTTTGATCCAATAAACAACTGCAGGACATTAATATCTGTAACACTCGGTCTCAGTAGTTGATAAAGGCAGGATCTTCCTGCACTTCTGTCATCCTGCACGATAACAAGAACGGCAAAAAGAAATTACATAATCCCTCTCTAAAATGACTTGGTTTGCTAAATATAAGCTTTTTCAGAGTCCTTTAGACTAACTTTATGGAGCTACTTCCTGTTTTCTGCTGGAGAACTCACATCAACATCCCCTGGAAAAAAAAAAGCAAGCTTGTCTACAATCCAACCATTAAAGAAAGGATGTGAAACTATAGGTCTCGTGACCAAATTACAAGATATATTTATATCTCTTGTTTTTCACCCTATTACACAATCAGAACCTTTTCTCTGCAAGTTCTAATTTATAACAAAACAATATTTAAAACATTACCTGTGGAAAAATCTTTAATGTTTCCGAAAAAAAGTTTCAAGAGGAAAGCAATACAAATTTTAAACAGATTTATGTTATCTGTACACAAGGCAGCAGAAGGACTATACAGGCATAAGGGAGTTGTGTACTTCCTTTTTGTCAGAAATTATCTATATTCCATGAATTTTACATTAAAACCTCTAAAGATCAGAAATCTGCAAGCTGACGTTTCCAGCACCATAAAAAAAACCCCATGTTTTCCTACAGAAGCAATTTCCATAACACACTGAAATTCTGACTTAAAAAACAAAATATTTTCGCTCATAGTATTCACCAGCATTTTTTTACTGTCAACTGATTTTTAGTACAATAAAAAGTACACACAACTTCCTCAGTATTCATGTATATGCAAAATGCTGCTTATTTCTGCTTTAGTTTTAAAGCAGGAATTGAAAATCCAACTCGCAGCCTGAAATTCTTTAGTATCACAGTTCACCATAAGCTGCAATTCCTTCTCAAGTTTCCTGGCTTGCTCCGTGTATCCCACACAGTATCTGGAACTCCCACAAAAATGTAATCACTAAATCAGCATATGGGGAAAACAGGTGTAGGCTCCTCCAGCACCTGTCACGGCTCTGATGCTGCTGCTCCAACCAATCAGCTGCACACGTAAATGCACTTGGCCATACAAGGCCCGGCTGCTCGGCCTCTCAAGGTCGGAGCCTGTTATCCCTCTCGCAGCCCTTCCTAACAAGTCAGCCTGCCAGTCTGCTACACTTTGATATCAGCAGGGAAAATGTTAACGCTGGCTAATCTGGATTACACTTAACCCCTGCAGCCCACGGCGCTCTGGAAATAGAACCCAAATGTCGGCGTCAGCGCGCAGTGCCCAGGACACGATTACAGAGCTTGCAAGACATGCACCGAGTGCAGCTCCTGTGATAAACACGCTGAGGCAACTGAAGTCTTGCAGCAAGGGAGTTTCAGCAGAGCTCCTTTCAGTAGTTTAAAACAATCCAGCGAAAGCTTTTAAGCGTAATGCTGCCAGTTCATCTCCCCGGAACGGTCTGCAAATCATCCTCCAACTTAAACAAAAAGGAAGAGATTTAAATATAAAAATGCCTTCTTCCTCTCGGTGACTGCGTGTCATTTTTGCTAACAATAGGGTTAACTCTGCTTTGACTCATGAGGAAGGAAAATGCCTCCGTATCTCCCGTTTCAGGCTCTGGAAACCGTCACTCCAGATGGGGTTCCTGTCATTGTGGAGGGATTTAAGCACAGTTCCCTGTCACAGATAATACGGCTGGGTCCGACAGCCAGAGCTCTGCCTCCTTATCACCAAAACACCAAGTGCCACTTTGAGGACCTGACCATAAAAAGCCTGCGAACTTTTATCAGTGCCCAGTAACACAATAGTAAAACATTCCTGCCCACGGAATGCTGCGAGCTGTTCGCACGGGCAGGCGCAGCCGAGCCGAGCCAGCCCCGCCGCAGCCCGGCACAGGCGCCGCTCCAGGGCAAACAAGGAGGGCCACGGTCACCGGGAACCTGGGAATCGCTCCGTGGGGACACAGGAAAGCCAAACTCCATAAACAAGGGCTGACTCCGCCCTCCAGATGCTCCAGCGCTACAATCTGTTGTTTCTCCAAATAATGTAAATAACTCGGCTGAGAGATTTCCAATATACTTTGAGATTGTTCAGAGGAAAAAATGCTATTTGGTGAGACCAAGTAATTTGTATAACACGACAAGAGTTTTATTTCTCTGCTGTAATACACAAGCTAGTTGAGAACAAAATCATAGTATTTGCAGTGGAGACTAATAAATATAAGGCGTAATTTTTTCTTACTAGAGCAAGAGGGGAAAAGAACATTAAATTTCAGGTTTTGTTATTGGATGCTCACTCCAATTACCTTCTGGTGTGAAGTCTTGTTTTCCAGATCATGTAAGGGAATGTGTAGCCCTTTCAGTAAATCTGTGTTACTTTCCACTTCCTCTAAGACTTAGCCAAAATTACTGGAAATTGTTCCAACTTGTTTGCCAATGCGCTTTATTGTGCCCCAGTAACTGAGATTGTGCAGCTTTGATCTCAGACTGCACTAACTGATGAGAGAAAAATACTGTTTTTACTCAGAAAATAATGCTAAATATTTACAATGCAAGTTTGAAATATTTTTTTAAAAGAATGAAGGAAACACAACAATACTTTTCTGTGACACACAAAGTCACTACACAAGTGTTCCAGACAGCTCTGGTCATGTAGACATTGCAGAATGACCCAGGAGCTGTAAACTGCTGCTGTTCCTCTATTAAGTCTAGTATTGATTTATTTTGATTTGAATGGCAGAGCTTAAAAAACAATGCATGAGAACGGCTGGACCAGCTATGATGGGTTTAAATATTGCAGTCAAGCACATGGTACAAGAGCCCCAATATTTTCCTGAACTTCCCCACACATATGCAAAGTAATTTTTAATTGCACTTTGCAATTAAAATTAGCATTTTGCTAATTTAAGAAAAAATTCATGCCTTGGCAAGAAGCATCTAAGGAACAGAAGAAGGGCTTCTTGCAAAACAACAACAGAAAGGAATAATTGGCTTCTCTCTACGATTCAATATAAATTTTACTGAAACCAGTAACACAAATAGCATATAAAAGCAGAATAAAGTCATTTATTGATTGATCCTTGAGGAAGCAGAGCTGATACTCGACCATCTCAGTGTAATTATCCTAGCACAAGCTTCCTTCCACAAAATCCAAGAGATGCACATGGAAGGCAGGAGCCTGAAGCTGCTGAGCCCCCATGGCAGGAGATGAGGCCACCACCTTCCCCAGGCTTGTTTCAGCCCTGCCACAGAGCTGCTCCCAGGGGCTCCCAGGGGCTGCTCAGAGGCAGCTCAGAACCAGGAACTCTGAGCCAATAAACACAGATGGGTCACTGCTCCCAAAGATGAAGTGACAACCCCCAACTGGTCCCCTCCCATCCAGACCCCGGGCTTTATATCCCACTCCAAAAGGACACGTTGCTAATGATTAAAGAGCACAATCAGCGTGTTTTGTGCTCTGATCAGCGAGTTTGGTTAAAAAGCCAAGAGTTCTGATACTGTGATCTGGGCTCCTTACCAGCCCTGGCAGAACTGTAAAGAACTTGATTATGTTCATTGTCACGTCAGGAAATGATATTTTTCTGCCTTAAAGCAAGAATGTAGGATGACCTCATGTGTAAAAAGTGTTATAAAGTGTAAAAGAAGTGTCAGGTCATTCAAAACACTCAGTGTTTGGTTTCTTGTAATATTACACAAAAAGGAAATGGTAGTTGCTGTCAAAGCTACCATGTATCATGTTAACAGCTCTATTTTTGCACTTACTATTGGAGCTGGCCAGAGAGGATTTTTGTTGGTATTTCATCCCAAATCACTGGGAAAACCATGTCCAAAATTTGACTATGACTGAAATGAAAAGTGATTTCCCTTGGAAAAGGCAAACCTTTCACTTAAATCCTGTGGCTAGTTCTGCTTCTGCTCTTGCAATCAGAGCATGGAAAAGCTGCGAAGCAACACAAATTTGGAGTAAATATGTTTTAAATATCGTAACTTTCTAACGTGTAAATATTCTTCAGGCCTGAAGTAATGGAAAAGCCCTACTAGTACTGCTAAGTATTACTGGTGCTCTGGTAGGCCCCCTCCACCATGGCTATCAAAAGGATAAATGATTAAAGTTTCCTGATGCTCTGGAGATACCATGCAATAATGGAGAGTATTTTTTTCTTCCTAAAATAACAAAAATTTCTCCTTGTCCATTCTTTATTTAACTTATTTTTGCTGGTTTATACTCAGCTGTAGCAGGAATAGGTGGGCTGCCAACGTGTGGGCTGAGCACCACAGATACAGAAGAGGCAGAAGGACTGGCCCAGCCTCGCTGGCAGCAGCAAACCTCAGCCACCACTGATAATCACATCCTACATGAAAAGCCACACCTTTTTTTTCGTTCTGTGATAGTCACAGAACGAAGGATAAATAAAGCAGTCACGGCACCAGTTTCCCATCCAGTTTTCATTCTTAATACAGGAAAGATCAGAGAGACAAAACGGGGCATATTCCCTTACTGCAGCTCAGCTCCCTTCCCACAGCAGGCAAGGACCACATGTATCACCACAGGCTTTACATTGCAGCAGAAAGTCCTGCTGAAAGCAAGACAATTGTTTTATTATTTGCTTCCTGATATATACCATTGCCAAGAAAGTTGAGCCTAAAACCTGGCTGTTTTTCTCTTCTTTTATAACACAAAATATTCCACTTTCATCAGCCTGAACAATAGTAAGGTGTCTCATCCTTTGGATATCATTATGTCTCTCCTATTATGTATAAAATATATTCAAGCACCCGAGGAGTATTCTTAGTCACCAAAAGCTATTTTTAGCCTTTAAACTTCCTGCGGGTCAGTTTGGCTACAGAAGCATCATCATAGCTGTTTCTTTTCTCTAAATTAACAACACAGCTCTGCAGAGTCAGACCTTGACCCTACAGTGCCGGCTACACAAATTTACCACTGTCTAAAATCCAAGCAGGAGTGAATCCCCAGTGAACAAAAACATCAAAAGAGAACAGACAAAGAAAAACCAGATAATTCAACTCGGTAACAGTGTTTTGTCTATTTAAGCTCATCAACATTATTTCTGTAGGCTGAAATTTCTTTTTCCACAGACAGATGTAACATATTGTTTTATGTGATATTTACAAACTTGGTATCTTTTCCTCAGGCTCTATTAATATTCTCAACTTCAACCAGTGAAGCATCTGCAAATTTCCTTATGAAGCTGTTTTCTTGTCCTTTGAGTTGGGAGGCTACTTACATTTAGCCCTATACTATTCCTTTCAGTATCCCTGACACATTTTCAATTACATTTTGCCACGCTATCAGTTCAAATTTCACGTTCTAATTATAGCCACAAACACATCCATCCCAAACCAGCTCAGGGAAGGAGTGGTGCCCAGCTTTCAAAACTTCCCTGAAATGCACAGGAGGCCAAATTAGATTATGACAGACATTTCCATGAGCTAAGCAACTTGGAGAGCTTAACTTCTTAAAGAACAACCAATCTTTCTGGCAGGCTCCCCAGCCACAATACTGCCTGCTAAAGAAAATCTGAACTATTGACATACTCTACTTTCAGCTTACTTAAATAATATTTTCTGTACTTGTGCTCAATTAGTAGTGATATTTTAAAAAATAAATAATGGACATTATGCAAAAATATATGAACATGAAAAATTCTGAGTGGAGTACTTAAAAGTCTGCTACAGCTATTGTATTTCTTGGCCAAATATTATAATTTGCTATGACAAAAAAAAAAGGTGGTTTAGGGTTAATTACTTATTCTAGGGTTTTACAAATAAAAAATTCTAAGCCTGCATTATCCATAAATTTTGAAGAAAAAGAGCCCTTTTAGCAATACCCTAGGTTCAGTTTTAGGCAAAGGTATTCAGCATTTACAGATGAAAAATGTTCATGATTTGAAATTTTATCAGTGTCCCTGCTATAAACCATTTTAAGAAAAGACACCGTCTTGTTTCAAATGTTGGACCACTTCCAGTATCTGGCAAATTTTAACATGTATCCCTGGCTTGCCAAACATGAAAGCTAGCTGTCAAATTCCTCCTAGATATGATAAAGATGGCACTCAGGATTCAAACTCTCATTTATATAAAATAACACATACAAAAGGTTTTTAGACTTGATATGGCATGAAGTTTAAATTCTAGCCTGAAGCATCTTTGCTGTGAAACATTATTTTAAGTAGATAACCACAAGCAATTACTGAAGAATTAGAACTTTATGGGCTATAAAATCCACTCTTCACCCCCAGAATATTACCCAGCTCTGGACTAGAAGGTATGGGAAAGGCAAGTGTGTGTCTGTATTTGTGATTTTAGGGAAACACTACCTATGAAGCCATGGACTTTATAAAGCAGTTGCTGACCTACAAACAAGCTGGATTGCTTGGTCCTAAATGAACTCGAGACTTAAAATGATTAGTAATCCATTAGCACTGATAATGCTGTTTCCACAGTGACAGCTTAGTCAAGCTGTCAAAGTCCAATTTTTGATGCATTTGTCTTTGTTTCACTTTCTATCCAACTCAGTAGATTACTGAATTTTATACCACTGAGCAGGTTTGTGTTTTACCTGTTTTACAGAAAGAACCATCAACTAGTATTTCCCATTAAAGACTATAATGTGCCAGTTTAACTTGATCTTTTTAATAAAAAACAAAACCAAAATAGACTGATATTAATCTTCAAGAAGTAAAAAAAATTACTCCTTAGCATATAAATTAAATACATTTTATAGTCCTTTCAGGAACTATACATTTGCAAACAATTAAAATTAATGGTAAAATAGAGCAAAACACAGTTCTATGTCAGAACATTCACAGAGATATTTCATGGTACATAAAGGCTTTATTTCAGTCCTTACCCAAACAACAACACATAGATGTACAAACACAGCCTCCCAAATACAGATCTTCACGTACTTGCAATGGTTAAATTATAAATCAGCAGCAGCAGTAGCTGACTGAAGGCCTCCTTTCAGCAACAGTGCACTGCAGATAAGCCATATGGAACATGAAAAGTTTCCAAGTGCAGCAATCCATCTGCATAATATCCTTCATAATCTTTCAGAAGTTCTTTAGGAAAAATATTATCTCCTACTCATAGTTTGCCAAGAAAAAAAATAGCTTAAGTCTGATTAGGATTCATTTAATAAAAAGAATGAGGTTCTTTAGGTCTACCTGCCCATAAAGTATTGCAATTACAAATACTTCTTGTCCTGAATAGTTCTTTACAGCTTTAAAACTGGAAAGGATAACAGAACTATTTCAGAGTCTTGGTACTTAAGATAACTTACTGCTATTAAAACAGTAATTACAAAAAAAATGGCAACCATTCCCAAAGAAAATGTTTAGTAGATTCCAAGGATTTATGCTATTGTTAAAATACTGTTCACATGTAAGATTATGGGCACTGGCTACATCTTCCAGAACAAGCTCTAATACCTTTAATATTTGTATGGAACCACCACCCTGGTTCACCAAAAAATAAATCCCAAAAATAAGCAAGCTGAATAAGACAACTGAAAGCAGGTATTTGAAAACACCAGCTGAGATCAGTGTGTACAAGAGCAGAGAGTCTCCCCCAAAAATAAGGAAATAAAGTAGAAGCAATTACATCTCTATTTTTACTGAACTAAAATAATGAAAATATGGGACTTCCAGACACAGCTCTAATAATGTCACAATTTATGTTTCAAATACAGAACTTCTCAGTTGTGTGTCAACACAATACATTTAACATGTTTTTCCTGCACAGCCTCCATTTAGTGCAGATGATTCAAAAGCCAAAGCAGCTCTTTGAAGACTGTTTTGACTTAATGTGAAAAGGGGTGGGAAATCAAAGGTGGGACCTCGAGAGGTAGAGAGAAATGGCTGTAGAGGAATCAGGGATAGTGAAATTTGAGTAAGCCTTATAATGTAATTCATGTCAACATTGGATAAAGACTGGTTCTGGAATACTTGGGGTTTTTTTTCTTTTTAGAAAGTCATTGTAATCAGCAAGTACTGAATTTTAACTTATTTGCAGGAAAGAGCAGGGCTTTAAATGGTACCAGTTTGTTACAGTTATAGAAGAGTTTACAGTAGGACAATGTGTAACATCTTTAATCCAAAAACATCTTTACAACATTCTCAAAATATTTGAGCGTTTTTAATAAAAAATGTATTATTCACTTCCTGTTGAAATTACCTAGTATTTCCATTAAAACATAGAATTTAAGTTAAAATTCACCCTGCTGCCAATTTAACTAACTTGCCTAGAATTCCATAGTCTACACTACGAATTACAGGGCTGCCATATGAAATATCACATCACTGATATGATGTAAAATGTACCAAAAAACCCTTACTAAGTCACTAAATGAACTGGATTTGTACTTATTTACAAGTACTGTGAAGAATGGTATGTCACATATTGTGTGTCACATGTGGGACATATATCACAGGCTGCTAGGGTATTTAGAGGTCTGTACCACAGAACTGCCACCACCAATATTTTGTTTCTTCAGGTGCAGTTACTCCCCAGCCCAGCCCAGGAGCAATTACCAACCAAAGTGTTTTGTTCAGGTGAGTGCTGAGTGTTACAGCCGCCATGGGCCACAGCACCTGCACTAAAACCCTGCTAGTGAACAAACCACAGACTCCCTGAGCCTTGTGTTGCACAAGCACCATCAGCTTATGGCCCAAATATTAGCATTATTCAAGAGCAACATATTAAAAACTGCAGACATGGTAAAGTCCAAAAGGCAGGGAGCAGTGAAGCACTGGAGATGCCCCTCCCCTGCTTTGGGCAGTTCATGCTACAACAGTGGCTGAGGAACAGCGGTGAAGAAGCAGCACTGCTGCTTCCCTCCTGCAAGGTGTTTAATCCCGGGCAAAAGACAAAACAAACCCATGAGTCTGGAAGTCAAAAACTGGGATTATATTAAGTCTCCACCGAAATCAAGCCTACCACAGAAAGAACAGTCCTTTATCTTGCTGTAGTTGCAGGAGATGCTTTGTTCTGGGTCTATTCTTTCCATGCACAGCTTGTGTAAAGTCACTCTCTCTTGATTAACAGATGCCATGGTCCTCACTTTGAAATTGCAAAGTAAAAATATACTTTTCTGTCACTACAGAATTTCAAAAGCACCAAATTCTGCAGCAACACAAGGGCTGCAGAATACACGAGACCAGCACAGCTTGAAGAACTTGTTCATACAGTAATTATGTCTTTGTGTGACTGCCTGCATGAACTCCAGCACTAACAAGCAATGAGCTGTTGCGAATTTTCTTGGAGTCAATTTTCAATCCTACTTAATGGCTCCAGAACAGAATCTTTGACAAGTGTTCCCTGAGCAGTGGAATGTGACAACTGGACATTGTGCATCTGCTGTATAAACTTCAAAAATAAAAACATTCTCAGAACAACAGAGCAGAATCAGCTGGAAAAACATCACGTGCACAGCTGGAAAATAAAAACATGTTTCAGACAGAGGAGAATCCAATCCCTGCCTATTGCAGGGTTGATTCTGCGGAGATTTTTGGTAGACAGATCTCTGTACCAGTATTTGACACGGATTTAGGATTCTGGCCCTCCCAGCAGCACAGCCTCCAGAGGACCAATCCAATCTGAGATGGTAATGATGCACAGTCAAGTCAGCTGCCACTCATCACTCAGTGATCAGCTTTTTCTGGTAGTTTATTAAAAAATGAGAACATCACAGCGAATTTCAGTTCACAGCTTTAAAGTCATGTCACTGGTGTAACTGTGACAGGGCTGGCATAGGACAGAGAGCACCCTGAACTGCAGCTCCACAAAATCACTGCTGGCAATACAGCAGCCAAACACTGTCATTATTAGCAAGACTTCAGAAACTTCTATAAAAAGATGGATTCTAGACAAACTTCAGATATCTATATGCTTTAAGTAGTGACTAAATCTGGAATTCATCAAAATTCAGAATACCAGCAGAGCATGGTAAATTTAAAGCACCAGCACTGTTTTAAAGAGGTAGAAGAAATAATGTATTCGTAACCCTAAAACACTAAATTTATTCACTGCTTTAGATACAAGGGTAGTACAGCTTTAGATTATTCGCAGGCAAACCAAAGCTGCTTAAAAAAAACCCCACAAACCTAAGTCTATCCTACTTCTGAAAATTCTTTATATATCACCAATGAAGGAATGCAAAACAACATTAACTCGGAACAAAAACCTTTTGCCAGTACTGTCAGCTTGCTTAAAGTCACCAATAATCTGACATTTTGAAATAAATAAATAAAGAGGCACATTAGTCATCTATATGTCCAAAGCAATTTCAGCAAAAGAGCTAAAATAATATTGTTGAGTAAAATATTATTACCAAATGCAAGATACAGAAAAATTAATGATAACAGTAAACAGCTCAAAAAAAATACTGTGCGAATTAAGTGTAGAATTTAATCTCCCAAACCAGAAAGGAAAAGTGGAGGGGAGAGAAATAATAGACAAAGACACCATCATGAGTGGCAACTGTTCTGTTCAGCACAAAACACACAGTTGTCTTCTGTCATAATACTGAAAATAAATATTTGCTACCTTGACCAGATTTTAAATTTTTGAAGGCAGTTGTTTTTTCCTAAACCAAGAGTGGCAACTAAAACCCCCAGGTGCAACCTGCTTGTAAGTCAGGTTTATAGCAAATGCTTCTACTAGAAAAAAAATAAGATTCAAACCACTGTACACAGACACATAAAAATATACGTGTGTGTATAGATATATAAAAAAGCTTTGATGACTCATTCCAGACCACTTCAGTTTTAAAGCACTTTCCCTCTTTTTAAGGTAAGCTAAAAGAAAATTTTAGTCCTTAACCATACATAAATCCTCCTCAATCACCTCCTTAAAATGTCTCAAAGGTATTTGTGTGCCATCTCAAATTATTTGAAATGTTATATGCAGTATAATTACATTTACATAATCATTTAGCAAATCAAGCCCAATAATGCCTACATTTTCTCAGCATCATGGGCAGATTACCAAGTCTTTTTCCTCCTTCACTGAAATAATTTTTAAGCTTCTTCCTTCTTTTAAACGTGCACCACTTATTCCCACAGTGTTTAGAGACCAAATCAAGTGGTTTGAACTACAAAAATACATAATACTACAACCATTACATGTTCTTCTGTCAGCCCAAAGCTTTTTTTTTTTCTCTTTCTTTATTCCCCCCAGGTCTTGCTCACTTCTGGCAGTTCTCCATCAATCAAATACGCAGGAATGCAAAACAATGTTAACACATCAGTGTCAGCCTCCCTCCAAACTCCACTGTGTATTTACTCATCAGCATTCCTGGTGCTGCCTCACAGTCCTGTAAAGCTGTGCTGATATTTCATGAAAATTTGAAGATTTTAGTCACCTACATTCAGCATCAGTTTTCATTTTCTTGGTTGCAGGGCATTTTCTTCTTAAAAATAAATTTTAAAACTTACGGTGTCGCTTGTGTTATAAAATATTTCAAAGAAATAACTATTTTTTAAGAATTTGACCCAGTTTCCACCATCTTACTTTTTCTGAGCTTTGAATAGCAAAATATGGAAGCCCAAATTGCTTTGCAAATCCTTATCTAGATCGGATACACCAGGTATCCACCAAGGAAGGAAATAAGATCAATTAACTGAAGGTCATTCTCATCTAATTTTGTATGTGTGCATCCAAGAATATATTTAGATACAATTCCCAGATCTTCATTTTTATACGAAGTCAACCCAAATTTAAAAAAAAAGGAAGCAATGAACCAATTCAAGTGCTACCAAAACAAACTACTACACACCAACAACAAAATACACATTGGTTATTCCCAGCCTGGAAAAGAAGCAATGCTGGGAGGTGGAGAAAGCTGGATGAAAAACAAAACCAGAGAGCTTTTGGTTTATAAACACAGTGTTTCAACACCAACTTTTCTGTTTATGCTCCCCACACTGTTACACTTGTCTCTTGGCATATGCTCCATCTGGCTGGGGAGATGCATCTGCTTCTTCCTGCTGCAGGCTCTCCACGTGCAGCTGAGCTCTCCGTGCTCACTCGGAGCCAGAAGCCAACAATCCCATCTCTGATCCCAGAGATGTTCCTGACTACAGAACGTGCACTGCTCCTGTAACAGCTCTATTAAAATTTTGTGAAAAGGCAGAGAGGAAATGTATTTTAATGCAAGAAAACAGCTGATTACAGCAGAAGATTGAACTGGCTTGTCGACCCTGCTGAAAGCAGCAGCAGGGTCATTTACCTGCTTTGTCTGAACCATGACAAAACCACTCTCACACTAAGCCATCACAAATGCTGCTCCCCATTATAGTCACCAATTCCCATGATAAGATATTTAATACAAACATCCAAATCGCTTGCTGGAATTTACACCAGAGCAGTCCTTCCACAAGTATGAGTATGACTGCAATAATTATGTGCCATAGTTTAAGAGAGTTGGGGGTTTTTTTGTACTTTCTAGTTACAATTTTTATTACAGATCATTACCTATTTCAAGGACAGCTGTCAATATCTGGGGTATAACCTAAGCCTTATTCAGCACATTACACTACACTGAAAACAGCATTAAACTGCAGAGCACAGGAGAGGCTCATTAACTGACACCCACCCGGAATTCTCCTGGGCACAGATGCCAACTGGGAAAGTAGGTCACATTTTACACAGGCTCCTAAAAATCAAATCACCTCAGTCTGATGAGGTGAGATGAGGAACAAGAAAAACCCACCATGGCCAAGTGTAGGTGAAATAAACCCTGGTTTACTGTATCAGTCAAGGAAAACTAAAACGTGGGGAAAAGATAAAAACCGAGCTAAACAGGCAGGAAGAGGCATCTTCAGCCCTTGACTCCCAGGACAAGTGAGGCTGGGGGAGAGGGAACAATGGTGCAAATGCTGCTTTCTGAGGCCTTCTTGAGGGGCAGAAGGACCCAAAATGGAAGTGGTATCTTCTACTGTAAATAATCTACAATACTCTTAACATCCTGCACTAAAGAAAATATACAAGTGCCTGTTCATCTCCCTCTTTTCTTTTGGATTTAAAAACAATGAATGCTCAAGGTCTCATATTGTCTTTTATACATTAAAACATTTTGTTGACCATATGGATACAAAATCCTGATAAAACCTGAAATCCTTCCCATTTTACTCTACAGAAATACTTCTTTCTTCAGGAAAAAAATAATTACTTGTCAAGAATAATCTGTTACAGAAGGAAAGTCCACGAACATTAAAGCATCAAATGCTCTAACACCTACAGCAAGTCCTTCAAATCACAGACAGCACTTCAATGTAACAATCTGCAACTGTGCCATTATGGGTTTGTAAAACCAAATACACAATCCCAGTATTTCAAGAATTCAAAGCACACACTGAATGAAAATCTCACTCTTTTCAATACATCTATATGGTCCATCTATGCTGTGCAAGAGCACTACCTTACACTCCAGTAATCTCATAGAGGAACAGGTATAGGACAGCAACAGGTCATTCCTATCTACAATAACATGTTCAGCGAAAGACCTAACTGCATGCATCAAAAAAAATTTCTAATATTCATTTAAGATGCCAGTGCTCTCCCTCCCACTATGTTTTCACAAACATTCCAGCAGCAACAGAAGACACCAAGCTCTGGGCATATGAAAGCAATTCCTATGCCAAAACCGGGCAGGAGACAACTACAAGGGGAAGATGTCTCATCGACTTCACTTAATCATTTACAACATTGCCATCTACCCAGTATTGGAAATAAGTAGCAGCAGATTTGTTTTATCCCTTACCCAGCTTCTGAGCTGTGTGGAATAACCTTTCCTTCTAGCCCAGGAAAACCCACCCTCCTGTCATGCACATCAGGACCACAGTGGTACAGAACAGCTCCACAGTGAGCCTATGTCACCATAAATGCCGTTTGTCACATTCAAGGAGGTAAGTGAATTACTAAATTAAGATCTATATATACACATCACCTATAACTCCATAAAATGGAATTACTTAATATAATTCAGTTTAGTATGAATTTGACAGGTTTCAGGTGCTTTTCTGCAGTAATTTTCATTTGTTAAAATACAATTTCAGTGTCATTACAATGAAGAGAAGCCATTTTACATTGTTCTTTCAGCATGTTTCCAAAATGCTGGTGGTGTTACTAAACATCTATCACACTCCAAGCACCCACCAATCCAGAAAGAAAAAACCTGAAAATATTTCACAACCAGGCTAAAGAGCGCACAGGGCTATCTGAAGAGGTAGGAGGATACATTCCTAAATTACACTATATTTGAAAAATGGGAATAAAGTCCCAAATTCCACACTAGTATAAAACATTAAATCTAGAGAAGAAAACTAGAAAGAATCTGCAGATGAGTCCTTGCATGTTCCCTTAGAGCACATCTGCCCTCGGGTGCTAAGTGCACTTTTAATCTACTTATCAGGGGTCAAACACTTGACCCTGGTTAAAAAACCCACCAACAAGAAGAAGCCAAAAAAATGGCCTTGCATAGCATTATTCTGGAAGAGGTCCTTAGTCCTCGTGATGTGAAGAAGCACCATTACCATGAGTCACAACACAAAGAGGCCCTGCATGCAGAACAAAACCCAGCTCAGCTTGTATCCCTGTCTCAAACCCATGTCTGTCACAATCAAAAGCTCATTCTGCAGGAATTAGGTTTTCCCTTCCTCTCCAGTGGCTATCCCTTATTTATGCTAATCCAGTGACTAAGCCTTCAATTCCTCATGGCTTGTATTATCCCTCTCTTTAGAACTCCATGCTGAAGACAGAAGTTGAGGAGGGTTTTTTTTTTGATCATAAAAGACAGTTGACAAATTAGCAGAGAATTTTCTCAGAAAGAAATATAAAGCATTTGTCTGTATCTCAGTTTTGTCAATCTGATTTTTTGCTTGCACACTCATGTAAAAGATCAGCTAGTACCATCCCTGTACTCAGATCCCCTTGGCAATAGGCTCTTCAGCTATTCAAGGCTAATCATTATTCTGAAATCATTCCTAAAAAGCAAGGCATTTGTTCAGAAGACAACTTCAGAATTTAAATTAAACCCTTAAGTCAGCCACCTGTTTTGGTCTATTTACAGGACTACTGGAGACATGCTCTGAAATGCAGTTACAGTACATCAAGGCTCCAATTGCCAAGAAAATCCTTGAATTCTACTGCACCTAATTTAGAAATTATGTACTGAAAAGAGTTTCTATTTAAAGCTCAAGCATTATAAAAGTAGATGAAACCAATACCTTGGAGTAAATATATTCATATTATTCTATTACTGCAGAAACTGCTGTCATTCTGCTGCTATTTTAACTGACAGTCACTGGACAACAAATTTAAGTTTGTTTAATCCACAGTTTCTCTTTTCTTTTCTTTTTTTTGGGGGTTTTTTTTTGTTTGGGCTGATCAAGGAGAAGCAGAGGTGGTGGCTGATTTGATCCATGTTCAAGATATGACTGGTAAAATGGCTACTATCTCAGAGGAGAAAAAGGGCCAACTATAATTGTCTGTTAGGCTGAGGGTACTCTTCTGACCTTCCCCTCCCACTCAGTCAATTTTTTCTCCCCATTAAAACCTTGAACATTTCTCCCCCTCCTTCCCCAGAGAAACAACCATTTTTCACACCTCTATTTCCATTGCCAAATGTGACTGAAATCAAACATGCTTCCCAGGAACTGGCAGGGGGTGGAGGGCAGATGGGAAAACAACATGGCTGTAAAGATAAGTTATTGCCTTAGAGAAACCAGACTAAAAGCAGTAGTTTACATCTCATAAAATGGTATTAAATAATTTTAGAACTTTTGGTTAAAATATTTAAAAATACTTTACATTGCTCTATATTTTAATTATTAAGGAGATAAGAAGACTGACGTATCTTTTCAAATTGTTACCTCAACAATATCTGAGTTGGTTCTGCTTTCGTGGGGCTCGTTGTATTCTGTGTATTTTAGTAGAACTTTGTCCATGTCAGTGCTGGCATACTGAAAGAGTTTGTTAGAGCTGTTAAAAATGATGAGTGCTATTTCACAGTCACAGAGCACACTCAACTCATAGGCCTTCTTCATTAATCCAAACTTCCTCTTTGTAAAGGTGACCTAGAGAAGAAAGAATAACGATTAAATTATTTTTTTAAAACACATGACAAAGGTTTCAAGGAAAATAATCAAGGCTCACCGACTGAGCCACCATTTACTCCTACTGTCATATCCTGCTTAACACAAGAACTGCCTGCAATATCTGGTGCCAATTTTAGGGCCCAATGTTCTCTGTTAGACTAAATTTAAAAATTACACACACCCAACACATCCACTGGTAAATAACTACTAAGGAGAGTTAAATTTTAGTTAGAGTTTTAGTTAGAATAGGATAATTTAGCTTTATTTCCTCTATTCAACAGACTGACATTCCAGGTATCACAACTTCTTCTGTGGTACTTACAACCTTAATTATAATAAAACCAAAGAAAACAGAACAATCAATGGAAGCAACACTGCTATTATGCACTATGATTTCTAATTATGCAAAGATAAGAAATATTGCTATTTTGTTGCTATTAAATCATCTAATAATCTTCTCATCTTGTAATTTTACTTGTTTTCTGTGACTTGGAAACATCAGGAAACAACTATTCTGTCCAGTTAGAACTGCTGAGGGGAAACAAATCCATTACAGACCATCACACAGGAGCATTTGCCCATCAGGGAAGAAGGAAACAGTTATGAAAGTTATCATCAATTATGACCAAAAAAAAAAGTTTAAAAAAATTATTCCTTTCACAAGACAGCAGCTAAGGATATAAAAGTGTCAATGCATTTGACACCCCCCTATTACAACTCCAAGCATGAGCTGTGACAGGTGAGTGATCCACATGCCCCACAGACAACAGTCAATGAGCTTTTGCAACAGAGGAATGAAGACACCAGAAACAATCAAACCTGTTTTCTGGGTTTCTGCAGTTTAATTACCAAGCTGTACATCAAGTTTTTGGGGAAATGGATGGGAAACTTCTGTATATACACACCTGAAGGCTTTTTTCTCCTCATTATCTCACACATATTACTTTTTTAATACCATTAATAATAGAAAATATATCCTATTCTTCCCAACCACAGTAACAGTCTCAAAGGATAGACAGATGCAGCTGCTGTTGTTGTGACACTTAAAAGGTTATTATCTGAGTATGAGCAGGTATAGAGAGGTACTACTGTTTAGTGTTTGTCAGGAAAAAGGCATCATAAACAAGATGTGTGTGTGCTGTGTCACCTGGAGAAGTCCTCAGACTAAAGAATGAAGGTTTCCTGCCACTGAGGACCAGTAGGATCCTGGACAAGAGCTCTTCATTTCTTTACAGGAATTTTATCTTTCTCACTTCTTGTAAGGCAGCCTCACTTGTGAGATTCTCAGCTGGCATCAACTTCTCACATGGTGCTTGGACAGTGCTTAGCACAAACCTCTCTACCACATTACTTCAATGCACATATATTATTTGAAACTCGGTTTTTATTTCAGAACCCAAAAGCAGGCTTAGTTCTGTAAATTTCTCTCTTTTTTTTCCCCTTCCATTTAGGACATCAAACCCAAAAAAGATGTGTCTTTATTGCAGGTAAATCATATCCCCAGCACTATTTTAATATTTCTTAACAAGAAAATGGGTGAGGAGGAGACAGCAAAGGCAGCAAGATTGAGCTCCTTTGATATCTAATTTACTGCACTGGATTCTCTTCAGCTTAATGAAGATAAATGTCCTACAGCTCATTCAAGCAGATAAAGCTGCTTAATTAATAATACAATGACAGTCTCATGACAATCATAATCCCCCCGAGGAATGGTCTATATATTCTGTTTTGAGCTCACATACAATCCCATCAGAAATAAGATGCTTCTGAAAAACAGTAGTTTTTCTTCCCACGCAAGTTATATGAACTTGCTTTGCAGGCAAAGCTCTGTCCCATTCTACTTGTATTTTCAAAAAAAAAAAAATCTAAACCTCAAACTAAACATCCAATCAGGACATCATAGGCATGTCCATGAGTGATCTACTCACCAGCTATACATGCCATAGAAAAACTGACAGGACACAACTGAACTACAACTTTTGTTCAAAACAAACACTGAATGCACTCCTTATCTGGGTCAATGAAAAAAATCTCAAAGCAAATACTTTATAAATGTCCAGTGCATCAGGGCAATGGATCAATGAAAAAAATCTCACAGCAAATACCTTATAAATATCCAGTGCATCAGGGCATTCTAATATGTTAAAATTCTATATCCTGGCTATCAAAACCACAGGACAACAGTGGTCATCAATCCCTCTACATATAAAAGGTAAGATTCCACTAACAAAAACTATGTAATCTCTCTAAAACCTGTTAAAAACAAGATGCAGTGTGTTTTCATCTGGGTTTCCACAGAAAAAGGAGAATGCAAGCCTAATTCTACTTTCAAGACAGAGCTTAAATCCTCTTCCTTGTCACTAAATAGCTCAAAAAGACGCTAGCCAAGAACCAGCCAGAAACAAAACGAGAATAAAATCTCCCTCTTTTGCTTAGGTTACAGCAATGGTGTAAGTGGACTAAAAATTTTATACAAATGCACTGATTCTCTTCCTCTCCATTGTTTCAATCTGAACAATGGGATGGGGATACAAAAGAAAAAACAATTCCTCCTGCAAAAAAGAAAACACCTCACCAAAGTCAGGGTAGAAGTGCAACGCTATTTGTTTCTCAAGCAGGACAAAACCAAGGTTGCCCAATTTAATCCAGATCCGTTAAAAAAAAAGGACTAAGTGGGATCAATTTCCACCTCTTTCATGAGCTTTAAATTGTAGAGCAAGATTCTAAAAGAACTGAAGTCATTAATTCATCTACTTTTACTACGTGTACTTAAGACATTTATCTACATCAAACATAAAGCCACTGGGTGATTAAAGCTGTTCAAACACAATACTTGGCTTTCTCCCAAACTCCAATAATACTTTTCTTGCTATATATAGACTTCTCAGAGTTTACATTGCTTTAAAGTGATACAAGGAGAAAAACAATCTTGATTTCACCAACAAAACAATGGGCTCTGAGCTGATGTGTCAGCAGCAAGAGAGTTCCATGGAATTCTGACACTACTCTAACGTCAAGCTGCTGTTCAGAAGTTGAAAAAGGAAATCAAACAGCAGGAAGGGAACAGAACAAAACACAGTACGCCACTATGTAAGTCCATATTTTGTCTGCATCCTGAATTCTGAGTCCCCAGGCCATCAAAAGTAATGGAGCAATACTCCAGAAGGTTCAGCGAAAAGGAGCAACACGTGTGGAACAAATTCCGTATTAAAGCAACTAAGCAGGCAAGGCAGCTATAACCTGAAAAAACTTACTTTCAGAGAAAATAAGCAAATGTGGACAGACTTGAGATTGGGAGTCACTGCTGCCTCTTCCATACAAGAGCTAAATAACTGTCAGAACCATGACAAAGGGTAAATAAAATGGTGTTTCTTGAAACAACAGGCAATAGACCTATAGGAAATTCTAGACAAAAGATGTAAATGCTGCAATGTTATAAGGGCTCAAAGGATAACTGAACAACTTCACTGGTGGGGGGTGGGGAAAACAAACAAAAAAAATCCATTAATGGTTGCTAAATATACGGAAACCACATCCAGCTCAGGAAATCCCTGAGCTAAGAATAGTTAAAAGCTGGAAGAGGATTACAGGGTCGTGTAACATGTGCATCTCCAGCCCACACGTATTTGCTCATGACCATCACTGGACAAAAGATGTTGGCTCAGTGGGCCCTTGGGCCTCAGCCACCAGCACTGTTCTTAAAGACCTTAAGTCCTTCCTGTAATAATTTCCCTTAAAAATGGTAACTTCCAGTTATCCCACTATATATTTCAGTATCCAATTAAAATTTAATTTTGCATTTCATGTAGCAATTTAGAAATTAAGAGGAACCATTACTGCAAGAGTCAACAACTTTTGGTAGTTTTCAAGTTCACAGGGCACCCCTCTGTTCGGGCACAAGCAGCCAAGTGAGCAGCTTTCCCCAAAACATTAATTTTGAGCCCTCTCCCCTTCTGAAAATTTTTGAAGACTGTTGTGACAAACAGCTCTTACAAGAAATATAAATCCATGCTTTTAAATAGAATGTTAACAGAATTTGTTACTGTATCCAAAGCATTGTTGATAACTGCCCACAGCTACCTCAAACTCCTCTGTCAAAGTGCTACGGACAAAAAATACCCTTACTAGATCCTTCCTGAATTTCTCATCCTTTCTCTGTCTCCTGTAGTAAGTGTTCCTAGTAGTTACCAGACCAAGTCATGTGTCTATTGAAAAGCAGGGTATCATTTAAATAGGAACAGCAATTTTAAACTTTAAGTAGTAAGAGTTATTACTTATAAATAACATTTTTCCCTCAAACAGTCATAAAATCATTGAGATTTCTTATTCAGATTCTGGCAAGGGCATCTGTGGATATATGAAGACAGCTTTAGAACAGTGAATTAGGATGAATGCATTCAAACTTTCCATGAATTTTTAAGATTACTGATGGACCTGTTCATGCAGACTTGTTTCTCACCTGCCTATTCCGTTCATCCATTATTCTTGTGATCTGTATTTTCTTTCTCCCCATTTTTGCCTCTTCTTTCTTTTGCTTAGCAATCCAGAAAAAAACTAATCCAAGAAATGTCCCTCTTCAGTGTTCTAACACATGATACAGTTTTCTTTTACTTTGTCTTCAGCTTGAGAAACAGCTCCTACTTCTTCTTATAAGCACCTAAAAAGAAATTGAAAATATTAATGTACAAATTACTAAAAAGGAAGTATCATTAAAAACCCACAGAGCTAAAAAACCACTTACATCATGAAATTTCAGAGAGAAATCTAGTGTTTTGACTAGTAAAGTATTATACTACACACTCTCTTCCAATTAAACTCCAACTGGTTTGCTGCATTCTACCTTACAAACTACAGACTTAAAATGGCCAATAATTTCACATACTTCCAACTGAATGGCTTTAAAATTCAGTTGTCAAAGGGATGATGCTCATCACTCTAAGCTTTAGGTCTTTAGTTATCTGAGGTTTCACACATTTACAAGTTTTGGTAAACTCCATTCAGTATTTTAGGAAACCTTATAAAGAAACATTTTGTGTTGCTTGTTTCCTCTTGTAAAATTATCACAAAAAAACCAAAACAAAGCCTTGAGAATATCAAGTTTCTGTTGCTAAGCCAAATTGCATCTCCTTTTGTCAGCCACTTCTTGGGATTCCATTGGGAAACAAGAGGGAAAAGGAAAGAGGGAATCTCTCTACTTAAAAGCGACCATAGCAAACAGTTTTTCAACAAAACTACTTCATGATTACCAAGACACCAACGAAGACCTGAGACCTGACACAATTCCTCTCTCTCCAATAACCTGTGCCACATCTGCCAATACCCATTCACAGCCCAGTGCCTGTTTCATTGTTATACTGTTCACCAAGATAATGTGCAGGAAACTTGAAAAGCCAGTGTACCACTGCATTTAGATCTGCACTGAACTACCTGATATTTAATGAACTTCAAATGTATTTTCACTTAAGAAATTGCTAAGCCATATTCCAGACATGCTGCTTGAATTGTTGGGTAACACTAGTTGAAGAAAACTGGAGAACAATTTAAATTAAATGGCCTCTAGAATATAAAGGGTATACTAGAATGCAGAAACATGAAATAGATATACCTTATTTATTTTATACCTAATACTCATTCAAAAGGGTAAAACCAGCCCAAATATTAGCTGATAACCTCTCTAACTTCCCAACCCAAAACATCTTCTGAAGTCAAGCCTTGCATATTTTAATCTGGGTGTCACCACGCCATATCCTTGAGGCCATGTGTAGAAAGTGGTGCAACCACATCACCATCAGACGGTTAATGAGCAGAGACAGCAAGAGGCGATTAGTCACAGGCTACACTTCACAATACATTCAATTTACACCGAGGAAACAGACATGATGTTCTTGGGAGAAAAAAAACAGAGGTGGAAGAACATCACAAAATGAAGGGATGTCATCTTCTATCTACCTGACAGCAACAAAGGACTGCTTTAGAAAAACATCACAAAATGCCAAAAAGTATTTAGAAATACTATTTCATGAAATTTAAAATCAAATCAACACTTTCACAGTATGATGTCCACTATGTCCAGAATGATGGTCTAAAGGATATGCACTAAACACTGTCTATAAAGCAAAACATTTGAAAACAACCATCAACACTCTACTGCTTTTGTTTTCTTAATGAAAAAGGATTTCTTCCAAGGTGCTTCTAAGAAGGTAATTAACAGCCAGTGAAGACCAGATGAACCAGCCTCTATAAACCAACAGCACACAAGGAATATCTTCCAGGGAAACAACAGTTGGCATATCGATTTATCCCACTTTTGTTTAAAAAAATTTCTCAGCTCATGCTATGATCGCACATTAAATTTAGTTCTGGAAAAATCTGGTTGCATCCTTTGAACATACCTAATCAAAGGATCTCTAACCAGCTCTTAAAATTTGTCTTCTCCTTCATGTGTGGCTTTATTTTTTAAACGTACCATGTATTATTGAAGCAGTTCTCAGAATGCAGAGTCTTTCCTCTGCCTTTAAAAGCCCCGCCCCCCCCCATCATCACCAGTACACAGAAATGGCCAGGCCAAAGATCTGGTGCAGCACTTTATCTGTGGTTAGTAGCAGATACCACTAGCATCATCAAGGAAAAACACAGGAATAATAAAAATCAAATAGAATAATAAAATATAAATAATAAAAACAGATTAATGAAAATATAAACCACATATTAAGTAATTTTTGCATCATGAACTTCTGGAGTCGTTCTGCCTCCTGTGACACGTACTCAAAAGCAACTCTATGCAGTGAATAAAATAAGGAACTCCAGAGAAGAGAGAGAGAGGAAGATAAATATGATGTGAGATTATGCAATATATATATATTAAAGAACACAAAGTAAGAGAATGCACAAAATGTTTTGTATGAGCTAATGGAAGGCACAGTAGCAGGGCACAGTAGCAGGGAAACACTTATCTGCTCTGTGTACTGTCACACATAGGGAAATGGGAAGCAGTAATTTTCACCAACATTTTGTTACAGCTTTGGGGTGTTACTTCAGGTCTTTTACAATGCTTATGCTCTATTAGGCATAAAAGCCTCCATCTATTTCCCATTTATGACAGTTCACTGCTATCTCTCAGGTCTGACTTTCTTCAACATTCAATACTTGTATCACTTAAAAATTCCCAATTCCTATTTGCATGTGTGTCCAGCCCGGGTCCAGGCTCTCCTCCCTCTCCCACAGGTTGCTATGGACACCAGAACCTGGCTTGGAATCACATTTTCCAAAGGCAGCTCTGGGCTGCAGCATCCCTGGCATTCTGAAGTCCCACAAGCTGATTTTCAAAGCACAGAATTCAAACAGGTTTGGCTTGAGCTCAGGGCAGAAAGGATCCTGACACAGCTGCAAAATCAGAGAAAACTGTGCAGTAAAATGACACTTTTCATGCATGCTCAGAACATCCCAATAGGAAGTTACTGCCACTGACAAAGGCATGTTATATTTCTAATGAGAAGAATGACTTTTCCTTTTACTCAGCCTTGATCGTGTCGCAGTTGTGGTTTTATTTTCTATCCTGACTAGCAACGAAACTATGTAAGAAAAGATGTAACACCAGGTCCAACACAGGGTTCCATCAGAATCGTAACTAGCAAAGTTTTCATTTTGCTAAATCATACTTGCATTACAAACATACATTAGGTGAAGTTCTTAATTCACAAAGCCATTTCATCTAGATTATCAACACACTTTTTCCCAAATAAAGGAAAACCTCCTTTCATATGTATACATATGAAGATCAACCCACATTTACATCTGAGAGTAAATATGAAACTAACACGAAGTAACCTTGATGAAGGTAAAGTTCTACTTCCTTAAGTGACAGAATCCAATCACAGCCACCAAAACTGCTTCACATTATTTGCATGGGCACACCGAAGCAAAAATCAGTTTGTCTTAAAGAAGGCCTTCAGGCATCTATTAAACAAAATAATTAGAATAAAAAGAGAAAAAGAAGGAAAAAATCCCACATGCTTCATGATGAGCTTTAAACAGAAAATAATGTCAGCTTGCAATAAAGGCAAGAAAAAATGTATTTGTAGTTGTCCAGATGATAGCCTCCTTTACTGTTTAAAAGTAAGCGATTCCAAATTTTCTGGATTTATTCCCTTCCCCAAAACATGTGAAAACAGCACACTAATTACTGACAAACAACAGAAGCACATGTAGAAACATACCCTCACAACTGCACATCTTCAGGAGCTCATCTGAGTTTGTTGTCAAGATTGCTCTCAGTTTCACAGATTATTGAGACGTAACTTTAAAATAAGGAAACTGTATTTGACCTATTTAGAAAGATTCTTTCAAGAGTTCAGTGGAAACACATTATATCTGTGCAAAACTGCACAAGGTCTGGAAGCCTCCTGGCAGAACAGGTTAGGAAAAACTGTGTCAGACTCATACTTCTTCCATTTAATTTCCTTTTATTTCCCTCTGACTCTGTTTTCTTGAAACTTCCATTTCACCACCATGGTTACAGGTTACATCTGACAGTCCCCGTCTCCTCACGGCTCATCTACTGCAAGCACACAAAAGAATGAGTACCCTGACGTCAGATCATTTGCATGAAAACACGGATCTGCAGAGATGCATCTTACACAAGCCTTGATGGCTTACTAAAGAGCAGAGAGTAACTTTTACTAAACCAAGATTAATAGGTCTTTTGCTAGTCTTAAAGGAGCCCGTGCAGATATTTTTTGTAGATTTGGCCCCTCAGCAAGAACCGATGAGCACAGATTGATCATGGCTGAACTGCACAGTTGCTGGTTATTTTGACACTTTACACACATCAGCAGAACATAAAAATTTCCGTTCACAGCAACACGGAGATGAGCCCCACCACGTGTTGACTGTTGCACACCAACAAGGCAGATAACACAGTTATCTCATTTTTCCACAGTACTAATAATGGACAAATGTCAGTGTCCTCTCTCCCTGTCCCACAGTGCTCAGTAGAAGTGGCAATGGGGAAAAAAAAACTGGATTCAAAGAATGTCTTCACCAAAGTAATTTATCTAAAGGTTAAAGGGCTGTGTGGAGCAAGGTCAAACATGATTCTCAGACTCCATTTCACTGTCCAGAAGTGAGAGAGAACATTCTCTTCTTCAGAACCTCAAACAGATGCAAGCCATATAAAGTAAGTATACAACTCCAAACACTGTTTTTCTTAAATCCCATACTAATTATACAAAATATATTCACTCAGCTATGACTGCACTGACACATGTTTAGGACCATGGGATATCATCTCTGTGTTCTAGACATTCCACCAGCCCTGCTCCAAAGCTCATTGCTACTACCTGGAAGCTAAATTTGAAAATTAAAATCCCCAGCAAAAGGATTTTACATACCTTTATGTCTGCACTTAACAGAGAACACACTCAGATCCTTGCTGGGGTTTTTGCAGAGGGGTGGAAAACCAGTACCAAAGCAGTTTCCTCCAGCCACATTTCCATAGCCCTGTGACCATACACTGCTGTAAGTAATGTCAGATATAATTGTTAAACAATCACATGGCTCCCCTTCCAAAACAAGGGTACATGCTGTCATTTATCTCTCCCTACTTGCTGCACCACAATCTTAGGAAATAAATCTTTTTTCCATCCTCAGTTTAGAAGCCATTCTTCTCTATCCAAGCAGAGCTTCACAGTAAATGAGAGTGGCCTCACAACTTCAAGGTCCTTAGCTACCAAGTGATACACAAGCATTGTTATAAAACAATAATACAACTCTTAGCCAAAATTACTTCTTTTTTTTTTAAGTGGGACAACGTAAAAAAACAGGAAGCCATAAACAATTCTTTATTGATATTCTGGTTTTATGCATCATAAAACACTTGTTTCTTTCAGCTGGGAAGAACAACGGACATCTCTGGTACAAGACAATTTAAATAAACTGTACTTCTAAGATTTGTGGAGTTTTGCAACCAAACATGGTCCTCAGCTTCCACACTAACATCAAATCTATTTTTAAGCTCCTAGTTTGTAAGTGAGAGAGCTTTTCAAATTATGTTTTGAAGGCATATTAGGAAAGATCATAATGTATTCTCAAAAAATATCCTTACTGCAGAACTGCACCTTCCAAGTGCTACTTAAATCTCCCGTTGCTCAAAAAGGCCCTTTCTGCCATTCTCCTCCACGTACTCAGTACTGCCTAAAATGAAGTGGAAGAACTCCATTTTCTTGCACACAGACCTACAGAAATCTGAATGCTATCAAAAATGAACTAAGATTCAAATGCATGTTTTAAAAACAAATTTTATTACTCCTAGAATGCACTTTTCCAAGTTAGATTTTCCTGACCGGATGGACTGGTTTTCCAGAACTACCAGCATGACCTATGACAGCACAAGCACTCCTAGACAATGTGACAAATGTGGTCTTGTCCAGGATCAGGGACAGCCAGGATTTCTGCTCTGACTAGTTACTTTCAATTAAATGGTTCAAGTTTTTAATAATACTCAATACTCCGCCTAAACACTTTCTCTTGGTCTATTCTTCAGTCCAAAAAACCTCTATCATCCTATTCTGAGCATTTATAATTTATACTCTCTAAAACCAAAGCAGCCATTATCAAACTATCTGTTTAAGCATACATATTTACTACATCTTCTCAAGTAACACTAAATTCTGTTTTATTACTCCCATCCATAACTTTGGTATTTTCTAAACTAATTTATCCTTGCGTTCTCAAAAATACATTAGAACACAGAAAGTAAGATCTGGAATCTGCTGAGCTAACAGTGGAGAAAGACCACAAAAAAAGAACTAAACTTTCAATACTGGACTAAAATCCAATTTTAGATACAAGCAGAATATAAAATATTAAGTAATCACAAGAATTCTGCTGCCAGACTTCTACAAACAGATTAAGAAAATAACTGCATGACTGAATAGCTGTCTGGAAAACATGCTCCAGAGAGTTTCTCAAGAAACTTGCTCCTAATTTATCATGTAATTTGTTGAAAGAAGTGACTCTTCCATGGTATACAAAAATAGCCACAAACAAAGATGATTCGGGACACTGTTAACAAAACAAACCCCAATATGTAAAAGCTCAGGCCAAAAGGACTGATTTCCTAGTGAATGAACCAGAGCTTTTACAACTATGTCAATTTGATCACAATTTTAGAACTTTCCATCAGATAAATTCTCCCTTTTTTTCCCATTTAGAGCTGTTGGGAAATCAATGAACTAGATGCAGAAATCTAAACTTAAGTTTGGATATGATTGCTCCATAACAAATGAGCATTTGCAGGTATTTAATTAGCGTAAAATTGATGTTTGACAGCTTTCACAATGACAAGCTCAAAGTGCAACTCAAAACATTTAAACCCAGCTTTTAACCCCATAGGCATCTGTACATTATAAGCCACAGAAGAAAGGTTTCTTTCTTGAAAGAAAATATACATACAAAACACATTAAATGTTTTTCCAGATCAAAAGCATTTGCTTCATTCTTATCAGGAATTTGTAATGGCTGTGGAACTTAACTACCATGTGGCCAAAAAATGGCACAGAGCCACATTTGTGTTATTACAACTCCTCCTGGGCTCAAACGAAGGGAGCCACCAGATGAACCTTCCAAAATCCTGATATGAACATGTCTGCCAGAGATGGCTTTAAATTACACACCACTGGACCCACAACAAAAAGCTGCCATGAAACAGCAAGCCTTTGTACAGCAGACAAAACCTTGTGAAATGTATTTTTTATATTCATCTTGGGATGGGGATCGCCAAAACCTTGCTGCTGTTCTCAGCAGGGAAAATAAATTCCTTTCTTTAAAGGCAGCTTAATACTGACTGGGTAAGAGTCAGCTGAACAAGACACCTTCACAATGCACTGGTGATTAACTAAACAACAACTAATAGTGTGATCAACTGAAATATTAATTTTTCATATTTTTCTTAATTTTACAATAAGAGAGAATAAAATACATATATAGTACTGTTCAGTTTCCTATTAATATATTTACCAATGAGAATGGAACTTTCTGGTTTTGCAACATGTTAATACTTCATTAATCTTCTTCAGGCTCACTGATGCATCTTTAGATAACACTTAACATACCGTTAAGTCATGGCTTTAAGAAAAAATATTATCATTGCAAAATCTCTTTCCAGAAGTCTTCATATTTCATCAGTTACAGCAGTGACACTCACACTTTAATTACTGTTACCTTGGCTCATTACTTCTCCCATCTCAATTTAACTTTATCAATAGATCAGAGAATACAGATAATCTTATTTTGCACAGCAACATGCATCTGGCAAAGGTGTAGCTCATTATCTCGGCGTTCTCACAATGGCTCTGCCCCACTTGTCACATCTCTGTTTATCTCTACTGCAATCAGCAGAGCACACAGAGCACTGCCATCCCCCAGACCTACTCGCTCTACAGAGACAAGAGATGTTTCACAGTTCCTGGAACAAAATTCAGCTGCAAAATCCTAAATTCACCTGGTCAGATTTCTGTGCAATTCTAGACAAGCGGCATCACTTTTTTTTTGTGTATGTGGTCACTAATCGTTTTCATCCCCTCGTAGATAATTAAGTTTAAAGGTTTGCTCTGTTCCTTTTTTTTAAAAAAAATGTCATGCCAGGGTGAATTCAGTGAGAGGATCATTTTAAACATAAGCAACAATATATCAAAGCAAACTTAAATTCAGGTTTCTGGCATTTCTATATGGAAATCCTTACCCACACTGAGCACTGTTCTTCCTTTTGTCTGAGAACATGATTTAAGTAGATTATCCTTCCTGAGGAGCACTGAAGTTTTTGTGTGCGTGTTTTGGAGGGGGAACACTATTTTACAGCCACTTAGAATCTCAGCCAATAACCGACATGTAAAGGAAAGAACATTCATAAACCAAAACAAGACAAAAATATCCATCTATACAAGTTCTGATTTACCATAACCACATCTCACACTAGATTATTTTGCAGAAAAAATAAACACATAAAAGCAGCATCAGAAAAGCACAAATACAGTGCACTACTTTTACACACAGTTCAAAATTAAACAAGGTGCCAACTGAGCTAAATCAAGCAGCATCGTGACATAAGATTCAAAATGTACAGAAAATAAGACAGGCAGAAAAAATACTTGGAACACAGCACATACCGTAGGACAATATTAAGAGATCTATTACTCTTATCCTTCAAATATTCTCTTTAAAATTGCATTCAAATTCTGCAGGCTGCACTCCACTTTCCTTGCAGCAAACGCCAAAGCAGCAATTCTGCAGTCAGGTAAAGCAGTGTCTGTGCTCAGTATATTCAAACTGACTGGTGTACTGGTACAGTTTTCCCAAGGCAAGAGAAAATAACACAGCAAATTTCTCCCTAAGAAAGATGTAAATAAAAGGCATTTGTGTCTTTTACTGTCTTCTACCGGAAAAAAAAATCCCAGAACATAAATTATGAGGTAATCTTATTTAACACAGTTTCCTTATTGTAGAAAATTTTACCAATTTGGAACTTCAGCCAATTGATTCTTTGGATTTGCAGCAAGAGTTCTAGAACTCTGTGACGTCTGAACACTAACTAGTGAGTAAACTTCTAGTAATTCTTTGTTACTATTTACAAAGAGGGAAACTGTCCCCTGTGCCTGCAAAGTACAAATTGTTGAGGAAATACAACAAACAGCCACAGGACCAACAAGTTCAACACATGTTCCTGAACAAACGTTACAGCAATCAAAAATATTTACAGCTGACTTCAGGAATGTAATGGGATACAAAGGCAGCCACAGCCTTCTGTGGCTTTGCTTATACCTTATATCCTACAGAAAGCTTCCTCAAGTCAGGCTTCAACCCTAACAATGCCACATTTTTTTGAAGTTCTCAGCAAGGGACAAATGTGAGTAGATGAGAAAATGGAAAATAGAAGGATTATAAACAAGATTCTTCCTTGCACATTGTGCCCTTGTAAGATGGGTTCTGGCTTCCAAGTTTGGCTTCAGTCAACAGTGGCTTTGTGACGCAGAGCACTTTACGCTCCTGTTCTGTACTTGGGAAACATCTTCCCATGGTTTGGCTCATCCTCAGTTATCTGCCTCTTCCTGATGTTATAGATCAGCTTTTCTTCATGCTCTGCACAAGCCACAGGCTCCAAGTTTCTTGCACAACTCCCATCTGTGTTGGCTTTTTGTTAGAGTTTTTTTTTACCTGCTGTGACAGGCAGTCTCCACACCATTTCTCTTTCTTACCAACTACAGACTTCCAGTCTTCCTGAGGATTCCATGTGACACACACGCCACTTTTAAAGGAAACAGGACAAGAAACCCAAGAAGAAATATGACAGAGAACACACATCAATGATCTATAAGAAGCTTTAAATCACTGAACAATTATCCAGAAAGCTTTCTTGATAATTTATTCGATGTCTGATTAAATGACAGCATGCAGTCATATTGTTGAAGTGCAACAATTATAAACCAGACAGACACGACAACATAATGCTTCAAGCAGCCTGCATGCCTCAGAAAGACACTCAGCAAACCATAAAGACGCCTACGTGTTTCTAACAAAGATTAGTGGCAAGTTTCTTACACTGTGGCTGCCACAGCCTTTGTTCAAAAATCAATTTCTGCTTTTAAAATTCAGATACACCACCAGTTCAAACTTCTAAATAAGAATTTTTATAAAGCTATACTAAGTATATACTATATCCTTAGTATTTCTCAGATATTAAAACCACATTTCAAAGGATTATTCCCATCTCTGCACTGTTGTAAGCAAACAGGCCCATCACATTTAAATGAAATAAACCACAACTGCTGCTGGTGGAGGAGCTACAGCAGATCACAGAGCAGGTCCTCTCCAGACATGCATGGAGACAGTTTCTTTGTAATTCAAAAATTTCAGAATCCAAGGCAGACAGGTAGCAAATAATAAAATAACATACAAGTGAGATGAATCCACTCAGCTACACCTTAGCTGTGATAATCTGCAAAAGGATTGCATACAGGCGGAACTTAGGCAGCATCAAGGAACTGAGGAAAATGGTGCTGGGCACCACAGGCAAGAAACTGTCTGACTTTCATGACCTCTCCAATGTCAGCAGTCACTTTTAAAAGCATCCTAGACTGAAATTCCTTACAGTCCAAAACATTTTATTGATCCAAGTACAAGTGCACTTCATCTTAACGGTGTTACTGCCCTCCATTTGGATGTCCATATTCTTAAGATCCATCACGAGCTAAGACTGTCCTAATCAAGTACAGGGCAAACCATTAAAACCAGAAGTTTTGTACATTAGGATCCATACCCCAACACCTAAACTTACTGTGGTAAACTTCATTTTTATCAAGAATATTATTCAAAATATATTCTGCTTCTGCATATGAACATTTTTCGTTTTTGGCAGGTGATGTCCGGTAGTCTGGGTACTCTTATGTCATTAACATTAACCCAGCCACTTAGATTCTCTTGCAAAAATGTCAACTTAACTACACTGATAATAGAACTTTAACTCTTTAGATAAGACTAAATGTCTTGTGTCTCTAAATGTCTCTGAATATAAGGTGTTCTCTGAATAGAAACCTAATTCTAAAACTAACTTCCAAACTCTTGTGTCCTTAGCAAGAAACTAGCACACACAGTCAGTTAATATGGTTTAGTTGGTAAGTTGAAATTCAGGATGCTACAGTAACTCTGTGACTTGTTATTACCCGCAAGATAGGTGAAATAATTAGATTTTACCATTTGCTCTTTCCTGCCAATTGCTGCAAATGGAAAAATTAAGTTGTTTGACTTTAAGTAACATTACTGCTTCACAGCAAAGCTATGTGATTCAAGTGGTAGATAGCAACATGTATTAAAATATCTGATTCAACAACTTCTGGAGTGAAATATTCCATTACTATAAAAAGAAGTCAGAATTCTCATCCATTTGTTCCCATTATTGTATTAAAACCAGAAATCCTCGAAACTTCAAAAATATTTCAATTTCTCTTCCTGTCAACAAACCTTGACAAACATTTTACATGAAGGGGGCCACTAAAAAGGTGAATCAGAAGATTCAGCTGACAGAAGTGAAGGGCCAGAAAAACTTTAATCAAGGTCCCAAGCAAGAACCAGTTAAATGGTCCACACAAACATATAAAGGCCTTCTGATAAATTATTACACAAGTAATGCATTACATCACCGAGGAGCCAAATAAGAGCAAGGAATACTGAGAAAAGAAAGGTACCACAGAGGTGGCTCTTAATGTATTTGAAAGGCAGCTGGGCTATTTTCTGGGCTGCATTAAATAGCTAGGAATCTCAAGCAAAAGCTCCAGATTATCGTAGACTTCCCTTACTGAAAACCTTTGACATGAAACATCAGATGCAAATGTGAGCTGTTTGGAAGTGTAAGAGCAACGTCTTCCCCTTCACCGCTTAGTTGGTCAAGTTGTATCTGATGCAATGACTGCCTAGACCTAACAACAATCAGGGTCCACCAGGAATCAAACTATAGCTGGTACTCCAGACCCACGACTATGCATTAAAAATTAAAAAACTGCCAGAAACACCAAGAAGCAGCCATGAAACCACATCAGAAGAGAAGACTGCATGATCTCTTGCACTATTAGACAGAGTGGACATCTCAGCATTTAATTATGGTATAATGCATCAACAATTTAAACCTGCTTGGAACATCCACAAAACAGTGCGTATTTCACACACACCGCTGGATCCCTTCCATCCATGCTGTCTTCATCCCTGACAGAATCCTAGCTAAGAGCCCTTAGGAACCTTATTTGAGTTGCAAAGCAAATGCAAAGCAGTTAGTTGTGAATCACTTCTTCAAGGTGTATTGTGGTTAAGAGCAGTTGCATTCCACCATAAAACCTGAATACTGCCTGTAGCCCTGGTAGCTGAAAGTGTGCAATGTGTAAGTTCACATGCCTCAGTCAACCCATGAGCTGGGAAAAGTGAGATCAAGCTGGTTTTGAACTCCTCATGTGAAGTGACAAACTTATTTAGACACAGAAATTATTTTCATTTATCTACCAGTATCATTAGAACACAGGAAGGCAACTGCAATCTTTTCTGTTCCCTTCTCATACAATAAGGAATTTTCTCTTTCTGAAAAACTGTATGTACTTCTTTATCTGGGGAAAAAAACCACTCAGATATTAAATACATTTATTAAAGTGAATTCTGTATACTAGAATCAGATGCTAAATGAATTATTTTACATTATTTCATTTTACTCATTCTACATAAATAACCTGTGAACATGATTATATGGAATTATATGAAGAAAAAGTAAACCACAGCAAATTGACACAGTTTATACACAGCTTTCAAGAACCTGCTGAGAAGCATTCTTGCACCTGCAAGAAATCTTAACTCCTCTTAAAAAAAACTTCATTGTTGAGTACTCTGGGCCTTCAGAACATTAAAGCATTTCTCTCTCACATGCTGACTGGAAGCCTTGCAGCAGCTGAAGCAATAAATATTGACAGCAAGCTGGCAAACAGCAGATAGCAGTGCTCTGCTCTCCAATTTCACCTGCCTCAGCAAAGACCCAGCCTGGAAGGGACAACACATCCAGGGCCTCTTCAGCTGTATTATTGCTGCTCTGGCCTGTATTGAAAATGTGTTTTCCCCTCCAGGACTGGTGTACCTTTGAACATACCTGCTTTTCTATACCACCCTGACAACCTGAACCACCTCACTGCAACAGATACACAGCAACAAAGCTCTAAATGGCTACAAATCATACTGCAAGAAACTTCCAGCATCCAGGTCCATCCTGTTGTGCTCTTTCATGATGCTTTGCAAGTCTTGCACACGAGGCCACACATTGCTTAATAAAAACTAAACAGCCAACTCAGAGCAAACACTGGAACAGCAATATGCCAAAATACAAGATACTCCTGACAGCTCACGAGAACTGGAATTAGTGGATTTTAATTAGGAAACTGTATTGATGACTGAGTTCTGCTTCTCCCTCAATTCTCACCTCATATCCTCTACTTTGAGGTAGGATTACACAAGCTGTAAGGAAATGCTTTTAGGCTTGCTTGAAGAAAATTGAAAACAAAACACTGTGACTACAAAATTCTGTCTTCCCACTGGGAGAAATGGATCCTTCCAGCAATTCACTCCCTGCATTCAGACACACTACAGATTGTTAGCTGGTTTTTTAGCAGACTCCATCCTGCTGCCAAGTTAACAGATTTTTAAACTGAGATTTGAAACAAAGACTTCTTAGTATAACCCAGAAGGCTGAGCACTGAGCTGGACCTAGTTCTCAAAACTTGATCTTATGATTTCACCTGGAACTCATACACTTTACCCCTGCACAGACACACCTATGATTATGGGCTGTGTTTAGATTTGTAAGAATTCACCAACATCCAGTGTCATCATTTTCTCCAGCACACAGCTTCACTGAGGGAGGGGTGGAGACATCTTCCACGCTATAAACATTTGCCTGCTTTCAAAGGAAGATAGGAATCAAAACAAGCTTACCCTGTACTTCTAGTAGACACCACTCTTAACATGTTACATCAACCAACACTTGTGGAGATTCTTCCTTCTAGCTTCTGGTAGGTTTCCTTCCTCTTTGTCTACCACTGAATGTACTTCATTTTGATGGTAATATCTGATTAACAACCTCAGCAAGCTTTTAGAGGTGGCAGGCACTCCCCTTTGTAAGCTTCACTTACCCAAAATAACTCAAACCCTTTAGTATTCCACAACAGAAACAGCACCGCATAAAATCTCAAGGCCACCATCACAGCACAGTTTGGGAAGAGATCTGCCTGCATGAACCCGATCCATTGCAAAGGAATTACAACATTTAAAGCAGCACTGAGCTTTGGGTTAAACAGAGTAAACCAAGACTTCTGCTCTCACACCCTACTGCTGCCAAATTGTTCCATCTGCATTAGCTGCAAGATGTCAGCTTGGGCAAGGAATGGAAGAATTATTTAGTGCATTTAGAGAATTCTCTGATTAAAAAATCTCATTTCAGTCAAATGGGTGCCCTTGCCTAGGTGAAACAGAAGCCACAATATTCCTGAACAGGATGGTAACACCCCATAAATTTCCAACGCAGAAGAGTGATGCTCTCAGGTCTCAGTGCTTTGTTCTTTTTTCAATGACTCCAGTTCCTTCAGGGAAAATTCTCACTGTGCACAGCTGGAAAAAAGGCACTAAAGGGAAGATCCGGTCCCCAAAAGCAGAAGTGTTACAGAGGACAGCAGCAGAAACAGTTAACAGTAATTTTGTCTGTGACATTTTATCTAATTCGATGCCACCTAGCACAGAACAAAGACACAGACCTGACGTTTTAAATTTAGTAGATGCAAACAGGCATTGAAAAGAAACTGATTTTCATTCACTTCTGAGGATT
Organism: Cyanistes caeruleus; assembly: GCF_971803275.1. Classification (NCBI taxonomy): domain Eukaryota; kingdom Metazoa; phylum Chordata; class Aves; order Passeriformes; family Paridae; genus Cyanistes; species Cyanistes caeruleus. Next base: position 3,448,903 of record NC_141713.1, read on the forward strand.
CCACCTCAAGGGAAGGTCTTTCAAGGATGCACATGATATTCTTTGCCCTTCTGAAAATTAAATCAATTAAGCACAAGACTCAGTTCTTGTAAAAAAGTTACTTAGAACAGCCATGAGGAAAGGAACAGTAAATCATGAAACTGAAGAAATGTTTGTCAATAACACTGACTAACCCACAACAAACTGCAGCTTTTGCTAGAGGTCTGAGTTTCCACCAGTGGTTCTGCAGTGTCTCAGATCCAGGCTGCTACTGAAAAACCAAAATTGGAAGTCTAAAGAGACCTTGTTGTTTTCATATGGCATTAACTCAGGAACTTCTGCAGAAAGATTATTGATATTTTGAACCACTTAAAAAGATCAACCATGGCTTCCAACACAACTACACTCTGCAGGGCTAGAAACAGGACCTATACTAAGGTACGTAACGGATGCTTTATGGAATAAATTTCAGTTCTCTATAATGTTTAAGACATTTTAATGCTACTTTACTATGTGCATCCTTGAAGTATACAAAATCTACTGTGCTTCCTTGCAATTTTCTGCAAGTGCAGTATTTATCAAAACTGCAGAAATCAAGAGAAAGGATCTTCCATCTCTGAAGGAGTTCACTGGTCCATAATGACAGTGCATCTAGAATACAATAAAACCCCAAAATCCAAGAAAAAATTATCCAGAAGAAAGTGCCTACATGGACTTCTCCACAGGAAGAGACAGAAAAAGCTGATAGCTGGAAAAGGTATGTTAAAATCACAGCTGGGGGAAGGTGGAACCCTTCATGCCTCTGCTTTCAGCCAAGCCTCACTGGCAGGACGTGGGAACACCCAACCTAGGAAAGAAAAGAACTCCCAAAGCATTCAGGAACCCATCTGAATCTTCCAGCTTAAGGAACACAATCATGCAAGCCTGAGCCTAAGGAAAACCTTCAGCAACGTGTTGGTAGAAACACCATGTCCCACATTCAGTATTACAGCTCCACTTTGCTGCTTAGATCCACCCCAGGACATTTCTACTCACCCAGGCCCACAGCTGCTGTGCAAGAACCATGCTGCTACCACAGGGAAAATGGGATTGTGCCACAAAACAGGAATGATGAGCAAATCACCTCACTCTCTGCTCAGCACAGGACATCAAAAATCCCTAAACTGTAAACCAAAATCAACATCACACTTTCTGCAACAAATCAGAAGGGAAATTTTATTAGGATTTTGCATAAGCGAGATTATATTCCATTAAAGAGATTATCCACTTTTTAACAGTGTCTTGATAGAGGACTTATGTGTGCCACTCTTCCCTGCTTATCATCTCCCAAATGGTGTCCTGTTAAATCTGCAGGAGGCATGTAAATGACACTTTAGCTTTTAAGCACAGATGATACCAAGACATTCTGACAATAACACAGCACTGCCAAAATTTACATTTGTGGGTTTTCTTAAAGATTAAGTACCTGAGGATCAGATTGCTATTTTCAGATTTCATTTAAAATTTAATCTTTGTTCATAATGGTAGCAGAAAACTGAACCATAAGAGCCAGAAAAGCCCAAATAAAACACTCCAAAAATTATGGTGGGTTAAAAAAATCTAACTTCCTTTTAATTCTGTCTCCCTTACACTTATATGCAGAGATGTTGATGCAGCATTCAAAAATCTAAGTTTGTTACATCCCAGTTACAAACTGTGTCTCTTTAAATAGTTTGATAACATTTTATTTAACTAACAGAACTCTGGAAACATACAGAGAAATGTTAACTTTTGAGAGCTTCTCTGTTTTATTCACTTGTATAAGATCACATGGTTACTAGACACATGCATGCTAAATATATTACATGCTACCATGGCAGCAGGTCAGTTCTGCACAAGCTGCTTGTATTAAATTTCTCCTGTAAGTGACATTAGAGTTTAGCTCTGCTCCAGCACATATAGGAAGAGGCTTCACATTCCAAACTACCATCTGAAGGGGAAAACTATGCCAACACAGTAAGAAGTATGCCTATGCTACTTTAACCCATTTACTATTTTAACACACACATGCAAGCCCTGCATTTATGTTATCTATATTATGAATTTTTCAGATTCAAAACTCCAAAGCTAATGGCTTTGTCAGAATCTTTTGCTATGAAAATTTAAGGAAAAGGTCACTCAATTATAGTCGAATATGTGACATGTTAAGATTGACGAAATTCCAAACACTAAGTGTCATTAACTAGGTAGGGTATTCAACTACATTTGAAATCTTTTACTGGTTTATTAAACTGTCTGGGTACACAGTAACTACTACAACACATTTTAAATAAGCATCATTGCATATTGTAACAATTTCAGAGCAGATGTTCTCCATAAAAGACAGTGACATATTAAAAAAATCCCACATATTGTCTCTACATATATATTGACATGTCTAGAAATACACACACTGGCATATAAAAAGCACAAACAAATCTGAGTTGTCAAAATTAATGGAGAATACCCTGAAAATATTTCATCATCCTCTGTTACGGTGCTTTCCTATGTAATACTACAAGAGGACACCACTGCAGAGAATGCCTGCCTAATGGGGAAAGGAAGGTAAACTCTTCAAAAATCAGCCTCTAGACCAACAGGGGGATGTTTCAGATCATGTGTTTCATGGCTTCAGATTGGTGCCTTGGGGAGTGGGAAGATAAAGGGGGAATAGACTCGATCACCAGGGTCAAGAGAGGTTATCTGCATTCTGCTGGAGGAATATGCATTAATCCTTTTCTTTTCCTAAGCACAAAGGAAAGCCTAATTCAAACACTTATCAGTAAGGCTGTAATCACAACAAGCTTCAGCACCAACGCTGGAGGCAGAGGGAATCATAGAGACCTTTGGTAAATATTTAGGCAGCTAGCCCACATAAAAATCCCGGACTGTTGCTACTCTAGTGCAACCATATCCACAGGGGGTAGGTGAAAGTTCTCATAGACCTACTTTAGCTGCAATTGCGTGTTTGCTGCAACCCAGAAGCACATCCTGACACTGCTCCTCTTAAACAGAAATTTTGTGAGATGGTTCATACTTCATTGGTCTTCCCTTTCCAGCTGGAAAAGGCTGGAAACCAGACAGAACTACCAGCAGGTAACCAGCTTACCCACAACAAAGATGTGCTATGGGCACACCAAGAGAAAAGGGAAAGGCAAAGGTAGAGATACGCCTGGATTTTGAGCAGATGATACTCTAAACTAGCTCATTATTCAGAGTCCTCCCTTAATTACTCTGCAGAGCACACCAGCATTTATCAAATAATACACTAAGAAGAAAGATACAGAATACCGTATTTTTACAGAAGGAAATTATTATAACACTTTTCATTTTAGTCACCCCAAGGTTAAGCACCAAACTATAAAATGTCTGCAGTATGGTCCTGATATATTGACCAGGTTTCATTTTTTGGCATTAGAACTTCTGCTCTAAGGGACCATGTTGGAGGCACAAAATCATCTCTGATACAGGAGAGATTTATTTTTTAGGAGGAGAAACACTTCTATTAGCTACACACAGAATATGTATTCATTTAGTATCACACATTAGCACATGATTGAGAGCCTTTATCCGGTCAAACAGCGTCACATGGACCAAGTGCTAACACACAGCAGAACTCTGCCTGAAGCTCCAGCATCGAATCTGGGCCATTCTTGCACTTAAGGTTTCTGTGCAGCTGCTGGGAAGATTTCCCCACCCCCTGACCCAGGGGAGCACAGAAGCTGTCGCTGCGAAAAGGAAAGGAAAAAATCCTCCTCAAGAACCATTCTTCACCTCGGCAGAGCTGTCACAAAGGTGAACCCGGCTGAATTATCATGTTCCAAACTTGGCATTTGACTTGTTACTGCTTGAATATTTAAGCCATCGCTTTCCTATCTGCATCAGAGCTGAATTTTTTCCTTACATTTTTTTTTATATCTTTTCCACATTGATGACTTATGAGGTGCAAATCACTCTGACCTGCTATTAGCGAAGTCCCAGCACTGAAGAACAGCACAACACAAGTCCCAGCACACCAGGAGTATTCAATAACTCGCACATACATTGGATTCCTTTCGCAGAAAGGACACACAGAACTAAAACCAAGAGCTGTACTGATAAAGAAACCCCACAGAAGAGTCATGAAATAACCAGGAAGTGGAATCTACAAATACAACTTGTCTACAGAAAATACTTTTTTCATCTTTTTAAAGAGCACATTTCAGACTGTACAATTAAAAAGCAGCTTCAAAGTTTTATCAATACAGTAAAAACTAAATAAAGAGCATTTCTTCTGTCAGCAAATAATATTAAGGTGCTACAGAGAAAAGTCAGTCTTACATATCACATGAAACAAGTTTTGACTAAGAGTAATAAATGCTCAATATTATAAAAAGCACAAAGAAATTCCACTGACCTTGATAAAGGACTTATTTATTTAATAAATAGCTTTGTGAAGGACTTATTTAATTATCTGCAGCTGTGAAGTGCTACAGGTTATTCTTATTTCAGAAGCAAACAAAAACGATCAACAACAGGCAGAAATCAAAACCTATCCAACATGATTATCAACCAAAGTAGGCCTTGCACAGTGTAAAACTATGCAAATGCCCTGACTTTTAGATCAGATAGTAATTGATTTCTCCAAAAGTGTTGGTATCTGCTTTTCAAGACCCCAGGTGAAAAGAAGAAACAAAAAATCTGTTAATGCAACATACCCAGCTAACAGATATAGAACTGCATTCATAAAAACACTAGAAGACATACCAAAATGGAAGATAATAAATAAAAGAAAATATACTTGCCAAGAGTAGAAGCCACAACACTTGCTTTCTCAGGAGAAAATACACCAGCACTTTATTAGATAAATCTGCCAAAGAATTTGCCATCTACCCACCAGGAAGTGAAATGAAAGAAAGCTCAAAAAAATAGCAAAGACAGAAGGGGGTGTGGTGAAAATACTTCTTGTTTACTTGCAACTATCTAAAAAAAAATTATAGAGAATAAACAGCTGAAATCTGACATATTCACTCATCCAGATCATCACACCAAAAGTCACAGGCAACACAGCTTCAGCTGCTTACAGCACTTGCTTTTAGCCAAGTCACACATCACACCACACCTCCCCTACACAGCACCCTCCTGCCCTGTCACACTGACAGAGGACAGAACACGAGATTGTTAAACTGCACCCAGGCAGGGAGATGCAGATTAAGGCATTTGCACAGGGTCAGCAAGACATCCACAATTTCAAAGGCAAAGCACCAATTTTAAATTTTCTCAATGGCAAAAATACTCAAAACAGGATAAGGTCTGCCAATGAAGTAATGTGCTGCTAATCTAATGGATCAGCAGACAAGTTTGAGGCACTAAAGTCCTCCAGGTTACAATGTGCACTTTTAATTTAACCTACAGATATCAACTAGAGAACTGAAAAAAAACCCAGAAACACAGCACTTGCACAAGAAAATTATTTCTAATTTTTTATCCTGCATATTAATAAATAGCAAGAGCTAATGGAAATAATACTTGGCAGAATACAGTCCTCAGCTAAAGCTCTCACAGTCAGGCATCCACTTGGTCAGGTCAAATTACAACAGGTAGAAACTACCATTATCATCCAACTATTATCACACCCCAAGACCTGTATGCTGGACACTTCAGAAGCCTCAGTCACACATAGATACCAAAATTAAATAAAATTATTATGTCCCCTGCTTTTCCCAATTTGTTAAAGGCCATCTGAGCCAAATCTCTCTTAGAACAGAGACATCAATCTAGACCACAGACAAGTTTTGGAACTGCAAGTTTAACTGAAAGCCAAGCTTCATTGTAGTTTAATCACCTAAATTAAATACATAAACAAGATTTCAGGTTTTTTAAGGACGACTGATTTAAATTTGCCACATTAGTCTACTTTTGAAGGCATTTCACGCAGTAACACTTGCTGAATCAAAAAACATTAGTATGTTCTCACAACACACAAAAAAATGACTAAAACACGTCTAACAAAGAAACAAACAGGAAAAACAAAAGTTGGTGGGTGCTGTCATTTGCTTTACTGGAACACATTAAATAATTTCAGCACTGTTCCACCAAAGATGTAAAGAAGAGCTGAGACAGGAATTCACAGCTACAAACCACACAAGACCACGTGAGAAGATGTATCCACCTCAAAACGCAGGTGGTACTGCCATCCTCATCTTGCTAGTGCATAATCACAACTGAACATATTAACCCAGTTTCCCAAAGCCTTAATGATGACAAATATGACACTGAAAACATGTTTTTCACTAAGAAACAGCTTTGCCCCATTTAGGTGCTACAACTAACGAGCATTTTGGGAAATGATAGATTTTCAAGCAGTAGGGATAATGAACTAAATGCTTTCTGTGTGCTATCCTAACATGCCACTGACTGGCATAGCTACATTAAATGAGTTTAAAGGTGTCCTGTATACATCTATCTATCTATATACATTTATCAAAACAGCTTTACTGCCAATCTAGAGGGGATCTGAGGAATTCTAGCTGAACAGACAATTTCCCAAATCTGGACTAATACAGGAGACAAATCTAGTGAGTAATATTTTTCCTATTGTATTGCTCTTCAGTATAGTGCCCTGCCAAGTCTTTCAAATGACAGTGTTATTAAGATAAGACCAGGAAGATAACTGTACAGGAAAAATAGGCAAGGCCTGTTTATGGGATACACAGACCTCAGATCTGGGTGAAGGATCTTCTGGTTTAGGAGATTTCATACATAAACTTGCTTGAGACTAGCAAAAGAGCACTAGAATTCAGAACTAATTTTTTAAAAAAATTTCTTCAAATGGTATGGATATTATCATTCCTCATTATCCAAATGACTCTGAGCATCTCCAGATCAAATGCATCCCCCCACAGGCAGAGCGTGAACCCCAGGCAGGAAGAAGGCTATAGAACAGTATCTCAACCCACTGGAGCAGCAATCAAAGTGTAGAAAAGCTGTGTTCATTAGATTGAACAGTGAGACTTCAATATTTATTATAGATCTAAAAGAGAAATGTACAGATTCACAAAGAATGACTGCACTCATGTTCTCTAAACAATGCTAATCCAACTAAATATCACTCATTTAGACAGATACATTGCTTTAATTATGCTCAAATTGTCTCCTATTGCTAAAATAAAAATTAAATAATTTAATTTTGTATGGGAATACAGCAGAGAAGGAGACAAAGACTTGGATTCAAAAGTTTATGTGATTGCCAAAAGGAGAAAAAGACTGTTCCCTGCACACTCAGGAACCATTAAAACCCTTCAGCATTTTTTGCCAAACATGGTTTCACGTATTTTTTACAGTGCTTCAAAAGGTTTTGCTAAGGCAACTTGTGTATTGACAATAATACAGCCACCACGCTGTATTATAAAGAAGACAATAGCAAGATCTGAGTAATGTGTATTAAAGAAAACACATTCACTACCATGGGAACCCTGTCAGAATTCACCACTACTGCAAGTCATCCACAGGAAGCTTTTCTGTGCTTGACTTCCCCGCCTAATAATCTCTCTCCCAATACTTCTAAGATATAAACATTAATATTATAGCAGGGAACAAGCACACAGGCAATGCCATTGGCCTACAGCATTTTCATCTAAATAGGTCTAACAGACACAAGGAGACAGTAGAAAGAATTCCAGAATAAGATCTCTACCACTTACGTCATCAGTACAGCCAAGGGTTTCGCTGGAACATTGACACTAATTCACTGAAAACTCATTGTAAGCACAGTTAATGAATGTGAGAGAAACCAGGAAAAAAGAAAGAAAAAAAATCAACTCCACACACACAACACAAAGAACCAAGCATTACAAGAAATGTCCCAAATCCCACTGGATTTTATCTAAAGTAGTTAGGAAGTTTCACAGGAATAAGTGGACCTTGTAAAGTAGTTTGTTACAAAAATTTAACAACAAACTACACCATGCTAAAATCATGCCTAGACCAAGCTTTTGGGATCTACAGCTTAAACAGGAAGAGAGGCAAGTTCCACATCCCAGCCTCCATTATAGAGCAACTCTATCTGCTTGCATAAGAGCACCAGCGACAGCAGCAAAATAAAACCAGAGTTAAACATTAAACTACATATAGGACTTGCCTGGCTACAGCAATTTACAGGAAAAGCTCAAGGAACATTACAGCATATGCAAGACATTAACGTATAGTTAAAACTCCTTTTCTCACTTCCTGCATGGAGGCAGTACATCAAATCCACCTGGAAGAAGAACTCAAATAACACAAGGAGAATATTTTTTTAGCTATGTTTTGCAGAGTCCAAATTAGTTTTTCAATGAAGGTCTGCAAACTCAAATGTAACAAAAGCATCTCTGACAAGATTGTTTTGCAGGGTTTTAGAGATGAAAATACAGAACATAAAAGCACAAAAGTTTATTCTGTCCAGAATGAAGAGTTAACAATTCAAAAATAGAACAAACATCCTTAAAAAGCATTTTACACATTGAAATAACAGAACTACATTTTCTCCTCGAAGTCAAGAGCAGCCAGCATTGGAGTGCTCCAGCATGAGCCACTATTTCACCAAATAGTGACTTGTAAACTGAATGCTGAAATCCATTTTTAATCAACGAAAAAAAGCATGGTAACAACACATAACTTTAGGCGTTTATGAATTTCAGAAATTGCACTCTTCTACTGAAATCCAAACAAAGGGACATCTTTCAGAAAATACAGAATAAATCACATCACAAGAAATAGCCTGAATGTACTGCAGATCAAGTTCCTTTCCCTGCATAGTAACAAGAAACAAAAAGTACTCTAATCCCTTGTTCAAGATTGTAGCAACCACAATAGCAACTGCAGCAGAAGCTTTTCCAAGAAAGGTATTTTAAATGTAGAGTTTATCCCTCAGAACTGGTGTACCTACAACAATCTTCATTAACACATGCAATTGTGCCCTCGTACAAATTTGTATTTGTCTAAAGAGATAGAAATGAAGAAGTCAAGGCAATTATAGAAAGTATGAAACCCAGAGATACAGTCTCAAGGAAGTACAAACATTAATGGTCAGACACTTCAAACTTTAAAGGTCTCAGACCTGAAACACTGGCAAGTTTGAAACAAGGCATTTGAGGTAAGATGAGGCTCACTCCTTCTGACCTGTAAGGGTTGATAGATACTAAAGCTAAAAATATAAAAAACAACCCAAGGAAAGGAACTGAATTTTTTTGTTTCCATTCCACTCACATCTTGGTTGAAACCAAGGAGAAGTTGCTTTCTAGTTACTTTATCAGGCTGTTGTCAAATTCCTGAAGGAAAACATTTAAATCCTAGCGCAGGTGAGCTGAATCATTCATGTTCAAGGTCCACTTACATGCTCAAAAGATTTTCACCTACTCCTCCCTTCCTGCTCAGTGGGCCCAACACATTTCTGTGGTTCACTGCATGTGACGGGGACTGGGCTGGCTGTCCCGTCACTGTCCCAATACTGCCACCAGATCAGACTATTTTAAGATAAGCTAATTATGCCTATAAGCCACTAAGACTAAGCAGAGGAGACCACGAAGAATTAAAAGCAGAGAAGCACAGGTAAGACCAAAGCAAGAACTGTGATCTCAGCTCTTCCAGATAAGAAGCCTGGAGGATTCTTTGTCATACTGCAACTCTGAATTTTAGTCTGTGCTTACTTTCTCCTGCTTCTAACAGTCGTAAGAAGCACAAAAGGAACTCACATGAAAGGCTGTTGTTCCCTACACCTTCAGAAAATTAGTCATTCAAGCCTTAGAAAAACAACACACCAAAACCTCTGTGGCTCACTTGTCGGCATTATCTACATGCATGCAAGACAGCCTACAGAAACTAACTTAGGTGTCTTAAACAGCTCTGAAGGAAAATCCTCAGTTAGGAGTTTGTTGCAGAGAAAGTTTTCAAGAAGTTTATCAGATCATCTTCTCATTAACATTTCATTCAAGGACTGAATGACTGAAAAGTAAAAACTTTGGAGAACTACTCAGCCAACACCCAGAAATATTGTGGTAAGTTTTATTGAACAATTCAGCCCTCAAAGAAAAATTTGTTTAAAAAAAATGGATCCATAAAGCACAGATACAAGCATCAAATGGGGGAAGAGGTGAAGTGGAGGCTCTAGATAAATTTATACTAATACATCTTAAGAAGATAGGAAGACACAAGGAAGAAATAACAACTATCTTCCCATATGCTTACAAGCAAGCTTCATCAAAATGAAGATATATTTATTTTGGTGAATGAATTAATTCCAGCCTGATATTTAGATCAACCCAAATACATTGAAAGCAAAGCAAATTAAGAAACTGAATGCAGTTTTAAATCACCCTAACTTTAAGTTTTATTTTAATAAAATTAAATAAAAACATTTAAGAAAGTAAGAGTTTGCTGATAATAGATTAGATCATTATCGATGATTAAAATCCTGAAGACAGAAGTATTTCTACAGCTTTATAACTTTTTTAATAAAATGAGGTTTACTTGACCACAAGTCTATTCTCCCTCATTAACAGCTTCTGATTATATTGGCCAGTTTCAACGAAGTGCCATAGCAAATGCACTTTTAAAAATAAAAATAGTTATTTTTGAGATTCCCTAAAAGTGCTGCAGAATTGTTGACATGGTGTTTGCAGAGAAGCCCTGGGCAGAGCAGTGCCCTGCAGTGACCAGAGGCAGCAGGTCCTGGGGGATGCTTGGGCAGTCAGCAGGCACCTGTGCTCAGCCTGGCCACAGCTGGCACAGCATTTAAGATAGCTGAGAACTGAAGAGAAACACACTGTAAAGAGGGGATACTCTAAAAGATCACAGAATAACAGAAGAGTTGAAAAATAAGGGAGATGGAAATTCTCCATCTTATTACTTGCAAAGCTTTATTACTTGCAAAACCACTTCTTTATTATTACTGTTCAGGCTATTTTTAAGTTTACTTCCACCATTTCTCCATATTTTAATAACATAAATAGAACAGGCTACAGAATACAGAATAAAATTTTCATATACACACTGTCTTTGTTCTTCCCTCTTCCCCATACCATGTTTCACTTGCTCCTCAGCAACCCAGCCATAGAGCTGGAATCCTTTTATCTCATGCAATCACACTGGTTATGCTTGCCTAGAGCCAGTGTTAACAGGACAGTCTACAGATCCTTTAATGACTTCATTCTCCCCCGAGACAAAAATTAGACGGTGAAAAGAATAAAACAAAAAGGCAGCAAAACTCAATAGCACCCAAGAGTAACACCAGGTTGGCTGCAGCCTCGGCTTGCTCTGAAGCGTTTCTTCAGTCCTGTGGCAGGAGCTGATGGTTTCGCTCATTCGGAGGCTCAGCCAAGGTCCCGGTGCTGCACGGGCACGCCGGGATCACCAGAGGGAGCTGCGGGGGCTCCGAGCGGGGGATCCGGGCTCGGATCACAGCCTCCTCACCCGGGGCAGGTCCTTCCCTCAGCTTTTAAGAAAGAGCAGTTTTTACTTGAGTCTCTTCGTAGTGGGAACCTTCCGATCCCCTCTCCCATCGCAGCTTCTCAAGCGAATGACTGTCACTTCCTGGTGGAATCTGGTGCAAATTTTACATAAGCGCCTTGTGCTAACACACGACTCGCTGTAAATATGCGTACGGCAACAACGGGGTGCACAGACTTGTTCCAGGGCATCCTCAGGAGAGGACTGTAAAATCAAGGATGTCACCACTAGGCTTAACTTGACAGGACAGGAGTCCAACTCCTCAGCAAAAGCACAAAGGGAAAACTACAAATAGAGGCACAAGAGACAGCGCCCCAGTGCAGCAGAGCCGCCTCCAGCGAGGGCAGGCTGGGGGGATCTGCGGGAAGATTTACTGCCAAGCAGCTTGGGGGATAACTGCGGGCTATCAGGTTACATTGCATCCCACCGGGAATCCAAGTCTCCTTTGGAGATAAGCCTAGGAAAAAATTCAACCAGGAGTCACCAGGAGCATCAGAATGCCTTGACAGGAGCAGTGGTTGAAATGTGCAACTCTCCCATTACCCTGTTTCACCTCCCGAACAAACCACTAGTCTTTTAAGGTACTTTCCTCTTATTTTGCATACGGCATCTAAATGACTCCAATATACAGGAACATTACGTTTTAAAACATAGAATTTCTAATCCTTTCAACACATTTTACTAGTTTCTCGAACATACTGAATTAGCAGTGATAAATAGAAATATTGACCATTAGCTTTTTCCTTTTTTAGGGAAAAAAAATCATTTAACAATTACAATAATTCTTGTTTCTGCCCTCTTCAAATTTCATCTCCTATTAAACCCAATACAAAGCCTGGAGAGTATTCTTAAATTTCTCTGTCCTTCACTGAGAACAAGTGATTTCTACAGGATTTTGTAATACTGATTTGATAAAATAGTTTTTAAATTTTAGTTGTTTCAATTGATAGCTAGTCAGGTTAGCAGTTTTCATATTTGTGACAAAAAACAACAAGTACCTATTTAAAACTCATTATTATTCTATGACATCCAAAGCCATTACATATTCCACATACTCCTCAGGAATTTTCGGGGCATTTGTGTTAATAATTATAACTTCTGAAAATCCCTCATATTCCGTATCTTAAATATTCAACAAATTCTTGCTTCCATCAACTGACCACATCTCTCTTCAGCCATCCATGATTTTGACTCCTTCTCCTGAAGATGGAATTCTAATTTAGTGCTTCCTAATGGAAACCATTAATACTTGTACTGCTGGCACTTTTTTCATAGCCCAACATCTCTCAAAGCAAAGATCTCCACATACGTTTTAGTGACAAAAAGTTAAGACACCACCATTTGGAATGCTACGAACAAACATAAGGAGAACAACAAGAAAATAAAGCATAAAAACCCCAACAACAAACAAACCACAAAATCCCCAATGCTCAAAAGAAACACAGGAGGATATTAACAAAATCTCTCGGATGAAATCCTTCTTCCGCACTCTAAAGCTTCAAATCCCTGAAGCCAACTATTCAAGTAAATATGTGTATTATTCAACTCAGACTAACAAACATAATTTGACAGCCTATAGGCTCAAAAATTTTAGCAGAAAGTGTTCTTCCTTTTTTGTAGGCATCAAGTGAAACAAATTATCTTGTGCTGTACCTTTGACTCCCCCTCTTCTACCCTGAAACCAAGGGGATTCTGAACATAAATTTAAGACACCTGACTTAATTAAAACCTCATATCATTAGACAATAATTTCAATAGCTTCAAGGAAAAATAAAAATTCTGAAAATTTCAGTTTATTACCCTCAGTGCCTGACAAGATAATAAAAGAACAATAATGATGGAATATCCCCTTTTCTCAAACATTCTCAGAAGACTCATTGCTTTGAAAGCTCACACTGGAAGCAACATTTTTAAATTGTTCTATACACCAAATTATTAGCAGTCATTCTTGTCAGCTTACAGATTTTACAACAGGATGCATGCAGTCATATCAGGAAGAGGCAGTTGCTTGTGATAGAATGATACTAAAAACAAGATGTCCCTAACGCTGATAACCTTACACAATGCTTCTGAGCTATACCATACATGTTTTCCACATGATAGTCAATTAAATACAATTCAGAACATCTGGAGAAAGATAACCACTTAAAAACCATAGGGTTTTTTGATATCTGAGGGAGAAAAAATATTACAGCTTTTTTTTCTCAGCTCTTGGATTCAATTATTACAGATTTTGTGTGATACAGTGTGCAAAGTCACTTTATCCTGACACTTTCCAAAAGTTTCTCTAATGGACACTGCCAAGGCTAGTTTGTTGTGCCCTTCATGGCACCTCATCCTTAGGACATGTGTGTATATCTGAGTCCCTGGAAGGTTCAACCTCCTGCTTACTCTCTTCTCTTACTACTGTTTGTAATTCTTCCATACCATAAGGGACACTAAAATAATCTCTGAATTCTGTTTCTCAACTCTCTATGCCACAATCTTCATGAACAAAATGTGTAACAGCATAGCCCCAGCACAGCTCATTCACAGACATGCTTAAACAATTATATAGCTAAAAGTTTAATAATTTAACCCCCTTGATCTTCCAAACACAAAGTGATCACAGAAAATGAAAAAATCAGGCCTGGGTATACTGGTATAAAACCTCAACTCTGGTCCTGACCACAGCCTGCAAGAGTCACTGCAGGTAACAGATGACACATCTACTTTACATATTTTCACAGGTCTATGGTCAGCCTTCAAACAATAAAAATAACACCAGTCCAGTCCATGAAATCCTAAATTACAGTGTCAGAAGCAATCTGGTTTTCAAATGAAACTGAGTTACACAAACACTCAAAAGGATTTGAAATAAATGGGGAAAAAATCCCTCTTCACCTCTGTTATCATCATAAAAGTATCACGAGCACAAACCCATCCATTCTACACACCCACTCCTAGGTGATCTCTGACCATGACACATTTTTCTCTGAGTCAATTAGCTCCTGATTAGAAAAAAAAGTAAAAGATGCTTTGTCATCAGAGCCCTGTACACAGACACTTACAGCAAGCACCTTTCCACCTCTCTGCTTGGCTGGTAATTCCTAGCACCTACTTTTTATCTTACTATACTTAAAATAGGCATGCAACAATTCTCAGTAACTCCTAGTGAAATCACAAAGCAAAGCAGAACGCGTTTTCAAGTTTCCAGGTTGGCCCATAAGGACTTTGCTAGAATTCAAAAGCTCTCCGGGGACAGAGGCAAATATAACTGGGAGACCTACCTAATTAAGCATCACTAACATTTTGAATATAAAGTAGTTAATTCCCTGAAAAAAAATTCAATTAATCACACTCTTATTAAGAGGGATGTATTTTCTTCTGATCATAGAGGCACGCTTGTAGCGCTGCAGCGCACGGAGCAAAAAGCAGAGTGCTCCTGTACAAAAGGTTCTGTATTACCCTGCACCAAAATTTTGAAAAAGACTGGTCACAAAATTTAGTCTGCCTTATTCTAATAAAAATCCTTCCTAATTCTTCACAGTAGACTCAGATTAAGAATAAAAGGAGAAAGATATAGATAGATATAAAACATAGGTATAATTTAAAATATTCCAACAGGGTGATTGTCTTGGACAGGTGGGGGTGAAACCTCAGGAACAGAGGAGTCTTGCAAGATACTAATTCCTCTTTAGTGTCAAATGGAAATGAGAGTACATGGTACAGGGGTTTATGTTCCTAAAGAAAGTTATATATTAAATATAAAGAAATCTAGAAACATTCTTGTAGAACCATTAAACAGAAGCCAAAACAATAATGTTGATTAAAAAAAAAAATTGGTGCCTTAATATGGAGGGAAACAATTTATTCTTTTCAATTCCCTAAGGAATAACTTGAAAGATCAAGTGTTAAAATAAGAATGCACCATATGAGGGGAGTGGTCAGAGGTAAAAATCTAGATCAGATGCTTACTTTCAAATAAACAAAGCAAAATATATTATTGCAGACTACGAGCTCATTATTTATTAGCTGGTGCTCTACCACAGAACACATGCTGGGGGGGAGGGTAACTGTCATATTACACAGCTGAAGGCTGGTTTGAACTCTCAGTAATACTATTTTGTTCTGTTACACTAGATACTGCATCAATGACCTAAAATGCATTTTTATGAGCTGTCCAAAAAAAAATGCTCAAGTTTTTTACTGGAAGGTCCACAAAGCTAACTCGGGGGAGAAGTGAAAGAATGTCTTGTGTCATTTCCCAAACTTCCTAAGACACCCAAACCACCTTGCAAATATCCAGGGGAAACACCAGCTACGTTTAGTTATTTCACATCTGACTACACCTTAAACCAAGGGGATTCTGAGTATAAATTTAAGACACCTAAATAAAAACCTCATACCATTACATACCTTAAAATTTTTTATTCATTTCACTGGCAGGAGTTAAACCACCCCTACATCAGCACCACCTCTGTAACAGTGACAAGTCCATTTAGGTAATCACAGCACGGGCCTTGCAGTGCACAGGAAGGCACACAAGAAAAAAGGGAATGCTGTGTTTATATTCCCTGGTTACTTCACCAGAGCTGATGGAATCAAATCTGAACACAAAGCACCAAACTCACCCATATTATCCCAGACAGAGATTTTGACTTTTGTTCCATTTGATCCATTGAAGAACACATTATTACACATGTGAAATAATGTCTTTCCAATACAATAAATGTGAAAACTTAAAGCGATTTGTGCATTAAAAAGCACATACATTGCCACATGATGCTCCAATTAATTCAAAGGAAGATTTGTTGCAATGAGAAGGAAAAGCAGATCCCAGTGCTATGCACACATTACCAGGCTGCTGTCAGGACTGAGTAAGCCTAAAGCCCAAGGTTTACACAGAATATTTAGTATTTTAAATATAAAAAATTAAGAATTTGGTGAGGCAAGTAAAATGTTCTAATGGTAATTTTTAGAAAACATACACTTTAAAAATTCAACTAAAGCCCACAGACCTCTCTCAAGCAAGGCACAACAAACCACAGTTCTACCTAATTCAAGATATTCCTTAGGAAAAAAAAGTTGCCGAACTAATTCAGATTTGCTCATTACACAGCATTAGCCTACACTTCTTTCGGTACCGCTGGAGAATTAATCAGCTGTATTTTGTTAGGAGGGCTGAGAGCAGGCAAGGTAGCACGGCATTGTTCACAGAGCAGAGTGGTGCCTCCAGGCTCTCCGAAGCAGCGCTCAGGCCCAGAATATACAGAATGACATCAACAAGTTATCTGAGAAACGTGGCCAACATTCTAAAATAAACCCATAAAATCTCTGCTGCCCGCATTAACCAGTTTAAGGTGAACCACACACACTTCAGCTCAAAGGTTTCTAAATAAGATGAGTCTTCTGCCATAATAAGCCGTTTTATTCTGCAGAATTATTTCAAGTTTGAATGCAGCCATGTCCTCCTCATTGTGCTAGTCCAACATGACTCAATTTCCCTAAGTTCATAAAATTCAGTATTCGCTTTCTTCTCCATCTGCAGTTCCACAGAGAAAGAAACTCGTATTATAGGGACCTAAATCCAGGGATCTGCACATATGCAAAGCATTCCATGGCCCCGCTCACTCAGAGGTGAGCACTGACCACATCGGTTTAAACACACACTGAATAAATGGAGCAGGACAAGCAAACGGCAAGCTGAAGCTAGTGTATTTCCACCATCATCTCTAAATGCCTGCTCACAAATAAATCACAGAAACGCTGGAATGCTCAAACTGGTTTATATCAGCTCCAGGGACAGAAAGAGTTTCATGTACACCAAAGCTGTCCTGAGGTAGAGCCTGTCCCTGACATTGAGGGATTCTTCCCATTTACAGATGATCCTCCTGTGCTACTACACGTGGACCAAGCCAACTACAGATGTAGGAAAGAATTATGGAGGAGAAAAATAACTGACCAGGGCACTGGGTTATTTTCTTTATGAAATTCCGAACTGAATGCTTTCAGTCAAAAAAGGTTCATCTCCAGCTGCACCATCATAATCCCTTAATATCTTGACAATTTGTTTCATTCTCTTATTTTTGATTAGCTGGCTTAACAAGTATAGAATTTTAAAATATCATTTAATAATGATACCCTTCAGAGAACAAAAGCACCAACATTACATCCTTTATTATAATTTATTATAATCCTTCTAAATTATGTAATTGAATAACATGTCATTTTGCACATATTCTAGCACCTCAATGGGAAAAAAAAAATAGTTGAAATGAGGAACTTCACACTTCTCCCCCAAATGCAAATCACCTGTGAGATAGGAGGGAAAAAACCCCTAAATATTACATTCTTACATGTAAAAGCATTTTAAGTAATTTTAACTACTGACAGAATAGATGACAGGAATGTTGCCCTGGTATTTTTTGCACAACTCATTTAAATACCAGATAGCAATAAGAAGACACCAGAATTATCTAACAAAATATAGCTGGCTAGTTCCTAAAAATAAGAATAAAAAAAAACTTGCATAAGGAATAATTATGTGTAGACAGTTCACATAACTAAGCTCGGAAACTCATAGCCTTCCTCATGCTATAGAAAAATTTCCCAGGCTGTGAAAAAGGTTTAAAATAAATACATCTGCATTACCAATTCCATATCAAACCACTTTATTTTCCTTACTACTGTTTACAAATTATTGCTTTTCCTTCCTCCTTTGTACTTCCCAGAACCCCTTTCCTCCACTGCTCATAATAATTTTAGTCGCTGTATGGCTATGGGACACAATGTTTTTACACTAAAAATAAAAAAAAAACCCTCTTCTTAAATTATCTTTTTCGCCCCTACCGAACTCCAGTTTCTCAACTCTGAAATTAATAACCTGTCAAACAAGGCACTATGGTCAGTATTTCTGAGCAATTCCACTCTCCTCGCCGCTTAGCATCTCAAAAGCACGTAAAAATTTATTGCAAAATATAGCTCCATAAACTTAAAAAATTTTGTCTTTCCAGTCAGAAGCGGACCAGTCCTTTTTCCTCACGACTTCTGCCGCTGAACACAAAATCCTGCTGGCAGCACAACCCCGCCGTACCTTCATCCTTCTCCCTCTGGACAAAACACCCTCTGGTTCACACATCAGGAGCGGTTCTCCCCCTGCCATTCCCAGCACACCTTCCTGCGGCGCACAACTCCTTGAACCATTCCCACCTCCCCCTGCCCGACCCCCGGCCGCTCCCGCCGGCGCATTCCACGGACGGGTTCCCGGGGAGGCTTTTCCTGTTGGTTCCCTGCTCGCTGCGATGTCGCCTTCCCCAGCGACACCCAGCACAAAGGGTCCTTTCCCCGCACCCCGGGAGCTCCAGGGCCGCGTACCCCACCCTCCTTCGCTCCCTCCCGCCCGGTCCCCGGGCAGATCCGCCGGCCTGGCCCATAAATGTCCATCCCCTCCCGCAGGAAGTTCTGGGGAGGCCCCGGGAACTCGCTCACCCCGGGACCCCGTCGGCTCCCCCCGCTCCGCTCCCTCAGAGCGGGATGGGGCCGGCGGGGGGGGACCCTCCTTCCTTTCCCCCTTCCCCCTCCCGCCAGCCCCTCGGCCACTGCCCCCAACCCTTCCCGATCCTCGGGCTGAGGGAACACGCCCCGCGGGCCGCGCCGAGCCGGGACCCCGGGACCCCTCGCTCACCGCCGCTCCCCCGCTCGCTCCGCTCCCGCCGCGGCTCCTCAGGAGACACTGACACCGGCGCACGGATACCGCGCCGCGCTATTTTTGGGAAACAAGGCCCGACCGCGGCCGGAACTACAGCGCCTGTCACACTCTCCTTCAGTATCCTTCCGCACTTTTCTCCGCGCAGCTCCGGCGGGGCCGAAGGCGCTCAGCGGCGCCGGGCAGGGGCGGGACGGAACGGGAGTGGAGGGGAGGGGCTCGGTGCCCCCGCGGCGGGCGGTGGGGCGGGAACGGCCGCGCTCCGCACTCGAGGCATGGCCGGATTACTTTGTTGAGTCGGGGAGCGGCCGGGCCTACATTCCTGCCCGCCGACCCGCCCCGGAGTGACGGTGCGAACAGCCAATCGCAGCACCCGCACAGGACAGCCCGCCAATCAGAGCGCAGTTGGTAGGCGGGGCGCAGCGAAACGTGGACGCCTTGAGTGACAGCGAAGCGCTCAATCAGAAAGGCGGGGATGGAAGCGCCAGCCAATCAGAGCCGAGCGTGGGCGGGGCCGTTGGGACAGGAGCGCCCCGCCTCCCCGAGCTCGGCGGGCGCGCATGCGCAGAGCGGGGTGTGCCGGCGGTGACGCACCGAGCCCGGCCCGCCCCGAGCGGCGCCTGCGCCAAGGCGGGGCCTTTGGGGCCAGAGCGGGGCTTTGGGGTAATTAAAAGAAGTCCCGGTGAGTGGTCCCGTGTTCCCGTCCTGAGCGTGCAGCTCGGGACTGCAGCAGTTACCCCCACAAACAGCTCAACTGCCCGTGCGTCTCACCCTCAGAAACCACCGCCGCCTCCACAGCACATACAGTGTGTGTATATTTATAAATATACACTCTATACTATGTAGATACATCTTTATATATAGTGTATCTA
This sequence comes from Cyanistes caeruleus, assembly GCF_971803275.1. Taxonomy (NCBI): domain Eukaryota; kingdom Metazoa; phylum Chordata; class Aves; order Passeriformes; family Paridae; genus Cyanistes; species Cyanistes caeruleus. The sequence goes on from NC_141713.1 coordinate 3,468,922, forward strand.
TAAGCACAGTGTATCTAGTATATAGAATATATATACAATATATAAAATGTATTTATTATGTATATAAACACTAGTATATATTATATAATTGTGAGAAATAGCCACTGGTAAAATTGAACAAGGACAAGTTTGTAAAATCAAAACTATCAATATAAAGTCCTTACACTATAAATAATATATAATATAATGTATATTACAATATATATTAAATATTTTACATAGTATATATATATGCACTATAAATACATGTACAGTATACATATACACTGTATTATTTTGATCCAAAATATTACTTATACACAATATATCTAATTGTATGTGTAGTGAAGATCTACTATATAGATATAGATAAAAAAAATACTATTTTTCTGACTGGCTTTCTGTGAAACTCCCAGCTCTGAGGACATGAGCTATGTCTCTACATTCAAAGGTGACAGTCCACCTCAGTTCCACCTCCATCCATCCATCCCCACCTCACATTATCTCTGCCAGAGCTCCCATTAATTTTGCTCTAAGTAGAAAAGACTACCCGGGAATACATAATAAAAGACATAAAATGGGCGTCGTTTTCCTTCACAGAAGGCGGCAGCTGAAGAGCGACCCAAAAATAAAATTTTGATGATAAAATGATACTTGCCAAAAATCATCTGCGCTCTACAGCTCTTCCAGATTTATCCTGTGAGATACCCACAGCCTCGGAGTGGAACAACAGGAGCCATTTCACAGCTCTAAATCACTGAAAAGGGCACATCTCTAATCAGGACGCCAGAACCAAAGGTGCTGTCTCTCAAAAACAGAGATCAGAGAGTGTCCTTTGTATTTTAAAATGGTGTCATTAACTGAACACAAAAAGGTAGCTCCACAAAAGGTTAGGAAATAGGATGCAAGAAATGATAACAGAAACTCCCCTCTGGCAGTGTGGTGACCACAGCGTGGGATGGGAAAAGGTAGATCTTCCATGATCATTCCCAAAAAGTTAATGTAAATTTGTGTTGTCTGTTTCCAGAAGTTTCGCTCAAATGGAAACAGTAATTCACAGCTCTCAGAAATGCTGGAGTTCAGGGTTTGTAATGTACAGATTAGTTTGGATTTAAAAGTGCAGCCAGTAAATAAGTTGAACACTTTCTGAAACATCCACCTTTTTTCAAAGCAGAACTGCAAGAATAGACACTTCTTCTTGTGGATCTAAGAAAAAGATGACAAGAAGTGAGACAACAATATATAAATATTTGCCATCTACAATCATATTTCCATATTGCTGATCTGTAATAATCAGGAAGATAATTAAATACACAGAGTTTTCTTTCAATTTCAACATGAACAGTCCAAATGTCATTGATTTTCTTATGAATATGGTTTATTCTCTTCTTCTTCCTCACTATACCTATCATCCATAAAACCTGTAAGGTCTATTATTAGAATCTAATGATTAATACCACAAAATCTTCTCATGACAGCAATATACTGAGAAGATGTTAAGATAAAATACTGAATATTTAAATTATAAAAGTCAGCGGGAATCTGAGTAAGACACCAAAAGCAAGGCCTGAGCAAGGACTTCTGGATATACTCATGAATTATTTTCAGTACATATTATTCTAAGCTGGCAAAAAATAGAGCAGGAAGCCAAAGAGATAAATAATTGGTTCTAATCTGTCCTTTTCAGTAGCACCACAAGAATAAGCAGAGCATGTGTTGCTCAAGGGATTTCTCTATGAGCCTTGCAAACAATACTTCAGGGGCACAGAGCAGCCTCCTTCCCACTGAAATGCTTTCCTGCCCTGATGGAAACACTGCCCTGTGTAACAATTGAGAAAAGGAAGTGCAAAATTCAGGTTGCAGTTGGAACTCCAGATGTTGTTTTCCATGTGTAATGATGTGCTGCACATCTGCTCCTGCAGAGCCCTCGTGGGACTGGTGAGGAACAAGGATGGGTGGTGGGGACGGCACAGGTGTCCTGACGTGTCACAGTGAGTGAAAAATGTCACCCCTCAGGCTGACACAAATGAAGTCACAGAAGAATTGATACATTAAAATCACTGAAATCACTACCTGACCTGATGGTGATGCATTGGGTTTAACTTCCAGGACAACTGCAAAGGCCAAATTCACCTGGATAATACAAAGAGTGCAAGACTGTAGATAAAAAAGAAAAACGTACACTGCAGAGAAAAAAATGCAATCTTTGTAAGACTGTAGAAGCAGCAACATAAGAAAGCCCCAGAGAACATCACAGTGGAGTGTCAATATGACAAGGGAAAAATTACCACAAGCATCTGCCAGGATCCCTCCTGAGAGAAAAGGGAACAACCACTGACTGCATTTCTGCCCATCTTATGTACAACTCAGAGACTAAAAAGAGCCCCCTGAAATCTCTTCCCTTGGCCAAATGGCAGGCACTGCAATTTCTATGAGATCCAAAGAGTAATAAACTCTGAGCAATAGCAAATATAAAGAAAGATATGGAAAAAAGATAGCAGTGTTCTTAATTTTAACTAAATAGCCTCAGAGTTGAATAGAGTCATCATCCAGCAGTTGTTATGGCAATAAAGCTTTCCCTTGCATCTCTATTCCAGTGCATTGCCACCCACCCATTCAAGGTAGTTTGGTACTACCACCAAAATCATATCTCTTCTAACTTTCAACTTACATTTAGGACCTTCTTACAATCCACTCCAGAGATGTACCATAGTTTTTCCTCCTTTCAAATGTTCCTTATATTCCAGAAATCAGTTTTTTCATCTTGTGTCCTGGAGAAGAGAATCTGAGCCTCATACTTCTAGAGGTGAATGTTATATAAAACCAAAATGCAGAACTTTTAAAATCATAGCTAAGAGGAGTAGGGGATGTTTTGTAGCTTTCGCATGGTTGCCAAACAATTAAGTTACCCTTCAAAGGGAAGAGGGGGGGGTCTAAGGTTTTCAGAACAAGGTTCCTACAAATCGCAGGCCAGATTAATTCCTAACATTGTTCCACTTACAATGGGGGAAACACTCTGTGAATGAAGATTTTGTAAAGGACTACTGATTGCAACAAAACCGAATTGTACTCACAGCATTTCAGGATGGGAACTCACATTAGAAACAAAGGAGAGGGGCAGGGGGGACTCCCACCTAGGGAGCAGGAAATCAGAGAGGAGCAGATAATGGTTCCTGGCCATTAAGGCTTTGGGTAACCCTGTTAACCCCGTGGTCACCTCAGCACAAACACTGCTTGTCCTCTTGGGGAGCTGGCTGGGAACAAACTTCCCTCAGCTCCCTGTGCTCAGGAGTGCTGCTCTGACGTTCCACTACACACAGATAAAATCAAGATTTCCTTATTTTACTGAAGTCCAAAGTTGTCCGACAATGCGTGAATTAAAGTCACTCAATCCATCCCATAAACTGCTCTCTGTAAACCACTAGTATTTCCACATCATTATATGGTATATTCACTAATCTGATTGCCTTGGGAATATTTGTTTTTCCAAAACTTGTGGCCAAGGTACATAAGATTAGATCAGACACAGCTTGTCTAAGAATGCTGTTATGTGGGTGTACAGTGTATTTGCTAGTTTTGAGTTACAGGTAAAAGTACTCTTTCAAACTCTTCCAGCCAGAGGTGCAGGCTCAGTTCCCTGAAATTTTCTGCTGCAGAAAAATGTAAAGTTCTGGAACTTTACATTCTGCTTTGCTCTTGGTGCCCTAGCACTGGAGGATCAGCAGGGGAAATGCTGATACTGCCTCACCAGGGGCACACCCGGCCCGTACCTCAGCAAAATTTGTGATATTTTATAGGTCCCCACAAGTCTCTCTGGGATTCACGCTCTTCTGCCGGGATTTTCTCACCATTCTGCATGTTAACATGAACCAACAGCTGGGTTTAGGAGATGTGATATAAATAGCAACATCATGCTGCGAGCAAGCTTCTTGGAAAGTAAAGAAAATACGTTATTTAATGCACTCTGACATTTGCCTTTCCTCCCCTCATTCCTAAGCTGCACTTCTGTAAACACCCGTAATGACAAATGCAAAGAAGTTGACTTGTTCACATCGACATAACAAGTGCTGCCTTGAGCCCAGCAGATGATATCCAGAGCCTTTTACCTCTCCCCTCAGCTGGCAACCCCTGCACAGCGGGGAAAGGAGGCAGAGTGTGGATGGAAATTCCTGCTTCCAACAGCACTCAAGATTACAGCCTTTGGTATTTTATTTTCATGGTTGCTCCATGTTGCTTCAGAAACTTCCTGCTTTTGCCATATCTTTCCATTCATTAAAGTTGCAGCTTGCAATTAAACATTCTGACATAACATAGCTGAGATTTTTTGGCAGCAGCCTTAACCAGAGGTTTTCAGAGTTTCCTGCAGACGGCTTTAAATTTTCATATCCTCATGAACGCTTGCCACCTTCTTTTAATAACTTGAAAAAATAAGCCTCTCTCAGGAACTTCATTGTTGCTGTATTTCCCCAGCACTCGCTTGCTGCTGTTAGCAATGTGTCGTGCACATGTATATTTATAGAGGGAGCAAAGTCTTCATATGCACTCTATAGTTTGACATCTCATAGGGAACACACAGATTGCTTAGCAGATCTAAAGAAAAATAGTTATGTTCAATATTTTCATTATTAAAGTGTAATTTTCTCTTCTGACAGCATTGTGTTAGTTCACCCCTCAAAAATAATCATATTTACTGCATTATTCAAAATTTACAGGCCCTCATCTGTTAATAATTTTGTAGCTTTATACATATATTATGACTGGAATATATTGCAACACTAAACTACATGCATTATTTTTGTGCAACAAAGTATTTCTTAGGATAAATCTTGACCTTTTTCCAAGGAACTGGAAATCACTTAAAAGGATTTTAAAGCTTTTTGCATTTTTAAGGTGTAGAATATATTTTATAATTTGGAGAGCTGTTCAAATACTGCCTGCCATTATCTCCAATATAGATTTGAAATTTATTTTAAAGGGGGTCTTTTTAATGTTCAAACTGACCTTAAAGTCTTTTTTCTTCTAACATTACCTGGCAAATAAATTCTTAAAGGGATATTATCAATTTAAGAACTATGCTTTAGTCTGGAAAAAATTCCAAGAGATTAAAGAAAAAATGGCTCTTTTCTTCTGTAAGTTTAATTTCTATATTTGACAGCAGTATGTGTGGTCAGTATCTCATGCTGTTAGGAAACAAAAGGGACAGAAATAGATATAGGAGGCCATAATATCTGAAACGTTTTTGAACTACTTTTGTAAAGTAGATTTGAAGTTGATGGGGCCTCTTCAAGTGACAAAAGACTTGTGGAACTCTTAAAAGCCAGATAAGTTTCTCCTGACTTGTGCAGAGCACCCTCAATCAGCTAAAGCTGCTCTTAAAATGCAAGTTTAAGTGTTATTTTTCCTGAATTCTGTCTGCTTCACTTTAAACTCATTAACCAAACTGCAGTAGAAAAAGGCACATTTTTTATCCTGACCCGGTAGGCTTCATATCCAGAGCCCACAGTGGCTCTGCAGGATCTATTAGAGTGCACAAGGCACAACAAAGAAACTTCTGAAGCAGTTAACTTATGGAATAAAGTTTAATTCTTAAACTTGGGCAGTTTACAAGGTACATTTTGGGGTTTTATAATGGTGAACAGACTTCTCAGAACAAGTATGTCATTTGGTGCACATCCCATTGATTTCTTTGAGAGCACGTGTAGGATGGCTGGCCTGTGTCCCACAGGATAAAGAGCACCCAGCAGTTCCCCTGCTCCCCCTGGCCTCTCCAGGTAAAGGCAAAAAAAGTTACGGGTTCTCTCTTGGAGTCTGGAAAAATAAGCTTAAAAATTTCCCTGGAGCGTTAACATGGATCAACTGGTGCACGTTTCTGAGCTCTGAAACCGAACAGGCATTTGTTACGGGGTTTGTGGTTTTCTTGGCTGTGATTTAGGATTATTGCATACTTTCTCAACCCCTTACTAAAAATATGCTCGGTTCTTACCATGAAATGCGGCAGCACATTTGTTGCAATCTCTGAGGATGGTTTCTTATCTGTCAAACAGTTTAGAAGACAAACTGGCACAGAGACAGCTCACCTGTTTTCTGTGGGTACTCGATGATAAACTGCGTCTCAGACCCCATTGTGGCACCAAGGACAAGTGTTCTGAGACAAGGCTCATGTAAACAGGTCACCTCTCACTAAAATGCCATTTCATTCCCAAGCCAAGCCAGCTGGCTTTGGACAGAAAGTTCTTTTCTCCTTGCGTGGGCAAACTTTATCGCCTTCCCATCCTTTTTCTCTTGCTGTCACATTACTGCAGAGGTGGCGGTGGCTGATAGCAGAGTGAGAAGCAGTGTTCAAAATGTGTCCAAGATAATAATGCCTGGTCCTGCAGCCATGTGTTGAATCCATCCACGTGATCTCACATAACCTAATCAAATGTCTTCCCTTTTGTTACGTGAGAGTAAAGATGAACTGAGATTGAATTCAAGTTTTTGAATTAAAAAGAAAAGTAAACCAAAGTTTTGATGTTTCATCCTGCGTTTCATTGGTCTCAGTCACAGTTTCAAAGGGTCCAAGCACATACTGTGTTTGGAGCTTTTGAAACTTTAGTTTCAATTTAGGAAATCCTGTTGTGTTCCTGGAAAGAAGCAAATTTCTACTTAGAAAGCATGACCCCCTCCCACAGGGCAGAGTAAGAAAGAGAGTTATTCGGGGGGAAAGCTGAAGGGATTGTGGGGTTTCTCTTTGTTGTCTTGTGGTTTGTTTGTTAAGATGCAAGCCCATCTTTGGACTCCAAAATGAAAGGCCTTCAAATTTCCCCATAAAACACTGCTCTAAAAAGTCAATGGAAAGTCTCTTATTGATTCAAACATCTGACCTGCACAACTGCACCACTTGAGCAAATGAGTAAAATACACAATAAGCACAATCTAACTGGTGCAAAAGTGGCTTAAATCTGTTTTACTACACTTTAGCCAAGCTGAACTGTTCTAAACTAGGTTAAACCCCTCACTGCTGAAGAAGACAGGCTCTGAATTTGCCTGAGCTATACCTTCCCCCTGGGGAGAGGAGGAGAGGCTACCTCAGCTCACCCTTTTCAGGCAGGTCTGCATATGGGAACAGCTGACACATAAAGGCTCCTTATCCCCACACTAATTTGTCCGGTGTCCACAGCCATAGTTACACTTGTTTATATAACAGCAGTTTAAAAGGATACTTTCAGGGGCTCAATCCATGAATGAGCGATCTCATTCAGGTCCTGACGTGCCTGACAACTCACCGCGCATCAGCTGAGCCTCGCTAATTGACCGTGTGTGTTTGCTCTTAGCCCGTGGCGATCGGCGATGGAAGAAACCCGTTCAGAATTCTCATTTTCTTGGCCTGAGGTCACTCTGCCACACGGAGCTCACGTTTGCTGCAGGCTAAGGACGGCAATGCTGCGCTGCCCAGGCTGCCGCTCATGTGGTGACTCCTTATGGTGCTGGCACCCAACAGCATCCCCGAGCTCTTGCTCAAAATGGGATAAATGAGAGCATAAATCAGGTGTTAGCTCAGCTCAGTGCAAGTCAGTTAGGGATGGATTTAAAGCAAATTGGCCCAAATCACTCCCAGTCCAGAATAAAAGTGGCTATGCAGCACTAGCTTAACTAAATTCAATACAGCTGAATCTAACATAGATGCAAAAACTTTCAACTAATCATAAAAAGCCAAAAATCTTAAGTTCCTTGCTTTAGGGCACATGCATTCACTTTAAACAACAAATACAACCGGACACATAAAGCAAATGAGTGAAATTCACAGCTATCCCTGAAGAAAACAATCAGAGAGGGACAGAGGGAGCTATGGAAGCAGCAGAACCTTCTCTGGCTCTCCTGGCAGGTTTGTGATGCTCGTTTTGGGTTGTAACCTGCCAAAAGTGAGGGTGAATATTCTGTGTTGTCTCATTAGTGTGTGCTCTGCCATCACTTAATAACAAGTATGTAACAACCCTAACACAGCCCTGCTAAAAGTCAATTGTGAAAAAACACAAAACAGCTGAGTTTGTTTTCATTCCTTGAGTGTGATGAAAAGTATTAAGGATCAGAAGATGATACAGAGGCTGAAAAGTAAATCTACGTTTCACAATTTTAATAACCAAAGTGTTATTAGTAATTTGATCTAGCAGAAAATTCTCTAATTAATAAAAAGCAAATAAAGCTTGATTCCTCAAATGGCTTTACCCTTCATCTCTAGAAACTGTTGCTTCCCTAGAAATTAGGGAAATATAGCTAGGATTAGTCATATAGGAACAATTTTTTAAATCCTTTACCAAAGGGAGATGGATTTGAATGAAGGAATTTGGCCCCCTAGTTCTCATTTCCTGGCTGAGTTATCTCTTCTAAGAAATTCTTTCATGGAGAGTGTCCGTGGGAAACTAGTCTGGATTCTTTGTGTTGTGTGAGATTTTAGAAGACTCTGTTATAGATCAGCATCCCACCAGGGAGGATACAAGATGCAAATGCACAGTAAAATGATAGTCTTGCCCCTACAACACGCTACATAGTCCTGGCTGCAGGCTGTGCTCCAGATTTATTCCTCTGTGGCTGTTGAGAACCAAGGAGTCGTCCTGAAGCCTGTGGGAAGGAATGCAGCCCTTTCTCATAGTGGTTACTCAGCTCATTCAAGGTAAAAATACATTGCCTTGAACACTGTGGGACTGTGCTGTCAGTGCCCTTTGCTGTGGAGTCAGTTTTGCTCCCTGATTTTTCCCCCTCCGTACAGCACTGTACTCACACTGCACAGTTGCAGCAGACCACACATTTTGAACACAGGAAAGAAATAAGCATATTATTATCAGGATAATTGAGTGTTGGAAAGAAAGTTGCCTCCAGCACTCTGTCCAGATTAAAATCTCAATCAGCACCATTATCTGGGAAGTATCTGCAGTGACACGTGCATGCTCTGCATCTCAGTCAGCAATCTGGCCCAAGCATTTGCAGAAGCTTTAGCAATTTCTTTAATGACCCTTACAAGTCCTCCATCTATTCAAAAGCTGAAATGCCAGTCTATGTAAGACAAAAACTCCTAAAACAGCAGATTGAAGTACTCCATGTAAATTGAGCAATTTTTGTTAACACATGTCGACTAAACCAGAGCTGCCAATCAGCCAAGCTGCTCCTCTGTGACAACAAACATCTGAGGTACTGGAGCTTGAAGTTAATCGAAGTTATTTATTTTATCATGCAGAACTAAGCCATCAGCCATTGCTCTCACAGACACGGTTTCCATCTTCCCCCTTAACCAGGGTACACATGCTTTCTTCAGAAGAAGATAAATGTTATGTACTTAGCCTCAGTTTTAACCTTAAAAATTCAGCTATTAAGAACTGATGTTTATTCTGCCCCTAGTAACAAATTATTCAGTCAACCATAATTTGGGGATCACTGAAAGAAGAAAACCTAAACCACAGCTATTGTTAATTCAGGACCAGGCACTTTTGTTTGTATCAACATGAAGCAACCACGAATATAAGAACTGTAGCTAATACTGGTTTCCTCTCACCATGTCAGTGATCTGAAAGCTTCCTTCAGAGGATTATTCTTTAAGAACTGGTTCAGTGGAAGAGTAAATACCTACAGCAAGCAAAGCAAAGCCATTTCCACAGCACCATTTCTATATCCTACCATCAGTTTATTTCTTTTCTTCCGGTGCACAGTTTTGCTCCTCCATCATCAAGAGTGAAATTATCATTCAGTAACATTTCTCTGACTTTGGACTGATTCCACTGTCTGTTGATAGTGGTTGCCTCCAAAGGCCCTGGGGATGCATGTTATCCTGCATGCTCTGTGAGGCTCCTTCTGAACAATGCAGAGCTGATCCCTCTCTCTGTGCCAGCTCTCTCATGAGCCATGCGCTGGGGTAACAGTTCCAACTTCCTTCTGTGTCCTGGAGATTTTGGCTCCAGCCTTGCTTGTTTGCCATGAGAAGGTTCCAAAATAAGAAGCACATTCATTCCTGCTCCCTTCATTCCACATGGTTACATTTAGCCTTTCTTTTAGTGCTTTCCTCCCATCCCAAGGCTGGGAGTATTTGCTGTCTTACTGCTTATGGAAATCATAATTTATGTACTGTCCCAATGATTTGCTTGTATTTGAGCTGCTCTCAGCCGATCTGACTTTATAGCCTATAGCTTTAGGTGCATCTGATGATTCCCCTTTTTCCCCTCATTGTTTTGGTTCGTTAGTTTTAGCACTGCTGACACAAACAGTGCATTTCAAAAGGCATCTTTCCTGTGGGCTCTGTTTACTCGTTAATGTGGCTAAGTGTCATCTGAAGTCCTGGGTGACAGCTCGCTTTGCTTTACATTGTGGCATTCCCATATAAGATTTATTGTGTCTGAAGGAAAACACAGCTACATCTGTAGGAGAGGGAAGAAGAGTCATGGGAAAAGGGGAGTTGCTGGAGTTCTGGCTGTGAGGGGGACTGGAGAACTTGACATTTAGGTTCCTGCACAAGATGTAATTTCCAGCTGAACAGCTCAGGCACTTACACAGCTTCACTTTGGCCCCAGCTGTGCACTAAGTGCAGCCGACATCTCTCTTAAGAGCCACTCACAGCAACCTGACTTGATATGACTGTTTTGTTTTCAGTGAAAGGCAGGGGGAAAGTTGCTTTAGCAAAGTAGCTGATAGCCCACATGAACTGGATTGGAGCATTTCGTCCAGGCCACTCTGAAGGGAACCAAAGTCTCTGGGAAAATGGCAGATGAATCTGACAGCTTGCAAATAAAGTTTTCCTGGAAACGTTGCACACTGACTTGATGGCTGTGTAGCTTCTGGTACTGAATTATTGGTACAATCCCAGTTCTTTCCAACGAATCGCATTTTCCTCACTTCAGGATTAATCAACATGTCATTTAGATGTACTCTCAGACAATAAGCACTATGATATGGATGTCAAACTATTTTAGGTCAGGCAGTTTTCCATTTTTAGCTTATATATTCTGTTCGAGGACTAATGCCTCAGATTCAGAAAAGGCAAATGTCACAAGATCCGAGCAAAATCCTGATTCCATGAAGGATCAGTTGGAGTTGTGCTGTTGACCATGATAGGCCCAGGATTTCACCTCATGGGTCTATTTTAATTAAAGCTTCTTCCTGCTCAAATTATGGTTCTATCCTCAGCAACTTAGACAGTTACTCAAATCCCTGCTTTTAAAATGCTTCACTGCACCACAAGACTGCCTAGCACACAGTTTTTTGCTGTGCATCCTTAATATCTTTATGTATCATTCTAAGATAACCAAGACTGAATTTTGGGTGTGCACTTACCTATAAACATCTCTGTTTTCTTGTACTCTGCATGTGTACATATACACATACATGTGGACACACACACACAGAGTTCCTCCTCCATTAACATTAAACAGTAATACATGGTGAAATTTCTCATGCTAAACAGTCTTCAAAATTGAGACAGTAAAAAATTTTAGGAATAAAAAATTATCTGCTAATCCATCTAGCTAATATATGCATTTAAAATGGAGACAGCCTTTCATCTTAGTTCAAATTGGACACATGTAGGTGCCAGTCCACTTTCAGAGCTCAGAATTCAATATGGTCCATCAGGTGTCACATTGTACAACATTTTCCTGCAGAAACTCACAGGCAGTGAGGACGGAATTCAAATCCTCCCTGTCCACAGCGAGTCCCTGCCATCCAAAACAGGAGAGAAACGCTGGGTATGCCTACGACAGGGAGAGCCAACTGGAGGCCCACAGAATTTGGATGCAGCTCCCAAAGCAGTTTTCCTTGGCCAGAAGGAGCTGGCTGGCTCCAAGGCCAACCATGTGGTGCTGCTCTTTGTGCTCGGGGCAGGGTGCTCAGGGAGTTGTGTCTGCCTGATTTTCCTGGGCTCAGCTAACCTGCCCGAGCCGGGATAAAAGCAGCTTTCCGAATCCTATACAGGTTGTCTATCCTTGTCTCCATGCTTTTCCGCACACAGAGGAAAACTTATTTCACTCATGGTCTGAGCTGGCCAGAGCCCTGAGCTCAAGCTAATATCCTGCCTCTCAGCAGGCCACAGTAATTTGGGCATGTAGCACATTAGCTGCAGCTCCATGGCTTCTGGTTCCCTTGGCCTGCAGCCAGAGTAAGCTCGTATCTGCCTACAAAAGCCCATGTAGACATCCCTTATGAGCCTGGTAGTCAGAAGACCTGTGACAGGAGTGGAAAAATACTGCTCCTGCACAGTGGGAAGCAGGACTGTAGCTTATGCTTTACAATCTCTCAGTGTCTTTTCCAAGTGCTGGGGACCTTCATGTCTGAGCACAGTGGCCCAGTCTGACCAGTCAAGCCTAAAACTCAGTGAGTCTTGCCTTTGGCAGTGTGTGTTGAACATGCAAATGCCCACACAGCAGCTCATGAAGGACCTGCCCACTTGAGATTCGATCACTCTCAAAACCCTGCCTAATTTCTCACATTAAGTCTCCTAATCTCCAGGCTATCATTCCTTTTTAAACTGCCCCATTGATTTAGTAGCCTCTTTAAAAGGAGCATTAAAATTATTCCCCCTCTGCAGCACTGCTCTGGTTCATTAATTACTCCACATTACCAACATAAAACTTGTAAAGCAAATGAAAATTGCAGCTCTGACTTGCAACTGCTCTCCCAGTTTGTGATCCCAAGTCTGGGCACTGGCTGTGCAGGGCAGTTCCAGCCCCTGCCCTCAATGCTGACTGGACAGACCCACTTGGAGACTTTCACTGCTCCAGAAATCCTGACAGCACCACTTTGTGGATCAGGGCTCTCTGCACTTCACTCATATGAAAGCTGCAACAATCTGAGTGAGAATCAGCTTTTGGGGTCATTTTGGATTCGTCTTATACATTTTCTTTCCTTTCTCTGAGGAAGAAACCACATGGCCCTCTGGTCCCTCTCCTCAGCCCTGCAGAATCACTCTCCTGTGTACACAATGGGTAAAAAGATGTATTTCCTTTTAGAAATCTGCAGGTAGCACAAATTCAGCGATGGCTCTCCTCACCTGTTAAGCATAACGAGCTGGGCAGGAGAAAACAAAACATCAGAACTGCATCCCCGCTGGTTGTACCTAACTGTCCACAAGGGAGCAGGGTGACAACTCTCCCAAGTGACATTTCTGCCAGGTGACACTTCTCCCATGTGACATCTCTGCCAGGTGACACCTGTCCCAGCTGGCACACTCCCAGTCTGGCTCCAAGGATTTTGTGTGCCTCGTTGGGAGCAGCAGCGCTGGCAGCACCTGAGCCTGGACCCTGCAGCAAAGAGAACACAAATGGGTATTGCAGACCCCAGTGCTCAGCCTGGCTGTAGGAGCTGAGCCTCTGTTCCACATCCAGCACAGGGAATTCTCCCTTCCAGCTGCTGCAGGGAGCCTCAGCAGCTGCAGGCTGTGCTCCAGGGCTCACCCCTGCCTCCCACTTCAGTGCTTCATGGTCTCCAGCTCCCTCCCTTCTACACCTCACTCTCCAACCCGGGAGCTTGCAGAATAAAGTTGTGTCGACTGACTATTCCTCAGCCTTAGCAGAAAGGGAACAGCAGAGCGATCATCTTCCCAGTGAGTCAGTGCTTGCTGGAGGATGCATGACTCACTAGTCCCCACACGGGCTGCCTCCCTCCTCCCCCATCGCTGTGCCTCACCTCCAGCCTCTCCTGTTCCAATCCCACCTTTACAAAAATCATCTTTATTCATTAGTCCTTCCTGCCGTTACCTTCTCTGCTATGAGAAGCCCGGGGACAGGGAAAACTTAGCAGCACTCCTTAGAAAAAGGTGCTACTCGTTTTCAGCACTCAGCTCGAGTTCTGCTCGACCTGGACACGCACACAAAACTGTGCAGCCACAAACCTGGCTGCAAAGGCCTTTCCAGGGAACCCCATTAGAAACAGCAAGTCCCTGCTCAATACATCCTTCTGGGATGCAGGCAAGATCCCAGTGTTCTTCAGCTTCCCCTCCAGCCTGTTGTTATGATTTCTCAGGGGTATTTCTGTTAAAGAACCCGCTCCACTAAGAAGTTATGAACCTGGATTAAGGAGAAGCAGTAACTGCTGATTGAACCAAGAGGAGAATCAATGAGCCAGTGTTAGAAATCAAGGAACAGAGTGCTTTTCCCCCATCAGTTCCAGTGCAATGCTGCTCACTTCTTGCTTCCTGACTTTTACAGAGGCCTAGTTATTCTCATCTTATCCCACTGAGCTAATTTTCCTCCCAGAAACAAAATCCTGGCTGCTCAAGATCACAGCAGGAAGGAGTCAGGATTTTATACCATGGAAAGGACATTGGCTGAATGCAGAAATGGGGATGGGAGAATCTGGTGACCTTTAAAAAGGGAAGAAAATGGAAGGTTCTCTTACCTTTTGGGACCTGCAGAAAAGAAAAGCATGGAACTTCTGCAAATACAAGCTCGTGGAGTAGTGCTGGGTGCCATATTTGCAGCACAAACATCCCAAGCATGGACTCCAACCCAAGCAGGGCTGCAGTAGCAGCAGTGAAATCTTTTGCAGCACATGTCATGTACATCTGCTGGGTGGAGTGGGAAGAAGAGCTTTTACCCCTTTGTGGTGGGGTCCTTAATGGATGTGCTGAGCTGCAAAAAGGTCCAGGGAGAGTTCAAGCTCCGGCTCCTGCCTCCAGGTGTGACTGCCATGCAGACAGTGATGAAGGTGATAATTTGCTCAGCTATGAAGGTGATCTCTCCACAGGGAGGGACTTGCCCTGCCTCAGCCCACGCTGTGTTTTCTTAGGAAAAAAGGCAGCTCAGCATCCTGTACTCTTTGGAACATAATATCTTTTGCTGATAATAATCACACGTTGTCATCATGAAGGGCAAAACTTCATTAGCCAGCCAGGCCTGTTTTCTTTAGAAAATAGTCAGAAAACAGCTAAAACCCAAAAGACCCAGCACATTTGTGTGACTTTACAGGGAGATTTTGTGACAGCCTGAGCTGGATGGCTTATGCCACTTCCAGCTCCTACCACAACACCCGACAGGGCAGACCCTGCTGGGGGACCCGTAAGAGGACAAAAGCCACAAAATCAACTCATGCAACCCCAAAACTGGGCAGTGGTTGCAAAGAGAGGTCATGGGGTGGACAGAGTGATTCAGAGAAAATTCCTCAGCTTTTTAAAACCATCCCTGCCCAATGGAAATGCCAAAAGAGTAGCAATTTTGCTTGCTTCTGTCTTGCAGTGAAATCTTTTGCCTGGAGCACATCGGGATTAGCTCGTTACAGGGCAGCATGTATGACACATCCTGGCCACAGCCTGAGTGAGCAGAGGCTGCTCTCCTCGGGGCAATCCCTGCCTCTCCCTCAATCTTGTACAGCTCCACACACACGGAATAAGGCTCGGTATAAATAACAGCTCTGTCTCCCTTCTTGCTCTCAAATGCAAGCAATTTAAATCAGAAGCCTTTCTTACAGGGAAGAGCAGAAAGCCAGTGTTTTGAAGCCACTTTCTTCTCACTTGTTAACATTAAGCCCAGCCTTCTGCTCATAAATAATGCATATAGCTCTTTTTCCTCAATTACACAGTAGTGTCAGATTCCACACTCTGCCTTCCCAGAGTTACTTTCTGTCTCTTCTGGAGACAGCAAGGCCCACTTGGATGTCTGTAAGAGCCACAGACTCATTAGACTTGACGAGGATCCTTTCTATCCACCAGTAGAAAGATCCACAACACCTTTGTCCTGGAGTTTCGGTAATTATCCCTTGCTGGACTGAAGTGCTGGGGAGAATGTGTTTACAGTAAACAGGTTTTGTCTTCTCCCAGCATTCGTTGTGCAGAGTCTAAGTGCACTCCAGGATGCCAAGATGAGCTGGGCAAGAGGGTCACTGCACAGTTCATGGGCTGGAGTGCACCAAGAGGAGAGAGGAATTAATGCTCCCGTGGGCCGAGCAGGGAGGCAGAAAAATCATGGGGAATTCAGTTTGTCAGGTATGTCAAAAATGTGAAAACAAAAGAAAACAACCCCTCTTCTTCTCCTGCCCACCATCTTTTTTGATTAATTTAAACTTGCTGAGATGAGAAGCCAAGATTTCTGCTTTGCTATCAACAGCTTGCTCTCTATAGATACTGACTCATTACTGAGAGGCTGCCTGTCTTTATGCCTTAAACTAGGCAGCCAGAAAATGTTACACTGAAGTATTGCATGTTATAGATTGACAACATTTAAAACCTAGATGGCCAAGCTACTGATATAATTTCCATACTCATTAACCATGACATCTCCAGTTCTCCCCCACAGCATTCTGTCAGATTTAGCCAGACCCAAAACCTGTCTTAGCTGCCAGAAATCATTTCTTTACTCCTCCACGGATTGGCATCGCCTGAATGTGCTCTTCCCCCTCGGAGCAGAAGTTTACAGAAATCCCTTTCCCGTTTCCCAGCTGTGCATCCTGCCTGCCCTGCGCACACACACGCTCTGTGAGCTGTCCACAGCCATGCCCTGTCTCGCTGGCGAGCTGCCTGCTCACAAGCTGCTCCAACAATTGCCCTTGAGCGGGAGCCAGTGCCAAGTCCCCTTTCAGGAGTTCATGCTCTGTGCGAGCTCTAACACGATCCTGCTGGACGGCTTCACCCGCACGCTGACATCGACCTCTTGGGGACCCCAGGTTTGCTGATGGCAATGAGCTCCTGAGTATTTTCCAGGCTAATATTTGCCAGGTTGTATTGTCACAGCCGTCTCACAGACCTTCAGTCTGTCAATAGCGGGGTCGGGCTTACAAATGCTCTGTGACACAGGAATGCAGAGCTCTCAGAGTTCTTGGTATGAAAGTGTTTCACACATGATGTGACACTGGAGAGCAGGCACAGCCACAGGAACACAAGGTGGGTGCTGGGCTGGGCCAGGAAACCTTATGTGGGCATTTTGAAAGGGAAGAAGTTTAACTGGTGGGCACTAAAAGGGTGAGAGGCAGCGTTTCCAAATAACTTCTCTTACAAGGAGAGTAACTTTAGCCAGTAACAAATCCTGCCTGTGAGCGGGAAGAGCTTCCCAGGCTGCTGCTGCACACAACCAGGGCAAATGCCAGAGTGTCCGAGGCCAGGTCACCCTCAGAGCTTCAGCTGAAGCACCATTTGTGTAAAAATTCCATAAAGACCAAGAAAGAAAAGAGAGCAAGAAAAACTCCTCTGTGCTACCAGGCTGGGGCATTCACCTGCGAAAGGACACAACTAAACCCTGGCCCTGGCACCACAAGCATTTGATTAATGCCACCAAATGACACAGCATCAAGGAGAAAAACATGGTATCACCCATCTTGTATCTGTGGGGAGAACAAATCACGTCAGCCCGGAGCACAGAGCTCACACGTGCCCGGGGTGAAGCCTGGGCTGTGCTGCCTCACAAGGCATGTTCCTGCCCCAGGAGAGCAATGTGCTCCTGGCACCTCTCACGTACCACTGATAACTGCTGCCTGTCCCCTACCGCCTCATCCCAGGTCAAATTACTTTTGCCAGTGTCAATGTGCTCTGCCCACGACCAGCAGGAAACAGGGGAAAGATGCTTTGCTCTACATTCTAAAGCTGGAAGAGTGAAAATACATGTTCAGCTTAAAAATCTCGCTTAAAATATGGAACTGGTCCAAATGCTTCAGACTGGAGCAGCTCAGAGGAACAAAGAGAAGTCTTTCCAACAGACTCGGAACCCAGTCAGGAACAATGGGGCTCAGATTTAAAACACAACCCAGAACTGAGTTCTTGCAGTTCCTGGAAAATATGAGTGCTGGACTGATGCATTTTTTCATTCATTATTATTATCTCCCATAGACATTCATCCTGATCCTATCATCTTTATTGTCCACATAGAGCAAGTTTCCTCTCAAACAGAAATGAATGTTCCAGTAAATTTCCTTAGACAAAAACATAGAAATGAAACAAAAAAAAAAGACCCCTTTATAACTTCTTAAAAACCATACACTTCATGTTGTGATTCAAAGTGCTCTTTGTTTCAGTAAGTATAAATACTGAATTTTGCAAAGGAAAAAAAGCAAAAGTGAGAGGAACAAAACCCTTGTGTCATACACGGGTTAGGTAACAATTGCAGTGTTAGTTCCAGACTGATTACACCAAGAGGCAAGTACTAGGTAAAGTCAGGGTTGTTATTTTGCCTCAAGGACAATAGATCTTTGTCCTGAACCCTGCAGTCAATACCTATAAATATTCTGAGTGTTGTCATAAAATTTTGAAAAACCTCTCTGTCAGCGACACAAATATAAGACCTTCTGCTTTAGAATTATAGCAGAGTTCAGTTAGAAGCTACAATTCACTCCTTAGAAGTGTAAGAATCATTTTGCATGCAATTCAGCTGATGTAAAAGATCTTTTTGTCTGCATCACTCTTAAATCCTTTTAGCTGAACTCATTAGCAGTGGGGACAGGGAGGACCAGTGTTATCTTAAAGCCCTCTGCAAGGGAAGTTAGACTTTCAGAGAGAGAGCAATGGCCACAGAGGTGTCAGGGCAAGGGCTCTGGACACCTCAGAGATCTCCCTGCCTCATCTTCAAACGAGCCTCAATAAATCAGCCCTCCTGCAAAAATGCTGTGTGACCTCTGGCGAGAGAAGCAGTATAAAGCCACATGAACATTTCCTTTTATTATCGGTAAATACTCTTGAATTGGTTGGAATTGTTCCTGCCACTGATATCGCTGATCTCTGAAGAGATAAACATGAGCTGATTGATGACTTGTCTGCAAGATCTATTTCAACCACCCCCAGGCAGGATATTTTCCATGTGGGTAATAATAAATCTTACTATTGAATGTCATCAAATGAAAGAAAATTACTGTAAAAATAGGCACAGTTATGTATTTCTTATTATATAATATTAAGGAAGATTTTTCAAAGATTTGAGGAGCTTTCATTTACATGCCTGATTTTTTTGAATGTAATTCTTTTGCCTACATTTAATATATATACACATATATATATTAAAGCCTTGTACAGTCAGCCAGTGTAAAGAGATTCTCTCCTCAAAATAGCCTGTTGTGTAGTCAGGTCTGGAAGGTGAGATTCTCATCATGGTTGAGACTGAATAAGAACAATTATGTCCTTTCTCAACAGATACCAGGGCAGGCTTTTCCTAGCACTTTTTATGTGGTATTTTCAGGTATCACTCACACTATTTTGTTCATTTTATTTGCAAAGGAAGCAAATGGCATCCTTTCTGTCAGTTAATAGAAAGGGTTTGAGGGGAGAACTGTCACTCACTCTTATTGCTCCAAATTCTTTTCTAAAAATGATTGTAGAGTTCCAGTGAAAAGTTCTCCCTTCATTATGAGGGCAGAATTGAAAATGCTCCTGCCACATTATTTGTGCCAAGAAATAAAGATCTAAGCAACTTTCTAGGACCTGTTACACACAATAAAGCCAATGCTTTGTACCAGGGTGGCTGTGCTGCAGAGGAAGGAAACTGTACAAATTCAAACTTCACATTCAAGATGTAAGCATAAGAAAAAGAGCTGTGAAAACAAGATTACAGGTGATCTACATACCAAATGTTGCATTCCACCATCATATTATCTGCACAGTATAAAAAAAAAAAAAATCAAAACCCTTTGACCCCAGAGGCAATAATCCAGACAGAGAAAATGTCGAGATGTGAGAAAGGGGCTGGAGACAAGAATTAATCAGAGGCAATATTTTCCTGCTGTCTCTGTCCTCAGTCTATGGAGGACAGGAGAAATTTGGGCTACAGAGCCTGGGTAGAAAAGTGACAGCGAAAGAAGCAACCTGAGGGAAAAGCAACAGCTTGGTAGATTTGTCCTATGCAATTTCTCCTGCATCAACTGCACCATTCTGGGAGCAATTTGTTCAAAGCAAAGATGAAGGAAAAGAGGAGAGGTAAGAAAGATGGGAGAGCTTGAAGGGAATGTATCAGCTCCTTAGGGATCAGAGAAGCTGTTGGCCAGCAGGATAAGTGGATGGCTCCGTAAGGACTGGGGAAAGCCAGGCAGGAGTTCAAAGGCAGTGGAAGGAGAGTGGTACTGCCAAAATTTACCACAACCGTGGATCTCATGAATGGAACAGCAACACATTGCACAATCATTAATTTTGGGGGTGTAGAGCCCAATTAATGAAACCAGAGAGCCTTGGAAGGGTGTCAGAAGCATCCTGGTCTTGATATTCCTATTCTAGAAAAGAAAAGCTACAGAAAACTTTGGACTTGACCAATTGAGAATCAAAACCTACCCTGGCTTTGAGTGTCCAGGCAAACTCAGCAGCATTTCTCCTTCATCAGCCCTGACTAAAGCAAGCTGTGAGGTGATCTCTGCTTTGAGCTCAGGGCTGGGAGACAAAGGCACTTCTCAGAAGCCTTCTGCACGTGATCTATAAAAAGGAAAGAAATAAAAGACTTTGGTTTATTAGTTTGTTACTCCCCAATCCCAACCATTACAGGACAGGCACTATGTTTATGATGGATTCATTTAGAGAACATTTTCTCCCTGCTCACATAACTGCCTCAGACTGAAGCCAAAGCTGCACGGGGAGGGGGGATAAAAGCTGCAGATGTTTTTCAGGACCATATACAACCCAGTACTTCAAAAGTGCACACAAGGAGATGAGCCAGCAATGAGGAGCTGGCTTGACCTGTAGGAAACGACATTCAATTTTTCATTGTACCACAAAGTTCTCCTGCAGCTTTGACAAGCCCCCCATTGCACGGTACAACTGTGAGAAGAGGACAGGAAATTCATAAAGATTCACACAATCTGCCATTTACTCTTCCAACAAGCAGTTTCTGTGTTCTTGGAAAGGTTTATTTTAAACTCAGCCTGAATAAAATTATTCCCTGACCATCTCTGAGCAGCTCTCCAGCATCTCTGACAAACACCAGGTTTCCAGGTACCACTGTTGCCATTTCACCTGCAGTTCATAGCACATCGACCTCATCTCTAATACACATGTACAGTCAAAATCACTGTGCCCACAGGGACCAATTTATTTTTCCATCACCTGTAGCTCCCTTCGGTTTATGCAGGAAGAAGCTGGCAGCTCTAACAAGGAGTGTTATGAATAGCGTGGTAACGCCTTTCTTCATCCCTGTTAAATTTCTCATTTCATCTTGTGAAGTCAAATCCTGGTTCCTGCAAAGTCCCTAAAACAACCTACATTGATTATAATTGGCTCTGCAGTTGGACTGCATGTACTTTATCTCCAATTTTGCAGATTCATTGCCTACTACTGCTGTCTCCCTACATTTAGATAGTTATCCCACTGCCCTAGAGGTTGTTCTGGCAGCTGGAGGTTGTGACAGTCCTGACACAATGCACAGCCTTTCAGTAGAAAAGTCATTTTTCAGTCCTGTCTGACCAGGAATTATGGTTTTTGCCTTGTCTCTATATATGTATCACCCCCTCTCCCCCATTAGGAGCTGAGGACTCAGTCAACTGCCAAACTGCATGAAAAAATCCTGGTGCACAGAAAGAGGATCCAGTACCTCTGGGTGGTTTGTGATCTGCATTCTTTGTTATGAAGGCAGTAAAAACAAGCCAAAGTATCAACTTGTTACTTCAGTCAGACCATTTGCATACAATTTGAAACCACGGTAATTTTCAATCCATGTCCGAATCCTTATGTTGCTGATGCACAAGGAATAATACAACAGGATGAAGTCCAAAGAAAAATGAAGCTTCACATCAACAGGCAAAGCTAATTCCATGAAGATGGATCAAGTCATGACTGCTGAGGATTTCAGCATTCAGGCACCTTTGTGAACCCTATGAGAAATTTAATCTGTTTTCTCCAAGTTAAAATTAAAGCCGAGCAATCTTCACTGGCATGAACACTTCTCACATTTGTGCTTCTGTCTGTAATGACCAATGCCCACGGCTCCCTGGGCTCAGGGCAGACGCTGCTGCCCAGCCCTGGCCCCCTGGCACTGTCCATGGGTAACCGGGGTCACTTCACAGATGGAACAATCCCATTGTGGACCAGGACACTCTTCACATGTCGCTTCACCGTGCTCTGTTGAAACCTCAACTTTCCAGAGTTCCACGGGTTCGTTCCCGTGTATTTTATCCTCTTGGTCACAAATGTATCACAACAGTGCTTCACACAGGTCTCCTGCCGCTAATGCATCCCCTGGCGGGGTTATCTAAGTGCTCCTGGTACAAACCCTCTGATAAGCAGCGCATCCAGCGCTATCAGCACCGCGTTATGAAAGGAATGTCGCGGCAAAGCGCTGCCGAGTCACAAGACAAAAACCACCCCGGTGTTTACAGCAGGGTAGGAAATACCGCATTAAAATAAAAGCGTGACAAGGGAAGAGCGCACACGTTGGGGTGGAAAGAAATCCAAACCACCCCTAAGCTCCTGGTTCCTTTGTCATCGAGTGAGTGCATTACAGAGAAGATTTGTTTGGAGTGAAAGGCTTTTTGTGAAGCTTTATCTTGGCCTCTAGCAGACAGAACTGACAACCCTGAAGTGGCAAAAACCACTTGCCAAGTGCCACATTCAGCGAACAAAGGAACCCAACACCATGCATGGAACAGCAAACTATCAGCTCCCAGGGGGAAGTGTCATTTTCACATCCAGTTTGCTACACCAGAGTGGGAGAGAAGCTCCAACTGTTTTGAATTCATGTGTCAAGTCAATCACAGGAACAGATAATATTGGAGTTATATAAAATTTCGGAAGGAACCCCCACCCACCACCTGTAACACTCACTCGCCACTGTCAGAACAGTTCTGTAACTGAAGACAGCACCAAAGAGAAGTTGTCCTTACGGCTTTCTGCACAGCAGATGATGGGATCATTACAATTTATTCTGCATATGAACTGAGAAAGAGAATAAGTGTTTATTTTTATTCCCACCAGAAAAGTATCTCAAAGTTTCCACTGGACTTTGACTGTAAGTGCTACTTGCTAGGAAGAAGGGAAGGGAAGGGAAGGGAAGGGAAGGGAAGGGAAGGGAAGGGAAGGGAAGGGAAGGGAAGGGAAGGGAAGGGAAGGGAAGGGAAGGGAAGGGAAGGGAAGGGAAGGGAAGGGAAGGGAAGGGAAGGGAAGGGAAGGGAAGGGAAGGGAAGGGAAGGGAAGGGAAGGGAAGGGAAGGGAAGGGAAGGGAAGGGAAGGGAAGGGAAGGGAAGGGAAGGGAAGGGAAGGGAAGGGAAGGGAAGGGAAGGGAAGGGAAGGGAAGGGAAGGGAAGGGAAGGGAAGGGAAGGGAAGGGAAGGGAAGGGAAGGGAAGGGAAGGGAAGGGAAGGGAAGGGAAGGGAAGGGAAGGGAAGGGAAGGGAAGCTGCCCTACAGATGACTTCAGCCTTTTTTGATGCAAGACTTTCTGTCCCCTCATGGGAAACCAAACCAGATCTGGTTTTGTTTCCTCTGTGTACCTTAACCAAGAGCCTCCAAATGGAGGGATTTCTGTTCACCTGCAGAGGCAGTGTTGGGGTCAGAGCTGGGAACTGAGAAGCCAGAAGCCATATCCAGAGGAGAGCGGCCCAAGGAGCTCCACACCAGAGCTGAGGATGGTCTCAGACATTCTGCTGGGCACTGCAATGCAATAAACTAATTCCTGCCCACAACTAATCCAGCCAAACTCCATTAACAAGAGCTTGGACATGCACTGAGGAGCTGAGCCTCTCCAACTTTTCTCCCACAGATGATTAGGAGCTTGCATAGGGTCATTTCTGAGCCCAGGCAGAAGAGCTTTATGTGAATAGTACCTAAAAGCGTTCTTGATGCCATGTGCAGAATCTCAGGCTCCCTGATGCTGCAAGTCTCACCCCTCGACCTTCCCTAGAGCCCTCCCCCCCTCCTTTGTGCACACTCAGTGCTAAACCCATGAACTCGAGTTTTACCCTCTGCTGTGTGACAGGACACCAAGGAGGGATCACACCTGCCCTGATTTCCCCATCCACCATTTCCCAAATTAAAGCTACGCCAGCCCTGTCCTCTTTCACGAGCACTGAGTGAGAGCAAAAGGAGAAAACCACAAGGGGAACAGATGCTGCAGTTTGAAGAACAAGAGAGAGAGAGAAAAAGATATCATTGCTCTCTGAAAGCATCCAGAAATGTTCCTATTCAATTCATTCAGGCCTACACAAGATCAGGGAGAGCACAGGACTACTGTGAGGAAAATCTAGGTCACATATGATCACAGCAGCACAGCTGCCATCATCTCAATGGCCATGTGAAGTGAGGAGTGCAGCAAGGACCTCTGCTGAAGAGGGGATTTTTTTTTCCAGTCCTGTTTTACAATTTCCCCTCATTAAGGTGTATTTTCCGGCAGGGCTGTGAGTACATTGGGTCTTCAATTGGGGTGAAGGATTTAGCTATAAATCCCAAAAATGATTCAGTCAGTGGAATTTCTGTAGGATCATTTAAATAGTTTATAGGCTGCCAGGAGGATTTTAACCTTCTAACAGTGACAGGAACAGTGTTACTTTCCTGTTCTTTCGAATGCCAACACATTTCTTAGTTCTCTTTGTTTCATATCTGTTGTGGATACACATTGCTCCAATTTTCATTAAGGAATCTTATGCTGTTCTAATACACCTGTGAAAACTTCTTTAAATCCTCTCATTCAGTGCTCTCTTTTTGTTAAATACACAGGTCAAACCCTGTGGTCCCTTCTCCTCCTTCAAACAGAAAAGTTAAAATAAATGCATGCACACACACACACACACACAAAAAAAGAAAAAAAAAGAAAAAAAAAAAAAGAAAAAAAAAAGAACTAGGACAGCACAGCCCCAAACCATTATCTTTTTCCTTTATATTTAAACAGACCCTCCAGCACCTTCTCCTCTCCCCTTTTCTACACCTCAATAAAGCCAGGCAGGATCTAAAGCCCAAATACTGAACACTCCTGCAATTCAGGAGATTAGAGGGAAAGGACAAATGTTCCTGGGTGCCATGAAGTTAAGCCAAGTATCTTGGAGCAGCATTCATTAAGGAGCTGTGCCAAAAGTCCTGGCGCAGGCAGCTGGAGCAGGAGCAGCTGCGGCTGGGGAGCAGAGGAAATGCTGCACGGCACAAGGCAGGAAAACAATGCACACAGGGAGCCTTTGGTGGAAGTGAGGATGTTATAGATACAGAATTAATAAGGATTTGTTCCCCAAAACAAGAAGCCCAGACAGCAGAGCAACAGGAAGTCAAATCACCTAAGTGCAAAAAGACTGACTCACACCTATTGTGAGACCTGGCCATTTGTATCCCAAGGTTTTCCAAACCTGTGATGCTGCAGCCCTTTCCAAGCCCTGGGACCAGCCCAACTGCTTCCAGCCTCAGGGAAAAGCAGTGACACTCGGGGCTTAGGGCAAGGACTCCTTTGAATCATGGCTGCTAATTATGTAACTCAGTATGTGTGGAAAAGACAGATATTTTAATGCATGGCAGTTCAAGAGCAAAGCCTCATCTCAGTATCTTAGGTAATATGTCCTTTTACCAGGGACTAAAAGTAATATCTCTGCTGTAATATTTAAAAAATCTGACATGAAATCAATCCTGGCTGGAGAGCCTGGGTGGTAGCTGACCCTGGCAGCACAGCCTTTCTGCCCTGGGTCAGTCCCTCCCTGGGGAAGTTCAGGAGGGATTCCAGCAGTTCTTCAGATCCATTGGCCTCCCTGAGATTTTGGGGGGAGTGGATGAAACCTTAACCTGTTCCTGGCTGCCAGGCTCAAGTTTTGCAGGTGGCTGAGGAGCCTGTGTTAGCTGGTTTGAATTCAAAATTCTAATCAGATGAACCAAGTAACTTTCAATCAAATTAGGAGAACAGTAGGGTTTGTTCTTAATCCACAACCATTTAATCTTCCGACTCATTAGTTGTGCATAGGCTCTATGAATATGTATATCTGGAAGGAAAAAAAATGTCTTTGACCTTGATGGGAATGATAACACACATCTCAAGTAGGTGTGAGCTCACCTTCCATCACACTCACTTTATTATGTAGATTCAACAATCCCCATTGCTCTGACTCAGGGTACTGAGAGTTACAGGCAATCCCGCAGCCAATTAGGGTTCTGATGAACCTGGAATGATTAGCACAGTATTTACAGCCAAGCTGCCTCCTACCAATTTGCATGTAAATAAAAATATATCTGTTTTAACAGGCCATTCTAGGCAATATAACCAGGCTCCAACAACGGGAGTGAGGAACAGAGGAAGTACATTCAAAGACAAAAGCTTCAGAGCAGGATTTGGTTTAAGATCTTGGATATACTGTTTCATTTCATACATCAGTGTCATTTCTGCAGTCCCTAATGAAAAATATTCATAAAATTTATTTTTTTGAATAATTTAAATCCACATACAAAAATACTTAGCCACACTATTTCTAGAATGAAGATCTCAGCTATCAGGAACATTTCCTCAGTTTAAGAAATTATTCTATATTGCTAAGAAAAATAAACTCATGGGCAAGTTCTCTCAGTTTCATCTGATTTCCTGGTTCATACTTTATTTCTCCTTTTACTGAAATTAATGGGGAGTCCTTTGACTGCAACAGCAGATGGATTGTAAAATCCTTGTCTTCCTTAGGTCTGTTTTGCTCCTCTTGCATTCCATTACAAAAGCTCCCAAAACTGACCTTGACATTTGTCCACACTTCCTGCAATGAGAGAGGCAGAACTCATACCGAAGTCAGTGGGAATTCGGCACAAGTACCCAATGCATTTTGGGCACTACACCTGGAAAATATTTCAATATGAAACATTTGTGAAGCGCAGACACTGGCTTGGGCTAAAGACAACCCTAGGGATCAGGGACTAGGAAAGAATCTGACTCAAGTATCTAAGTAGGACTCTTGTGTAGCTCTTGCTGGAAGTCTCCCTCTGGAAGCTGTAGCAAAGCTGGGGACAGATCCAAGAAAAGTCATCTCCTGTTCCCTTTCTTACTTGGATTTTCATCATAGAGAAGACCAAGCTGTCCCATCAGAGACATGGGACAAACTAAAGAATCCAGCAAGGGAAGGGGCCCTAAACAGCAGTCAGACAAGAAAGAACCCAAGCAGGACCATGGCAGGAGACTGTAACCTCCTGTTGCCTGCAACAGCTGTAAGGATGAGAAGCAAAATATGGATCTCTGCTATGTGAATACCCCAGACAAAATCCTGCTAAAATGGGGAGTGCAAGGCAAAGAAGCCACTGCAGAATGAAGGTCTATATTTACTTTTGTGTTCTTCTCCTGTTCAACCATTCTGTTTCTGTTTGCTGTCTCCATTGTTGTTTATTTTAAAAGCCCCCACGGACCAGAAATTCCACATTTGTGACAGAACCCCTGCAGAAGTAACTTCTTCCCTCAGCAACAAAGCAAATGCCAGCTGAGAAGGGGTTCCTGCTGCAGAGGCAGCACTGCCCTTAAGTGAACCAGCAGCTACACGTGCAAAGCCTTCCCTCCAAGTGGGGAAGACCTTTTAACTTGACTCTGCCCGTATCAAGGGGATTAAGGGTACCATTTAACTCAGCCCAGCTTCTCAGCTAACAGTATCCTTGCACGCACCTCCACTGCTCTTTGGCAGCTCCGCGCAAGTTCACTTGAGCCAGCTCTTAAGGCTTTTATCTTTAAAGCCAACGTAGATAAAAAGTTCAGGAGGCCACGGAGATGCAACCTCAAGCTGCCCCTCTAAAGTGGCAGGCTCCAGATGAGGGAGCAGCAATAGCCCATGCCTCGATGCTTTCACCGAGGGATCCCAGCCAGAGCTGGCCCTGCCACATTTGCGGCAGGATTTGCCCGCCCAGCAGCATCCCAAAAGCCCAGCTTCTGAGGAGAATCTGCTCACAAACATCATCTGTTTCCAAAGGATGGCTTGTGCTGGGGTGAAATGAAACAAGTCCAGTTGTTGCGTTTCTTTTTCCCTGTGGAGCAGGTTCAGGCCAAAGAAATTTAACCGCTACTCAGCTGTTTTCTGCTGACATCGCTTGCATTCCTCCCTCTTCTCAAATAACATTTGGAACTCCCTGCCAGATAGTGCAACTTGATATATGCCCTGATGATAGAGGGTGGAGGGGAGGAAAGTACATTGGCTAATATTTTTCCATTACAAATCTAAACGACCCAATCTACAGTTTAATCTGCAATAAAAACAGCAATTTCTGAAAGCTGGGTCACTGACTTGAGGCCAACACTTGTACCCAAAACCTTTATCCGCAGCTCACTTTTAAGAGGTTGTGATAAAATGACTATCAGTGCTATTTCCAAGCTACAGCTTTTGAAGCCACCCAATGGATTCTGAGCCCCAGACTCCTGGATCTGGAGACAAGATGGGACTCTGCTCGGAGCGGTTCAGCTGGCAGCGGTCACGGTGCCAACAGCCTCATTCAACCCCGATGAGATTTTTCCTTCCCAGGTACCTCAGAGATCCTTCAGTATTGAAAAGGATGGTTTGCCTTTCATGAACTCAAGTCTCCGTGGCTGCCACCAACGGAGGAAAAAGCCAGCATTTACCACACAAGGGTTTTCCTATACTAATGGCAGGAAATACCACAAATACCAGGATGAAATAAAAATCCACAGCCCCTCCAAATGCCACATGAATTAGCAAGGTAAGGGCTTAGAATTTCTGGTATTTAGATGTCAATGCTCCTCTATGTGTTTGGAAATTTGGGGGTTTATTACTGCCTTTTATCCACAAATATAAATTTGGCTATTTTTGCCTCCTGATCACAACAGCAGTGCTCTCAGTACTAATATATTTTAAAAATAAGCAACGGGAAAGATAGGTCAGGAAAAGAAGAAAACACAGTTTTGGCTGTGCCTCTGCTCTGCAAGAGAGGAAAGACAAAGTCCTTTCCTTTCTGTGGGGACTGAACTATGCTGGGATATTTGGTCCCTTTTACTTTAGCAACTCCCTGAGCTTTTCTCCCAGGGCTGGGAGATCAAAATTATGAGAAACTTTACTCCAACGTCAGCTGGCCCGAGGACAAGAAGGACAGAACCCTCTGGGGGAAGGCAGTTCCCCAGGGGCTCACAACTAAGAAGTATTTCAGCTGTAAAAGCTTTGCTCTCCCCGTCACTACAGCCATGGCTACTGGACGTGCAGCTGGAGCTCAGCCCCTGTGAGCTGCACGGACAAGGATGGACAGACAGCCCCTTTCATTCCTCACATCCCAGGGTTAGTGACCATTTGTCTGGCTGTACATCCTAGAGATGGAGTTGGAACCCTGGTGCAGGCACCAAAAGCATAAATGTCCTCAGGCTAAACAAAACTCTTAGACCACAAGAAGTTTCCACTTTTTCTATGACTTCAACATTTATCACCTAATCTAAATGATACCAGCACCAATATGATTTATTCTGTGATCACCTCTCACTTGGTCCAGAGGACAAATACCACTGGAGCGTGACAGAATGTGCCAGCAATGAGTCCTGGGTCCACCCTGTCCCCTTACAGGTCCCTGAGGGCCCCTACTCACGCTGCCAGAGCCTGCTGGCCTAACCTGATACAGACATTTCTTCATTCCAAGCAGTCACTAAAACATCTCTTTGTAAGGGATTTCCAAAGTATATTTATCACGAGGTCTTCTCCAGTCCTTCACCCCTATGGGGACATTCTTGGAACAGCCAAAATTCAGTTCTCTCTATGCCTCAGAGTCAGGAGGCAAGTTAGTTGGCTTGGAGCTTGTATGAATAAATCAGCTTTTAGAGGGGATGAAAGAAAAACGTGACAGAATTTGGTCCTTCTCATTCAAAAGCCCTTATCTAGCAGCAGAGGGAGCGAGGAGGGCAGATTCACCTTCAACATGATAATCTCCTGCTAGCTCTCCTTACAGCATTCCCAACTCCTGCCCTTCACTGGATGCTGAGCACAAATGTAGGAATGAATCACTGCTGATCTTGGCAAAATACCAGTCTCCCTCCCTTTGCTCCAGCTTGGAATAATCCCAATTTTCCAAATGGCTTCAGTGAATCCAGGATTTAAGTTCAGCTATTAAAAAGTAGCGGGAACCCATAAATCACAGGCTTTATATCAGTGAGTTCTTTGATGCATTTAAAACAATTACTAGGGAATATATGATCCTCCTAAAAATAACTATTTACGTGAACACCATGAGAGAAGCTACTGTCAAAACACAATACACGGACAATCCCATCTCCACCCTCAACCCTGAAGGCAGGCACGAAGACTCTCTTCACTCTATTTTGCTGCTCACAGCTGTATTAGAATTGATAATATGCCAAAATGACACATGCTTATGATGATGTTAGAGCAGTATAAAAATTATGCAGTAAATTAATGTATGCAGCAGATTAATGTATGCAGTAAATTAATGTATGCCTGCTTTCAAGGCCAAGAGGGTGGAGATTACCAGTCCATAGGAGGTCATTTTTTTCACCTATCATATTGCTCACAAAATGGCTTGTAATTACAGACTTTTACACACCAGGCTTGTATCAATGGTGACATTTCATTCCTGCCATGGATATGGACATAGGAGTGCTGGATCAGGCAGAAAGAGCTAATCTAGGAGCAACTCAAAGAAGAAAGCAGATTAATTCATTCTGCAGTCCACACCTTGCCAGAAATTTTTACCAGCAGAAATTTTCCACCCTGCAACCCACAATATTGCTCTGCCATATGCAGTTTTCAGCTCCTGCTGCTGTTGTTTTCAGGTTTCCAGTAGTGCTACTGGGCTGTCACCAGAGCGTGACAGGGTCTGTGAAGCACACGGATGTGGTTCCCACAGCAGCAGAAATGGGAGTTGCCATCTCTGCTGCACATGTGGTAACAAAATATGACTTGTATTAATTAGGTTTATGGAGCAGAGAACAGGCTTTTATCACAGCTGCCCCACTGTAGAGGTTAGAGCACACCTACCACCTGACCCCAGTCAGGACAGGGCAGGAAACCACATACCAGAAGTGCATCAGCTCCAGGTCACAGGAAGCACCTGTGGCACCAGATGCTGCTCCTGACTATCTGCAGTGGCAACAGGAATAGGGAACATCTCTGCTCTCAGCAGCTCTTTTGCAACAAGACAGGGCCAGCACACAACTTCCACCACTGAGGTGAGCCCTGTCATTAAACCCACCCGACCTGCACCTTGGCTCTGAAACCCACCCCATTGGTGGTGGTGTGTGGTGCCACAGAGCTGCTCTGGTGACCCTACAGAGCAAATCCATGCTCTCCTGTGGATCCTACAGGCTGCAAATCCATGCTGAAAGAAACACCCTGCCTCAGGGATGCCGGGACTGCAGAGATACTCCAGCCTGCAAGGAAGGCTTTTCCCACAATAGTTAGAGCCAGCTGGGACAGGAAGAGGGAGCTCTTCCACTGTCCCCTGCAGAAATCCAAACACAAGGACATTCCTGAGTTTTGTCCTCTCCTTCCCAATCTTTTGTCTTCACCCTCACAGCCCCAATTCCCTTCATCTCCTTTCACTGCTACTTCCACCACCCCTTCCCCAAGAAAGGGCACATTGCCTTGGAGCTGGCAGTGCTGGAATCCAGCAATTTGCACTTCTGAGCCTCCCTGATCCACCTTCCCAAGGCTTGCTCTGTGGTCCTGCTGACATGAGGCTACCAGGGAAAACAGGCTCAGAGATAACCTTGTGGGGGGCATCCAGCTCCAATTGAACACAAAGCTGGGAGTAGGATTTACTGCACAGAGCATTGAAAATCTTTGGGCTTGGCTTCCTCACGCATCAAACTCTTGACTCTCTGCTCTGTGTGCACGAGATGAACGTTATTGGTACAACCCACTTAGGAAACCTCTGAAAAAGATTCAGACACTGCAGCATGATGAGGGAAGATGTCTTGATTTAAGAACACAGACATTACTAGAAAGGGAATAAAAAAATAAAAGGGTCCCTTACTGTTCTGACATATCAAAAGGAGACTAATGAACCACCAGTTCATAGAACGACCCTGCTCTTCATTTCAGAGCCAGGCTGGCCTTTTGTGTTAAGGACACTGAATAACAAGAGCAAGAACAAACAGAAAGAACCCTTTCCCCCTGCCCAAAGTAAATCCTGAAATGAAATAATTTAAAAACTACACCCTCTGCCCTACTTTAAGGTCCACATAAGAACAGATGAAAAGTTTTGTTCCATTGGCAAAACTGAATCAAGGCTTTTGATCCTCAAAGATCTCTTAATCGCTTTGCACATCAGTTCTTTTCATTATTTCAAACATACTTGAAGACAGACACTTTCCTCTCTCCCTTTTTTCCTTTTTTTTTTTTTTTTTTTAAAAGACTTCTCTGTGTTTGGGCCATTTCCCAGCCAACTCTGTCAGGATGGCAGACAGCTGTTTGTTCTTTACTCACTGTGAGTTTCAACATATACACACGTTGATCTGCATTAGCAAAGTCCAAAAACGCAGAATCCTTGCCACCAAAAGTGTTCTAGCTCACAACATCCACCTCTTCACCCTTCTGGTGCTTAAGAAAAGTTCCAAGGAAGATTATATGCTTCTGGTTAAAAAAAGAAAGTAGTTGTTGGTGGGATGATTGCTGGGTTTTTTTAGAGCTCGACTCAGAATTGGAGTCTCCATCACATCAAACTGAACTTAAATCAAGGTTTCTCTCCAATTTCATGTCTCTGCAATTCCAGGAAGTCAAATCCAGCAACAAATCACCAATTCTTAAAAAAACACAGGGATAGAATTTACATTAACCCAGGGCATCTTAACACCCCTGTGAGATAAATCCAGATAACTGGAGGCAGAGTTTCCCAACAAATACATGCACAGCGTCCTTTGGTTTTTTATTAAAATCTTAATCCTGCTCTTGTACTTTCCACCCAGCTGAACGGGCAGAGACATTTCCTGAAGCAAAGACCATTCCCTGCTTGTGTAAGACTTTGCAATGAGCAGGCTCCCAAAAATTAGACAACAAATTATGGACAGGAGAGATGGGAGGCGGAGTGAGAGTTGGCCAGCTCACGAGCCATCAAGGGGGATGGATAACATCAAAAACAAACTCCACCTGGAAAGCTGCATGTAGGCAGCAGAGCAGAGCAAGTTTAATGCATTCGGAGCCTGAGGCATTGTTTAGCAAGTGGGTGGATGCTTTTTGAGCCAACTTCATCTACCCAAATGGTGTCAGAGCCATTGTAAACTGCCTTGTTAAATTATGGTCACAAAGCAATCCAGAGCTGAGAAGGGCCGGCAACAAAAGGCTGCACAACACAAAACAGGCACACGCTACAGGAGGCAGGTAATGGCAGCACCTGCTCTGCAGGAAACCTTCTTCACCCTGCAGGCAACACATCAGCCAGAGCCCCCCAGTGCTCGGGAGGATACTGCCTCCATCTGATCTGGGCTACCTCAGCCAGACTCCTCCAGGTTTCCTTGTCACTAACAAGAGGAAAGAGTCTTTCTGATGGGTGTCAAAAGATCTGACTTGGACTTCTGCATGCAGCTGTCAAACAGAGCAGCCTCCCCCAGCCTCCTCTGCCTTGACTCCTCTCTTTTATTCTTGCATTTGTTCCCTAAAAGCAGGGGAAGCCTGCAAATAAATAAAGTACCTCACCCCACAATACTAGTACTGATAGCTGAGCTTTCAGATTCAGCCACAGTAAAACAACATTTAGACCCTGCTCATTTATTCCACTGCATCAGATGAGTCAGATGAAACACAGCTGAGACCACACCAGCCATCACTGCCCCACAAACCACTTCACTGGCCTCAAAGAGAGATGAAAACCCCAGATCCCTGGCTGACAAGTGTCCTGCCTGCAGCCCTGGGGGTGTCTGGAGGCCGAGAGCTGTGCCCAGCTCCAGCCCACGCAGACCCCACAGGCACTGGACACATCCACACGGCCAGAGGACAAAGCAACCCTGGGGAGTTGAGCTTTCTCCTCATCAATTTTTAGGAGCAAACCACTGCCCAACATAACAGGCATGTTTTCCAGTGTTCACCAGAGCACAAAGCTTGACAAGACAGGACTAAAAGGAAACCAGGGATTCGAGCCACTTCCCGACCAGTTTTCCATAATGGGAATGCCAGACAAGGGCTGGCAGCTGGTGTGTGGCAAGAGAGAGCTGCTCCTTTGGGCCTCCCTGAGGACATGGCTCCCTCACCTTCACAGCCATGGGGTTTCTCACTCTAGGTGCCTGACATTTTGCAACACCTTCCTGCACCTCAGCCCCACATCTGTCACAAACCACAGCCAAGTTCTGCACTTTGTAGAATTTCTAAATATTGTACCTACAGTGTCCTGCTTCTGGCAGGGTAATTTCCAGTTCTGCCCTTCCCAGTGCCTGTTGTAACATTAAACTTTATTTTACTTGGCAGCCAGAGCTCACTTTTTAAGCAGCTGTGAGCAAAAGACCCCTCAAGTGATGCAAATAAACATAGTTTTGTTTTTAATTTGCAAATTAAAACAAACAACTTGTGTTCCAGGCAGTGAAGTCCACATCTATGTCCATAAACCCTCACACCATGCAAAGGAGACCTTCTGGCCCCTCCAGTGCTCTGAGAAGGGCCTGGTTTTACTCTTAATATTGCACATTGATAAGGATAGAAAACTTCTGATGCATCTCTGAGTCCTCTTTGCATAACCCCCTGAAATCTGAGGCCTGCTGTGGAGACTATTGCTTCCACTGAAATAAAAGTGCAACTGAGCAGGAGATAGGAATTAAGTCCAGAGCATAGGTTTAGCCTACAGAGAACTGAAACTGTGGAGTAGATCTGACTCAATTTTGTCCATGGTCTTGTTACTTGTGGTGAGGGCAGGTTTGTAAAGACCACATTTGGGAACTATTCCCAGCAGCAGCAGCAATCTGCTGTTTCCCCAGGAACAGCAAGTCTGAATGCCCAGTAAATTTTTATTCTCATTGCTGATGGCAGTGGTTTTATTCCTGACAAACTGAAACCACTGAAGCCCAGCACTAAAATGCAAGTTGGTCATACCTCACCCAGCCTGGCTCCCTGGAAACACAGGAGTGACAGAGGCAGTGTCTGCAGGCCTGGCGTCACCGCACTGCCACTCCACACACAGCTCCTGTAGCAGGAGCAGCAGATGGAGAAGGATTGTTCAAATGGCAGAGCTGGGCCTTCCTTGGGAGACATACGGCTCTAGCAACAGAGGAAAACAACCAGTGAGGAGGTTTGAGGAGAGCAGTCCTGGAACACATGTGAGAAACAAATGGGAGGCAGAGCAGGGGCTCTGGAGTTTTGTTGTTCCTGGCATGGCACTATGTTGGATATATAGGACCAAATTTAAATGAAACACCTGATGAGTGGCTATTTCAAGCTACATCCTCAAGATAGAGGAGATAGCCAAAAACCTGTGTCCTGCAGTCTCTGGCACAGGACAGGTCTCTGTGGCGAACTGAAACTCAGAAGGTGAAGATGCACCAAGCATGCACAAAGCTTCCAACCTAGATGTGCCCACACATGCTGCTGTACTACAAAGAGGTGCCAAGAGCAGAGCTTTTTGAGTTAGAAAGGCACACAGGCAGGCAGTGAGAGAACTTCAGATTTGTGCTAAGTTCCCTTAGCATGTAAACTATATCTACTATAAATAGACACACAATTTATTTATATGTAGTAAAGGCACAAGGGCTCAGGAGCACTTGGCTCAGTTTGAGTTTATGTCCCTCCCACAGGCTTTCTGCAAAGGTTTAGGAAACCTTCTGCTCCCATCTTCCTCTAGGTTGGGTTGTTACATTTGTAAAATGAAAAAGTCAATCCTTCACCTGTTCCTGGTTCAGATCCACTTGCATCAGCATTGGTATTGATGGAGCAGTTCAGATCACTCATTTCTCTGTAAGCTAAACGTTGGTATTACTGCATGGTGTAGGGCTGCCATTCTGCTACTGCTCCTTGAGATTGATTTGGCTTACTGTGACTGGAGGAAAGAGGAAAATCAAGCTGCAAATTCACCAGCTCAGGATATCATGGTATTCTGAAGCTGATCAGTGCAACTGGGTGGGTCGAACAGCTTCGCTGTGGAGTTTGGAGATAGGAGGCCAGAGTTTTCATTAATCTCTCCCGTGGATGCTGTAACTCAGAAGATTGTTTCCAGTACCTCTGCCCACCAGCTTTTCCCAATTCAGCCCGTTGCTTGTGGGAGATTTGTGCAAGAAGCCAATCTGCTATTCTAATGCAACTCAAAGCCAACTCCTTCAGCGGACAAAATACAGTCGGAGCAAATTTCATATCTGCTTTCCCAAGGTCCCTTCTCTCAAACAAATAAACAACAAAAAAAAAAGTTTATTTTTACAGAGCTTGGCTTAAAAAGCCAGACTTGGAAATGTACTGAGTGGAGCAATTCTCCAGCACCACCCAAAACTAGCCAGCAAAGGAAAGCTTGCCAAGGCTGTTAATTTGACGGCTGGGGGGGAAACGAAACCTATTGCTGCCATCTGCACAAAGGAAACAGAGGCAAAGCAAAACCCTGCTGTGTGAGCAGAAAGAAAGGTTCAGCACAGCAGAGACAACACAAACCATATGAGACACTTGTTAAACCCCCTCCCTGCTTCTTTTTCCACCACTAAATGCTGCAGGACAATGATCAATCTATTCAATAGAAGCTTCAAACAAGACCCCCAGGACCATAAGTGGTGCAGGTCTCTGTTTTCCTACAGATTCTGGCACACTGAGGCCTTGCTCCCTGCTAAATCTTTAAGACAACATGAATAGTTTGCATACTCTGAGCCCCACAGATGGTTTGGATCTAAAGGCCTTGTGCAGACTGGTCACGAAACCCATCCTCACAGCGAGAATTTGGGATGCATCACATTTTTACTGTTGCTTGTACTGCTCAGTTTGTGAAGCAGAACAAACAAGTGAGCTTTTTTTTAAAAAAGGCAGTTTGGAAAGAGCTTGATCTACTGTGAGCTCTTGGTTCAGCTCATTTCACCCCACAGGTAAGTGTGGCTCTCCTGTGGGCTACTGCCCAGGTGAAGAAAACCTCTCCCTCAGTAATCCTGCTCTGGTGGGGGTTAATCTGTAATCACCTCTATCTGTGGCCCG
This sequence comes from Cyanistes caeruleus, assembly GCF_971803275.1. NCBI lineage: Eukaryota > Metazoa > Chordata > Aves > Passeriformes > Paridae > Cyanistes > Cyanistes caeruleus. The sequence continues at coordinate 3,505,757 of NC_141713.1, forward strand.
GGCTGCTACAGCTGCACCAACATCTCGGGCTGGAAAGCTGGCAGGAATACCTTGGTAGTGCACCAGGAGGCTCTGGGAATTTCATTACATTTTCCACTCACCCAGCGTGTCTCCGGAAGGCCATCTACGGAAGAGAACAGAACCAGTGTTGCCGCCCAACCCTCTGGAGTTTCTCCTTTCACACCCACTGCCAAAGCACAAACACCCTCACCCCAGGCCAGATTCTGATCTTCTTTATACAACAAAACCCAAAATCCACTAATATCAGCTACAGGCTCTTGCTGCAACATCTACTGAGCAGCAATTCCAAGGGGGACAAGTCCTCCCCTCCTGCCTGCAACAGTGCTGAGCACTGATTCTCCATTGCTTCCAACTGAATTTACAAGAAAAAAAACCATATCCCAGCACAGTCCCTGGAGTAGAGGGACTGGCACCCCACCTTCCAGGCTGGATAGAGGATCTAGTACATGTTCAGGCTTGTTGCTGCCTGTCCCTCAAGTGACACTTGCAGTGGTGGCGTGGCACTCAGGCACTTTTCACTTCAGCTTTGAAAGAAGCTGCAATTCACAGAGCTGGCAGGGGCAAGGGGTGAAGAATTTATCAGCTCTGCAGTTCATTTTAGAGAGGGCACACACAAAATGCAGCTCAGCTGGATTCATTCATCTCTTCATCTGAGCAGATGTGAGGATATCCGGTGACCTTGCTGAAAACAGACTCACCTGGAGAGATTCAGAGATTTGTATGAAAACCAGAGCTCTTCCAGAAAAGTTTGCACTTGGTGGTTGCAAAATTCTCCTTGCAAGCAAAAAATCCTCCTGCAAATAACAGACCACCAGCAGGGTCTCACGCACAGAAACATCTCTGTGCTCACAGGATACAGAGAATTTCCCTAGGAGCCAGAAAGAGGAAGAAAAGGTATAAGACTCAGGAGTCCTGACTCCATGCCTGGTAAAGACCATTCCCTCCTTACAGGAGGATGTATGTCACTTTTTCAGTAGGCTCACAAGTCCTGGGGGATAACCAAGCAGACATCCTGCCCCAGGCACCAAAATGTCACTCGGCAAACTAATGAGGGGTTTGGAGTAAGAGTGTCCCTCCAGATCTGTCCAGGAGAGACGTGGCAGCCCCGGGGCTGCTGTGCCCCAAGGTGACGGACAGCTGTGGTGTGAGCAAACCTCTCTCAGCAGGACTGTCTAACTCCAACTTAAAAATTGAGCTTCTGTTTCAAGTCAGATTTTCCCCTGATGTGCCTCATCCTGCCCAGAGACAAAAATAGAGGAAGTGAGAAAACAGACCTTTATTACCAACTGCAATCCCCACTGCCCAGCAACCAGCTCTACGCTCCCTGTCAGCCTCGCATAAAGAGAAAATAATAAAACCAACAGCCCGCACTACCCACAAAATAAAATATAGACAGCATGAGCCTTTATGCAGCTCAGTCACCACGTGTCTGCAAGCTGAGCAGAGGAGAGCAGCGATCCTTGTCCTAGACACTGTCTAACCTCTGCTCCGGCTCTGAACGTGCTTCAGGGGGTGACCACAACCATGTCATTAGGTAAACTGGGTCTCCTGTCTGTCCTGCTGGATAGGATGACCCCTTTCCAGGATTCCTCATTATTTACCTACACATAGTAGGCCATTTATAATTTATTTTTTTCCCTGCTGGAAAGGAAACAAAAGCCAGTAGATTCAGTGGTGAGGATAATGCAATAGTTCCATCAGGGTTAGGCTGCCAGGCTGTGTGCAGTTGTGGTGGGGAACATGAGGAGGGCTGCAGGCTGCTGCTGGCACTGCCAACCGTAATTACTCCTAACCAGATCATGGGTACACCCTGTTCCCTGCAACACTTGGGATTTCCAGACTGAAACACATCTCAGGCAGATACCGGGGCTGTTTCTATTCCTCCTAATGTCCACAGCAAGGCTTAAGGGGTCCCAAGTCCACACAGGACTGCTTATGCAAACCTGGTATTTAACAAATTATTTGGATGAGCCAAAGTAAATAGGCAATGGGGACACCATGGAAAACAAAGGAGCAGTTTTAGCTGAAGGAGCATGTTATGCCTTCACAGTATTTTATGAGGAACACATTAGCCCTGAGGGAAAAGTGTGAGGAGATAAATCTCAAGTCATTATATAAAAGATACTTGAACAGCTCCCCAGACCACCAGAGATACCCACCTTCTCCCCATCCTTTAAAGAGAAAGGGCAAAATGTCTTGAACTGTCTCCCATCCCTTCCCATCTTCTCTTTCTCCCTGTCCTGCAACAGCCCAGGGGAGCAGTGCAGTTTCCTGGATGCAGCTGGGAAGCACTTGCACAAACAGAGCAGCACTGCTGGCTTTCAGCACATCCCTGGGGACAGAGCAGCACCTCCCTGCCGGGCACTTGCTGTGACACTGGAGCCCCAGAGTCTGGGCTCCGGGGAGCACGTTCAACCTCTGGCATATAACCCTGCAATCCGATCTCCCGTGTGGGCCATCCCTTCCCGCCTCCAAGGCTCCCTACCCTGGGCACCAGCTTAACCCACCTGCTCTGAGCTGTTAGCTGCTCAAGTGTGCTCCTCTAACATGGAATTTATCTGCAGTTTCTGGGATGCTGACACAACCTGCCTGCCTAGGACAGGCAGGGTCAGTGGGATGAGAGCCTTCTGGAGCTGCTGTAAAAACAGGCCACAGTCCAGTCAAGCATTAACCCCCAGGACCGCTCCCAAACTCGGCAGCAACAGTCCAGCCAGGAATTTGAAAGGCAGTGAGATGTTCCCACAAACAGGCCAGCCCTTTGGCAGATGGGGGCAGGAGGGCCAGGGCGGCACACAAACACAAGCTCTCATAAGGGCATAAAGAGCTTCTGTTTCCCGACACACTGCAACAGCGGCAAGGCGGAGGCAGGGAAAGCAGCAGTCCCGGGCCACGTGGCAGGTCAAACCACCGCCCAGTTTGTTGGCATCCTCCAAAGTTTAAATACGCTTTGAGCCAGCAGTGAATCATCCCTGGCAGGTAAGAATGATATTAATTTATGACATGCCAAGTGCAAGCAGATCTTTTGGTGTCAGTCCAATGGTTTTAGCCTTATTAACACACGGCGATGGCTCAGGTTGCAGCTGTGCACATTAAACTCTGGCAAGTGGCATTTTAAACAATGACAAACTTCAGAACAATCACTCCACACATGGAGCCAGGCCAGGCAAAACTGAAGGGTGGCAGAATAAAGGTCAAGGGGGGAACCTGTTTGTCTGGGAGAGGAACAGGTGGCCCGCTTGGGTTGCTGCAGGGTCTTTAAACTGTCTGAAGGACACAGTCAGGGATCATTTTAACCCATTAAGCTGCTTAAGCCTTCCCTTACACCGGTTTGAACTTTGAGAAAGCATTAAATCTTAAAGAGCTTAGTAATACATCTTTAGGAAAGCTCTCCCCTGTGCTTATACATCCAGAGTGCACATGCTGCAATGTGGACAGGCACATCCTTCCCATGACAGCAGGACCCCTCTGGCAGCTGAGCCAGATCTGAGCAGCTACAACACAGAAAGCTTTAAAGCCCTGCACCAGAGCAGAATGTCACACTGGGACACAGACGACAAGGGGAACATGTCCCCATCACCACTATGCCACTCAGCAGGCCTGAGGACACTGTCAGAGAGAAAAATGTCTCCTTAGCAATTCCTCCCTCACCAGCTTCACACGGGACAAGGAGCAAACTGCAGCTGCCGAGACCTTGGGTTGTGCCTATGGAACTCAAACCACATCCAGCTAGGAGGGCTGTGTCAGACAGTGACTTCTGAGGGCAGCTTCTTACCTTAACACCCAGGCAGAGCAAAGTCAGTCCAAACCATTTCTGCCAGCTGTGTTTGCAACAGAAAATAGGATGATGGAGACATAAAAGACATTTTCATGGCAGGAAACATAAATACTCCATGCCATGTTTCAAAGCTGTATTTCTCAATTTGAAAAACATCAAAATAGTTTTTTTTAAAGTGTCAAAAGCCAGATGTTTCAGAATAAAACAGCAGAATAAGACCTGACATGTAACAATGTTTGCCAATGCAGTGCTTCCAAACCAGTCGTTTCCACAATTTTTCATTTGTCCCCTCTCCACCCAGTCTTATCCTTGCAAGAATTTTTATTTTCCAACCAGGTACTTCCCAAAAGAAAGAATTTTGAGTAATAAATCAGATCTTGTTAAATACAAGGATCTAGCTACACACAAGATCTGATCCAAAACAGAACCGGGTGTAAATTTATAAAGAAGTAGTCGTCTGTAATTTAAATACCAGGTGTCTGGATATATTTATTCCCAAATGAAATTAAAGGAATTAAATTCTTTTGTAACAAGGCACTTTTATTCTGGAATAGAAGCATCCACATATGAAATTAATCAAGAATAGCTAAAGCCACAGTAAGGTCTCAGGCTACTGACTGTAAGTGAAAACAGTAAATTCATTCTGCCTCTTGCAGTTTCTTGCTACATAACACACCAGATCCCCCTGGATAAATGTTCCTGTAAGTAAAAGACCAGTCCCAGCATGTCTGTGAACACCTCATGATAATACTTCAATGAGATGGACTGGAATCAATATTTTTCATCTTGGCAGCTCGGGGCCAGCGAGCAGGAGCTGGGCAGGGCTGGCAGCCAGCGCGACACCGGCACGGCGGGGAGGGCAGCTGGCACAGCACTGACCTGGAAAGACATTTCTAACTAGTAGGTATCAGTTCCTGCACCACCTGAGCCTCCTGGAGGGAGGAGGGAAAAAGGAGATAATTAAATAGAGGTTTTCAATTCGAACCTTCTCCCAAGTATCTTCATAGGGATCAGACAGAAGTTTGGCCACAGTTTACTGAGCTACTGGAGAAATTTGAGCTCCCGTGTTTCATAATGGAGGCTTAAGAGCCAGGATTAGATATTGCTAGATCTAAAAACCTGATACAAAGTACTGATTTAACATACATTAATTCATTAATTCAAATTAGATATCCCTCAGTTTATCTGCAGCCAGAACAGAACATCTATTTGTGATCCGGGTAATTGTGATTAGATGGTGTCTCTGATGGAGCACAAACCCGTGTCACTGTGCAGGTAACAAACTGCTTTAATACTGGTCATAACAGGACCATAGCAAGGGTCTGTTTTCCAACCAGACAGCAGAACATTTTCTGGTCAGGAGTGAGGACTCAGGGAGGAAACAAGGGCTATTTACAACTATACAGGCAGAGAAACAGAAGAGGCATTACACTGTGAAGAGTAATGAGCATGTCAGAAGTATAAAATCAATCTTAATTCTACAAAGATGTAAGATATAACTAAACTCCCTATTGGGCAGTTACTAAGTTTTTATAGAAACAAAGATTCAGAACAGTAAGGTGTGAATACAGAGAATAATTAATCTTGGTACTTTTAGACATGGGGCTCTCTACTGCCTGGACATCCCACTGTTTTTCATCCTGCTTTAAAAGGAGCACTTACCTGGAATTCATATCGGAGACCTTGCCAACCCTATTCCAAGCTAGGCATTCTGAAGAAAGTTAAAACTGTTTTTCTTGGTAATTCTTCTCTTCATGTATCATCTCCATTGATTGAGCTTTTTGCAAAATGAAACTGGAGAGCCAACAGAGACACAGCAAAATCAAAGGCAGCCAAATTCAAGTCCATGCTCAGGCTGCTTTGGAACTTCAGTGCCAGCAAAGCAATCACAAACTGACCCAAAAATATTCAGCTTGATTCTTCTAATTGCTTTAACTATAAAAATCAATGGTTAGAACTCTGTAGTATAAAGGAAACCTAGTAAGATTGAAATAATGGCTGCAAGTGCAAAATCTTAGGAGTTCAAAGCACAACAAACCAAAACTGGGCATATTTAATACAATTAGTTAATATTACCCCTAGAAGAAACACTGGTTATCTTCTTAAATTTATTTTTCCATGAGATCCAGGCAATGCTGTCAGTATCTTTAGACCATACCTGCATTTTATGATGAATTATGAGCTCTCTTTCTCATTCCTAAACAAAATGTTAGTGTTCCCAGTGGACTCTACATGCACCAAAATGGGATTTAACAATGCTTTTTTCTTTTTTGCTTTCTTAATAAAATATCTTGATTTGCTGTTATAATAGTGTACTTGGAGAACATTCATAGTGCTGATCAATAAACAAACACAGTATTGCATTCTTCATTACAAGAAAGCTTTCTCAACTGATCTTGAGAAAAAAAGCAACTCCTAATAACTTTGTGAGGTTCACAGCAAATGACAGCAGAACACCTTGGGGTGTCCTGTGGCAGGGCCAGGATTTGAATGATCCTGATGGGTTCCTCCCAGCTCAGCAGATTCTGTGATTTCATGGCCAGTACTCATCACGTGGCCACAGTCATATTTAGCACCAGGATAGGGCTCCATGAGTGGCAGCTTTCTCTGGCAGAAAGAGCCAGTCAATATTTACATTCCTCATGAACATATAAAAGAGCATCAGGGTACTTGAGAAATTAGCCCTTGATTGCCACTTGGAAGGCATCATCAGAAAGTCAAATCACTTCAGCACCTCCAACAACAGAACTGCTTTCATTCTTGAGACTGGAGATCTCTCACAGATGTGTCAAGGTCTTTGCCTGGGAACAGGAGATGTCTGAAGGGCATAACGGGTGCCAAAAGAGCCTGATGTGAGGGGCTTGTTATTTAAAATGTGAAAAGATAAAAAAAAGTGTATGGTCAGCTCCTGCTTTCTTTCTTGCTGAAGCAGCAGGCAGAAATCTGATAGTCCTGAGACAGCTACAGGTAATACGGTGGAACTCTTCAGTGCAGGATAGAGAGGGTTCTACTGTGATGTTAAATTGTTGCTGAAGTTGGGGGACACAGATACAGTGGGTTCAACTCATCTCTCAAGTTCCCAAAATGTCACCACACAGAACACAAGCCCTAAATCTTGGCTTAGAAGTTACAAAACATCCAGTGCTTTTCCAAGTGAGATCTCAGCTCCTCTCATTTCCTGCATACAATAGCATTATTCAGTCACTGAAGTTTCCACTTAGCTTGCATTTATGCCAAGTACTTTTAATTGAAAAGGAAAAGGATGTTAAGCTCTCCCATTTCTTTCTTCCTAATTCATAAGGGACACATCAGTGGTTGGTAAAAGTTATAGGTTAAGGGTTGTTCTTCCATTTATTAAGGGACTCACATCCTCCTCCTGCTGCCAGCCAAACAGAGGTTACCTCCATTGCAAGGGTAGGAAAAGTCACCTTGTCACTTGCAAAATACAAAAAGGGCAAATCATTGTAAACTAACTACCAAACAGGCTTCAGGGAAGTCTGGACAGCACCTGAATCTGCAAGGTTTACAAGCCATCTGGGTCACCTTGGCCACCAGAAGTCTCACTGGAGAATGGATACTGAGTATTCACCCAATACACTCACAGAAATCCAGACAGCATCCAGCTCAAAGAACTGATCACAACATGGAGAGCAGCAGCTTTGACTGAAGCAAAATGCTGCATAGCAAGGAGTGAAACAACTGGAAAAACAGATGCTTAATTTCTACTTATTTTTGGCAGCCTTGTTCCTATGATATCTTTTAAATGAGGAAAAAAAGGCTGCTGAATGCTGCTTAGAGTAAGGAATCCATGAACCACAGCCTCATCTACGGACTATCAGGATGGCAGTACAGCCCTACTGAAACTTATTTTCCTTTTGATCAATTAGTGGAAGGGTCTGAAGTAACACTTCCATATGGGTTTTGTTCCTATTATGCAAGATCTGATGAACTACATTGTCTGAAACAAAGGGATTAAATTAATTGAAGTGGTGTTTTGGGCTTGGGAGTGTTTTTAGTGTCTTCACCCCACCTCTTCAGCCTTGGGACAAGAGACTTATTAGCTAATTACCATGCAAATGAACTGAAATGTAAATGAAGTGCTACATTCTAACATAGCTTAATAGTCCCAGGAGCAAGAATTTAGTTAATTTTAATGAACGGTAATTCTATCCAAAAATATAATTTATTAACAAGCACATACAATAATTTGCACCACTAACTTTAAATAAACCATCTAGCAAGCTCACCTTCACACTAAGTGACATTTGGTTAATACAGAGCAAGAAAGCAATGCACATGTGCTTTCCACAGACACAGAATGAACTCAGTTCCAAACCAAGTTCAAATCATAATCCAAAAAAGGGCACATAAAAGCAAAAGCAATGAAGACTTCACATGAACATTGCCGTTTCTTTCCACCAGACCTTTGGTCTCTTACAAAATAGGTCTGTAATACAAAAAAGTAATAAAAACTCTGGATTCAATTTATTCAGCCTCTTCCATCACAAGTCAACTATAACATTTTGCAACAACATGAGCAGTGTTAAGAGGGAGGTAAGAGGCAAAGATAGTTAGATCTTGGAATTACAGAAGAGCAGCTGCACACAGAGCAGCAGCCATGGATTCTGGTGTCATCCCACTTTTTGCAAGAAACACAAAGATGGTAATACACATTCTTCCCTCTCATCAATTAAAACTTGACCCATCCTCCACTGACATCAGGGCAAAAGTTCTGTTATCAGTGGGACTCTGGTGGGGCCACAGTGGCCTTCAAAAGCCAGTTGTCCTCTCTAGTGACAGGTTTGTCACTCTCCAGTCTTCAGCTGGGCTGTGATGTCAGTAGAACCTGACACACTGCTCCCACATGGGTGTCAGAACAGTCCTGTGCTCCCTTCAATGCCAGAAGAAGGGATTCAGCAGAATTCAATCTGCAGGAATTGAAGCCAACTTGGCAATAAACAGCACCGCTCTGCTCAGAGCAACATCTCAACCTCACCACAACCAAGTAAATAGAAGGTTTGTAATGAACCGTGGCGAGAGCCCAGGAGAAGCATCAAAACAGAAAAATACACATTTCTTTATATTAGACCTTGCTTTTTGCACAGGAAAGGGCATTTCTGATCCTCTGAGGGATGATGAGGAAGGTTTCCAAGAACAGTGTTCCGAACGTAACAGTGTCCATGACAAAACCATTCAAAAGGATTTTTAAACAAAGCCAGAGATTCCTCCGTTTCCTTCGTGACAGAACAAAAAGCTACTTCTATATAGGGTTCAAATTTTATTAACATGGTGCCTGTTATCAAAACTTAAACAAAAATTATGCCTGTGATCCCTGATTATAATGGGGGTTAATTTTAGAAAAAGTTTATAGCGGTATCAATTGGTTAAAGATTTATCTCATTCTTCTTCTGCACCTTTATCTTTGTAATGCCTCGAGAAAAAAAACCAAAAAACTTTTCCTGCTCCAACCCTAAGTGAAGAATTAAGATCTACTGTTACAACAAAAAAACTTTTTAAATGGTCATTTTTTTTCAACATCTGGAACCTGATTTTTTTGTAGTACATACAAAACATTACCTCAGTGGGAACTAACCTGACAAAGAGGAAGAAATCAAAAATCACCCAGAAACAAACCAATTAAAGAGAAGCCCAAGCATTGTGGCACCTTGAAAAACCAGTGATGCACAGTTTGATCACAACAAGCTCCCTCTCCCCTCTGCAATTTGCATAGCTGGCTCTCATACTTGCTGGTTATGAAATACTCTTACAGCAGAACAACTTTAGAAAAACTTGGACAAGTGAAAATGGAGTTATTTTTATCTAGAAGAATATCACCCAAAGATACAGATGAATACAAACACTGTTCATATTAAAAAAACCCCAAAACATCAAACATTAATTTAAGCTGCATTCTCAGTCTATATATTGGCTTTCCCATTCTTTGTTTTATAAAAATAGGATATGACATTTCAGCTTCAATTGCATGTTTAAGTCATTTATTTATTGAACATTCCATTCTTGAAATATCATCTATTAAAGTGTTAGTTAAGATTCATCCTGCTTATAGAACAGGCTAAATTTCTTCTGAACTGCACTTGGAGACAATAATAAAGAGACTGATACAGACTCAATAAGAAATAACTAGATTATGGGAAGAAGAAAGAAAATAATAAATAAATAATTATAATAACAAAATCAAGCTTCACTCTTCTTGACTCCTGATGAAACAAATTTTCATGTCTTTTAGGTGATCACAACCAGTTTTAACTCCAAAATAGTGTTTACAGACTGAATTCAGATATAAACGGTGATTTCAAGTCTACAACTTGCTATAAAAAGAGGACAAAAGCTTCCAAGAAAACATCTCCTTCAAAGACAGAGAAAGCCACAGTAAAAATAATACTGAAAATTCTTGATCAGAGTATCATATAAAAATTAATATCTGTAACACTACCATAGCTTTTATCATCTATTTTTTAAAAAAGTGGATTCTGTCCTACACTTGCACATTTCTGATACAGATATAATTGTACATGGGCAATTTACATCTCAGCTCTGAGGTACTGAAGGAAAAGGATAAAGCTGAAGATGGATTTTGCTGCCTCAGCAATGAACCCTGTGGGGTGGCTGAGCCTGCTGGGATTCCAACACAGAAACAAACCTGGGAAATGACACAGACAGAAATCCAAAAGCACCAAGGCTGCTTGGACATGGCTCTTTCCCCTACTGCAAAGCAGATTTAATAAATGGGATTTATTTTAGAAAGTTTCACAATTCTTAAGCAGTAGATGATACTTGCATTCCTGAAGGATTAAATTCTACATTTCTTAATGCTAATTCAACTCTCTAAAACCAACCCCATAAAACCAGGAAAGATTTTTACAAGTAACATGCACAACCTAAAAATTCCATCCTCAAAACTGCCTTTTTGGTACTCTGTTAAGCTCTTAAGATACTCTATTTATTGAAGAGATGCCAGGAAGCCTGCAGAGGGAACAAATGCTTCTTTGGCAACAGGAAAACATTTTAATGCCTCCTGCCTTCAAAGTACGCACACCTCACCACAACATATGCTAATACACTACCAAATAAGTCTCTTTATCTTGCCATTTTTATAACAAACTGTTTCATTCATATCTATTTCAACTTGTAACTACCTACCGCACAGAGCAGCACACTGTGCTAAATCAACAAGTGGTTTATACCACTTAACAATAAACTGTTTCAGTACAAAATCAAAATGTTTTGTCATGTAAGCATTTTGGGCCTTTTTTCCATCCTTTGTTTTTTATTTAAAATGAACAAGATGTAACAAAAAATTATTTCCACAAATAGGATAGTAAGTGGCAATTTACACCAAATTTGCCATTAATGTATGAAAACAAATGTCCCAGCCCTTCTGTGCAGGTATCCATGTATGCAAATATACCTGTGGATGGAGATACACACCTGCTCCTGGATTTCCAGCCTTCTCCAAGGGCACACCGTCCACTGACACACTTGGATAAATCAGCCAAATGCTAAATCTAGAAAAAGATCAAGACCAGCTCTTTGCAGATCTATAGCCTGCAACTGTAAAAATGTAATAAACACAAAGATTTCCTATCATATTACTAGTTGGGTTTTTTCCAAGGGAAATTGATACTTAAAGTTGTCTTCTTCCTGAAGAACTCAATGGAACAAAAGGAGAACTATTTCTAAAAATAAAGCAATGAAAATAAAGAAAACACACCCTCAAACATGCTGGAGCAAGAGCCCTTAGTGTAGGCATCAGTACCAGCCTTCACTGAGACAGGATCTTCAGTCTCCAGACATATCCTAGTTACTCCAATTAAATCACTGTAGTATTTAATGATACTAGGAAGAAAAGATCTGCTTTTAGAACGTGGATTTAAATACCACAGAGAACTGTCAAAGACTTGGTATACAACTGGGATAACTCTGCTGGGGTAAACATTAAGGTGAGAGGGAGAAAATAAGGCTGAATTCTATGGAAAAGTCACTGGGATCCATCAAAGGTTTCTGCAGGCTTATAGCAATACACCTGATTGCAGCTGTAGAGGGGAAAGAGGATAGGGATGAATAAGTGAAAATTTGTTTGCCATAACTGAACTTTTTTTTTTTTTTCTTTTCCTGTTAGAGGAATGCAACTGCCCCAAATGATGCAATGGGTCAACCTGAAATCAGGCACATTCGAAAAATACTGGAAATCCTGAAGTCAGAGCTCATGAATGTGTTTGGTTTGTGTGCTGCCTCAGAGGAGAGAGAGAGAAGTTAATACTTTTAAAAGCTCGGTATTTATACTTCTGAAAAGTTCCTGCAGTTCATCCAGATTTGATAGGGCAGAATTTAAGTGCCTCGGAGTGTTCCTGACTGGGCACTTCTGCTGCTTTGGCACACACACACACGGTATTCCAGTACCAAGGAGACACGGCATTGAATGCAGCTTTACACTGGCAGCACTCCTCAGGAGGTTGAAATGTTTATCAACTCAGTAGGTCAAAAGTCTGCAGACACTGGGTGGAGCAGCAGTATGCCACAAAACTAACAGTTGTCCTCCTAGGAGAGAAAAAAAATAAAAGAAGAAAAGGGGAGGGGGGGAACAGTTGTCAGTAAAGATTAAAGCTCCTGGCTCCATTCCACACAGACAATGTGCTGGTTTGTAAAATACGGGATTAGCCCATCTCCACAGCCCAGAAAAAGCACAGGTTCATTTGCTGTCTCTGAGAGCCTGACACCAAGGCAGGGAAGCACCGCAGGGGTTCTCAAGACCTCCCTGGTTTCTTATGCTCTGGGTTTAGAGCAGCAGTGTGTGGTTTTTCTCTCTGAGCAGGGTGTGGCTGAATGTCACAGCCAGCAGGTTTAGCAGCTGACAGGAAAATAGCTGGTCAGCCTCGGCCTAGCTTGTATGTTTCCTAAATTACTGCTTGTAGGCATGAAATGTCTGAAGACCATGTTCTCCCTGGTTAGCAGAGTGAACAAGCAGATCTTCAGAAAGGATAAGTGACAGGCAGTGCTGTCACACAGCGCGGCAGGGATGGCACTGTGCAAGTGTGATCCCAGCCTCACAGTGACCCTGCTCCTGCCCCAGCCTGGCAGGGACCGAGCTATCTGCCTTAAAAATGTTCAGATCTGTTTTTCACTAACCCAGAAATCACACTTTACCCAGTGCTCATGGCATCTGTGCTTTTTCAGATTCAGAAATCCAGTCCAACACTTAACTCTCCTTCCCTCTAAGAGGATACAGAATGTGATACGGAAATCCAGGCAGGAGTTACTGGCATGGATGTGGCATGTGCTAATCAGTGCTGTTCAAATGCCCAGGATCCCTACCCTGTGTGTTTTCATGGTCACTTTAAGCTCTTTAGAACAGAAACCTCGTCCTTCACATCTTTCTAAACCAGCTATCACACCTCCACAATTCCACATAATCTTACCATGTCAAGTGCACAAGCTATAGAGATAAGGATGACAGGCTGCCCTGTTTAGATCTCATTTTCTGTGGATTTGCATCAAATGTCAGCTACTTAAGACTGGATTCATTAAAGGCATTTTGCAGAACACAGTACATTCTTGTCTAAGGGAAGGAATGATAACTATTTTTGAAACAAGTGAAAACCATACAGAAATAAATATTTTAATTATTACATTTTAAAATGTTAACACAGTGTTCTTCCAAAACAGCACTAAAGTATGTTTTTGTGGAGTCTTACTTTAGTAATTCCTAAAGGTGTCTACTGATAATGTCTATCATCTTGTAACTGTAACTTCCACAATGAGCAACGCTTAGCAATTAATTACAAAGTAGTCCAAACTACTCACATTGTTGAATTATTTAGGATAATAGATGGATTTAGTGACTAGCCAGTAGTTTTCCATCAATTTCTTAGAAAATTATACTGTTGAATGTTTGAAAGAAATTCTTTATAGCATGATTATAACGTCTTATGACTAAGAATATTATGACTGTAATATGGAAGTAAATTATTTCACTCAACATGAAATCCACTGAATTTCGACATATGATTGAAGTGTAACAGAGTGGCAAATTGAAGTGTGCAATCTCTGCAATCAGATTTTTCTAAGAAAGATGGCTTTTCCAAAATAGCATTTATACAGCCCTCTGGCTGCTGCCCAGATTTGGCATACCTAAGTTGTTTCATTCCATAAGGCTGAATTGCTTACAAATCAGATGCTTCTCATGTTACAAACTCACAGCAAACAGGCTGTGATACAACGGTGTAAACCAGGTACCATCAACTTAAATCACCCATTAATCTCCTCTCTTTTATTAAAAATCTTCCTACTGAAAAGCAGTTTCTTGTTTTTATGGAAGATAACTATCAAATCAATGGATTTCAGCAGGCCAGGAACTAAGTGGTGTTCCTGCATTACACAGACACCAACAAGGAATACCAAAAACATTCCTTTTTAGAGCACCTTTCTTTTCTGCCCACCACCTTTAGGTATACCCTTTGTAATTAATGGCTTGACTTGAATTCTCTAACAAGAACCTAACATCACCTTTTCTTGTTTAACTCCAAGTGACTTAGCTTTAAACCTCAATTATTACTTTTCAAACAGCACAAGCTGAAATTTCTCAGATGATACATTTCCATTGCACAAAGTGGAATTATTATTATTATTATTATTATTATGGCTCCTGGAAGGGTACAGTATCCGCTCAGACTAATAAGGATTAGGGAAAGAATCACTGTGAAGCAATCAGGGCTCACCTTAAAGGTATTTTATAGCTTTACCTACATGAAGGCAGCATTCCCTGAACCTTACTCCCATTTTGAGGCCCTTATGACTGTACTGTCCAGTAGGTCAGCAAATCTGTGTGGGCTTGTGTACTGGCAAATCCTGCAGACACTTTCACAACTGCTATAACCATAAAACTGAAGTATTATTAAAAACATGTATTGCTACAAAATGTATGCTCCTATGCAGAATGCTTCCACAACATATCTCAACTTAATTAGCGTGGAAATTAAAACAAGAGTATTTTACTGCAGAACATTTTAATTAAGCTGCAGCTTTAGAGCTTTTTTCCATTTTTGATCCTGAAGCACTTTTCATTTGGTGGTGGCAATCTGAAGTCAGGGTTGAGACCATCATGGCAATTACTGGTGTTAGGTACCACTTCCTTCCCAGGGCACAGAAGTGCCAGGCATGTGCTGCACTACCACAAACAGCTCAATCCCATCCTATCCAAACCCCTTCCTGTCTTACACCAGGCTGAGACAAGCTTATCTGAAGACCCTTTTAACAGTCTAACAGCAGTATTTTGGTTGACTCATGAATAAAATATTTGTCAACTTACACATGCAATCACAGGCCAGGGACTTTGGATATGAAATACTAAGTTTTAAAAAAAAAATTGTTAAGAATATGCTTTGTTCCATAAAGTGTTCTTCTTCCTAAATGAAACCCCAGTGTAATTTCCTGTATAATTACCCTCGATGCAATCCTGCCATTGGAGTTTCCCTCAAGGGAAAGAGCTTTGGGTAGACAATGGTAAACATAGGCTGGCTGCAGCGGTGGCAGTGTCCCAAGGGACAGTGCAGCAATTCCAAGAGGCTTTTGGGTAGTGAGATTGGAGTCAGAAAGTTTAAATCTAGAAAAGAAACAAAAAATATTTATAATAAAACGATTGCATTATAAAGTCAAACACAAGCATGATCCATGAACAATTCAGAAAACAGCTGCCTCACATTCTTAAGGTTTTGTCAAAACAACAATGAGGTAATTCAAATTCCCACAATTACAGTGAGGCACATAGTGCTTTCCATGTCTAAATTCAAGAACTTGAAGTTAAATGGACAAGTTTAGCATCTGTGGGCATAAGTTTAACTGGACTAAAATACCCAGGTGAAAATACTATAGCTTGAGCAAACATCAGAAAGGATTAAAAGATCATGAAGGATTTTTAGACACAGAGATGACCTAGACAGATGTTTAGTAACTAGTAACAATACAACATTATGAAAAGGACATCAGTAGTATTTTAGTAAAATATTTCAGCAACCAATATGTCAGCAGGACAGCTAACCTCACTACAAAGCCCAAACTCCACCATCAGCAAAAAGGGATTTGCAGTATTTGGAATGACTTGAAATTCAATCCAACCCAGCATAATTCTCACAGGTCCAACCAAAGAGACCACTCTAAAAAGATCAATACATTCCTCATCTGTTAAGTGTTCCCCCACAGCCTACAAAATGCCATAATTTTCACCAAAAGGGACTCCAGAGTCATTTCCTGGGAAAGAGCCATCATTTTCCCAGGCCTGGCCCAAGCCACACGGTGCTTTATAAATAAAACCCCACATACTAATCTCCATCTAGAAACTGAGAGACAGCCAAGACAGGTGAGTGAGTTTAGGTGCTGAGTAATCAAGACAAGATGCAGTACCTGATAAATCAGTTTTACGGTATCACACTGGTTTCAGCTTTCAAACACTGCAAGGTTGAAGCCCAGACACAATGTACCACAACAGCCCCAAGGAGGGGACAAACAGGACGCTTGCGTCAGAAAGGAAAGGTCACACTTTGAGGAAAAGTAGTCCAGTCACTCCTGTCACTTCCCCAGCAGCTGCCAAGTATTTAACAGCACTCTTGAAACTGCAAATTTAGGCAGTGACAGATGAAATCTGCTACTTTAATCAGATGTGCCACCTGCTTCCCCAGCACAGCACTATCGTACACCTGTCTGACACAGGCACTGCTCCTGCTCACCGAAACTCAAGTGTTGCAGTGGTAATGGCCACAGTCTTTAATAAGGTCACTCAGAATAGGATATATCTATGGGTGTGTGTATATGGATATATAAACCCATCTTTTTCTGCATCTTGGCTGAAAATAGGTGTAATCCTCACAGCCTTACACAAAACTGTTTGCAAACCAGTCCTTAAACTGACTGCAGTATCACCTTCCCATTCCCAAACCAAACTTCACTGGCATCTTCAGGAACCACATCCACACAGCTGGATTCCAGAAATGACTGTGCAAATCACAAGTGTGTGAGAAAAGACAGATCTCCTTGTACACTTTCCCTGGCAAAGCAGTGAGGATTTACTCCAGTGGCCAAGGCACAAGAGACTCTTTCCATAACCCCTCTAATCTTCCCACTGGAACTCTCCACTCTTCCGCTTTCTCCTCTGACCTTTAAAGCTGAGAATTCCCAAGATAGCATCAACAGTGGGGAGTCACAACACATCCAGATCTGAGAGGATCTGCAGGTTATCATCAGATATTGCTAACTCATGTGATTGCATGATGCAGAACCAGATGAGCCAAGGGCCACTTTAGAGCAGAGAGCCTGAATTGGGGCAGAACTAAAGCAGCTCAGCTGTCACGCTGTGCTGAAATGGCCGAGGGCTGCTCGCGTTTCTTCTGCCTTATGTATAACAAGTCTGCCAGTTTAGGAGTGTGCAGCCTGGCAAGGAGCTGCATTGTTGGCTGATGCATCTGATCTTGCCTCAGGAACTGTATTTCTCATCTCCTACTTCCATTAAAGAGTTTCTCCTGAAAAAAAAAGCATTCTTCTTCATACAGGCTTCAAGTAAGAAACCATTTACAAGCACCACTTGACCTCAGAAATAGTCTTTGGAACTCTGGTTTTTGATATTGGACATTTTTGTTCTAATGCAGCATTTCAAACATAATTTGATTAAATAAATCTTTTAAAATATAAATCCTTGCCCAAGCCTTTGAAGAACTATTAGAAATGTCCCTCTCACTGCCAGAAAATGCTCTCACTTTCTGTAATCTGAAGGAAGCAGAAATTTCGTACCTTTCAAAAACCTGTAGTAGGTGTTATAGAGGGTCCTCATGGCCAGTTCTTGCAAAGGCAGCACATGATCTGTTTCTGTCCCTATAGATTTCACCTCTGCTGGCAGGAACACAGTTAACCGGCCTGATGAAAAAGAGAGCAGTTTCACCTCTGATACTTGAATTGGAGAACCACAACTAGAAGGACACAAGACATTTAGAAAGCGGTTAGAAAAAAAATAATAAAAATAACTTTAAGGGGAAACCCAGATGACCAACCCAAAGTCAATCTGATACTGTTCTCACTTCAGCACCCCTCAAGGATTCCTTGCAGAGAGCAGTGCATGGTGGGGTTGACCTTTAAAGGTCCCTTCCCAAACTATTCTATGATTCTGTATTTCTAGATTCCCACCTTCTGTGATGTGCTAGACATGGGACATTTGGAGGAATTACTCATCAAATAACATAAAGAAACGAGAACACAATCCCAAGGGGGTGAACCAAGTATGCTACGTGCCCATCACTCTTCCCATGTGACAACCTCTTTTAGCCTCTTGTTAGTGAATGCTTTACTGAGGGGAGCAGTTTCCTACCCAACAGCTTGCTTTCTATGTCTTGGATCAAGCAGCTGAAAACAATCATGGATTTCTCAATCATAACACACAAGGCAAACTCCAGCCCCCCAAAAAAGTATTTTAAGTGCCACTGGGTGATTCTGTACTACAACTTTCCCCACAGAGTTCCCTTGGCGGGCACTGGGGTGGGTAGATGAAGGAAAAATAAAAACAACAGCCATGCTGTAGTGGGAAGATATCCTAATAAGTCTGTTAGCCTTGCCCTTCCCAAATCATATATGGAAAGGGAAGGTTATTTGGATCCAAGGAGAGAAACTTAGCTTGTAGTAAAAATAATAACTCTTTATGTGATCCCTGTTGTAAGCGATCATACCAGAGAGACACGCATAGGAAAATTCTACTAAGAGGTTGGGGAAGTCAACAAGGGAATTGGAATTGTTTATGACAACTGAAATTTGAAGCCAAGAGCAACTTGTTAGGGCCAGTCCTAACAAATGGAACAGAAACACAAATTTGTCAGCCTTCCCAGATATTAAACCTAAAACGGAGGTAACTACTCTCAACCTTATCAGATGTGAAAGAAATCTCATAGTACTCCTCTGACAACAAAGAATCTCATCTCTTCTGATTAAAGGAGAAACAGCCCAGAGAAACCAAAAGAGAACAGCATCAAACAGCAAGCAAGTCAATAAGTCTCTTGCTAAATATTTAATACTTTCCCACAACCCATTAGTGAGGCTAAAATATAAGTGGGAATTCAGAGATCCAGTATTCCAACGATCCATTCCCAATGAGTTAGTTATCACAATAAATAAATAAATCCATGATGTTGTATTTTCAAGCTGAATAACCCCTTACCAACCTCACTAAGGAACAAACCCATGAACTCACTACAGCCTCTGCAGTTCAGAGCTGGGACATTTGGTCTACTTTATGTAAAGGGTGAGACTGTTAACGTCACACACAAAATCCATGGACGTTAAAAACTGGAATAGAGGATGGTCTAAACAGCTGGGGGAAAACAGGAGCTGCAGAAGAAGCCTGGTGGATAAATAAGTCAGGGGAAAAAAAAACTGAGACCACCTATTGGCTGCCTTCAACAAGACTGACTGATCCCTAAGTGGGGACTATGAAATCCAATCTGCAAAAAATAAGATCAAAATTTATTTTGAGTGCTGAGATCATCACCTCTCATATAAAAGACTTTTTTCAGTCAGTCTGACTGCAGGATGCCCAGACAGAGATTCAATACTTACACAAGGCAATTTATATTCTATTTTCAGAAATCAAGCTTTATGTCAGTAACAGCAGCTTGTCAGATTTTATTCTCCAGTGGAGGGCCAGACAGAGCACTAAAGCCTGGATCTTCAACTCTTGCCTGACCCATGAAAACCTTAGCCTGGTTACTAATGCTTTCTTGGAAAGAACACAGAAATTCTTCACATGACCATTATTACACAATTTTAAAGTCTCTCAGCACATTATCAAATAAAACCTTTGGTTTCTTAACAATATATATGTGCTCTTCCCATACTGAAATTTTTTCTTAAAAATAATCTGTAATTTTTCAAGATAATTTTACAACAAAGACAAGGTTCTGTTTGGTGTACAAATACAAACATTATTTTTCTTACTAAAATTTCTCTCTTTTTACAATTCATTATTAAGGAAGAAAATCACTTTTCATTCCACAGAGGCATTACAAGAATCAATTTCATTGCAAAACTTGCAATTCCTTTAGTCTGTTCCATACTAGATTTTTAAGACTCAATTTCATAATTCTATACTAGATTTATCATACCAGCAGGTGGTCTCACCAGCACTGTACATGTAAGAACAGCAAAAAGAACTGGTAGGATCTTCACAAAGGTCAGTGCAAAGATAAAATTATTTTAACTGAGTATAAGATGAAAACTTAAAAAAATCCAACAAACCAAGAACAAACAAAAAAAGGACGTTGTTGTATAAAACGACCTGAAATAGGCAGGATCATCTCCTGCATTATCATTACTGGTTTTGGTCACAATCAATACAATTCTGTTAAATTTAAGGTCAATTTAATGTCTGTCTAACAATTTACAATCAGTTCTGAAAGAAAAAAAGCTAGAATTTATCTTTCCTGAAAAACAAAATTAGTAAAAGCTTGCAAGTCACACAGTTCAGCAGAACTGTAATCCAACTGCAAGTATTTAAATATCACCAACCAGCTGACACGGGAATATTAGAAAAACCTTAAAATGCCAAGACTCAGCATCTCCCATACTGCAGCAGAGTGCAGGCTGTAGAGAGGGAATTTATATTTAATGCGAGATCTGCTGAGAGTGAGCATACCAGAAATTTATAATTAGATGGTAATGGGGACAATCCTCTTCTGATCAGTTTTACACCAGTAAGGCTCCATTCATCAGCGGTGCTGATCCTAATTTATGCCAGTGTCAGGGCAGAAAGAATTAAGCCAGTGTCCTACACAGACACTTTTTTTCTTGCATTCTAACCACAAACATGAGACAGCCCAGGATATTTTTAAAATCCACATGTAAAAATAAACCTGTCAATCCATAACTCCTAAAAAAAGTCCCTTTAGTTAGTAGGTACCAAGACCTACAAGAAGCTGATACTGGGATGTAAAATGATCGAAGGAACTGCAAATGACTTTTCAAGATATGACCCACAATTTACACAAATGTGAGCACTTAAAAACAAAGAGGTGCTGCAATATATTAAAAATTATTTTGTTCATTCTTTAGTTCTGGAAACCCTGTGAAGCCTACACTTTTGGCCAACTTTTAAATACAGCTCTAGGCCTTACATTATTATTACAAATTCTTTCAGAGTAGCTTCACTGTTATGCCTTAATACTAAAATAGTCAAAAGTCAGCAATTAACACTGAAGATTTATTACAAAAATAAAACAGAGCTAGGAGCGGCAGTAATCCCCTCCAAGTAACATCAGCTCTGAATCAATCACAGACACACAAAAAATAACTAGTTGTATCACACAGGAGAAGTTTCACAAGGACAGGTACATAAGATATCTGAATTAACTCATACTTACCCACTGCAACCAATGACTTTATTATACAGATAAGATGGGAGGCCTTTCAGGTGAATATTGTTATCCACATAAACATATTGGAGTTCTCGAGAACGACCTAAATCTGGATTTAGAAAACAAGAAAAGTCAAGAGGAGAAAGGATGACATGGTGACAATTATAAGCAATGCAATTCTCTTTAATTATAAATAAGCTAATCAGACTCAATGTAAGCAAACATAAATTAGTACTTCTCAGTTGTAAAATTTCAGCCGATGGTTTTATTATGGATGAGCTGAAAGGCTGTTTAGAAGCAAGCATTTCAAATTACTAAATCAAAACAAAGCCCCCTTTCAGAAGCCCTGAAAATCCCATTATAAATAATTAAATTTTAACATTGACAAACTCTGAAGTCAGTTTGAAGAAGCAAAGGGACAATTGATTTCAAATCCTCAGTGCATACTTCAAGTTCATAAGGTCAAACCTGCTTTCATTAACTGGCCTCGTGTCAGTGAAATCACAGCTTCTCTATCTTTGGGAAAGTGCGCAAGACAGGCACAAGAATGTGCTGTGTCCCCCTCTTTCTCTTCCAAGGGGGGATCCTTGCTGGGATTCATTAGCCTTAACCAAATACAAGTGCAGTCATTCAGCAACGAGTGTGTGTGATGCAGTGAATTACAGAGCCCAGGAAAGCACAAAGCATTAAACTGCAGAATGTTAGACATCAAAAATTGTGGCTGCAATAAATGATCAATACATCTGGAGGTGTTCTGCTTGCATTATTGCTCTTGAAATATTCATGGCTGGTAGTCAAAAGAAGCAAGTACAGCATGATTAAGTAATGCCTTCATGGACTAGAAATCTATTAAGATACCTCTAGATAGAAGCATATCAGTATGGAACTATTTTACTTTGCTTAGAAAATTAAAAGGGAAAATTTAGGTTTCTAGGAAGAATTCTCAGAAATTAGAATTTTGCTTATTAGCAAGGTCTAGTCAGTGGTAAAACTGTCTGCTATTAAATGAAGTGAAAAACATACTAATGAGAGACGTTTCAAAAGACACCAAACTAAACTAAATAGGTCTGAGTTTTGGACTAGCAAGAAAACTGATGTGTAGGATCAGCTGGGCAGCCCAACTCATCTGTCACTCCCGTGCCCTTTGAGACACTAGGGCAGGAAAAGGTTTCTGTGTTTAGTGCAAAGCACAAAGAAGGAGAACAGAGTCTGAAAGCCTCTGCCCAGGATGGGAGAGCTGCGACCCAGACAAACTGCACCATGAAAAACACAATCTGTGTGCCTCCCAACTTGTTAAACTTTCATGAGTACTTTAGAGAGACTAAGATAAACAAGCATTTGTCTGCATCAGCTACAGCAAGACAATACTAATATTGACTAATTCTGACTTCCCATTTTTATCAGTTACCTTAGCTGGCAGAAATATAAGGGTAACTGCAGATATGGGCACAGCTTCTGTCCCCTTTGTAATATTGACCAGATTACAGAATAAAAATTAAAATAATTTCCATGATATTTCTATTCAGAAATTCTACTTGGAATACTGATCTCTTCTCATTCCCTACTACAACAATGAGCAATACAAACCCTTCTTTATTACTGAATAGTTTTATTGTACACGAGAGTTCTAAATACCACCTAGTGCAGATATTTTGAGTGATCCCTCCCCAAACGTGTGTCCATCTTAAAATATACTGAATGTCTTCAGCTGTCACCCACTTGAATGGCAGCTGTGAGCACCAGAAACCTTAAAAGTTTGTGCTGAGGAGTGACACATTATCAAATCTTTGATATAAAGAACTAGTGATGATACCAAGAGAAAATTGAGAGATTCCTTTTCTAAAATAAAAGTGTCAACAGCGAAAAAATTACTTTGGGGTTTTTTTCCCCTTTAACACAGGCCCTTGATTTGCAACAGTCTGTGGAGGTTTCAGGGACCATAATCTGGGCTTTGTTCAAAGCAGAGTCACTGGACATCAAGGGACACAATCAACTATCACATGCTGCTTTGACCCTGTCCCAGAGACATTCCAGCTCACAAAACTATCTGCTGCATCCATCAAGTGTCCTGCCTCAGGATGGGAGCACAAATCCCTCTGCTGACTGATGGGCACTGCTGGAGATGCTGCTGAGCATCACCTCAATGAGATGATTTATTTGTGCTCAGTATCGCAGGGCTGAAAATAGTTTAGTAAAGTTCTGGGATATTTTTAGATGAAACAAAACCCCATTGTTATCCTACAATGAATAAAAATACTGCAACACGGAGGCAATGTAACACCATAAAATATTGTAAGGCTGGTGGGGAATCAGCCAACACAATTTAAAGCAGGTAGCAGGTGGATGGGACATGTAATGTTCAGAGAATGTTCCCTTGTGCTGCTGAAGCCACTTAGACTAAAAAACAGCAGAAAACTATGGGTTGCTGGGGTAGCTTGAATGTGCTACTGTTTAACTTATTAATTTAGAGAATGGCAGAAAATTTTTAAAAGAGGCTCATCTTGCTGGTTTCTACACAGATGTATGCAAATGGGCTGAAAATCAGGCAAGTCAAAAAAAGCCCTAAAGCTGTTCTTTTCATATGCACTGAGAGGGGGGAGTGAGGCTGCATCTCATCTCTTCCCTCTGTCTTTATCTTATGCTATGTTTAGATTCTAAGTTCTGAGTTGACTGCATTTCCTAGGTAATTAAAGCAAATTTTTGGATGTTAGACAAAATATCTCAGTAGGAAAAATTCAATTCCCAAAGCCAAATAGCCTGTAACTATAAGTGTTCCTTTGATAGAGTTTCTTTGCATTAAATAACCAAGCATCTTCTAGACTCCAAAAGATTTTTTCCCTGTTTCAAACATTATCCATAAAGTTTAAATTTAAATAAATCATCACTTTGAAAGGCTCTTTGTATCCCATCCACATTAATTTTTATGTCTTATATCAGCCAACAAATATTGTTAAAAGTTCTCTAAAAACCATGCTTCTGAGGAACTCTGTGCAATAAGGAAGCTGCCCATCTCTGAAAAGGCTAAAGCTACAAAGAAGGTTTTCATGTGGCTTTTGCAAGCACTGTACTGTGTCTAAAACATTTCCACTTTCCTCCTTCCAGCCTCCCAGATCAAAGACCTCTCTCCCAGAAATGACCAAATGCCATGAGTCCTGAACAAACCCCAATTCTATTTTTTTTTCTTTTTCTCCCTCTTTTTTTATTCCTTTTTTTTTTTAACCTCAGGGCCCTGGCATATGCATTCCACATGGCTGAAGATGGAACAAAAGCTCTTGTGTGGCTGCACTGATGCTCTTTTAACCATACTGTGAGGGCAAGGACACAAAAGCAGCATATACTGAGGTAGAATAAGACCTTTGTTTACTGTGCACTGATAATTACTAGACCCATTTTCTAAAGGAAAAGTGCACATAAAGCCTCAAATAAAGTGATATAATACTGAATATTTGCTGTCATAACATCCCCTGTACTGCCAGTACACTTGAGAATTTATGGCCTATTTTAATTATTTTTGTACTTTATTACAAATGAATTTTATTTTTGCAGTGTCATCGGATTCACATTTCTGCTTGCAGTGGAATTTGTTTTCAGGCACTCGAGCATTCACTAATGCTAAAAATTTAATTTTCTGTCAAAAGATAAGTTATGTTGTAAGTAGATTGATATACAATGATCAGCAGATTTCTAAGACCATTTACTAAGGGAGCATGAAGTTACCGTGACAATAATACAACTGCTCAGGATGCAGCTTCCAGTTCAACTTATACATATGATTTTTGGAATTGTTCTTAAAAAATAGTTTATTAGGAAGGCCCAAAGACTGCGAACCACAGTGTCTCATTTCTTTCAGTATAAACTGAAATACTCACAGATGAAAAATTATTTTTATAAAACACTGGCATATCCAAGATTCAGGTGTATTCTGCAGAACAGATTACTAATTCACTATTGTTTACCCATCTGCTTGCTTATGGACCAGTTCTGAAAGTCAGGGAGTTGGATCAGGTACTTTTACTGTATTTTAAAACTGATTAACAGTGTTACACTGTCTTTCCTGCAAACTTAAAAGAATGTACAGAGCAAAGAACCTCCTGATCCCTGTCCAGCAAGGCTGTGCTGCTGCTGGAATAAACATTGCACCCATCAATCCAGCAACAGGAAAATCAGATTTCCACTACGCTTAATGAGAGGCTCTGCTGACAGCTAAAAGGGACAAACTTGGACAAGGCAGAATGGATTCCTGGTTGACACAGTAGATGTCACCCAACATGTGAAATAAATGAAGTAAAAAAGGCTTTAAAAGCATTAAGCAATTTGTTTCAAATTTATTTATTTTAACACGGACACATCTAATAAAAAAAAAGAAAAAACCTCAACCATTCTGTCAGGAGATGAATAAATTCTCTGCTTTTCAACACAGCTCCCTAACTGCAAAAAATTGTTTTGACAATATTTGCTTGACTATCACTTGAAAATACTTCTGCAATATTTTTCACCATTATTTAGCATCCTTACTCAGTCATTAACTGGAAAAGTGAAGTTGGATGTAAGAATACACACAAAAGCCCCACCAGCCAACATGTGCAGCAAGCAGAAATAATGCTACAATTATGCCTTAACTTCAGCAATACTCCAAGAAAAATATTTTCCCAAGCAACAGAAGATAGATTTAATCTTTTTGCTTTTCAATGCACACTCTCTTCTACTTTATTTCATCACATCTTGACCACTCTGAAGCCTTCTGATTCTTCAGAGGAAGGATTAAACATTTACATTTATACTGTGCTGCTTTTCCTCTGAACTCTAGGATTTATGATTCAGTTTCATATCCACAGATAGCAAATTATCTCCAAATGTTCACCAGTGAGTCACTATTAAGAACTACTGAACAAGGTCAATTGACAGTCTTTGATGTTTCCCGTTATTTTAAAAGTTCCTTTTGAATGTTTTGAATTTGAGTCTAAAAATAAAGAAAAAAGAAGGTGTGTCATTATATTAGAGATTTATTTCCTCCTTTTGAACTTAAAACACTTTAGTGGATCTATGGCTCATCCAGGTCATGGCTTGCTCACAGATAAGCTACTAGTGCAAAAAGTAGCAAAAACTTTTATCCTTTAAAATTTCACATCTCATCTTACTGAATTTTTGCAAAATTAAAATTGTTTAACTTCCTCTCTCATGGGAGTTAAAAATATTTGCCAAAATAAGGGAAAGCAATTTGCTTGTTTTAGTACTGTGGAATGTGGATGATGCATCCTGGAACTCCTTTTCTCATTTATATAATGACATATGCTGGGACTGAACTGCAACACTTTGTCTGGAGACATTATTTGCACTTACTTTCCAGTAATATAAACTAAGGTGATAAAAAATTCAGAAAGAACTCTAAGTTCTTTAAAAACTGAACTGCTAGCACTGAAAAGATTAAGTTAAACCCATACAATGTAATTAATTTAGAAATTATGATCTCATTTTTAGCCATCTCCATTTCCAGCTTCTTTCCAATGTGATTATCATAACTTAATCTGCACCTAATTAACACCAAACTCTGTATTCTAGAAAAACTATTAATGGTTATTCAGATGGCA
This sequence comes from Cyanistes caeruleus, assembly GCF_971803275.1. Lineage (NCBI taxonomy): Eukaryota > Metazoa > Chordata > Aves > Passeriformes > Paridae > Cyanistes > Cyanistes caeruleus. The sequence continues at coordinate 3,532,540 of NC_141713.1, forward strand.
GGGCAGCTCTGCATATGTGTCTGTATCTCAGCTGAGATTACCCCGTGGCAGGGCTGAAAAGTGACAAGTTCAGAGAAGAGGATTTGCTTTTCCCGAAGGGAACACACAGTGATTGCCCCCAACAAACCCCCACACACTCACTGCACCTCCTACTCCTGACCTGCTTCCACTCTTCTAAACTTTCAAAAGGTTGAGCAAAAGGCACATCAATTCCTCCCTGGGCTACTACTGTGGAAATTTTGATGGATGCCTGTACATAGCACAGACTAAACTTTGCAGTGGATTATGTGGTACTGACACTCCTAATGCTGAAAAGTAATTTATATGGAGTTACTGGGACTCCACAACAAGTTTTAAACCCTAGTTGAAGAATCTTAGTTAAATCATCAGATCCAGCAAACAGAAACAGATCATTACCCAAAGTGGTGGAACTCAGATTACAGAGTACTATATTTAAGCACATCATTTAACTTTTTCCCCTCGGTTAGCTAAAAATAAAGCAAATTTGATAGCTGCCTTATTGCCTTAAAAAAACCCATGAAACCTTAACCTGCATTTTTTTTTTTATTAACATATTTTCCAACAATATGATCCCTGTGACAGCTCCATAAACAGAGTCTGTGGGGACCACCAAAGAAACTCACTTGTTGCTTTGTTTTTAACTTCTGGGGGCAGGCAGTTTGTTTTGCTGTGTCTGACCCCCCCCCAGGCGGGGACTCACCGAGGGGCAGGAATGCCAGGCGGTTGCCAGCCATGGAGAGCTCGTTGAGGCTGGGCAGCTGGCACAGGTGGCGGGGCACAGACCACAGGTGGTTCCTGTCTGCAGTCAGGTACTGCAGCGAAAGGCACATGTGCAGCCTCTCGGGTAACGTCATCAGGCGGTTCGTGGAGATGTCCAGAGTCCGCAGCTCCCGCAGGTCTCCAACCTCTGCACAACAGGCAAGGAGAGTTATAACTACATGCACAAAAACCATCACAAAAAAACCCCTCACATAAATTAAAATCAAAGTTCATCAGTGGTGCTGCTTTTCTGCAAGACACTGTTCTGTCAGTCCATGCTGAGAACTGATAATCATCCTCCTGTATCAGAAAGATTTGGAATATGGAGGTGATGGAGATTATCAGTACCAGTTAGGAACCTTTATCAGTATGTTCAAGTATGAGATCTTTCATAGAGCATTCCTGAATTGTGACAATTACTACTGTCAGAATATCAAGCATTTACCTAGTCACAAGTCAGAATGAGGAGAAAAAAAAAACAAAAACCCAAACCAAAATGCAAACAAAAACACATTACAAAGCTTGCTGATATTGAGGGTGTTTTGTACAACCCCAAACGCAGGAAAATTCAAATGATTTTTTTTTTTTTTTTTAAATATTGAGGATGGAGTGAGTGATTACTTAAGATTCTCTTGCAACAAGAGTTACAAACACATGCATAGCACTTCTTGCTTGACAGTCTTTCACCCAGCATGCTTGGGAAAAAGAGCTCTGTCTTCATGATACAGTTCAGAAGGGCTAGTTTAAATTAGAAATTAAATTTCTTAATAAATTGTAAGTGATATTGTTATATTCCAGAAAGATATTTCACTAAGTTCTAATCTACAGTAGCAATAGTTACAGTATCTACAAGTTTGGTTTTTTTTTTATTCCAAGAATTTAAAAGTAGATTTTGTGTTTCAAATAGTATTGTATAATTTTTAAGGTCGGTAACAAATGAAATTCTTGGAAGTGTGTAAGACATGATCACATAAGCAGCCTCACTTGTGCAACAGTTTTTCCTTGTGTCTGGCCTGTGAAAGAGGATGCAGGACTGACTGACAAGTACATTCAAAACATGTTAAGCAGCTCTGCAGGTTTATTTAGTTTACTCTTTTACAGTTGTTCTAAAAACTGGATAATTCTATATATTATTTCCCTCAAACAGGAGGAAACTATAACATTTCCCCCAAACACAGGGAACAGTTTTGCTTTGTTTTTAAATACTTCACAGCAATGGAACCAACCCATGAAGTGCTTGGTGCCCCTAAAACTTGCTGCAGTTCTCAGCATCTTGCACACCCAAATGTACTTTGCTCTCAGCTGAATGAAACCAGCTCTTACATCTGAGAGCTGCTAAAACAAGATTCACTAGAATTTTCTACACTGAAAACACCAGACAATCTACACAATCCACAATCTGTACAATTTACAGCTCTATCACCCAGATTTTTTACAGAGATATAAATAGGGTAACACTGTTTAAGTTAAAGTTAAACAGAACCTGTTGTGGCCTTAAGCTCTCTGCACCAGGAACTAGAAAATTCACTGTTCCCCGAGCTCTGAGGTTGCACCTTGCATACTACACACAAAGAAGGAAACAAAACACTGGGTTAACCCAAGCTGTCTTCTACACAATGGGAAAAAAGTTCACCTTTGGAGAAACTGCTGTAAATGTTACTTTCAAGACTGGAAACATGAAAAGCAAAGAAAGGGAAGTTGTAATTCAGTATTAGAGATTTTCACACAAGTAATCATTAAACAAAATGCATGTGCACATTTAGAGGGAGTTTCTGCCCACTGCAAACAATCCCAGCATCAACTACAATAAAGACTCAACAACATCCTTTATGCATCCTTTTAGAAATATTACTGACAGAAGCAGCTGCTATACACAGATGATCACATTCTTCAAACCTCTTAGCTTTGATGTCAACAGGATTAAGCTTTACTTGAAAAGGGTTTTTTTTGTTACAGGATTGAAAATAAATGACAAAAGCAAAATAATCACTACCAAATAGCACAAGACTACTGTGCAAAAAGAACTGCAGCAGATCTCATTTCGAAAGAGTTTTATATTCATCACAAAGCCATATGCTTGAAAACAGTGACAGGAAAAGAGCCACCTACATTCAGCCAAACCACTGACCACATGCAGTCAATAATAGGCCCAGCTATTTTCATGCACTAACCTTTTTCTCTGCCACTAAAAACAGTTCTCTAGTTCAGTTTAGGTCCAAAATCCCATAAATGTTACGGTTGGCAAAGCTGGCAGAGTTTCAAAGGCATTGCTAGAATGATATGTTTCAAATCTAAGAGGAAATAAAAGTATTCTCACTTTATCCTTCATCCAAAAAACACATACCCAAAACTTCATCCTCTCTACCTTAATCTCCCAATGCATACCAGATGTAAACATCCACTTTCAACATCTAGTGCCACATGTTGCACAAACACCCACCGACCCACAATGAAGTTTAAGACTAAGCCAAACAACAAAGTGCCATCATAGTAAGGATATAACCTTTATATAAAAGCTCTAATCCCCAGACTCCCCACCATAGGGCTCAAAGCTCAGTTTGAAGAACATGCTCAGACACTTACTAATGACACTAAATTGGTTTTCATCTCATTAAAGCAAAGGGAAACAATTAAGAGGAATAACACAAATATAAACAGTCCATTAATAAGTTTTTCAAGCTTTTAGTTACTAAATACTATTATTCTTGCTTTTAAAGTCTTGCAGTAGAAGTACTGCAGGAAGCCTTGTCTAACAAACACAGTGAAAGACTTGCAAATCTGTCTCTTGCTGTCAGCTAATCAAGCACTAGGATGTGCCAGAGGTGAACTTTGGAAATTTACAGCAGATCCAGAAAAGGACTATTCCCAAACAAAAAGAGCTGACTGTGGGACTTCCAGAGATTCCCCCAGCACCCCCAAGGGTAATAAAGAGACAAGCATTATACACCACCATTAGACCACATTGAGGAGTTCCAATTACATTTAAATGAAATTCATAAAAGTCTAATTTAAAATTTATATTAGCTCTAGGACTAACACTATCAAAATCAACGCAGCAGAGCACTGAGCCCCATTCTGATATCAGAAGCCAGAAAAAACTCAAACTCCTCAGTAGCTCTGCTACCCCCCAGCACAGGAGGACACAGATTTGTGGAGACAGAGAGAGCCCAAACGTGACATTGCCGTGCTGGTCGTGGACTCGGGCGTTTCATGCGTGTCCATCTGCGGGGATTGCTGCCGGCACACGGAGCTGGGCAATCCCATCTGCTCCCAATGTGCTCGCAGTACGCACGAGGGGCTGACAGACTGGGAATCCAACACTCCCTGACCCCACGGAAATTCAGCGCAGGCTCCGCATCCAGCGCCCTCCTCCAGCCTCTGCGGGGCCGTGCAGTGCCACAGATCCACACAGACCCACACAGGCTGTGTTCCAAAGCTGCCAGCCTTGGGGAATTAATTTTATCCTTTTCTCCCCTGATCACATGCAGATTCAGAAGGGATCACTCAGCTCCAAAAGGCAGCCTTTGCATCTGTTGTAAGAACTCTCCCAACTAGTTGGAGAAATGGAAAAGTGAACTGTCTTCTTGTGTGTTGGAGTTTTCAACAAAAAGGTGCCAATAGATCTGTCCCACAACACAATGAAAAAAGAAACATTAACATGACTTTAATATTTTTCTTAAAATAAGTGAAACCTGGAAAGGATTTCAGGGAATGTACAAAATTATTTACCTTATAACAAAATGGGTGTTTGTATCAACATAATGCTACATCAAGAAAAAAAAAATCTAATTCTGATTCAGATGGTTTAAATGCCAGTTTTTAAAATTAATTCCCCAAGTGAAGGAAACAAAAAAAACCCATCTGGAAATAAGCAGCCTATACAACACAGAATAATTGCCAAAGGCAATTCAAACTTCCTTAATCTTTCTGGGGGTACAGGCCTCACCAGCTGCATGACCCAAAAATAACCAACAGTTTTTCTTAACGTTTCAAGAGTAATCCCACCTTTCCCTGACGGGCAATAAACCAAAATTTCATCCAAAGATAAATGAAACACATACACAGTTGGATTTGAGTGCATGGGAGGGAAGGGTTTACTTTAAATCTGAGTCCTTACATCCCAGTAAAGTTAAGGACAGGAAAGGGCTACAGACCTACCTGCATGAGAATGCACCTCAAAGCAGGATATTAAGGGAAAGTAGAGAACCTACAAGGAATGGAAAAAGGGACTGATCAGCAAAGAGAGCTGGCACTTAGAGGTCAGGCTGCAGAGGTTAAATGCAAACTGCCAGGAGGCCAGGAAAATGAGAACGCATAGACAAACAAATGGTTTCTCAACAAGAAATTAAGAGCAAGAAATGAAGAACTGACATCAACAAGGAGTAGAAATTAGGAGGACAAACCAAATATTAAATTAGCTTTTTGCATCATTTTTTCCTGTAAGAATAATGCTGTGTATGAGGACAGAGACAGAATACCTCATGGGAACAAGGACAAAGCACTGCAAATTACCACATCCATTACTAAATGAAATGAGGCTGCTTAAAAAAATTTCCATCCCAGAATACCGAAAAAAAAAAAAAAAAAAAAAAAAAAAGGGTTATATATCAAAATTGCAGATTCAGGCACGAGGATTCTCAATGAATAGGACATTTTCTGGGATAGCAGCCTAGGGTTGGAGAAGAAATGTAAAACCTGTGTTCAAAAAAGCCCTGTTAATGTGAGCTCAGTGCTCCTCAGCATCTCATAACACCTGTTCTAAGGGGAAAGAGCACCCAAGAGTAACCAGTGACTGGAACATAAATAGAAAGCAGAATGGAAATGCAGCCCAGATCCTCTCAAATGTAAATCATGTCATACTGGTTTATCTTTCTTTGATGAAATGTCTTGGTTAATGATAACACCTGAGGATCACACCTCACAGCAAATTACTGGGATGGAGAAAATATTACTAGCGGTGGTGTTCCTCAAGGGTCTACTTTGTTTAGACTTCCCATTTTGCACCTGGGTAAAAAATAATACTGGGTTTTGGGTTGCTGTCAACCCAAGTATTTAAAGTAGTAGTAATGTGGTAGAAAACCAAATTGTCATACCAGAGGAAAAGCAAGAACTTCTAGACTTAAGGGATAGAAATGGAAAGAAAAAGAACAGAAAATCATAATAGAAAAGAACCAAAAATCATGCTAAGAAGGTGCTGCTAGTCAGGGCTCTGATTGAAACAGTGAAGGAGGAGGGGGACTGGGCTATACTTGTTCCCTCCCAAAGGGCAACAGGGCAATTTCTATGTACAGCCAGCATTTTCTTAGAAGGGAAGTTTGTTAATATTCCTTTGTATTGTAGGCAGTAATGCTGGTCTTGCTATTATCATACAATCCTTTAACACTCTGTCACCCAAGAGCTCTAACAGGAGGTGATGGATCCTCTTTGTTCCAAGGTTTCAGCTCAGGACTAACAAATTCCTGCTGTTTCCCATGGAGTGGTGTTTTCCAGCCTCTGGTACCAGAGGGACAATGTCTTATGAACAGCTACAAAACTGAGCCCTGTGAGTCTTGCTGTGATTGTGAGCTCCCAGAGCCCAGGAATGTAAGCTCAGCCTTCCCTCCCTATCCAAGGCTCTAAAATGAATGGTGGTTCCTCCAGAAAAGGAACAAAAGGTGCTGAGAGGGGCTACCCTACTTCACCCTTGAAATAAAGTTTTTATCAACTTCTATGGACCTAAGCATAAGATGCATTTCCTTATTAGACTTGTAAAACCAGGCATCAGTGAGGAAAAGCGTTTGACATCTTCCACACATAACAGAACTTACTACCTGTCCCACTAGAAAAAAAAGTCTATACATGCCATAAATTTAAGTGGATACTATTACCAATTGAAAACAGACAGGAAGTATGGGTTTAAATTGCCGAGAGCTTGATGGAGAAGATCTCCTTTAGATCTGCTCTGGAATGTCTCAGGAGGACTTAAATAGACTTTAAGATGGTTAAAACAAATTAAATAGCCTATCGTATATTACATTTCATTTACTGTCCTACCATGCAGCTCACACTTCATAGCCTATAAAAATTAAATTTTGTAGCACAAATTGACACTTAAGGTAGACCTGTGCCATCTTCAAACAAGGAAGTTTAATGATAACTGAAATAGATTTAAAGACAATGAAAGGGACAGGCAAATTGAATCCCATTTACATTTTGACACAGCTGCACGCAGCTCTTTTTCTGTATTGGCGGTGAGAGAGCTTGGAAAGTGTTCTGTTTCTCAAGTCTAATAGACCTGAAGATGATTTTCCTTATATTCTTCCCATATATTTGGAAATAGATGGGAAACATTTGTTTAGTTTTTTACAGGGAGGGGAAAAAAAGAGGTACTTGAAGAGATCTTGTGATATTACAGCAACTGTTTTATGAATAACTCCCTTTTAAATAAGGTGCTGAATGAATTCAAACCCACAAGAATCCTATGGAAGAAGAAAGCCTCTATCACAGCTGATCAAACTTCAGTCTATTAATTTCAAAGCAATACTTATGGCTTCATTTCACACAAATATCCTGGCTGCACAGGACAGGGGAAAGGATTTTTCTGGGGCATAATAGTCCTTGTGAATCAACACAGTCATGTAACACCCCTCAAAGCTGTTCCCAATTCTTGGTTTCACCTACTTCAGCCATAAACTACATTGACTCTTCTCCAAGACACTTAAGAAGTAGACAAAGCCCAAAACCAAGTGAAAAATACATACTTCTACTGAACATACCAAAATAGAATCTCTTTTGCCTCAACCTTGCTAAATGTCACATGCAAACTTAGTACCAATCCTCGTTTATTTTGTGCCATCATTCACAAGCAAAGGTGAGAAAAGTGGCTCCATAAAGTCCAACCTTGCTAAACAGTAATTTTAGGTCAGTTAAAAATGGCTGAAAATAGACATCAGGTATGAGGGTCTCATTAAGTCAAATTCTTCTAAAGGTCAATGGTTCCCCATCTTATAACCACAATTAAACTTCAGTTAACACAACTGGCAGCTGTCTGAATGCCATGGGCCCAGCACTCCGTGCTTCCCTCAGCACACACACAGAGCACATATCCACAGTGGTTATTAGTCTGTATTTCCTCTCAGTGCAGGTCTGGAATTACATTTCTGTCCACAATTTGATGGTTTCAATGAGAACAGTTAGAATAAACCAGATGATAAAAATACCAGAAATTATCATACACGAGAAAAGTGGAAAAGGTGGGAGGAAGGGCAAGAGGAACAGAGAGAGGAAAAAATTGTTTATGCACAAAGGTAACTCAAGGCCATGAAATGATCAGGTTTGCTGTTTTCTTGGTTTGGGGTTTTTTGTTTGTTTGGTTGGTTTGTTTTTTCAGAAGACAACCTACCCTTTCATTTTGCTCTAGTGTGCTCTGCCTATTTCACTGCCCCACAGCAAGGTACTGTTGCTACACAAACAAGTTAGAGATGTGAAATTAATGTATTATTATTATTCTATGGTTTTATTAAATGATATCTCAAATTTTGAATACAACAGCCAAAATTAAGTACAAAGAGTCAGAATGGTATCAAATATATTGCATGAAAAATTCTGCTAACACTCTACAAAAAAAGCCTCTTACTTAAAGAGGTTTTTTTGCTGTTGTCTTTCCATTGAGAAGCAGCTGTTTTCCTTTTCCTGGGTGGTATGAACATAAACAAAAGTGACATGAATAAAGCATGAGACCTGTTATATTTCTCTTGTTTTGTTTATGTCTGACTATCTTTACTGCTGCACATTGTCCACCATTCACTGTGCACTAATATCAATACATGGAAGGGGGGGGGGGGGGGCGGGGAAGAAAGCCTTCCAGAAAAACTTTGTGCATAAAATACAGAGCTGATGATTTAAACTCACAGTGCCAGACAGCTGAAAATGGCTCCTTAAATACAACAAACCAGTACTGAAACCAAGGCAAACAAAAGGAGCATCCTAAAGAGAGATTAAGGACAGCTCAGGAAGCCACAGAGACAGGGCTAGTCCTGGCTGTAAATTCTAGGACAGCTTTTTCCTTTCTTCTTCCAAAGAACAACCAGAGATCAGCACAACAGAGAGGTCTCTCTGACAAACACAGATGAGTGGCTTCTAACCCATTACAGCACTGGTGTCTAAATAATCCACACAAAGACCAATCTGTTGTGACTGTTGCTATCAACTGTTTCCAACCAACTCACAACAGACATATCTTTCTTCTTCTTGAGGTTAGTTAGGGGCTTTTTTTCTTCCTCTCCACTAAATACATAACAAAAGCAATAGGTCCAGGTTCAATTTTCATCTTTCAGTGGAAATTACTGTTGTAAAACAGCAAGTTATAGCTCACTCATTGTACTACTGGAAGACACCACACAACACCCTTCCGTGAGGGTCAAATTTGGCCTTCATAACAAAAATATGCAGCTACAAATTTGTGTGCGATAAGGAGAAGAATCAAAGCGAGATCTTCAGCTTGGAGCCACATTTACAGCAGTGGAGTCACCATTATTTGTTTTTTAAATGAATGCTACTGGATGGGACTCACTTAATTCAAGTCCTACAAAAATAAGAGTTCTCCCAGGCCACTGGCAGTTACTACAAATTGCAACAGTAATTACTGGGGAGGGACTGGCTAAACCTTGCAGGAAATATTCCCACTATAATAGATGAAAACTATAGATCCAGATGTCCTTTTCTAGCAGCAGCACCAGGAGATTCTCTTGCTCCTCCTCATTGTCCCAGCTGTCTCTGCTGAACTCGGCCTGGAGAATTCACCAGCAGAGAAGGGGAGGCAGGAACTGCTACAGTGACATGGTTACTACTTGAAAAATGGTATGGACCAACTACTAACAGTTTTAAACTAAGATTATCAGTAAAGAAAGAAGACATTTGACTTCAAGCAACACTAGCATTGTCCCGATTTCATAAATGCTGAGAGCAACTGCAAGCCTTGTCTTAATCAATGATAGTTTCTGCTGTTTAGTGTTTCAAATCAGCACAAAGTAGACAAGGCTTGGTAATTATACTCCAAACCCCCCACTCAAGTAGTTCTGAATTGCATTGCTTTACCTACACAAGTAAATAGTCTTAGTTCATAAAGATCTTAAATGTTAAATAATGACCAACTAGAGTACACTTGCACTTGCTTGGCATCAAAGCCTTCCATCTAGAATGGCATTTTAATGCAGATTTGGACAATACTAAGGAAAACAGATCTTTATTTTAAATACCCCAACAATAACATTAAGTTAACCGAAATACAGGTATCAAACTCTGTGTGTGATATGAACCATGGGAAGGTTAATCTCACAAGCTACCTCGAGTTCTACACATTCTCTTTACAGGCTTTTTCCATTTAGATTTAGTGTCAGTAAATGATGCATTCTATTTTGCCTCAATTCATTTAATAGAGCAGCTGAGTAAAAACAAAGATGTCAATAACATGGAATACTTTAACTCTCTCACAGTGGTATGCAGAAAACTGAATTATACTTGGTCAATAAGGTCAGCATGGAAATTGATACATTATAAAATTCTTTTATTGCACAGCATTAACAGTTGTGTTTATTCCCTTTCAAAGACTGAATGACTTTGTTCTCCAAGCTTCCCTGAGCACTCTATCCTAGTAAATTGCATTTGCTTAATGCACAAGTAAAATCAACTACCTGTTAATACTGCTAATCACTGTACAGACGTTAGGGAGAGCTTAGGGGAAAGAAAGGAAAAAAACCACAAGGGAACCCAAGAGACAAAAGTACATTCATAGATAACTTTATTTATAAAGACTTTAGAATTTAAGTTTAAGTAAGTTAAAAGTTAACACCCAGCCCTAGAAACTATAAAAAAATAACCTTCAAGAACTATTTTTTTTTCCTGTCACAAATGTTAATTTAGTGCAACCAAAATAAAAAAAATCTCACAAATTGCAAATTAATAAGAGGTTTAGTAAGAGGTATTACATGAAAAATTACTAGCATATTAGTTGATTCAGAATTAGCAGATAAATTTACTTTAAAACAATGTCAGTAAAGGTAGCAGTCATGGACATAATCCCCCTGAAAAGCTGATTTTGCTTGTACAGATTACTTGAACTTGTCTTAGGACCCTCCCAAAACAAGTCACTGCAGCAAAAAGAAATTAGAGCTCCTTGTCAGTCCAGCACACTGAAATCACTAAGGCCTTTCTGAGGTAAAGCTGGAAACTGCAAAGCCATTACCACCATTTCTTTTTTCACACATTTACAAACTGATGAAAAATTTCAGAGAAGAAACACCAGCAGTTTAGTATCCGTTCAAAGCTGAGGTTCTCTGAAGGCCTGACTAAACACCACTAAACAGATTGTTGACATTAAAGAAGTTCTCGTACTACAAAAAGCCCAACACCATCTGTATTGGAAACATCTTTCTCAAAATACATTTCCACCTCTGAGGTTTGGTCTCAGTCTTATCAATACACATCTGTCTTCACCCGTGTGAACAGCTATTGGCAAACGTTTACGAGAGACGCCCTTAAAACTCCCCTGAAGTTCAGTTTTACTTTTGGGTAACAGCTCTAACCCAAAGACTTTTACAAGTATTTTAAAGAGCATCTGTTTTGAAGTTGCAGAAGTGAGATGTTCATATATCTCACATGTGTTTGAGCCAGGCAATCAGTAAAGGCTTATCTTTACAATCAGATCATCAGCAGAAGAATTCACTGATGACAGATGAGTTACAAACCAACTTTTTGGAAGCAGGTCCGGGATTACGCACTATACGATTACTTGAGTTGAGGTTCATTTCTCAGAGCATGTCCTCAGTAACAAGTGGTTTCTGTAAGAGCAGTCAAAGGGAAAACACTAGGAGTCCCATCCTGCTCCTCTCCCGATGGAGACAGGCTGACACACGCATTGTGCAATGAGGAGAACCCGCCGGGGGTGCTGCACAGAACCTGACTGCTGCCAGCCCTAACATGGAAAAAACCTGGTATCAAATTCCAAAGAGGCTTTGCTGTGCTCTCAGTAGAGGGTTCAGCATGTTGAGGGAAGAAGTTTCAAAAGGAATGACACCTTAAAAAAAAGTTACAGTAACTTACATGAATTTTCTTTTGATGAAGATTTTTTTCTTATGTAAGAATAAAGGTAAAAGATCCTAAAGATTCCTTTTTTGGTTAGGTAGGGCTTTTTCTAAAGCACAAAAGCAAACTAACCCCCCCGACAATACCTTAATACATTTTATCATAATAAGCACAACAGTGATTACATGAATTTTCACCAGTCCTGATGACAGTTGCACAGCAAAGCAGCCAGACAAGCAATGAGCCATCACTTTCTCATTTACCAAGATTATCAGAGATGCCACCAAGAATTTTGGGGGTGGAGGGGAATTTGCCAGAGCTATGAACAGAGTAATGATCTATTAAGCTTTAGAGCCCACTCTGATAACCCATAAAATTAAAACAACTAGAAATGTTAGGTTTTATAGTCTTTATGGATTTCTAGATGCATTTATGTAACTAACACCTTCAAACTCCAAGCAAGAACACACAGAATTACATCCCTGAAAAAGGAAATTCCTAGTAGTCCGTTTTCCCACATTTTAGATTCAACTCCACAGGAGTAAGATTGACCAAAAGCAACCAAAGACCCTCTACTTCTTCCTCTCATCTGCTCTGCAGACAATAAACTCACATGAAACAAACACCACAGATGGAATAATGACTGAACTCAAACACAACTGTAGTCACTTCCAGACTGATTTTTTTCTGCTGTATATAACTGTGTCACAATGAGTCCTCCCCATAAATTTCAAACCCAAGTTTTCAAACAATCAAAATGTAAAAAACAAATAATTCTGTTTGACCTTCATTATTTAGGTCTGTGTGCCAGGTCTAATTAGTTCTCATGAGCACATTCCACTTTTTAAAAACAGACTGTAGAAATACATTTTTCAAACTAAAAGGAACACAACACATTGTTTTGATGCTACAGCCTGAAGCCCTTTATCTGAGTTTTATCAAAGTATATTCTATCACTGATCAAAGCAGCAATGACAACTTAGTTTTCTCCAAAGTTATATATTGCAGTATAAACTTCCCACTTTTGTCTCGTGGCCCCTGGCTCAGCATGACATTGGGGGGACATTCAAAGGTCAGGAGACTTTCTTTCCAAAGCCATCAGTTCCTAAATGGCAGCTCTATCCATAGCAGAAGTGGAGAGGAGAGGAATTCCATCAAGGCTCTGTTCCCATGTACCCTTAAAACTTCAGGTTGTCATTTCTTCTGTCAGGTGTTTGAATGACAACTTGGTATATTACTGTATCAACTATCTGTCTGTCTAGCAGTATTTCCACATCACCCTATTACTCATTTTATTGTCATCTCAAGACTGTTTCTCACTCTAGTATTAAAATCAATATTTAATCTTAAATTTCTTTCAACTTATTGCTTTGCATATACCATGTAACTAGCTTTTAAAAGCAAAGTCTGGAAGTTACTTGGACATGCAAGTCTTTCCCTTTTAAAAAAAACAACTGTATTTTAACAATTCACTGAGAAATCTCAAATTGAGTTTACTAGAAAAATGTTATGCAATTTTATGTTTAATGAACTGTGTTGAAATGAGTTGTGCTTAAGACTTCTTATTTAATAAAAAGGCATAAGAACATGCAACATAACTACCACATTTCTACAGTCATATTAAGACCTCCAACATCTTCACAGAGTTTTGAGCTTCAGATGAATGGTTGTCAGGATTACTTAAAGCACTCTCAACATCTTCAAAATTCCTGTCTACCCCCACAAACAAGTGGAAAACCCCTGGAGAAATGAGGCTTATAGTCACTTGAGAAATCAAGGACTGCCGAGTAGAAGAACAAGCCAGGATTTGAGAGGCAGCACCAAATCTCTGAACAATAGAGAATCCAGTTAAATCTGCTCCCATCCTCTCAGGAATGCAAGAATCATCCAAGTACCCCCATTAGAAGCAGCTCCAAGCCCTTTATCTCCTATCTGAGAGCCCTCGAGGGGAACAGCTATGGGGAAAGCCCATGGCCCAGAGCTCAGCAACAGACAGGCCCCTGCAAGGATTCTGATTTTCAGGAGCACTGCTAAGGCAGAAGCTCAACAGGCTTGGGAGCACCACCGGCAATAATTAGTTTGGCTCTTCCTTGCTCCATCCTTGTTTCACCTACACCTCATCAGGTTTCTTAGGAGCTCCTCTTCAAAGGAGGGAAGGAACAGGGAGGGGCTGGAGGGGATAATTCTGTTGAGTTTGGTGCATGGAAACATTTCACTAGGATCTCACATGGAACAGAAGGGAACAAATGGCAGCATTGGCCCATTCTCAGAATCCAGTTTCAAAATGAAAAACATGGGGATCTGAGATTTGGAATTGAGAATAAAATCAGAATTGAAAATAAAAAAATTGGGCACCAGCAAGTCACAGGCAGCCTCATATGGCAGACAATAAACTCACAAACTCACACAGACACAGTGTTACCCTCTACAATCAGGTTTGTTCAACAATCTATTAACAAAGCAATTAGTGAGCAGAACTCAGGTGGTGTCATTCTGAGATGTCTCTGTCCAGACAGGTGATGCCACCATAACTGTCACTACAATCTGGCAGCCAGGAAGAACTGCCACATAAAAAAGGAACATTTACAGGTCAGTCTGCCCAGATCAAACAAAGGAAGTCCAACAAAACAAAGATGTCTGAGACACTGCTGTACAGCATCCAGCTCCCAGACACTCCTGGATCTATTAATGAACTCAGTAATTACATCAGCATACTGCTCATGTTTAAATACAGTCAAAACTCCATCAGGCACAGGTTTTTTTTCAAGTTAAAGCATCACCAAAGCTAGAGGCCAAAAACAAGTGTGATTGAGCCAAAATGATTATAATCTTGCTAAAATATGCAAGAAAGAAGAAAAAAATCAAAATCAATAAAGTTATGTTACAATTTTGAGTGACCTTTAAATATAGTAGAGCTAATATTAGAAAACTCAAAACACTTGGTCATTACCTTGTGCTACAATAGGATTTTAGGCTTCCAGTTACTGACATGAAGCCTCAGTGCCAGATTCGGTTTGTGCCTGATCTTTTCCTCTGATACAGAATGACCATAGAAGTTAAAATCTGTTTCATAAAATTGCAGATACTTGAAAATATAACACACTGAACCATATCACAATTTCTTTTTTTAACTAAGCCCATGCTCACTAAACGAGCCTAATTTCTAAATACTTTTTCCAGTGATTGCTCTAAATTAGAATAGCAAATATTAAGATGGAATTTTCTAGTCCAATAAGCCTGGTACACAAAGAAATATTTGAATCCATAATTTAAATGTTACAATGAGAGACGCTGATGGCTTCCTCCAACTGGTTCCCATTAGTTTTTAGATTACTGAATTACAGCACATACACACTCAGCACATGCATTTCTGAGGACCTGCTGTGCATCACCAGAATGAGGAATACCAGGAATACCGCAGGCCATTGTTGAAAGAGATACTTTTGTTGGATTTTTTGTTTCTTAACGTCATTTCTGCTACAGCTACAGGAAATATTTCAGTTCCAGTGCACCCAGTAGAAGCCCATCTGGAAGAAGTGTTGGAACAAAAGCCTATATTGGAAAAACATTTTTAACCATAAAATATAGGTCTGGAATTTTTCTGACTATGTTTATACTATTTTTGTTACCAGCATCCAGTGACATTATGAACCTTCCATGGTACACTGAAAAATGTTGTATGATAGTAACAAAGAGGCTTTTAAAAGCCCCTCAACAGGGGGGAAGTGGAAAAGAAAATAACACTAAGAAGGGGCAAGCAGACAAAGAGAGAACAGTGAGCAGCTCTATGCACAGATGACTCATTCTGACATTCTATACAGGTGAGGGTATACAGGAACAACTTCAGTCAACGAAAATTTCCAGGAATTTAGGGGAATTCTTTTATTCTCTGTCTTCACTTCCCTCCCCATAAATTTCAAGCACTCAAAAGTACTAGTAGTCCTCCTGAGATTTTAACCCAAACCAAATGTTTGAGCAAGGCAGACTGTTATAAAATCTCAAGCAACCAACATCCTTTAATTAAATAGGTACCACTGTGCTTGGACGTGCATGGAAGTTAATCCATAAGGAATACCACTTGTACAATACACTGCCCTGTGCCTTGGTCACCTCTAGGCAGTCTCAAAGTCCAACACAAATCATTTCCCATCCACGCTGCCATTTTGTTCCTGACTCCTCCCGGCTGTAATTTCATAGGGGAAATTTTTCATAATAAAAAAATTCAGTCCTTACAGTCTGCCTGGATAGGGCTGTACTGGAGTTTATACAAAACCAAAACATTTAATCTTTTCCGCCTAGAAATCTAAGGAATGACTTAGAGATACTATCAGGTATTTTTACTGTAGTTCTGGATTAATGCAGCATAATTACCAAAGCCTTACTAATCCCGATGTGAAAAACACAACACAGTAACAGGCAAGTGTGGATAAGTTTTGCATTGATTTAGGAAAAAAAGTAATTAGTTGTTGATGAACCTAAGAGGTAATGTAAAGCTTAGTATGCTGACCCCTGGTTTTATACAGCAAACTGAAGCTAGAATTGAATTATTAAACAGATCATATAATTTACAGATCTGTGCAAAGAAAACCTTGTTTTTAATAATTAGGCATTAATTCCTTCACAGAAAACAACATATTATTATAATAATTAACACATTTTTATTTAGGAGGCCATGCTCCTTTAAATAGTCACATACTTCCAGAGTGCAAAGCTCATGTAACCTAATCTGTGTTTTCCTCAAATCCCCACAAGTCCATTTACTTAAAAACACCACGCTCCTGGATGGGTGCCTGGCGTACCAAACCTGTCCCGTCGTGCATATTTTTATCCATGTTACTAAATTAGGAAAGCAGAGTGGACTAAGGTTATGCCAACTTGGAAAAAAGAACAGGGTCTGCATCAGTTTGTGCCTTTGCTTTTAAATTCACAACCATTATAAAAAAAAAATTTGAACTTTATTAAGTATCAAAGCAATCTGCCCTAACCAGAGAATAACCAGTAATAAAAGCAGAAGGGAAATCTGGGGAGAGCAGGTAAGAAGCCAAATTTATTCCCCTGATTTTGAAGCCTCTAAATCAAAATGTGGAACACAAGTTCAAAAAAATGAGTTAGGACCACATATTTTCATGCCAGGGTCTAGAGTAAGAATAGAATTACTGGCAAGCTGTACCCATCAGTGGAAATCTACTGTGAAAAGAAGGGAGGGAAGAAGTCGTGTTTATGTGCCTTTAATTAAGATTTACTGAAATGCCTTATATTGAGCTCTATTCAGAATTCTAAGCTGGGTATACAAGAAGTCTTTACCAGTTAAATACTGGTATGAATAGTAAATACAGATATTGTACTTTACAGCAACATTAAAAAAGTGAGAGAAATGAATATGCAGTTTTCATATCTGGAAGTTTCTCCTGCCCCCAATTAGTAAAGCAAATTCTGAAGCAAAGCAGACTTTGCAATAATCACTCAACATTCCAAGGGTTACTGTATAAATAGACAAAGAAGCAATCAACAATTATCATTTGATTTATAATTTTAGTAACAACTGAACCCTCCTTGTCATCACACTGAAGTGACCTATGCAAGAGGAAATTATCTAGTATTTATCTATAAAAGTTATGTATTTCAAAATTCATCTGCCTTAACTCTTCCAGCCTTCTGGAAGCACAAGTTGGTTCAGTAATTTAAACTCACTGATCTTACCGCTATTAATTTCCTATTAACTTAGAGGGTTATTCATTATGGAGAGATAATTATTAATTTCCTAATAATGGGTGGGAAGACTCAATCCTCCCTAACATTAAATATGATCAGCCTCAAAAAGGTGTGGTCTTAACAAATGCAATGGGAACACCCAAGTTCTATTTCTGGCTAACACTGACTCCTGCTGTGGCCTGGAGCAAATCACTTCTGTTAAAAACACTTTTTTTCTACTCTGTAAAATGAGGATAACACTCCCTTATCAGCTTCACAAGATCTTTCTCAAATGCTTTGAAGATAAAGTTTTATAAGCCTACAAATGTATTTTAATGAGTCTTAAACTGATTATATTTCTAAAACAATTTGCCCTAAAAAGAAAAAGGATTTGAACAGAACTGAAAGGAAGGGTCTCTGTGCTGTTAACCTCCCATAACATTGCTGCAGTTTGCACTTTAAATACACCAAAGACACAAATTCATTTTCCTTCAGAGTCTAAAGGAAGCAAAATGGCAACAAGTGGATGCAAGCTGCAGGAGCTTCCAGAGACAACACAGAAGTGTGGATTTGCAATGGAAGCCACACTTTCCCTCTGCTGGGGCAGGAACCTGCCCTGGACTCTGGCACAGACCTGCACCCCTCCAGCAAGGGCTGCTCCATCACCTGCACTTCCCTTAACATTCAAACAAACACAAACCCCACATTTGACAACAAATTTGCTATTATTTGGCCACATTTCATTCTTTTCTTTTGCTTGGTCAACACACTCAGCTCTTGGTTTTTAAAGTTCCTGAACAACATACACAAAGGGAATCATGGTCTAGCCCATGTCAAGACAACTGCTGATTTTTTTTCCCCTCTTCTTAAAGGGAATTTTGCCAAAAGATGGGCTGGGATCATAAACCATACCCTCTTCTTTAATTACTTAGCTTTTGCTCTTGACTTGGCAAAACATTAAGCTTTTCATTTCACTAAATCTATAATTAACTCCAGCATGTGCTGAGTAAACATAACCTCACTTTTAATTAAATCTTAGAACAAGATGCTACAAAACTTGCTGTTTCTAAAGAGAAGTACCTCTCAAATAATGGGCAAGAAAAAAAAAATCAAATCCACGTCAAATAAGAAACTCAAATCCAACTTTGAGTATAACCCACCCTCTTTTAAGTCATCTGTTCCCCAAACATGCATTCCAGATAAAAGACCAAAATGTAAACCTGAAGAGCCAGCACTGCACATCAAAAGATTCCAAGGCTAAAGTCAAACCAAATCTAAATGGTAACAGCAAAACAGAGAACCTTGACTTCAGGACTCATCAAGAATAATTTTTATAATGCATCTCACCAGATTTATTTTGTTTTCAAATGACACAGTAACTCACACAAAGATAAGTATTTCTCAAGAATGAAAGGAACTGAAGTGTCATATGCATTATAACCATCAGAAACAAAGGGGAACTTTCTAATTGGTCATTTGTGAGTGAGAAGATCAGAAAATTTCCTTCTGACAATACACGTATATATCTAATTCTACAATTCCAAATTTAAATTAAATATCAATTCACTGAATAAGAGGAATCTCGGAAAAAATAATGTTCTTCTTCTGTGAAAACACAATGTCATGTCTAAGTCAAGCTCATACATGAACTAATGTAATAATATGAAATAACCATCTTTTGTTTATGCTGACTTTTTCCAGTAACATCTTTGGTGTCACACATTTCCAAATGGCCCTTAAGAATTCAGATTATTACAGTGCTACATTTAAATAGCAGAAAACTTCACAAAACTTACTTGATGTTCAAGAATTGCATTTACCAGAGCCAAACAAATCAACCAAGAAACTGTTAAAGACAGCAGCTACAAGATTTACAATTTGCAGAACAAAAAAAAATGTTGCGCATTTAAATGAAAACAAGTCCTCAAGAGAACTTTAGAACATTAAATCTCGTTTTACTTATCTTCAACTGTTTTAATCAGCTCATCTCTGAAAGGCAGAACCTCTCAGGGATTCTGATTACCCAGAACGTAGATACTGACGACTGCATTAGGCAGAAGCTGGTCCGCTTATTAATCTTATCTAAAGTATATTCAAAATATAACATTAAGGTAATTTTACAAAGCATTTTCTTCCAGCCATTTGTTATTATATTTCAGTTTCAACACGCTTATTCTGGACAAATTTTTCCCTTTAATTCTCATCAAGTTCAGCTGAGTCACCTCTGAGCAGTTCTCCCAACAGCTGAAGGATGCTGATGGAAGCTGCCTCAGCAGTGGCAAATCAAGCACAGAGCCTTGAGGCCAAAGCTCAGGATCTGCTCCGAGGGTGGCAGCGATTTGGGAGTGTTTGCTGAGCCAAAAGGAAGGACTATCAGTCACACTAGCAGAGTGCCACTGCTCAGAAGGTGCTTCCCCATCTCCAAGGGACACCATTTCCATGCTTCACCTAATGCCCATTTTCCTCTTCATCAGTCCTTGAATTGCCTGATTTCTTCAGGAAGCTAAAGCTTATGTCTTCACACTGTCTGCATGTATTTGTATCATTCTTCCCCATCTCCTCCCTTAAAATATTTTTTTAAAACTCACTGAACAATCATGACCAAACCTGAGAAAAGCAGAGCTGTTGTCATTATTAATTTCTCCCATGTTTTATTACAACAAGTACTTAAAAGATCAAAACCTTGCCCATTCCAGTGAAGATAAACAACAGCACAGGCTCAACCTCTATCAGAGTCTGAAGAATCTCTACAATCAGACTAGAGGCTTAAATCTAGATCTTAAATGCACACTACTTCAATTAGTTCAAAATTTAATTTCTATAAGGCAAATCTTAAATACTAAAAATGAACATTAGGAGCACAATTGTGGAACAAAACCATTAAAAATGCATAATGAATCAACATATGCTATTAATTGCATTGTTTCTTCCAGCTCTTAATCACAATTAAGGAAGACACAACAAAGAATCATTCTTAAGAATTAAAATGCAATAGAACAGTGGGGGTGTTCAGACATATAATAGCAAACATTTACCATCCAACTGTTCTGCAGCTGCAAAGAAGATATTTTTTAGCAACTGATTTAGGATATTACCAAAGTATCTTCCTAGATATCCATGGAATTTTGAAAAAACTGAGGGTACTTTTAACACCAGACACTGGGAATGGAGACCCAAGAGGAATGCCAGGGCAACCACTGAAGAAATTTCCATAAATGACTGTCATCTAAACCCAAAAGCACTTTTCTAAAGCAGATCTTTCAATTCTGCACAAGCTGCACTGGTAGAAGCTAAATTATATCTTAAATGGTTCCTTATTATAAATTAAAGCAATTTAGAGTTGTCTTTCCCTAGCAGTGCAGTGTCTGCTGTGCAGAAAGCAGTGAACACACAGCAAAATGATGCACTGCAGTGAAATCATGTCCTATCCTTGTTCAGCGGAACTTTGCCAGTTTTCCAACAAAATTTCCCAACAGAATGCTAGCTGACACTATAATGAAGATTCATGCTACCAGGATAATTAAGGATGAAACAATCAAAATTTATTATTTTGCTCTCCTTTTTCAATTGTTGAACATAAGTGTTATTTTGAAACTCTAAGATTTTTTTTTTAATTAAGTCTTTGAAGTCCTCACAATTTTACAGAGAACATCTATGAAAACATGCTTGGAAGCCCTCTTTGGGAATTGTTCTGTTTAGGAAACAGTCAGTGCAATAGATTAACTCTCCAGTGGGCAAATTATGTAGTGTGAGTGAAAGGCTAATCCTGCTTGGGCTGGTAACACTTGTGTGACATCCAGTCCCGCTGACAGGATTAGTGCCAGCAGCAGCAGTGGCACAAGGGACACCACCACAAAGACCACACAGCACTGCATTCTCCAATGCACAAGCAGGCAACACCAGTTGCATTCCTGAACATGCCAACTTTTCATGCACACAAACCTAAACACGTTCAGGGACAATGCTCAGGACCAAATTTTCTATAAACTTCAGGAGAAATTTAATGCAGCAAGTCTCAGCTGATACCAGTTCCTAATCAAATGTGGTAGACTCCAAATCAACTCTTCAGTAATGTAAATTATCCTTTTGAAAGTCTTTTTTGGAACCTTTTTAAGTTAATGTGTGAAGTTTTGCAGAAAATGTGTCACTTTCTCTTTGAACAAGTCTTTCTTTCATGGTACAGCACCATAAGGTAAATTATCTTTGAGGAACATAAAGCACACTCAAGTCACTCCTTTCTTTTGAATGTAGGACATCTGAAAATTGATGGAAATTTTATTGGCCCTGGGTCATAATGTTTAACAGGTTTATCTAATTCCATTCCAGAGCATTTACATAGTCATATACATTTTTTTTTTCTTTCTAATCATAACCATCCTTTGACTTTTTTTTAAGCAGTCTAGAAAAGTGCAAGGAAAGGACAGCGAGACTTCTGCACCCAAAACTTCAAGGAGCATTTGCAATACATTTCTTGAGAATAAAAAATGTGAACTTAAAACATATGAAGGTCACATTGAGAAATTAGTTAAAATAGAACCAAGAGCTAATCCTGTTAGATTAAGTTAGACCAATTTTTTGAAATCATAGCCTTAAATTTTTATCATCTCTGCAGATCAGAAAATGCAAATGCACCAGGGAAAAATTAAAAACGAAAATTATAAAATCACCATCATCTTATCTGAACAGATAGAAGGGTGATGGAAGAATAATAATGTTATATCTGCTTATCAAAGTATTTAGAAGACAAAAAAATAATTCAAAATCTGCCTATGGCCAACTTTTTTTGACTTTGTGTCACATTTACTTTGAATAATTTTTGCTTTTTTATTATAAACTAGCAAGACAAACATTTGTTATCTACTGTCACAATGAGATAGAACTGCCATAGGCAAAGCTACTAGACATGTGTCTTTTTAGAAAATATGAGATTGGGGCTGTTGGGCGAAAAGAAAGGAAGGAAGGACTGGAATCCTTTCTATTGTGAAAAATTGGAAGAAACATCATTTTATCATAATGACAGTTGTCATTGGCATTTTGTGTCTTCTCAAAGAAGTTCAATATTTTCTTGATACGATGGCAGACGTTGTTAAATAAATACATTTTTCCCACTTCAGCAGCATTTCTCTGGACTCTGCAAGCACACAGAGCACAGCTTTTCTCTAACTACAGAGCACACTGGGAGCAATACAAACAGCAATCCCAGCAAGTGCAGGGTGCAGCAGTCAGTAAACCAAGAGCAGATCACTTGGCAAGTGAAGCTGCAAGGCTGTGTCAGTGCTGTGACCCCTCAGACACGGCACTCACCTGCAGGTAAATATTTCAGCTGGTTGTTTGCCAGGCGAAGGTGCCGCAAGGACCTCAGGCGGCCGATCTCTGGACACACAATCTGCAGGGCATTGTCACTCAGGTCCAGAAACTGCAGCTTAACCAGGGAGCCAATGGCTTGTGAGAGAACAGATTAAAACATGAATGTGACCCAAGAGTAACATGAAAATTTTCACAGGACTGTGAGAGGAGAACAAACCACAGTACCCAACAGCTGTGTCTGAGCACATCTCGAGGTGCTAAAGCCGGTCTCACAACTCAGTGACATCAATTGTGCAAATGCTGCTCTAGCTAACAAACAGCTCTGCTGGCAGCGAGACGGGAGTAACAAATACAGTGATGGACAGCATACTCCTACCTCCAGATTCTCCTCCGACAATTCTGCTCTGAAACCACTTTCACCATTCTCTTCCTTTGACTCCATCCAATTTATATTCAGAAAGAGCATAAACTGAACACAAATTCCTCAAGTTGGGAGCACAATTGCAATTAAGACAAGGAAAAGAAACTAGCTGAAGTTCTTGCTCCTTTGGGTTTCAAATCTGTCATGATCTAAACCAGCAGAGTATTCAGTGTGGTAACTGCCTGAAAGCAGCAGACACTCTGGATTTTTACGTTCTGCAGATGAGTGCCATTTAGCCTTTTCCCTTTCTGCAATTAGAACTGGAGCAAACAGCATCTAGGTGCATTTGAGAATTCATTAAAAGAATTTAACATAGCATAAACAAGGACATTATCAACTAAAAGCTACACCGGTATATTTTGTATGAAAATCTTTAATGTTTTATGGGAAAATAAAGGAAAAATAGGCCTCTTCAAAGAAGAAAAATGAATATTTTATGACTCCTGCCACTTATTGTGAGCTGGTAGATTACTTACCTTCAGGTACAACAACTATGTTATTTGAATGAAGGTACCTGGGGGGAGGAGAAAAAGCAGAGGACACCACCTGTTACCCTCAAGGACTTCTGCTACATAATCAGTTTGCAAAATATCCAATTTCAGACTGAAAGAGCACCCTCAAAGACATTCCTCCCTATGACCACAAAACCTGTGGAAACTGTATAAACTGGCAATGGACAGGTACTTAAGTTTCACTTGTATTATTAAATGATTAGCATAAAAATATAACAAAATTACATACAATTATGTAAAACAAACCATTCACAGTTACAATAATAATGGGCTTCAGTTTTGCGAGTCATATGGAGGAAAACAAAAAGGGAAGAAAATAAGCAGAGAGAATAAGCAGAATAAATCATATTTGATCACCAGGTTATTTGACACTAAATGCTGGCCAAGGAAAGAAAAAAAGCCCACACCCACACAAGTTACACAATTACAAACATTTTCCCCTGCGCATAAACTCTCACACTTTCAGTGAAGAAATAAGCACATGATCTATTCACTGAAAGTGGGTTTTTCAAACTTAAAGTTCATTTTTCAAATGAAAAACCCAATCTTACACATGGTTATTTATGCAGCTACAGAGGGTGGCCAGATCTCTCACTAAGAATATTCAGCACCCTCTGATGGAGCACTTCCAGTACTTCTGGTAACATAAAAACTAATCTTATATTTTACACATTTCAGATTTCAATCATCATTGCTGCAAAAGAACAATTGGATCTCGTAGAAAATAACTAACAAAATTTTCCAATACTGATATCCAACTGTAAAGGAATATTGAGTACTCAGTGTTCAATTGCTTAGGCACACATGGAATTATTTTCCTGGCATTTTTCCTACTGTATTCCAAGAGCATTTCCTAAAGTAGGAGCCTCTCTTTTCAGGGGGACAGAACAAGGGAAAAGACATATGAACATTTCAACTGCATGGGGCACCTAAACCTTCTCTTTCTCCTTAAAAATTGTAGCTTGCTAAAAACTTAACAAACAGAAGAATAGCATACATGTTTGTAGAAACATAGGATGAGAATTCTCCTACCCATTTTTCAGCTGCAGCTCCTGAAAATATTTGTGAACTATTTCACTTCAGCTAAAAAAAAACCTGTATTATGAGGAGCTACACCTTATAGCCGAGCATCAGGGGCATGATATACAAAGAAAAACACACAAATGAAATAACTACACATGTAACTTTTAGGAAAGTAAAAATAATTTGTCTCTCAAAATTGAAAGCTACCGTAACAAAATATTATTTAATTAAATCCTTACTTTGTGATCTCTTCCCCCACAACAGAACACCTCTTATTGTCTCATCAAGAACTGACTTGTCCTATTTGAGCTATACAAACCAAAGGCCCATTGCAGCTCTCTCCGGACCACCAGAATGTGTGGGATAATGGTGGGACAACTGAGCTTGCTGAACACCAAATAATTAGGCTTGACTCATATAAATCAGTGTTTGTATGAAATTATTTTAAGCTGTAATTTAAACAGGCTTCCTGATGCCCAGTGACAAATCATGATATCAAATATAAAAATATTTATTTTACTGCTTCAGAGCGCAAACACTCAAGACAGAGGCATGATGAGATAAGATTCGCTCTTGAGTGAGTCGGAGACTGCAGTGACCTACAAACCAGTTCACAATTACACTGTGGACACTGGCTCCAGAAAGGTGGGGTTAAAGGGCCACATGAGGATGACAAGATCAGACAGCTGAGGACACTGACTCCTCAGAAAAACACCTCCCATAAACACAATCAGTGCTCCATTATTTACTCATCTGAAACTGAGACAAAGGGCTTAAAAGGGGCAAAGAGGATCTCTCTTTTAACCCCACCACTGCCAATTCCACCACAGAAGCTAATCACAACTTTATAAGAAAAGGGGAAGGAAGAACACATTGTCTCGGGAGCTTAATTAAGTTAATTGTCAAAATAAACCAGTTCATGGGACATCCATTTTTTGGATAAGACTGGATAAACTGCTTTGCCTACAGCAATCATCACTCCATAGTTACTACCCCTACATGCTCATCCCTGCTCCTATTTGACAACCTGTGACAGAAACTGATTACTACAATCAGCAAGACTGAGATCATAAAAGCCTTGGGAGCTGGGGTGGGAAGGAGCAGCTAGGGATGGGCTGAAGGCTGTAACCTGTTACTCTGGCTCTGTCACAACCCTCTGACCACTGCACTGGGAGGTTCCAGGGGTTTATCAGTGTGACAAGTCTACACAGAATTTATGGGGTTTTTTTCCCTGAGCAGTACAGACAGTGGTATACAGGTTATTCTTGTAAAAGAAACAAGAATTTTGAAAAAATTAAAATTTGACTTAATATGCCTCCTTCAGAAAAAAAGCGTAATAACAAACAAATTAAAAAAACACAACAAAAAAATTACCCTTTCTTGCCCTCCAAGAAAGCCCTCCACACTTAAGATATAAATTATTTGCAAGTAATACATTCTAGATTATTTTAAGATGAGACAGATAAGCATTATAAAAATGTATTAGAACTGCTAAGCAAACTCACAATTCCACGAGGTTTGGAAGCTTCTGTGCAAGGTTTTCGGGCTGAAAGAGAGTTAGAGACTTTTTAGGTTTTGAAACAAAAGTCAGACTCACAAACATGGTGCACCCAAGTCATTTTAATCAAATACTACAATGTGTCAGCAGGAAAAATGGCAGCAGGAATGTCTATACAATACCCTGAGTCCATACCCCCAAGTATCCATTAGGGCAATCTTGGATGTGTCCAGGGTGAGCAATTCACTACTGAACAGACCTACAGCCTCGAAGTGACATTATCATGTCTTCAGCAAAATGGGAGTCAGATTTCTGAGACTGAAAAGACAGATTACCTCATCTCCTTTTGAAAATATATTCAAATAAATGAGTTAGTTGAAGGCAAAAGATTGCTAAGAAGTTGCAGCCTTCACAGACTTAAAACAGAAAAAGAACTACACAAGATGTCTAACCAGAATGTATTTCATAATGCTGCTAAACTGGGAAGTGACCTACAATCTTTGTGCAGCTTAATCAATTACCACCAAGACAGAACTGCTGAATCCATCAAACTAGATTTTCATATTTACATATTAACATGCATATAATTTCCTAACTGCCAACTGATCCCTAGCTGTAATTCTCTTCCTTGGTGGCATTTGTAACCAAGAACACGTATCACAAAATTGGCTTCACAACTTTCAGATGTCATGTTGGAAACTGTACTCAAAACTGTTCAAAGTTAAGACAGTTTTACTGCTTAAGAAACCTGCTTTAACATAGATTTGTTTTACTTAAAAAAAGGGATTAACGATACTGATATATGCAGAAACGGCTGTGTTTTAAATTTTAATTTTAAAAGCAATTTTAAAATTTTAATTTTAAAAGCAGATTGATCACACAATTAAACTCTTGTTAAAACTAGAAATTTTCATGTGAATAAACATGATGTGTGATACCTTAAATAGCTGTGTTACCTAAAACATATAACGTTGTGTTCATAACTCGATGATGAAGGAATGTGCTGAAAAAGGTAATATTTTCATGTAGCAAACATGCCCCATGCCAGACCGGAGTCCAAAGCCCAAATTGCTCAACTCGCGAGTAGCAATTTGTGGGTCAGGTCGAGAAATGCCGGCTGAGGTGAAGACCCCGCGGCGGTGACGTCACCCGCGGCGCGCGCTGTCGCTGATCCGGGGCTGCCCCCTGGCGGCGGCTCCGCCACAGCGCAGTCACCGCCCCGGGCCGCGGCTCCAACGCCGCGATTCAGCTGCCAAAACACGCTCAAGCACAAAAAAAAATATCTAACCTTAACCGAAAAAAAGGTGTGGAAAAAACAATTTCACTGCCAGCCTTTATTACGGTAAGGATGTTAACCTGAATCACGAGCTACTGTCACTATTTCACCTGCTGCTCTGTCAGAATGGGACAGCATCACATATTCTGATGTAGTAAATTAAGAATAATTATTCTTGATCTTGCTTCCAACAGAGTTAACAAGGCAACCACCTATTTCCTTTTAATAGATGGGTAAATTGGGTACTGGAAGGATCGTGTTATCAAAGATTAACTGAGAAGTGGGAAGATTTGATGCTGGGATACAGGTGTGCTCTATGGCTCCTTGATCCATTCATTATGTCACAGCACTCCATCACTTCCATCTTGCCAATGAAGACAAAAATGAAATTATTCTTAGCCAAGGTAAATTCTGTCAGTTTAACTATCCCAGACATTTCATAGGAGTCATCTGTCAAGGACAGGAGTCATTTTGAGAAGAGTAAAGAAAAAAAGCTGATTTAGTCATTTATTTTCAGAATTCTGAAAGAACGAACCAGTGGGACAAAAGTACCCCCTAATTTTAGAGAAATATGGTACAGGTTCCATCTTGATGGTTTTCAATTATGTTTATGCAATTTAAAGTGTTTATTGATGAGCTATTGCTCATCACCTTGCATTAGAGAAGTATAAGGAAGACACATCTTCCTTCACTAATTTGTTTCCAGCTATTCTCAGATGGGATTTCCAATCCCCCGACTGCCCCAGTGTACCTGACATAGTATGACTTTACTAAAATTGAGAGCACTACTTCTACTACTAGTGGACATTGAAAAACCTCATTATGAAACTCTGCTTTTTAAAAATAGCAATTATTTCTGTTCCCCCCCAGTTCCTCCTGGTTTTTCCTCTCCAATCTCTCAACCTTTTTTCTCAGGGCATGCTCTCTAAAGGTCCCTCACTGTCGCTCTCTAGGTTCTCTCCAATTCACCCAGGCTCAGTATAAAACTCTCTGCTGCAGCTTGTGCTTTAACAGTATCCAATAATTACTTCCTTCTGCTTTTAATGGAGATTGTGAAACTTTCCATGTTCCAAAAAGACATCTGCCTTTTTTTGTAATGTGCTGCTGACTTGATCTATTTTGGTCCACTACAACTTCCAACATCTCTTCTGCGGAACAGATGCTCAGTGAATGACACCCAAATTTGTTTGCCTTGTTCCAACAATAGTGCTGAGCACTTGAATGAGATCCCAACAAGGCACATTATGAGCAAGTTATCCTGATTGCTGTGAATCTAATCATGCTCTGCTTCATGCTGTTTGAAAGCAATTTTGCCTAAGTATGACCTACATTTTAACTTTTGTTTCAGTTCTTTATCCAGGTCTTAACACTTACATACAAAACCCTTCTTATTGTTTCATCTTTTGAGCAGTGCAAAGTTTGTGAACCTTACTGCACTTAATCATCACTGAATTTCACAAAGTGTCAAGGCACAGCTGTTTACAGTCTTTGGTTAATTTTATAGCAGTTTTGATTTGTAACCATAAATCCTATCCTCCTGCTAAATTATGACACATTATTAAATTACTGCCCAAAACCAGAGTGCTAAAATAATTCTCTACAGTACATGTCAACTTAAGTGACTCATTCAAGATGAAGAAAAGGCAAAAAATCTTCAGCATCCTTTCAGCTTTTGGCCCTTAAAGTGGAGTACTGGACTTGTTCTAGGAAACCCTGATAACAGTATGATTTTGGTGAATTTTAAGTAGTCATGCCCTACAGTTCCTCTAGAGTTGCTACTCTTACCTCTCATACCTTGGAAGGGCCCACCAAAAAAACCCAACAAATCCAAACCAATCAAGCAACCAAAAATGAAAATTTGGAGACTTGAGTCTATTGACTGTGGCAAGTTCTGACTCTATCATATAAAGTCTTACCAGCCCAGAACATCTCTCACAGTTATTTAACTGCCCCACACTGAATTTTGAGGTCGCAACACCCACTCAGGATGAGAATTTCTTCAGTTCAGGGAAAAACAACAAAACAAGAAGAAATCTCAAAAGAAAATCCCACATTAACTGTGACATCAGCTGACATATAATTATGTTCTATCAACAGCAGCCCATAGACAGAAGCTTTTACTGGCACCTTAACAGCAGGTTCAGAATTAGACCCTAGGATTGATACTGCCTTTGAAATTAGGCACACACCAAGGGAAAAGTCATTCAGCCTAAGGAAGAAACGTAGAATAGACTGCATAGCATCACCTAGCAGGAGAAACTGCCCACTGATGTGACTAAAATGTATAGGTTAAAAAACAACCCAAACAAGCCTAACAAGAAAAGCCTGAGAAGGTCTTGAGAGCTTCGAAAGGATAACCATAAAACATCATGAACTTCCATTTATTATTCACTACATTACCTATGCAAGTTCAAATACTCATATCTTACAGCTGATTTAATCGATCAGGATTAGATTATCTATAATATTTTTTTCCTGTTTCAAAATTCAGAATTCATAAAGAGACAGTCATACCAATGTGGTCAGAGAATTTCTTTTCATGTAAAGTCTCTCCAAGTACTGCAGCCCTTCATCCTTCAGTAACTCCAGAGGGAAGTGACGAAGATTTCGGTAATTTAAGAACAAGTTCTTGTGTCTTTCAAGCTTTGCCTCAGAGATTGTTTTATACAGTTCTGATGCCATGACTAAGCACCACATCTACTGCATCACATCTTCTGAGAGCAGACCCATTTCTAGGAGACAAAAAGAAGAAAAAGCCTAGTATTACCAAGGTGTAGCCATGCCTTCTTTTGAAGGAAGAGCTCCTGATTACAGATTATCTGATAATTTGTCTAAACACACTTGTTCCAGTTAGTATACAAAGTCCCCAGAACATCCACACCATAAGCAATGTTAGAAGCAAGTCTTTGACTATTTTCTAGATTAAGCTTTAGTTCTTTACAGGACCTGAAATAACAAAATCTTTTTGTTATATTTAATATTTATATTTAATGTGGGTATATTTAATGTGTTTAGTTTCACCCATGTTTGATGTACCTTTTGGATTATTTTGTCAAAATTGCCACAAGAAGAAAAAAAAAAAAGCAACTTTTATTAACCATTACTGATGTCCTACATCTATCCTGTCACATGTGCTAAAAAAAAAAAGCTTTTCATAGATAAGAAAAACACACAATTAATAGAGGATTTTAGTCTCAGATTATTGAGACACTGTTATCTTTTAAGGCAGTAAGACAAAATGCAATGGAAGTCTGAAGTGCTTTCCCATATGAAACTAGTGGAATAAATCACCAGTTGGAAGAGATAATTGGGATAGATAGCCAGTAAAGTAATTTAAAAATAATACACTAATATATGAGAAATCTGAAACTTGCAGTGGGAAAATTTATAAAGGGTTAGATAAGACAGCAGTTTTCAGCTTGCTCTACTAAAAATAAAACCAGAAAGAACAAAGTGTTGAGCTTTAACTGACAATTTCAAAACCAAAAAACAAAAGCAGGAAGACAATTAAAAATTAACTCGTATATGAAACCTGACTTTATTCAACTTGTTTTTCACATATAACCAAAATTCAAATAATTACTATGCTGTCTAGATTTAAACAACAGCAATGCTTTATCTTTTTGACCATCTCATGAAAAACATAATAAAGCCAGACTATTCATTAATTTAAGGTTACAATTTTACTACAGACTTGTGTACATAAATTAATTCCCACATTAACAAAAGGCAAGAACTTAGAACTGCTTCCCACCAATAACATTTTCTATTTTAGTTCAATCCTTCTCTAAAGGAGGGGTTTCTAATCGTAACAGATATTGATTGGAAGTGAAGGCCCTGACTTACAAATCCCATCTGATGATAGGCCCAGTAAACAAAACTCCAGCTGAAGACTGATAACCCAAACATACATATAAATCAAACTATTTCATTAGTTTGAGTAATTCCTTGGTTTGCAGATAACAGTTCCTAGCAGTGATCTGTGTCCTTCTGGAGCAATACACTTTTGTGGGGTTTTTAAGAGGTTCTTAACCATTGCCGTCATTAGCTGTTTTAGGGAACAGGGCACACACACTGGTTCTTGGCACTCATAACATTAAAACTCTATTAGTCCAGAAGATCAAGGAAATGAAGCCATTATAATTCCCAACTCTACTTCTGTGATCAGTATTAAAATAACTCCTGGAAAAGCATTAAAATTTTTACCGGGCATAGTCTGAGTATTTATTATTAACCTCTACAACATAAGGTAAAGGAAAGCTCATCTTTCTCTGATTTTTTTTTTTTTTTAATCAGAAGCTGAGAAATGACAAAACATAAGCATAAATATCCAGTAGCCTTTCGATTTGTCCAGGGACGGTTTTCAGGTGTCCCGCACTTGGAGGCTTCTCTTCACAGTTGTGACTCCATACAACAACCGCACATTTATCCATGGCACACACGGACACACAGACATGAAACGCCACAGATGCAAAGTCCAGTCACAATCTGGCTCTTACTTCAGAGGAACCTCCTCCTACTCCCTTCCACCACCAGCTAAACTTTTCCTCCCTCAATTATCTTTCACCAAGGAAGAGGCGCAGCCTTACCAAAAAGGAACAGCCACAACCATGGTCTTTAAGAGGAGTAAAACAGAAGGAGGAGGGCTGATAGCACCCAGTGACCTGTGAGGGGCCGGGTCCTTCAGGGAAGGGCGAGGAGGAAGGGGACGGGGGCACAGAGGAGAGGGAGTGAATGGGGGGAGGGGGAAAAGAGATGGGAAGGAGGGAAAGAAGGGGGAGAGAGTGGCACCGAGCAAGGGGGACACAGGGAAGAGAAAGAAAAACGGGGAGACAAGGGGGGATGAGAGAGACAGGGAGATCGGGTCCAGCCATAGCGCGTACCCCCTCACTGAGAGGGCGCCGTGCCCGCGTGGTCCGGCGAGCAAACAGCAGGGACAGAGTACCGCAGACAACCTCCCACCGTCAGGACCCGATTGCCCTGGCCCCGACACCGTCCCCCCCTCGGCCCTGCCGGGTCATTGCCACTCACCGGGGCCACCGCAGCGAGAGCGGCACCGCCGCCGGCCAAGGGACCCGGGGGCGGGACGAGCCGGGCCGCGCGAGACCGCGGCCGCCGCTCGGCTCTCGCGAGACACCCCCCCGCCCCGCTGCGCACAGCAGCCAATCACAAGGCTCTATGTCTCCCGCCTCCCTCCGCCAGCCAATTGGAGCGCGCCGCCCCTCAGCACCACGCCCGCCCCTCGCTGTGGGCTGAGGGGCGGCGGGCGTTCCCAGTGTTTGTGTGTTCCCGGTGTTCCGGTCTTTGCTGGTGTTCAGGTGTTCCCGGTGTTCCGGTCTTTGCTGGTGTTCAGGTGTTCCCCGTGTCCCGGTCATCGCCGGTGTTCGGGTGTTCCCGGTCATTCTCGGTTTCCTCCATGAGCGGATATGTGGGCTCCACTTGCCTCGCCGCGCGTTCACGCAGCCCCCGGTGCTAACAAGTCGCCCCTGCTTAATCACTGATAAAGGAGAACATAATTTGCTTATAAAAGCTGTGGTCAGGGACCACCCTCTACCTTCGGTGCAGTTGCCGCTGCCTGTTATTTCTGTGTTAACAGCAGAATGGAGACGCTCAGGGGATCCTGCCTGCGCCCACAACCTGCCCATCGCGACCATTTTTATCCATGATAGTTGTTGCCCTGTGGAAATGTTTTGATTGTATGTGTATTCACACAAACTAGGATGACACATAAAGGCTTGTTTGTGTCTTGTCAGTTCTTTGCTGACAGCAAATTCCCTCATCCTCAGGGTATTTAACATCACCGGGTATTAAAAAGTTGCTTTTTGCTGAAGATCACCTCTACAGCTGGATAAAAAAAGAATCTCAGCTACAGAAATCCTCTTTCTAGTTTCCAAAGATTAATTAATATAAACTGGTCCTAACAAGATTTACACATCAGGTCTGCAGGGTTACCAAGATTAACACCTTGCAGAAGACATTTCTTCCATATATTCACATAACTTTCACTTGAAATAAATCAACATGCAGAAAAGCTTAAGATCTTTTCCCTTGCAGACTCATTTCTCTCTTTTTCAGTTCTAAATAAAGAACAGCAGCCCTTAATGGCTCATTTGTCATTTTCCTGCACTTGAAAGGCAATAATTGATTGTGACAACTACACTTGCTCCATCTTACTTTGCAATTGCAGTCTTTTTGAAGGTTTTTTTTTTAAGAAAAAAATAAATTGTGTTTTGCTGAAATAATTTACCCTTCAAAATTCACCATCCTCCATATTTATCATATCACTCCATACACATGATTTCTTATTGTGGTTGATAGCACTTGTCTGTTTTTTTCAGCTGATTTTACAAAGTGGCCTGCTTGTAGACCACCATGGTTTTAAAAACAGCAAATACATCACACTTCTTAATGTCATTTTCATCTCACACTATAATGTCTGAGAAATTAAAAGTTATGCTTGTTTCAGACCGAAGTAGAAGCTGAATTTGAGGGCTTTTAGCAACACATTCCTCAGAGAGAATTCTCCAGGATATTGAGTCATTGATCAGTACGAAAACTGTGTTTCTGTCTTTTTTTACTGAAATAGAAAAAGAAAGATGAAGCTTTTTTTCCTGGGAGACCTGCTCTTAACAGAGCCAGGATATTTAATGTGTTTATTTACACATATGTTGTAATGGTTTGGGGTTTTTTTGGTTGGAGATTTTTTGAGACTAACAGGTAGGAGATAAGATTACTGTACTCTGATATTGTTGAGAGCAGATTTTGTCCATTTCTGCTCACACCAACACACATCACTTTTTCTTGTGTCTTGCCCTCTGAAAGCTCACTCAGGGTTCTCATGACACTCGTTCATTCTGTTTTTTCCCCCTCAACCAATGCCATGGTGATCTCTGCAAAGCGCTGCTCTCAGATCCGAAAGCTGATCCCTGAAGCTCCGATCCTGCGCAGCACAGGTGTCCAGTCTCGCTTGTGTAGTCACAACGCTAAAAATGATGAGCAGAGTAGGGATACTGGAATCTGATCTTCTGGTAAGGAGAGCGTTTGCCTCATGGTTGCCAAGTCATTCTCATCTAACATGTCAGACTAATGTGATCTCTCTGCCAAGTAAATTTTGCTGGTTTTTTTACCCTAATTT
This sequence comes from Cyanistes caeruleus, assembly GCF_971803275.1. Lineage (NCBI taxonomy): Eukaryota > Metazoa > Chordata > Aves > Passeriformes > Paridae > Cyanistes > Cyanistes caeruleus. Next base: position 3,567,244 of record NC_141713.1, read on the forward strand.
AATTCTTATTTTTGTGCTTCTGAGAGCACAGAGGGCTTAACTTTTCCATCTTGCTAAGAAGGATGGCTGATCTTATCTCTGCCTACCTAAAGAAACTAATAAAACTTGCCTTGAAATGCCAGTTTAAAGTAGATCTATTCAAGTACTTTGCAGTTTTCAGTGATTTGAAAATCCACCATCATTCACTGGTTTACTGGAACAAATCCAGTAGCTGAAGCAAATGGGCACAGCTTCACTGGTGATCTCTTGTGTGTGCCGAAATCACACAAGTCAAATGAAGATAGTGTGAACAAGAAGAGACAATTCTATATCAGATTTATTACACAAGGTGACTAATTGAGACCGACAACTTAGGGGAGATGCAGGTGGAAATACCTTTGCATAGTAAAACTTTATGCAAACTTTTTCTTTTGTTTTGCCAAATGAAACATGAAGAAATTATTGAGGTTTTTATGACAAGTTTCCTAGCTCTCAACATCACAGACCTACAAGATCCAAAGTATCTCAGTGAACTTCTGAATTTGAATCCTGAACACTGTGAGGTTCTGCCTCCCTAATAATCCTGCATGAGTCTTTTCCACCCAGTGCTATGGATACCACTTATATTGAATCATGTGCATTAAATTAGACTTTGTAAATTTGGAATATGATAAAAATACCCACTTCGCAATTAAAGGTCAGTTTTTAGCAGCAGAAAAATTCAGTGTGATTGATGAATGACAGCAAGAGAGTGTTTCTCCTTTAAGGTCGGGTAATTACCAAGTATTTTTATTCTCTGCTCTTCAGTGTGTCAAGTAGCAGTACAAAACAGGCTTTCTTTGGACATCACTGTGTTCTGAGAATTATGGTGAGGCAAAAATCCATCAGTAAACACTGAGCTCATGCAGCTATGCTAGGTGCAGAGAGGGCTGGAGGAATCTTCTAGGCACAGATCAATCCAGTGATCAACAGATGGGGTTTAGGTTCTGGTGTGTACAAATGTTAGCACAAGTGTGTGAAGCAGTGGACTGCCTGGTGTATCTGCCAGGTCTCACAGCCAGTGAACATCTTTTCCATGCTCAGACTGGAGAAGAATCTGCTTAACACATGCTTGGGGCATTTGGAGTGGTCTAGGAAAATGGCACAGCTCTCCTTTACATGGCAGGGTTCCAGCACAGGGTCTGAATGATTTGTGCTGTCCTACTGTCTTCTGCTTATCCCTAGAAAATGGACATTGCCTGGAATTTTGAAAGCTCTTAAAATGAGCATTGGCTAGAATTTTGAAAGCACTTATGCAGTTGAATATGCAATTTCATTTTTCTGCTCTTACAGATGCTAAGGGGTGGTTTTCTCCCTCATCTGAGGACTAATAACTTCCATTTCTCTTCAAACAAGATCTGAGGTCCTCATGTCATCACCAGGTTCTGCAAAGACTTGAAGAAGCAAACAGAACATTTCCAGTTTGCATCCTTTCTTGCAGAATTTCAAATCTTAATTCTTCTTACCCTTGTTTTCACTTTACACTATCTTACATAAGATGTTTTCAGTCAATCCAGCTTTCATATACATAATGGCACAAGATTCTGTTGGTATAAATGTCAAGAATTTTGGATCTATTCTTTCCACAGGAGGTTTATTTTGCATCATGCATCATTTGTTGATTTGTCTCTTATATCAGAAAGAAATAAGCTCTGTAAAATGTTCGGTCTTTACTAATGGAGAAAGAATCCATTCTCCAGAAAGTCCTTGTTCTTCTTAGGAGGTCTTTTGTAACTTCCAGTTAGCAATTTTGGTTTAGGGACAAAGCTCTCTTATTGGAGTGGAATAAAGTTACAGTGACTCATCGTAGTACTGCTAACTTTGATTCCTTAAATGTTTTAACTCTGGCTTCTGCAGCAGTACAAAAGTGGGAAGGCAGATGGAGCTCCTGCACACCAAGTGCCAGCATGCCAGTATTTAACGTTTAGACAGCATCCACCTTTGGCTCAAGTCTTTTTATTTTCAGTTTATTCATTATTGTATTTGTTAAATTCAAACTGACTCATTTTTCAATGGCACAGTAATGCTAATGAAAAACCTAATTTCAAAGGAAGTTATTTGCACTGCCTGGAATGGTTCAAATCAGCATCGCTCAAAATGGAAGCTTTTAAAACAGTTTATTGCTAATTTGGGCTGAACTAATTTTTGAGGGAAATTTCCTGGTAATCACATTGATTATGTTGTGTAACAGACTCCGTAAGAAGTAATGGAAAGCACTGGTCATTTGGACAGGCTGCATTTTGAATGGAACAACCCTAATACAGAATATGCAAGCAGTGGATTCTGTCCCTGATCGTGCAGTTTCTGCTCATTCTAAATTCCCACTAATCTAATTAATCTCAATTGGAAAAAGAACAATGCCTCACTGACTGCCCCAGAAACCAAATTCCTCTGTTAATGTGTTAAGCAAATATAACAATAGGCAGAATCAACATTTCTGCCTCTGCTCCATTGGGAAATCTCAATGTGGGATCACTGCAAAGGTACCAAACCAGCCAGCCCTTCATGGCATTCCAGTTGTTAGTCCTTTAAAGACTCTGAAAGGAGCATGAGGCTGATGCGGAGGTATTTTGTGTTACCTCTTGTTGACAAGATAATCACGGCTTTCAAATTTATTTCAATTAACCAAATATTATTTTCTAACTTTGCCATGTTGCTGTATGTCACAAATGCATTAATGAATAAAATTTTGTTTATTGTTTGTAATTCACTTTATGAAACTCTTTAAACTTGACTGATTTGGTTAAAGTGACTTAAAATATCTCCAGTTTTGCTTCATTCAAACCAATAAAGCAGTAAAACTTAAATAGCAAATTTAGACAGCACATGGACACTTATTAATTTCAAGCAACAATTAGCATGAAATGTTCTTTGGTCTATTTTTATGTGTCCTCAATAATATTTTTTACTACCGCCCTCAGCTGCCATCAAAGCTCTGTGGTGGTGATTTCTCCATCCTTCTGCCTGCCCCAGGTTTCCTTCCTTTTCATCTTCACTGCATTTCCCTTCAGTCCAGCTGACAGATCTGCTGAGTTCACACAGTAACTGTCAAAAGATTCCTGAGTATTTCTAATGATTCATTAGGTCTAATTTGACCAAAAGTTGTTATTAATTCAACTGAAATCAGTAGTTTTAACAGTAAGCATTAATTATTCTGAAGTTGTTCCTTCTTCCAGATACCAAACCTACTCCAATTCTTTTATCTGTATGTATTGCTGCCTAATGTTATTTTCTTTTTTCTCTTAGCCATTTATTCTTCTGAGAAGTCTCATGATCTGGTGTTGAAACAAATTCATATCATGTAGAGAGACTCCATATCATCAGCAAAGCTCCACTGTTCCCATAAATTTACTTTAAAACTTTGATAAAATATTAAATCCCTATACTCTCACCCACACAATTTCATAATTTTAGCACATATAGGCTTGAAATGAAAGTATTTTAGTGACAATATACACACATGAAATAACATTTTTATCTATTTAAGAGATGTTTGTATTTCTTATGGAAAAGTTTCAAGTGCGGTGCCAAATGTCTTGGTTGTGTAAGGTGACCGGTTTTGTAATTTTATTCTGCCATTCATTTCAGAAGGGTGTTAACTCTGTGACCTGTTACATTATGATAGAAGTGAGGCAGGTGGTAAGCTATTTTTCATTCCAAGGGAATATAAATAGTGAAGGGGGGCAGCATGGTGTATACACAACTCTTTGATTTATGCAAGCATATTGTGGAACTTGTTTGAGGGAAGTCAGATATAGAAATCTTCTGTTCCTGAGACCAGTGGGAGATTTGCTTTTAGAGACCTTGCTGGGTTTCTCCTTTTCATGTCAACCATCCATCTGGCTACAGTTGGGATCTGACCTTTCTTTTTACTGAACACTCTAGGAATAGCTTAAATATACACCAGGATGTTCCACGTGTTGGGGAGACACTCAAGAGGCTGTTTCCTGTCAAAAACAAAATTTATAGTTTTGAAGAGCAAACCAGAAAAGCCAGAGATCTTTCTTTTCTTGTTAATGCTCTGTGTTTCCTCTCAGAAGTCTTTCATGGGAATTCAGGAGCACTTTGTACTGAGAGCTCCGAGTCAGGCAAACACAGTCCAGGTACGCTCGGCTGGGGAGCCCTTGGGTACTGGTCAAGGTCCTGCAGCACCAACTGCTGCCTGTGGGTATTTTTTTCCAAGTCCACACCTCCTTCCTGCCTTTGTCACATTTGTACCACAACACTGATAAAGATCTTTCCACATTATAAAGTCATGGCACAACATTTGTTACCAACTCCCTCTTTCCTCGGTGTAAGGAGTGCTTGGAACAAAATACCTTTGTGTCTGGCAGCAGCTCTGCTCCCAGGGAGCTGTTCCAGGCCATACATCTGTAGCAGGGTAACATCTTCTGTCTGACCAAAGGAGATAATTCAGCCTTGTTCAAAAGTAAAAATGAACACTCAGAGTCATTTCTGCTGAAACTATTTCACTGAAACTATTTTTTCATTTTTCACTAAAGGCATAGGCAAAAGAGCCATGTGCCTTGTAAACTCTTCCAGAGATTAATGCCCTGTAATTTTGGGCCAGTGAAATAATTGGGTCTGTTAAACCCTTTTTGTGCTTTTAGCACTGAAATCATGGTCAATGAACTCAAGCTTCTCAAATACACATTATATACTTAAAACAGCTCTCCTCTATGAGTGATGGCACCTTCATAAGACTAAGCCAGAGACTCACATTGCTACAAATTACAGATAGCTCCACCAATACAGCTACAACTTCAGGACAATCTGTAAATTAATGTTTCTTTCATAAAATAGAAGCCAGCCAACCAGCCACATAAAAACACAAAATTTGCCTGCTGAGAAATAAATCCCTGTGAGCATTCCAGTGCTGTACTCTGGTCCCATGCTGGGTAGGACTATGGATAGATACGCTGCTATCAGGAAATCACTTAATTTTATTTAGATGTTTGAAACCAAACATCTAAAACCAAAGGAGAAATTTATACCAGAGCTCTTTTGTGTGGTTTGTATTTTTGAAAAAAATGGGCATTTTCTGTGTCTATCCAGTCCTTAGAGGTGGCTAATCTGTAATGTGACTCCTGACAAATGGATCAATCTGGATTTGGAAAACCATGTGGGGATAAGTGCACCATGATTTGGCCTCTATGTTTTAAAAAAATCGGTCTAAATACTCTTGATATACCCCTAAATAAGTGGAGAGAGAGAAAACTGATATTAGGAAATGGAGAAGCCCACTTCCCTGGCAGATTTATGTGGTAGAGTATGCCAGCCTTTAACAGCATATGTCAACTTTGTAGAGGTTGATGACAAGGTATGTTCTATTCTGCTGATGAGAGGGCTCAGCTCTCAGTGACTTTGGCCATTCCTGATGCAGAGAAAACTATGGCAGTGAAGCAAGTAACTTTTTCCTGCTTCCATTTGCAGGTGTTTCCTCCCTGACCTCTTCACCACACATGTCTGACTTCCAGAGCAATTCAGGGTGAATAGCAAATCTTTTATGTTTGAAAAACTGTCCTTTTGCTTTGGTTTCTTAAGGGAAGGACTGTACTGAAACCACATGAAACAACTACTAAAGATACTTTTCCTGGCTGAAAGACAAAGTTGCACAACAAGAGCAGGGAAAGGTAACAGCAAAGTTAAGTAGATAAAAGCATCACAAGATAAGGGCTTAGAAGACTTGCAGTGTTCTGACCTCTGCTGTCACAAAGTCTTTGAGTTTGTTCAATCCCTGATAGGAAAAGAGTCCAAAACCCACAGAAGATGAACCATGCAAAGGGGACTTTGCTTGTTCGGTAGGTTCAGAAGTTATGCCTTGATATTCAGACACAGTGAGTGTTTGTCGTAGGGTGCTCTACTAAATTAGCTACAGCATGTTGTCCTGTTTGATTTATTGGGATTTTTCAATTTTATCTTTCCTCCTCAAGTTCTACCTGTGGCACAGAACTCAGCAATATGAAAATATTGCAAGAACATTGCAATACATCTCAAAAGCTCATGGTATTTCTCTATGTCTTTATTTACATAAAGCTAGAATAGGAGAGGATCTTTTTTGCAAAATCAGATACTACTTAGTAAAGCTGAAATTCAGCTCAATGTGAACCCTGCAATTTGTTCATAATATTAGATTCCACATTATAGCTCTAAGTGCAATAATATGAAATGTCCAAGGGGTTGTACAGATTCTCATCTTGGGAAATTCAATGACAGCAAACTCCAGTGAATGTTAGAGCAAGGAAGAAACAAAGCTTGTTTCTAGAAATGGGTATCAAGGAAGATCCAAGGTAGAACAGAGCTCTTGCAGAGCTGAGTAAATGATTTAAAAATATTTCTAATATATTTGCTGCAGAAAGAGGGTCACTCAAAGACGAAGGTAGACCCATGTTCTTTAACCTCCCTACCTGCACCAAGCAGCCAGGACAGGCAGATCAGTTAAATGCAATGTGTGGGGAGAAAATGACATTTCCACTCAATGATTTGAGTGCTCGGTATTTCACTGGTGTATAAAAACACTGCTAGAAAAGTGGTTTCATGAATATTTTAAAAGGCTGTTTCAATTGACCAGAGACAAGAAGGCCATGAAAGACTTGTGGATAGCAAATTTATAAAAGAAAACAAATGGAAGGGAAATAAAATCCCTTTCCAGTGTTTGGCTTTTCTAACCCATGTGATAGACATAAGAGAACTTCTCATTTCATTCCTGACACTTAGCAATGTTCCCCACTGTTCTCAGATCCCTTGGACTTTTCTTCTTTCCCATCACTCAATGAAGAGATAAGTTATCTTCAAAAGGCTTAGATATAAACTCTAGTGAAATTACAGAAATAGAAATATGTACTAATCAGAAAAGCAAACCTACTCTCATATCTAAGTTTACATGAATAGTATCAGTATTTAAGCCAATAAACCATTTGATTTCCCTTGTGCTCCTTGTTTGCAGCTCTGGATTCAAACTGGGTCTGTACAGCTGCACTGAATCTCCAGTGGGATGACACTGATGAACACTTGACAATGGCAAACAACACAAAGCCAAACTCACCAGTGCAGCTGATAAGGTGAACAACACTGCTGACTGCAATACCATATAAATTCCAGCTACAGATTACTAAACAGCTCTTTTCCCAGCAAACTGCAACTGTACATGTAAATTGTCCAATTAAAAAACTCAAGTGCTTTAATTTCCTGGAGCTCTTTACACATCTTGGAGACAACGGGGAGAACTTCCTTAAAAGGGTAAGAAAAGCCACTGCTCTTCTGCAGCCAGAAGAGTTCTTACAAACAGATTATCCTTCTGTTCCTGGGCTGATTGAAGGAAGAGCATAAAAAAAAAAAAAATTTTGGAAAATCATTCCCAGAGATGAGAAGTTTTGCAAAGATTTTTATCATCACTTCTAAAAGACAGTCAGTTGTAGATGACATTAAAGAAATGTCCTAACTTTTGTAACATTGTTGATAAGAGGGGATCACACAGGTAAACCAGCCCTCAGGACATTTAGGGCTTTAGAAATTTCAATTGAATTGTACTGAAGGCAAACTGATAGAGCACATTAAGGTAGAAGATGTTGGCAACTTCATCCATCCTCAATTGCAGTTCATTTCAAGGAAGGGCACAGATGTCCCTTCTGAGGTCACAGATCAAGGTTCTCATTTTATGACTTTTTATTAGACTTCCTAACACTCCAAAGACACCCAGACCACGATCAATCATCTCCCCAAAGCCTTTAGAATAAGGACATTTTCTCCCAGTTCCAATCTTTATAGGCTGTACTGGGTAATGGTTTAGATGACTGCAGAAACAGCTATGACAGACAAATTTTGGTGGTTTTTTGTTTTGTTTTTTTGTTTTGTTTTTTCATTTCAACTCTGCACAAGCAATTTGGAGAGAGAAAGTCTATGGATTGCATTCTTGTTATTTTCTACTGTGCTGGGTGGCAAAATGATAACCTGAGGCAGACTGGCCTTACCAGGGTGGCAGCTGGTGTCAGAGTTCTATAATAACTATTCCCCCCAGCACTGAAAAACATTCAAGACATTTCCCTTTTGTTTACAGCTCTTCCCATAAATGATACTAATCTGAAGTAGAGCCTGTGAGGCAGAGCACTTCAGTGTAAACCTTCTGAGGGTGATACCAGCAGCAGAGCTGCACACAGGCAGCCTTGTTAGGAATTGTTTGCCTCTTTGCTTTTCAGTGCTTGAGCCACTTCCAGACTGTGTTCTTTAAAGAGCATTTGCACACAGAGTCTGCACAAGGCAGAGAGTTCTTTGACTCTGCTGTTCTTCCCCAGGTTATCCTTGTCCCAGGTTAGCACAAGGCTGAATTTCCACAGGAGATTTTGGCCCATGGGCACACTCCTTTTGAATTCAGTTCTATTTGCTGCAAACTCTCCCAATTTATATCATCCCTTATGCTATGCTAAACACATTAGTACTTTCCTTAAAAGCTGTTGTATAAATTAGGGTATTACAGTTTTTGATATCATGATTTAAAAAGATTCCTTTTCATGAGAGAAGCAGCTGCAATGAATTACTTGTTACTCAATAAAATACACACATTTAAATCAACAAGAGCATAGTGTTTTCATGGGAAGTGCTTGTATCATCTCCACATTAAAACAGCTGAGGGGTTTTAATTCTACAGCAGCTTCACTTTCAGTGCATGTACATCTTGCATGCTCAATTAAAAAAATATTATTCCAAGGTTCAATTCCTGTATTTGCACTCATGATTCAATTATTTGGCCATTTTGTTGGAAAAAAAAAGAGATCAAGATGTACATTTCTATATAACTGAAGAGCTAATAATGTTGTTTTAGCACAGCCCCACTGCCTATCAGCAGGATTTCAGTTCAGAGATGTTCAATGTCCAAATCAGTCAAACTGGATTTAATTCAGACATCTAACTCCCTCAGGCCTGGCTGGAAAATGTCAGCCTAAAATAGCTTGTGCCCGAGTAGAACAAACGAGAAAGGCACTTGTGATGTATGTATTTATATGTCCAAATGTCACAGAGTGCTGGAACTGACCCCTTCCTACAGATCTGAACTGGCACGCTCAGAGAGCTCCCAGGAGCTGCAGGAGTTCCTTCCACCTGCACAGCACCTCCCTAAAATGAGGGAAGGAGCTCCTTGACTTCACCAGGTGGCGAGCAGTGATCACAGGAAAGGTTAAAACAGCTGCCCCCGAGGTACCAGTTACAGGCTGGCCCAAATGCCAAGGCTTTGCAAGGTGAGCTAATGCTCTAAACAGGACTCTGGATCTTGGGTGACTTATGAGTCAAGAACAGAATTTAATGCTCCCCAGTAACATGAACACAGAAAGCAGCAACCATCCCGTGACTTGCTTTTGAACAGGACAAAGTTAAATGTTTCTCACCTTCATTTTCCATTAGAAGAACAGGATATCAGAGGTAAATCCACAAACAATTTAATTTTGTTTGTGTTTCAGCAAATGAAGCACAGAATTTACAAACTTTCAAAGATCAGTTGTTAATTATCTGCTGCCCTTAAACTCTCCTGGAAGGAAAAGCTGATCTGAAAGGTGCTGAAAGGTAAATAAAGCATTTGACATTCGAGAAAAAACATAACATAGCCACAATTTTGAGGGCACAGGGCCAGCACACAGCAGAAAGGAAAAACCCTCAGACACGTTCTTTAATGGGAAATTGCTGAGAAAAATCCCAAAGAATTTATATGGGAAATGTCTTTTTTTCACTTAACAGAAGGAAATCAGTAACTCAGTGTTTGTCATCCTGAGGTCATTTTAAAGCAGCATGACAAAAATGTTCTAGTAGAAACAAAGAATTCAGCATTATCAACTTGATCTAATGAAATTGTTAAATATTCAGAAGTTCTTAAATGTATTTTAAACCTGCTCATCGTATTTAATTATAGATCTGTTATGAAAAGCTAAAACTCTGGACTTTTTTTTTCCTTTGCAATAAGTAATTCATACCATTTATACTGAAGTACAGCAAATTATTTATTTTTCACTGCTATGAAGAGCTACACTATATTTCACTCTGATTCCTAGCAAAGCTGCTTGTAAACAACAATTCAGGTATAAATGTACAATTCAATTCAATTAAAATAAAATTAAAACAACCCAAAGTAAAATTAGAAAACAGATTATTGAAATAAAATTCTTTTTTTTTACTATAGGTTTGTTAAAAAATGTACCTGAGGGAAAAAAACCAACTTTTATCATTAAAGATTGCTACCTGATATTTAATGAATTCCTAATGGATGCTTTTTATATAATTCAATAATTGAACCAGCTATCTCTATCCATTTTTTTGGTTATATTTTTTCCATAGGACTCTCTTTCTACTCAGCTTACCATGAACAGCAAGAAAAAACAGGCCAAACTTTGGCAATAATTTGTTCTTTTTGCTCACACTGAATTTGAGAGAGCCCTTCCACAGCAGGAAAGTTTCACATTTAGACATTTGCTTTGTCAGTCCCAGTTTGCTTCTCTCGTTCCTAACAGAGACTTTAGTTGCATTCTCTCCCATTCTGTATTTTGACAATATTAGCACAGAAAATTTAAATACAAAAACTCTGGTGAATATATTTGAATTATGTTTAAGGATAATAATGACAGTCCCAAACTGGAACTCAGAAGACAATGGCAAGCTCTTCACTCTGCTCAGCCAGTTTTGGATGAGGCATTTTTCAAAAGCAAGTTGGCAGAAACACTGGAAACTATTACCTATCCAAGTTAAATCACAGGAAGTAAACTTTAAGGGTTTTTTGTTGGGGTTTTTTGTTTGTTTGTTCAGTTGTTTTCTTGGTTTTGTGAGGTTTTCTTAATAGTTCCTGTATTAAAACGAAGAAATTGAGGTGCCAACACCTGATGTTGTCCTGCACCTCTCTTTTAGATACTCATATCCTGCCTTAACTTAGATCATTTAAGAGGCAGGGAAGACCTGGATTCTGTAATAAGTAGAATTTATTTTCAGTTTCTTTCACAACAAAAATTGAAACTAAAGAGCTGAAGTAAGAGCTGGCATTTTTCCCTCTCCTCTCTGACCACCACTTAAATGTTTTGCTCACTGTTTCTCTCACAAAAAGCAACTGTGCTGCTGAAAGAAGGGAATTAGGCAGGCTCCATGCAGGGATCTCAGCCCAGCAGTACCCAGGACAGAGGGGCGCCGGGGAGGGGAGCGAGGGAGTGGCTGCAGGGGCACACAAATAGAGCACACATGAAACCCAAGCAGGTACAACCATTAGCTGGAGAGCTGGCAGTGCTCGAAAGATGCTTTTCAGATAGGCATTTTATACCCTGGCACATCTTGCTCTGGCTGCCTCTGTAATGAGCCAGGGTCCTTCATCTCAGTAACAGGAACTTGGCTCATCTGAGTCAGCCACAGAACCAGGGAAGTGCAAAAGCAGGCAGTGAGGATAAATCCCATATTTGTAGCTGCTGCTGACTCTGCTGGAGGATCCAATGCTGGCATCTGCAGGCCATAACTCATGGAAAAAGTTATGCTTTTCAGCTCTGCCACCTGATATTAACCTGTGTGCAGCTTATTTCCTATTCCATCAGCACTTGGGAAGGCTCTGCCATGATGGGAGGCAGCTGCTCCTCACCCAGAGGGACACTGCTGTGACTTGGGGCTCTGCCACCAGCAGAGTCTCAGTGCCCAGGACTGGAGCAGTAGGGAAGGTGTCCATCCACTGGGATCCAGGACTCCCAGCCAGCTCTATTGCTTGAACAGGAATTCAGCCATTCCCTGGGTCACTCTAAGCTCATACTGACCCTTGTGATTGACCTGCAGAAGCTGAAGGAGCTGCATTTGTCCCCTTCTGGTGTCCTTGATGCAGGAGAGCTGTTGGTACATCACTGAGGGCACCCTGCTCTGGTGACAGGGCCCATGTGTCAGGGTCTCTTACACTCCTGGAATTTCCCTTCCAACTCAGCCTGTTCTATGGCTCTCCTGGTGGCTCACAGCACCAATAATGGGGGATTTCTCTCCTGCCCTCTTGCCAGCAGAAAGGGCTTTATTTGTGATATCACAAAATACTTGCTCTGTTTCAAGATAAACGGAGAGGGAATGTCTCTGCTTGCTTCCCAAAAATAATCTTTGCAATCTTACTCAAGACCTAAAAGGGAGTTGCTGGGTTCCCTGTTGATGTGTTTGACCATCTCCTGTATGAAGTTAATGTCCCACTTATTTATTTTAATGACATGAGACCAGCGCCCAAATACGAGCCATTCTTTACTAGTCACACCCTATTAAAACAAAGAAACATCTTTGCCTTTTTTCCCAAGCAGAAAGGTATTTGTGTCAGGATAGGAGGGATCAGTAAGTCATCAATACATGGATTGGACTGCCAGCAACTGCTTTACATGTAACATTGTGCTTAAATTTAGCGACTCAGAGGATTGATTGCAATAATAAGCACGTCCTTCGTAAATTTCCAGAAAAAGAAAAAACTAATGTATTCACTACAGAGCCTTATGGCTTTCTTCTGACAGACAGCTAGATCCACTCAGGAATGCTAGCACAGTTTTACTGCCTTTTTTTCCCCTCCAGCATTAATGTACACTTAAAGTGAACTCCCATGCTTCAGATGAGATGAATCTATTTTCAGCTACAAGTAAGCAAAGCCACACTTGGGGTCACAAAGAATAAGAATAAACAGCAGATCTCCAATGCAGATTTTATAACACAAGTGACTTACTGTCATGCTATTTCATTTTAGTTGAACCACAGTGCAAGACAGACAGTTACTAAAGAAAAACTGGGTGGTGTTACATTTCCCTTTAAAGAATTAACATAATGCTTTATATTTTGGTGATGTTCTTCCTTTAAAACAAAGCAATTATCCTGCTAGTCCTTCCCTCTTTGCTAAATACAGTGTGCAAAGTAGCAATCACTTGTTACAAATATTAAATAGCTTGATGGATTTTATGGAAGTGCAGCCTTTATCTTCAAAATAGAAGCATCCAGAGCAGTCTAAGAGATGTTATGGCTTACTTCATTTTTTATGTGTACACAAAACCGTGTAATAATTTTATTTTTTTCCCCATTACATAGCTCAGCAGCTGCTCTTTTCCTTCTGCAGGAACTTTCTACTATCCTACACAACAACGTGCTGTTACTGGTCCAACTCTGACCAATTTTTAGAGAGAGATTTTTCAATGAGAATTGTGCAGTAACTCATCTGATGCTGAGCAGCAGCATCTAACAAAGAGACAGAACTTGCAAAGCCGAGTGCACGCCCCAAAAGTTGCCCAATTCAGGACTCAAAAAGCGAGGCTGGTCTCTCAGCATGGGCTGCTTTTGTGGCTGCTGGAACAGCCTATTCTGCTTTGTACCAGCAGCTGCTGGGGTAGTTTCCAGCAGAGCTCTTTGGAAACCATTTCAATGGAAGTTTTTCCAGATGTAGGCGTGAGCATGCCAAACGCTCTGGCTCTTCAATGTAAAAAGCAAACTGGGAGCTCACCCTGGGGCTTGAGCTGAGAGCAGCTTCAGGCAGTGCCCAGCTCCAAGAACCTGCTCTGAAACACTGCCCTGAGTGCCCAGGGCTCAGTTTGGAGTGGCACTAAAATGTGGCAAAGTCTTCCTACCCCTCTTTCTCAGGTTTTTCTTTCTCCCCCTCCCTGTATACAAATTGTCTAATAATCTGCATAGAGTGATTTTATTAAGGCTTCAGAAAAATTATTTAATACCCATAATACAGAAAAAGTACCTAATACTGTACATTATATGTAATTACTCTCACACACAAGGACAGAATAGGCTGCCAGCTATCCAACCCACCAAATTATTTACCATGCAATGAGATGGGATCTTATGGAATAAATCCTGCAAAGGTGCAGCTTACCTAGCATAAAAGCATCTTTAAGGTGTTCTTAGGTTGTAGGATTCCAAACTTTAACCCTTCCCCTCTTCAAAGAAACAGATGTTTAGCAAAGACTGATGTCAAGGCATTACTGTAAAATTACAGGGCTGTGTTACTCAGAGTAACACTATTTTTCATCTGTATTTACTACTTATAAATAGTAATACTACTGTATTACTATTTGTGGGAAATACATATATTTTAATTTTCTCTATCAGTTTACCCCAGTGAGAGTCTAAGAAATCTGTATCATAGAATTGTACATTGTATTACCTTCACTGCCAAATCTCATTTGGCATCCCCAACAAAAAAAGGACTGACAGCAACTCAAGAAACCGCTGACATATTCAGAGCGAGGTTTTAATTAGATCCCTTCTTGGCTGAGCATCTTCTTGCACCCTGTTAGAATCTCTATTCCTTTGCACTTCTCAGAGATATTTAGGCACAGGGAGTCACACAAATGCCTGATGGAAAAGACAGATGAGTCAAACTGTTGGAAAGTTCCCCGGGCAGCAGCTCAGATTGCTCACTCACTCCTCAGGCTTTTTCCTCCACTAAATGTCAGATGTGTCACCGATTTAGCAGCCACTGCCTGAAGAGATTTGATTATGTGCCACCATTGCCATCACTGATTTTCTTGGTTAATTCCTCTGCTTAAGTGATAAGAGCAAATAGTGGCAGAGGTGCTCATAGAGCATCTCTGTCTTTTCACAGGATGAAGCAATGCCATTAAGTGAAGGTAAAGCCAAAATTTAGAGAAAATTCAACCAATCTAAAGCAGCAGTTTCCAATTATACAGAGAAGTTGTCTTTTTAAAAATTTGCATCAAGTAGCTGGGCCTCTTAGAGGCACTCTACAAAACTAAACTGAAGTGGGAAACAACCTTGAGCTGATAATAATCAACAGCCTGTACCTCCCTGCCTGTTTTGCAGGGCCACAAAAAGGCTGACATGGCAGAGGTCCAATAAGACAGACCACAATACACTGAAACATCAACCACCTTGAGTCTCCCTCTATTGACTCAAATCACATCATGACAAATACAAAGAAGAGGAAAAGACATTTCAGCATGTCAGGAGCATTTTGGTTACTGTGTATTGCTTTTCCCATCAGGTTTATAAAATGTGAAGCAAATCCTACCTAGTGTCAGGCTTCAGCATCTCTGAACTTTCTCACCTGGATAAACTTTAACAAGCAGGTTTGATTCCAGCAGTGCCACACCAATCTCACGTTATGATTTGGAAATGGAAATCAAAACCAATAACAGTGGTTTGGGATAACCCAATAGCTGAAGATAACATTTTTCAAAACCCAGAGTTTTTCCTTGCTGAAGAAAAACTTTGTTCATTAGGCAGGTTGCTTGTTATTTTGTTGGTTGCAGAGATACATCAGGGAAAAGAGTTGTACCTTTTAAATGATTTAAATTTGGAGTATGAACAAACACCTTTTATTTCCATTTAATTTTAAACTCTCCTTTTTAGAATTTAATATTAAACACCCCCATATTTTCAGTGCATCTTTAAAAAGTTATCACAACTGACAAGTGTGTCAAAACCAGGAAACGAAAATTTTGATGTACTGAAAACCAACCTATTTTGAGTCACATTGCTCACTACTCAAACACTTCAAGTTTCAGAGAAATCAGATCTTCATCACTGAGAGTTTTAACAGCAATGCTGCTTCACTTAATAGAGCCTGAAAACATACTTTTTCTGACAGAGGCCATTTTCAGTGGAAACTATTTTGCTGATCACTTAACCAGATTATGCTGTCATTTAGACAGTACTTCCAGATACTTTCTTCCCTGTTTTGCAAGATATGGAGAACTGTGTGCTTTTTCTCAGTGTATTAAAATGGAGGATCTCTTCAAAAAGTCTCTTTCACATAAAAAACTCATTCTGACCCATTTCTTTAATTAAGAGAAAACTGGGTTAAAGCTATGATGTTTTCATTACAACTCAAGTGTGTGGTTAAAGAGAAAAACTAACTTTATAGTACACTGATGAGTACCATTTAAGTATATATATGTATATGTACATATATACACATTCTTTTCCATCAAAGATTTAAGGTGTATAAAAGTTTTCTTTGCTAGAAAAAGGTTGAAGTTGACACATACCTTGATCAAGTTCCAGGCTCCAAGGACAATTATGATGCTGATATTTAGGGAATTCAGGGAATTCCACCTTCTGTGTTGCTTTATACTCTGCCTCTCCCATTACCTGTGGCACTTCACAACCACTGCTGGTCCACACGTGCTGTGTGTGATTGGAATAAGGAATATGCCACGTTCTGCCATCATTTCTATTATCAGCCTGAAAGAGGTGAATCTCTGCTGGAATGAAAAATTAGGTTCATTCTGTGAACCAAAATTAGCCCAGCCTGAGAGCAAGGTATTCACAGACATTAAGTCCTTTTTCTTGGACAGTGCAGCCTTAAAAACATCAGACAGGAAGAAAGAGAAACATCTGCATTGATTTTCATTGTTTAATACTCAAGAGTGAAAAAGTGTAAAATCACAAAGCTTATACCACCACAAAAAAAACGCAGTTTCATTGCAAATGACCAGAACACAAGCTGCCTGCAAAGTTTCACACATCTGACATCAACAAACCCAGGTTCAACATTCTTACCGTCTTTTGAAACACCTGCTGTTCACAAACATCAGCCAGCACTGAGCTCTCGCTATCTCACACATCTTCCTTTATGTTCTATGCTCTATTTGCTTCCTAGACCAGTGGTTTACACATTTGAAAAAACAGTGCCCCACTTCTGATCTATATCAGCATAGAAATAAGTAGTTTTTACCCGCCACAAAATACTAATTATATTTGAAAAGCGTTTTGTTTAATCCAAACACAGCGGTAAAGTTTTTATTTCTATTTAATTAAAAGCGTAATATGAGTAAGCTTCAGAAGTGCATGCTGACTGAGGGTATGTCACCAATCTGCTCAGCCACAGGATATGATTTTTATGCAGAAAGTGATCACCCTGGGTGAGTTAGTACACCAGGGAGTAGGTTATGTTTGCTTTCTCTAGTTAATTCCTGTACCTACAGCCCCAATTCTGCACATGCAGCCATGGCCTGCTGGATATGATTGTCCACCTAAATACACTTTGTTGTCCGAAAGTAGAATTATCCAAAAGTTATCATTATGTCTAAATGTCTCAGGTTAATAAGAACTAAGTGGAAAATGGGTTGCTCATATTAAAATCTTTTTGAAAGTTAAACCTTTATATGTGAGGCAACTTTGTTTTCACAGCCTTTCTTCATGAAAAGGAACTGTGCCTGAAATGTTAAACCCTTTTTAACATCACGCTAAAAAAATGCACATTTCCAGTTGTCTACAATAACCTAGCTTCCCAATAACTGATTAAAATCCTGCTCTTAAATAAAGTACACTGAACAGATTTTTTTTGCTTCAGACTATCAAAACAGAAATGTATCTTGGCATAACCTGCTGCATCTGACAGTGACGTGTAAAGGAATTTCTGAAGAGCTGTTGTTGCCTCAGTGGAAACAATACTGATTTTTAATTTTTTTTTAAATCCTTCAGTGCTGAGGGCACCTACATTTTATGAGTCACTTGCTCCTCATTTTATTCCCTCACCTGACAATATAATCCTCTCAGCTTATCAGGTGAAGATAAACAGTTTTGGCATCAGTGTTCCTACGGAGCGCCTCTGTCGAAGGTTCCACAATGTATCAATAAATGGGCTTGACATCCTAAGTAGCTTTTTGTTGGTTCCTAAATATATTTTCTGCAGATATTCTTGGGTCTGTTTTACAGAGAATGGTAAGTCTTGAATAAAATTTCAAGAAAACTTACACTCATTATTTTTACCTCTGTTGCTTACTACAGACCTGACTTCTTCCTTCATGTAGTTATTTGATACTTGAAGTACAGAATCTGATTACTGGCATCTAGCTGGAAAATTCTGGCTAATACATGATTATTAAACACAGAGATGTTGCCACCTTTAAAATCATACAGTCAGCTGAGGAAACAAAAGTATAGGATGAGATCAACAATTAACATCCTATTTATAAATGGAAGCACGAGATCTCTTCTGAGCATACTGGATTAATTTTGAAAAAAATATTATCTATTACACAGTGAACGGTATAAATAAACTTAGATTACATGCCTTTAGTGCTTCTACACAACTCAGTTTCCTATTCATTTTCCAACTGTTGGTGGAACTTCCAATTTCAACAAATGGTTCCAGACAAAATGAGGAAAACATTCAGAAAATTTTGCAGTGCAGACAAACCTCATGAGTTAATCTGTGGAACATTAATAGCTTTGTACAGTTTCAAACTTAGTAACTAAGGCACACATGGATTAAACTGTCCTATATCTGAAAGAGCAGGATATGTCAGTCAGCACGGAGCTTCTCAGCTTTGCATTTATGTTCATAGTATAAAGCAGCAGTCAGCTTTGAGA
This sequence comes from Cyanistes caeruleus, assembly GCF_971803275.1. NCBI lineage: Eukaryota > Metazoa > Chordata > Aves > Passeriformes > Paridae > Cyanistes > Cyanistes caeruleus. The sequence continues at coordinate 3,585,562 of NC_141713.1, forward strand.
AATCTACTTCTGTTAATAGTAAGGAATCTGCAAAGTGACTAGTCATGCCAGACTAAGATAGTCTAACTGGATTCTAATATGGATCAGCACACACAAAACTAGGCTTACATAACCACAGGAAAAAAATCTGGGAGCTGCTCAGCCACCCCGAGCCAGGTGTGTGTCTGCTCTGCAGAGGTGGGACACAGTGAGCGAGTGTGTGCTTGTGTTTGTGAGTGTGTGTGTGCAGAAATAGCAGCTTCTCACCTCTGTTTGTTACTTCCATACGTGTCCAGTACGGTATTTCTTACTCCAGTGACAATATTTTGGCTGCTATTTTTTGCTCCTGCCAGCACTGCCCAGGTCAGGCCAGCCAGTGGTGCTGTGCTGGCTTCCAAGCTGAACTTATAAAGTCACTGAATTATAAAGTGAAATTATGTCCTTCATTCAACCAATGTGCAATCCAAGTGAAATTAGCTTATTTGCAAACTATTTAAGTAGAAGGCAACTTTGGCCTGAGGCACGTGTTACATTCAGAGAAAAAGAAAAAAAGGAAGAAAAACATAAATTCAAATCTCAGGTTGGGTTTGCAGGGGGAGTGATTGAAAAGGACATCTTGTTTGTAAACAAAGGATTATCTGGGAATGAGCTGACACACAATGATCATAAGTGTCATCGATGTCATTTGTAAAAGTTTCCTTCTAACAGGACACATATCAGCTAATTTCACTGTGTTAGGAAATTAGGCACTATGTAATCATGTTTGACACTTCACACTTACCTTTAGCAATACCTAGTATCAGGTAACCCATAAACTGCAAAATAAGTTGAGGTTTCTAATGTACACAGCCACTGAATCTGTAAGGAATTCTCCTTACCTCAGTGGGAACGCTATCCAGTCTAGTTTTTAAATTTGTTTTCTTTTTAGAGATATTAAATATATTACTGTCTAACCATAAAATTCACTATTTCTCACCTGGAATACTGTGAGAAATTCTTACCTCAGTGTTACCTCTTTCTTTTTTGCACTGCATTCAAGCTATATAAATAATGTCACTTTTGTCAATTCTTGCTATGCTTAGTTTGATCCTACAGGATCATATTTAATTTCATAGTTGTAATAGTAACTGTCTCTTATAATGTATTAATTAGGTATTGCATATAAGTACACAGAAATGGAACTGAAAATCAGCTACTACCACTTGTTAGTCTCATATTCTGTTAAATTTGTGGTTAGTAGCTTGAGATTTAAATAGAATTGCATAGTAATATTGTAGTAACCAAGTACAATACAGTATTAAGAAAACAATAATTTGAAAAGTCCTATTCAAGCACACATTTAATAGTTGATGTGCTATAAAACAAACAAAAAAAATAGACTCCTTTGAATTCCTCAGTAGCAAATTCCTGTTTCTATGGGTGGAAAAATCTGAAAATATTAGACACAGAATTCTGAGGAAAAAATATTAATAGCATGATCTCTCCCAAAAATAAAATTTGCAATAAAATAAAATGTGCTGAATAAAGGCTTAAATTCAATACGTCTCAGTCCACCATTAATAATCCAAATAGCTTGAGTATTTCCCCATCCCTTTTTTCTCTTTAAAAAAAAGGATAATAAAAAATACGTATAAACAAATTGCTATGTAGGCTTCACCACAGAGTCCTTTCAGAACCACTGTCCATCATTATCATTATCCTCATCATCTTCCTCCTCATGGTCCAGGTAGACAAAAGCGACTTTCTTCCCTTCAGAAGTATCTGACTTTTGGTCGACCGTTCTTTGCAATTGCACAGTCTGATCAAAAAATGACTGTTCCACCACCTTTTCACCCTGATCTTGGGAAAAACTGGAGAGAACATAGCCACCTCTTGTGCTTTCATTTCCTGCAAGCTGGTCACTTTCAACGATGACCTGTGGCTGACCAGCAGAAGGGTCTTGCTTGTTGGACACCAGCGTTGCCACTTGCTGTTCCCCACTCTTCACTGCAGATATTCCACCCAGATTGGAAACATCCATTTGGAAAGTGTAAGCTGTTTCCCTAGAGCCTACTTTAATATGCTTCACAGAGCTGCTGCTCTCAGATGACTCTGCTATTTGTGAAAGATCTTCCACCACCCCAGCTATGGGTCCTGAGAAGATTATTTCCTCAGTATGAGCTCCCGCAGGACTTATTTTAACGTGCCTGAAAGCTCTTGAGCCTCCTGAAAGAGTCTGGTCTTCCAGTTCAGTGATTTCTGTGTGCTGGGAGACAGGCCCCTGGTAAATGATTTCTTCAGCTGTCATAAAGCCCTGGGGACCCAGCTGGATTTGTCTGACTGAACTTTCTGCCTGTGAGAAGTCCCTCGTGCTGCTGACCTCCACTTTACCAGAGATGGGTCCTTCAAAGATAACGTGCTCAGTATGAACCTCTTTTGGGCCCAGCCTGAAGTGCCTCATGGATCTGCTGACATCCACAGCCCCTTCAGCCTGGGAAAGTCCATCTGAGCTATTGAGTGCCAGAGAGTCTGAACCTGACCCCTCAAAAGAGACTTCTTCAGTCACTTGCCTTGATCCTACCGTGACACGTCTCGTGGCCCTGCTGAAGTCTGTTGAAACCTTCTGAGAAAGATTTCCAGAATCCATCTCTTCTACAATTGTAGTAACAGGGCCTGTAAAAATTACTTGTTCTGTGGTTTGGATTTCCTTGGGGCCCAGTTTAAAGTGCTTCACAGATTGGCTGAATTCTGATGGTCCCTCTCTCTGAACAAGATCTTCTGTAGCACTGAGCTCCAGTGTTTCAGAACCAGGCCTTTCATACAGGACCTGCTCAAACCTCTGGACTTCTGCTGGGCCAACCCTGACACTGCTCTGGGACTTGGTGTGATCAGCTGATTGTGATGAGTGAGAGGCCTCTGAATAATCGGCGGTTTCCAAAACCGAACCGTCATAAACAACCCTTTCAGTGGTGTGATAGCCAGTGCCACCAGTCCGCCTTGTCGTGGATGAGCTGTAGATCTCTTGGTCAGCAAAAGGAGTGTATTTGTCACTGGGGGAAGAAATATCTATATTGCTCCTATCTGAGCTCTCTTTCTTCAGGGAGTGTATTGTTGCCTTCTCCTCACTTGAGATTGTTTCACCAAGCTGATCTACATTAAATTCATCAGTATTAAGGGTCTGGGACAGATTGACTTCAGCAACAATTGTCACTGAGCCCCCCTCCTCCTGATCAACTTTTTTGATATCAAATGCCAAGTTGCTAGCGTCAACTTTGTTGTCTTTTGTTAAGGCAGAGAGCTCCTCTTTCACACTTTCTGGGAGACTGCCCTCCAACTGCTCCAAAGCTTCCTTCAATTGATGTTTAGGGTCCTTTGTTTCCTTGGATAAAAGCCCTTTTATTGAAGTCTGAAACTCGTGAGGAATTTTAATTTCTTTTTCAATAACAATGGATTCAACATGGGATCTTTCACCTTCAGGATGCTCTTTTAAAATATGGGCGCTCGCTTCCTCCCCCACCACTTTATAGGTTTCTTCTGGAGAGCTCACACCTTCCTCTCTCTTACTTTGTGTGCCTTGCAAAAATTCATCTTGCCAAGAATATTTAATAGTAGATTCTTCTTCAATATGAATTTGCCCATATACTGAGTCATCATCTTTTTCATTAATAATAGGATGATCATCAGGAACAGATACAAAATATTTCTGTTCAACAGGTGAGTCATCTTCCTCGGTTACTTCTTCCACATGAGTGAAGCTCTCATGGCGTGGTTTCTTCTTTTTGACATCTTCATAGGTGACAGTGATGTTTTGTTCCTCCTCACCATAACGCCTCTCCCTCTCAGGGAATGAATCCTCCACTTCTTCAACCTGGAAAGGTGTTGAAAAATCACTCCTTTCATCGGTGGTGTAATCCAGTGGCTCCTCTACAATCTCCACATTCACAGACACGTTCTTTCCACTCTCGCTTCCTTTCAGGCCGTGATGGACAATATCTTCTATCTCCTCTTTGGAAGGAGTTCCCTCAACGCCCTCTCGAATCACTTTTCTAACATCCTGGTTTGATAGATGTCCTAAGTCACCTTCATCAGAAATATTTATGTCTTCTTGAACTTGAGACTGCACTGTGAACTCAGTCTTTATTTTCCCTTCATCTTCTTGTTCTTTCTTATCAAAATAGGTCACTTTGGTGTCTGTTGACATTTGTGAACTAGAAGACTGTGTGAAACTTTTAAGAATGTCAGCAACAATATTCTCTGCGATGTTTTCAGTTGGCAGAGTTCCTATTTTATGGCTTCCATCCCTAATTTGCTCTTGACCTTCCAGATTGGACTCTGCTTCTGAAATCCTCACTTGATGAGTTTCAGCAGACTGAGTTACGTGGTCATCTGTTTCTCTTCCTGTAGAAGTTTTAACACCGTGTACCCTTATTTCTTTATGTCTCTGAGGTCCTTTGTCAGGAGCATGCCTTTCAATACTGATTGGGACCTCAATGACATCTTTGCTTCTTGATTCTGAGGTCACAGTTGCATCTTTTTTGGTTGATTCACTTTTCAAAGTTCTTGGAGTAGAAATATCACTCCCTGTTACCTTCTGGCTAACTTCTTCACGGATATATTTTTTCTGCTCAGTCTTCCTCCCAAAATCAACACTTTCTTCTATAAAAGATTTCTCATCTGTTTTCTTTTTCTCATCCTTTGTTTGTTTCTCCAGCTTATCTTTTTCCTTCAGCAGAGATGTCTTCTCATCAGTTGGTTTGCTGTCTCCTCTTTTGTCTTTTAGTATGGTCCGAGTTTCAATTATAGTTTCTTCATATTTAGATGGTTTTGCATTAGTAATCAGCTCATAAGCTGGAAATCTAGTGAAGCCTGGTTTAGTTCTTGTATTTTCAGCATCAGGCTTGTGGTCCTTGTCTGATCTTTCAGCATGTGCCGATTCTTTTGAAAAAGATGCAGTGGATGAAGTTGTAACTTCTGTTTTCTTTCTTTCCGGAATCCTCTTTTGCTGCATTTCAGTGCTTCTCCAGCTACTGTAGTCTGGAGTAAATGTTCTTAGTTCTTTGTGGTCTGTTACAATCCTTTCATCCTTTGTGACAGTCGTTGAAGGGCGATATGTTGAACCAAGTAGGTCCCTTCTGAAAGTTCTTCCCCCTGTTGTTGTGTGTGATCCAGCCTGTGTGGAGTGAGCTGAGTAACGTGCAGAACTGCTCATATTCGTCACTGGCATTCTGTGCCTCGTGTCAGTGATCCTGGCAGCAGGCAAAGCTTTATTTCTATTTCTTTCTTGATAAGAAGAGTAAATATCAGTGTAGTTATATGAAGTATTAATAATATCTGCAAAGAGAGCACAGGTGACCAAGCATTAAAATAATGGTTTGTATCTAAAATACTATCAAATAGAGGGCACGAACTAAGAAAACATGCAGTATGTTTTTTGAAAGAAATAATGTCTTCATTTTCAGTGGAGCTTTGTAAAGGCATTCCTCTAGGTTTTACTTGTTAATTAAGTCTATGCATAAAATTCATTAAAGCTGAAAGCAAAGCTTTTCCTTGAGTTGCAAGATCTTGCTGATTTTGCCTTTTGTGCACTACTGGGCATTGTGGCATTAATTGAGGAACTACGCTTTTTGTATTTATACTGATGTTAATTTACAACTTCTTATTAAATAATGTATGCTAATATCATAGGCTGGGTTTTTTGCTTTGTTAGCCTAAGTGGCCTGAAGTTTCTTAGTTCCTATTGATATTCAATGGCACATCTGCCACCACATACTAGAAACTGCAAACACAAATACAACCCTTCATAGCCACACAATAAAGCACAACAAGGGAGAGAAATAAAGAACTTTTTAGGCTCTATCTATAGAAATTAATACAATGTGCCAGGAATATCTGACAGACCAACCAGAACTGCACCACTCACATCTCTCACTCCTGAAAAGCTACCACATCTCCCCTGACTTTTGGTAGTGTCTCCTGTATTATTTCTGTAATTCCTTTCCTATTCTGTGTATATGTCTGAGTGCTGTCTGTAGAAGTACTGGCTAGTCCAGATCCAAACTGAGCTGTCCAGATCCAGGCACAGTGCTCACAATTTAACAGCACAGGCAGATCTGCATGAGCATTGCAGCCTAGGCCTGAGCCTGCTGAATTTCCTGCTACACACACAACCTTCAAATGTCTTCTGGGACTACAATAATGACTCCACATGGTTAAACTCATGAGTATTAACCAGATTAATTCTATTATTAATTTAAATGGTCACAATGAAGGTCCATCTTATCTAAAATCCTGTTTGCATGGACTAAGAGTAGATACATAGGGAAGAGTATAAGAACAGGGCAAGTAAACAGTGATACTTCCCTTGTATACTCTCACAGCCTCCAGAGATTTGCAGCTCCTAAGATAGAAATGGTATCTTTATGTTTAGTAAGTCTTTGATTTCTCTTTCATTACTCTGCTAAAATATCTCTAAACCCACGTGAACTTTTTAACACTCACAATGCCTCAGGATGATGAACTCCATGGTTTTAACTACATGTTCTGTTAAACATCTCTTGCTCTATATTTCAAAACTCTCTGAAGACCTATGGGTTTCCAAAGGCTCTTTAGAGCTATGGAACATCACTCCCTATGTTCTCCACTCAAGCCATGATTTTATAAGGTATCTCATATAGAAGAGCAATATGTTGATTTAAAATATTAACACTCAAAACTAATTCAATATTCACTTTGCAATACACCCATAAAAATATACTTCAGGAACACTATAACATAATAATTTCCAGTTATATTTAATTTCATTCAAAATTCATTTTTTAATATTCATATTTTACCTTGAGGCAATTTCCCTGCATGCTCTTCTCTCCATATAATCCACTGCTTGCTCTCCCCTTCTAACAAAGCTCTGAAAAACACAAAGGGCATTTCATTAAAATACTGGGAACAATAAGCATAGTATTTTACACTTATAAGTCTTAGAAATTGAAATAATTATCCTGTAATTGCCACATTCTACTAGACCAGATTGCTTCAAGCCCCATCCAACCTGGCCTAGAACACTTCCAGGGATGGGGCAGCCAAAGCTTCCCTGGGCAAGATGTTTTATAAAGAAAAGGCAAAAATGAAAAATATTTGCAGCAACCTTCCTGCTTGTAACAGAATAGTAAAGGTGGTGTTGCAGTGTGATACAAGGGAACTGTTACAGCAGGATTTACAACTTCTATCATTATCAAATGCAAAATGAAGGAAAGTAAATTCTACTGTCAAACACAGTGGTTGAGGAAACAATTTATAGTGTTAAATTAACTATTCTTAGCTCCTATTCCATTGGAAATCAGCATAACATATTTCACAAAAAAGGAGTAGGAAAATTCTCTGTGACAGAAACTGCTTGGTTTCCTTTAACAACATCTTTGTCTGTCCTTGTTCCTCAGCCTCCCTCCTTCTTGGCAGTGACTCTCCAGCAGCTCCCATACTTCCAGGAAATGCTGGTGCAGCAGCCTGGAAATGCTAGGTCAGGTTCTCTCCCTGAGCAAGGGAATGTTACAAGCAGCACAGTAACTTGGGTGGGTTTATGTGCTTCTACCAGCCAGTTACAGCATTTCTGGGTTTGGGAATGCCAGATGTTCTGCACTGATAAGACACAGCTGCAACAGCAAAGCTGGCAAGAGTAAGGCTGGAGAACTGTGATAGCCAAGGCTTCTGACTCCCTGGGGCAGGAGATGAAAGCTGTTTAGGATTGGAGTATAAACACCTCTGCTGGACATTTATGTCAAAACTAACAAAGCAGGTGTTTTAAGCATCACCTGTATTTCACATTTCCCATGACTGATCCCTTTTACATCAGCAAAGTATTATTATTATATATAATATACTACAGGTAATCATTATTATTATATTAGCAAGGTTTTCTTTGCCATCATGGATTTGTCTAGATCCAGAAGAAAAGCCAGGTCAGAACTACTTAAGACAAGCTCAGATGGGCATCTTTCCTTCTATTTTGTGAGTCGAAAAAACCCGCAGTAAAAGCAATCTATCTTTCTCCATGCTGAGAAGAGCTTCATAGGAATTAGATCCCTTCAACACATATAATGTTCCCAAGACCAAACATCTGATCCGATGAAGGCAGTGAGTGCCAAACAAATTGCTCTGACAGACACGCCAGAGAAGCTTGTGGTGACGCTGCAGAAACACATCCAGGAGCTGGCAGTGAAAGCGTTAACCGTGACGAAGGAAAGCAGGAATGTGGGGAGTTTGGCTAAGGATTTCTGGCTGCTGTTAAAACAACAGTTGTTCAGTTGCTGCAGCAACGTATGAAGTCACTAAAAATAAGTTCCAGGAGGTAACTGTATATGGCAAAGGGCAGCAGCCCACAGAAAAGCTGGATCTGAAGTATTACTACTGAAAGTGAAAGGCAAAGCTTCCTGAAACCTCTGTAAAACTGGACAGAAAATCAGTATTTTACTGGACACTTCATAATGTGTATGACCTCATGCTTATCAGAAAACCAAGAAAATGTTAAACTGGCTAGACTTACTAAACTGGCACGAGAAAGGGCAGTGTACTGTACTGAGCCAGCAAACTCAGGTTGTGTTTCTAAGCCTGACCATAGCTTGAGTTTATCAAGACATTTTGCTTCTCTATTCCTCTGTATCCTTTCCTACTAATAACCTCTTGGTGGTAAGGTCTGCTTTTAAACTTAAACTGCCTGAGGAACTAATTTCAACTGTATGAACTTTTAAGTACTCATAGTAGTAATAATTTAAAAAAAAACATTGCTCCAAGCAGCACTCTTCTAAAAAAATAACCATGTCAGCTACTTCCTGGAAATCAGGTCCCAAATGACATATACTCCCATTTTGTTAACACTTAAATTTAAGTGTTACCAGAAAATAATCCAACTGCACCATTAGCTCATCTCCTTATTAATGTCATTTATCTAAAGTTAGCAGGGACATGCTCATCAGCCTGTGCTGGATGACAGCAGAAACAACCGGTCCATGAAAGAAGGAGGAGATAAAGTGGTTGGGCTGGGGAGAGAGAACAAAAGGAACTAGTGCAAATTTTATTATGGTCATTCAAGACAGTAATGATTTTGTTTCAGCTACAGAACCCCAAAATCTCAGATGGGGCAGTTGGGCAGCAGGCCATAAAAATTCATCCTCTCTATCCTGGATATTTGCTAAGGAGTTACAAAAACCCCGTATCTCCAGGAAGGGAGGGGGTCAAGGTCATTCCACAACCCTTTTCCACCACAGGATGGAAGGATGAGGAGTGTGAAGAACAGCAGGTTAAACTCCTCAGGTGTTGAAAACTTAGCAAATTCTCAAAATAAAACCCATGCAGGAGTAGAACCTATTAGATGGTATAAGTTACGAAGGGGAAGTAATGAGACTGACTGGAAAAGCTGTGGTGAGTAGCTCAGAGGACCTCAATGCTGGTGATGATTTTGTGAGAGGAAAGCATGGAAAGGGTCAGAAGTGTTGATGGAAGAACACAACTGGAAAGTCCACCTGACAAGTGTGTTCAGAGATCCTAACAATGATATGGAAATAAGAAAAAAGTTGTGTAGCTTTTGTTGCTTCAGAATGCAGAGTGGTACTTGAACAGAACAACTGCATGGCACTGGAATCTCAAAGTGAAACATTTTACCCTTCAACAACAAAATACTTTAGAGATGCCAGAAAACCTCCTGAACCTATTGGTACAGGCTCTGGGCAGCCTCTGCTGTGTGAAGAGAAGTTTCTGCTAGCTAAGGAGAAAGGCCTGAGAGTAATTCAGATTCCAGGCAGGTTTTCTATCTCCTTTTAAAATCAAGAGTTTTACAGGGTGAATAAACCACTCACTTCACCACTTCTTTCTGGAAATAAAACTTAAGCATAGCTCTAAGTAGCTGTGGTTTTGCAAGGTTCCAAGAACACAGAACAAAACTGTGAGACACTTGTTAAATATTTACTTCAACAGTGAGAAGAGGGTGTAGGAATGAAGATTCCTGTGTGGTGTAACTTCACAAAGCCATATAAGACACATATTCCACATCCTGAGTGAATCTCGGCTCCCAGAGCAGGAAGGGTGAGCAGAGTCAGAGAGGAAATACACTTGGACCTTCAGGAAGGGTGTTCCTTGCAACAGTGATCCTTCTTCCCACTCCAGGGGCAATGATGACTAATGGAAAGACCTGACTTGTAACAGAACTGTAGGAGTTGTAAAAGAGAGAAAACACAGGGTGGGAGGCACAAAGAAGGCTCCAAGACCAGCTACCACACCCTTAACCTATAAGGCCAGAAGGAAAAGAAATGCCAGGGCCTTCGTGGGAACCTCTCCATGGAAAGTTCAGGATGTTGGACTGAGTGTGAATAGGGGCCTTTTGTTTCCAGTATGCATATGCAAGGGTATATGCCAGCAAGCTCTGTGAAAACCAACTGAAGCTGCGTTCACATGCCCTTTTTTTGCAGGTAAAAAGACCTGGGAGAGGAACAGGATTTGAAAAAGTACATGAGTGAGCAGTCCAGATTTCTCCTGCTTAATCTTACTGACTGGCTCCCCTCTCACAGCAGGGTTGATAGAAACACACAAGAAAGAAGGAACTATTTTCTCGAATAAAGGAAGAAAAGAGGAATAAGTAAAACTGCATAAATGTAAAAACACAAAACAATAATTTTTCAGCTTTTGATATTTTAAAAGAATTTTGTTTGCTGGTGTTCACGTGGGTTTTTTTATCTGTAGAAAGGCCCATTCTCTTGTTTTCATCTGCAGATCATCTTTAGTGGGCAGATGCTCATTCTTCCACTGACATCTGCCTTGCCAAGGCCATCAGCGAGACAAGATGCATTCAGATCCATCAGATGAAGAAACCCTACAGATTAAAGAGCTTCTTAACTGGACAACAAACACACTGCAAGTGATGCTGAATTGTTCTCCTTTCATTAACCAGGGCAGGGAATCCTTAGACAAACCAATAATGCTCAGATAATCAGTGATACAACTCTGGAGAAGTTCCAGAATTTCATGGGCTTAAAAGGTTTTCAAACAACTGAATATCTGGGCATTATCATTCCTAGTTCTGGATGAATACTAATCATCAAAACAACTCTGATAATTCTGTTATTGTGACAGTGCTAATCCTGTTATACAGATGAATAAACCAAGGGAGAAAGTTTAACGACGACAGTGAAAGTCAACAACAGAGCTGGGATTAAATTCAGAAGAATCTGAAGTTTTTTTAGCAAAGTTAACAGAATTAACACACACAGATAAGGATCACAACTGGCTACCACTTCCACAGTAATTCTCCAGACACTATTGGCTTTCCAAGGATCACAGGGATCCCACTCCACCAACAAACATCAAGGCACTGTCACTTATCAAGTGACTGCAGATTACTTGTCCCACACTGTGATTTTATCTCATCCAGAAACCAGCCTTGGTCTGTGCCTCCTTGCAGACATTCTCAAGGCACCATGAACAGACTGTTGGTGCTCTTTCATGAAGAAAGACATTCTCTGCTCACTACTCTTTATAAAGCTACTCAGAAGTTATTTCAAGTTTCTCATATTTTCAGTTATGCAATGGAAATTAAATCTCATATGCATCAGTGGATTGACAGTCCACACACCTCACTCATAATAGCTGGGTGCTATCTTTATCCAGGCTTACTGGTTCACATTCAGGACACAGCATTAATGCTTTAGGACACAGAAGCATATATTATATTTAACTGGAAATACCCAGTCTATTTACACAGGTTGAATACTAATAATGCACCCAATGCAGACAAGGTAGTGACAGAGGCAGTCTCCTTAAAAAAAAACAAAAACAAACAGAAGTAGCCTGACATTAAATTTTTGCAAATTAACCCTCTGCTCAATAAGAATAGTCCATCTCTCTGTATTTGAAGATCAGTATCTCAATGAAATTTGTTAAAAATATTGTGCTATTTGTAGAAAAAAACACATTCTTTATAAGAAGGGAGGATCTTCTTTCAATTCATTTAGGGTTATTTAGGATTTTTTTCATTCCAAATCAGTTTTGTGCCATGTATATCATGATTATCCAGACAAGAGAATTACTCTGGCTTTTCAACCCCACAACTACTTAAGTGTCTAGAGAGAGGTACAGTCCTAAAGATTCATTAGCAGAGATGTTGTTAGCTCTGATCTCACACTTGATCTAAACATGTTTTTTATAACAAATCAAGGACGGAGAAAGCCAGGGCTTAATCAAACAGATTTTTCTGTTATCTACCTACTATCCTACAACTGCAACAAGGATGGGGAACTCACTGCTTCCATCAGTGCTGCAGGTGGTCACATATTTAAACACTGAAACGTGCCATGTAAGTTGATGGCAACAACATAACCTCGAGTTTTATTGATTGCAATTTAGGGATACTGTCTCCTCAGCTGGTAACCAAATGTTGCCCCAAAAATTGCCATCCATCTGATATCCATTTGACCAAGACTAAGAAGGTTTCTTACATACCACTATATTTGTACCAAGTTAATAGGATTCCTATGGATTATATTGGCTTTAGAGCCTTGAGTCTCCCAAAGTCTCTGTTTATATTTTAAATGCTGGAAAGAAGATGAATGGGGCTCCTGTATCTATAAAAAGGGATTTAAATTATCCTCTGTCTAGACAATAGAGTGTGACCACAAATCTCACCTGTAGGTTTCAATTTCAAGGATGAGGCCTGCTTTCACCTGCAGGAGTTCTTGGTAGTCCCTCAGGTAATCCGTGATTGACATGGTCAGGAACTGCTTTTCTTCTTCCAGGGCATCAATTATTCTCTAAAGAGAAACAAATTACTTTTAGTTTTGAAAGAACACCAAAGTCTGTACTCTTGAATGCCTTAAAACATAAAATTTTTAATTTAAAAAAAAAAACAACTGATATAAAAATACATCAATATTCTATCACTTCAAAAACCAGAAGAAATCAGCTCTATGACCTCCCCATATACAAACTGAAATACATTGCTCCTGAAACAAGTTTTATGCTAAATTCATTTTATGCCTTACTGAGCTGGTTAAAGATTTCAGCAAAACCCAGTCAGATGCCCTGTACAAAAATTATTAAACACACATAGCAAGGAAAATACACTTCTTTATAAGACTTGTATGTGACTCATTTGGTCATTTTAAGACATGCTTAAATCACACTTGAGATCAGAAATTTTAGCAATTGCTTTGCCATGAGAACCTTATCAGTATTTTGGATGTGTGGGTTTAAACCAGTTTTGGAATATGAGCATCTGAAGTTACCACAGTGCTCACAAGGTAAAAGATGAAACTCCAGGGCTTCCTTCAAGTTTTCTACAGCATCTGGATACCTGCTTTGAGGTCCACCCAGCTCTGTCCTAACTGCTGCTCATAAGGATAAAAGATTGCTCATTTTCATCTCAATAATTATATATGACCTTATATAACACAACTAGATATATAAGGTTATATATATTTACATTAAATGGCAGGAGGAAGAAAATAAACGAGTAGCAAGTGCTTTAATCATCCTCTCACGTGAAGGGTGAATTGTCATTTCTATATATATGTGTACCAAATCTAACCTTGCTAACTAATATGCTATAGACTGCACTTTGTTCTGGGGGCTGGGAAGACAGAAACTAAATATCAACAAAGGCCCAATTCTGTTTTGTTCACTTCACTCTGCACTACGAAGAAACTCTGAAATGTCATTTACAGAGCAAAACCTCAAACACATGTACAACACTAAATAGGAATTCACAACAGTATATTTTAGATTTCATCCTGACAACTGCTTTGCAACCAAACTGGAATATCAAGGCACTGATGGTTTAGTTTTAAAAAAAATCACAATATATCAGTTATAGGCAATAAGTACTCCAGTATCACAGTATGAACAATGGCATAAAAATGAAGATACAGCAGGGGACTCTGCTGTTAGTGCCAGCATGATGTGCTAGGCAGAAGTAAGAACTAAGAATATAAAGTGCTGGCATGTCAAACATTAATAGTTTTGGGGTTTTTAAAGTAAAACTAAAAAGAAATCTCTGTGAAGGAAGCTGCCTATAATTGCCTATACATGTGGGTTCAGTTCTCTATATAACACATTAATCTCTTTCTTCATTTGCCTTTGCAGCTCTTGCTAAATGAATGCACTGATGTTTGCCTTGATGTGACAACCCTTGCCTACAGTCTTCAGTGTAGCTAAAATTCCCTGTTTATAGCAGGGGACAAATCAAATCTGAAAGAGCACCACAAACCCCCCAACAGCCTCCTGCAGACGCCAGTGGAGGCACCATCTCATGGCCATGCAGATCTTTAGCAGCTCTGAGGTAACAATCCTGTTCAAGAACAGCACAGACACATGGAAAATCCTGAGGTGAGAAGGGAAGAAAAGGATGAGGCCCTGCTTTTAAAAAGGAAAAGGCTACCCAGCAAGAATAGCCAGGGTGCAACAGAACCAGGAGTCAGCAAACAGAGCAGAAGAATCCCTGAGAGCTCTGATACAAAAGTGAAATGATTGAGATGTTTCTTGCCTCCACAGTTAAACACAGAATAACCTATACAGGGGTATGCATTCTTTTAAAAGAGCTTTAAAATGCTGCAGTCCCAGAAAAATCCATTCAGGAAATTTCTACACTAGACTACAGAGTGTGGGGAGCTCTGAAAGATGGGGGCTGTTCAAACCTATCTAGAAACACTGGAGCTTCAACCCCTCACCCCCAAGTTCTCCAGTCTGGGCTTGAAGCCCACCTGGATTCTCCCCACTGGGTTTGGAGAGCACTGGAGATCCAAGAGCTGGAGTTAATGATTACCATAAGGGGCCACATAACTCAGCCAGCTGTGCAGTAGTTCCAAAGGAATTAATTCCAGCGGGAGCAGACACTCTATAGACTGCATGGCAGACATCCAGTCCCCCAGCCCTCCATCACTGATGCTCAAACATAAAGCAGAAGACAACTGGTCTCAAGTCCTGTCTCCAAGCATGCCAAAAAGCACAGAAACCAATCCATCAGAATTCAGGAGATTGCGAGCCAACAAACCCATTTTGCAAAAGGTAACCTCTACTTGGCAGATCTTGTGTTTTCTTCACACAGGACTCACTTGGAAGAGTCTGTTTCCCAGCCACATCAATCACAGCCCCCAAAGCCCAGTGATGTCCTGCTAGGACTAAGGAACAGAATAGAAACTGTTTCCTCACCCTTCAGATGTTCCTTTCCAGGCAGCACTTGGAAATTTTAGAAGGGCAGAAGGGGAGAAAGAATTTACTTGGGTTGTCCAAGCTGTACCTACTGAGGGAATAGAGGATTCCAGGCCCCAGCCCTTGCCATCTGGTACTATTTACTGATCCCATAGCTCATTCAGTGGCTCAGCAGGGGAGGAACTCACACTGCACTTGGCTGGCTCAAAACCGGTACACAGAAAAAGGCACATGACATATTGACAATAAATGTGCATTTGACAAGATGTTTTCTCCTCTTGAGCTCACAACACTGACACAGGAACTGATCCTAAACCCATTCTTATCAGTGGGAAATACCTGCCTCGTTTCAGAGCCCCAGGATGGGCCATGGAGGGTTTTACATCCAAATAATTCAGGGTTTTCAAACCACCAGTTTTTGCATCAGTATTCTCATAGCACACAGCTAAAATGATGGAAGTAAGAGACCTACTGAGTTCATCCCTTTAGCACTTGGGATGTGAAAATTTTCCAGTGTGTGACTTACTGCCTGCCTGGTTCAGCTACATTATAACTCCAAATACTTATTTCTATTTAACACTGCTGAAAGCTTCAGTGAGGGTAAGGGCAGTTCAGGAGGCAAAGATGAACATATAAGGCAACTGGATGATATATGGAAAATATGAATAAATCTAATTGCCATTGCAGCTGCAATGAACAATAATAACTTGACTTTAATCTGTACATACATATCATTTCTACATGACACTCTACAATAAATAAGCATGGAATTGATGCTCTTTAAAGAGTAGTTTAAAACCCATGCTGAACATACTTCAACCAGTAAAAGATGAGAAAAAAAAACCACTTTGATCCCAAGAACGAAACCTGAAACAGCTGCTCCTATGCATTCTATCATTTTTCTTCCTGGATGTGAGCAAAATATTTTATTTCTCATGTACAGGAGACTGACAACTGCAAAAAGGCCTTTCTCACTAAAACCCAAACATAAGACCATTCAGAATTAATAAACCTTATGACATATTTGAATATACATCTAGATAATATTAAATTTCTGGCAAAAATTGTCAGATATTTTCAACACACTTTTTTCTTCTTGCATTACTAAGATTTAAAACTATTTTTAAGGATACCAAATGTTCATAAGAGTAACAGAGAAGTCTGCAATGTTGGTATCAAAATAACAATCTGTTTTGGAGCACTGCATCAGAACCATTCAAGGGCATCCATTGATTTTGATTATTTGACTTCTGCAATAGATTGCTGTCATCTATGACTGGGTTTCTCCAGTTGCTCTTTCAAAGAAAGTTCTTTAAAAATACAACCAGATACAGAGATAACTGGTTTAAAAACACCTTGCTGAACTGAAAAGGTTGAATAAAAGCCATTCTCACTGGCTTTAGAAGAAAAACTTGTGGCACGGACAGCGAGCTATACAAAATATTCCCTTTACTCCATATTTAGAGGTTTTCAGTTTGAGCAATGATGACTTTCATTATAAACCCCTAATAAAAATATACATAGCAAGAAGGCTGTGTTTTGTAAATCTAAGAAACTGTAAATATAAAATGTAAAAAATGAAGAGGTTTCTTTCTTCTTTACTGGTGTTGACTGTTAGATAGATTTAATTAACGAGGGATTTACATATGTCATCTTCTGCAGCTTTGGGAATGTTTACATATGTGATTGTGAGAATGAATTGTCCTGTCAAAAATGGAAAAAGAAAATAAATTAAAAGTCAAGAGCTTTTCCGAATACTTCTTACATACCTAATCTGTCTCAGTTCACAGCATCTGCAAACTATGCAACTTCCAAACAATCTAGCAGAGTACAAAAACCAGACACGCACACAGCAACAGGTCCCAGCCCCTTCCCAGTTGCCAAAATCTCCATAATCTAGCAGGGCTGCTGGACACAAAGCTGGACAAAGCACACGGGGTTCAGGCACACACCGAGCTGCAGCAGGGTGTTAATAAAGGGTCTAACAATGAACAAAAGAAATGTTGCCCTCAGGAAATGGATCGATGGGCTGCATGATCTAATATGTGCTCTCCACTCCGAGCTGGATGAGCGGATACTCCCCTGTTCCGGCAGGAGCTGACTCCTTCCCACGCACAGGGGAATTGCACATTGCACCAAACATCATCCTGACAGCAAACAAATTCTCAGCTGCAGATGCTGTCACCCTCAGCACCAACACCCACCTCCAACATCTTGCCTTTACACAACTCAAAAGTTTTCTTAACTACGCTGGAGACCGCAAGCTTTTCCCGAGGCTCAAGGCACACTGGAATAGGTGTAATACAGGAAGAAATTTCAGATTATTTCTCTGACTGGGACAGGCCATCCTCAAGCCTCAGGGCCGTGTCCTGAGGTTCACTGCCTCCCAGGGGCTGCTCCCCGTCCCAAGCGCTCCTGCCAACCCTGCCAGGATCCCTGGCAAGCCCGTGTGCCCGCTCCATGCTCTTGGGCACTTGCCAAGGGCAGGTTGGGAAGGGAGCACCTGTCACCAGGATGATGTCCTCAGGGTCACTGTCTCCTTCTGATTCACACCCAGCTCTCCCCAAACCCCCCGGGGGGCTCCAAGGGACTCCTCGCCCCACACGGAGATGGGCTCAGCAGCAAAAGGCTCCTGCTGGGCCACCTCTTCTTCCAGCCTGGAGAAAAACCCACTGCCAGGAGGCAAAGAGGGGTGGGCAAGCCCTGGACCACACCGAGTCAGAGCGGTTCTAGCACCCCCCGGAGCAGAGCGAGGAGGAGGGATGGGAAACTGGGGCTCACATCGCGCCATGGACCGAACTGAAGGGAAAACCCGAGTGGCTGGAGGAGTGTTTGGGAGCCCCAAAACAGGCACCGAGGGGCGGGAAGGAAGAGGGAGAGTCCCGGGACCCAGAGCCATGTGCCACCCACCTGGTACTCCTCCAGCTGGGCGCCGTGGCGGTCCTGCAGGGCCAGCATCTCCTGCTCCAGCCGCTCCCGCAGCGCGCACAGCTCCTGGCCCTGGCGGTGCAGATCCTCCAGGTGCTGCCGGCACTGCCGGCTCTCCTCCCGCAGCAGCTCCAGGTTCTCCCGGTTGCGCTGCGCCTCCTGCTCCTGCAGCACCTGGATCTGCTCCTGGTAGCGCAGCAGGGTCTCCCGGCAGCTCTGGCTGAGCAGCATCTCGTAGGTCTCCTCCAGCTCCTCCAGGCTCAGCCCGGCCAAGGGGGGCGGCAAGGCGGCCAGGTTCAGCCGCAGCTCCCGCATCTCCACCGCCTCCCGCTGCTGCCGCTCTGCCATGTGCCCGTGCTCGGCCTGCAGCTCCAGCAGCAGCTCCTCCAGGGCCACGCACTCGCCCCGCAGCCGCTCCAGCAGCGCCCGCTGCCCGGCCAGCTCGGGCTCCAGGCGCCGCCGCATCCCCAGCACCTCCGCGCCCAGCGCCCGCAGCTCCTCCAGCTCCCGCCGCAGCCCGTCCCGCTCCAGCTCCGCTTCCAGCTTCGCCCGGCTCAGCTCCTCCAGCTGCATCCGCAGCCAGGCCAGCTCCTGCTCGGGCACCCGGAGCCCGATCAGCTCCTGCTCCCGCAGCTCCGCCAGCTCCCGCGCCAGAAAGCGGTTCTCTTCCTCCAGCTCCCGCACGCGGGTCACGAAGACCCGCAGGCGGGAGTTGAGCTCCTGCAGCTCCCTCTTCTCGTCCCATCCCGCTTCCCAGCGCCGCCACATCTTGCCGGTGCCGCGGGGTCGGGGCGCGGTGGCCCCGGGGCTGCGGGCGCTGCGCGGCTGCCGCGGGTGCTGCGCGGTGTGCGCGGCACCGGACAGGCCCCGCCCCTCCAGACCGGCTCCGCCCCGGCCCCGCCCCATCGGCCCCGCCCCGGGGCCCGCCCCTCTGCTCCCCGGCGCCCCCTGCCGGGCTCCTGGCGGCTCCCGCCAAATTCCTGCGCGGGAATCTGAGGCCGCCTCAGGGAGCAGAGCCCGGTTTAAGGAGCCAAATCCCACTCAGGGAGCAAAGCCTTGTCCAGAGAGCAAAGCCCTGCTAAGGGAACAAAGCCGGGCTCGGGAAGAGAAGTCGAGCTCAGGGAGCTGAGTTCTGTTCAGGGCGCAAGGCCAGGCTTGGGAAGTAAAGTCAAGCTCAAGGAATCAAATCCTGCTCGGAGAACAAAGCCCTGTTTAGTCAGGAGCCCAGCCGTGCTAAGGGAGCTCCCAGCATTTCTCTCCTGATCCCTCTTCCTTGGCATTCTCATCCTCCTCCCGGCTGGGGCCGCCCTGGGCCCATCCTGCTCTCCCAGCACAGCCCCGGGGGCTCGGCTCCCCGTGAGGGATTTCTGCATTTACCCTGTTTGCCATCACCTGCTGCTGTTACTGCACCGTGGCTGAGCTTATGTTCATATAAAGTGTCAAATGCCACTTCATAACACTACTTTTAAGTGGAACACCTCCAATTTTGACCTCGTATCACAACCATAAGGCTTTCCCCAGCAGAAGAACGTCTCCCCTCAGGGCTGAGGCGCCTGCAGCCTGCCTGTCCCTGTGCCCGCTTCTCCCGGCCTCATTTTGCACCATATAAGGGCTGGATCCAGCTGGATCCTTTCATTGACTGCCTGGAACTCAGCGAGGAGGCAGTGAAGCATCACACCCTGTATTATCTACCAAATTAGACAAAAAAGACGAGGAGTGACTCATTTCAGCCTTTCTCATCTCCCCAGGCATTCTTCTCTCCCTCTCCCTCCCTGACACACACATTTATATTTCACCGAGTGCTGCAGCACTGGGAGTTTCGAAGAGATTTGCTGTTTCACATAAGGCAGCACAGCTCTTACCTCTGTGTTTGCCCCTCAGGACTGCTCCCAACCAAAGCTCTCGCATGGAAAGGAATTTGACACAAGCCCCACAAAGCTGGGATCAGGGCACAGATGTACCACACTGACCTGCTCTGGACACTGCAACTCCTTCGCTGCTCTTGTCTCAGCCTTCCCAAAGCCTTCCCACAGCACTTACACCTCCCTGCCCTCAGAAAGGCCAAATTTTGGCTGCTGCTTTGCTCTCTGCTGAGTAAGTTTTCTTCTAATCTCAATAAAGCCTCCAGGATTTGAGCCTAACCAACACAGATAAATCGTTGGCTTTGGCCTAAAAGTCAGCCAATTTAGCTTTGGCAGATTTGCTCCCTCAGAGGTCGCTGAGAAGCTGAGATTTACTAAAGGCACTTGCATTTTCTTGGCTTTGTGGTCAGTCAAGTCCCTCAGTGACACTCTAACACCTGCTGCTCTTTTATGAGGGAAACCACTATGCTTCTGGGAAGAGGTACTTTCCTGTGGTTTACCAGGCTTTTTCTCCCTCTGATGTCACCGTTGTCCCAAAAACCCCGAGTGACATTGACGTCCACACAGAGCAGTGCCACTGTACCGGATGGAGCCGGGCGGCCGGACTGAACAAGCTCCCAGGGGTCCACTGTGGGTATCCAGCCAAATGTCCAGCTCTCAGCACCTTTTCATCTCTTACTGACAATTTGACTGCTTTCTTGCTGCAACTGTATTCATAAATTTTTATTAATTTGTCACTGAAAATAGTGGATGCTGAATCTCTGTTTTTATGAAAAATCTCTGGCTTCTTGAAAAAACACCATAAGTAAATCTCTCTAGATGTGGGCCAGCTTTCCAGGCTGGGGGCATCTACTTCTCCATTTCCTGCTAATCCTGGGCCTGGATCAGCAACTGAGCAAGGAATTTGTGGGGTAGGGCAGGGAATAAATAAAGGGGCAAAGTTTGGGCAAGAAATTTCTGAGACAGATCTTGGAAGTTTTGTGACCCTTCAAGGGGTTCCAGCATTCAGTGGACCATTGAGAATTGCCTGATTGGTGCAAATATGTTGACACCTGAAATGCCCAGTGAATCACCGGGGTCCCTCTCCCTGAAAATTTGAATGAATTCATTTGCACCTGCAGAAAAAGGGAAAGAAACCAGACATAGTCAACCAAAGCGGGCAAATTAAAAAACTGCTAAAGGCTCTTGCTGCCACAGTTATTTCTCTGGGAATTCTGGGTAGATATTTTTGGGAAGACACATGTTGGAGACCTTGATAGAAGGGAAAGTGAAGACTTTCAGCATTTCCAAGGTGGAGGCGTGGAGCATCCTTCTTCCCAAGGTAAATCCCTGCTGCCAGAGGCCACATCCTGCCCCTAGGAATTCAGCTGTAATGCACAGGTAATAGAATCAAAGACCCAGGGAGGGGGGATTTACAATCTTCTTTGCCACTGCAGTGACAGCTGAGGCAAATTGGGTCTCTGTGTTGCTTCAGCTCCAGTGAAGGTCTTGTGCTTTTGAGAGGCTCCTTGTCAGCATCCTCCAAACTACAAAGTGTCACCCTGGTAACTCTTAATCCTGCCTCAGCACAGCTTGTTCCGCGTGCTCTCTCATCTGCAGAGTTTAAAGGATGAAGCTGTCACTGGGGAAATGTTCTGATTCCGACGTTCCTGAGATAGATTGATGCGAAGAAAACAGGGTTCATTAAAATGGTGCAAGATGTTGTGATTGCTATTTATATGGGAGTTTCAAAACAGGTTTTTGTTTACAGTCAGTCCCTGCAATTAGATCAGTGGAAGAATACTCCCCTTTGGTGGGTGGGAGGGAGTGTGAAGTGCAGTATTTCCCATCCTCACCTTTTGGCTTTCATGGCTACCCTGCTTTCTAACAGAGAACATAAAGTAAACACCAGCCATTTTCTGTTAAATGAATATCAGATATGTCCCCAGTACCAGGAAAACGTAGGTTTCAGCTCTCTGCATTGCCTTTCTGGGGCTCGACAACGCCTGGAGACCCTCAAAAACTGGCTAAAATGTCGCTGGGGCAGGGAATGCTTCTCCATGGGCCAGAACTGAGGCTCCTCTCTGCTTCCAGGCCAGGGGAATGCTTTTCCACTCCTACAATCCCTGCAGCACCTACACCGTCCTTTCTGACTTCGCTGGGAGTTTCACAGTTTATGGGTTTATTCTTTATTTTAAAGAAGATCAATTCCCTGTATGCCACTCTATCATGTTTGCACCCTTTTGGATAAATCTTTGCAGAACTATAACCTGAAAGCGTGTCGGCAGAGTCATTTGTGCATCCCTACCTGCCACAGCCCCCAGAGCAAAGCACATCCTCCTGTGACCTTCAGATGTTCGAGGCACGAGCAGTGACCTGGTTCTCTTTTTGAAAGGCCTTTGAAAATAGGAGCCTTATTTGACTTGGTGCAGAAGGGCCTTTTTTTAGAAACTCCCTCGGAAATATTCATTTCAAAGAATGCAAAGGCTGTGATTAAGGCACTTTGTTGCCTGTATCAAGGTGATTCTCCTTCTCGGTGAGTGGTTTAGTCGCTTCTGCCTGCATTTTGCTGAGGAGCACTTGCAGAAGCGGTGGCCACCTCTAGATGGTGTGTTTTACCCAGGAGAACTTTGTGCCCGGCCCTTTATATAACTTTTGCTCCCTTGTCTGAGGTTGCAAACACTCTCCAACCAAACCACACAGATATTAGTATTTCCTTGTTTTCTTAACTTGAGAACCTGGCTGCAGTAGTGTACAAATGATAAAAATATATGCCTTAGATACTTCAAAAAGGTGTATTATGTGGCACATTTGGTTGGACCTGTGAGGTAGCTACCATGTGGCATATCAGCTACATAACTGCTGGCATTCACTGTCTTCTGGGTTCATTCCTGTGCTAATTAAATTAAAACAGAATATAATTTTTTCTTTTTTAAATACAAAACTCTGCTCTTGTACTTGGATGCAAAGAAAGAGAGAAGGAATGAAGATGGGTAATAACACAGAGATAAAATGATGGTGATGTTGCAATAACTTTATCTATGGTATTTATACTTCTTTTCTCTGGACAGCATTTCCCTGCTTGAAGGAGCAACACAAGATAATTTAATTGCTCCAGTTTTGGTCACTTTAGAAAAGCCATGAGGAGGACATAGAGAATTAATATCACTAGTTTGGGGCTGAGGATAAAGGGCATTTGGTTTTGCTGCTTTTTTTGTGGGTTATTTTATTTTGTTTTTAAGAATTTGACAGAACATGTAGTTGTCTTCAGTGTTCTTAGGCATAGAAATGGTACAGTTAAATTATCCAGAAGCAGAAAACACACTAACCTGCTTGCACTGTCCAGCTCTACAGACAGCAATAAGAATGGAATAAATGATAAAAAATAAATTAGATCAAAAAATCTGCTGGGCTTTCATAAGCTGAGATGTTCTTCATAACACAGGTAAGGAAATTGCTTGTGCTTCTTCAATGGGTCAAAGATTTTCCGTGTGATTTCTAACCTGAAATCGCTGCTTTTAGAAGCTTATGGAAAGGCCATGTATGGAATAAACTCTTCCAGTGCATTACGAGTAATATCTACTGCTCCTATTTTACATCTCAGCCTAGCGACAGAACTTTCTTGTAAATAAGGGTTATTTCCACTAAAAGGCTATTATGAAGTTATCTTTGATGCCGAGGCTACAGTCTCAGCTCCCAAGCGTAAAAGAACACTTTAGGATATAAATAGTTTTGTTCCGCCTGCTTAAATACCCTGTTTTCTGCAGGAGCAGCCCGGGGAGGAGCGAGGACACAACCTGGGCTGCTTGGCTGCTGCGTGCGACATTCCACGCTGCCCCGGCAGCTCCCGACAAAAGGCCAGCGGGCAGGACCCGGGCTTTCATGTGGTTATCGCAGGGTGTTGTTACAGGGTTTCGCTGGGCTTTTACGAGGAGATTGTTCCTCCCGATAGCCGGGAGGCCCATAAATGCCATCAGAAGCACCTCTCCCGCCAGCCCCTCTCCGGTTTTGTTTGATGTCACCGGGGCTGAGCAGCCTCGTGGCTGTTGTTGGGTCCTGATCTGATGTGATGCTCTCCTTCACTGGTTTTGGATGCTGGAGGTGGGAGTTGAGATGCATTCTTACATCATTTGAGTTTTTTATTTTTCTGATTTATATCCCCCAGTTTCAGAATGGATGACAGATATTCCTTTGCTACAACAGAGGAGCCATTGGGAAAAGATGGCACTTGGAGCCTTCTTGGAGGACACCTCTGTCCCCATCCCACTTCTTCTTGGACTTCTGGTCTTCTTCTCTGCAAGTGCCTCACTCCTCCTAGCCTGCCCCTCTTTTGGGTCTCCCATTCGCTGTCCTTGGAACCCCAACCCCTCCTGGTCTCCAGTTCTTCTGCAAGCTTCCACTGCCTCCCACTGTTTCTTGACCTCCCACCCATCTTTGGTCCCCTGGTGTCCCTTTCTGGCCTCCCATCCCACTGTTCAGCCTCCCACCCACCACCAGCCTCCAACCCCTTTTCTGCATCACAACCCTTCCTAAACTCCCACTCCTCTTTTTGGCCTCACACCCTCATTTTTGGCCAGACATTTATAGCTGGACACTCTTCTTACACCCCTTTTTGAACCTCCCATCATTCTGAACCTCCCTCCCCTTTCCTTCTGGGACTGCAGTCCTATTTTCCTTTTGCTGGCCTTTTTTTTTTTTTTTTTTTTTTTTTTTTTTTTTTTTTTTCTGCCTGCAACCCTGTTTTTAGCCTCGCACCCTTTTTCAGCTGTTTTTCATCCTCTCACCCCTTTTTAGCCTTCTACACTGTTTTGGCCTCCAGCCTCCTCCTCCTGTCCTCCCACCCATGTTTTGGCTGCCCCAGTTTGGGGGTTGGTGAAGGGCAGCACCGCATCTGGGCTATTTTAGATTCTGGAAAACACACCTGAGAGGCTGTTGATCACATTTTTTTAGCAGCAGGTTGTTTGCAAGGAAACTGCTGAGAGCATTTGCACTCGGAATTTAATCAGTCCCAAAATATTCAGAGGAGCCTCAGCAACAGCTCTGCTCTTCTGCTGTCTGTCAGCCGAGCGTCTGTGCAGGGAGAAGTGGCAGATCTGCTCACACAGATGCACCACCTCTGACTTCAGCTGTATCATCCTGTTTTCCTGTGTCCCCACAATCTTTTGGCCATGCCTGACCATTAGCTGTAATTGTTATTTAAGGTTAAAAGCCCTTGTACTCTTGGGAAAGGGTGGTAGCTCTGAGGTGGCTTCAGTGGCACAGGGACAGGAGAGCCTGCAAAGGGCAGCTCACAAGATCCAGGCTGGTCTCTCATCTCCTCTTAGCCTTGGTAGCTTGGGTTAAATCTTCAAAATGGGAGTTTCCAGCCCATGTGCTGATACAACATCTTCCCCAAATTTTCCACACCCCATTCCACCCTCCCTGTCACTCTGGTTGGGAACACACTGGCTGTTTCCACATAGGGGATACATTTTAAGGTTCTTCATGCACAAACAAATGAATTTTTCAAGCCATGCAATGATTTTCAGTGTAAAATCTGTAAATCATTCTGTAAAGCAGTGGTGGGACAGACCATTTCAAATTTATCCCAGTTTTACCTCAGACTTGTCTAAACTTCAAGCAATTGGATTGACAGGACAAATCTTAACGCTCCTCCTCCCATGCCCTTGCCCATTTTGACGGTCAGCTAAGGGGGATGAATTTAATTTGTTATTCCAGTCATACTGACCATTAACCCATCCTAATTTAGGACAATATTTAATCACAAGCTCAAAAAGCCTTGAAAGGAGTAATTTTTATAAATGATAGTCTGAGCCATTTGTCCTGCTGAAGGCCTTGAGGGTTAACAACAGGAACATCTGCAAGGCAGTTATTGTGGCAATCAATCCCAAAATACAAATAACTCAATAATTTATAACAGACCCCCACCATTAAATTGTACCGTGCTATTTTCATTTATCTCAGTGCTTATTATGGTGTTACACTGATTTTTAATAATCTCTCTGGCCTTTTCATTTGCCTGCTGGTGCTTGTCAGATTTAGCTCTGGTTTGGTATTGGAGAGCCTGTGAGCCAGGCTGGATCTACCATTTTAATCTTTCCAATTCACTGGATGAAACAAATCTGAATTAGGAAGTAACATTTAGCCATGTCAGTGTGATGAATTCCTGTCATTCAGAGGAACAAATACATGCAGTTATTTTGTCTTTTCAGGGTTCAGTGTTTCAGTCCCCATTATTTTTTTTCCCCCATTTTGCTCCTTATTAAGTCTGTCTCAGAGAGAAAATTCACCTGGTCCTTACCTCACCTTTGCCAGCACCTCTGAAGCAGCACTTTTTTTGGTACATTCAGAACCAAAACAATGATCTGGTTCCTGCTCTGAGATCTTTTATAACACCAAAGCTCTCAACATTCCTGTGCCCTGGACACAGCCTCAGCTCTCAGGTGAAAGCTCCAGCTCTGTGGTTGGAGGGTGCAGAACTGGAAACCCAAAAATTCAGCCCTGTGAACAGCAGGTGTGAGGATAAGCAGACAGGAAAGAGGCACAAAGATACTGTGATTTTTGGGCATTGATGCAGTTCCTCTACAGCCTGAGGGCATCTGCATCCTTAGTCATGCAGCAGAGGTGGCTTGTGCAGGGAATGTGGTTCCTGTATTTCCCTGTGCTGGGGTTCTGTCAGGTTTTCCTCGCTAGACAACATCCAAACGAGACAGGCATAGGGTAGAAACCCTGGGACAAACGTGTGAGGTGGTGCCAGAGGTTTCATAGGTGACATTTGTTATTTCTGAGAGAGCAGAGGTGGTGTTGGGAAGGGCATCGTGTGGTGCTGGCTGGGGTTGTTGTGCAGCACCGGGAAAGTTTTACAGCTCCACAGCCTCGCCTGGGCTTTCTGGTTCTTACAGATTAAGGAGCTTCATGCAAACCCTCATTTACCAGAGGAGTCGGATCAGGTGCTTGCTCAGGAGGATTCAGTGATTCGGTTTTTAGACATCTCTCACCAGAGAGTTATACAAATCTGTTTTTCTGAAGGGAGGTCTTTCCACAGCCAGACTTCCTCACGCTCTTGCTGGTTTCCATCTCCCAGCAGTCAAGGCTGTGCTCCTGCTCCCTTGGCATTTCGGAGGGGTGGGCTGATCCCTGCTGCTGTTCGCGGAGAGGGCTGCGCTTCAGTCCCCATGGAAACAATTTGGAGAGTTTTCCAGCTTGTGTAGCATCGCTGAGCTGTGTTTTGCCTTCCTTTTCACTTCCATCAGGAGGGTGGCAAAGCTTTAACGCATTCACGTTTGAAAAGCACTTTGAGGTGCTTGAAGAAGGTGCTAGAGAGAAGCAAAGTGTTATTACCCGGATTAACTGTTTCTGCTTTGCCCTGGAGTCACAGCTGTGAGTGTTGCTGTGCCCCTGGAAGCAGGGTAAGGGGGTGAGGCTGCCGTGTACCCATGGCCTTCAGAACAGCTCTTCTGCAGAGTCACCTCGACACCAATGGAAGGCTGAGCAGAACTTCCACAGCTGCAGCTGGGCAGGGAATACATGCTGGAAAGCTCAATGGCCTGATTTACACCGGCAAAATGGAGGGAATTCACCACAAGGAATGGCTCCACACCTTTCAGGTGCAACAGGAGTGCAGGCCAGGCCGGAGCTCACGGCAGGGGGAACTGGGGATCCAGTGCTGGCTTGGATGTGAGGCCTCCCCCAAAGCTCTGTTAGCAGACACTATTTATGCTGCTCAAATACCCATGTCAGGGGTGTTTATCCACTCCAGGCAGCTGAGTTAGGCCAGTTCCTGCTCTGTCTGTGAGTGCAGAGCACTCCCAGAGCGCTCTGAGCAGGCTGCACCCCGATGCTGCGGTGGGGTAAAACCACATACTTGTCTGGAACTCAGGAATGTAACATGCTAGGGCCTAAGGGATTTTACATTTCAATTCCCTACCGAATGCCTCAGCACCTTCCAAGTACCTGCTGGGCTCCAGACACACCAAAACTCTGCTAAACACATCTGTACTTGGGAATCACTGCTCAGCTCTGGCTACTTCTGCATCTATGAATTTGGCTCCACTTTCCCCATCCCTCATTCCTCTATCTGCTGCCCACAGGGTGGATCACCTGCAAAATCCTGTCCAGTTTCTAGGCACAATGGTCTTCCCAACTCTGGAAGAGGAGCCTGGAGCTGATGACAAGGGTTCCTGAGGATCCTGCCAATGAGTATCTGGGCTGCTTTTTTCATCCCCTCCTTCAACTCTGTTTTAGTTTGGTTTTGTAATATTTTAGGGTGGGATTGATGGTTGTTTGCGTTTTCCTAAATTATTTTTCTAAACTTATTATTTGTAACTTCCTGAAAAACAACATTATTAAGAAACACCAGCTGAATCTGCGCTGCCTGCCTTGTTAAGGATATAGTGATCTGGGCCCACATTACCCCATCTCTGCTCTTAGTTCCAGCAACCATTAAAAAAAAACATTTAGCATTTAAAACAAATCTTTTCCCATGCTTGCTCTTTCCAGTTCAGTGTGATCAGCTGAAAACAAATGGAACCATAAAATGAAGGGATTGATTTCCATCTGCCAGGTCCTCACCTGCCAGGCTGCCCAAACCCTCAGAAGGGAGAGGCCATGGGACACACAGAGAGTGAGTGCAGCCAGAAGGGGCCCTTTCTGTCACACCAAGCTTTAGTCAGCTTCAGCCACCCACAAGTACACCCTCACTTCATTCTCATCTTTCCTGGAAAGGCCCTGGCCTCTTCCAGCCTCTCTCCTTGCTCCTGGCCCTAGTGGTGCCAGCTGCTCCCTCTGCCTGACCTGCCTCAGTTCCCCTTCCCCCTTCCATACGTCCTCTCTGCGCTGTTGCTGTGATTCATTAACGCTTCAGAGACACCAGTCTGAGTGGAAAAAACCCAACCGAGCACCAGGTTGTGCCGCTCTGTACATTTTCTATAGTGACTCACAAGCCTGACCAGGTAACTCCCCTTCCCTCTCACTTAGTCACTCTCTCCCTCCCGGATAGGCTGGTCTGACTCCTCACTTCACTTACTGCTCTGTTTTCTTTGCTCTTCCCTCCTCAGCCCATGCTCTATGTGAGCTTGAGGAAGGGAAGTTCTCCCTCTCTGACCCGTGGCAAACAATGGAGAGCAAAGGAAAGCACTGACTGCAGCAACTTTGCCTATGGAGGGACCACGGAGCAGAGCTGCCCCCCAGCCCCCCTTTCCCCTCTCGGGCCACGCACAAATTACTTTGTCATTGTGGTGAAACAAATAAGGCTTCATTCTCATTACCATCCTGATGGGAGTAAACAAGTTTATTTACACTTGAGCACTGCTGAAGAATAAAGTCATAGAGAAAAGTTCAGGGTAGGTGGCCTGTCTTTGTCATTAGGGCCAGCTTTTACAAAATCACTGCCCGGCCAGACAGGCTGGTATTCAGGCAGGCCCGGGTTAATGAAAGAACGGTGTGTGCTTGTTAAAAGGAGGACTAAAACACTTGTAATCATGGGTGGTCACATTTTTATTTAATGATACGTATCTTTCCTTTCTCCAGCCTTCCCTCCTAACCCTTTGCCTCCCACTCACCCATCCTTCTGCAGTGACTAATTATGAATCGTCAACTAAAATCTGATACCAGGGCCACAACCAGCTAAACCCCCTAAACAAGTGATTTTTATTTTAAAATAATCTTTTCATTAACAGCCCTGGGATTCTGTCAGAGCAAAAAGCCCTCAAAGCATGAGGGGCCCCACATGTGTAATCACTGGAGCTAAGATAATAATAAAAGGACAACTGCAAACAAACTTTCGAGAAGAAAGGGCTGCGAAACAGAACTGCTTCCTCTCTTTCAAGGCCTTCGTGTGGCCCTGGTGATAAATCTGTTGGGACAAGGATACTTCAAAGCCAGAGGTCGAACTCTGCTCTCATTTGTGCAAGTCTCACAACTGCTGTCAGTGGAGTTTCACCCAGGCAGGAGGCTCAGACCTGCTATTCTGCTCTCATGAATGCAGTGAAAGGCAAAGCCATGATGGGGAAAAAACATCAGTTTATCTATGACACAACCTTGTCTAAGTTCTGAGTAAAATCAAGCTACACTAGAAAACCTCCCAATGTCTCCCAACTTTCCTGCTATTTCTAAAGACTAACCAGTCTGAAGTGCTTGTGTCTGGGCTGAGGAGAAGTTCAAGCTCAAATGTTATTTTTTTGGCGTCTCCTGGGTGTAATAACAACTCTCACAGAAGGATGTGCTCACACAAAGGCATCACTCACCCAGCATTTCACCTGCCTCTTGTAGGCTGTTGCTTCTTTCTGTGGTCATGGATGGAAAGTTTGTCTATACCCCACAGTCATTCTTGAACTTCACAGTGATTTTTGACAGATGGACAGAGATGTGAGGACACTAAATTTTTCCAGTTCTTAGAAAACCCATAGCTATGTGAGAATCTGATGCTTTGGTACATGTAAATTATCACTGTCACTTGGGTATCTTATTCACAAACATTTTCCACTGTCACTTAGGAATCTAAAACCCAGTCACAGGCAGTTTTGGGAATGGGGAAGGGTCCCTCCTCAGTGAGGCTTTCCATCTGCTGGTCACCCCCATCCTTTGAGGACAGGGAGAGCAAAATGCTTAAGACAAAGCGTTGTGCAATGCTGTTACTTAGTTATAGTCTTTGTTTCTTTATGAGTTTGGGAAAGACCTCACCAAGGTGTTCCTGCCCTACCTCCTGCTTCCCTCACCCAGGAGGGGCCAAAAATGCCAGTCCCCACATCCCCATCCGAGGCCTGGGGCAGCACTCGAGCAGGAAGAGCTGCCTCTGATACAGAGTGGAGAAGGAGCAACATGAACGTGTCACTGCCTGCCCCAGTGCTCCCAGCACTCTCTGGCCCTATTTTAACCTCTGTTTCAAGGCGTATTTATTATTCCAGAGGAAACAGCCTGTTGGCTCTATGAGTTATGATAAGAGAGTGAAGGAAGGACTATCAAACTTGGGTCAGCCTGAGTCTCAGCCTGTTTCAGGTTCAGCAAGGAAATCTCAGGTGGCTGAAGGCAGAATTCAGTAGTACCTGACACAAGGCAGTGGGAATTAACTCCAGCAAGGGTCCCATTACATTCCAAAGAGCCCAGGAACACTGCTGGTGATGAGCATCACCCAGGGGTGTGGAGGGGTGGTGAGGCTGTGCCTGTGTCCCAGGCAGGAGGGGGAAGGAAAGCATTGCTGAGGCTGCAGGGGGGTAAACAGGGCAGTGTGGCCTCTGAAGCAGTGCGGAATGATATATTTATTAAATGAATATGCTGAGGTAACAGGCAATGCTGAAACGATGTGCATAACTAATACTCATGTCTTGAAAATCATCAACCTCTCCAAGCACTTGGCACATATTAGTGAGCTACCTGTGGAGCACTGCTGCCCTCCCCAGTGGGAGGCAAACTGAGATCCAGAGGGTGAAGGATTCCATTCCCTGATGATGTCCCTCAGTTTGGGAGCCCAATATGAGCCCCTCTAAAGTAAAGGGAATGCTTTGAACAAGGGAGATGAGAATGAGGGGTTAATACAGGGTGACAGGAGCTGTGTCTCTGTATTTGCAGCAGGGATTAATTTGTATGAAGACATTTTGAAGTGATAACATGAATCTTTCCCTTTATTTACCGCTTTCATGCTTAGAGGCAGAAACAAACCCAAGCAGGGAATCAGGAACAGCCAAGCCAAGGCCAGGTTGGACGGGACTTGGGGCACTTTGGTCCAGTGGAATGTGATCCTGCCCATGGCAGGGGTGTGGAAGGAGATAATCCTTAAGGTCCCTCCCATCCCAAACCAGTCTAGAATTCCATGATTCAAAGGCCTCCCTTGAGCTCTGCAGCTACCAAAGGCACCTCTGAGTGTTTTCCTTCGCCTTTTCCTCATTTTTTCCTGGCCTTTTGCCCATCATTTACAGAAAGCATCATCGGTGGTGTGAGGGTTAATGAATGCTCACACCTTGCTACAGTGAGGCAAAAACTTATGAGTCTTCATGTTGTCATGAAGGTGTTGCTGAGCTTAAGCTGCATGAAATATCCCAGAACTCCTGCAAACTGTGGGATTTAAATTCACAGGCTATAATTACAGAGTCTCCAGCACCCTCCCACATTTTGCAATGCCTTCACAAGCGGGAGCAGCAGGAACACCTGTCCTGGGCTCCTGTGGGCTTGCAGGTCCTTGCCCATAGCCAGGCAGGGCTTGCTCCGTGGCAGGAGGCTCCCAGCAAAGCCTGCTGCCACACTGGGGTGATGGGCTGGGAGTCTGGACTCTCCCACCTGCCTTTAGGAAACACCCCAAAGCAGAGTCAGCACGGTCACGTTTGCAAACAGGTGCTCACAGCCAGGTTCATTCGATGCCATTTCATAGTCAGCTTGGTGGCAGGCTTAAACACAAGGTTTGGAGGATTTATGGAAGCAAGGGAATCAAAACAACTTTCCTGGGATTGCTCCTTCCCGAGCAAGCCTGAGGAACAGCGCAGGTGTGAACCCCAGCAGTGCTCCTGAGAGCCTTGGGGCTGCCCCAGATCAGCATCAGCACAGCAGACCTGGTACTAAACTGGTTCCCAGGGTGGGGACCAGCTCTGGTCATGGATGCTGTGGTGTAAATCAGGTGCACACAGAAGGGCAGGTTCATCAGGGGATGAGGGAATGGTTAAATTGGTAAAAAATTCCCAGTTATCAAAAGTGCCATCCTGGGGTGATCTTAGTCTTTGTTAGGCCAGTACTGCTTGAGGTGAGGATCACCTTCATGTGTAGAGCAGCATCTCCTGTGCCCTGGCAGGGATCTGGGCGTCAGGCAAGGTCCCAGAGGCTCTGAGGACAGAGCAGAGGGTTCCTCTGAGGTTCCAGGCTGTCTGTTTTGCAGTGAGGATCCAGCAGAGAGGAGCAGGTTCCGTCCATGGCACAGCAGGATCTCCTCAGAGTGTTGTGCAGCTGGTTGAGAGCTGATGTCATGAGGGCTCTGCCCAGACTGGCACGGGCAGGCTTTGCACAGAGGTGGTTCTCTCTGCCCCCAGGGCACTTTTTGGAGAGCCTTCCACAGCAGTTGAGCAGCAAGGCAAGGAGGAGGAGGTGGAGGGGAGGAGGAGGAGAGCCTCCCAGGGCCACCCCAGGAACGTGGCTACAGCCTTACCCGACAAATCCTCCTGCCAAGTGGGTAAATGTAGAGGCTGGAGCTGCCAAGGATATCCACAGCCACCAGCCAAAATGCAGCAGCTCTGGTGATGGTGGAGCCTTGGGTTGTGTGGGGACAGGGACACCCCCATTGCGTGGGGTGAGTGCATTCATGCTGAAAAAGCTCCTCAGTTCCTTCTCTATCCTTATGTGCTTAATTTCTATTTTTTTCTTTCATCCTGTGCTGATGCTTATCTCATCCCAAAGTGATACGGGAGGGTGTTTCTCTCCAAAATGAGTTTGAGAATTAATACTGGGTC
The DNA here is from genome assembly GCF_971803275.1 of Cyanistes caeruleus. Taxonomy (NCBI): domain Eukaryota; kingdom Metazoa; phylum Chordata; class Aves; order Passeriformes; family Paridae; genus Cyanistes; species Cyanistes caeruleus. Next base: position 3,618,899 of record NC_141713.1, read on the forward strand.
CTCCTTTATGACAGAAGGTGCATTTAGTGCAGCCTTCCAGCAATGCCTGCCCCTGTATTTGTGTTTGCCATTCCCCTCCACCCCTTGGCCCCTGCTGCAGCCCATCCTGCCAGGATCCCCATACCTGGGATGAGCCCATTCCTCCTCGACCTTCAGCCCACCTCTGCCCACAGCCTCCTGCTCTGCCACCCCCTGGCTGCTCTAGCAACAAGTCCTGGAGCTGCAGGAAGGACCCACACAACCCCTCTGGCATCCCTGTGCACAAACATCCTCCACATCCCAGAGGAGGAGAGGAGACGTGGAGCCTCCTCAGTGGGAGCAAGGGCCCTCTGTGGCCTCTGCTCCAGCCTGTCCTGGTGGGACACGTTCTGGGTCATCAGAGTGGTCACCTGCATCCCCCGAGCAGCTCCTGCTCCATCTGCGCTGGCATGACCCTGCCTGGCCTTTCCACCACTTGTGTCTCTGACTCCTCTCTGCCTGGATTTGGGCTGACATGGAACAGCCCAAACTCGACTCTCATTTACTGGCAGCCATTATCACTGGAGCTCTGTCTTTATTAGCCCTCAGCAGTTGCTCCTCTGTGGTCTCACTCTGAGGTGACTGATGCAGAATTTGATAAAGGGCACCTGATATCACTGTGAATAGCTGATGTAAACTTAGCAGACAGTCCTGTGACACATCATGTGGGAAAATTAATAAACCCCTTCCCAATAAATTCAGCATATGTCCTATAATCCTAGTTCAAGGACATCTCTTATGTCAACACCACTAAGCTAGCTACTCTGCTCCCCTGGGAATGCAGCACTGGGACTGTTCTGGTCAGAGGAATTCCCCCTCTTGCTGCTGTGACCACAGAACAGCAGCTCTGACTGCTGTGGGAGTCAGGTTTGTGCTAGGAGATTGGACAGTTCAGGGACAAAGCAGTCCCAGCCCAGGGTTCTGGTTTCTGCAGGGCTCCAGGCTGAGACCCCAGCAGCACGTGGGACACCAGGGTCCCCACCTGCCAGTTCAGGGGAATGGCACCGTTGGGACCAGCATTTCCCACTGGTTTCTCATCCCCACTGCTGAGGTTCCATCCTGCAGAGCTCCCGTGCTGCCATTGAGGTGGCTGAGCCCCCAGGGACCTCAAGAGCTCTGGGGGTTCCCCAGGAGGATCCCTGCATGGCCTGGGCTCTGCTGCTGCAAGAGGGTGACCCCAGCCCCACTGCACTGCTCAGGGTCTACTCTGAGCTCCCTGTCCCTCAGTTGTGCTTTTCTGTGGAAATAACATCCAAGCCCGTGTGTGCTGGAGCAGTGGGCAGCATCCCTCCCGTGCCAGACATCAGACACACGCCCCTTCAAAAGGGGCTCATTCTGCCCCCACATTCCCATTGGGATCAACACACTGTGGCTCCTCAAATGAGCTATTTCAGTGATTATTCTGCTCTTGCTCAGACAAAAAAGGAACCAGAGGGATATGAAAAAGGCAGAAACAGCGTTTTGTTTTTCAGAGTCCCCAGATGATCTGATGGAGGAACCAAAACATTTAAAGGAGGACTCAAACCCATTGGCTTGGCTCTGCATTTCTCACAGGACTGAGGCATGGTTTGTCACAGTGCTCCAAATCACTCTCCCATCAGCCAGCAGCTCTCCCAGGGAGCAGCACAAGGCAGCGGGGTGGGGGCAACCCCACTGGGGCCAAGGCCACCCACAGAGCTCTGCCTGCCACAGGCTGGCTCCAGAGGGCTGAGCCCAGCCCTGGGTGTCCCATCAAAGCTCCTTCAGGAGCAGCTCTGAGGTCCAAAGCTCTCTGCAGAGCCATCATCATGGTCCCTGCTCAGCCCTCACATCCTCCCCTGTGCTCTGTGAGATCCCCCCTCAGTCCTTTTTGCTCTCCAGGACATTCCTCTCTACCCACTCCATCCCCAGCTATCCTTCCCTGCACACTCCGCTTGCTCCTCGGCATTGTTCCCCAGCGGATATTTATTTGAAGGGTTTCATTAAATTATCGCACAACATCACTTGGTACACAACTACAAATTAATTTAGTCAGTTTGCATTTGGCTGACCTAATATTCATTATATTCCAGTCAAGTGGATGTGTTTGCTATTTGACGGGTTGTTCCACGATAAGATACGTGGTCCAAAGTACCGTACTTAGAACTAGAGGTAATATTTACAGACACTCCATGCAAATACTGCAATTACCTGATTAATTATAGCCCTTCTGTTTGGTTCTGCAGATCACACTCTTATCCTTCCCTTCCCCATTGCCATATTTGTCTATAATACATGGGAATAGCCTTTAGATCTGTACAAAGCAAAACTGGCTGTCTTTAAAGGCTAAGGACTCTGTGGTCACTCCGAGCCCTCCTCTCCCCAGTGCTGCGCCCGCCTGCAGTGGTTTGTTGTGGCTGGGATGCATGGAGCATTACCAGTGCTGCATTTTAATAACAATCTCAGTCCAGGAGATTGGAAATTGGAATCTAAACATAGCTCTGAAGAAGGACGAAAAAGGAAGTCAAGAAGGACTTGGAAATAGTGTTAAATGCGCAGGAGTGCTGTAACTGCAGCTCCCCTTAACTGCAGGAATGAGCACACTCAGACCGTGCTCTGGAGATGGACAGACAGACAAATGTACAAAGCAATCTTACTGTTATACAGCACTTTTCATCCTGGGATCAAAAACACTTAAAGAACTCTGTGTAACTGAGCAAAATTCAGCTGCTGCAGTCACCTGTCTCTGCAGCACCAGCATACACCTTCAGCCAGTGCCTCTGCCTGTGGTTTACTTTATTTTTTTTTTTTAATTTAAGATTAATTAGAGGGAAAGATTCAGGCATCAACATTTGGCTTCACTCTTGTCTGACACTGTGTTTTGCCCTTCTAATGTCAATGAAGTAATTCGTGATGGAGTGGAGTCACTCCTCCAGTTTAGGAGGGCCTGGAGATGGGTGTTTTTTTGCAACCCAAGCAATAGCAGAGATGTTTCCTCTGGCTCAGGAGGGAGGATGGCTCTATCCCACAGCCCACTGATGTTTTTCATGGGGCAGCCTGGGCAGAGGTGACCCCCTCGACCCAGTGGAGGAACCCAAATCAGAGCAAGGGGATGGAGCTCTGCTCCAAGCAGTTGCCAGTGGCACTTGGCACATCACCATTCCAGTTAAAGCCCCTATCCATTCTCAGAGCACAGTGTGATGCTGGGGCTGGGCAGAGGGGAACTGTGCCCCTGGTTTGGCCACGTTTCCAAATCCCTTTTCCGTGTGGGAGAGCCACAACACCTCTGACCACTTAAAAAAGGTGATGGGAAGGGCTGGAGGACTGGAAAGCGCTCACAGCTTGATGGCATTGGCACAGGAGTGGGATTTGCTTAGGAGACGTTCACAAGGAAGGAATGGAAAGGAACACTTGAGCTCAAACTGGCCCCATCACCCAGCTCAACCTTTTTCTTACCTTTATAGGATCACCTCATCCTCCCTCTGCCACTTCATCCTCCCCTTGCCCAGCTGGGACTGGGCACCTTCAGCCTCTGCTCTTTCTCACCTGCTTGCAGGTACAACTTTTCCCTGCTGCATGATCCCTGCCCAGTGCCAGGCTTTCTGCCCCCTGCCAGGAGGCTTCCTAGGGGTTTCCTTTTGTGCTTAAGCACCTTGCAGTCAGAGACCCTACAGCAATGCAGTCTCATTATCTGCCTGCCAAACCCATCAATGAGAGGATCTCCAAGGTGAAATAAAACCATGCATTACAAATGAAATGCTCTGCTGCTCTCCTTTGCCTCCTGCCATCACCGGAGATCTTTGTGGTTAGTCGGCAAGACAGCTCTTCCCTGCTAATTAACATTTAAAAGTCTTCCTCTCTCACCCTGCCACCATGACACAGGGGCTGCTATAGCCCAGGTTTTCCTTGAAATAATTCATCACTTGGGAAACATCAGAAGCTCATTGTAATCCCACAGACCTGGCCTAAAACCAGATCTGTCCTCCTGCATTCCATACAGTAGTCTCTGCAAGGACTGGCTCAGGATGTCAGCCAGATTTAATTCTCAGAAAACACCTCTCCACACTGTGTGTGTCTGATTTGACAATCAGGATTTTGTTTTTCATGTCAGTAAATAGTCTAAGCAACGAAATCACTCTGTGTGACCTGTGAAAAATCACTGAATATATGCGTGTTTCCACCTCCCTGTTGCAATTCCACCCATTTTTGTAGCTGGGGAGAGAAATTGCCCTTTACTTTGCATATTTGCAGTGCTTAGTACAAGGGTCTAATTCCTCAAAGCTTTTCTCTTGTCCTAAAAAACACATCAAATATTATTTCCCTGTATCTTCAGCTGCCATAGAGGAGCACAGGAACTTGGGGGGCCAAGGGACTTGCTGAGTCCCCATTTCCACGGGGCTGTGCTGCTGCTGTCAGCTTGTGATGTGCATCACAAAAGGGCCCTCAAGCCACCCTGGGCATCAACATCAGAGGGATGGTGCTCACCCTGTCCCCATGCTGGTTACAAACCTGCAGAATCAGGGAAAACCCAATTTCTCCAGCTCACCTCTCATATCCTCAGGCTTCAATGACAGATGCTCCTGTTCTCTCTGTTCATGGACTCTTGCAGCAGCAATGAACTCTGGAGGTCTTAACAGTTCTGGTCCTGCCTCCTTTTCCTTCCAGTGATATTCCCACTGCCAGATGGAGAACAGATTGGTTTTCAGTGTAACCCAGCCATTACCCACCAACCATTCCTGCTGGTTGTGCTCAGGCTTTATGCAAACACCTCTGAGGCTTTTATCAGCAGACACCAGAGATTTTGTACTTGGACCTGTGCTTCATTTAGTCAAGGGAAAGAAACAACAGAGTGGATCTACACGGCACCGGCTCAGCCTTGGAAGGTGGAGGAAAAGTATTAAATCAATGACTGTCAATGTCTCTGGTCTAAAGCAGCAGTTCCCAAACTCACTTTGCTCAGGGACTATTGACATGACAGCAGGAGTGCTCTGGGGTTTGCTCCAGCTCATGCAGCTCTCTTGATTTGCCTTGGGATGTGACGTGGGGATCTGCAGGCAGGACCAGGCAGGGCTCTGACAGAGCAGAGTGTCTGTGCCACAGCCCAGGGTGGGCATCTGTCACCTCAGGAGCAGGTCTGGCAAGGAAGCCTCCCTTGTTTTTTATGTTCTGGTTTTGGTCTTGCAGTGCTGACCTACAGCAAAAGCCCTTGAAGGCTGTTGGAAATAATCTCATAAATAGAGCTGTACCTTCTGGGAATGTCCACTTGGTTCCCCTCAGGCACAGCAAGTCCCATGGCTGTTTTTATGGGATGTGTTGCTTGGACCAACAACCCCCTCTAAGAAGAAGGATCTTGCATCTACCTGTGCTGTACAGGAGCCAAAATCTGGACTGTCCCACCAGGAGCTGCCTCTTGCTCTCCGTAGTGCACAGGAGAGTCAAGTTTAATCCAAACCAGCTGCACCTGTAAAGATCCTGCTCATGATCTAAGATGTGAAGGGCCAGGTCTGGATGATTACTTGGATCCCTGGAAATGTGAGCCTTGGAGAAAGAGTCACAGTTTTGGGAGCGGACGATGACAGAACGGTAAATTACATAATGTCCCATAAATGGAGGCCGTTCGTAGCCCAATTACCCGTCCCAGCAGCCCCATGCAGTTGATTGCAGGATTATATAAAGGGCTTTTCATTAGTCAGAGAGTCACAAAGGGAGCTCTTTCCACGTCCTCCTTAGGATTACTTAACCATCACTCTGGACAAGACCAGCAGAGCGTTATTCAGATGTGTCAGAACAATATCCACCAACCTTTCCTCAAGCACGTCCGCTCCGCTCTAGCATCATCCCGCAGAGGGTACAGGGACGTGGTGGTGTGCTTTGAGACAGGGCTACCCACACACCGTGTCCTGGGATGGAGGGAGGCCTGCTGTGCCTCTGCCAGGGTAAGGCATCTCCAGCTTGGAGCACCTGGAACACTGGTATGAGCTGAGTGAGGGCAGCAAAACCCATCCTGTACCAAAAAAGCGCCCCCCAAGCATTGGTGAGCTGGTGGAGCTCCTCTGCTGTCACAAACAAATGCAGTGGCAGCACTTTGCAGATATCCCTCCCTAGTTCCTGCAACCCAGCGATTGACAGGCTTTTCCAATTTCCCCTGACCCGGTGTATATAATAAAGATGCAGAGCACTTGTGACAGCGGCGCTGGAATCGTGATGCTGCCGCCACACTGGAGGATGTGGCCAGGGAAGCAGGTCCTAATCACGTCCTTATCGCTGCCTGCTGATGTGACCTTAGAGAAGTTGCCTAATATAGCTCGTCCGCATTTCCCTCTCTCCGTGGCAGAGATAATAGCAGTTCCTGGGTGTTGCAGAACTCATTCATTCCCATTTGTTTCTGGTATCTCAGATTATCAAAGAGCAGTCAGGAGGAAGACTGGCAAAGAACAAGCTCTTATTCACTTGTCAGTTAGAAACAGTAACCTATTTTAGACTAAAAAAGGGGGAAAAAATAATCCTGAGAGAGGTTGTTCCTTGGCTTTTCCTGCCGCTCAATTTAAAATCTGCCCCAGCCTCCACCCCGCCATGGCTGGGGTGAAATGTTGACCATTTCACAGAGCACCAAATTGGTGTCTTCCCTCCCCTGGCAGGAATGACAATGCAAACAAAAATAGATAATGCATTTAAAAAATCTCCAGTGGATCGTCATGGCGATAAATAATTGTAGCATGTTGCCATAGTAACTCTGGCTGTAATAAAGAGAGGCCTATCTGCAGCTTAGCTAAATTTAGTTGTTCCAAACTATTAAAAATATTTTCAAATACTCTGGTAACTCTTTTTAACATTTTCTGGGGTTGGAAGCAAGACTTAATCTTCATTCATGCCTTTGTGTTGTCTCCATATTCCAAATACACTTCATCACTGAAATAATCAATGCCATCCAATTAAAAAGTTGTGAAACTGAGGAAATTGCTGGGGATCTTTCTGTTTCCCACCTCTTCAAGCATTTTCACCTGGAAGTGTAAAATCTGTCCATAGAAGATTCCCGTTCTGCCAGGCCTGGTGGGACCAGGTTCCAGCCCCAGCACGTACTGGTGGGCACTGGGAGGTGAGAGGGGAAAGAGCTTGTGTATGGGAATTTTTTAGGGGGGGGAATGAGCCTGAGCCCTCAGCTAACACAGAAGAGTGTGGGAGTGCTTTGCAGAACAGATGGGATCTCTCCAGTCCCAGACTGGGTTGGGTGTAACTTTCCCAGTTACCTGTCTTGTTTAAAACAAAGCCACATCTAATGACATTTAAATTCTGCTCAGAAGTCCCAAATCCCTCCCTGCCTCCCTCAGCCTGTTTGAACTAGCAGCAACATCCTGTCTGGAAACTTTCTGGGTACCAAATGGGCTTTTATTTTCCTAGAAGGAGGCCTTAACACCTGTAATTCCTGATTTTTTTTTTAGGCTTTGACATAAATTAGTCTCTTCCAGCTACATCTCTCTGGAAGGAGGAATGGCAACACACTGCAGGGAATATTAAATTTACTCATTTTCTTGGTGGCGCTACCTTTGGGCTGAAAAATCCCGAGTTCCCCTTCAGCAGAAAGGAGCTTCAGCACTTGTCCCCAGGGTTTCCAGGTTGCCAGCTCTCAAAGGCACTTACTGGCTGGCTGATTCTGCCTCCTTGGCTTCATGTTTCTGAGCTTATCTGGCTCCACGACAGCAAAAGTTCCGGAACTGGAGACTTTAATGCGAGCGCTCGATAACCGGCGCTGCGCTTTCCCCAAAAACCATCGGCAAAACCACGTGGGACCAGGAGCCACAGCTTGAGGGATGGGGCCTCCTCCCCACCTCCCCCTCGGGACCCTCTGCTGCAGCTTCTTGCAGGGGCAGGTTGCTGGAGTTGTCTGAGATTTCTTCATTCCTCAATGAAAAGGTGGTTTCCAGCTGCACTTATGTGGGCAGAGGATGAATTTAAGCCTCGTGTCTGAGCTGTCTGCAGAGCAGCAAGGGAGTCTGTGCTGTGGCCTGGGCTCTGTCCTGCAAGTGCTGGCAGCAGCAGATCTCCCTCGTTGTGATGGGACCTGCTGGGTTGCCCAGGACACTTCTCTGTCCATCCCAGGAATGTTAAAATCAGCTCTCGCTGTCTTGCTTGATTTGTCTAAGCCACAGAGTCAGAGCATCCCAGAATGGTTTGTGTTAGAAGGGGACCCCAAAGCTCATCTCTAATCCCCTATCACAGGGACACCTTCCCCTAGACCAGGGTGTTTAAAGCCTCATCCAGCCTGGCCTTGAAATTTGTTAGTGACCCTCTTCCACAAGCAAAGCCATGTTTCTAAAAGGCACTTTGTAGTGCACTAGTATCTTGCTCTGTGTCTGAAAAAAACAAAAGCAAGTCATTCCATTGTTTTCTTACTGACAAGAGACTGCAGCCTATGGCTGGAAAACAACACAGCACAAAATCAGGATGAGCAGCTCCGTAGGCAGAGATACTTAAATTCCAAATAACCACATGATTTAGGAAAAAAAGAAACTAAGCATGCCTGCTTGCTCTGATGCAAAACCAGAGGAAAGCATTTGGAGTGCTCTTAACACATCAGTGCCTGTAATTATGGAAGTTTTCTTCCCTGAGTGCCCTAAAAATCCACTGAAGTCATGGAGAGGGCAGGAAATGCAGCCGCCAGCTCAAGGCAGGGAGAAGAGCAGGTGATCACGGTGCTGAACGGCCCCAGAGGTTTGTTCAGCCTTTATCTTGGACTTTTAGTAGGACCCTGGGGAGAATCACCTGCCAATGTGCTGCTGCTGCTGCTGCAGAACAGGACTAATGCATTTCCCTTGGACCCTTCGGGGTCCCTGGGAGGGTGAGTGCAGCAGGGCTGGTGTGGGCTGCTGCCTTTGTTCATCTCCCAGCCCAGGCTCTGGCCAAGCCTCAGCCACACTGTGAGGGACAGTTAATGACAGCTCTTGGGCCCTGCTTTCCCCATCAGGGCCCTGCTGACCTGCTCCAGCAGCCACAAGCTTGGTGGGATGTGTGTCTGAGCACTTGTTTGAGCTGACAAATGGCCAAATTCGCTGCTGCACAAGGCAGTCCTAGGGTTGGAGCCTTCAGCCCTTGGCAGGTGTTGCTCATTCCCATGTGCCCACAGCCCTGGGGAAGGTCCCTGGCAGTGCAGACTCATCCCTTCCAACATTTGTGTTATCATTTCCTCCCCTGTCCTTCCTCTCCTCCCCTTGTGTGCAGTGACACCCAGCAGTGACACCCAGCAGTGTCACCCAGCAGTGTCACCCAACAGTGGCACCCAGCAGTGTCACCCAGCAGTGTCACCCAGCAGTGAAATCCCAGCAGTGTCACCCAGCAGTGTCACCCAGCAGTGTCACCCAGCAGTGACACCCAGCAGTGACACCCAGCAGTGTCACCCAGCAGTGTCACCCAGCAGTGTCACCCAGCAGTGACATCCCAGCAGTGTCACCCAGCAGTGTCACCCAGCAGTGACACCCAGCAGTGACACCCAGCAGTGTCACCCAGCAGTGAAATCCCAGCAGTGTCACCCAGCAGTGTCACCCAGCAGTGTCACCCAGCAGTGTCACCCAGCAGTGACACCTCACCGTCCCCTGTCACTGCCAGGAGCTGCTGGGGCTGGAGCCCAAGGCCCCTGGGAGGGAGCAGAAGGGATGCTCTCTGCCTGTTCCGTGGGCCAGCTGCAGTTTTTTGGGCCAAAGCAGAAGGCAGGGCTGGCTGTCCCTGGGCAGGGAATCTGTTGCCGTGGGATGACACAATGGAACCACCTGCAATGTGGCTCCCTCTGCTCAGCCCTGCTCAGTGGGGCTCCCGGTGCCCTCATTTCCATGAAAAACCATGGAGAAAGGAGCATAATCCTGCCTCATTCATGTTCTGCTCTGGCTGATATTTTGGATATCAGCTCTAAATTAGGTTTTAAAAATAGAGCAGTGGTCTTTTTTTTTTTTTTTTTTTTTTCCTTCTTTCTTGTTATAAACAGAAAATATTCTCTCATGGAAACATTTAACCTCAAATGGAACCTCATCTAATTTTTGCTGTGTTTATTATAGCCTGTGAAATAGGAATGAGCATCACTGATAGAACTCCATATGATTATGGAGCTGTGATGGGGCAGCTGGAAAAGCCTCGTCTGTTTGGATAAAGAACTGAAAGTTCTGTTATCGTTCTGATCTTTATTTGAGTGATCCCAACCTCTGAGGCATAGAACATTGGCTCAGAAAGCTCTGGGAATTGTCCTTTCTCGTTGAATTTTATTGTTTCTGACCCTGGTCATGGCTGCAATCAGGAAACACAAGAGTCAATGGGAAAAATATATAACAGGTTGAAAAGTTACCAATTTGCTTACAAAAATAAAACAAAAAACCCCAAACAAACCAGAACAAAACAAAAAACAAATTAAAAGCCATTATGTTTACACTTTTATTTTTTTCAGGTGATTGAAAATTTCTGTAATGCAGAGTGTTGGAATTCGTATTTCCTTTTTTGATGCAACCCTAAGTAATATATTTATTATTATATTATATAAATATTTATTTACCATATGATATACTGAACCTAAGAAATATACCATATTAAGTTGAATGTGGGTCACTCCCAACTCAGGGTATTCTGTGACTCTGTGAATACAGACAATATATAAAAGACATAAAATAAAACTCTGATGGGAAAATGCTGCCTGATCCTACAGAAAAGTATGGTTTTGTTTTCCTTTTATTTGAGCCAGTAGTTTTGACATTATAAATTTAAAATCAAAATAATAATTTAAGCATATCTTACCAATCCTGCAAACAGTTCCTGAAAACCACTGTGACTTAATCAGGTTGGGGAATTCAAGGATTATCTTTTTGGCTCTGAATCTCTCCAGCTCCTGGGACACTGGCATCACATTTCATAGCTGGGTTTTCCAGACATTATTCTAAGAATCATCGAATCAGGGCCTGGTTTAGGTTGGAAAAGACCTCTAAGATCTTTAATCCCAAATATCATAATCCTAATCAAGGCTGATAATGCTGTGTAAGGACAGTACTCAGGTATCAGGAGGAAAGAAGGGAAGTTTTGAATAAGTATTTTTAATTTTTGACACTCTTTAAACCTTAAAAAAAATTTTCAGACTCCTCACTTCCATCTGCAAATCAATTTATGCAACTGGGGGAAAAAATAAGGTAGGTTAACAAAACTATACAAAGTCTGCCTCTTTTAAATATTCCTTTAATTTTCTTTAAGTGGAACAGGCACAGATCACAGGACCAGCTCCTCTGGGCATAGGACAGACCCTGCCACCACTGCTCCTGCACAACTCATGTTTTGGTTCTTCCTCGTGCCACATGTCCCAAATCACTCTGGGCTTTTTACTCTGGCCCTGGTTACCCATGGGAAGGACACAGAGGGTCAGAATTTTTCCTTTAAAACCAACCCCAGCGCCACCATGGGGAACATCCCAGGAGTGGGAGCTGGTTGAAAATTTGAAGGCTACAAATAGCAGGGAGGTTTTAAAAATAAAGGGGTGCAAATTCCAGGGAGCAAATCAGAGAAAATCAGTTTTCCAGTTGGATTGCTGTTAAGAAAAGCTGCATTTCTGACGCACTCACAGTGACTTTACACAAACACAGCTCCAGCAGCTGCACCTGATTTACTCCCATAGCGTGAGGTGGAAATTGGATCTCTCTCAAGGCAAAGCCTGATGCCCGTTTTCAGCTAAATCCCTGTTACACTCAGAGGAAAATTAACTTTGTGAACAATCCATGTACATGATTTTCACAAAGCCTCTGCAGAAGCCTATTGGAAAATGTAATAGGTTTAATTCCGCTTACTGGATGTTCCCTGAAAAATCCTAAATTGGAAAACCCCGGGATTTTTCTAAAGGAAACAAAGAAAACAAAAATATCCTGTTAGTCTGAAAAATGTAAAAAAAAAAAGAATGATCAGTACAGTTCTCTGGTCAATTGACTGGTACATCCTTTGTAAAGTGGTTTCACTATAGAAATTGATTGTAGTCTTTGTAAGTTTTATGTTAAATCTTCGCTTAAAACAATTTAATTTAAAAAAGAAAATACTAAAATTAGTTACTATTATTATAAATGTTGAAATAGTTGCAATTAATGCCTCTTCATGAAATGAACAGATAAATATTGCCATTGAAAATGGCAAAACTGTTCTGAAGCATAAATAAAATACCAATTATACTGGTCTCTTTCCACTGGAGTTTTCTACTCTTACATATGGTACTTTTAGGGTAGAAACAGTGTAATTTAATTTCAGCAATTCATTAAAAACCCCCTAATTTCACTTGAGGGCAAGGTGTTTTAATATGGAAATAACTAAATAAAATTATATTAGGTTTTTTTCAAGCAAGAAAATAAAACAGTTGAATAATCAAAGAGCTACATATGATGAAAACAGAGATAATTCTGTGGGACATCCTTATTATTAGTTATGCTATTTAATAATTCTATTGCTTTTTAGGTGCCCAATATTTAATTTTCGAGTGGTATACTCGCTGCTTAGCTAAACAGAGATAAATTTATATTCTGCAATAAAATGTTATCTACTATCTTGGGGTTTTTTATTGTCTATTTAAAACCACCCAGAGATGAGAAATCGCTCAGTGTCTTGTGTTCATTTCACACAGAATATAATTTAAAATATATGCAGGGGCTGAGCTCTCTTTGTAGGTTCCCAAATACCCAATACCCATGATTACTTTGAAGTAAATAATAATAATAATAATAATAATAATAATAATAATAATAATAACAATAACAACAACAACAACAACAACAACAATAATAATAATAAATAATTGCCATTAAGCCATTTGGATTTCAGAATCATCCTATGAGGGAAATAATTCTTCACACCTGTAGGGAAGGTGCAGCTTTTGGGGTGACACCACCCCTGATTCCCTGGGGCAATCTCCAGTCTCTTTTTCCTCTTGGGATCTTGAATGCCCATCCCAGCAGTCCCATTTTTCCTGGATCTCCCCTACGGTGCCTCTCAGCAGGACCAAGAATTCCCTGCTGCCCCTCCAGGGAGTGGGGAAGGGCAGCACAATTCACAATTTTCTGTTCAGACAGACAGAAAAGAGTTAATTACGAGAAGTGTGTGCCTGATCTTCCTGTCCTCAGAGCTAAAAAATATATTGAAAAGTAAAAAAAAAAAATGTTTATGAGCAATTACAGAATCACAGAATTATGTAGCTTAGAAAAGATCTTTATTTCATCAAGTCCAACGAAGAAATGCTGCTCAGAGATATCAGGTCCCCCTGGCTAAACCAGGGAGAGGGTGAGCACGTTTTGAGAAGGGGGTGAAGACTGCAAGGGCAAAATTTAAAGCAACCCCATGGTGTGTGACTGGTCTGTGGTCTGTTAAAAACATAAATTTAATTTTCTGAGCATCTCAGGCTGCAGGGTTGAGTGATGTACCGAGGGGAGGAGTTGAGAGAGCAGCTAAGAGAGCTCAGAGATGGTGTTCAGGCAAAGCTGCCTCCACCCCAACCTCCTCTCATTCACACCAGAAGACTTCCAGGGTGGCTTTGAACATGCCCTGCACCTCCGGGGCTCCTGGAAATTTGCCAGCATTTGTCTTGATGTCAGAACATGTGAGTGCTACATGATAAAAATAGCAGAATCTTTGAATCATTAGGGTCGGAAAAGACCTCCAAATCATCAATTCCAGCCTTCAGTCTGATGTAGGAAGGGATCCAGCCAAAGTAAAATGCAAAAAGAGAGAATGGTTTTTAGATTTTTTTTTTTTTCCCCTCAGCCTGGCGCAGAAAACTTTAAGAAAGAACCAAACTTTGAGTCACCCCGAGAGATGGCTGCAGATGAAAGGAGATCTGGGCTGTACCCAAGCTCTGGCTGATGGTATCAGTAGGGAAGAGGTGAGGAGGAGCACAGGGAGTCAGCTGCTACCTGCAGCAAGTGATAATCAGTGATAAATGGTGGCTTGCTGATCCCCACGTTTAATTTGGGAGGCTCAGATGCAGAGGGAACCTGCTTCCCAGAGCTGCCAGTACAGTATTCACAGGCACAGCTGATGGCCCAGTATTTAAATATTTCATTGATGGTCTTTTAATTAAGCAGGAGAGGGTGCTGGAGCCCGGTGTGGAGGCTGGGCTGCCCCGGGCTCTGAGTCCCAGGCTCTTCCCTGGATTTGCCAAGCACTTGAGCATTTGCTGACTTGGGGTTAGGGAAGGTGGAGGCACCCAAAGAGCCTCATTGACTCATGATATTTTCCAGCCTGGCTTGTTTGTTTTCATTGTGCACACAAGTCCTGTTTACCTGGATCAAAGATGGCAAAATCAACAACAACACTCTGCAGACAGGGACTTGCAAAATTCCTACTGAAGGCATGACTGTGCCCAGACCTGTGGCTCCTGCTCTTCCCCCCATCCTCTCTCTTTCTGCCATCGCATCGTTCCTGCCTCACCCAGCCCTCACTGCCTGCCAGCTCCCCCAGCCTCCAGTTGTTTTTCTCAAGAGTGGCACAACGAAATCCAAATTTCCCTGGCAGGACCAGCAGCAGGAGATGGGAGGAAGGAGGTGCACAGGCTTTGCAAGCTCCTGTTGCCCTGCTCGTGGTGTACCTGCTCCTCTCACCCTCTGGAGCTGGCAGTCACCACTGGATTTTCAGCCTTGCAGTGGCACCTCCTTGCCATGACTTATGGAATGAGGCCACTGGAGTGTATTCCCCACTAAAGGGCTCCCCTGGCAGAGCACACAGCCTCTCCTCCCTGCATTGGGGTCTGCTCAGCTTTTGGGGATCAGGGAGAAGCAGAAAATTAATTAGGACAGTCCTGAAATTCTGAGCTCACAGTTGGTCCCGAGCAAGTTTCTGCACAGCCCCAGAGCACAAACCCTTCACCACCCAGATTAGGATCTTCTGTCTGCCCCAGCCTCTGGAAAGCTTCTGCTCATGCACTCCTTGGAGGAGCCATCTCAGACACCCAGAGCGAGGTCTGACAGAAATAAAAGTGGAGAGTTATGCAAAATCCTTCTGCAGTTCAGGGCTGTGATGCAACAGTGCAGCCTCGAGCGGCTCTTGCCCAGGTTTGTGCAGTGGCTGCAATCCCAGGGACCCAACCTTGGGCAGCGTGAGCGGCCTCAAGCCTCTCTGCCAGCTCCCAGAGGGGAGACAGAGGGAAAGAAATGCCATTTTCTTTTTAAAATTCTTTGCTCCCTAGGCCCATTTTAATTGTTTAAAGGCTGTCAATACTTTAGGTTCCTTCTGTCCAGATGAAATCTGTGGCAGCTTCTCCATCTGATCACAAGGGTGATTTGTGTGGGAAAGGCGCTGGAGAAAGTTGTGCTCACGCTGAGGAAGATGTTGTCAAGAGGATGCTCGCCTGTGGTCCTGTCTCAAGACTTTACAACTCCAAACAATTCACACCACGCACCTTTCATTTCATTCCCCCTCAGCATCCCAGCTTGGAAGATTTTATGAATAATCAAAGTGAAACAAAGGGACCAAGGCAGAGCCCGATGGCATCAGCACCCAGGGCAGAGCTCTCCCGCCCCAGGGGACTCGGCTGCAATAAATGGGTGTAGGATAAGCACCCCCTCTTTGCAGCGGAGCAGAGCCTGGGTTCTTGGGGTTTTTTCCTTCTCCCCGCTCGGGATGAATGGGTTTCCCTGTGAGGCTCCAGGTTCTCCCATGGAATCCACCCCGCGTCTTGGTGCGAGCCCCCGCCCTATGTCATGGACAAAGTATGCGGCGCCCCAAAACCCGGAGCGGATCTCGCCCGCGGGATCGGGACCCGGCGGGAGCAGCCGGGGGCACTCCTGGGGCAGGGACCGGGGGGAGCCACCCAGGAGCACCCCGGCACCCAGCGACCCCTCCCCGGCCGGCTGCGGGCGCCTCTCGCAGCCCCCGAGCAGCGGCTCGGCCCGGGCTGGTGGTGCCGCAGGGCTCGCAGCGCTGGGCTGCCACGCTCGGGCACACACACGCACATGCGAGCAAAATGATTTCCATGCTTCCACGGCTCCCATCGGATGTGGGTGGTCCCGGGGCCGGGAATGCGAGCGCTGGGATTCGCGGGACACCGCGCTGGGATCCTTCTGGAGGAGGCTGACCCCCGAGCATCCCGGCTCCGGCTTTCCACGCGCTTCTGATCAAATTCATTCTCCCAAAGTAAACATCGCTAAAATCACTAAAGAGAGGTGTTTAGGGGTTTTCTGGGGTTCTTTTCTTTTCTTTTTCTTTTTTCTTCATTTTTTTTTTCCTCCCCCACACCAACAAAAAAGACGGAAAGAATAAAGCGTGGCGAAACCCCCCCGGTGCCTCCCCACGACACAGATTTACATCTCTGAGTCAGATCTCTGCAGCTCCCTGCATATGGTTCGCATGAGATGCAGTTCCTGGCTAGTGACTCACTCAACACCAATAGAAAGGCACCGTTTCAGTCGGAGCAAGCCAACATCCCCAGTTTTGCCATCCGGGGCTCCGCGGGACGAGGGACACAGCCCCGGCCGGTCCAGCCCGACCCGGCTCTCCCGGGCTCCTCCGGATCCTCTCCCATTTCTTGAAGAGTTTCTTAAAACCGCCTTTCTGCCTGATTTTTTGCTGTGGTCAAAACTGGTGTCTAAGTTTACAAAAATTGGAAGAGATAAGACGAATGGGTTTATCTCTTTCTTTGCAGGTTGTTTACTTGGTTCATTCGGTATCACTTTGCGGAGAGGGTGTTTGGTTTCAGTGTTTCCACTGTGCGGTCACTCGGGGAGTTTCCTTTTGTTCTTCGTCTGGGTTGCTTTTTTTTTTTTTTTTATTTCTTCATAGTAATGTAAAGGGAGAGAGAGGGAAAAGCCTTTTAAACCTGGTGGTTAAAGCCACAAAAACCGGCAGGTGGACTCACACATGTCAAGTCACAGAAACCAAATCCAATCAGCTACTCATTAATAAAAGAAGAATTTATTGTGGAATTGATTAAATTTCCAGTGGACATTATGCTAGATGAGCTCACGGTCAGATCTGTGGTGTCGGGTTTGCATGACATTTAGACTACTTTTTTTTTTTTGGGGGGGGGGTAGTCGTTTTGAATTTTTTAAATCACTTTAAATACATGCAGTTCAGCTGTCCTTATAAAAGAAAAAAATCACGACAGGGAAAATTGCTGAAATCACATCATCTAGAATTTTTCACAAAGATGGTTACCAGAAACCCTACAGAAATTCATCTCTTGATTTTGTGGGCTGTGCTGGTTCCCTGCACTTTTCCCCTTTGTACACTCAAGAATTCCAAATTCAGAACCTGGAAATAATCCTCTGTAACTGAGCAAACAGACTGAAAAAAGTCTCAGGAATCCCAGAATTAATTCACGCAGCTATCTTTAACCTCGCTTCTTTTTATTTAAAAGAGTAATATGAGATCCAAAGCCATTTAATTAATTGGAAATTGTTACACTTAAGCGTGTACAAAGGAGGGATCAAAAGGGATGCTACAGCCATTAAATAATCAAATAGCAATACCATTAAGTAAGTGATTAGTGTGTGCAATAAATGGCCAGACTGTGCTAATGAGATCTCCCATATATCCTAAATCGGGTCTGATCCTTTGCACAGGAAAGATCACCTCGTGTGTTGATTCTCTGTTGAGGGATGAGAGCATTTCCTTTCCTTTTCCAGGCTATCTCCTACGTGCACAACATCTTCTATCCAGCCTCAAGTGCCAGCATTTGTATTCTCAGCAGTCCTTTTTCTAGGAGAGACTTCCAGAATGTTCCTGCAAATTCTGACTGAGGAGAAAATCTGGATCCTTTTATTCCTGAGAGCATTCAGGGATGAAGCACTACCACACTCCCTGATGGAATAAATGGTGGGCAGGTGATTTCTGTGTTCAAGTCCCGAGCCAGTGACTGGTACTGAAGAAACAGAACATCCTCACTCCCTTGATGGCTCTTCCACAGCCAAATGTTGGAAAATTCACAGGAATAGCAGGTGCTGACAGTAAGCAGGTGTGATAGATTAGGTGAATAAAGGAATATTAAAAAAAAAAAAAAGATGAAATGCACAAGATGCTTTTGACCATAAGTTCTGTGGAAGAATTCATGGCAGTGTTAAGAGAATGCTTCAAACTGTTCCCAGATGAGACGGTCCTGAAACCTCCTCAGGCTTGATTCCGTGTGCTTGTACTCCCTGAGCTGCAGCAGCACCTCGGTGTGCCTGGCTCCCCACAGGTGAGTGCACCTGCAGAGCCCCAGCAGCAGGAAAATAAAGTTTAGAGAGTATGGGCAAGGACAGGAGAAGTGTCTTGGCTGAGATTGCCAAAAGGAGCTTAGCAGCAAACCCCAGGACTTGGAAATCCTCCTCTGGAGATGGTTCCTTGGACCACGCTGCTTTCATGTGAGCAGCCCCACATACAGAGGATAAATGACAATTTTTCATATAAAGAACCTGGACCCCATGATAATGCAGGTGCAGCTGTTGGGATATTGGGCAAAACTACATCTTTTCTGCCAACCAGCAAAAAACCCCTCAAGAAAAGAGATTCAAAAGTAACCCAGCTCCTCTTACAAGCGATTTCCTGATCTTGCCTGCTTACAGTCTGCCACCCTGGCTCTGGAAAAGTTAATCCAGGCTGTGCACATTCCTGGGAGTGGATCCCACCAGACAATGTAACACTCTAATTAGTACCAAGGCAACTGTTTACAAGTCAGTTCCAAATGCCTCCCTTGCGTTTGCACCCTCCTACCACACCAGCAATATTTAGTAGAAGCATCCTAGGTATAACTCTCCTGGGGCTTATTCACATGTCAGTCAGCTCAGCACAAGCACACTGTGAAAACGGATGAAAACAAAAGACAATGAGTTTCTGCCTTCCTTGGGAAGCAGCAGGTTTGTCGGGAGAAGGTTTTGGATGCGTCAGTGAACGCTCTCTAGCAGAGGC
The DNA here is from genome assembly GCF_971803275.1 of Cyanistes caeruleus. Classification (NCBI taxonomy): domain Eukaryota; kingdom Metazoa; phylum Chordata; class Aves; order Passeriformes; family Paridae; genus Cyanistes; species Cyanistes caeruleus. Next base: position 3,637,748 of record NC_141713.1, read on the forward strand.
TGTCAGAAATAAAACAGGATCCCATCATGGGGAGAGCTGCCCTGAAGCCTGAACATGCCCAGGCCATATTCCCAGTGAATATTCTCTGGTGGGACAGAGGATTTTGTGTCCCTGTGCCACCAGTCCCTTCCTACCTTGGCTGCTTGGTTGTAAGGCTGCATGAAGGAGGATGGGAAAGCACAGCCACCCTCACCCATGTTTCCTCTATAGCCATGATGCATCGGCTTTCCTTGCTTTTGGAAGTGTGTTCTGCTGAGCTGGGGCAGAAACTAAACTGAAGATGGGATGTCTGGGCTGCTTGAGGGACACTGGGAGTGCTCCTGTCGCTGCACATCCCGGCAAGGAGGAGTTGGTGAGGGATGGGGAGACAGGAAAATGCTGTTCTGGGAGGCTCAGGGTGTGATGGATGAGGCTCTGCTGTGGCTGCCTGCAATACTCTCCTTTTCATCCACCTCACACCATATGCTCTTGGCAAAATAGCTGTGATATAAAGGAATCACTTCACTTCCATTGAAATGCAGCTGCGTTAGACTACTCAGCTGTAATCAATGGAAGAAAAATACCCGGTGCCTTTTAAGCTGTAAGGGGAATTTACAGAAGCATAATGAAATTATTCAGTGTGAATTCAGCTGGGCTGCAAGTATGGGCAAAACTTTCTCCTTCCAAATCAGGAAGCAAAACTTTATTCAGAAGTTACTTTGGTTTTCTGTGATCATCAGAAGGAAAATGACACTAAAAGGTCACGGATATTTCAGAGCTGATATGACTAGGTCTGACTCAGACCAGTGGAAATTACAGGATATTGTCTTGGAGGGCTCTTGTGAGTTAATATAAAGTTTCCTGGAATGATTTACAAATCTGAATTGCACAAAGGGATACAATGAAGGGAAATGGGGAAACTCAGGTTACACAAAGCGCTGCAGAACATTTGTGAAAGTCATTTTCTAACAGTCATGAATAAAGAGTGGATGTCTATGAGATTCTGGCATTTTGTACACTGCTAAGTACTTATTTACCTTAATATGTAACGTTTCATTACTAAAAGAAGTTGTTTCACCTCTCAAGTTTGTTTTTTTCTTTTTTTTTAAAGGAGCTTTCTTAAATGTGTTTCCTACAGAACCAGCTTGTGCTTCATAGTCAGGCTGGTGCATTCTTTTAGAGAAGAGGGTTGGATTAGAACTGCAGGCTTGCCTTGAAAATAAGTTGACCTTCAAACACTTGTTTGGGTAAGGCATGGAATAGCTCAGGAGGTAGTGGAGGGCTGGAAGAAAAGCCTGGTTGGTAGAATCTTCAAGGAATTACTGAATAATGATCCTAACATCTGGCTCGCCACTCTAATGCAAGTAGCATGACAATAAAACCTGTCGTTAAGTTTTTACAATGGAACGTCCAGGAAGATCATCAGACAGGTGACTTCAGTGGATCTCTGATGTGTTATGCCAGCTGGGGAGCTCCTCTCCCTGTCAGCACAGGCAGGGGTTTGTGAAAAGAACGTGCAGGTGTGGAGGGTGTGCAGCAATCCCAGCCAGAGGGAAATGAGTTACCTCTGTGCATATGGGAAAAGAAGGGAGCAGGGGGTAGGGTCCTTCTCTCCAGGACCAAAATGTGAGGAGTACAGAGGACATCTGAAGTGACAGTTCTTGGTTCAGAGTGACTGCAGATGGCAGCTGAGAGCCCAGAGGGTGACAATGATGGGGTAGGATGCCATGGTGGGGCAGGGCTGGCAGGTAACACAGTGCTGCACTTTTCCCCCAGCATGTCTGCAGTTATTTTGTTTTCCTTCCCACATGAGGCCCCTGAGCTCAGCTCAGGGTCTGGCTCCTGAAAACTGCTGTTAGGCTGCTACCAGTGAGGTTTCACTGGGAGGAACTGGGCTCATGGAGTTTCCTGTGGCTGAAACAGCCTCAAAGGCTCCTGCTACCCGCTGTGGGTTTGGGAAGGTGAATCCCAGCTGTTCCCTCAAACTCTACAGAAGACTTGTGTGTGTTTTCTTCTCCTTTTCTAATCACTCAAATTCAAATAACAGTCAGATAATAGCTGTAAAATATTAACCTGTTATACAACACATTCTGTGGCAGACAGTCCTGGTATGAAGGGAATTTCTTCACTGTTACACACTGGTGAGAAACACCAGGCTTACAATTAGGAGGAATAAAAGACTGAAAGAATGGAGTAACACAGCTGGATATTCCCCTTCTTATTTAGAAGTAGGCAGCTAACATTGGACTATTCAGGATTCTGGCATTACTATAGAAAAGCCCTAATTAATATGCATGGAAGTTTTTTCATGGGTTTGTGGTGACAAATTTATATAAGTTTATCTAGAAGATTTCTAAAACTAATAGCTTTTGTCGTATGAATATTATACAATTAATGTCTAGCTGAAATACCAGCAGTCTACTATTAATTTTAACATAAGAATGGAAACGTTAACATTATCTGAATTCCAATTAGTGTGGGAAGGAGCAAAATACCACTAATGGGGAAAAAACCTGGTCTCTACTATTCCCTTCTGTCCTGTGCTCACTGCTCAGGTGCTGGGACATGTCTGCTGCTGGGGAGTTGTTTCAAGGCACTGGGAACTCAAAATGTAAAAGATTTTCTGAGCAAGATGCTCTCAATTTGAAAATGTGATGACATTTGGTGTATCACAGACTTAATTTGTGTTAGCCCTGCATATGTGACAGTTTATTACCAGCACCCAAATTTTCCAAAGTGGCAATGCATTGTACAAACACTGTTCCTGTCATTTTCCACTGCTGTTCACACACCTCTTACTGATGGCAAATAAGGGATGCATTGCAGTCACAGAGCTGCTTCTTGCTCAGTCATCCTTCCAAAAAAAAAAAAAAAAAAAATCTGGGAAAAAGAGTAATTTAACCCCTACTTTTCCTAAGTGCAGGAACATCCCATAAAACCACACAGGCAATGCAAGCTGAGCTTGATCCTACCGACCAATAGTGACCTCAGAAACCTTCTGCAGCTGATTTTTTTTGGGGGGATTGTTTCCTTTTGGGTGTTTCTAGATTGGTTTAAGGTTGTTTTTTGATTTTTTTTTTTTTGGGGTGAGTCCTTCCGCAGGAATGGAATGTCAAGAAAATATTTCAGGCACACCAGCCTGTGATCAGCTGCTAAGGCTTGTGTAGTGCCAGGAGGCTGCTCTAGGCATGATGCTCCTGTGACTCCTGTAGAGAGGCAGAGGAAAGTAAAGCCCAAAGGCAAGGCAGTTTTTAACCTTAATTTCAAGCTATTTTCAGAGAGCAGATGGGAAGATGGAGACAAGTTCTGCTCTCTGGACCCTCACAAGAATCTGGAGGCTGCAGAAGTGCCAAATGCCAGATCTGAGAAGAGCATCATCCATGTTAGGTTGAGTGGGGAGAGGGTTGTAATATAGCTCAAAATCTTGATTATTCCCTTGCAGGAACATGGACAAGCTGGTTTTGAGGAGTGGTCTCATTGGGGCAGATGGAAAATAAGTTCTCAAAATGTTGATTTGATCTGGGGTGTTGGGTACACGCTGTGGGATGTGCCACTATGGAGGTGGCCTTGAGTCCTGACTTGGGGTTAAAGTGTGGAGGAGAGCTTGTTCTTAGAGAAAAAAACCTGGATGGGTGCCATGAGCAAAGAAAACTTATTCTCCCTTTGAAAATGTCTCTGCTACTGCAATGTAGGTCATCCCTAGCAGCAAAAAAGCCAAATTCCCATCTTTGGCTACACCTGCACCACTGCAGAAAGCTCCCCCTCAGCCTCGCTGACAGCGCTGCAATCCCGAGCAGCTCTGCCCAGCTCCCACTGGAGAGGATGACGCTGGTCCTGGGGATGGGAGTGCTGGAAATCACCCCCTGGTGTGCCAGCATTCAGGAGCAGCAGCACTGCTCATTATCTGATGTTAACAGTGTGATCTGAAGAGGCCACTGCTGCTTTTGGGCTCTGAAGTTACAGAGCACCATAAGCTGCTAAACACATAAAAACCTCATATTACCCTCGAAGACCTTGACTGTCTTCAGTTTACTGTGCCTGCTCCACAGTGCTGGGCTTTGCAAGGGGCAGTATTACAGCACATGGGATGAAATTCCTGTATCATCACCACAGAGTGGCTCGTGCTGTGCTCTGTGGGGATGTGGAGAAACCAGGAGGTTTCAGTCTTTAAATGCCAGGATTAATACCTGGGATCCAGGAGGAAAAAAAGAGATTATATAGACCTGTTCTTGTTCTTCAGGAGCAATGACACCCCCCCACCCCCAAAAGCTGGTATTCTTCAAAGCCTTTTCCTGAGGTGTTCCACACTTGGTAAAATCAGAAGATGCTTTTCACAGTAATTTATGAAATACTTTTCTTTCCACTTCAGGCTCTACACAAATATTTCTAGTGAGGAAAATCTTTGGTTTGAACTGATGCAAGATGGTGTTTAGAACCACGAGCAGAAAGTTTGAAAGGCTCCTTTACAGACCACATCTTTTAGCATTGCCTGCTTGATCTTCTAACTCAGAAAACTCACAATTTTTTTCCCCTGGGCATTTTGTTCATGGTTCCTCTGGGTTTGTTGAAGAAGTTGATATTTCTTTAATGTATTTTATAGTAGTTAAATGGTGTATTTGAGGTGCATGATGCACCAAGTGGCACTGCTGAATGACAGTCCTGCCCTCTGGCTCCTTGGAAGAAAGTGACTTGCAGAAATCCTTTCTCTTGCTCCAGGTTCCTTTCTCCCACTCTCCAAACCTTTGCCTTGATTTCCCCTCAACACTCTGGGCAGGGGTCCAGCTTTTTTGCATTTGTTCATGGCCCTTGAGACTACAGAACTAATGTGTTACACCAGAAGTCTGCTCTAAGGGGTCTACCTATAAATGGCAATAATCTGGATTTAAAGCAATTTAGAAGATCCCACAATTATGGCATGGTTTTGTTTGATTTGTGAGCAATAGCTGCTACTATGAGTATTTGGAGTGGAGGAAAAGACAGCACCTAGAAAGAAAAAAAGGGAGAAAATACCTCAAATCTTCCTAGCACCCCTACCACACATCTCTCTCTGATGGAACTGCCCTGCTGCCTCCTCAGGAAAATTCCTGCAGTTTTGCTTGTTGGAAAGTGAAAATAACATTTCATAAACGTCCACGGGCAGATTTCTGCCAGCTAGAAGCCTACGAGAGGATTTTTCAAAGGCATGTTTGACAGTGAGTGTGGTGGGACTAAATGATGGGAAGAACATTTTGACAACTCCACTCGAGCAGGTAAGGACGTGGCCTTGTCTCAGTTATTTCTATCTGGATTGAAAAGGTGGAGAAAGTAGCCAGGCATCCTCCTATCTCACTCAGCAGTTTATCTTGAATTTACATAAACTAATCTATGCCAAACTCCTGTGAGAACAGCCCTGCCTGATAAGATCCTGCCCCTACGATGATGGACATCCCCCTGAAAAATCTGCTCTCACCAGATTTCGCTGACGAATCGGAATCTCATGCCTTAACCCACACATAATTTTGCCTGGAGATTATAATGCTATTTTAATTTTTCTACACTTGCTGTTGCAAATACTACAAAATGCAAATCCTCTGGTATGAAGATACAGTTATGTAAGACCTCATTCAAAGGGTCTTATTTAAGAATGTGCTTAAGCATATGTTCAGTTTCAGCAACACATCCCAAAATGTGAGGGTCTTAAAAATGCACCTGAGAGTTTTCCCTCCCCTCTCAGGGATTTAAATAAAATGTTATCTGATGCTATTTTCCCCTGTAGGATGACTTAGCAGAAAGAACATTTCTTCAGACAAAATCCTGTTCCTTTTCAGGAGAGATTCTTTCTGAAATTATTTGCATTAGAAGGTTTTTACAGTGATGTTTAAAAATCGTTGCATAAGGAATACTGTGTCATGAAAAAAAGAAAGACAAAATGAATTCTGCCTTTTAAGCCTCAATTAAAAAAGAAAAAGGTTGTCTTGGACAGACCATCTTTAGACAAGGGGAAGTGTGAGTTCATGAGAACGTGTCAGATATTCACACTGGGGCACAAAGGCAGAAGCAGATCTGCAAGGCTGGCAGGTATTTTTTTCTCTACAATCTGTTGAAAAGACAAACTGATTCCTTTCCTAGAGACAGCAGAGAAGTGTATTAAGCTTTGGTTCATTCCCAGCATTCAGTGAAGAGAGTTTTTGGGAGAGGTGCCAGATACTATGGACCAAGTTCAGCTCCAGCCTAAGCAGACAGAATTCCCACTGAAATCAATGGGAGTTGCACCTGCTGACTTTGGAGTTGAATATGGCCCAATATGTGGATACTGTAAAGGTTCTGTTTCCAAAGTTTCTTCTGGCTTGTTTTGTGGGAATGCAGACCTGGCGCCAGGAGCGTCAGAAGACCAATAAATTCACTATGGGAACTTCCAGGCAAATGACAACTCTCCCACACAAAACAAATCCAGAAGCTCACACGATGCTGAAGGACAAATTGTCAGTGTTCCCCCAGTTCATTTGCATGAATACCAGTTCCAGAAATGCTGTGAGAGAAGAAAACGGGGAGTGTGTGGCTGGGAGAGATACGAGGGGAAATGCTTTGATTGGTTTGTCCAAATTATTTGGATAAATATTGAAATTATCCCAAATGTTTGTTAAGTTGCAGGAAAGGTGGTTCTAAGTCACTAAGGAGGGTATATTATATTTATACAAACTATTTGATGGCTGGTCTCAAGAGCTGCTATTCTACATCTTCCCAATTTGGATGGAATTTAAGCTGTGACTGTCTCCAGGGGCAGAATAAAAGTCTAGACAGGCTAGAGGAGTCCATCCAGAAAAAAAAGCAGTAGCCTGAATGTATCCACGTGGCATTGAATACAGAGGAGTTAACAAAGGCATTATGTAAAGGAGCCAGTTTGTCTCTGTTGGGGTTATAATTGGCTGGTAACTGGGATTTAAACAACTGAGATTCAAAGTCCATTTTTTGAGTAATTGCTGTATAATGGAACCAGTCTCCTCAGAAAGCACATGTGTTCTTGGCAAGTGGTTTGTAGGTAGTGGAAGCACAGGAAGAGAAAGTTAAAAGTGCAACACAAGAAATAATCTTGGAGCCCCTGCATTACAAAACTAGTCAGTTTTAATTCTTTCCAAATTCTAAATAAAATCAGCATTAGATCCACAGTCTGTATTCTGATTTAGCCTAAAGTTTGAAAGTGTTTAAAGTTGGTATTTCTAGTTAATTTCCTCGATACACAAACCAAGAATCTTCTATATTTGACTTATTTAATTTATTTAAATGCAGTAGTTTTCTAAACAAGGTATGGAGAAGGAGACACTTCATTCCATGGGCATTTTCCCACTCTGAGCACTCACATGTGGACAGGGCAGGGGCAGAGGAATGGGTTAAAGGCAGTGAGTGCCCAGGTGCTGATCTGATGGAAACCCATCTTTCAAAGGAATATTGTAACTTCTTGTATTTGGCCTGTCCTGGAAAAAAAACTGTTTTAAGATTTCTTTTCCAAGCTGCTTATGATTAACAACCTTCTTTCCATGTCCTCCATCTTTAGCCCAATATTCCTTCTTCTACCACTAAACCCATATGAGTCATCCCTTTTAAAATCCGTGGTGGTCACACAGAGCACTCACACACAGAGAGCAAATTAGGGGAAAATTGATGTCAAGACCTATGGAGTATGAAGGGCCTTTTAAAACCAACCTTCAGAATGTGCTAATATTTACACATTCCCAAACCACCTGGAAATATGTTCCAACAGCTTTAAAGCATTTGCAATATGATTGAGATGTATATGCAGCCATTCAGAGTTGCACATTAATTTACCCTAAAATCCAATTTGATCCAATCCATAATTTGATGTCTTTGAAAAAATACCTGCCCAGCCCTGGATTTTATAGGAAGTTAAAAATCTTATTTAAGCCAAGAAGGAGTTCAGGTTTTTTTCTTAAACAATTTTCAGAAACATTTTTTTGCCTTTTTGTACTGGAGATACAATTTATTAGTCTTAGGACTGTGCTTTTCCATAATCTTTCTGAATGAACCTTTTCTTTCTTCTTGTAAATCTGAGACAGTTTGGAGTTCCTTAGATTTGAAGGAGTTTTGATGATAACATGTAATTGAACTGATGGAAATGTGGATAAATAAAAACATGTGTTTTTATATATATATTGTGCTTATATAATGCTTAGGTCTTCTTATTCTATATAGAACTCTATCAAACATTTGGTACAAATTAATACCTACAGCCTATAATTCCATTGTTTAATCCTATTTAATTCTCTATTTACTTTATTTTGGGTTCCATTTATATGTTCTGCCAAACTAGAACAAATAATCTTAACTGTCACATATTCAGCTCCACCATGAGTCAACTGCAAATGCAGAGACAGACAAGAATTTTATTTTGAAATCTGTCATAAATAAATGATTTTATACCTAAGGTTTTTTTAAAAAACAAACAAACCTCCCCCCCGGAAACCAGAAGCTGGTTGGGCCCTTTTAATTCTCCTGCAGGTAGCAGGGGTGAGCTTAAAGTCACTGGAGTCAATCTGCACCTGTGTTTCTTTCTTCACAGCAGCAATAATTATGCTCCTTACAAATGAACTGTGACATTTAATTGCCTATAAACACATTTTAAGATCTAGTGATGATGTTACTAATCATTGGAAAATGCAGCAAGTTTCTTCCAGGTATTGATATGAGCACGTCCCTCCCGCTGCATCACATCATCCCTGGGTCTGGTTCACAGAATCCTGGAATGGTTTGGGTTGGGAAGGAGCTTTAAACTCCATCTCTTTCCAACCCCTTTGCCATGGGCTGCAACACCTTCCACTAGACCAGGATGCTTCATGTTCCATAGGACTCGTGTACGCCCATATTTGAGTTTAAAATGTGAAAACCCAAAGGGCTCAATGCAAATATCACATAATACAATAGGAACAGAACCCTTTCTGCACAGTACACGGGATAAAAATCAGATCACCCTCCTTGTTAGCTTGGTGAAATCCTTGCTGGTGACGTTAAAGTTCAAATACGTGTTGCTTTGAAAGAGTTAATATTACAAGATTAATAGCTGTTATAAGCACGTTGCAGACATCAAGAGTGTGTGCTATAAAATGTAGTAAGCACATCAACAGATGGCCTGGTGGATGCTCATAAGCCACGGTTACAAGCACGCAATTGACCTGTTGGACTCTGCACCATTCTCCTCAACTGACTGGCCACGTCTTCCAACACCTGCCAGCCACTCATTAACTCTTTGTAAACTATTTACACACACGCTGTTAATCTGCAGTGTGATCACCTCGCCACTGCCTGCAACAGGGGCAGGATAGGGCCATAATTACTTGAAACAGTTTATTAATTCAATCCATTAATGGGAGGCAGGTTCTGACAGCCGGAGTGGGGACCCAACAGGCACTGGAAGCAGCTGTTCCCCTGCACCTCTGGCTCACTCTGCTCACCTTGGAGGTGCCTTTTGTCACAAATTTCTCATACCCAGAAGCATGAGAGGGAACACAGACACGGGGTTTGGAAGGGAAGGGGTTTGGCTGCTGCTGTGCCGTGCCACAAAGGCTCGGCGTGGTTGCAGAGTGCATCGACAGCCCTTTAAAACCCTGTCAAAAAGGCACAAATATCAGCATAATTTATCGGTGGCTATTTTAGGCAGGTGCACGGGAACTCTAAATATATGGCATTCACCGCTTGCTGCAGTTGCTATGGATATGATATCTCAGGCCTGTAACTAGGGTTATAAATGCTGTTGTGTGCTTATTATTGTTGTTGTTATTAAAACATGAATTTTATAGTTATTCCTGCTCAGCTGCTGCCCTTAAATCATCCATGTAACTGCATATCCCTTGCTTGAAGGAGGGATGTGTATGGGAAAGATGTAATAAAGAGTATCCTTTCTTCCTTCTGCTTTTTTCTTTCCTCCAGAAGGGAACAATCTTCAGCTCCTGCTTGCACTAGTTTTAGGGCCAGGAGAAATAGAAATCATTCAGAGCCAAAGAAATGTCCTTCATTTAGATCTATCTGATTAGCTCTCTGGTAGTTAAATCTTGCACACATCAAACGTGTCCAATCATTGGGGTTTTTTTTTCTGCTCTTTGTCCTAAGAGGTTGTTCTCCTGCAGCTGCAGGATTCTGCACAGCCCTCTCAATGTTACAGTGAGACTCCCACCCTAATCCTGCAGATCTGGGAAGGAGAAGATGGTCAGAGGCCAGAGAGGCTCTACAGACAGAGGAGTTAATGTCAACCTGCCCACCCAGCATCCCTCTGAGGTGTGCTGTGCTCCTGTCCCCTTTCCAGGAGGAGACTGAGCATCCTCCTGCAGTCAGGAGCCTGTGAAGGTCATTGGTACAGGGTGCGATTGAATGCAGAGCAAAAACTGTCAAAAAGTGAAAAACGTGGTAAAAAGGGGCAGCCCAGATTTTGCCTGGCTTGTTATGAGTCCATAAAATGCAGTTTATAAGGGGAGATTTAGAGGGGGGAAAGAGAGTGAATTCCAAGGATTTCTGTTTGTCTTTCAGGTGTACAAAACCCACTCACCCAGGCTGTGTAGAAGATGTATCACTCACCCAGGCACAATTCTCTCCTGGAACTCTTACCTACCCACACCTCCCCACAATGAGAAGGTTCAGCCTGAAGCAGAGGCTGAACAAGGTGAGCTGGCAGCACCAGCAGCTCCTGGAGCAGAGCAGGTGGCTGCTCTCTGCTGCTGGCCCATGGCAAGACCCACACCAGGAGCTGCAGAGACCTTCCAAAAAGCAGCCCCTGGAGCAGACACAGGCAGTGCTTCCTGATGGCTGACCTTCATCCCAGGGAGCTGACACGGCTGGAGAAGGCAGGAGAATAAATTTCAGCAGCTCCCTTCTGCTGGTAATACAAAATGTTCAGATGCATAAAGGTTATGACAAGCAAGCGTCTGGTAAAGAGGTCAGGCTGCCCTGACTGTGCTGCAGAAGCCAAAATAAAGTCTAGTCAAGCCTATATGGAGTCCGAGCACCGAGGCAGGGGAATGAGTGAGGCCTCTTCCTCCCCAGTGGTGGCCCCAGAAAGCAGTGGTGAGGCTGCTGTTAAAACCAAAGTATGGCTGAGTATGAGGATATTTGCCTTGGGCAGATAGATGTTTTGAGAGACCAGGGTCAGTGGTTGTTTTAACCGCCTTGTTTCATCCCCACTGACACACTTTCTGAGTTTTCCACTTAAGTGGCATTTTAAACAGGACACAGGTATGCTGGTGGCATTCAGCATCACACTCTAGAGGGTAAAATGTGTGTGTGTAACCAGGTGTTTCTTTCTGTCCATCTATCTCAAGGACCACAAACCAGCAGTGGACAAAGGGGGAGCAAAAAGCCTAGTGCAAACGGAGAGGAGGAATGATTGTAGAACCAACAGGACAGAGAAGATGACCCATCATTTTATGATTTCATCATGAAGCACATTATTACAAAAATTAACTTTAATTTGTCCAAATTATAACTTTAATTTGGCACATGGTACAGGTACAGTATGCTTGAGGTTTTCACTGTCAAGGATACAACCATGGTATGGTTATACATGCTGAAAAATCCTGATTTAAATATCCCCACTGAAAATAACAGGAGACCTCCTGGAGAAAGATGCCAACATACATGAGCCAAATCTGATTAAAAAGGTGCACTAAAGCTGGGCATGTGCATGGAACATGGAACATGCTGAACATGGGAAAGCTTGAGGAAAGCTGAACATTGCGCACAGCTCTCCTCTTAAGAGATTAAGAGAACAGAGCTACGGGCACCTGGACATTCACAGAAAAAGGGATTCCTCCCTCATACCTCCACAGAAGAAAAGGTAAAGACATCCTGGCAGAATCCAGCCAGGTAATTACAAATTATGAATTTCGCATCAGCAGCTCAGGAGGATGGAGAGCTCTGTGAACGCCTCCTGGTCAACAATGTGTTGTTAATACCGTATTTTTTAATAAAAACTTTTTAAAAGAATCTGACAGATTCCAGAAACAAACTACCTTACGACACCTATAGGACTGTGTTTATATGAGACTGGAAACTCTTTGGAGGCACAGCATATCTTTCTGCTCTCTGCCTGTACGTCACCCAGTACAACGGGCTTGTCCATTACTTGCCCTATTTGCCAAAGCAATGAAAGGCTATTTGACAAAAATAAAAGTTCTTTATGACAGCAGAATGATGAACGATAGACACGCAGTTCCCACTTCAGCTCTGCCTTTACACAACAATACATTAATTGGTAAATAAGACATTACAATTTATGCTGCATCAATGCCATGACACGTACAGAAAGGACACTTGTTCTGCTCAGAACCGGCGCCTGTAGCAGCCACAGCTGTACCCAGCAACAGTAAAAATTTATGGGTCATGAAGATCTCTCTGGTTCAATTTGAGGACATGAGAGCCTGTGTGTGGTTGATAAAATATTCGGTAGACACACACGTGGTAGTCCAGAATGGTTTCAGGAGTAAATGCCTGATTTTCCTACAGGGAATCAGGAGGGTTGTGCTACCACCCAAATGCTCATAAGTTTTGAGCTATTCTTGAATTATTGACAGAGTCCTGCATAGGTGTGGAAATCCTGGCCCTGTTGTACTCAATGATGATCTTCCCTTCAATTTCTGTGACACAGAACTGAACCTTTCCATCTTCCCTAAGGGGTACGAGAGCTAATGAGTAACTCAGACAACTGGACCATTCTCACAAAGCAAACAGTAGAAGAATGGATGGAGAAACTACAAGAAGAAAAACATGTACAGCACAAGGTTGTTGGAAATGAAGGGGTAGCGTCACTGAAGGATATTGTAATACAAGATGCTCAAGAAGAGTTCAGGTATAAATGTAAAAACTTAATTTTGACATTTGCATTAATAATGTGACATTTGCAAATTTCTTAATGTACTTTTTTTTTAAAAAAAACAACAAACCAATCAGCCTAGAATATAGCTAATGCTCGCAGATGTCTGCTTTCTTATACTTCAGCATCATTTTGCTATCTCCCCATGCCAAAGTATTGCAACAAATCTGTGATTACTCAGGACACCCATATGCCGCGCAGCATGGCTACTACGAGCTCTGGCGAAACAGTGGGAACACGGCCCACGTCTTCCGATTCCGAAAAGCCCAAACCTCTTCTGCTTCCACTCATCCCATGTCCCCACCATTTGGGGCCTGTCCAATGTCATCGAGGGATACGAGAGAACAGCTGAGAACCCGAGTGACAGTGTTGGAGTGATGGATGGGGACGGTGAGCACGCGAGGGGAGGATGGTGAGTGTGGATGGGGACACGTTCCACCGTGGTTTGTCCCCTGCACTGGGCCAAGCCTTGGCATCCCTGTCCCTCGCTCCTGACCTGCATCCCTGGGAGCAGCGCTCCAGGCTCTGCCCTCGGTCCTGTTCTCAGTGTCAAACTGAGGAGCAGCTTCCATTAAGTGCCGTAAATACATGAACACACCGTGTAAAAACCAAAATTCCTTCCTCCTAACCCCATCCCTCCCTTTTTAATATGTTTTATTTAATTTATTTATATATTTGTCAGGAACACAGCAGCGTTTCCACTGGCAGGGCTCGCTCTTGAGGTCTCCCTCGCTGCACATCCACCAGGTCTCCTTCTCCCGTTTCCCCGTTAGGGAAGGCCGGGGCAGAGGCAGGAGCGGCGGCGGCCCCGCAGCATCCCGAGGTGCAGCATCCTCCCGGTCCCGCTCCACTCCGGGTTTTTCCCGGCGCTCGCTCGCGCCGCCGCCGCCTCCGCGCGCGCCGCCGGCGCCGCCGCCTGGGCGAGAGGAGCCCGAGGGGGGGGGGGGGGGAGCGGGAGCGCGCGCGCGGGAGGGAAGGGAAGGGAAGGGGGGGGAGGAAAGGAAAGGAAAGGAAAGGAAAGGAAAGGAAAGGAAAGGAAAGGAAAGGAAAGGAAAGGAAAGGAAAGGAAAGGAAAGGAAAGGAAAGGAAAGGAAAGGAAAGGAAAGGAAAGGAAAGGAAAGGAAAGGAAAGGAAAGGAAAGGAAAGGAAAGGAAAGGAAAGGAAAGGAAAGGAAAGGAAAGGAAAGGAAAGGAAAGGAAAGGAAAGGAAAGGAGAAAAAGGAAAAAGGAAAAAAGGAAAAAAGGAAAAAAGGAAAAAAGGAGAAAAGGAAAAGAGGAAAAAGGGGAGGAGAGGGGAGTGGAGGGGAGGGCGCGAGCCCCGGCCCCGCGCGGCCGCAGAGCGGAGAAGCGGCGGCGGAGCGACGCCGGGCTCTTGTTTACCAGCGCTCACTCTCCGTCGTGCACAGGGAGCCAGCGCGGAGGAGGAGGAGGAGGATAAGGGGGGGGGGGGGGGGGCAGACGCGGCAGCAGAGCGCTGCGAACCCTGCTGCAAGCGAGCGGCGAATTAATCGGGAGGAGCAGCAGAGCAGCAGAGCAGCAGACCCTTCCCCCCCGTCTCCCTCCCCGCCCCGTTCCCTCCCCGGAGGAATTACAGACCCTTCGCAACAAGCTCCTGGGGTTTGACCTTCAGCAAACCGGATCGCCTTCCTCGCCCCCCGCAGCCCCCCTGCTCACACTCACACACACACACAGACACACTCTCACATACACACACCTCTCCCGGATCCCCCTCCCCCTGCCTTGGGCTGGGCAGCGCCGGGGGAAGGTTCGCAGCGCGCGCGCACCCAGAGGAGGAGGGAAAAGAGGAGGAAAGGGAGGAAAGGAAAAAAAAAAAAAAAAAAAAAAAAGGAAAAGGATTTACAAATTCGCTGGGTGGTTTTTGTTGTTGTTGTTGTTGTTGTTGTCGTCGTCCTCCTCCTCCCCCCCGCCCCCGCCGCGATGGCAAGGCGGCTCGGAGGGATGCGAAGAGGAGAGCTGCGGGGGGAGGAGGCGGGGTGCTGAGCGCTCCGCTCGCCCCGCTGCTGCTGCTGCTGCTGCCGCTGCTGCTGCTGCTGCTTTGTGTGTGTGTCCTGGATTCGGCTTTTTTTTTTTTTTTTTTCCTTTTTTATTTTTTTTTTTTAATTTTTATTTTTATTGAGAAGGAGCTTGTGGCAGCCGCGCCGAGGAGAGGAAGAAGAGGAATAGGGGGGAAGCCTTCTTAATTCATTTTCGACCCAAATTCTGCATTTCGAGCCTCTGCAGGCAGCCGGACTCGTGGTGTCGGCGGCGGTGTTGTTGTGGGTGGTGGTTGTGCGTGGGGTGTCCCCCCAACCCTCCCCAGCGGAGCGGGGAGCGGAGCCGCGGGGATCCCGCCGGGGCAGCCCCGTCCCCGCGCGGGGGGACGGCGGAGCTGTTGTTGTTTTGTAATAGGATTGTCTGGGTCGCGCCCCCCCCTTCCCCTCCCTCCGCGGCCCTCCCAGTTTTTGTGTCTCTGTGTGTGTGCGTGTGTGCGGTGTTTGAAAATGGAGGTTGAAGATGCCGACTGCCAGCCCCGATGTGCCTCGTGTTTGCGGCTCCTGTGCACGATGTATCACCGCAGCCAGCGCTGAGGGGAGACGGCGGCGCCCCCCGCCCGCCGCCCCGAGCCCGCCCCGCCGCCCCGGAGACAGCGTCGCCCCGGGGCTTCCATGCCTTGTTGTTGTTGCCGTTAATACATCGTGAATATCTGTGTATTTTTGGTGTGGTTGCTCCGGAAGATCAACACCCAGGGACCTCAACAACCCTCCGGTTTGCCGCTCCGAAGGGTCTTGTGCTTTTTTGTTGGTTTGTTTTTTTTTTTTCTCCTTCATTTCTTGAGGCAACGTGGATTTATTTACCCTGCCCCGCTTCTCCTCCGCCGCTCGTTATTTTTAGAGGACGGGGAGAGGAAAGAGAACAATTTTGGACTTCTTTTTGCTTTGTTTTGTTTTCGGAAAGGGGGATTTTGTCCAATAAAAGAAAGAGGAATGAAGTCTGGCGCTGGAGGAGAGTCCCTCGCCGTCGTCTGGGGGTTCCTGCTCGTCTTCGCCGCACTTTGTCTGTGGCCAACAAATGGGGAAAGTGAGTACAGTGCGTGCCGGGGGGGTGCGGCGAGGGACCCCGCCGTGAGGGAGCCCCCGAGTGAGGGGCTGCCCGGGAGGGGGCGAGGGCGGCGGCTGCCTCTGTGTGTTTGGGGGGGCGTGAGGGGGTCCCTGTGTTCGTGTGTGTGTGTGTGGGGCTCCCTGTGTGTGTGTGTGGGTCCCTCTCTGAATGTGCGTGTGTGAGTGTTTATGTGGGCGTTGTGCGTGTGTGTGAGGGGGGGTCCCTGTATGAATGTGTGTGATGGGGGGGATCCCTGCGTGTGGATGCGTGAGGGTCTCCCTGTGTTTGGGGGTGTGTGTGAGGGGCTCCCTGTGTTTGGGGGTGTGTGTGAGGGGCTCCCTGTGTTTGGGGGTGTGTGTGAGGGGCTCCCTGTGTGGACTGAGGGGGCTGCCGAGGGGGTTCCTCGTGTGTGTGAGGGGTTCCCTGTGTGTGTGAGGGGGTTCCCTGTGCGAGGGGCTCCCTCGCCGTGTGCTTGTGTGTGTGTGAGGGGCTTCCCTGCGTGCCTGGGCTGTGTGCGAGGGTCTCCCTGTTGTTGGGTGGGGGGTGTGAGGGGTCCCTGTTCGTACCGGGGTCCGTATGAGGCTCTCCCTGCCCGTGGCTGTGAGGGGGGGGCTCCCGCCGTTTCCCGCCGCGGCGCCGAGCGGGTCTCGCCCCTGCCCGCGGGGCTCTGCGTGTTTTCCTCCTGTTACGCGTGTGCTCCTCGAGCACATTAACCAAGCCGGGGCTGCGCGTCTCCCTCCCTGCCGTGCCCGCCTTCCTTCCCCGGGGGCGGCGGCCCGGTTGTACCCACGGGTCGGCACCGCCGCAGCCCCGAGCCCGGCGGAGGGGGCCGTGCCCCTCCTTTGTGTCCCCCCCCGAGCGCGGGGAAGCGCTGAGGCGCCGCAGCCAGGGCTGCGAGCTGCGTAGTAAACACTCGCAGGCTGGGAAGGACTCCGCTCGCTTTCCCCGCATGGAAGGAGCTTGATCTCTGTCAATATTTAGAGGCTGTATGCAATAACCTGCCGTAGTGAGTGAGGAATTCCTGGAAATGAACGCCTTGCCTTTTATTGCCGCTTTACCGCCGAGGAGGGGTTTCACTCGCTGTGCGCGGGGTGCGGAATTACGGCGGCATCCCGCAATCTAAAGGTCACTGGCTACCGTTCATTTAAAAAAAAAAAATAAAAAAAAATCGCACATTGACGCTTTACGGTTTTGCGTAAATAGAAAGGTTTGGTGGCCGAACGGGCTGCGATCTGAGGGGTGATGCATTTTTCTATGCGGCCGCGTTGCACCCAGCGCCGAGGTTCGAGCAGCGTGCGAGCCGCTTCCCCGAACACCGGGAGAACGCGGATCGTGGTGCGGGGCCCGGTCCCTCCTGCCGCGGATCCTCAGCCCATCCCCGCGGCCGCCCGGGAGCTCGGGAGCTGCCAGAGCCCCGACTTTGTTTTTGTGCGTTTCCAACCTGTGATTGTGTTGCAGTGCCCGCCCCTCTCGGGCGCAGGGGGAATCGAGGGGGCAGGGAGGGCTGCGCTGCCATTGATTACACTGCAATCATCGCCGGATTAATCCCGGGGCTGATCGGTTTTCTCCTGGTATGTCGGGCTCACGCTGGATTGAGGATCTCTTGCATGAAATTAGCCTTCCCTTGTTTCCCGGAGTATCTCTGTAGATGGGGAGATGGTAAATGTGCCTTGGAGTCCAACCATTTTAAACAGTGCTCCCTCTCCTTCAGCGTCCGCAGAAACAGGGATGTTCCTGTACTGCATCCTGATGCTTTAATTTCTTCTGCCGTGTGTTTTTCAATACACTCCTGGGGCTGTTGTGTGCCTCTCCCTTTCAGAAAGATATGCGTTGTTGGAAGGAAGGAACGAGGAGATCAAATTTCTCCATTTTAAACGTAAAGGGAAAGAATTTAGGAGGCAGGAGGGCTTTTCTAAAAGTAGTGGTTACAGATTGAAAAGAAAGGGAAGTTCTTTGGATGCACTGACAGTGAGGCTAAGTACACAAAAAAAGATAAGTGAGCAAGAAGCACATAGACAGAGCCTGTAATGCATGTTGAGTATACAATAATTATGTTTTTAAGTCCTTGCAAATTAAGGCCCGGTTTAGGCTTTTGGGCCAGCTAGGGCTGGAGGGCTGCAGTCTTCCATGAGTTGAAATTTTTGTCTAGAGCTTTTTTCAAGAGGGAAGATTAATCTTTGAGTTTAAAAACAAAAGCCCCATGCACTTCTTCAGGGAAGGGCTTACAAAGGATCCAGTAGCGTGGAGAAACAGAACAGGAGGAGGAGGAGGAGATCTGGTGTGTTCTTTCACTGCTAGGATACACATTTAGAATTGTTTCCCTTGTCTTACCTGGTACAAAGGACCTTGAAATAAAAATGCTCACCGAGCCCTGGCAATGAAGTAGTACAGGAAGAATGTGTTAGGATTTCAGGTTCCAGTCCTCTGAAGTGTTTGTGGTTACCACTTGCCTAAAATGAACATCCTGAATGAAATGTCTTCTGAAGAAGATCTAAGCATTTAAATATGGAAAGATAGGCTGAAAAACTTGTCTTAGCTGAATACTGCCTCTAATTGATTGTCTTTGTAGTTTGCAGTTTAATAGCCTTTGTTTTCACGAGTTATTGCTGAAAGAATGTTGCTGTTAGGGGGAAAAATGATCTCCAGAGCAGATGTTTTACATCTCTTCATATTCTTCTCTCTCCCCACAAGAGTGTAAGGAAGATTAATCTTAATTTTTATTTGTTTTTCATATATACTGTGTCATAGCTAAAAGGCACTTCCATTTTCGGTCAAACAAGCAAGGCATTCCTAAATAGGAATACAAAGGAGTTACAACTGGAGGGGAGAGACCCATCCCTTTAATGCTAATTTATATAAAATGTATTTGTAGTTATGTGACAGAAACATCTTTAAAATGCAGGTAGCTTCAGTGGAGAGCTTCTGATTCAGAAAAAGTAATTTAAAAATGCTGAGAATTCCCTGAGATTGTGTTAGAACGGCACAAAAGTGGAAATGATAAGACCTTTCATTAAGCTAGAGTTTGTGGTGCTGTACCCGTGTGTTTGATGTGTAAAGCTACAACTGTTGGCGGCTGTTTGATGCTGGGGCTGGGTTTGAGATGAGGCATAAACACGGGGTTTTCTTCCTTTTCTCCCTTGAGCACGATGGGGTTTTGATTTTCAGCCTTCTGTGTATTCACAGAGGGAAGGTCTAGGAGGGAATGGGTTAAACACTTAGAAGGAAAATAATAGTTTTAGGTGTGATAATACTTCAAATTGATGGATATCTTGATGGGTCTGCTCATGTTAGCGCCGAGCTTTTGTTTGTCTATCCAGGCTGGATGTTGTGTTTAGGATAATGAACAGTAGCTCATGCTGATGTTTAATCTCTCTCCCAGGTTGCTTAGTAAAAGCCCTCATGACCTGCTGAGTGGCGGCGTTACACACACCTCGCTTTTGCATCAGCATTTTCCTGTACGACCAGTGGTTAGGGAATGTTGGTAACTGGGAGTTGGATAATTCCTGCTGTAATTGAGGTTGTGAATAGAAAATGCCAGAGCCAGTAAGGAGTTGGCATCAGGGGGCTTCAGCAGAAAGGGGTGAGCAGGGAGTGATGGTGCCTGGAGTCCAGGGGAAGGAGAGTGAGCCAGGCAGAACTTGGACATTTTTTTTTGATTGTGTTGTGTTGGACTTCTGGTTTGCAAACCAGAACTGGAGCAAAGGCTTGTATGAGTCAGAAACTAAAGAGGGTTAGGAAATGGAAGTGACTTAGTTAATATCAGCCAAAATGTGTTGAACGTGAGGGAGCAGAGGGATGAGTGTGGAAAAAAGGTGTGTTGGAAGTTTCAGCGTTGAACCAGCATCTGAGGGAGAAACACTGGGGATTTTTGTGTGTGAAAAGTGAAGGAAATGTAACTTAGTTCATATGTTCTGAGACATGAGGGAAGTAAAGGGCTGCAGAGAGCAAGAAGACGGATCAATTAGTTTGACTTCAGCACAACAGAAGACATGATTTATTTTGTTTAATAGGGAAATTGCTCAGATTTGATCAACTACTGTGTTAATTTTTGTGTCAGCCTTTCCCTGATGTGTTGCTCCTCCAAACTAATTCTAGGGTGTAGTTAAAGCACATGCCAGAGATGCTGAAATTGTTTTCATCTTGAAAAATACACAAAAAATCTAGTGTTAAAGAGCATCCACGTGATGATTTTTGAGTCTGTCTTCGCTGGTAAATAATTAATTTCGATCAGTATGTGTTACCATGGGAAAAGTTGTTTCAAATCCTGTTTAATTTTCTGCTAAACTGGCATTTACTGAGGAGATCTTGGAGGAGAAAATTTTTTAAGCATCTAACATTTAAAATTAAAATCCATTTCAGGGCTGAAACTATTAGCTTTAAAGGATAATTCCAGTTCATGTTTAAATAATGCTTTTTCTCTTCCCCAGTAATTTTTGTTTTCTTTTTACTCTGAGGTAGATTTTACCAGTGATCACTGGAACGATTATCTCAGAGCAGAAGAGGCAGTTTTGTTAAATGATTAATTATATTGTGTGTGTATTCCATCTGTGTGAATTGTGAGCTACCGCAAACTTCATTGTAGAGAAGTTTGTTTATGGTCTTGAACTTTGAGAGAGAGGGAGAGAGAGAGGCAATAATACATGCAGGAAACCTGTTTTTCTCACAGTGAGTGTTAACTTTGTGATCCCACACAGCAAACAACTTATCTAGCTCATCATCTGTAATGGCTCTAAAGTTCATAACTTACAAAATGTGCTGAATTAAGTTAGTGTATTTATCTGAATTATCTGTAGTTAAATTAATAAACTTCATGAGCATTACTGTACTTGAAAAGCTGATGGCAACTTGCTGAAAAAGTTCCTGAAACTTTGTTTTATGAAATTAAACACATTCTTACTTGGATTTTAGTATAAAGCTTTCACATTTGGAAATGCTTTCGGATGTTATCAAGTAGCAGCTGGTTTTTATTTATGTGTGAGTGCGTACATAGGAATGGGTAAACTGCAGTTTGTTATTGAAAACTATTGTGGATGCTAAATTTTTAAAAAAGCTGCAGTTTAAGTAATTGTCTCAGGAGTCTCATAATTAAAGTTGTTGCAGATTTGTAAATTAAACTGCAGTTTTGCAGTTTAATTTGGATCTTCCTGACAGAGCTGAGCTTTTAAGGTTTCTGGGCTTTGGTGCTAATGGAACGTGCTGCTTTTAAGAGTTTGTGTGCAGAAAGACTTTGGGAATGCAGTGATGTGTTTGAAAGGTAGAAATACTGTTTTAGTATTTTGATCTATTTGACATGTATAATTTTTCTATCACTGTAAATTGTATAGACAGCTTCTTTGTGTAGGTTAGTTGGATTAGTTTTTATGATTTATGAAAGCCACTTTAAAAAGAATAGTTTCACTTTTTTTTTTTTTTATTGTACAAAAGCAGAACTCAGCAAACAGCAGTTGATGAAGACACATTGGTGGTTGTTAGCCAGCCTGTCTTGTGTGTGGTTTTTTTGGGCTGCCTTTTTTTCCCTCTTAGCCAAGTCATGACAGGTACAATCTGGACTGATTTCTGGAGTACTATATTTGTCTTTTTTTGTGTCCAGAACTGTCTGAGAGAAACTTTGAGGACCAGCAAACGATCAGCAATACACAGTGTTCATTCATATATTTCTGAGCTCTGCAAACAGAGCTGTACCAAGTCCTCAAACTCAGGGATAGACTCTGCTTCCTTAGACAGGACTTGTTGGTTTTGTTCACTAAGTTCGATAACAGTTTGACTTATTAATTAATTAAGGAGATGCATTCTGGCCAACCCGGGTGTGTTGTGAAGATTTAACTTGCCCTTATCACTGAAAGTTTTGCTTTCTAACATTTGCAAATGCAAAATATGAGCCATTCCCTTAGGATATCTCGCAAGACACCAATTAACTTCTTCAGTGTTGATATCCTCAGGAAGTTGCTGTTGTGGCACAAGATTGTTTAAAATGTGCTGAAAAGCAAAATTGTTGTTTCTTTATTTACAGATGATTTGCATATGACTCCTAAGCTTTAATGTAATGGAATTTAATTAATTAATTAATTTTGGAATATGCAGACTTGTACATTTCCAGTTAGTATGTTTCTCTTTTGGTAAACTTGATAGTATGAGCAGAAACAAACATCTGCATATTTCAGTGACTTCCTGATAATTTTTTCAATGAGACTGTTGTCTTTGACCTCTCTGAGAAGAGGGCATCTCACACCCCAACAAAGTACTAAGATTATTCCTTTAGAGGACCAAATGCACTGTAAATAATTGGGTAGAATATCAAATGTGCGCTTTTGCAGCAGCACAAAGTCATTTTAGTAATAACTTAGAGCAGTAACTCCTGTTGTCACTGAAGTGCTGACGGGGTTGGGTTTTACGACTTTGTTTCATTGTTGACTTCAAAAAAAGTGTCCATGATACAAATAAATCTTTTAAAGCAGGAAATAGTCATACTGCACGTGTATGTGCTTTACCATCATAGTTTATAAATTCGGTGTGTGTATCCTGCTTTGGTGAGTGCTTGGTTTATGAAGGTGTTTGGGGGCAGGTCCTCTGGCCGAATGAGTTTGTTTGCTTGTGTTGCCAGCGAGGTGCACTTTGCTGCAATAGCTCTGTGACCGGTCAGGGAATGTTATCTCCAACCCCTTATTGGTGCCATTACGTGCTGTAAAGATAGCTCTGTTTACTTGGAAGTGTAAGCATCAACTGATCAAAACACTTTCTCTTAACAGGTGGGCTTTTTCTGGAGTTCTTTGTCGAGCATCCCTTCTGGGAGCAGTGTCAGAAAGTGACAACATCAGGCAGATGCAGGAAATATTAAGAGTTTTCACTGACAAAGGCAAACTTTACACGAGTGTTTTTCCCCTGCTGTTGAATTGGTGATGGGTCATTTTTACTGACTGTTTCCAGCAGCTTTGTATTTTTTTTTCCTTTAATATGAACAATTTGAAAATTACTACACTCATTTAAGTGAGCTCCTTACGAAATACTGTTCTAATAGCAGAGGGTTTGATTGGAGGCAGGAAAGAAGAATATTTTGAAATTCAGAATGCATGAAATGAATACATGCTGAAGTAGTCAAAGATCCCTTGTACTTTATCAAGGAGCAGTCTGCTTGAATGAAAGGTACTGTACCTGCTGTTAAGTTTATAAACTTGGTTTATACAGATTACTTTTTAAATTATTCATGATGCTACGTTACAAGTATATCTGACAGGTTTAAAATAAATGGCTTGATGGTAAGAGGGAGCATGCATAAATTAGAGCTGGGATAATGTGCTCTTTGAAGTATCTCTCCCATTTGTTACTACTGGAATACAGTAGGTAGCTGCAGCTGAGTGTGTGATTCTCAAGTGAGAGTACATCATTATCTTCAAACTGTGGTGTAGAAGAAGTTCTTACACAAGACAGATGAGATGAAGCGGCAGGGATGACCAAGGTGCTTGCTTTGTTTTTAGTTATAGACACATTTCTGCTGAAACAGAGAGAGCATTCATGGGATGAAAAGTTGTAAGCACAGCAGTTGAAAAGGGTCTGCTGGTTGCTGTGTGTTGCTGAGGTTAGGGTGGCATCGCTTTGTTTTGTTTACTCTTCTCTGTTAGCGTTGCTGTGGGTTTGTAAGAGGTGTAGCAATGTGCTTGTGCTTAGTGGGATGGTGTCTGGTTTGCATATGGATCCTGGTACTCAGCTGGAGAAGTCTTCCTGGGATTGTGCACCACGGGAAAAGTTTGCAAGAGCTGAGCCATTGTGTTTGGAGAGCTTTATTGGTGGGCAAAGAGAATTCCAGATCTCTTGGATGCAGAAACAGCTTCCCCAAACATAAATTGACTCAGTGCTGATTTTCCTGATTCTGTAGACAGGCAGCCCATTATATTTGAGAAGCAAGCTCTCAAAGGAATTTGTGGGATAGGGGAAAAAGCCCCCATAATGATGTGTGATAGAGCAGCCATAAAAATGATCACAGGTTTTTCTGAAAGTGGAAGGTGTTCTTGTGGGGAGGGATAGTTCAAATGTTAAGCCTTAGTCAAAGGGATACAGCATTTTGGGGAAAAATCTGGTGATGGCTGCCCCTGGAAACTGTCTATAACCAACTTTGTAGAAGGGAATTGGCTTGTGCTTGCAGGGAAGGGCTTTATCCCTGGATGTCGCTGGGCTGGTTTCCTTATTATTTCCATTGGCTTCAGTTTAGAGTCGTCTCCACATTTTGACCTTCTACAAGTAGTACTTTTTCTTCCCTGCTGCTCTTCTCACATCCCCTTGGGTCTGTCTGTGCGAGAGTAGCCTTGAAAGGTTTGAAGAGTGCACTCTGTTCATGTTGGGCAGGGAGTGAGGAACCAGCCCTGCACGGTAGGAATGGACACGTGTTTGCTCAGCTCAGCTGACCTCAGAGTAACACTTGGCTGAAGTGTGAAGAATTGAAATGGCAGTGGAAATTCCTTGTTTGCCCTGTCCCCATGCTTTGCCAGGGCAGAAATTAGTTTTATTTTGTTCTTTTTTTTCCTCTTTTCTGGGATTTTTGATGTGTAGCTAAGTTGTTGCCTTCCTTGGTCAAATTCCATGTGTCCCACTGCTGCGTTTACATAGCATGGATTGTTTTTTTTAAGCTTTCAGGTGGTTCTACTTTTCTTTCAGCCGAGAACCAACTTTAGAGAGACTCAGCAGGATGATGACACAAACTTTAAAAGTTCAGAGTTCCACTGAATAGAAGGGGGAGCCCACTGGAATATGATAGAGCCCGACTTCCACTACTAGATAGCTGTTGCTTCTTTCTGGTTGTTCTGCACCCCAGCAGGAGGAAGCAGCTTGTGATGCTGTACTGATTGCAGTTAACATCCTCTTTCAGTTCATTGTGGCTGAAGCTTTTGTCCTGTGGTTTGTGAGATGGATGGAAATTTATCAGTCCCTTGCAATCACTGTGTGTCCTGGGATGTATGGAATGAGTGAATATCCACCTGTGTTCAGAGATCCATGTTAAGTTACTGTTACTCTGTGCACTGCTCCTTTTCCGTAGACTTGAGGGATAGGAGACTGGGAGAACTTGAGGACTAGTGGAATGTATGACCATTTGTATGTGGAGGAGGATGCAAAAAGTCAAAGGGTCTGTTGTTAGTCCAGTTGATTGTGCACCTTGGATGTGGAGGTTTGTGTTATTAAGTGATGCTGGTGTTCCCTGCAGCCTATGTCCTTGGTGGAGCTGGAGTCTCTGCAGCTGTCCCTGTAGAAAAGAGTAGCAATGGGGTGTAAGAAAAGCAAGTTTGTTATTTCAGACTTGAGACTTGGCTTGGTTAAAAACTGACTTGGGCCTGCCAGGGTCCTGCCTGGGAGTGACTGTAGGTTTGTTTATTTTTTGTGTGAGCACTAATAAAATGTTTATATTTTTGTCGCATTGGAGTAGGCTGACTACGTGGACAAATATTTTAATTGATACTATGTCTCAACAAGAGACATGACATTCTTATTGAATGTACAAATTCTGGTGTGAGAGTCTCTTTTAAGATTCAAGCTTAGATATTCTTAGTTGGGTTGTGGTTCTGAAGTGGCCAGTGAAGGAACAAAGGCCCTTCCAAGTCAGTGCAGTTGTCCTGCAGAAATCAGGCACAGAGAAGTGCAGTGGAGTGTATGTGGTGGAGGTTCTGGGCTGCAGCAGAGCATGCATGAAACACACATCTGTTTGTACACGGGCTGTGCAGCTCTTTGGGTAGTTCATTGTTTAAATAAACATGTTGCATTAGCTGTGAAGCTTCAGTGCCAAATGCCCACTGATGAGATGTATGAGGGTTTTGTTGTTCCCAAGCCACAGTGAGGAACACAACAGCTTTATAATTGAGCATGTTTGAGGAAGATTTTGAAAAAAAATTTGGGGTGATCGCAATCAGCACTTTAAAAGCAACAGCTTTAGAGTAACTCCAATGCAACACAGTGCAGCCCATGGAAAAACACTGTCATCTTAACAGATGCAGTGTTATTTTGGAGATTCCACTGTATAAATACATGGACTGTGGTTAAATTGTGATGGCAGCAGATGCAATCTCAGTTCTCAATTCTTTCATCTCTTTAATATTTAAAAATACCCCACAAAGTGAAAAAACCTAACCGACATCAAGGCTGAAAATATTCCTTCTGTAAATCGCTGGGGCTGTACCTTTTGGGCTTGATACCATTTTGGGTACATCACTGTGGATGAGACTTGGGGAGAGTAAAAGCTCATCTCTTTGAGAGAGCTGCAAATGCTGCTACTCACGACTTATTGTACCATTTGCATATGAATGGAATTATTCAGCTCTACTTAAGAAATGTCATCGAGATTGAAGTCAGAGTTGGTTAACCTGGCAAAAAGATATTTCCAGTATTTTTCATGAAAGAAAGTGATAATATGTAGACGAGAATTACACATTCCACTGGCTAAGCTAACACCGTCTAAGGATTTTCTTGGTGTCTTTGTAGTTAATAGCAATGACTTTATTTTTAAATTTGCCTGTGATACATCGCAGTGTTGAGGAGCAAGAGAGTTGAAATGTGGGAATCAGATGCTGTATCATAATGCTGCACAGTTGTGTTCACATTTGTTTTTCTTTCCAGATTTGATTTTATTTAAATCCTGATTTGAAAAGTATAAATTCAGAGCAAGGGTCTTCTTTTCAACGAAGAGCAAATATAGTGTAGCAAGAAGTTGTTAACGGTGCATTCACCTTTATCCATCCACTAGTTGAATTGAAAAGCCTCAAGTTAAATACTGTAATTTTAAATACTGGATTTTAAAAGAAACCAGATAATTTGTGTGAGCATTGGTAGTCATGCTTGCTAAAATAGGGAGTGATCACATCTCGTGCTTCAGGAGCTGCCAGTATTGAAGGGTTGAGAAGAAATTGTATTCCTCCTCCGGGTGTCTGTATTTCCCTCCCCATTTGTAAAACACAGAAAGTGCAGTCCTTGGGGGGTGGTTAAAGGCTTCGTTTCTGCAGCAGGGACGTGACTTGGGATGCTCGTGTGGCTCTGTCATCCAGGTGACAGCACTTGCACTGGGAAGCTGCTCCTCGCCAGGCGTTCGATGACTGTACTTTGAACAGAAGTGTGAGGATGGGGGTGTTGGCATCAGCTGACTGATAAGGAGATAGTATATTACACTAAAAATACACCCAGATCTTCACAGGCAACTGTGAATATTACCTGTGTCATGTGCAGCAAGAATGAAACAAAAGTTGAGGTGGGCTGAGCGTGGCTTGGCCTCACTGCGAGGATGTGCTGGGATGCTCTCTGTTCATTCCATGGGTTTTCTCTTCCTTCTTCAGGAGCAGCTGCTCACAGAAGTGTGCAGCTATTCAGTGTTTCTTGCTTGTTGCACGTGTGGCCGCAGCCCTTGTTCACTGCAGGATCAGAGCACTGCTCTGAGCTCAGCATGGCTCGGGTTTGTGTTTAATGCCCTTGCTCCTCCCAGAGCTGCTGACATGGGAAGAGGTGAATCCTGCGAGTGAGGAGAAGGGGAGAGCAGAGGGGCTGAGGATGTAACTGGTGTCATGTTTACTGATTTTTGCAGGGGGAGGGAGGGATGCTCCATTTAGGGTGTCTGCACACCCTGGTTGGGTGCATTCCCCTCTATTCTCATGGAAGCACACTGAGAGAGGCCAAGGGGATGGGATTGTGTGGCTTTGCAACCTTCTGGTGAAAATGTGAATTTTGGTCCAATTTGTCCTTCCAAGTTTATTTCTTCCTTAGTATGAAGGCCTCAGAGCACTACTAGTATGTATTATTTCTTTTATTGAGATGAAATAAATGGTTTTCATAGTGACTTCTAACAGCAAGCAGGAAGAGCTTGCTCTGAATGCACAGTTTTAATCTCATTTTGCATATTTTTAGTTGGATTTTTTTTTAATGACTGACAGCTGTTAGAACTCTGATTCACAAACAACCAGTTTTGAAAGTACAGACCTTTTTGCTAGTGAATAGCAATGTGTTTCTACAAATTCATGTAAATAATTAGATGCCTTGGATGCATTGGCTCAGATCCTTAATTTTCACATTTTTAAGTGACAAAATGGCAAATGATGTATTTTCTGGTAGATTACTTCTCATTTGTGTTATTTTTTTATTTGGATGGAAAATGGAATTTTAATTGAAATGCAGAAGATCTGGGTTTTGAGACTTAATTAAAACTCCAAGTGTGAAGGAGAGGCATGATTAAAAAAAAAATAAACAGAAAAAATAGTTTGTCATTGTTTCTCAAAAGTTTAGAGTTCATAGATCCTGCCCACAAGACTGGCTGTTTCACAGGTTTCTATGCAGGAGTCCTTTTTAATTTGGGATTAAGAGCTTGTTGAACTGAACCATTGGAATAAATTGAAATGGGGCACTGCTGAAATAGCTGTTGAAGGTAAAAGCTCTCTGAGCATTTCATCAAAGGGTGGCTCCAAGAGAGCGCTGAACAGCAAATTCACCAGTCCCAACTTTTTTTTGGTGTAAATTATATGCTTACTATTTTTATTTTATCTAAATTACAGTAGGCATTTGCCCTAATATATGCTGTTACAATTTCATGTTAGATTTGTAATTAAGTTTATTTTTAGAAGAATGCATTTAAGTGGTTTATATAAAATGATTTTCTATTTTTGTAAATGAAATAATTGTTTTTTATTGACTTTCGATTTCATGCAAATGTGGTGGGTTTTTTTTTTTTTTTGGCTTGAAGGTTGTGTAAGCAGGAAGAAATTAATGATTTGAGAGTATTTTCATAATACAAAGAATAGAAGATTCATTGTCAGTAGCTGGGGACCCTGAGAGGCAGAGTTAACTCCTTTTAGACATGTTCAAATTCAGCAATGGATGGATGGATGTTAGAGGGTGTGGTACACTTGGTTTATATAATAAATTTTCCTATTGATTATTTTTCCTGGTTGAGTTGAGAAAGAAAAATTGTGGCTGCGTTTGGGATCTGACGCAAAATGGTCAGAATGTCGCAATCCCGAAAATGTCGCAATCCGGGGCAAATCTGATGGACAAGGGAGTGTTAATTGTGAGGGAGCCAGATTTGCTATTTTTAATTTGGCCTCGCTATCACGTCTCTTCACAGATGAATTCGAAGGCTACAGGGAGTTGAATGATGAGTCACCATTGAGTTAGTAAAATCATAATTGATCTCCATTTCCTGTTGATTCCAAAATCACTGAAGTGTGAAAGCCGAGAGTGACTGATCACTTCTTGGAGGGGAGTTTGAGGGTGGAATGTGGAAGTGACTCTCTCTGAAGTAACTCAACGCTGCCCTGGGTGTCAGGACAGGGATGTCTGCAGTGAGAACAGGTGTGTGTGTGATGGTCCGGCTGGCTGAGTTACCTCCAAGGAATGATAATCCACACACTAAAATACGCTCGCCCCGCAGCAAGGTGGGGGGAAGAGGTGTCTGAAGTGGCTGAGGATAGAAGCTGGAGATTAAAGTTTTCATTAGTCTCCTCGGTACTGGAGTTCTGTGTTCCTGTTGCTTGCCTCTGACCATTTTCTGCTGAAATCCCCGTGCTCCCAGTGCTGTTTGCTCTGGCAGTGCCCTGCTCAGTGGCAGAGGGGGGATGCAGGGGCAGCAGTGGGGTGGGACACAGAACATTTTGTGTGTCTGTTGTTGTTTTCAGTTACCTTTTGATGAATGGCAAATTATCTGTCATTCTGCGGCTTTGTTCTTTTCTTGTGATGGAAATGCTCTTTTGACAGATACTAATTAGAAACACTGTGGTAAATTGCAGGTAAGATTTAAAATTTCTTTTTTGCCTTCCTAGAACTTACTGTTAGCAAAACCTTTTTTTTTTTTTTGTTAGGAACTATTAAGTCACACTACTAGACTCTGCCCACGTTGCATATGTGAGAGTAAATTCTGCTGAAAGGGGATTTGTTGGCAGAAATTAAAGGAAGGATGTACACTGTTCTGAGTTATACTGGAAGCAAGCTATAAAGAAACCTTGAAGTATCACTTCAGGAAGAGAGAACTTAGTTGAGTTCCCTGGAGGACTAAGAGGAGGTGGGAGGATGCTCCTCTGCTGCATCCCTCACAAAATTCTGATTTTAAAGAATTTTTCTGAAGAGGTATTCTCAAAGGGGAAGTAACAACCTCTGCCTAACAACTTTCCAGATGGTCTTTGAACCATTGAAACTTGTCCTGGCTGTACACTCTGATATACAGTGTTAAAACAGAAATAAAGAACCAAGAGAAGAAATACATATTTTCATTGGAAAGCACGTACAAGTTTTCCCCAATGTTGCCATAATTAGGATTATAGAAAACTGGGAATGGGGGGAAAAGAGATGGCTGATCCTGCTGTCTGAAAGCTCAGTTTTCGAATTTGTAAACAAAACAGGGGAAAATAAAAAAATCCTGCCGGCTTCCTGACAGGCAGGGCGTGTGGTTTTCAGTCAGAGGAGCTGATTCAGTTGGTCTGGCTTTTGCGAGGGAACAACGAGAGGAATAAATTGCTCTGAGAGGGTGTAAAGAACTTTCCTTTCCTCTAGAAAAAGTTGAGCAAACATGGAGCACTGAGTTGCATGGTTGAAATTTGGTGAGGTGTGGAAAGGACACTGGTTTTCAGCAAAGTATGATGTTTGTTCAGGGTGTTGTGAATTCAGGAGTAAGAGTTGCCACACTTTAAAGACACCTCTCAGTCATAGTGAGGTTTAAAGGAGCTGCGAGAAGCTTTATGAGGAGCGATCTTGGCAGTTCTCAATGCTGTCGCTTGCAGAGAATCTTCAAATACTTACAGGCACACCTTGATACCTTATGTCTTGTAGGATCTCTGTTGATGTGCCCCACTACAAGAGCACTTTGTTAAGACCAATTAAATGTATAATATTTTTATAATACTTGTGTTTTGGAAAAATCAATATGACCAGTTTCCCTTTGAAATGACAAGAAGCCTGTTGTGCTGACAGAGTAGAACGCATTAGGAAGTGGTGCTTTGTATCCTCTCAAGAGTAATGTGCTCTTGTTTTCTCTTAATCAGCAGGATGTTCTCCTGTATGTCAGATGTCTTAGTTGTTTTTGTGATCTCTGTCAGAGAAAAGTGAGGGGGAAAATGTCAGAGGAACAGAACAGGTTTAAAAGCTTTATAACAGAGAAAGCCTGCAGCCCTGCATTTCTGGTTAAGTAAAAGTGGTAATCACCACCTTAGGGTTGGACACTTCGTGTTTATGTTTGTGCTTCAAACAATAAATAAAAGAACAACTTGCCCTTCAGAAGAACATAATGTGTAGCCTTTTGAAATACTCTGGAGCATAAGGGATATAATTAACCCTTTTCCCTTTAGCGTGGTTGTGTTTCAGAAGCAAGATGTCTAACACATCTGAAATTGCTTATTTGCCAGTTCACTGAAGTAAGGATTTTTCAAGTTGATTGTCTGAAGATCCGACCTCTTCTTCCTCCCTCCATTGCCTTCCCCTCCTTCCCTATTTTCTGAGCTGCAGTTTCCAAATTTGTAATAGATCGAGTAGTGGTTGCCTTTTTTTTTTTTTAAAGTTTTTAACTTAAAAGTAACCATTGAGAAGAAAAGCTTACTTCCACTCTTGCTCAAGGCTACAGAGAATACATCTTGGAAGTTCAGTTCACTTGTCCAGGCTTTTCAGAGGAATTTTTAAGAGATGCTTTTGATGCAGTGAAGGAAGGGCAGAGACTTGAAAGGCCTGACAGCACAACCAGGATTTGGTTCAATGCATGAACGAAACCTCTTCCTGTGATCCTTGAATATTTTGCTTTACTGATCAGGTGTTGGGTAGCACAAATCAATACTGAACTGCTCCCTCAGATAGTTTTGGTCTGAACTGTTCCCTCAGATAGTTTTGGTATGATTCAGTGAAAATAAGCTCAAAAGAGACAGAACCTGAAATGCTTCCAACTCTTTTTTTCCCATCTTGACTCTCCTTGAAGTATGTGAATTAGTGTGAGAAAGTGTCTGTAGCTCCCACCGGGTCAAATGGAGGTTGAGATAAAAATACTCATCTCTGTATGTATTGTAATATTGATCGTCATGTGGTAAATAATTCCTTGGCAGCAGGATCGCCAAGTCTGATGTTTTACACTTCATTTGTAAGTTCTGGTGCAGTCTTGCTTCTGGCTCTGTGCTGAGACCTGCTTTTTGTTCTTTGATGGATATCTGCTTCATTACTTCCTTTTGACCAGCCTTTTCTTTCTGATAAACCATCATCCTTTGGATTGGTTTAGCTGTCTGGAGCTCACTGGGTCTGTTAGTCACAGCTATTCTCTTTTTGTTGTGACATTTTAATAAATTAACAGTCTCCATGAGGACCCATTCCTGTTTCTCACCTCTCATGGCATGGGTGTGCACCAATTCACACCGAAACAATGATTGTTTCCCGGTCCCTTTCTCTGAATGTCATTGTTTCTATCTGTTTCATTGTACACATCTTTTCATAGTGCTACCCAGCTCAGTCATTCCTTTCACTTGGGGACCTCCTTCTTTGGGCGCTCATGGTTTCTGGGGAGGACTCGGAAGTTTTCTGTTAAAGGCAGAGTGGCCCTTTCACAGATCTGGGGGTGGTTCCGAATTCAGGACTTTGTTTGTGTCCTAAATTGCTGGTTAACTGTGGAGGCAGTAAGGAGACCGAGTCCTGGTTTCTGCCTCGGAAGCTGAATGAAGCTGGCATGTGGTAAAGCAAAGCACTGTCGGCTCAGATGTGTTTTCTTAACATGGAACCAACCAGCCTTGCACAAATACCGTGGTTTTCTTTCACAACAGCGGAGCGAGGCCGGCGGAGCTGTCAGGCGGGTGAGGCGAGGCCGAGGGCTGTCCATCACCTCTGCTCCCACACCAGTTCACCTGCAAGCTGGAAAGGAGGGGGTGTTCTTGTCCAGATCCTTTTTACCTGTGCTTTTCCCCCCCTTCTTTTACTTTATGTTTTTCTTTCTCTAGTTTGATTTAAAGCTTTGTGTTTGGACGTGCATGTGGCACGGTTACCCAGTGCGGTTGTGCCACCGATCACCCGCCCTGGCAGCACAGCTTGTGTTGGCAGGAGCTGTTTGGCTCATGTTGTTTGGGCAAGCAAGTCATAACTACAGGCAGAAGAATGCTTTTTTTTGGGGGTGGCTGTAGTGGCACAGTGGAGATGAGATTCTTCTTCTATCTCCCAGATTGGCAGCTGGTTTTGCTGTTGATGATGGTGGGGAAGGATGTGGGGTGCTATAATTAGTTGTGGGATTTCAGAGCTTGGAGAAACCTTCCTTGTTTCTGAAGGCAACAGTCTCACCAAAACTTTTTTGAACGTAGTCTGGGTCCAGAGAGAGGTTTGATGCAACCCTGTAGCCTAATTCTGAAGTCTTGTGAGCAGCTTCTGCCCGTGTGTTGGTTTCCTTCTCATCAGGAGATGTTCAGAATGATTTTTTTGGGTGGTCCCTCTGTTTGAGAGACGGCAGCTATTGAGATCAGTTAATACTTTTTTGTCTATCTTGCAGAATATTAAGTGTCTATATTGTTATCATGATAAAAGGGTCTCTGAATGCAATGAAACTAAAGAATATGTCACTTAGGTTTATATATTTAGGAGTGTATTACAATCCACAGGGTTCATGTGGTTTCTCTTGCTTCCCTTTGTCTGGTTCCTCCTTTTATCTGTTGCAGTGGATAAAGTTCACTGTTTAATTTTTAATCTAAGTTCTCTAAGGAAAGATTTCTTATCATAGGTTAATTATAAATGTATTTTCTGTAATAAATATTAAGTAGTACGTTTGTTAATACTTTGCTGAAGAAACGCACGTGCTCATTGAGGTTCCAGGTGTTCTAGTGCTAAACCACCTTTTTACAGCAGTTGCCCACTCCACAGTTCCTCTAGGGAGGATATCTTTAATTCCATCAACCAGGTCATGGCAGTTAAGTTCTATTGCAGTTAAGAAAATCTGAGTCTAAAAACTTCTAGTGTGTCATTTCCCCCCTGCCCGAGATGAAAATTGATTTTTGAGAGGATGAAATCCCTTAAGATGGTGATCTTTGCAAATACTGTGCATTTCAAGAATCAGTTCAGGTTAAACCTAGAAAAGCATGTTTAGATCCACCTTTTCCTGGTGAATCCAACAAGCTGATTTTAAAGATAACTTTAAAGTTGTGTGCCTTAGATAAAAATCTCCTTATGTGTACATCCCTCTGTAGATATCCACTATAAAAACAAAGCAAAACTTTCACTTGGTGGTTTTTTTCTCCTTGATGTTACCCATATTTTCGCACTCAAATTTCTTCTAATTTCTTACGTTATCTTCTTCTTCATGACCTGAACAAATACTGAAATAGTACCAGGGGGCTGGCTACAGTCAAGTGTTTGTTCTTCATTTATGCCTTTAGGTAGGAGAGGGTTATATAAACAAGGAAAAGGGTAAAAACAGTGATGAAGACTGAGCTCTTCATCTTGGTCTTGCCTTGATTTACCTCCTGGAATAAATCTGTGCTGCTGCAGAGCCCAGTGAGGGGAGGTTCCTAAAGTTGGGAGTGTCTAGAGCAGCATCCAGGTTTGATATTGCTGCTTGGTTTGTCCTAGTCCCATCTCTTGTAACTTCCTGCACCTCTTCCCCCCAGAGTTGCAACACAGTTCTTGCAAAACTCTTCCCCCCAGTTTTTGCTGAGCAGGGGGGTGGAGTAAGTAATCCCTGATGAGGAGCTGCTGAATGAAAGGTGCCATGGATTTATTTGTCTCACCATGTTGGACCCACTGCTTTCTCACGGGGGAATTTGTTAGAAACGCCTCAGGGTAACCTGTTGCACCCCAGGCTCTCCAGAAGCACCTGCCAGAGGGTGAATAGTAATTCTCCTGCTTGCTCTGCCATTCCAGTGCTCTTCTGATAAAAGTGGATATGGTGACGGGAGTTGCAGTTGCCAAGCAATAGAACTCAGCAGAGCCTGGCTGGTTTAATACCTGAACTCTTCTGCTCACCAGAATTGCAGTATCGTGCATCACCCACAGTGCTTCTAGGCAGTGTCTAAAAACTGTATAAGGTTGGAAATCCAATGTCTTGGGCAGTATGTAATTGTAAAATAGGCACTGTGGGCTGAAATGTCACTTTGAATCTAAGTGTGGAAGGCGGCTGGAAGTAAACCATTGGCTCTTCTCTTTTTATCAAGCTGTATATATTTAGATTATTTTACTTCTTATTTTTACTGTTTTACAGTAAGGGTCAATCAATTGCTGATGAGAACATCTGCAGAGATACATTGAAAATCCTGCTTAGATATGTTGAAATTTGTATACTCAAGCTTTCCTTGTATTTTCAGAGAAATTAAACTCCTGGAGTTCCAGTGGTTGACTGTGCCTAAAGAACTCTGGTTTCCCATGCTTAACCCTGTTTATCTGGTAGCTTCTCATCTGTGTGCATTAAGGATGTTTTGTTTGAGGAGAGACTCACCTTGAGTGGTATCACAGAGGTGTTTGGTTCTCTTTTTCCGTGGTTATTGTGCAGTGATGCCTCTGAGACATTAAATACCGTGTGAATGCTGCCCTTGTGGTACAAAGGACACTTCCCTTGGTTGGGCTGTGTTTGTGATACTAAAAGCAAGTCAGAAGCATCCAATTCACCAGAAAAGTGAGTTCAGGTAAGAACTCCTCCTGGGATAGCTACTTTGGTTTACATTTGCCTTAAATTGTGTTCTGGTGCAAGTGTTTTTGGTTGATAAGGCCTGAACTACGTTACTTTGTGTCTGGCGCCAGCCCACATGTTTTACCTTGTATTTGGAGAGGAAGGTTCTTTTTTCAATCTAGTTAGCTCATGGCTGGAAAGCCCCACAGCACCTGCATATATGTAATTTAATACCTTTAAAGCCCTTTTTGGGGATTGCAAGTTGGTCATATTTTAACTGCCTTGAGAAAGCAGGTTACAGCATGACCTGTGTGATTTTTAAGCTGTGTAGCTGCCATGTGAAGGGAGGGGTGGGAGAGCTCCCTGTTCTGTTAAATGAAGTTTGATAGCATTAACTTTTTCTTCTGTTCACTTAGATCATCATTTTTTTTTAGCATCATGTTAAATTTCTGTTTTGGTGGAAATTTGGGACTAATGGAAGTCTTGGTTCAGTTTGTTAAAACAGAAACATTGTTGTGGAAGACCAGAGAATGTGAGATTTCTGTGTTTGATTGCTTAAGAGCTGGTTAGCACAGCATAGTAGGGCTCTGTGTTGCATATTGTTAAGAGTAATTGCATCAGACTTGTAATTTTTGTGTGGATCTATGACTCACTGTTAAATCCTTTGCTGACCATTATGGATGCAATTGTATGTTATGATACTGTTTTGTCAGTTGGGTTCTAATGAAGCCTGAATGATCTGGCCTGATTAGCCAGCCATTTTTGAAAATAATAATACTAAAAAAAAATCCCCAAAAGCTTTTAAAGAGTGACAGCTTTCCTAGATTACTGCAGGGTGGCAGGCAGCTAGGAGCATGGTAAAGTCTTCCTAAATGGGAGTTGCTGAGTCCAGCCACATGATGAATTTTCATTCTGGAAGAATTTGGCTGCTTATCCCAGCTACCTAAGTGTATATCCCATAGGTTTCTGTCAGCCAGTTGCTGAGTCACTTGGATGTGCAGACAACTGTTTTAAAAACAAATAAATAAAATCATGCACACAACTATTTTTTTTTTAAGGTGGAAAGAACAGTCCCCAGGAGAGACAATTTTTGCTAAGCTCTATTGTCATCACAGATTGTGAAACATAAATTCAGTGTTATAAACAGCTTGTAATTTCAGTCTTCCATTTTTGCTTTAGCAGGCATTAGACTGAAGCTGCTGGCATTGGGTTTAAACATTATTAGCACCATTAAAAATGTTTTACTCTCACAGTTATTGATCATAACGTGCCACCTACTCACTTGTATGTTACATATTTTGTGTAGAATGGCACATGCTCATTTTGTGGTGCTGTCAGGGAAGTTACAGTGTGGGATAAGAAAAAGTGCAGAGGTTTGAAGTCTGTCTCCTGTGAGGAGGGGCTCATCTTTAGTGATTTAGGCATTACCTCCTTTCTTCTGCAGATTTTCTATGTTGTTTGAGTTTTCTCACAAACTGGACCAGGCTGTTACTCTGCAGTGTTGCAGGGGATGATGCTGAAGTTGCATTCAGCTGGTGCTTCTGACAGCTTTCCCTTGCCTATAAATGTATCGCAGCAGCTTGCCAGAGGTTAGAGTATTCAGCTCCAGCCATAGTAAGGTTCAGACAATTACTTTCAGTGTTTGACACCTACGAGGTGTTAATGGGTGAGGAATTTGCTGGTGAAGTTCATCTTCGAGTAAGCTGTTCTTCTTCTTTGGCATCGACCCTTACAGGCATTGCCCATAACATGGGCACTACAGATCAGGGT
Source organism: Cyanistes caeruleus (assembly GCF_971803275.1). NCBI lineage: Eukaryota > Metazoa > Chordata > Aves > Passeriformes > Paridae > Cyanistes > Cyanistes caeruleus. Next base: position 3,675,000 of record NC_141713.1, read on the forward strand.
TAAAAATTTGCTGCTTCTTTTCCTGGCTTTGCTAGCTAGGGGTTCTGGGTTGGATGTTATCCTCCCTCCATTCCTGCCCTGTGCACCCACGAGGATGAGCAGGAATCCATGCCAGCCGAGCCACTGCTGTGCTATTTCAGCAGCAGGGGGTAATGGATGTGGCTTTACAGGAACCCCCGAGGGATGTGGTGTATCAGAGCTGTCTTGGTCAGGGGGGATTAATTTGGGGATGACTTGTCATGAGGATGCTTTCACGTGAGCTGGGCTAATTCTAGACCTCCTTGCTCTGGTGAGCTGTGTAGAGAAGGCATCAATCAGTGTTATTAAAGGGATTCAGTTCATTTTGTTGGCTCCATTTTTGCTAAGCTGCTGTTCCTGTTGATATTCAAAGTAAAATGTTGGCAGCGCGAAAGCAAGCGAGTTGAGGGACAAAAACGTTTTTTATGCTGAAATTTTATTTGTGTAAACTTATGGGGAAGTTGGAGGAAGTTCATGGAAAGCAATAATGCCAGAGATATCTTTAGCCAATGACAGCTGAAAATTGCAAGAGCAAAAAGGCAGAGACAGTTTTAGTTTGTGATGTGGGTTGTAGCACTTTTGTGTGTTATTTTTGTGAATGTTTTGTTCTGGTCAGCGTGGTAACACAGTGACCTTTGGATTTGGAATATATAGTTAGTAGAGTGGCAGAAGAAAAAATTAAAGTAGGATGTGTGTATTTTTCTAAGGACTGTGGGAGACAAGGAAAATGTATGTGGAGAAGGGGAATCTAGTTGCCTTTTAAAGTATGTGCACTAAATTTGATTGGCCTCTTATGACACCACTTTTTCCTTCCAAATCTGGGTGAAAATAATTCTGTAAAAGGTTGATAGGAGTGATGAGTAGCATGAGGTAAATTAATGATAATATACTATGTTTCTCAGAAATTACAAGCTACATTGCAATATAATCTCCAGTCCCGTGAGTGTTTTGAAGATCATAGTGGTCTGGCTTTGTCCTTCAAAGCTTAACTTGTAATTAAATGAAAAAAAACCCCAAAAACCCAAGCCCTCCTTCTTGGCCTTAGATATGTTATGAAGAATGTTCTCAGGACTTAAATTCAAGTGGAAACAGTGGGGTTTTGTTTGGGTTGGAGTATTCCCTTTCATGTTTTGAAAGCCAAAGATGGCAGTGTTGTCCTAGTGCTGGAAATACAGAAGTTGAAATTCAATTATGGTCTTGCTTAGCAAAATCTAAAATGATTGACATTTTCTGGGTCGTGGGGTGCCTTTTATCTCTCCCCTTCCCACCCTGAGAGATGTAGCTTCATAAAATCTTGGTAAATGTAAAGAGGTTCATGTAGCATATTCAATGAAGAGAAATAGTTCAGTGGGTAGGGAAGCAGCTTGAATCGTGATGTAGATTTAGTTCCCTCCTTGTTACTGGTTCTGACATCCCAAGAGGTAACACAGAAGCTGGCTTCCCTGGGAAGAGATCTAGTGATTGATGTGACACATACAGGATAGGTGAGCTTAGAGAGTACAGAAATTTTGTGGGAGGTTGTGTAAGTACATTAAAGACACTAAAATATATATCTCATTCATAGTGTCACTATGGAGGCAAAACCAAGAGCTCAGTGGGTGGTGGAATCCTGTGTTAATGTAAAGTGTCATAAGCAATCTCTCCAACCACTGATTTCTGTGAACTCCACATTTAATTTCTTCTTTGCAGAGTATGCAATTAAAGAATCCTGAGACTTCAGTAGTAATTTTTTTTTTCCTTACGTCTGCAAATGGTGCAACTGTACTGAAACTTTTCATGGGCTCGAAGGGAAATTGTGGTTGCTAAGCTGTTCCTTCTCAGACTTTTGAGCTTTGCCTTCCATGTCATTGAAACTACTGCAGCAAAGAAGGCTTAGACCCCGGCCATGGGCTGCAGTGACTCTGTTTAGTGATGACTGAATAACACTTAAAAGGGGTTTGTTTTAAGGGCTAGATGATAGTCCTGATGGCTTCCTTAAAACATGCATAATTCCTAGGAGTAAGAATGAAGAGAGATATAAAGATTAAGTTATACTTTCCCCTGTTTATAGTCTGTATGGGCATCACATATTCAGACTGTTCCTTCTGTTTTCATCGATGTGTCCTTCTGCTTCTCTTCGGAGCAATTACAGACATGTAGGATAGAGGCTCCTTATAAACCTGATGATTGACTTTATCCTAAGTTCAGCTCCTTTTTCCTAACAAGATTCAACCTTTCAGTGTCTTCGAGGAATTTTTTTAGAGCACTAAAGTTTTTTCCAATGTGCCGGACAACCCCTCCATTGAGTTGATCCAGTAGATAGTAAACATGTCAATATGCAGCCCATGATACATTATGCAGCTCTAAATCCACGCAGTGCAATAAACATGTTTTGTTGTTGTGAGAGAGGGATGGGAACTCTGGAGATGCTTGCCTGAAAAGGGATGCTGCATGCTGGGAATCTGGGATGAGGGCAGCTGGACTGCAGCCACATTCAGTAGCTGTTTTGGACTCTTTCTTTACAAGGACCTGCCATAGATTAAAACTAAAAAACACATGATGAAAAGGAAGTGGCTCTTTTGGGAATAAATAACAACACTGTTCAGAAGATGTGCTGATCTCCCAGAAAGACCCACAGCTCAGAGCTGACATTACTGAGGGGTGATGTGGTCAGGCCTCTTTCATTAGAGCAGTTTGGGAGAGAGCAATGTTCTGCACTCAGTAACATCAGCTCTCTGCTGACCAGAGAACAGCAGTAGCTGTCTGGGAACGCCGACCTCTCCTTGGAGTGGAGTGTGCTCAGAAAAGCCATTATTGGCAAAGTGAGCTGTGGTGGTGTGAGCAAGCTACTCTCTAAAAGTAGAACCAGCCACAATTGTCTTCTTGTATTAAGCCTTGTGGTTCTTTCTTTGTGTGGGAATTCATCCAGCACTGATGGTAACACACTGTGCTTGTTACCAACTGTGCAGAATTTCAGGGTAGATGAGAAGTTGAGCAACCTCATGTTCTCCCTTAAAAAAAGAACCCTTTGGAACCTTGTGGATCACAGACTTGGCCCTCAGAATGGGTATCACAACTCCTGGACAGGAAAAAAAATACGGAATTAAAACAGTTTCTGCACCCTTAGTGGGTTTTTTTTTCAGCAACCAATGTAAAGGTATGATCTTTGTAAAACTGCAACACTGAAGGTATCCTCATTTAAGATGAACTTTGCATCTCTACTGTGAAGTAAAGGAGACAGTTCTCACAGAAGCAAAGTCAGAAGGGGGAAAACAAAGGGAAATCAGAAATCAGGAAACCAGGAAAAAGGTGAGTGTGAGTTGATATCAAGGTTACTGGTGAGATGCTCATGGCAGGCTGTCTATCCTCATTCTTGTTTCAGAGATGTAAAGGACTGCTCAGGCTGAAGAAGTCTCTGTTGCTAGGGAAAGCCTGACCCAGCTGGAGTAGACTTGTGTTGAAAAGTCTTTAGTATTGTGAAAGGGATGTGCTGGATTGACTTGGTGACTCAGAGCTGCCTTGGTGCTGCTTTGTCTGAGACCTTTCGGTGTTGAGAGAGCCAGACAGTGGTGGTTGCTCCATCTTTAACTTCTGGCTAGTTGAGAGGATATTGAGACTGTGCAGTGTAGTACAGCCAATGTCATCCAAAAAAGTAAAGGGTCAAAGACAAGGCTTAAAATGTTGAGGAGTGTGGGTTTTTTTAAAGAAAAACTATATAGTTGTGTTTCTTTAGAACTTCTAAGTGAAGCAACCTGGAGGAATGCAAAACTTGTAACCACACCATGATGAAATTGCTTCTTGTAGGAAATGAATCCTTCTCTTATTAAAGCCAGTGAATGTGTGAACTGTCAATGCTGCTCATGAACACCTTGGTATTGATAGTGAATTAGTTAGTGAATTATCTATTAGTGAAATAGATAAATTTGTGTCCAGCTGGGATGTGATGTAGCAAGAAGTTGTAGTGTAGGGTGAATGTTGAACAGAAAGCCTTCTGCTGCTTTGTCTGTGCTAGCATGAGATTTTGCAGAATGAAGGGAAGGGTTCCTTCCAAAGACTGAGGGGCATCAGCCAAGTCCTTTCAGGAGTCACCAGTGACCTGAAGTAACTGACAGATATAGGAGAAGAGCGAGGAGCTGCTGTGTGGAGTAAATGACTGTTTGTAAATAGAGGATGATGAGATAGCAGGTGTTTCTCAAGGTGACAAGGCAGTTCTGCATGTCAGAATGGTTTTAATGATCCAAGTAAGCTTTGGCAAATCATAGTTAAGGTTGAGTGGAATCTGCTGGATCACTGCACTCTGTGACACAGCTTGTTTGGAGCCTGCCCAGCCTGTCCTCAGCAGCGGTGTTGTGTGTGTGTGTCTCTGTGTGTGTGTCTCTGTGTCTCTGTGTATGTGTGTGTGTGTGTGTGTGTGTGTGTGTGTGTGTGTGTGTTCACAGCCCCAGCTCTGCTCCCAGCCAAGGCACCACTTACACGGAGACTTGCCAGGAGGCTCTGCCAGGTCAAGGAGCATTAATTACTCTCGTCGTATGAACCTGTTACGTGCAATCACTTTTCCTGGTAGTTCATTGACCCCATCTCAGTTACATGAGCAGGCTTGGATCTGTTCTCTGACTAGGAATGGGCTGCAGGTCGTCTGGATGACTGGGGTGTGGAGTGGGTATTTCTATTGCCTTTGGAAGTTTATATGCCCTGCAGTTTGCCCATGGGATGCTCCCAATAAAAAAGAGCACAAGTGGGCATCTTGCTGGATACCAGCTAGAGCTCAGGGCTTCTGGACTAAAGAGCTGTTTCCAGGGTGAAATTTATGCTTGTCTAGGTCAAGAATGCTTTGCTTCTCTTCAGTATTTTACCATACTGGGGAGTTATCTTTTAAACAAATAAATACATTTGTCTTTTAAGAAAAATTTCTGACTCTGAATTATGTACTTGGTTTAGGCCAAGTCTGATAAATGTTAGACAGTTTAAGGAAAGGCTTGGAAATCTGTAGGCAGCTGAATGAAAACAGCATGAATCTGACTATTGGTAATTATCCTGGGTGTTTATGATCTCCCCAGAACTAGTGGGGCAGGGTAATAAACAGCTGTTGCATTTTTATGTTCTGTTAGTGAGCAAAATAAATACATAATGGTTAATTTCCAATTCTGAATTGAACGTGAAACAAAGGCAAGTAATCCTAGTCATATTAAAAAAGTTCTCAAAACTGGAGTATCCAAAACTGTTAAATGGAGTATAAATGTTCTAAAGAGAATTTTCTGTGCACTTCATTGTGTCTGACAGACCAGTTTATATTGTAAGTCCATATAGGCTTTCTCTCAAATGGCATCCAAAGAAAACACAGCACAGCCAGATGGAAATTGGAGTTGACTTTGAGCTCTGATTAATTTGTTTTTCATATAATCCTTTTCAGGGCAGCGAGAAAAACGTGAGAAAAAGATGATGTATTGTGGTATAATTAACTCTGGTGAACAATGTGAACTTTAAAAGAAATTTCTTTTAAAAAGTATCTGCTTTAATGGAAACTGATTTTTCCAAGTGTCAGGATGGCCCACAATGCTTGTCCTATTGCACATTTGTGTCTCTGCAGTTCTCATTATATGTGTAAAGTTCTGCAAAACATAACTCACTAGATGAACTAATAAGTTCTTAAATCAAAAATGTCAGCAACCACTCATCTATGATCAGTTTCTAATGTGGGACCCCACTGGACTTTATCCTTTTCCATACTAAGGGAATGAGGTTTCATAACTGAGGCGAGCGCATACTTTTGCCATAAAGCTCTAGAAATTTCATTGATTTATAAAAGCATTAAGTATCTAAAATTAAGTAACTTTTGAGCTGAAACAAACATAAAGCTAAAAGCAGTATGACTTTGAAAGCCCAGCCTCAAACAGAGACATGAACAGATATATAATGCTTTAGTTAATGGTTGCTGCCATTTCTCTTACAAATTGTTCTTTAGGGTATTGTAACTCAGCTGTTTTTAAACCCATCACTCTGGAACCTTGCCTGCAAAATGTCAGCGCAAGTGCAAATTTTATTTCTTTAACAAAATAAAGGGCTTGGAGCAGTTAGGCTTTCTAAACTTTTATGGCAGGAAAATAAATTCCACTACTTTTGCTTTGCCACAGCAAGAGCCATACTGTTCACCTTGGCCTGCCAGTAGGTAGAGATGGAAACCAAAATAGTTTAAGGGCGGGCACTGTGTGTTTTAACTTGCCTTTTCAAAACGAGAGAAGCCCACTGTCAGCCTCTGGGCAGAGGGCACAGTCCCCAGGGTGAATGGAGGGTTCGTGGCTTTAGAAGATGATTTCTGAAGTTGAAATCAAGATGTGGGTACCAGCTTTAAAGGAATTTAATAAGGCTTGAGGTTGTTTTTCCTATAGGTTCAGGGGAGAGCCCCTCACTTCTTCTGCACTAACCAGTGCATCTCTTAGCAGATTGACTACCTTGGACTTCTTTAACATTGTCTCTCTTCCATCTGGCTTCTAAAGCTGGGTACTGCCAACTCATTCACCCTTTTTAGTGTTTTCCTGAAGTTCAAGCCTTGACACGTATTCCTGCAGTAGAGTCCAGTTTTTCTGAAATCAGTATGTACGAAAATGGGGATTTGCTGTCTCAGTGCTCATAAAGACCAAGTGTTCCTGGTGGCACATTAGTCTTGGTGTTTATTATTGTTTTTGAAGGTATAAGGAATAAACTTTCTTGCACATAGTTACTTCAGTGCAGCAAGTCACATTTAATAGCCTTTGCTTTCAGCTTGAATCTTTACAGAAGGAAGATTAGGTAATAGTTTGTGTAGAAACATCTGTTTCCTAACAAAGATCTTGCCCTATATTATTTTTTTATGCTGTCCCTCTAACCAGAAAGTCCTTTAGTCTTTTAAAGACTTAGAAGTCTTTAAGTCCTTGTTGGGTATTAGAGTTGCTGTGGTTTTAGCATGCTCATGCTCTGGATCCTTTGTTAGCTTAAGTTATTAGCCTTAGATAAGTGTTGTGGGATGGAAGGACTGGTTTCTATTGTCAGCACAATTTCTGAATCTCTGGACAATTTGTCTGGGTTAGAATTTAAGTTTTTTTGGCTCCAGTGCTTGTTTAGACCTTTCCCTTGTCTGAGGAAAAGATGTTCTTAAAATAATTAAGCCTAGCATGCATTAAAAGAGAATCTTTCCACAAAATTGAATTGCTTGGGGTTTATTTGAGTTTTGGGTTGCTTAAATAAATAGGCATTTTGCTTTGTTTGCTTACAAGCAACTTAGTATCTCTAATGGGGAATCTTTTTTCCATGTTTTCCAAAGAAGACCAGCTCTGAGAGTTTTGAACAACAGCTCTCTACACTCTGTAGTTCTTTGTTTTACATCCAAGTGGATTGTATGTGTCTAAATATTACATTATTAACACACATGTCTTCCAGCCCCTTTAACATCGTCATTGTGATATGTCTCTAATATGGAAAGACTTAATACATAGATTTATTAGGGAATAATCTTTTTGGTCATTGTTTTCTTGAGAGTTCATGGAGTTCAATCTGCTGTTTTCAAGGAAAGATTCTTCACTGTGATGCTGCATGTTCTTGTAAATAAATTTATCCTGTGTTTCTTAGAACTCAAGAGACTTCTTTATATCTTGGTGCCAAAATTAGTGAAACTTGGTTTACTGGAACATGCAAACAGGGATTCAGTGCAATAAGTCCAAGCACTTTGTTTTCTTCCCAGTCACAGAGCAGGAAGTGCTGACTAGCTTTCCATGGATTTAGTGTTGTTGCTGACCTACTGCAAGGCCAGTATTCCAAGAATTAGGGCTTGTTTGGCGTGTGACCCTGGAAAGAAAGAGTGATTTGAGGCCTAAGTTGTAATTTTCTGGGAAATGCCCTCTTTGTGTGCATGTGTCTTAAGCAGGGCGGGGAGTGAATTAGTAACATAATGACCAGCGGATCGCTTTCTGTTTTACCTGAGTGGCTTGAAGTGATGTGGCTCAAGCCCTGCTCTGGGCACACATTCATGAGCTAAATTGAAGCAGGGTGTGCAGATGCATTTGGTTTATCTTTGTATTCCTCAGCTCTTTTCATCAGCAGTAATAAACCAACGTTCTCTGTTGGTCGCAGAATGCAGGGAGAGCCGCCATCCCTGTGCTGCTCCTGGTAACGTTTAGTGTGACAGGTTAAATGAAATGAAGATTCCATGGAGGTGTAAATCAAGCACTCATTTTCTATTTTAACACTGCAACCTAGGTAAAAATTTTATGGCCATCAGAATATCCTTGTTGTGTTCCAGTTTCAAAAGGCTTAGGAATGCCTTATTTATTAACTTTTCTTCCTCCTGCTCCATTTCAGTTTGCGGGCCAAATGTTGACATTCGCAATGATATCCATGAGCTGAAGCGCCTGGAGAACTGCACGGTGATCGAGGGTTTCCTACAGATCCTGCTCATCTCCAAAGCTGAGGATTACCGCAACTTCCGCTTCCCAAAGCTCACTGTCATCACTGACTATTTGCTGCTGTTCCGTGTGGCAGGCTTGGAAAGCCTCAGTGATCTCTTCCCCAACCTCACAGTCATTCGTGGCAGGAACCTCTTCTACAACTATGCCTTGGTTATCTTTGAAATGACAAATCTGAAAGAGATTGGGCTTCACAACTTGAGGAACATCACCCGCGGGGCCATCCGGATCGAGAAGAACTCTGATTTGTGTTACCTCTCCACGGTGGACTGGTCTCTCATCCTAGATGCAGTGTCCAATAACTACATCGTTGGGAATAAACCTCCAAAGGAATGCGGGGACTTGTGTCCGGGAACAATGGAAGAAAAGCCATTGTGTGAGAAGACATCTATTAACAATGAGTACAACTACCGCTGCTGGACCACCAACCACTGCCAGAAAAGTAAGATATGAGTAGATATCCTGTTTTTGTTACCCCTTAGGGAAGTAAACATTTAATTTTGTGGTTTTATTTTAAGCTCTTCAGCAGCTGAAACTTTTATTCTAGTTGCGTATAGTTTACATGAGTTATCCAGTTGCCACATAAATAGATTCTTCCCCAGTCAATAAAGATTTGTCTCACTTAAATAAAAAAAAAAGAAAAAAACAACAAATCAGCAACTGTAAAACAAACCCAAACAAACTCCCATAGTTACTTCCTCATGGATGAGGTGGAAAGTGTAAGTATGGAATCAGTGCCATTGTAGCAAAGCTGGAGGCAGCTTTACCTCCCTTGATGACTTTGGCAGGAGGTGGCCATCGAGTGCCATCTCCTCCTGCTGAAGTGACATTCCATGTGTGCCAGAGCTGTTGCCGTGCTGAAGCTGCTCACTGGACTTTGTTTTTTGCTTCTCTTGGCATGTAACTCCAGACATTCCTGTAATGGTAAATCCTGTACGTAAGGACTTGTTTACTGACATAAATTTTCACAGTACTTTCTGTAGAGTCAAAGAGTCCATGAATATCTTGATTCCCAGTGAAGTTACCCTTGCCTGTTTTATTCTTATCTGGCAGGTTTATGTCTTTCTGATAGCAAGTATTAGCAAAAACAAAATCTGATCTCTTCTCACTTTTTAAAAATAGAGTAAACAAACACATAGTTTACTCAGGTAACATGATTACATGGCAGGCTTTTTGAGTTCATCCTGTAACTTTACGAAAGCTGAGCCCTGCAGTATCAGTAGGGCTTAATTACAGTCCTCACTGGGAGGAACAGTTCCTAAATTCCACATGCAGTCTTGACCAAAGCTGCCATAATGATAGGAAACACCACAGTGTCAGAAGTCAGGACTATATTCAGGTTACCTTCATCTGGGATGTTATGTTTTTCTAAAGTGGCTTGTCAGTTTCTTGTGGAGTCCTCCTGTTCAATTAGAACTGCAATTAAAGTAGCTCGTGGGGCAGTTTCAGTCAACACATGCCAAAAATACCTCTGCAAAAAGGCATTTGGAGTATGTGCTTTTATCAATACTTACAGGAAATAAAGTTCGTTTTTTAAACAAAGCAAAGAAACCCCCTCAGCCTGCTACTGGGAGACTTTGTGCTTTGCCCAGGGTGAGGGGAGTTTAGCTATGAGTCCTGCAGGCCAAATTTATGTCTTCATTAACAGAGTGTAACCCTGTTGTCTACAAAGGGTGACTGAGGTGACTCCTGTGCAACCTCATTGCCCTCAGTGGTTTGAATGGATGTAACGAGAGTGTATTTAATGAGCTATAACAACTTACTTGCTTTCTGTTAGGTGCTTTGCCTGTTTGGAGTAGAAGAAAGTAACGTGCAAAAAAAACTTTTTTGGCATCTAAGGGACTGTTGAAATAATTTGGATCCCAAATACGTGAGAAGAAATTTGTGTAAATAAAATGAGGTCATAGTTAGACTGTGATAGCAGGACTTTGAAGGCAAGGGTAGGTAATGGAGTTTTTTTCCATATATGCTTTCATCTCCTTTCATGGGAGATTGTGAAGAAGAAAGCAAGTGTTGGAAAAGAGCCTTGAAAGGCTTGTTAAGAGCATTACAGTGTGGAAAAACAATTTGGTTTAGATTATCTTAGGATGTACAGCGTATAAAGAAATTATCAAGTTCTAATCAATAAAAAGAGTGAGAAATCTGGACCCATTCTAATCTGTTTGTTGTGATAAGCCACAGACTTTGAGGAAGATGACTTTAAATTTGCAGGCCAGTCATCTAAAAAGAAAACAACCCCAAAGCACTCCTGCTCTGAAGAAAAACAAGGGAGGTATAAAAGTGCAGTTGTTCGAAAGGAAGCTTTTTGTCTCCCCTGCTAGATTGCTCGGGCACTTTGGCAATGAACTCCTGATCAGGAGAGGACTCTTGCAGTACAGAATCACACAAGACATGAAAAAGAATAGAAGGAAGAACATTTCAGTTACTGAGTGTTTCAGTCAGCATTTTCCTACTGGTGGAGATATGACACCTATGTTATTTTCCAGGGAATATTTTTCTAGTGCAGTATCTAATTTAACCCTGACATTCTCCTTGTGCGTCACAGTAATGTTAAGCTGAAAGTGCTCTCTATCTTTCAGGGTTCCATTGTGCCTTTTTATTTTTCTTTGCTCTGGCTCTGTGGAGGAGTGTGTATTAAATCTCTCTTGTGTTTAGATTTTACGCTGAAAGATCTGAAGTTGGTGGGTAAATGCTGTGTGGGAACACTTGGTACTTTAAGTAGCCTGGCTTCTGTTTAGTTTTGCCATTGAGTGGAAGTTGTTTTTTTCCTTCTTTTTCTTGCTCACAAACAAAGGAAGAAGCTTGTGCTTCCTTCAATATAACTTGTACGGGAACAATGCTGAGGGAGGAGGGAGGGAAGGATATGCTGTGTCTGACAGAATAATCCATGGACATTTCTATAGAAGAGCAAGCTACAAAGAAACTGTAACTTTTATATTTTCCTGGGTATTTTTAAGGTTCAGCGTAAAGCGTCAGCAGCTCTCCTGCCAGTTTGGTTGCCCTGGTTTCTGTGTAGTGTACATTCCTTTACCTTCGAGTGCCCCAAGGCAGCAGCAATACTAGTTTGCTCTCTTTGGAGCTGCAGCATGTTGTGTTGGGCTTGGCACGCTCTCTTCTCTCCGACTTGCACCTACTTTTATGTTGGTGTATTAAATGCCAGCTGTGCCTCACTGGGGTTGCAGGTCCACATAGAAGAATCCCTCAAGATAAAAGGAGAGTACTGAAGTTGTTTGTTTGCATCGGTGCTTTGGGGCACAGGTAGAGATGGAAAAGATAAAAACTGAGCGTCCAGACATACAAATGAGACTATGGCCTTTTATGTTTTTCTTTTTTTCTGGCAGTTGTGACTGCTGGAAAGGTTTATGGAAGCTGCTTGCATCTCACTCAGTAACTGATGTGAGAACCAGAAAAACTGTTCCTGCTGTGCCCCTTGCAAGACTTGTGTCTGATGACATGCTACCTCTGCCTGTCCAGCGGTCTGCTGTAAAGAAAACTTTGGTTGTTTTCTGTATCCCTCTTGCTAATGATTAAATGTTGAGATCTGCTGCCTTAGTCACTAGGCCTTTCCAAGCCTGCAGAAACCAAATGTAAATTACACCCTTGAAAGGCTGCCTGGAAGTTCAGGATCCCTTGTCTACCATAACCTTTGTGCTCTTTTTCAAGCAAGTCCAGCTAATGCTTCCTAAGACACTTTTGCTATTGCTAGGGCCACAAGAAATGAACTGGGCAAACTATTTGGGACAGTAATAGCCAAACTAGCAGTGATCTGTGTATAAGACCTGTGGAGCCCTGTTGTGTTTTTTCCCCTATCCTAATTATTTGTCTTCTTACCCCCAGTTAAGCTGGAGATGCTTAGTGCCAAATACTTGCTGGAACTTTTTCCTACCTAGAGAAAAGACAAGGGGTCTGGTTATGGGGGAGATAGGCTATAACATCTGTGAGGAAAAGGGCGTTGGTTTCAGCTGCTGCTTCTGTGGGACAGGATGAGAGCACAGTCTGGGTCCCCCCTTTGTGAGAGAGCAGATTAGAGTTCCCATATTTCCCAAAGCGGGTGGAGTACCCACGCTTTCCATAAAAACAGTGACGGGGAGTATCTGAAGTGTGTGAGGGAGCTTTAAGATTAGAGTTTAGGCATTAAAAAAAGGATGTGTAAGCTGGCATTGTAGAGAGGACACGGATTAGGGCTGTAAGCATTAAGCACTTGGTTCAAAAGAGGTGAATTTGACGTGAAACAATAGCTCATGTAGACCTTGCTGCACAATACAACAGGAGAGAACTTTGAGCTTCTCAATGTGTGAAACTGAGGACCATGGAAAAGGCATGTGAGGATTTGGAGGCCGATGAAGCAGATGGCAGCTAAGCACAAAATGTTTTTAATGAAAATGTATCCTTATTCATTTTTGAATTGGTTTGACAATGGCCCGAGAAGATACGGTGTATGAGGAGCAGGAGGGAGAGAATGACAGTGAGTGGGAAGAGTGGTCCATATGTGCCTTCTACTAAAATGTTTAAACATATGGAGACAGTAACATGATGTATTCTCACAAATATTCGGAATCTGCTCCTGTTTGTTTACACGGAGCTCAGAAGATAATGCAGTTGAGTGGTGTCGTTTGACATGGCTCCATTGACTTGTGCAGTGCTTACAGTGTGCACCAGCTGGGAATCTGCTCCCTGTTGATTCAGCAGAGTAGTGCTGAAAACCATGTGCTGCACTTCCTCCCCCCACCCCCTTTCTCTTCTTCTCTTTCCCTCTCTGAGGAGTGTTCACTATATTCCCCTGTCCTTTAGAAATGGTGAACATACGTGAACTGTGTAGGCAGCAAGAGAGGGGAAGAAGTTGGGAGCCAGAGATGATGAATCAAATTATTCTTATTTTGCTTAAAAATTGTATTTGCATGCTTCTTTTTTTTTTTTTTTTTTTTCTTAAACACTGAAATACAGTAGATATTATATATGTTAGCAGAGAACAACATGCTTTAGGTTTTACTTTTTTAGCAAGCAAATTAGCTGGTCTCTGTAACACTAATCCTACCTCTGCTGGTTTATAAAAAATTACGTATCGTATAAACCTGACCGTATTTTGAAATGGACAGGTTGTTTGTTGGTTGTATCTGGTTGGTATGCAAACTCTCCAGCAAATAAACATCTTCTGAAAGGAGTAAACAGACAAAAAGATGATAATTGTAAAAGGCACAGTTGGTGTCACTGAGTTAGAAAAATCTGGAGTACGTTAAAAAAAAAATTGTTAGTGTTTTCCTTCTGAATGAAGTTTTTTGCTGACTTTCGCTCCCCTCCTGAGAAGTTTGCTCTCCAGCCAGAGGTTTCCCAGAATTTTTATTATGGCTGTGAGAGCATATTTAATTAGTAAGCTGGAATGGCCGCAGAGCAGTTTTGGCCAATCTGCAGTTAATTACTGTAGCAGTGGTTTATATTCTGAGAAAAGGGCTAAAATTAAACAAATGTATATTTGCCATTTTTCTTTGTTCTATTATAAAATGGCATAACCTGGGAAGAATCTTGCAGCCTGCACTAGCCACCAAAAACTATGTGATAATGTTAAGTACCCATCGTGGCTTCCTAGTTTCTTTTGGCACAAAGATTTGTAGAGGACTGTTTGTTTTGAGAGGTCTTTAAATTTGGGTGTTTCATTTTTCAGTATGAAAAGACCATGCAGTGAGCTCAGGCCAGCGCTTTGCTACATGTTCCAAAAAAAAAAAACAACAAACCAACAAACCCAAAAAACCAAACTTTTAAAAATACTTTCAAAAGATTTAGAACTTTTCCTCATATTTTGGAATAAAGAATGAAAAAAAAATGTTTGAAGTTCTTGAAAATACCCTGTGTGTTTTCTACTCACATTTACACACACACACACACACACACACACTTCCATCTTCTGAAGATACTGTGTTTTACACTTGCTTCAACTTGCTTTATCTTTGTCAGTCCAGAGGCTTGTTTATGGTCATGAGGTGATGTGTAGCCACATTTTAGTCACCATCCATGCTGTTGGAGAAATTTATTTTTCTTAGTGTTGTTTGAGATGATGGGAAGGGGTAATCCATGTGTTGTGGAATGAGACAGTAATGGCAGAGGCCATGATTTCAGTGGCACTACAATTCTGTATAGGTGGTGGGGTGATTAAATGTATGTGCCCAGTTACTCTGAGTAATATAAACTCTGTTTTACATAGAGACCATTCTAATGGATTTACTTGAATTGTCCTGTGCCAAGGAACTGTTTCACTGTCAGAAAAAAAGCAACCAGTAGAAATGCAGTTGGGAGGTCACTCATAGGAAATAGTAATTCCTTGATTTTCTGGGTTGTGTGTGTGTTCATTCCTCAGTTCAGTTTCACTGATGCTGTGTGGTAAAGGCTGGAGAAGAAAAGAGTGCCAGTTCTTCCTTACAGGAGGATACAAAAGCATCACCAGATTGCACACTGTGTGCCTGACAACCTTCTAACAGGGAGTGCTTGAAAAGAAGTCCTGATCTAACCTCACATTATGTGGAAGTTCATGGGAGAAGGGAATGACTCTGCAGCCCAAGGGGCCTGAGGCTGTGGAGCAGAGGGGGAGAGGGAAATGATGACTGTGAACACATTCATTGAGGATTTCTAAGATGATGTTTACTTATTTTGAACTTAAAATGAGAAAAATAAAAGGAAGTGCTTTAAAACTTCAATCACATCCTAAATTTACTTTTAGAGGTACAGTGTGTTAGTGATGTTTCAGAAATTTGATAATCTGGTGCTACCTAGGGTTGGAAACTGAATTCTTCTGGTTTTACTTGCAACGTTTTGCTGTTCTTAACGATTTGTTTTCATCCTGGAGTAGACTGAGAGTGATGCTCTCTTTAGAGAATTTTTTGGTTTACTTTCCTGTGCAGCAGTGCCACATTAAATCTATGCAATTAAATACAAATCTAAACTTGAACCAAATCTTTCATTAATGTGCTTAACTTGGATTTCCAGGCCCCATTTATATATATGTTAGACAAATGTTTGTTAAGCGAATAGACAATTGTATTGGATAGTTAATTAGATGTTGTAATGTAAGGCTTTAATTTTATGATGAATTTGCAAAACAACTGGGAGCTGAGACTAGCTAGCAGTGTTACAGGGAAAATGTCAGGGAAATGTCAAGTGTAAAACTAAAAGAAAGCTGTGTTTTTGCTGTGTTCTTGCAGATGTCACAGGGACAAGGCAAACTCAGCCTGGCTTAGCATTTTCTGCAGTTCTCTGTGGCTCTTATCCATGCAATGAGTCCAGCTTGGAGTGGGTTGCAAGTTTTCCTAGGGATTTCAGTTTTGACAGGTAATGCTTGTATGGATGTCAGACAAGGGGTAAACTTGGGCTGCAGTCTTCTTATCTTGGTAGGGGGCCCTAAAGTGATCTGTGCTCCACCTGTCCACTTGTCCCATTTTCATGGAATGTATAGAAATGGATCTTTTGTGATGACTGATATGAAATTAAATTTGAAATGGGCTGAAGGAAAGGGAAACTTAGGTTCAATCCTGGATAAGAATCATATTCTCTAAAAACTTTGAATGGGAGGAACTATTTTCCTATTTTTCCTTCCCCCAAACACACATGAATGTAGGAATTAATTGTCCTTAAGCAGTTTCATAAACTGTTTTTATGTGGCAAACAAGTTTTTCAGTGTTTAACAGTCCTGAAGCAGCCTTTGTTTAGCCTTCTTTCCCACTAATAGTGGGATTTCCTTTTCAAGTCTGTCTATGACTCTGAGAATTAACTTCTAATAAAAAGATGCCCGGATAATAATATGTTAATACAGATTGTTGAATTGCCTTTTTTCTTCTGAGGTGAACTCAGCCTGGTTCAGTTGTCGACTGTCTCTTCCTCCCCCTCCTTTTGAGCGTTGGGAATGGAATGTGCATGTGCTATCAGCCGAGTGCTAAAAATGATTTAGCAATGAGTTTGCCCACCATAAAATGGGGAGAGTCTGAGGTGCCCCAGAGCCTGGCTTTTTAAAGCTGGAAACCATGTGCCATTCTCTCCAATTTTTTTTTTTGTTTGCTGTTTCTTGCTGGGCAAAGTGAGCATGTAGTTACCTGCCCAAAGTACAGTTCTGTATGCCCAGGCTAGTTATTAAATGTATTTGTGTAGCCCTTGACAGTGTAGGCGAGAATGAATTCAGCACATGACTCTTGGGAAAGGCTGGTGTTTTATTTTGGAATTTGGTTGCTGGAGGGATTTGAGGGGTAACTCAAAAGTTCTCAGTTGTTGCTAGTTAAAGTTCATCAGTTTATACTCTTAGGTGGATCAAACTTCTACTTTGTACACCAAGTGTGACCCTCCTGATGTGTTTTTTCCTGGTTGCAGCATATTGGGTTTACAGGCACTTAACCGCTCCCTCCTTGATAAGCACTGCTCCATAGCTGCCCAGGCTCATCTTCCCCCATTAATGGCTTCTCTAACTTTTCAATCAGTTATGGGGTCAATTTGTCTTAATTTGTTTGGGTTTTTTCAAAAATTTTTTTCCAGTTGAAGTGCAAGGCATATAGATGGATGATTAAAGGTTATAGTTTTGGGAAATGATGCCATTTAGGAAGCATGTTTGAAGTGTTGGGCGCGCAGAGAAAGTCTTTTATATCAAGGCAGGCCTTGGGAGGAGGAGATGGTTTTCTATGTATAGAAACTTCCCGTATAGGATAGCAAGGGAAGGTTGCAGGGGGGTTGCCTGTCTCTTTAAGTGGGTTTATAATTGGCTAGGAATTTTTGTCAGCTTAGTCACTGCAGCATTCAGCGGATGAGGGAAAAAAACCACAGGCCCCAACCATTAGGGCCTGGATAGGCTCTGTCATCCCAAAGGAATGCATGTGAACAAAACACTTTGTGCGGTGCAACCGTTGGCCTAAACAGTATTGCATTCTTAAAGCAGGCTCTGAGTCACATGGAGCAGATGGATTGTTTCACTAAAATGGAAGTTATGTATCACTGAGCGCTCCGATGGAGCTTTCAAGTGTGGTTCCAATAGGTCAGGGTGATGAAGGGGTGGAAAGGAAAAAAAAAGAAAAAAAAAATCAGCTCCTTCTTGTGTGGTTGAAATAGTTTCTGTGGTGTTGAAAAGGTAAGAAAGTGTTTCACTTTGTTAATTACTGGCCTGGCACTCTAGCCTCAAAAGTTTCTCCCTAAGATTTCAGACCAACCTGGTCTTAATTCTGAGGCACTTCTTTTTCATGCTACTCAAACTAATCCAAAGAAACCCGTGTTTTGAGGGGGACAAGGAGAGGAGAAAAACCCCACACTAAGCCCCAAACCTGTTGGCTCTTCTCCCAATGCAACCAGCTGCTCTGCTCTTCCCCATCCTGCCAGCCTTTTGCCCCAAAATCTTCCTTGAACCCGTTCTCTTTAGAGCCCACAGTATACTGATCAGTGAGGGAGTAGCTCTGTCCCTGAGGATGCCCTATCCCTTTATTTGGTTTTATCTTTTCCCTTTGAGGGATTTGAAAGGATGTTTCCAGTCTCCAGCCTTCAAAGCGTGCAGGGGAGGAGCTGTGACTTCTGGCTAAACAAATTCAGCGCTGTCAAGTGAGGTGTTTTTTCTGTTTTTTTTCCTTCCTGTTTTGTGGGGAATCCTCTTTAAAGAGTGCTCTAGGATTTAGCAGAAAACCCAGCCTCCAGTTGGTCGATATTGACAACTGCTGTCATTTGGCAGGCTGGCACTGGTAGGAGTGCAGCAAGTTTGGAGGTCTTAATCCAGTTATCACGAAGGCAGGTGTTTCGGAATTAGTGCCTCCCCGTGTTGTATTAATTGAATCTTAAATCATTACAGCACAAAGGGGAAACATTGACTAAATTCCCTTCCATCTCTGGAGCTTTCCTCATGAAGGCAGCACATGAATAGGAAGTCTTTCTTAGAGAAGCTGGTTTACTTTGAGTGCCTGTGAAGGCTGTTTGGCAGAATCAGAATTGACTGGTCCACGTGAAGTGCTACATGCAGAACCGAAATTGCAGTGAGTCACTGTCTGCTCTGTCTTTTGTGATCTGAGAGTCTGGGATAAAGTACTGCAGTGGGTGTTACAGATAAAACCAGTATGCAAATCTCTAATTCAGAGATGAAGCCTTTTTCCTCTTCTTCTCTCTGCAGTTGTTTGTGTGCATTCATTTTTCTTCTGTAGAAAAGAAATTAAAATAATTAGTAATACCTTGCACCAGGAGATGAAGAGAGTGGTGGCAGGGAAAACGAATACTGCTTCCAGTAAACCAGCTGTAGAGAGATTTTAAATTCAAGGGCTGCTTTAGGATCAAGTGGTTTACAGGAGAATATAAGTAATTGGAATTCATTTTACAGATGAAAAAAATCATAGTCTTCCTAGGCAAAAAAATTATTTTTGTCTACCCTTAGGATGCTGCTTTGAATGGTTAGAGTTTCCTACACCTGTCAGATGATCTTTTTAGGAGAAAAGGTGTGAGGGAGTGAAAGAGCATTTTTGGAGTGGAGAATGCAATGGAAATCTTTCAGCATGTCCCTGGTGACAATGAGAGGCCCCTGAAGTCTGTGGTGATCACAGGTCCCAGCTTCTTGCCTGGCCTAAAAGGAACATTTTGCTCTGTGAACCAGCACTGCTATTTTAATCATGACACTGTTTTAATGGTACTCAGATCAGCGTGCTGTACCTGTCCTGTGCTGTTCATGCTCTGGATTCTGGATACAGTGTCCATATGCTTTCCAGTAGATAAATTCAACATCATGCGTGTAGTACCTGAAAACCTCAAGCTGTGAAGCTTTCTTGGTTTTCTTGTCTACTTATAAAATATTTATTGAAATGATAGCTGGCCCAGGATGAGGGAGGAGGAGGAAATGTTGTTCAACAACACAGGGCTCACCCGTCTCCATAAGTGATGCAAAGCTCTGTTTACATTAAGTGTGCTGCAATGGGGTTACTTCAAGGAAGTTGCATAGCAAGAAGCAAAACCATTTGCTTTTCTGTGTGTGCTGAGTGGGCTGCATGATCTGACCTGTATGTGAGGGTGCTGTCTGGACAAAGAATGTCATGAGCAAGTGGACAGCTATTTTGCAGTGTTATCCTGCTCATTCTTGTAGTATCCAGGAGACACTGGATTTGGTGTGAGTAACTGTGCCATGCCTGGTTAAACACAATGCCCTAAAGAAGGAGTTAAAAGAACCCTAAAAGGATGACATCCCCACCCCCAAATCTTACAGCAAAGGGAAAGGATTTTCCTCCCAGCTTGTGTTCCCAAAAGAGCAGCAAGTGTGGCAGTAACTTGCCTGGGTTCTTGCAAGCTTTCTCCTCAAATCTCTGCTTTTCTGTTCTCCTTCCCCATATGTGTTTGGGAAACTGGAGCCTTCCCTTTGCCTTCCTGGCCCTTATCGCTGTTCTCTGCAGCAGCACAGAAATGATGTGCCTGTCCAGTTCATTCTGCTGCTGCTTGGTAAACTAATGAGCAGAGGCACTGCAGCTGCCAGGAGGAATTCCTTTCCAGCAGTTTTGCGAGAAAAGTCAGCAGGATTAGGGCCTGGTTCAAACTTGATTGTTCAGCATATCTGCTATGCAAACCATTTGGGTGAGGGAGAGAGCAACCAGAGTGGCAACCAACTTTGCTTGAGGCAGAAACGAGCTGTGGGAACAAGGAGGAGACTGTCTTGTTCTTTATAAACCATAGTCTGCTTAGAGCATTTTGGTGTGCTTAAATACAGACATATATATATGTATATATATATATATATATATATATATATATATATGTATTTTTTTCTTCTCTGCAGCAACACCCTGAGTTAGTGTCTATCCTGGCTTAGAGGAAACAATTATTTCAAAAGCCTTTCTTAATATCTTTCTTAATCACCTTTTGAGCTTCTCTCATGTTTTGCTGCTTGGATGTGCCTGCTTGTGCCAGATCGTGCACTGGATCTCACAGTTCTGGAGCACCTACTTAGTTATCTATCTAGGCAGGGAGTATTGGGGAACCTCCCAAGTATTTAAAAATAGAAATAAACATCTCATGCTTGCTCTTCCTTCCTTGATTAAATTTATAGGGTATGTGCTGGGCTTGTTTTGCTTTGTGTGGGTGAGTGGGTGTGTCTTGTGGATGAAAAATTAATTGCGGGAGAGCTGGAGTCAAAGGAATATGTTTGTACCTTAGTTTGGAAACTCTAAGTTCTTTGGTCGTTTTGCTTTCTGGAGTCAGTTTATATGAAAGCTCAGCTTTCTATGCTTTTAAGGTTATTTTGGTGGGTTTTTTTGGTTTTCAGTGACTATCCAATGAGATGCTGCTACTGTAGGAGGCTGCACTCCCAGCAGTGAGAGGTGATCTCTTGGGTAGCTTGAGCCATTTCCATGGAGAATTTGAAATATCTGGAGAGAGACCTTGAACTGTATTACCTGCAGTTGCAGGTACTGAAGGTTGATTTTTATCATCGTACTGTTGAAAAGACAGTCAGAAAACAGGAACTTTCCAGGATATGATAGCTGAGGTGTTGCAATACCAACAGAGAAAGAGTCTAGAAATGTGATTATAGTAATATCTTCTTGAGTAGAATTAGGTGAAGGAGATGCTCAACTCTTCTTGTTTTAATGCTTTGTTACACTAGTAATTTTTTTTTTTTCCATTCTTGTGAAGCAGGTGTGGTTTAACCTACCCACATGCTGGAGTAATAAACACTTAGTGTTGTATGTAATACATGGAAAATAAGATTAGCAGAAATAATAAAAACACGGTGTTTATGCTGCTGCAGATGTGAGAGCTAATGGGGACAGCCCAGGGGCAAGTGATGAACCAGTTAAACAGGGACCAGGAACTCTGGTTTAGCAAGCCCTTCTCATCTGAGCACAAACGTGGATACAAGTTACTCTGATTGCAAACTTGTTTGTTTGACTTTGCCTCCCTGCTCCCTCAGCCAAGCTGCCTTAATTATACGAGGGAATTGCTTCTCAAAATGACTTCCAGATAAATCATTATCTGTACTTGAATGACTTACATCTGTAGCAGTCTTGTCTCCAGGTGAGGAAAGTATTCCTGAGGGTCTGTTCTAAGTGCACTTCCTTTGGAAGGCTTCTATCGACATGCTTTAGTCTGTTTCCTCACTCCCTATTGTGTAGGACTAGGCAAGAAAATAGTAATTGTAGAGAAAAATATTCTGGACCAGATGGTTTGCTTTGTAGCATGAAATATAGAGGGCTGCTTGAAAAAAAAAAATCTTTTATTTCTGCTACTCTGGGCTGTGCCTTGGGTGGAGAAACTCTCTGCTAGCTGTAGACACAGTGGTGCAGGTATAAGCAGCTTCAGTTAAAGCCTAGACTGGGGTGTGTTTTAGAGGCCTGTCCTCATCAAGTGAACTTTAATTAAGGAATCATCTCATATTCTTACTCTCTGGTTATTCTGCCAAAATGAGTTTGCAAGCCATGGCTTCTAAATTAATGCTCAGTGTATTTCTCCATGAATGCATCACTCTCCATCCTAAGGCAATATCGATGAAATAAAGCGTCCTCCAATTTATAGGAAGGATCTCTTGTATATATCAACTTTGTGTCACCGACAGAACTGCTGTAGTCTTGCCTCTGATTTCTTACCTTATTCCCTACTCCTTATGTCATCAGTGTGTTTTTTTTCTATGTGAAGCAGTGGCATCATACTCTAACATAGTATTTGGATTCTCATTTTGACGATTGACATGCATTATCAACATTTTCTGTGAATGAAAAAGAAAAAAAGGTGAAATTTGGTGTTGTCAATGAGATACTCTGATTGATTAACAGATTTTATTTCTCTTAAGAAGTGCTTTGCTTCACAGCTCTCTGGTGGGTGGTCTGACAAATCAAATGTAAGGTTCCTGAAACCAGTAGTCCTATTTGAAAATCTAGGCCAGAGGATTTTGCCAAGTGTAAACATTGTCTCATGGTGTGAAAAACAACCAAACAATTTTGGTTCATTAATATAATTTACTTGAAGACAGACAATGCACTTGACATGGCTGTTTATACCCAGGCTTTTATGCCATTCATATATCTGATGGGTTTTTAAATTGGTTGGTTTAGAGCAGGCCAACCAGAAGTGGCTTTTATAATCCATAGTAGTAATTTCTAGATTCTGCAATTACACTGGATTTATTTATTTAAGCAGGCACCTTATAATTAATCTTCTAGTTGGCTTTGACAGCAGTTTCACTGGGTCTTTCCATTGCTTTTTTTCTTTTTTTTTTTAAGCCTGGAAGTCAGAGAGCTTTTGATTATTGCAGCTATTTCTGTAGGTAGCTAGAAAAAAAAAATAAAATCCTCAGCTTAGCTCTGGAGTTGGGTTCCATTCCACTCCTTCTGGAGCCAGTGGTGGGCACTCCTTGTGATTTTCACTGTGCTTTGTGGCAGAAGCTCCAAACCCAGCATCTGCGTCTTGATGAGCTGCCCTGGAAGCACAGAGATGGGAAAGGTGCTGCAGGTGTGTCCCAGCATGGGACAATGGCCTTTCCTTCCACCTCCCACCCCAGCCTGCCTGGGGACAGAGCAGCTCCCGGGCTGTGTCAGTCTCATGCTCCATTCACAAATCCAGGCTGTTGCTGTGTCCCTTCCTGTGTGTGAATCCCCTTGGATTTTGTGGGCTCCACAGCAATTCCAGCCTGCGTGGCTCTGATTGGGCTGGTGGAATCTCCACAGTCCTGTGTGTTCCCCAGGGTTTGTTGTTGTCAGACCTCATTTTACCCCCCACACCCTTCATCCTCTTTTCATAATCCATCAGTTTTGGGAATGTCTGAATAGTGTTTATTACTTTTATTGTTTGGGTGGGAAAATGGCCACGGTGCTTTGATTGTTTTATGGCAAGAGAAAGGCCTTGTGGAACCCCAGGCACTTAGTTGTTTTTGTTCTATTTTATTTTTATTTAACCCCAACAAGGAGTACAGAAAAGTAACCAGTAATTTAATTGTAAATGAAGCATTTCTTACTGGTTATAGCCTAGGGATATGTTTTATTTGAATCCAAAAATCAACCAGAAAATAAATTTAATTATTTTCTAATATGTCTTGTTTAAGCATGGATCAGTCTGTGCTGCAAATGAGCTTTGGAGGCTCTGGTGAGAGAGAATGCAGACTCCAGTTTTGCTGGTAGATTAAATGCTGGATGTCAGCGCTTTCTCTGATAACAATGTTGTTGGGAACTGCTCTGGCACACCAGATTCCCCTGCATGCCTGTAGCTTGCTGTGGAAGTTAACTCAGGACTTCAGCTTTTTTCATGCTTCATTTGGAAAGTTTGGATTTCAGAAGGGGGGAAAATAATACTGCCCGCTTTTAGCATCTAAAAAGTGTAGAAAGCTGCAGTGGCTGATTTTGAAGCTTGTGAAAGATGTCTTACATATCTTTCTTCAAAGAATAACTTAGTTTTATCTTGTATCTTTCAAAAGCTCAATCATTAGATCATTGGTATCATTAAAATATCAACAGACAAATGATGAATGTCTTGTCTTGCCTTGCTGTATTTTTTTATTGGGTTGTTTAATTTGGGTTTGTTCTTTTTTTAAGATGCTTTTCTGCAAGACAAAGCCATTTCTCCCAGCACATTTGACATGTATTAAATATATTCGTTTTAGGAAAATGCTGAGCAGTGCTTCTTATGCTCTGTATTCTCCTTTTCCTGTGGGCAAAGAGAAAAAACATTTACTTATTTACTGTGTTCCAAACAGGTTAAAAATAAATGTTTGTAGACACTTTGTGTCTTTGTCAATTTACATGCTAAACACTGTTGATAATGATGGGAAACATGTCAGTTGAATGTTTCCTTTCTACAGAAATTCATGTGGTTATGGGTTTGAAATTGTCCTGACTAGTAAGAGAAGTAAGGTAGTTTATTGCTATTGCTCTCTTTGTAAAATACATTGAAAAAATCCTTAAACTGATTTTTTTTTCTTTAACAGTATTTTTAGAATCTTTATAAACTCTTGCATATCTGAATTTTGAAGGACTTTACCTGATGCTTTGCATCTGTGTCTCTCTGTGTTACATCTCTGCATGGGCAGCTCTTTAAAATGGGTTTTGCATTTTAAGGTGGGAGATTGGGCTTGGTTTATGGGACAGTCACTTAAGTTGCAGTGTCCCATCTGTCCCATAAGAAGGATAATCTTATTTAACATGAGTATTGTGGTGCACCAGTGTTTGTGAGTGGCTGCAGGTACTTTTTATCTGCAACATAAAAATTAATGAACATCTTGCTTGGAAATCTTGTTGTTAAAGGCGTTTTTTTTGTTACTATGTAACCCTCTTTTCTTATATTTCCTGGGACCGGTGGTGTATAGGACTATATATTACATATTTCAGCTTGCTGCTTCTGGAAAAGAAATCTGTTTGGGTGGGTATGCTGGAGTTGTTTTGGAAGCACATGTAAAGCACATTAACCAAAACAGATTTAAATTCATCACTTGAGTATAAATATCTGACAGGACAACTTACAGATTTTTCTTCCAGCTTGCTGCCTAGGGACTTGAGGTGTTGTAGAGGAAGGAAATGTACATGATGAGGAATACCCACTTCTCTGTTAATTTTTAACTCCCTTTTTTGTGTCTCTACTCATATATGTAAGGCAAGAACAAAATGCATTAAGTTTTTTTCTTAAGTAAGGGAACAAACAGTCTTTTTAGATAACATTCTGATTATCTTAGTTGTTATCGTACTAATTGATGTAGTTTTGTCACTATTGATAGGAAGTAGCTAATGAGAATTAACTGTATGAGCTCAGGAAGGCCTGATTTTTAAAAGTGTTTTAAAATGCATCTCAATGAGAGAAGTCAATGTTACCTGTTAGCAGCTTGAATGAAACACTCAAACTCTACGTCTTTTAAAAGACTGAAAATAAGTTAAATATTTTATTTTATAATTCATTTATGATTCAGCTCTATTAGGAAATTACTTGTTTTACTTAATTGTATCTGCATTAAGACAAATTTCAGACCCTTTTCTCATCTCCAAGCTGAGTTTAGTTAGGCAAAAAAGGAGCGTAAGCACTGTGAATCTAGAATTGCGTAGTCAAGGTGAATGGGAAGGTGAAATCCATTATCTGCTGAAATGCTGGTGCAGGTATGTCTTTGGGAACATGAACTGCTGTGCTGATATTTCCTGAGAAGCCTGCAGTGTGTGTGCATCCTGCTTTCCCTCCTTGTGAGGGAGAATAGTCATTTCAAAAATAACATCTGCCATGACAGACTGAAAACCCATGTAAATGAACCCTCTTTTTTGAATTTGTCGTTGAAATGTCTCATGGGGTTTTTTTTGACTCCTTTTTACAGTGGTGTAAAAACTGTTAGTCTCCTTTTAGCATCTTTCTGCAGCCAAGTTCAGTTACGAAGGAATAATGTAAATTTGGCCTAGGAAAATAGGCCAGTTCTGTATTTAAGTGTGTGTGTAAGTGGTGGTTAGTGGGCAGCCTGCAGAAAGGAAGAGTGACTTTGTTTTTTTGATTGATAAATGTGTCAGCCATGGCCCAGGCCTGCCCTGGCTGGCTGATCTGGCCTCTCTTGAGGCCACTCCAGGCAGCACAAAAAAGGCATCACTGCATGTGAAATGATAGCTCTGGTCAGATTACTTGGTCCAGGTATCACTCAACAGTCAATAGTATAGAAGGTTTTGGTGCATATTTATTTTCATTTCCAAGGAGCAAACCAATGCTGATGTGTCTTGTTATAGTCAGCTCAAGTCACCTGGTGTCTAGGAATCTTCTTTTGAGACTTCTAGGAGCATGACTGTTCTTTGGGACATAAAGGAAATTGGAAAGGTTTTCCTGTAATAAAATAAACCTTTAGCAAGCAGAAATTTTATGAAGAGGAGATTTTGTTTGTTTTAAATTGAGCAATTTCCCTCAGGAATAACTGGTTTGTGTGTAGCAAATACAGAAATTTGAATGTTTTGGTAGGAGAATGTTGGAAAAACAAGTTTATGTCCATTTCATTGAATGAACTAAAAGCTCTTTCTGGAGAATCCTTTCTTAGAAGGTAAGGCACGGCTTGGAAAGGTAAAGGTCAAGTCAGCTCAAGCGGGAGAGGCTTAGATCTGCGCATGAGGGAGAACATCCCAATCCTCAGCAGCTTTGGCTGTGGAATAATGCTGTTGGAGGGACGGGGGCAGGTTACGCTCATGTATGGGGAAAATGAGATGCAGGACACTTAAGTGGCTTGATCAGATGCATGTGCCCAAGAGGGTGGGAGCGGAAGGAGGATCACGTGCTGCTCATCTGTAATCCTGCGAGGAGATTGTGCCTCACCAGCTTGGTGGCAATGGCAAGGACACGGTGTTCAGTGAGAGTTCTCTCCATGAACTTGGATTTTTAAACTAAAAAAGCCCCTTTCTGCATCTGTTTCATGCGTACCCACAGTCCACTGACTAATATGAGACAGTGGCATGGGTTTGTTTTTCTTACTCTTTTATCCACCTGTTGGAGTTGGGGATTTACTGGAGTGTGGATGGATAGTGAACATTTAATTTGTTACACTTAGAAGATAGATGCAGCAAATTTTAATTCTGAAGAAGCTCAAGCTTTTTGAAGAAGTCCTCCTGGGAATCATCCCTGTGAGCTGCATTGACTGAGAAGCATTGACTTGGTCAGGTTACATTTGTAGAAACAAACATGTTTTCCCAAGCCCATCGTTACAATTCCAAATGGTTGTTTTTAGAGGCCCTTGTCCCCGGGAGCTGGCTGGGGCACTGTCAGTGCTCTCTGTGCTCTGTTTGGATTCCCTGTAGCTGGGGTGTATGGCTGGAGAGGACATGGCTTTTGTGTGGCTCCTAATCCTCTGTCTGAGCATCGTCCTCCAGCTCAGCGCAGAGAGCTGGCGGAAGCTGTGCTGCAAAGGAGTTCAGCCGGCAACGTTTTTATCGATGCACTTTTATCCAGTGAACCCAAGCAAGCAGAGGAACAGTGGGATTTTCTGTAGCTCTTAGGTGGCAAGCAGCTCTGTTTGCTGTGGATGAGGAGCTGGGATTGCTGTTCCTGGGTTGTAGCTTGGTGTTTTCTTCTTGGCTCACACTCACAGACTAAGCTCTTTGTCTAGCCTGTTCTGCCAAAGTCTAGGGCTGGACAGTATTGAACTGTGACCTGCAAAAGTTTACTTGGTAATCTTCCATGTCCCTGTTTTACATTGAAGATTCTCCTGGAAATGCCCAAGGGAAAAAAGAGGGGTTGGAGGTGGCTGGTTGTTGAAAGCAGTCAAGCTGTAGTAAAACTGGGCCAGTTTAAGAGTTACTGGCACTGTTTTGTGAATTTATTCATTATATTTGGCTTGTTTCGCTTTTTGGATGAGACTTACATGAAAGGAAGACTTAAGATAGTGAGGAAGAAATTACTATTTCAGTTGTTTCTCCTTGCTCTAAATCAGGTAGGGTGGTGGTACCATTTTCATGCCCCAGCAACGTGGAAGTGGCAAACTTCTTTAGGCAACGCTGGAAGAATTGTATATAAGACTATTAAATTCCCCTCACTTCCCTGCCAAAAATAGTAAACCTTGAAAAATATGCAAAGCATTCCAAAGCTCGTAAGTACCAGCGTGCTGAACTACAAGGTTTCTGCATTTTTAGAGTCCCTTTTTAGATGCACTAAACATATTTAGACATATTTGTGTTCTCATCCTGCAGGCTACCCTGGGCTGCTGCCTTGTCAGGTCTGGTACACACAGGAGGGTCAGAACTACTCAGTCCTGAAAGGGAGAACTTCAAAGAAAACTTAAATTTTGGAAGAGCTTGACAGATTGGCATTAGGATTCTATTTTTAATTACTGATGCTGCAGTTTAATACTGGAGGCATTGTTGTATTGCAAACAGTGGTTTTACAGAGTTCAGTGCAGATCTTCACTGCTTGAACCAGCACTTAGCAAAGGTACTTTTTCTCCAGAATTACAGGAGCTGTGTGAGTAGTTCAGAGTACACAACTATTTGGTGTTTTCCTTGCTTTTTAATTTGATATTGTCATCGTGGCTTTGTGGACTTAAGTGTGATGCACTATTAATCACTTTCAGAGCAGCTGCTCCCACGAAGTGAGTGAAAACAGGATGCAGCTTGCAAAGCATGGTGGGATGTTTTGAAATAAAAAGCACTTAATCAACATTATTTACATCAGACAATCTTTTTATTAAGTATTTGAGCCCTCTGCTCAGGATGATGATCTGAGACAAGACAGTTTGCATTAAAAGAAGTTTTATCCACATCACATAATACTCAATGATTTAATGTTGGAGTGTGCTTTTATGCTAGGATCTCATTAAAATTCTGCAAGAGATTACCTTTACATTTTGCCTGATCTGAAACCCTGAAATGCTTGATGTTGAATCTGGGAAGTTGCTTTTTTTTTTAATTTAAAAAAGTCATTGCAAATCAAGCAGGTAAAAGGAAGAAAACTAGCCATGCTTACATGCATTTAAGTAGATGTGTGAAGTATTTGGATTTCATATTTGCACAAAACCAATACATTTTTTCAGACAATTAAATATTTTGCAAATTAGTCACACTTAAACTGGCAATTTTTTGAAGTAAGCATAAAAGCATTTACTGAGCTAAAAAAGTCTTTTGTTGCTTCAGCTCTAATCCACATTAATTTTTCTAATTCATCTACCCATCATTGCATTTAAAATTTCTTGTTCTTTGAAATGCACAAATAAGTTTCATCCTTGTATTTGGGAACAATTTTATTAAAAAAAAAATTTAAAATTCTCACCATTGTTTTTTCAATTTTGCCACACCCACCACAAGATAAATTCCTTAATTTTGTGCTGGGTTGCAGGGTAATCACAGGGAATGGTGCTCCAGCAGCTGCGTGTGTTCAGCTGCTGTTTGTGACCACACCTACGTAAGTCAGCGTTGAATGTGGATTTTTGGGATTGTGTTGGAAGTAAGAAAACTTCATCTGGGAATTATCTTTAGCTGTAACATGCTGAATTACTGAAAGCTGCAAGCCTCTCTTGTTAGACATAAATCTACCCTGTAAGTACCAGTGCAGTGAGACACAAGATTAGAAATATTATAAAAGTAAGGCAAAGCGCTTGGAGTTTGTAAGAGTGAAGATGTGTAGTGTTACATCTCTATTTGGAGAACCATGATCTAATCTTATTTATAAGTATCAAATGAAGAAGGAAAATACACTTTCCTTGTGTGCTCAGCATCAGCACCTGCAAAAAGATGGCCCTTATTTCATTTAAAACAAAATAATCTCCACAAAGAAGGCTGATTGGAGGCGCTCAGTGGTGATTTAAGTTATTGTTGACAT
Source organism: Cyanistes caeruleus (assembly GCF_971803275.1). NCBI lineage: Eukaryota > Metazoa > Chordata > Aves > Passeriformes > Paridae > Cyanistes > Cyanistes caeruleus. The sequence continues at coordinate 3,704,648 of NC_141713.1, forward strand.
ATTTCTCCACTAGGTCTAGCTTTGAAACTGAAAATACTTTAGGCCCATGGCTGATTACTTTGATATCAAGTAAAGGCCATACTTGCATCAGTTCCTCCTTGCTGAAGCTGATTTTCCTCTCTGTGGCTGGGCAGGAGGACATGAGCTGGTGATTCCCAGCGTGGCGCTGGGATGGGTTTCCCATCTGTTGTGCAGAGTCAGGCTGACACACAAAAAATCCTTCAGCTGTTACCACTGTGAAGAAAACCTTCAGGTGGTGGGGAAATGAAAACCTGTGGAGTCAGAAATAAGTCTTGATGAGTGGGTGGATTTTTTTTTCTGTGTGTGTTTGAACTTTTGGGGGAATTTTTTTGTAGTGTTTTTTTCCCCCCTTGGGTCCCAGTTTGAATTCTAAGAATCTCACTTTAAATAGAGCCTCAGGTATTACTGATGATGGGAGAGGAGTGGATGTTCAGAGGGATGTAGGGTTGGGGGAACCCCAGATGACTCTTTAGAAGGATCTGGGAATGTAAGGATTTTTTTTTTGGATTGCTACAGTAGCAATGAAACTGGTATTTAATAGGCATTAAAGGAAAAATACCTTGAAGATGCCAGTCATCAGTGCCAAGCATGGCTGTGCTTATCTTGTTCTATTTTGTATTTTTTATTTCCCCCCTCTTAGTAGCATGGCTGGCTTAAGTGCTTCCTTGCCCTGCACCAACCTCTATGCTGGTACAATTGTTTATGGACTCGAGCAGTGACTGGGAGCAGAGAACTCCATCTGGGTTAAAAATAACTTGGTCCCAGAAAATAAACTGTATTTTTAACTTGGATCAAGTTTCCTGGACCAGAACACTGTACAGCCCTGCAGACACTTGCAGTGACACAAGGAAGGTGCTGCCCTGGTCCTTGGGGCAGCTGGGGCACTTTAAGCCAGATTTTATGTTATATCCCAGTTGCAATAAGCTTTGCAAAGAGACATGGGAACCATTTTCAGCTGTATCCCAAGCTTGTAGTGCAGGAATGTGTTTTGTGGGTGTTTGGGGCCTTTTTCAGTTCTAAGCATTGTGTTAACAAAACAGCTTGCTGCCTTTTTTTTTTATGTTTTTTTTTTTTTTTTGTCAAAGCAACCAATCAGGCATAATTTTCAACAATAATAATAGCCAGAAAAAAATTCCATCCATTTAATACTGAAGTATTTTAGTGGAATGGCTTGAGGAGCATCTGCCATGCAACAGGAGGGATAAATGGTGAAATCTGGAGGCTCACAAAGCATAGTTCTGCAAGTTCTGTCCTGCAGGGTACTTGGTGGGGCTCAGCTGCAAAGGTAGGATGGCACTGGAGGATTGTCATATGGGGACAGAATGTCATCCATACCTTTTAGAGACATCCAGGGGCTGCCAGAGATCCATGTGGCACTCACGGAGACCTTTGGTACAAGTGTGTGTCATCCACTTGATGGGATGTGCCAGTTCACGGGTTGTCTGTCTGTTGTCTCCTGTCACCCTCCCTTGGTGGCCTCTTTCTCACATGTCTTCCAGTGTCTAGAAAAACAGGCACTGAGCCGTCTTCTTGTCCCAGCAGCGTCATAGAAACAACCCAGGTCTTTAGGACTTGCTTTTAGTAGGTAAAATTTGGAATATTTCTGAAGCAGAACCGTTCCTTTTTTCAATTCTAACAAAAAGCAAAGCCCTGTGTACCTTCCACATGGATAGAAATGAAAATGCAGTTGCTAAGGAGTGAGCACATCCTGCTTTTCATGTGTGAAGTTTGCCAGAAGGCTCAGTCTCCTTCTGAATGCAGATCTTAATTTCAGGCTTATCCTCAGGACAGCAAAAAAATGGGTGTGGGGAGGAGGGTGGAGTGCACCCCATGGGCCTGGGGATTTTGATCTTGACTGTGCATCTGGTTGATACAACTGAGTGTGCCTTGGGTCAGTCTTCTGCCCTCTTGGGACTTTGCTTCTGCCTGAGTATCACCATGGAGAGCTGAGTGTGGGGAAGTGAGGATCACAGCCGAGCCATCAGTGTTTTGGGAACAATGGATCCATGTATGGTGTGGGGTTGGGGGGAAAGTTGGTATGTGGGTTGTTGTGGTTGTTTGGTTTTTTTTTGTTTTAGAATGTGATTGAGAAGTGTTAGGAAATGGAGTGGAACCACTTTTCTTTTGGGTTTTTTTTTTTCCCCTTCACTTCAGGAAATTCATCCAGCATGGTCAATCTGCTTTCATGAGGGATCTAGCAGTGGGATGCTTTGGTTCCTAATATGGCAGATACTCCATCTGCTTCCTGTATGTTATCAGGCATGTTTTTAGGTCTGGGTTGTAATCTGCAAAGCTCTTGTGGAACTGGCCCTGGTTATTTTAGAGGCCTTTTTAGTCTGTGGTCTGGAATAATGCAGTAATCAGGGGCTCCAAGTGGACAGGGTTGAAAGTGATACTATCTGGGGCCATGAGGAGCTTTCCTGGCAGCACTTAGCTTGGAGCTCTGTTGTGTGTGATACCAGCCCAAGCCTGGAACTCACTGGTTTTAGGGTGAGATGTGAGAAAATTGGTTTTACAGCAGGTTTATCTGTGCTCGTAGCTATGAGAATGCTCCAAGTGAGGGACCTTCTAAGAGAGCTTCTCTGTTCCAGTGCCTCTGAACATCATGCCTGAACTTCTTCAGGGTTTTAATTTCCTTTACATAATTATCATGTTTTCCTATGTCTGATTTGTTGGGTTTTTTTCATCTTGTAAAGAAATATCTTCTATTTCGCTATAGTAAAAAAATACCTTTTTTTTTGTCTGCGTCACGAGCATAAGTTTAAGGAATTGCTTGTGAGAAATGCTGACTTAATCGTCTAGCTTGGGAGGTGTGTGTGATTTTCAGAGATATCCCTGTTTCGCACTCCCTTTGGATTTTTCTGGTGAGAAGAAATAAATTCCAATTCCTGAAAATTCTCATGTATAAAAATCCAAACTATTTGTGGATGTCTGCTGCTGAATGAAAATGTGTTGGCTATCGGACACTAAGATGTTTGACAAAAGACTTCAGAGCGGCAGGAATGGAGGAGGTGGGGAGCATAATGTTTGTTTGAAGATCAGTGCACCCTGGAGAAGAAATTTATTATGATAGTATCAGAGTAAATAAAGTCCTCCTTTGGTGTAGTTTTGTTTGTGTCTTTTTAATTAACATGATTCCTTGGGGACTGCTGGAGATTGACCTGTGTGGGTTTATGATAAGGATGTGTAAGAATTTTTTTTGTATTTTGTTCTAAGTAGGTTTGTTTTTTTCTTTTTTCTTCTTTCTCTACAACTGATGGTTGTAACTTTGGTTACCAGTAACAAAGGAGAAAATTTCTTCTTAATCATTCAGTTCTAGTGGGTGGGAATTATCCTAGGTTTAGTGTTTCTGGTACTATGTCTGCCATGAAAAGAGAAAAGGCAGTAGATGCAAGCTCAATTTATGAGTTCCATTTCCCTTGTGCTGTATTCGGAGGTCAGCATCACCTTGCCCCATCAGAGAAATGGGACAAATCCCTAACTTTCTCAGTTGTGGCAGGTATTTTAATGTTAGGAGAAGCATATTTTATGTCAGGAATTGAGTGGAATTGGCATTGCAGATGGAAGGTAGAGCACTCAGATAAATGCTTATTTTAGCTTACAAGTAAAGCCAGAATCTGTGAACTCTGGGGATGTTTTGAGGGCATAGCATGTTCAGAAATGTGTGAGTTTTTGTGCAGCAGTTTCTTCCCCTTCATTGGCTTCAACTGCTGATCATTGCCTTTCCCTGCTGTGCATGAACCTTGTAATCTCCCCAGAGTCACCCAAGCCTGAGAAGCTCCTTCAAATGTTGCCATGGCAGAAAACCCCAGCCCAAGGTGCTGAGCAGATCTTTGGCACCCAACTCCCTCTTCCAGGCCCAGGGGATATGGGACTTTTCTCCCCGTGTGTCAGGCAGGGAATGGGGCAAGGCTGTGCCTGCTCTCCTGCAGTGCCCAGTGCCACCTGCCAGCCAGGGAAGGAGCCTTGCTGCCCATCCTGTACTCCTGGGCTGCTTGTCCCACCTGCTCCAATGCTGCCTTTCCTTCCCCAGCCTGGATTTATAGGGTTAGACTGCGCACCAATTAATCCACTGGTGGAATTTTATGAAGAATTGAAGCAAATTGCTTTCCCACTCATGCATTTTTACAGATAGAGGAGTAGTTTTTCTCATAATTCAATGAATTATTGATTACTCTGGGCTTCCTTTTCATCTCAGAACGTGCTGCTGCAAAGGTAGAGATGTCCCTGCTCTGCAGCATCACTGAGATCTGGTGGTGGCAAGGGGACTCCATCAAGTTCAGTGTTAGAGTGAACTAACTGAGAGCAGAAGCCCTGTGAGACACAGGGCTACTTTAGCCCTGACAATCACCACTTATAAGAAATGTGTCTGTGGTTAGCAGCAGATCGGCAGTAACACAGGTCACTCTATTATTCTTGTACCTTGAAGAAAGCAGTGTGGTTGGGGAGCTGTGCAATGTGTGTTTGTATTTTCATGTCTGTATTCTCATCACTGGGACTTAGACTGCAATAAGAAAAGTTTTCTAAAACTTCCAGTATTTTTCTTCTTTACTTACAATAAAGGGATGGAAAAACCGTGTCATATAGTATTTGCATCGAATACTTTGCTTAGAAAATAGGGTGTTGCAGTTTCGCTAGACAGCAGTATTTAGAGCAGAGACATGTGGAATTTTCTGTCTTGGAGTGGATGATGAGCTTATTGTGTGTGCTGCTCTCAGCTGAATCACCATTTTACCTGTGACCTGAGCCTGTGTTTTTTGGGGGTCCCCCCCCATTATAAGAACTGGGCACTGCTTTCTTGCAGGACTGCCATGCCTGTGGTCAACATTGCAGTGGCCCTTTTCTCTCCTGTACAGAAGTGCACTCAGCATGTGGTGTGTGTTGCTGTGGGGCTGCAGGTCAGGCACTGTGCAAATGCCTGAGTGTTGATGGAGAGGCTGTAGAAATACCCATAATGTTGCTGCTGCTCTAATCCTGTACTTGAAAGCAAGAATGTTGATGGAATCTTGGTCGTATTCTTTAGGTCTTGCATTCCTCAGTAAATAACAGGATTTGACTGTAAGATGCCATTTGGGGTTTGAGTAAGGAGATGCATGAGAGGCCCAAATACAGTGGGGATGCTCTCGGTCTGTGCCTTCTGAGCAGGGAGAACAGTCTGTGGACTCAGTTTGTAAGGTTGTACTTCAGCTCTTTGCCAAAATACTTGAGATTTATATTGTCTTTCCTCTGGAAAATAAATATCCCCCTGTCCTTACTCTTTTCACACAGAATTAAAGAAGGTAAATCCGTGACTTTTATCCGCTAAGGTGGAGACTCGGTGTTCTGCAGTGTAATGCTCTCTGTAAGAAATGCACTGAGGTTGATCCTTTCTCCTGTCTGACAGTAATGAGGGGGGTTGACTTGAGGCAGGCAGCATCTCCCCATCCTTCTTTGATAATCTAGGCAGCTTGGAAAAGCTTAATCAATGCAGGCTGGTTTACAGTGTTTACTGTGTGTGGCAGAGAAGAACTGCAGCACTTATCACCCCTCCTGTTTTTCCTGTCTCTAGAAGCTTAAAACTGTCACTCCTCAGGAATTCCTCATGCTGCAAATCCCCATTTCTCTGGTGTGCTTGTGCTTCCTAAATGACCCTTATCTGTAGTGACAGGGCTTTAGTGACCAGTCGATCTGGATCTGGGTGGCCACTCTGTCTTATCTTGCCACATTGACTTTATTTTGAGAGCATATTCTGCTGGTCATAAATGGAAATTACTGCAGTTCTTGCTGACTCTCTGGCAGTTTGAATCCTGCTTTAGAAGCTGGATAAGAGTTTTTAGATAAGAACCCTTAAAAAAAGTAGAAAAGTAAAAAAGATTTGGGCTTTTGAGATTGTGCCTTTCTGATGGTTGAATGTGGGACTGGTAAACAGCTCTGCCATTACCAGCAATGTAAATTCCATCATATCCAGTATCCTGTGGTGGCTGTGCTGACTTAAATTGTATTAATCAGTGCAGAGGGCACAGTCAACTGATGCTGGTGACATTCAGACAGCTGCCTCTGATAGCTCTGTTCATCACTTCCTTTTAATCACACAAAATTCCAAAGGTAACACTTTTTTTTTTCTATTTTTTTTTTTCTTCCAGTTGATTGATTTAATGGAACAGGTAGAAGCAGTGTGGGCAATGTCCATCCTGCAAGGTCAGGCATTGAGGCCGTGGTGTCTTGCAGCTGGGTTGGGAGACTTCCCGTCACCTAGAATGAAAGAGACCCAGTGTTAAGTGATTTTGAAAATCCAGCAGCCAAGAGCTCAGTCTGCTATCTGACCTACACTAGAATCTTCTGGGGAGACAGAGGGGAAAATGGAGAACACACCAGTGTGGTGTTGGTGGGGTTTTTTTTGTCAGAAAATGTCTCTGTTTGAAGTCTCTGGTTGCACAAATTCAAAAGGGAGAGCGAGGCTTTGCCGGCAGCTCTTTGTCCCTCTGGATCTTTGGAGTTTTGTACAATTAGTCCCGTATCAGTGTCAAACATGTTTGAAATCTCTCCAAGGCTTATAGCTTACGTCGAAGTCACGTCAGTATTTTTCCATGTTAGAAGGATCCCTCTGATTCAGACGAGATGCATGTGTGAGGACAAAAGCTGCCTGTGCCTGCCAGGCTGTTAGGTCAAACAGATAGCAGGGAACTCTGGTTTTCCTTGCCCATTGGTTTAATTTTTAACCCATTAGGGTCTAGACCAGTTGTCTTCCCTTCCCTATGTGGACATCCAGCATGTCTTCATAGGACAGAGACTTCCCTTGCTTCCTGGATGACCTTAGAAGGCTTATCTCAAGGATTTTTGGTTTTGAAAGACATGTAGCTTTGTATGAGCAGTTCACCATGCAAGCTAAAACCCCCATATCATGGTCTTCAGCATGTGCAGTTACTCCATAAATGCTTTTGCAGGCCATACATTGTAGCTCGGGAGCCTCTTTAACACCTTGTCCTACCAGAATAAAATCTCCTGGAGCATCCCAGTAACCAGCTGCAGACAGGAAACCTCCATCTCACTGAGAAGAGTGTTACTGGCTCTTGCAGGGACCTCAGTGATACCATTTTTCTCTATCTTAATGAAGCATTACAGTTAGTTTACATAGTGATAAATATAATAATTATTGTAGCGATGGCTGTGTGCCCAAGATGCCTAGAAAGCTGAACATGAAATCTTTTTAATGGCATCATAATGGTCTTTGTAAGTGTTACAGATTTCCTAGTGTTACATATAATAAATAATGCACATTATTTTCTGGTGAACTTGTACAGCTCAACAGCGTGTACATACAGAAAACACTTCATCTTGAGAAGTTTCAGTATTTCTGTGGCAACTTTCTCTTGGTAGACAGTGTTCGGCAGTTAAGCAAACTTATTTCATTAGGCAAACATGTTTGTGAAACTAGGTGGAGATAAAATGGAAAAATATACCAGACTTTGGAGAGTAAGTTCTGTGTCTCCCTCTCTTTGCTGATACATTTTTGTGCATTAATTTCTGATTTGTAAATAATGCATTTCAAAGAACACCCAGCCCTACCCCAGTATGCCTTCCTCCCCTTCTACCTCTTAAATCTCTCAAAGGAAACAGCCTGTAGCCAGTGTGAGATGCTTGTTTGTGGATTCTGCTTTGCTTGGGAAACTGTGACACTTTTCACTTTGGGTCCCATTCCTGGCAAGGGTCAACCGTTTAACTACAGAAATCAGTAGGAAGCTGTTGGACCAAGATGCATCAGGCCAGAGAAAAGCTGTTTGTACTTTTTTTCTTTGGTTCTTCCGGCAGATTTGAATAAAAAGTATGTGTAAAAGGGTTAGGCCCTTGAATTTTTAATATTGAAGTGTATTCCTTCCTCATATTTAAAATTCTGTGCTAAGAGTGTCTGCACCACAAGAATCTGTTGAAGATGAAACATGAATTTTCAGAATTAGTGCTGAATCCTGTACAGCCCCACCTTCCCCTATGCCTAAGGACCAGGGTTTCCAGCAGTTCCACCTTTTTAGGATGTGTGAGTTGAGAGTTAACAGTTAAACTATTAATGCAGAATAGAACAAAATACTGCATCCATGGCAACTACAAATGAGACAATACTAAAATCAGTGATTTTAAAAAAATACCATATTTGTAGTGTTCTGTGAAAAGCAAAACGGGAACAACTAATAAGATGAAAAAATATTTATATCTCTGGTGACTTTCAGAGCCATGATTTATTACTTTGACCAGTCTTGGTAATTTCAGTTATTGCTTGTAGAGAGCACAGTATCAAAAGCATCTGGCATGGTGGTGTTGTGCAGATACTTGATGAACTCTTATTTTTCCTATGATTTTGATGCTTTGGCAGGAAATAGAATGAAAAAGAAATGAGACAAAAAGGGTGGGCAGTGAATAAAATATATAGCCTTTTCCTTTAGGAATACAATGTACGTGGTCTGTTTCTCAGAGAAGTTTTTTGAAGTCTTCATTCCAGTGAGTTCAAGCAGAAATAAGAAGGGTCTTTTAAAATTCTGGTTTCATTGTGAATCTTGTCCAGCAGGGCATTTCCTGCATATCCAAGTGCTTCATTTACCATGTGCTTGTCATATTCCAGTACTGCCTTTGAACAGGGGCTTCAGGATATGTCCCCAGTTGTGCCTGTAGCTGAGGAATGGGGCTCACCTGACGTGTTCTAGGGCACAGCATTTCCTTTCTGTAGGCCCAGTGCAACCTTCTGAGTATGAAGAATTTTGACATACCCTGAAGAGCACTCCACAGACTTAAATTCATGTTCTTGGTGTCCCATGCTCTGTGTAGGGGGCATTTGTTTGGAGAGGCTAATGTATGCAGGACATTTTGCATATCCAAAAAGAAACAGACATATGTCTATTCATGTACACAGAAATAATTTTATACTGTGTGCAATGTGATTAATCTAGTGAATATTTTATATTTTAATTACCTTCTCTCACCCTACAGACTACCAGTTTAGAGGGCTGAGCAGTTCCAGGCTAGCAGTCATCAGTCTTGTCTTGTCTGATGTTACTCTGTTTGAATTGTTGCTTATATTTAATTTCTGTCTTAACCAGAGACTTCTCAGGGCAGCCCACAATGCCCAGATGCTGCTCATTTGCAGTGGCCAGTGTGTTGAAATATTGTGGTGGATATGGAGGTCTCTTGTCTTTTCCAAGGTGACTGGAAGTGCTGGTTGTGGATTCAATCACTTTACACCGAGTGCTGCTCCAGACTGTGAGTTTTTTCCTCCTCCATGCAACTGGAAGTAAATGGGCTTGCCCATTTAGACAAGCTGATGTGCTGGAAGATGTTGTCAATACCTGTTTTTCCTAATGGTTAAAAAAGCTCGTTAAATCTTCTTGCTTGGTGGAATTGCCAGTGAGCTCCTTCATGCCATGTTAAGTGTTCCCTTGTTTCTCTCCTTGGGCCCTGGGTGGCTGCTGGTTGGAACAGGGAGCCTGGCAGCGAGGATTTGGTACCTCAGGCTGCTGCACGGCTAGAAGATGTGCTTTGAGAAGGAGACACAAGAACTCCCTGGCTGTGGAAAGCAAATTGTTGTGGGGCTGTGCAGTGTTACAGCTAACCTTGGCTCTCTGGTGAGTGTTGAGGGCAAATGTGCAGCTGTAAGATGCTTCCTCAGAGCTCATGTTGGCCCAAGGAATAGGAACAGGGGCAGCCATAGCCCCTAAATCTGCCCTGCTGAAATGCAGGAGCAAGTATACACGGTGATTGGCAGTGCTGGGAAAGGAAGCAGGGAGGGAGATGTGCTTTGGTGCAGCAGGATGCCGAAAGCCAGAGGGGTCTGCTCACACAAGCTCAGGGCTGGAGGTTACCTGGTCCAGAGCTCACATGCAGGACAGACAATATACTTCCTCTGACCTCGAGTCAATCACTTAATCTGAGTAATCTTACTTTGTGGTTTGCGTTCCTGTTTAAGGTAGGAGTGATAGTGTTAGTGGCTGCTGTCTGTCTCAGGTGTGCTTGGATTAGTGGGTTAAATTTAGTTAAGACATATCAGGCAGAAGTAGGGCAGAAGTGGAGCAAAAATGCTGTTGTTACTGAAATACCAGTTAGGAGTAATCTTCTTGTAAGACTTCCCAAGCACAAGTTTGCCTTGGACAGGGCATTTCACAGTTTGAACTGTGGAAGGCAGAACAATACTCCAATACTGGAAGCTTCTAAATCATACTGAGGTGGGATTATCATTGTCATGTTGTCTCTTATAACCAGTAAACCGTTCTGTTCACATAAAAAATCAGTTACATACACAAATGAAGCTGTCACTTTAAGTCTTTCTGCAGCATGTTAAAATGATGATTGTAGTGTGGGGGTCAAGTAGGTGTGTTGGTGAAAAGGATGACAGGTTGCAGCTGAGCTGGAGGAAATTCAAGTTGTCTCAGCTTGTTCTCACTGAGATGGACTGCACGCCCAGCTTGGATTACCTCTGCAGCTCCTGCTGTCTGGCACAGATATTGTTTCCCTCCAAAGGCTGTGCAAGTGAGGGTTAACTATCAATGGAAATTTCGGCTGCCTAAATTGGCTACTTCTGGCTTGGCTAAGCAAGATAATGAGTTACTGCTCCCTGATGTAATAATTTATTAGCTTATGGGGTTTTTAAAGGTTTTTAAGTAAGTCCTTCTTAGGAAGTAGTATGGAGGGAATTGCCAACTCCATTTATTTATTTTTTATTATTTTTTTTAATTCCCCCTTAGCCCCCCCCTTGGAGAAACCCTAAACCTTCCTTGAGTCTGTAAGAGGGGATTTTGGGGGGTTGGGTGGGAGGAACTGCAGAAGGAGAGGGTATTGGATGTTTTGCTTCTCCCTTGGCTGGAATGCTTGAGATTGAGTAACCAGGGTATCATCTGGCATATCTGAGGCCAGGGCTAAAGCTTATAAAAGAGCTTAAGTCATTTCAGTAAATGAATTTAGCTGTTGTCCATCTACATCCTGTGCTTGTTGAGACTTTGCTGATTCCCAGCTGTTTTCTATTGCTCCTGTGCCAGCAGTTGCTCCACCTCCTCTCAAGAGCTGGTGGAATAATTGGAGTGCTAACTTCCTCCAGGCAAAGTCTGTCAAGTTTGCCTAAACCTCCCAAGTGATGGGAAGAGCGGGGCTGGCTCAGGCTTCTTCAGTGGATTGGGAGATGCAGTTCCTCCTTCATCTGTGCACGTGGGGTGGCAGTGGATTCTGCCTTTGCCTTTAACTGCATTTGGAGAAGTGATTTTGATATCCTTGGGAACATTTATCTCTTGTATACGCTGAGTTGAGCCGGTTCTAGTACTGCAGCAGCTTGTTGGAGTAGAGGAGGAGGAGGAGGAGGGAAGCTGTAGGAATGCTTTCTACAAATTGCTCAGATTTCCTGGAGGCAGTAAGGGACAAGAATGCCGTGGTAATGTTTAAATCTATGTGAAACAGGGCCTTTGCATGTACTCGTAGGAAGACTGTCGATAGTAAAAGAGTAGGAGATTAAACATGTGTTTTTCCTAGAGGGTGTGAATTTCCAGAAAAGAGGAAGGCTAGTTGGGGTTTCTGATCTCCTTTTTTCATGCTGGCTGTACTGTCCAGGTTAAAGTTTGCTGTCCCATCATATCTACAGAGGAGGATGATTGTAGTCTTGTAGACGTCAGTCCATAATCTCAGCAATGATTTCTGTATTCAACACAGTCCTATAGGATTGGTATGATACAGAATGTATTCAGGCTTCTTTTTCAAAGAACATAGAAAAAGGTGATCTACTTTTCCCATAAATTATTTGTCATGGGCTAAAAAGCCAGTTTTTTATTTTCAGTCATTTTGTCCCTCTGATTCAGTAAAAATCTTCTAGTGGAGTCTTTCTGAAGACACAGAATGTTTTTATTAACTTGGAGGTAGTCAAAGTACATGAAAAAATCCCTAGAAAGTTCTTTCAGTGCTCCCATTTTTAGCAAACACAGCCTTGGGAAACTCTTAAGTATTTAGAGGATTATGTTGTGATTCACTTTGAAACACAAGAAAATGAGAGGCAGGGCTGAAACCTGGTCTGCAGCTCTGAATGTTTGGAGGTCTTAAGCTCTTTGTATGTGACTTTTTTGCCTGGAGTGAAGTCTCTAAGTCTGCTTTGAGTTAATGTTGGCTAGGTGATAAGGGAACATGGAATAGACTTGTTCTGATTGTAACCTGGGAGCCTGGAAATAGTTTTAAATTGAGAAAGTGATCCAGATTTGTGCTTCTGTTACTAAAAAGTCATCCTTGGAGCATCTCTCTATGCATCACTCTGTATCAGTCATGAAGTACTACAGGTTCTGCTGGGATGAGAGGGGGCATAAAGTTAGAAGTATTAGTCAGAAATCTCTTGGAATACTGAATATTTTCCTGAGTACTGGAGGAAAACTTGAGAAAAATTTAAATTTTTAATTATTTTCTCCTCTCCAAACAAATCTACCTCTCCAATCAACTGTAATTTTAGGAACACAGGTTAAGACTTGTGGTACTGATTTCAGTGTAGCTTCTGCCACTCTGTGGACAGAGGAGCTTGTTGTGTGTGGTCTTTCTTCACTTTTCCTTCTTTCCCCTCTCCCTTCCCCTGCTTGCTCTGGAATACTGGGATTCTGCAATTTTTTCAGTTGTAGTAGCTGCTCAGTGGGAGTGTGAGAACTTGTGATGTAAAGCTCAGTTCTCACTTTCAAATTTCTTAGTAATTGGTACAGGAAAATAGACCACTGCAGAACTGCACTCACTGGCTAGTCAATAAATGTAGCTACAGACCTTCTCAAAATAAGAAAAAAAATCTATAAATGGCGTCACTCTCTTCATTCTGGCAGTCTCATTCTTGGGGCAACTCTCAGTTCTACTAAATTAAAAAAAAAATTGAAAATACTCTTTATTAAGCTTTGACTAAGTAGGGCAAAACTTTAGCAAAACTTAACCAGACTTACTGCAAAAAGCCCTTTTAAAATGAAGTGACTGAAATAATTTTAAAAGATTAATAAGCTTGATTAGTTTAATGTGAGCTGAACATCTAAAATTAGAGGTGTTTTGCATTAGTTCATGTTCTTGCATATATTTCATTCTCACTTATGAAGGTTATGTTTTCTGAGCAGGGATTAGGAGTATGGATACTTAACTTGGCAAATAAATCTGTCCACACCTTATTTTCCTTCTGGGAGATTTGCTGGGAGAGAGGTGGTGTGAAAGCAAGAAAGGAAGATGTGGAACTTGTGGAGAAGTCACAGACATTGTCAGATCACCACCAAAACAGAGACTGAACTGCTGCTGGCACTTGTTGCCTGCAGTGCCATGTAAAACCTGGAATCTCAAAGGGGCTGCTGGGGTGTGCTGGGGGTTTCACATGAACAGGTGGAGCTGGGTTTCAGACTGGATTTCGGGATGTGTCAGTGGCTGGGATACATTTATGCAAAGCTGGGGTTCTGGGGCTCAGTGATTCAGGTTTTCCAGCTGCAAACAAAAGGTGTTGCTTTTGGAGGTGAACCCTACCTCCCTGTGACTGTGAGAGCACAAGGAGAGCCCAACAAAGCCGAGATAGTTCATGTTCTACTGCAGGGAATAATCCAGGGGTTTTTATCCAAAGATGCTGTTTCATCACAGTTTCTCAGCCAGAGATGCTGTATCTGAAAGCTGTTGGTGTCATGAAGGGGGAAGAGGATTTGGGATTAAAATTACTTGCTGCCTGGTATGTGCTATAGATAGCTGTGAAATAGCGCAGTTTGTTCAGGGACGGCTTTGCTACCTGGAAATAGAAAATAATCCCGGAGGGAAGCTGTGTCCCGCCATGCAAATTTGGTAAATAAAGGAGTCTTGTCTGGAATGACAGGTGAACCCACCCCAGTCTGTGTGCTGTCAGAGGTGTGTGAGCACAGCCCTGTTGTTAAGACTAGTGTTCTCTGCGCTTTTGTGGTTAAAATGAAATTAAAATTGTGGATTGATTGGGGGGGATCAAATAAAATTGCATGTTGAATAAACGATCTTTAAACTTGTTTCTAATGATTTGACAGCTCCAATGTACATAGTGTAAAAGGGCTGAGACAAACCCCTCTAAGAATTAAGTACCTGTCTGCCGGTATGCTGCCAACAGATCAGCAGTGACATTCTGTGGTTAACTGGGATGCTGAATAATATTTTTCCATCATTGAAACCTACTGTTTCCTTTTGAATTTATGGATGTTCTTTTTTTGGAAAAAGAGTGTTTGCTTTACCTCGTGTTCCTGATAAAGATGTGGAGTTCAAACCAGAACAGTTTATTGAAATTTATTTTTGTAATGAAATATTAATTTATTTCTCCAGTGGTCAGTTGGCCAGAATCTAAACTTTGAACTGGCACTGGACTGTAAAACACTTGAAGTACTGTTGTTATAACAGGGTCACTGTCAACTTAGTTTTAGCTCTAACTTTAACTCCTGTTTACGTAATTTTAAGAAAAGAAACAAGGCAGTGGAATGGCCTGATATGAATAAGAATGTTTTCAATTTTAATCAAAAATGGTTGGTTTATCTCCTCATCCCTAGAAGAATCACCTGAAATGCTCCATGCTTTTCCAACTGAAAGGGGAAACTGATAAATTTGATTTGTTTTGGGGGGGGTGGGGGAAGTTTCACTTCACTGAAAGGCAGGAGAAAAAAGTAGTCATGAAGCAAAACCACAAAATGCATTTTGAGTTGATGTCAGTTGTGATGGTTGATTAAAAGTAGGTAAATAGTTGCACACAAGAGTTTTTAACACTAGCATTTATGAATGTGATATTTCATAGCAATGAGCCTTGTGAATTTTCAATGTCCTAGGATAAAGCATCCATTTGAGATAAGAAAAAAAGTAATCTAGAGAATGATTAATTCAGTACTTGAGAATATGCATTTCTGCTGAATAACCCCTTGTTTCTGTAAGGATTAAAGCATCACAGCTCCTCCTTGCACAGTGAAGTCTGTACCTTAACAGCTGGTGAAGTGACTTGTTCAAGGTCACAGTCCCTGGCATCGCTTGAAATAGAAGTGTGATGCCAGGCTTGCTGTCCTCTGACATAACCACCAGCCACGCTCTCCCCAGTGCATCCTGGAGCTGTGACTGCTCCAAACCTGAGAGCTCTGGAGATGTTACAACTGAGGTTTCACCAGCCCTCTCTGCACACACAGAGTATGATCTGAGTGCAAGGAGGCAGCGTGCAATCAGGTGAAGGCACAGGAATTACAGGATATCTCCAGAGAACGTAGCTGACAATAGAAGAGTCAGTTTGCTTCATGCAGTGCAGCAGGGTTTGATAGAAATAAAATAAACTGAATTATGAACAGTTAAATATTTCTGTTATCATTTTCCTTGACTTTTTGATCTATCAAGCAGGTATTCCTCAAATTCTTTCAGTTCTTGGTGAATACTTGAACAAACATAGACTTTATCAAGGATTTATTCTGGTGTCTGGTAGCCTGTCTACTGGTTTTTCTCATTATGGTGCTGCAAACCTTTTTTCCTCTTTGCTTGCCTAAAACTAAAATCTGCAACTTCAGAAATAATTTGCACCCTTTGAATAGAAGAAAGGGAAAAGCATTTATTTGCAATGCATAGATATTTTTTCCACTGACTCCCAAAGTCAGCCTAGTCTTTTAGGCATCAAAGATGCTGCTACCAGAATTTAAAAATGTTGCTAGGAGTTAAGGTTAAAGAGTAAATTTTCGTTGCTATATGGACAGCTTGTAACAGAGCTCATGAAAAGCTAATGCATGAGATGAATATAAACCATTTTGCCTTATTTTTTCCCCCCTCACTGAATGTACGGAAGATTTGCAGTTCGTTTTGGGAAAAGGATGCAGTGAGAGGAACAGAGTAGGAGGGGTTCAGCTCTGATTTTAGAGGTTCACAGAAATGCTGGTAGTTCAGGCAGCCCGGTAACCCTGTGGAGTTCTGTAAGGTGCTGTGGTTCAGGGGCTGGAATGTGTGGATTCTGCAGCTTCCTGGGTAGCTTCTGCATCTGGACTTTTCCCCGAGAGCTGGAGTTTGCTTTGTGGCTGTAGTAGAAGCAGATCCTTTGTCACATTTATTGAGCTATATAATGATCTCTGTGCTTGCCTTCCCGGCTTGTATTGCTGAGTTACACTAATTTTGATAGACTGTCCTTTAAATTTCTTCAAATCCTGACACAACAAGCACCAATGTAGTGTATTGTGATACTGATTCATTGCCAGGGTAGACCAAAAATGGGTGATTTCTTCAAAAACACACCCAGCTCTCTGCCTCTTTCCATAGCAGAGCTTCTCCCTCCCTTGGAGCATCTCTGTGGGCTCCTCTGGACTTGTTCCAGCAGCTTCACATCTTCCTCATGTTTGGCACCCCAGAGCTGGAGGCAGCACAGCAGGTGGGGTCTCACCAGAGTAGAGGATGAAAAGCCCCTTGCTCAATCTGCTGGGGACCAGCCCAAGACAAGGTTTTAATATGTACCTACACATTTTGGTCTTTCTAAATTTTTTAATGAATCAGTGAAGTATATATAAATGACAAATAATTCTGAAAATTGCCTTGAATGTTTTAAAACTAAAGGCATTGATGCAATTACTTCAGTGTTTTTCAGGTTTAAAGAGCTGTGCTGCAGGTCTGTTGCCTGCAAAGGGCTGCTGAGACAGTTCACTTGCCTTTGTGCTTTGTTCACTGGTGTCTTGATTCCATCCAGATCCTGAGTGTGTGAAATCCAGTGCTTTAGAGTAGCGAGGTTGGTTTGTTTTATTCCCAGAGCCTGGTAAATGTCTCTGAATGTGTCAGATGCCATCTCAACCCTTTGCCAGAGCAGCAGTTGGAGCAACAGTTGGCGCTGCTTGGAAGCATCACCTGATGGCTTTAGTCATCCCAGTGCTGTGTTTTTGTCAGTGCTGCTGGAGAGGTGAGTGAAGGGTTTGGATGGTTAAAAAGCTGTGCAGTACCTGAGCAGTGATTCTGAGTTTCCCTAAAGGCCACAGCAGACTTGTGAAACCCACACAACAGAAGATATTAAGGTTTTGTGCACTCGATTGAAATCTGTTGCTTGCTGTTGGAATAGACTGCATCTCATGTTACCAAAAGAGATTGAAATAGACTGTAAACGTGGTATTTTCCTTTTCCCCCTCAAGTTTAATTCCTTTGTATGTTGGCTAAGATCGTTGTTGTAATCAGTGGCAGGTTTTTGCCCTTGGCCAAATCAGCCTGTTGAGAGGGGATGGAGTGCATCCCACATGGTGAAGCCTCTTTATTGCTCCCTGGAGGGAACACGGCTTCAGATCTACCACCTGGACCCCTGCCCCTCGCTGCTTCGACCTCTCTTGGCTGCTGGATCTGTGCTGGCAGCCACGGCTGGCCAGGGAAGCCTTTCATTACTTCCTCGAGTACTTCCTGAAAAGTCTGTAGGGGCTTAGTGAGATAAACCTGCTTGTTTCCTCTAGGGTTTCCTGATGACTGGTCTGCTGTACAACTTTTCCTGTTTCTAAGGTGGGGGGAAGTTTTTCTTCCCCACCCACCTGACTGGCCAGTCATAGTTACGTGATGTTGGCTTGTCCATCCTTTAGCTGTAATTCTTTTTTACCTTTCTTGTGTTAGTTTTATTGGTTTTTCCTCATCCAGACAGTTTAAAATGAACTGTTTGAATTTTTCCAAGCTGCTGATGGCCATAGGATTACTCACACATGCTGCAAACTGGGGTCAAACACAGAACTGGTGAGTCCTTTCCTGCCATTGCAAATCAGTGCTGCATGTGGGAGATTTTTACTGACCTTGAATCTATCTGGTAAGCTGTTTTGTAGGAACCATTTCAACTTGTGCCATCCAGGGAGGGGTTTTTTTCTTTGGGTTTTTCCCCCCCTCAAAGCAGATTTCTCTCTGGGATCCCCCTCAGTGCTAAAAGAGCAGATAGCATTTGCACTCTTCAGCCTTTTAACCTCAGTACTTTTCTAATTGTTAAAACTTATATATTTTCTGTTGCATTTGGTAGGTTCTCTGATAACTTGTGATGAGATCTTTCCCCTCAGGTGAGTGGAAATAACCTCACCTTTGGTGGTCTCATTACTGCACTTTGTGTATTGCTGACCAGTTCAAAATACAAGCTACTGAATTAATTTAATTTACAGATTGAATATATTGTGATGTATAAGTATGTATAGTATATTCTGTGTATATGTGCAATGTTATATATGAAAGAACAATACATTCGTTCCTCTGTAAATAACTTGTTTCTGGCTCTTTCAAAAAGGAGGTAAAAAAAAGAGAAAAAGTGGATAGATACATGTTTTTTTCTGCTGGGTTTAGTTGCAGTCTGTCATCGCTTCCTTATTGTCTAGTTATCATGCAGTAAAGTATTTTAACTGCAACTCCCAACTGATTTATGGTAGTTATTTTTAACAATAAAAATAATTTCTGCTACTTCAAAATAGGCAAATGTAGTCAGGAAACTAAGAATGCAAGTGTAAACTTTATTTTGGGTGGGAGAAGAGCCAGGCTTCTAGAGCTGACTAGAAGTTAACTTGCAGTGGCAGCTCAGGTTGTAATTAGATCTCAGAAACTGGAAGTGCTATTAACTGTAATGTATTTCAGGCTTCTGAATTTCCAGCGCTTTGAAGTGAAGAATAATAAAGTGTAGCATTTGGAAAAATATTTCAGGACAGTCAAGTCTGTTATTTATAAATAAATCTTAAAAAGAGTGTCACAGCTTACAGCAGTCTACATGTGGTAGTTCAAGGATGAACTACCACACCTTGCACTTTAGGAAGAGCAGACCTTTAACTGCATCTTCAGCCTAATTAGCCACAGGAAATAACCTTAAATTTTAGCTGCGTCGGACTTGATTTGCAGTGCAGGACTGGAAGCTCTGATTGCCAAGCTGCTCTGTTCCCACTTACTGAAAGCAGTACCTTTTCCATGCCCACCCTTGCACAAGCCTGTGTTAGGAATGCCATCCTTGCAGAGCTGGCAGTGGGATAATAAATCCTTTTAATTTGTCTTCGGGATCATTGATGGTACAGAGGCAACCTGTGTTTCACAACTTGTGAAACCACACACAGGCAGTGTGTGATGAGCCAGAAGTCTGGTACTTTGGATATGGGATCAATGTGTTTCCTACCTGTTAGGCAAGTTACTGATTCCCATCTCTTGTTGTACACAGAAGTGCCTTTGAAAGGCTGAGACCTGAGCTCAGGATGGTTTTGGCTTTTGAAAAGCTTGAACACGTGGCTGTGCATCTTAGAGTCATTGGTTGCTGTAAACTTGTATTTCTGTGTATTAGTTTCCTTTCCCATGAACAAGTTCTTTCTGTAGCTGAAATGAACAAGTAGTCTGATAGTTTATATTGTCTGGTGATGACACCATTTTCTCTGCCTTTCTGTAGTTCAGACAAGTCCTTACTGGTATGAACTTGTGGCAGAAGAGGAGGGGAAGATGACTGCTGTAATGGCAGCTTGTCAGTTAAAATAGTTTTTTTTCCTAGTAGTGTTGTATTCATTTGGGGGGGGGGACTGAAACTGTTTTTCATAATCTCGGCATGGTGAGGAGCAGCAAAGCCAACAGCTGGGAGCGTCTGCTCAGTGGGGACCTGCTGCTGCCAGAAACTGAGCTGATAATGATGAGCAGCTCATAGTGTAATTAAGGTCATATTAACTCAAACATCTCCTCCTACCTTAAACACAAAAATCCAGAAAGCCTGTCATGCAGGAGAGCAGTCAGGAGTGGGTCCTGTTGGGTAGAGACAGCTCTAAATCCATGTGTTGAAAAACAAAGGGAAGTTCAGAGAAATCAAAGTTCATTGCAGAGGAATGTTTGATACAAACATCCTACAGTTTCAGGACAGTTTCCACGTCACATTGTTGCAGATCCTTCCTAAGCATTCCATCCCTGGCATGCTCCGTGCTCTGCTGGAAGATTCCTGAGAGTAGCTGGAAAGGTTTTGTTGCTTCCAGAGCTGGAGGAAGGTGGTGTATTGGCTGTCATTTAGTCTGTGCTCTGGTGGGGACAGTCAGTGAGGGAGCAAGACTTGGAGATCAGGATGACCAAGGGATGGTCCCAGGGGATGGTTTGTCACAGCCTGGCAGTGTCTCGTTTTATTGCAAGGGCAAGTGATGAGATCCTCTATGAAAATCCTCCTCGTGTAGCCCCTGAGCAGAGGGCTCTGCTGCCTGCCCTTCTCTGTACAGGGACCTAAGCGTAGCTGTAAGGAGTAGCTCTACATTTTTCAGTGGATATTAAAATTCAATAATCCTTTAGAAGAGTAGCCAAGTGAGGTTGAAATGGATTTGCACCCCATACAGGAATGCTGTGCTTCTGTTGTATTTGCTGTGTGGATTTTAAGGCACTGCAAAGGCAAAAAGCTAGGAAAAGTAAGTTTCTAGTGACTTTACAAAAGTATAAAAGTATTGACTGCACATGAGTAAGTTTGAATAACTGTGTTTTGAAAATGTGTCCTGTCATGAGAGGCTCAGTTGTAAGGCTTGTGTATCCACCATCCAGCATTGTGGGGAATGACCAGCTGCTCTGAGGAATGAGGCTGCTGTGACAGGGCATCAAAGCTTTGTATGGTGCTTTCCCTCAGTCTAATCAATAATTAAATACCTGGAAATCTGTCTTTCCCCCTTCCCTTTTATGAAGTGGACTATCTCAGGAGCATTTTGAAGTCTTGCACACAGAAAACACTTAAAAGTCCTCAGAAAAAGCTGTGGTCTGTGCTTCGTTTGCAGTCTCGATTCCTTAGAAGGGAAAGAGGTGATGTTGACTGAAAGTCTGTAATGCTTTGGGCAACAGGTTTCTGTGGTTGTGGAGTTTGTACGGTATTTTCTTGCACTTTTGGAAAACATCAACATTTCTTTTGCATAAAGATTGATGAGTGTTGCCTCTAAAAGGCTTATAATGCTTCTCCAGAGTTGCTGCTTTCAGGTGTACACGGGGCAGATTTTTGCTCCTTGTTACTGGGAATCTGGAAGTGCCTTTTCTGCTCCAGGTGCCTGACAGAGATGTTGTGCTGTCTGTGCAGCAGCTCTCTGGGCAGAGGTGGTGCTTTGCCATACCAGAGGATTTTCGGTGCCAGGGATGTGTTTATCCAAGTAATGCATGCATGTAAATCAGCCTGTGTTTATGATTTTTTTATTCCAGGGTGCGGTTGTAGCAGGCTGGCGCTTTCTGTACTCCGAGTCAGGAAAACAAGCAGCAACAACAGGAGGGGTGAAGCAGAGGAAGGGCTGAGCAGACGCGGAGTGCCGGATGAGGGAGGGTAGCTCGGTGCCTCCTCCTCCCGTCTTTTTGAGGCCCCGTGTCTGTTTTAAGCTGCTCCAGGCACTGCAGCCTCGTCTGAGAGAGCATGAGGCGCCTGGAAAGGGGAGAGGAGAGGGTGGCCTGATTCTGCCCTTTGAGTCCGTGTGTGTGGGAAGAGGAATGATACAGAATTTGGCTTTCCACACGGCTTTTTAAACCCATGGCCTCCCAGGCTTCAACTGAGGATGCTTGTTTGCCTTGAGACCAGAGGTTTTATTGTTGCTTGCATCCCAGAAAGAGGTTTCTCCTGGCTCTATTTAGAGGCAGTGCTGTTTGAGCTGGCTGTGATTGGGAGGAAGGAGGGAGGCAGTGAGTGTTGTGCCCTCTTGTTTTTCTCTTGTACAGGAAAAAAAAAGCTGAGGAGCCTGTCCTCCTCCTCTGAGTCAGCTGTGGTTACCGTTTGCTGAGTAGGCGTGCGTGTTTGGAAGGGAAAAGTAGCTTCAAATTAAGTCAGCTAAATACTGTACCCAAATAAGTTTGGGGAGGTTCCCCCGCCTTGGACAGACTCTTGCTAGAGCTGACAGCTTAGAGTAAGACTGGTTTATGATAATTATTAAAACTATTGTGTGCATTGGGTAATTCTTGAACTGAACAGGAAAACAGGTTCCGTGCCCTGGTGAGTTTTCCATTTTGGTGGCTGTTGCTACCACAGCACAATAAGGTACAAATCCAGGTTAGGAGTAAATATGACACCAGATTATGATCCCCCTCCTGTAGGTGCTTCCAGATCTGGGTAGAACATCAGGGCTGAACTGGCTGCACATGTACTGTGTGCATCACATTGGGTGACTTGTGGGCAAGGTGGAAAAAGAGCGTCTGGAAGAGGACTTGCTAAAATTAGAAGGTAATTCTGGGGAGGCAGAAGTGAGCATCTTCCATCTCATGGAAGAGCAGATGAAAGGATGTCCCCAAGGAGTTCCTGTAGGAATCTGACAGCACAAAAAAAGTAATATGGAAGTTGATAGATAAATGTAATCATGCTACAGAGCAGTTCTCTGACAGTATTAGAAAACTGTACAGAGAGAGAAAGCTCTGCTGTTGTGTTTAGCCTCTCAGTGTCATACACAGCAAAACCATCTGTGGGGAACCTCAATTAAGAAACAAAATAACTGATGAATGTTTGTCTTCAGCAAATGCTTTAAGACTATACTGCACTTCAAATTTGTGAATAGTCCTGTTGATACTGGTTGAGTACACCAGGGAAGTGAGAACTAACTTAAGTCATCACTAGTTCTTTCCATATGAGAATAAATGTGTGCTCTGTAAGGTATCCTGCTTCTCTTTCCAGTATCAACTGTGGAAAGTACTGGGACACTCAAATTTCTAACTGAACCACACAGAGATGCTTTGAGATCAAGTGGTGACACTTTCAGTCCCAATTACAGTGCTAAAATATGGGCTAGAGGTGATGAGGAGTGGACTGACAGGTGAGAGAAAAAATGGAAAGTACAAGAATATCAGTGTCCACACAGCAATAAAATGGGTCACCTGGGGCTGAGATAAAATGGAGATAAGTGAAGTTCCTGTTCCAGTGGTGACTCAAGGGCTGTGCTCTGGCATTGGGACGCAGAGAATAGTTGATACTGGCTTGACTCTTGCATGTGATCTCTGCAGTGTTTTGCAGGACAGCCTGGCTCCAAGCCATACATCTCCTGATGGTGGTTGCTAGTGTAGAGGAAATGTTCATTCCTTACTTTTGTCTCAAATTGCTTTATCTCTGCTAACAGAAATAGCCTCATGTTCATGTTTGGTGACAGAGATGGAAACTCATTTGCTCTGCTTGTTTTTGAATATCTTATCTTTTTTTTCCTGCTGGTATGAACATAATATGATTTGTACTGGTTATTTTTTGGACAAACTGATCTGAAATGGAACATAAATGATACCGTGTGTTTTGTCAGCACAACTGAAGTTCTAAGTATACATCCTGTTTGTCACTTTGTTTTGCTGTTTTGTGAGAACTTTGATCATGTTGAAGTTGCAGGAAAGTACATAATGATGTTTAAGTGGAAGAGGAATGTATAAAAGCTGTTTTACTAGTCATAAGGCAGTGTTCAGCCTATGTAAGAGACTTTGAGCTGACACCCCCAGGAAAAAAATAGAAAAATATGTGGGCTTTCTGGCTGGCTGCAAAAGTAACATTTTTGATGTATATTAAGTACTAAGCTGTCTCCTCTAGAGTTTCTCATTTAAGGTGAACAAGTTATTTCCATCACCTAATGTTGTCTTAAGTCTTGGTAGATTGTTGAGATCTGAGACCAGGTTTCCTCCTGCAAGATATGATCGCTGGCATTTGCAGTTTGTGGCTTCTGGTTTTGTCCCAGAAGTTCTACTTTAGCTATAGAGTGTTGAGGTGTGTCTTGTGGCTCATGGTGTTTGGATACAGGTGACATGGATATTTGTGGACAAAAAGCTTATCTCTGCTGCTTGAGGTCATGGAGGATTGAGGTTAAGACAGAGAACACCTCGTTCAGCTTGTCATATTTGCTATACGAGATCTAATTCACAAACAGGAGGAAGAGCTGTGGTTTACAGGCTGGAAAAAACAACCAAATGTGCTGTTTATCTGCAAAACTTGATCTTCTTTTGATACAAAACAGCAGGACATTGCAGAGCTTTAAAGGGTATCATAATCCAAAGTTTGGATTGGGTTTTGAGTTTTCTTATTGTGTTTGTTTGGGGGTATCTGAAAGGGGCTGTTTCCCTTCTGAAGCTGTCCAGGGACTTTCTACCATCACATAATAGCTCTGCAAAAGATGTACTTTAAAGGTATAGCCACAAAATTTAAAGGAAATTAAAGAACTTCCTTCCCCTGGGTTGTTTCCTGGAATGCTGTGCTATGAAGCAGGCTAAGATAAATATGTAATATCTGTGTGTGTGTTTCATATGTATCTGTACATACGTAAATATAAACATGATGCTCATGGTAGTTGGTACTTTTGACATGTGGTCAGTGTACAGTGGCTCAGGGCATGTGGTCTTGTGCATTGGGAATATGGAACTGTTCAGTGTGTGTCTTGGGCAAGCACAAAATTCTTTCTAGGTTATTTGGGCCAAACAAGCAGCTGAATGGGTGCTGCCCTTTTATTTACCTGTCCTTCAGGAGGCCCAGATGATGAACACAAGAGTTTGGTGTTACAAATCTGCTGTAAAAGTTTTCTGTCCTTGCTAGTGCTGTCTTTGTGAAAATAGTTCCACCAGTGTTAATGGAAATGATACCCATAGAAAATTGGTGCTGATATGTTCATGTTCTCCTGCAGGGCTTGTGGGTTCAGCTCTTTTTTTGGGAGCAGAAAATCTCTGGTGATCACACCTGTGGGAAGCAACATATTCATCAAGTGCCAATGGGAATTTCTCTCCAGAAGTATGCTTTAGATTTAGACAACTTGCAAAATATTTCACAAATAGTTCTTCAGGGGAGAGATTCCAGCTGTGGTTTGCCTTTGGCTCTGGTAACAGTACCTGTTCTTCAGAAGCCACACTAAGGATTAAAAAATTGACTTACAGGTTTCACAGATGTGTGACAAGAGGAGATGGAACTTGAGGGGTGATGTGGGGTGGGAGCAGGGTGGACACTGCCTGCATTTTTTAAGTGCTTGTTGAATCCTAGATGATTGATATATGCGTGGAGTAAACTCCTTTTGGTAACTGTAGACATCCAGGTGAGTCAGGTGTGGTAATGGTTACTTGGTTGGGAGTTTGGAAATTCTCTTTTGAAATGCCTGCAAGATGATGGATCAGTGCTGAGGATCTTGCACCATCTCACAGTATTCTGTGAGCACTTTTATGAAACGTTGACACAGAAATAGCTCCATCTTTAATCTGTTTGATTCAAGTTTGAGCTTGTGTTAATCCAAGGCTTTTTTAAAATTATTTTTTTTTTTTTTTTTCTGGTCTAGAGAGAAAACTGTTTTGGTGATAAACGATGTAGCTGGGATCTTGAGTTAGTTCTGCAAGACCTTTTGTTTTGTTTCACTAGTGTAAATGTGATCCTTCCTTTCTTCCTACCCGTTCTAAAATGAAAAGGAGGGCAGGCTGCCTTTTCCTGCTGGTGAGCTGGGCAGATGCCTGCTCCCACTTGCCTGCTGTTTGGGCTGGGGCCCCTCTGGAGGGTTAGCAAAACGGAAGAGAGATGTTATTTGTCATCTTTTACATTGTCAAATTATTCTAATTTTGGAATAAGAAACTGCTTTCTTAAGGGAATTACTTATCTTCTTGGAAAGTTGGCTGTAAAAGTAAGTCTGTTATTAAATGGCTTTGTAAGAAGTGGATTAAACTCCTGATTTATTGTTTAGCAAGAGAATTGCTCATTTTTCAGTAGGAATTTGTTTGTTTACCAGGAGAATCAGAAATAAGTAACTCGGACTGATGGTGACAATTTTAGTTTGTTAATTTATGTTCTGATAATGAAATAAGGTTCTTGGTCAGGCCTTGGCTTCTTTCACCATATATCATTAATTATTCATTTTTTGGACAATGTCTAGAAACATTTTTCTTAATATCCCTGCATCTGTGCAAGTCCTGAGCATAACAGGTGGGTTCTTTACCTTCCTTCATGCATCTGCCTCACTTCTGTGCACATTTTCTTTCATTTTTCTTCCTTTTTTTCTTTTTGAAAAAAAACATTTTGGAAATTCCCCTTTGTAGCTACAAACAGTAGGATACTGTATAGCCCATGATTTATTAGTACTGATATTGTTATGGCACGTTTGAGTCTTGTTCTTCCTAATTAAAATGTTCTGAAGGAATTCTTAGCTGCAGATACAGGGAACAACAGAGTTTACCTACGTTCACCTAAGCTGGGCATGCAAAGGAAAGCGATTTCATTGCTTTTAACAAGATTGGGGTGGTGATTTCTTCTTGAAATCTCTCCTGTTTGTTTCTCTGTGCATATACATCTACTTGGGCTGGGTGATCCCGATGGGTCCCTTGCAGCTCTGCACGTTCTGTGATTCTGTGATGTCGAGATTCTTTTCTGAGCAGCCTCCTGCACAAAGGGAGGACAAAAGCGAGCTTTGAGGAGCCCGAGAGGTGCCGAGCCTCCGAAAGCGCCCTGCTCCGCGGCGCCGGCACCTCCACGGCGGGACGGGCCCTGCACGGCCCGGGCTGCCGAACAAACTCCCCAGGGGCTGCTGCCCGCCCCGATACCAGGCTGAGGGCGGTGTCTGTCTGTGGGGGAGCAGCGGGGTCTGTCTGTCTGTCTGTGGGGGAGCAGCGGGGTCTGTCTGTCTGTCTGTCTGTGGGGGAGCAGCGGGGTCTGTCTGTCTGTCTGTGGGGGAGCAGCGGGGTCTGTCTGTCTGTCTGTCTGTGGGGGAGCAGCGGGGTCTGTCTGTCTGTCTGTGGGGGAGCAGCGGGGTCTATCCGTGTGTGGGGGAGCAGCGGGGTCTGTCTGTGTGTGGGGGAGCAGCGGGGTCTGTCTGTCTGTCTGTGGGGGAGCAGTAGGGTCTATCTGTGTGTGGGGGAGCAGCGGGGTCTGTCTGTCTGTCTGTCTGTGGGGGAGCAGCGGGGTCTGTCTGTCTGTCTGTGGGGGAGCAGCGGGGTCTGTCTGTGTGTGGGGGAGCAGCGGGGTCTGTCTGTCTGTCTGTGGGGGAGCAGCGGGGTCTGTCTGTGTGTGGGGGAGCAGCGGGGTCTGTCTGTCTGTCTGTGGGGGAGCAGCGGGGTCTGTCTGTCTGTGGGGGAGCAGCGGGGTCTATCCGTGTGTGGGGGAGCAGCGGGGTCTGTCTGTCTGTCTGTCTGTGGGGGAGCAGCGGGGTCTGTCTGTGTGTGGGGGAGCAGTGGGGTCTGTCTGTGGGGGAGCAGTAGGGTCTCTCTGTCTGTGGGGGAGCAGCGGGGTCTGTCTGTCTGTGTGGGGGAGCAGCGGGGTCTGTCTGTCTGTCTGTGGGGGAGCAGCGGGGTCTGTCTGTGTGTGGGGGAGCAGCGGGGTCTGTCTGTCTGTCTGTCTGTGGGGGAGCAGCGGGGTCTGTCTGTGTGTGGGGGAGCAGCGGGGTCTGTCTGTCTGTCTGTCTGTGGGGGAGCAGCGGGGTCTGTCTGTGTGTGGGGGAGCAGCGGGGTCTGTCTGTCTGTCTGTCTGTGGGGGAGCAGCGGGGTCTATCCGTGTGTGGGGGAGCAGCGGGGTCTGTCTGTCTGTCTGTCTGTGGGGGAGCAGCCAGGCGCTGGCAGGCCGGGCCGTGCCCTGCGCAGCCGAGCCCGGCTGTGCCGCCAGCCCCAGCAGCCATTTATGAATGAGGCACCAGAAGGGGAGGAGGGACTGCAGCTACAATAGCAGCCTGCGCTGCCTTTCATTCACACGCTGCCTTTCAGCAGTACCATGTCCTATTTTTTAAAAAAACAAATTACATCCCTTCTTTTTTCTCGCTGAATCTGCCGTGTGGTTCTCTTCGCTTCCATGCTGTTGTCTTCCTGCCCCTCTTCCCCTTTCCTCCCTGAATCCCACCCATACGCTAAAGCTCGTGGCTCCTTGTTTTGCCTTTTCTCTAAAGCAATCCACCCACCCCTGTCCCTTCTGCCCCGTGGGCAGAGCTGTGTCCCCTCCGTGTCCTCGGCTCTGTGCAGCTCCCTGTGCTGCCTCCCAGCCCCTGGCACGGCCCTTGGCACACGCAGCCCGGGTGAAGGGCCAGGAGAAGGGGGACTGTGGCTACTGCGGAGCTCCCTCTCCTTCCTCCTCCCGGATACTTTAGGTAGCCCATTATTTTCGGTACTTCAGAGGCCTTTGTTGTGACTGCATTGAAGCCTGGTGACAATGGCACCCTTGCTTCCTATTCACCCAAAATGAAGAGACAGGCCATTGTCCTGAGCATAATTGAGCTTCTTTCAAAACAAACCCACAAAGAGACGGGCAACTCAGTTAAAGCTGCTGCTCTGAGCTGTAACAGCGGAGGCAGTTTAGGACTAGAAACTTAATTACCAACAATAATAACCTTTCTAAAGCCAGGGCAGCATTGCTTTTGAATTTCAGGTGTGCAGTATCTCTTTTTAAGAGATTGACTGTAATTTACAAGTCATGATATTGCTTATGATTATGACACCTCAAAAAACACCTGCTTCCCAAATTTGGTTTATCTTTGTAACCCAGACCAGGTCCACAAGAGATCACAAGATCCAGCATGAGGAATATGCCCTCACCTAAACCAAAAGTTTCAAAAAATATTTAAGCAGCATGTGCTGGGTTGAGTTTATATTCTCTTGCAGTTTTCACTTGCCCCAGTGAAGTTCTGGTATCAGCACTAGTTATTCCTGTCTTTGGAAGTCTCAAAAATAATTCCCCAGAGAAGCTGTGGCTGCTCCATCCCTGGAAGTGTCCAAGGCCAGCTTGGATGGGGGTTGGAGCAACCTGGGATAGTGGAAGGTGTCCCTGCTCATGGCAGGGGGGTTGGAATAAAATGAGCTTCAAGGTCCCTTCCAACCCAAACTATTCTAGGATTCCATGATAATTAGTCATTTCCCACTTCATTCATATGACTTCATAATTTTTCTGTAATCAGTCTCATCAGAACTGCCAGAAATACCCTGTTTGTAAATTAATTTTCTTAGCCTAGATTGGAAGCATTGCAAGTCACTTCCAATGCAGGTCATTACTTGGATGTAGGAGACTTGTCTCAGGGGCAGGGGAGGCAGGTTCATCCTGCTTGTTTCCTATTAATATTAGGATTCTGAAATAATTTCTTAACTGGGTGGGCACTTTACCTTTGCATTTATATTCCACTCCCCATGTGTGTGGGCAGGCAGAGTTGAGCAGAGCTTTGCTCACCTCCTCAAAGCAAATTCTAGCCAGACTAGTTTGCATTCTGGTGATATCAAAGTAAGCAGTGATAAACTTCTAATGATATAAAATCTGGTTCCCTCTGATCCATCTCCTTTTTAGTGTTGGCGTTAAGGGCCACTTTGTGACTCGTATCCATTAGTGCAGACTCCTCTCTGAAGAAAAGCCTTGAGGGATGAGTAAGCTGAGATGACTTGAGAGGCTTGTGGGCTACAAAAGGCTGGCTCACAGTGACTGGAATGAGGCTCACAGCAACTGGAATACAAAAGATGTCTGCAGATGATGTTGATTTTTTGATGGTGAGCAATACAAAGATAATGGACTACAGTGCAGAAATAAGTTTCCATGTGAAGAGTTGAGTACTTGGGGCATAGTTTGGGCATAGGAGTTGCTTCAAGATCCAGGTGACGGAAAGCTTTGGAGCAGTAGAACCAGGCAGATGTGCCTGTTCTTCCACCCTGACTGCACAATCTTATTTCCGTTTGTTTTTCCTGAGAGTCAACCAAACCAACGTGTTGTTTCTGTGAGAGTGTAGGCTGCAGACATGTTTACTGTGACCCCACCAAAGTGGTGCAGAGGCATCTGAAAAATCCTGCTCTAAATGTATCGAGAAATGTGTTTGGGACAGTTTTTATTTAAGTTTTCTATAAACAAGGAAGATACTTGGAATACTTTGGGTGATATCTTTTCTGGAAGGACCTTGGCAGTCTCTCTCTGCAATTCTGTATCAGTTACTTTGATAGGATGCTCCACAAAGTACACAGTAAAATATTTGATGAGATTGTTGGCTTACCATGTTTAGTTCAGGAGATATCCTTGACACTGGAACTTGTGATCTCTTGTGGACCTGGCTTATAAATAAATAAATAAAAAAGTCTCATTTTGGGAGGTAGATGGTTTGTGGGTTGTCGTCAGCGATATCACTACTTGTAAATTCTTGCCGAACTGTTTTTTTTTTTTTATATTTGGAAATGTGCAAAGCCTGTCAGTGTGCCAGTTTTTTAGAACTGTGGAAGAAAGTGTAGGAAAGAGCTCATCTTGCACCACATAAGTGAGCTCTTCCTGTGGAGGTTAAGTAAGCGGACTCTGAACTCGGTGGATCAAAGGCAGGCGCACTTTGCCAACGAGGAACTTTAGAGGTTTAGCTCCAGGCAATGTTCAGTGGTTGCCCTCCAATTCTGAGCCCTCTGCTAATAAAACTCCTTTCTCCTTCCCTGAGCTTTACCTAGTTGCACATTAGGGACTAGGACTTGGGAAGGGAAGTGAGGAGGGATGTGTTTGTGGCTTTGCAGTTTCAGACATGTTCTTTGGGGGTTTTATAAGCTATTTAGTGAAACTGAGCTGAAACAAAGAAGGAAAATACCCCTTCGTTTCCTCATATTAATATATTATTAAACAAACAAACCCATAACAATTGTCAGTTATTTTTAGTGTGTGGAAAATATATATTATTTTATTTTGTGGTTATCCTTTCTTGAAATTAAGTTCATTTGTTGCCAGTGTTAGGCTGAAAGGAAATGGGGAAATCCCAGATTTTTAAATCTTTTTATCTGGCATGAGCTAAGCCTCTATTCTGTGCATGTTAGGTGATTTCCATTTGAGCAGCTCGAACATAAAAAAAATTAAGGAGTTAAAGTGAGCCTGTGGGGTAAGCTGATGGATTATTCCCATTCTTCCAAGAGAAGCCATGTGGAGAGAGCCAAGGCTGGTTGCATGTAGAATTCTGTATAGGTACGTGGAGCTGTGACTTTTCTGCAGGTTAAAATTCTGCACAAACTACAGGCTTGGATACTTTTCAGTTCACACATTTGAGAAGAAGCGGTCCTCCTGCATTTTGGCTACATCTGGTTTTAAAACATCCCTGTGATCTCCATGGGAATTCTTTTTCCTGTAGGATACACCCTTACTGCAGTGCTTCCAGAGAAGTTGGGTGTTTTGAACCCAAAGAACATGTTATCTCTATCTCTGCCTGTCTCACTGATTTCTTTCCTTGCAGAGCTTTTCTTGCATGACGTAAATTTGCCTTTGCTTATTTATGTCTGGGGCAGAAACTTTTTATCTGTGGTTCATGAGCAATGGCAGATAAATAAGGTGATACTGTGTGATGTTATTACAGATTGTTCTGGGCTTTAGTTGATTGTAAGCTACTGCAGGAATTTTTTAATTGCCACTGACTTGAGCACTTTTTAAACAAATTAAAAAACAAACCCCAACCCCACCACCAAAGCAAAACATTGCCCTTATGTTTTTGTGTGCTGGAATCTTTGCCTTGGAGGTAATTAAAAATATAGCTGTTCTCCTTAATGGGATTTCTACACAGCTGTATTTTTTACCAAGCATGTCTGTGTGCAGCTGGTTGAACAGAAACACAGCAAACACAAGAAATGGCTGGCGTTGTACTTAGGTTTTTAAATACATGTGTGTGTTATATATTTATTTAAGAGCAGATCCTGCAGAGCAGCTTGAGTTATACAGAGTAGCCTGGAGAGCTTTTTGAAGTGACCTTGGGAAGGGCAGGCACAGTTATGGGGTGCAGGTTTGGCTGGTACATCTGTCCTCTGGCCATGCAGATGTACAGCCCAAGGGAGGTGCAGTGGGGTGGGTTATTATTTGCTTGTGTGTTTTGTTTCATCTTCTTTTATTTAGCTCTTTGTTTTGTTTCTGTTTCTTAGACTACTGTAGCTTGACTCCATGCCCCTGTGTCTCCAACAAATGAAAATATGGGCTTGGATGTAGGTCAGAACAGTAATTCCTTACCATTGGGGGTGACTTGCTTTGAAACTGGCCCCATCTGTGATAACCTTGCAGTTTGTCCTTCTCAAATCATAACTGTGTACTGGGGACTTGACATCTCATGGCCAGAGATGAAAGTCTTTTATCATAATTTGAGCACCCTGACTTCATTGAAAGACTAAACTCCACAAAGCACGCTCAGGGGAAGGGTGGTACAAAGTGCCTTGGCAGCCTTGGGTTGTACAGTTTATGTAGTTTTTCAGTACTGTTTTAGGTATTTGCTCCTGTAAGATGGTTTTGAAGGAGTCCTGTTTAGAAATAAATGTTGGGGTTTTTTTCATCAGTTCATGGAAGTTTTGTGTCCCTTGTATGTCTCCTTCCTCCACAGTCTAAGCACATGCAGCTCACAGCTGGGTAGCTTTGCCTCTGTGTGTGTTGATATCCCTGCCATGGGGATGCAAAATACCTTTGAATTTCAGTTCCCCAGGTACAGGTTCCATTTTTCAGTAATTCTGACCTCTGGATCAAGACATGCTTTTTTTTCTCTTGCCTTTGCTCACTGCTGTTTTTCAGGTAGCTACTAATGCAGCTCCACCTTTGGAGCTGACAACCATGGGGGCCCAAGCATAGAAGCTGTGAGTGCCTGACCTTCTCACTGGATGGAATGGGACAAACAGGTTAGACAGTGTTTGTCAGCAGTGCTTTTACCAGGGCTGTGAGGCTGGGAATGTAAAGAAAAATGCAGGATCACCAACCTTTACCTTAAAGGCAATGCATTCCCTCTGAAAGGCTTGGCTTGTAGCCTGGGAAATTTAAGCAAAACAAAAAAGCAACGATTGTGGTGACAGCAGAGAAAGGTTATTGACCAGCGATATTTCGGTTGCTTGGCCAGGACAAGGGAGACTGTGTCTGCTGCTTCTCAGAAAACACTGAGCTTTGAAGTGCAGCCTTGGAAAACAACAAAAAACCCAGCAAAATTCCCCAGTCAAGCAGCCCCGCCACAGAAGCAACCTTTGTTCAGCCTTGGGTGTTTGCAGGTGCTGTGTTACTACTGCAGGGCTGACCTGCTGCAGACTTGCTCCCATGGATTCTGTGTGGGGTGAAGAGCCCAGGCTAGTGGCCAGGTCATGTCCAAGGTCTCTCCTTACTGGGCTGGCCTGCTGAAACAGAGACCAGTAAATACAAAACCAAATATTCTGTGTTGAGCCCTTGATGATGCTGCTGTTCATAAATAGGGAACCAAGTAACAAGCACGTGGAAGTTGTCTCTGGGTTTCTTCTAACGTACTGGAGTACTGAATGTACCCTATCAAGTTATTACATGCTGCTTTCTTTCCATTGCCATCTGTTATCTCTCTTCTGGTCCTTATCTTTAACTCTGCAAATCCTCTTAGAATTTTCTTGAAAATACTGAGAGGGGAAGCTGGCTCTTAGGTAATGCTTTTATTCATAGAGTATTTGTTTTTGTTTGCACCACCCTCTTTATTTCATCCTGGTATCTTTTTATGTATTTTGATGTGCAAGACTAGTGATCTAACTTGTTGATTCCAGTAATATCATGTCATGTAATTTAAGAAGGAAGCACTGGAAATCCTAAGTTCTGTAAGCTTGTCCCTCAAAATAAAAAAATAATAGTATTAGATGTCTTTTCAATCTGACAAACACCCAATGTATAAGCAATTTATTTTCATACTCACAGAAGCTTTTTCTTCCCAATCTCAAATTTTAGAAACCCTGAGAGTGAGCTCCTGCTACACATAATACCTTATGTTTAGTGTTGTTGCAGGGGTTTAGTTCACATTTGAAAGGTCACTGTGAGTTCCCAAGGATTCTTTGTGTGTGTGATACTGATGTTCATTAGTGTTTTAATATTCTCACATTAAAGTTTTCTGATCTAATGAATAAGGGGGAATAAAAGGAAAACTGGCAACAAGATGCTAATGATGTTTAAGGCATTTGGGGTGTGAAAGCAGCGAGAGTCTTTGTAAAGAGCTTTTGGTTATGTGGTTGGATTTTTTTTTAGGATAAGAAAACTACTATCTTGAAATGCTGTAAGTCCTTATGGCTGCAGAGCTGCTTTGGAGTATTGAGAAGTTTCAAAACAGGGTAACAGAAGGATTGTTCTGTTTGTGAGGGTGGGAAAGGCCTTTCCCCCCTTCTTTCAGTATCTCAGAATCCTTTGGTTTTTTGCTCTCAAAATGAAGGCAGTCACAAGCGATAGCTGAATATGATACTGTTTGTTCCGTTTATATAAATTTTGCTCTGAGTTGAGTTCTGGCAGCTTTGCTGAGTGGGAAGCTGGTATGTTTGGCCTCTGTAATGGCTGTGTGGGCTGTCATTAGGAGGTGTTTTGCAGAAGTTGCTGTATCTTACCTTCTCACTTCGTTATAAAGCTTCAACATGCGATCTGCCCTCTCCCAGCTGGCACTGAATTTGTGGGTCTGAAGTGGTTTTGAAATCCTTGGGTTGCCAGGCTTGCACAGAACAGAGCTCTTGTTGCAGATTGGGTGGGAGCTGCTGCGCTGCCTTTCTGGTTTTGTACCCTGAGCATTTTTACTAGCAAGGTACCTGCCTTGCTGTGTAATTATGGAATAATACCTTGCATTGCAAAGCAGGGTTTCCACATTCAGATAAGCCTGAACATATGATCCTAACCTAGGATAATACTATATCTTGTTGTTGGAAGGTGTTCTAGTAAAGCAAAATGGGATGGACTGGGAAAAAAAAAACCCAATGAGGCGGGACCATGAGAGAAAGATGAAGTATTCCAGGTCAAACTTCATGAGGGGCTGTGATTGACTGATGGTGAGAAACTCCTTGCTTTCTTAAGGAAATAGCTCATCCTACAAGATCACAGAAATAAATTATGCCAACAAATAAGCTTTTTGAAAGTTGAACTAAAAAATAAATTTACAGAGGAAAGTCACCTCTTTTTCTGGTAATTTGTATATGTGTCTTAAGGGCAAACTTCATGGAGACCCCAACGCTGATCATGTGGTTATGTAGGAGACTCTTGTCAGTGTTGTCAAAGACTGCACCACATATAAAGAAGGCACATGTAGTTTCTACATTCTCCAGAAAAACACAGGAGATTTCCCTCTAAATTATCTCTATGTGTGGAGGAATTTTAACTTGCATAGCCATGAAATTCTCTTTAGAGTTTAGGCAAACATTCATTGTGGAGCCCTACAAAACATCAAGGCAGAAATGGAAAGAACAGCTAGCAGATAAGCATTGCAAATGCTCAGATACTTATCTGAATCTTTTTGGTTTAGAAATTGGGTTTGGGAATCTTGAGAGAGCCTGTTCTCACGATAAGGTGCCTTGTAAAGACTAGGCTCCCACTAGTCAAGAATAGCACAGGTTTAGACTTTCATTTAAAGGGCTGAATCCCAGTCCTGAACCAAGGTGGTGTAAGATGTGCCTCACATCTTAATATTACAGTTTAGCTGTCAGGATAGAAGTTTTGGAGAAGTACGAAATTTGGTATTAGAAACAAATGTTTCATTAACTAAGTAACAGCTTTTCTTTAAGTTCTAATGTTTTTTCATTCAAGTTTTCAAAGTGTAATACATGTGTGAAAAAAACAGTAGGAATAGGTATAAAGGTCCTTTCCTGGTGCTTGACTCTGGTGATCCACACAAGGCCTGGATCTCCCGAGCCTTCAGTAAACCAAAATGTGGCTGTATCAGTGATTCACCTCTCCCAAAATCATCCATGGTCTGAACTGGGGGATTTACTGAGCCCATGCTGGAGATTGTCATGAGAGAGGTTGGTTGAAATAGGTTGTGGAATGAGCTTCTGAAGAAGTTTTGGACTAATTTGATTTATACTCAGGATTTTCACTCTTTAGTGTATACAAGATGTTACTGTGTCTCTCAAATACATTTCCACTTGTTCTAACTTCAGTCAGAGCCTTCTGTTACCTGAGAAGAGGGAAACACAGAACCACTGTTAACCCTGGACTAAGCTCTTACAGATATGTATTGTGGAAATGTTAGTTGATGGGTGGTGGCTTAAGTCTCTCTGCAAATTATCAGCAATGAGTGTGGAGGTAAAAATAGGTACCTATGTGCAGAGAGGTGGGGCAAATAGTTCTGACCAAAAAAAAAAAAATAAAAAAAAATAAAGGTGCTTCATTAATTTCATTCTTTTTCACATGCCTTAGTGAGGTTTGGTTGAGTCTCTGTTAGTTTTCCTGGTAAGTGCTGGTGCCCTGAGGTGAACAGGCAGAGGTTGAAGGGGCTCCAAAGGGCAGAGGATCCAGGTACAGTCACACAGCTCAGATTTGGGGCAGGGAGGGACACTTCAGCCTTTGGATGTTCAGGTGTGCTCTATGGCTATCGAGTGACTTGAAGAAATTCTTCATTTCTAGGAAAGGAGAACATCGTTCAAACACAATCTCATGTCTCAAAGCACATTTCTAAAAGCATGGCCAGGTAATGTCAAGGTGATTTTGCTCCATTAGCTTTTCCCCATTTTCTGTGTGCCTCTTTATGCCTTAGTCTGTGGAAAAACAGGCAGTGTCTCCATCGGTAGATGCACCTTGGAAAGTTTTTTATTTTCCTTCTATATTCTGTGTTTTTTCTCTTTTTCCTGTCAGTTTTGCAGCAGGTATTTTGCATAAATTTGTCATAAATTTGGTTTAATTTCTGTGGCCAGCACCTATCCCTTGTTTTCTGTGCACCTGACGTGGTGGGTGTTTTGAAGTGTGGTTCAGATCATTTTACCTGCACTGATGCATTTATTGACGTCTTTTTGCTGCACTTCAAAACCTAAACAAAACAACGTGATTTATTGCAAACTTGGCACAACTATCCGTGCTCTTGCAACTGGCCAAGTGTCCTCTCCTTGTTTCTGCTGTAAAGAAGAGTCTATTTGGTCTCACAGCTGACTTCATGCTATTACAGTTGGTTTACACAGAATAATATACTGGGTTATATATAAACAGTATATTACAGTAAACATTTGGCTTTGAGGAGATGACAGTGCTGAGGTGGTACAAGTACAGGCTGCTCTACTAAGCAGAATTAATGCATATTTTGGGCAGGCAGGGTTGGGCATTCCTGTTGCTCTGGCTTTTCCCAGCCTGAGTACTTCCTCATGCAGGTGATAAAAACGTATATATAAAAATTTTTTTTGAGTGCGCTTATCTCCGAGGTGGGGCAGGCAGCTTGAATCATCTGTTTGGAAGAAATGTTTTGTGCAGAGCTCAGGACAGGCAAGGCTGTCGCTGGTTTTGGTTTCTGGGCTGGCACATGAAAGGGGAGGAGTGCCTGCCTGGGGAGCACTGGGGCTCCTTTGATGCTGCCAGGGCAGGTGGTTTTCCAGTTCTGAACGGGAAGGAGGAACGTGAATCAGTCTGGGAATTACAGCGCTCAGCTTTCCCAGTTTGGATGGGTGACTCTTTCAAAACACCTTATGGGCAGGAAAGGTCTTTTGGTTGTTTTCTTTTAATATTCCCCAGCTCAGCTCTGCCCTCAGACAACTTGACCTGAGACCCAGCGAAGGGCTCCTTTGGGAGCGCTTGCTGGGCCAGGGCAGCAGCGTGACCAGTGGGTGCAGCCCATGGCCACCACTGGTCACTCATGGGTGTCACTGGCACCCCCAAATGCACTCCCACCGTGTCCCTTCCTGGGGAAGAAGGAGGTGTTGCTCCGTGTGAGGTCTGTGGCAGGGCCAGAGGGGCTTCATAACTCATGTTTGTTTGCTTTTGCTGCCTGTCGTTGTCTGTGTGTGGAGCAGGAGGCTCCGATGGGCCGCTCCCAGCGAGGGCAGCACTGGAAGGGAAGGAGTAGGAAGGGAGTAGGAAGGGAGCAAGGCTGTGGAGCAGGAGCCAGAGGCCCCAAGCTCTGAAAGCCAGCCTTTGTGTCCCCCTCCCCCCGGGCCCTGCCTGGGGCAAAACATTACACAATCCAGCTATTGTCTACTTGGAAAAGTCTACGGCATCCTATTGCAATTATTTATGAAAGGAAATATTTGATGTTTTTGTGGAAGGTGGGTGGGGGAAGCTGAGTTTACCTCTCTTCTTTTTTGGAGCTTAGTATTTCTTGCTTTTGTTCTTCCTGTCCAGTTGTTCCAAATTGTTTTGAGCAGCAGAGAGTGCCCATGCCTGCAGTCTGTGCTGCAGGGAAAGTCCTGCTGTGAAAACAGCCTCCCCCCCACCTCCAGCTCTACAGAATTTCATTCAGTGTTATAAATAAAAGATACCCACAAGCTCCTTTTTGGGATTTGGTTCATGTCCTTCACGTTTTGTCTAGTATGTTTTTTATATGTGGCAGCATTTGGAGGTGTTAGATTTTCCTTAGTTTTCCCTGGAAGTGTAGGCGTAGTGAGAGAAGGAAGGAGCTAGGGAGGATCCAGAAGCTGATCTTGATGGAGAGACTCAAAATAAATGGCATCACTTGAACCCATTTTTCTCAGCTTGAGCCCTCTCTGCAGGTGACATAGAAGGCATTGGAAGTGTAGTTTCTTGCTAATAAATAGAAGTCTTTCCACATTTGCAAAAGAGAACTAACTAGAAAATACTAAAAGCAATGAATAAATGCCCAACAGGTGTAATACCTTGCACTTCGTGCCAGTACTGTGCAAAATAAATCTCAGAAACATTTTCTTAAAGGCCAGGTTGTCCCATGTTTGTTTAAAATGAGCTTGAGAAACTCTGTTTTAGGTGACCAGTGGTTGCTATAACACGATTTCTGAAAGAAATCCACCCGAGACTGATGCTTGTCAGTCTTATTTCATCAGCTTGCTTTCTTTCTATGTTTGGGGAGCTATTTCACTGGATTTGGGAACTTCCATTCTTGCTGGTTTTGATTCATCTATGGAGACTGTCTCTTGATGCCTTGTCTTGTATGTTCTTGCCACTGGCTTGTAATGGAAGAACTCTCTTGCAGTGGTGACTCTTCCAGTCCTCCTCTTTGGATCATTTTTGGGCTGGTACTTCTGGTTGGTTGGTTGAAGGAATGTTAGTAAGGCTCATTGAGGTCTGTGGTGGTTAGGGGGAAAAGTCTGGAAACTTTCACAGTCTCATAGCCAAAATCAGAGTGAGGAGAACTTTCTAATTCTTTGAAAAAACTATATCAGACCAGCCAGTAAACATTTTCCTTTTGCCAAAGGAGCTAAAGAAGTGTCATATCCCTGGAAACTAGGATGGTTCCTCAGGGCATCAAAGGTATGCTCAGGTGCAGTGTTGGGTGCTCTTGTCGAGTTGTGTGGAAGAAGAATGTGTTTTCTTGTGAGTGATGAGAACGCACTGCTTTGTGCAAAACTGATTGGAGTTCTAGAGCATTCTGGAAAGTGTGTGATAAATGAAGAGGTTGTTACATGTCCTGCTTACTGCAGCCTGTTTTGCTGAAGTCAGGGAAAGCTTTCTGAGCCAGAGGCCTCAATGTGGTGCTCCAAGCATGACCTGCTCCCTTGTGATGGTAGCAGAGAGCAGATCTGTCTTCCAGCATCTCTCTGTGCCTGCTGCAGAGCAGACTGACCTGTACCTATGTTTTCCCTGATCCATGGGGACTTCACCTTGTTAACCCAGATCCACATGCATTGAGAAGAACAAATTCTGCATTTTCAAGTCTTTTTCTCACATGGCAGGAAGAAAACTTTGATCACTGACATCATGGTTGGTGGAAAATACCCCTGTGAAATCCCGTATTTCAAACTACACATGGTAGAGAAAATAAAATCTCACTCTCTGTTTCCTTAATTTCACCAGTGGTTTTCCCCTCATCTTGTTGCTGTCTAGGAGTTGAAGCCAGAAGAATTTTATAGCTTTTTTATTTCATTTGCACATAAAAGCATTCTGTTTCCTTGGGTCTAAAAAGGGCTGAATTATTGTCCTGGTAAAGCAAGCGAAGGTAGGAATGTCATGAATAGTGAGTATTTTAAGGTTGCTGGGTGGGGGGGTGAGGGGGGATGTACCACCACAAGGAAGCTGTATATATTAAATTTAAATTAAGATACAGTCTTAAAAGTAGTTCTAGAGTTTGGGGATACTTTTTAACATAAAAACAAACACATTGATTTAGTGTCCTGAAATACTGATGTTCTCTTAATATAGGAGAGATAGTGGCATCATAAAGTGTAAAATTGATGTAGGCTAGTGATGCTGTATGTGAATTAAGGTAGAACTTGAAGTTATGTTGGCTTGAATTTATAGAGTGGTTTGTGATAGTGCCTGTTATGCACAAGAAGCTTTTCTTGATAGGCTGTGTTGGGACAGCAGTGCAGAGACAGCCTGTCTCAGCTGCACTCCTGCATGGCAAGGTGCCTGTCCCTATCCCTGGGAATGGGTCAGAGGCTCGGGATTTGTAGGATGCCTGTTCTCCAGGGTTGTGTTCTTTCTGTGGGATGATGCAGGTTGTGGGATACACACTTCAAATGCACGCTGCTGGGAGTGAGCAGAAAATGCATTTTGTAGATGAACTCGTTTTGAGATCATGTTTGTGTTTGTTTAATTGATTTTGTGTAAATCGCTCATAACATGTTTTTAAGACACAGGCTCTAGTTACTTTTGGATCCATGAGCAGGCAGGTACAGTACACTGTGCCTGAGAGTAGTCACTCAAGCTCAACATTAACTTAGGTGTTTTTGTACTTGCTGGAAACTGATCTTTTGCCTGATAGATCTGTGTTTGTGTGCACATGAATAATTCACAGATATATGCATTTGGATATACACACACATATCCTGGTGTGTGCTGAACAGAAAACATACTGGGTAGTAGGTACCCAGAGGCAGAGCAGCCCTTTCTTCACTTTATTTTCCCAAAGCCTTGTTGTAGACCAGATATATTTTCCTACTCTTGTATATGCTATAAAATAATATTTTTCAAGATGGAGAAAATATCAAGTTACTTCCATTCTGTGCTTTTACAAAAATCACTTGAGAAATTAACATTCTTGCGTATCAGGTTGCAGGCGTCTGAGTTCAGGAGGGGCAAGCGTGTAAGGGGAAGAAGGATGTGAGCTTGGAACAAAGGCAGCCTCGTTGTGGAGGGGTAAACAGGGATGATACCGCTTTGTGGTGGATCCCTTATGGGTGTTAACAAAAGAATGGATACAGTTGATGAGCAGTCTTTGCACTGTTTCCATACGTGCTGTTATATCCATGTATAATTCTGCCTGTGTGCATGGGTGTTGTTAACTCTGCTGTTGCATTGCATGTGGTTTCCATTTGCCAGTCTTCAAGTCTTTTTCTGCAACAAATTTCTTAAGGATTTTGCTTTAACTCTTGCTGTAAGCCCGTGACCCCTGGTTGGCTTCTCAGCACCATCGCCTTTCCCAGCTCCAGAAGAACCAGGGAGGCCCATTCTCCTCTGGTTATTGCAGAGTCCGAGGAGCGGACGGCGTCTCGGACACGCTGCCTCGCTCCCCTTGGCTCCGAGGAGCTGTGTGCGGTCCGGAGGTCCCTGAAAGGGGGAAGCTGAAATGCAAACATGAGGCTGAATAATAAAATGATGTCAGTGGCAGCCAATCCGGAGGGCTGATGTCACACCCTGGCAGCACCAGCAGCCCCCTCTCGCCGCTTGTCCCTTCCTCGCCACCGGGAACTGCTGAGGAGCAAACCTCCTGAAGTTCATTATTTCAGAGTTAAGTGCACATAAAACATGATCCATCACTCCTGCAGTCCATGCAAGTCCGAAGTTTCCCAAGGCTGTGGTGCTGGGTGCTTGCAGCTCTTCCATGGAGAGCATGACAAGCAGGCAAAGCGATTTTCCTTGGGTTTTTTTTTTCTTTACAGCACTTACTGTTCTGACCTGTGTGTGCTGGGTAGGGTACATGTGTTTGTTACTTTTGATGTGTATTGTACATTGTTCTTATTTCCATATTTATTTGTGTTATACATTTAAGTCATATTTTATATTAGCAAATCCCACAGATAAGCTCTAAATTACTCATGTTGTTTCTGTCTCCTCCTATCCACTTAGCAGGGGCTGTGTTGAGCATCTTGGTGGTTCAAGCTGTTGGAGGCTGTAAGAGCTGTTTATTATTTCTGAGTGAAATTTAATAGGTTTTCAAACTAGAGAGCTGAGGCACCCTTTCTGATATTCAAAACAATGACTGTATCTACAGTTTGAGGTAGATTTAAAAGAAATAAATTATTTTACTCTATGAGGTCATTGTTGATGCCAGGAAAGAAAGATATGAACAAACAGATCTAGAACAAATATCTATTTTTAGAGGGTAGACAAGGTTCTTTATTATAATTTGTAGTACTTCCTTCTTTTATTTTATTTTTGTTTTTCTCCAGAAGCATAATGGTGAGGAGGAGGATGGAAGGAGGAAGGAAGGCTGTGAGTTTTGTTAGACTTATCTGCACTTGGGATAAGGAGAAGATGTAGTGTCAGAGGTCTCTGATGGCTTTAGCTTTTCAGAGATAGATAATCTTCTCCAGTCCAGGTACTGGAACTTCTTTCCTATTGTAGTCTACACTGGATTTCCCATAACTTGTACAAGAGATGTTTGATCAACTTCAAGGACAGCCATGTGACTCAGTTTGGGATGTCTGAAACTATTGCTGGAATGAGAGCCAAGCGTGAGACTTGGGCAAGGTGGTGTTGAGTGTGTTTGGGATCTCTTGTGTGGGGCATGAGAAGATAGGTGTGTTGTCCTTACAAGGTGAGAAATGGTCAGACTAAAGCAGGTGATTCCTCCTGACCTGGGGCTCCCAAGTTGGAGCTGCTGCAGGCAGAGAGTGAAACAGAGGAGCAGCCTGAGTGTCCCGTACAACCAGTTCAGATCATAACCCAAATTAAAGGTTTTTGTTTTCATAGTGTGTTATAAAAGTGATTTAATGTTTTGTAATTGTTTTCTTGGAGGAAAAAAAGGGAAATTTATGTGAGCTTCAGTTAAAGATGTAGCTACTGTAATTCATCTCTGAAGGAGCTGGAATTCTTTTTAAATGCATGCAGCAGTCTAAGATAGCTGTATTATTGAGAAATCACACTGGAGCTATAAATCAAAAGGCATCTCTGAATTTATTTTCTTCAT
Source organism: Cyanistes caeruleus (assembly GCF_971803275.1). NCBI lineage: Eukaryota > Metazoa > Chordata > Aves > Passeriformes > Paridae > Cyanistes > Cyanistes caeruleus. Next base: position 3,747,382 of record NC_141713.1, read on the forward strand.
TGCCAGGTGTATGGAGAACTGTACCATTAGGCCAACAGGAGAAAAGATTTAAGATTTCAGTCCTTTTCACAGTTTTATTCTTTTCTTGTGAAGAATCCTGCTGTAATGACAGGCATTGACATAAAAATAAGATGCTTCAGAAAAATAATTAAAATAACATGATGCATTTAAGTTCATCTTGGGTGGTTTAGCAGCATTGATGCTGAGCTTAGGAAGATGATTCCCATATTTTACAGCTATCAGTGAGTTCCAAAACAGCAAAAGAGACAGTAAAATATTCCAGCCGATGGATGCCTGTTGGTGTGGATTCTTTTATGTGCATAGAGATACAGAGTGTGGACTCCATGAAAATGGAATGAGCCAAGGACACGTGAAGAGTTTCACATGAGATCAGCGGAGGAAGGTGCTCCGAGAGGAACCATCACCACTGTTGATGATGGTTCAGTATGTTGTTCACTGTGCACTGTTCACACATTTCCTGTGCTCCTGGCAAACTTGGATTGGTGATTTAGGGCTTCTGCAACACAGGAGGTGAAGTCCAAACAGATCCTTGTCCCCTTTAAACAGGGAATTTACAGCTTTCTGTACTGGACAGCCACTTGTTATAGGGCTTTGTTGGAAACTAGCAACTAATTATTTTTTTCAATCTCAGTTTATAGGGCATGTTTCATATGTGGCTTCCTAGAGGAGCATTTGTTAGTTGAAAGCAAAACCAGTAGAACCTAAGTGCTTCCATTAATAGCCTGTTTAATTCTGGAAAAGTCTTATATAGCTGAGTTGAAAACTGATGACTAGACATAAAGATCCTTTTCCTACCTGCAGCTGGCACTCCCATTATTTCCTGATGCATTAAAATGGTAAAATTTGTATTGTAACAAAAACTGAAGATGTTTCTGGGGCTGAGTTTGCCAGCAGAATGACCACAGAATGGGTTATTTGGTTAAGTGTGGTATAAAATGGCAGCAGCTTGTGTGGCCCAAGCACAATCAGTAAGTGTAGGTGTATCCTTGTTCCTTCTGCAGCTGTAAACAGGGCACAGTTGGCATTGTTTATGGTAATAGAAATAATAGCCTGACATAAGAGATTGCTCACCTCTGAAGTAAATCTGGTGGAATGGTAACATACTGAACTTGTACCACAAGGCCCTTTAATGCAGTTTTACGTTCCTAAGGTGGATTTGTGAGCCATGTGTGTTGGGAAGTGCATCAGCAGTGCTCTAAGTTTGCATTAAGTTCTAGACTTTTGAGTCCCATGTCAGGAAATTTCTGAACTATTGCTGATGTGTTTGACTTTTGGTGACTTGCTTGATGGCCTGGTTTTCTTCTATTAGTTGTGTGGTGACTTGTGAAGATTTCCCACTGTAGCGCCAGGGCTGGAGGATGTGGTGATAACTCAGCTGGTGGTAGAGATGACTCCAGTTTTGTCAGATAGCTTGGACATTCTTCCTTCTCCACCCTCTGCACTTCCCCTTGAGCAGTCCCTTCTTTGCCAACAGGGTGCTTTGATAGAAGAACTCAGGTAGTGCTGAGGTTTTTCTCTTCTTAAAACCTGGACTGGCATTGAAGAGGCTGAATGAAGGAGCTGGGAGTCAAACTGTAGGTGGTTGGTTAGAAAATGTTGGCTGGCACTACTGGAGGAGCTGAAATCATACAGCTTCCCATCAGAGCCTTCTATTGCATGAACTTTAATTTCATATGTCAGTTATTTGACCAAAGCTGCATTCTGAGGTTGGACTCACTTTGAGTAAGCCGATACTAAGTTTAAATTGATAGACAGACCCAGAGGCCTTGGATCTGTTTTGTGCTCTTTGTTCTCTCCTTCCTCTTTCCCACTTCTGTGTTGTTGGTGGCTGAAGTGACATCCTTGGAGACATCCCCAGGGAGCTGCCCAACCCAAGCTCTCTGTGTCTTACCTGAGTGCTGCAGGATGGCTTGGCCTCCTTAGATTCCAAACAGTTGGAAAGAGCAGTGAGCAGGATTCTGGTGTTGCACTTTGGGATTCTTGCCTGTAGAGGGATGATGGCTGCCTTAATTCAGTTTGTTTCTTTAGGAAGTAGACTGAAAAATATTGGAGTGATTCTGTCCCAAGAGAGCATCATCCTAGTGACTCCAGGCTGTTTTGGAACATTTTGTGGCTTTTAAACCTTATAACATGTACCAATTATAACCCAAAAGAAGGGTGGCTGTATTGGCATTAGTCTATTGGAAAGTTTTTCCTGGATATGATCAAGCTGGAGACCAAAACCATTTCAAATGGACAAGAAATGAACATCAGGCCATTTATGATCTTAGCTCAGTGTTGATACTCTGTTTTCACTACCCTTTTTGGTGAAAAAATAGGTGTTTGTTGTTTTGATACAAGCTTTTGGTAATTTTGCACTGTTGAGACTTTTAGCCATTTCATTTCTGACTGCACCTTCAGGGGAAAACAGTCGTAGCCAATACCCTTCTTCTACATCCAGATGAATCTTCAAAGTACTAAGACTAACAAAATAATGTAGAAAACCATTTAAGTAGAATAAAAGTTTAGGGAAGCAGCTTTTAAATGAACTGAAAAAGCAAGTGAGTGATCTGTACTCAGGATTTCCTAATGCATTTACACATGGGCCTTTATCAGCATGATCTGCCCTGGAATGATGGATTCTCACTCTGGGATGTGAATTCTGGGTATTTTTTGGCATTGGAGCCTGTTGAGTGTGAAGTAAAATATGCTTTCATAAACTCAAATGGGAGTTTAGAATCTTGTGGCCAGTTTTGGATTGGAGAAATTCTTGTTTTGCAGAACTGTCCTGTTGTACAGTTTTTAGTGGCGGTACACAGGATGCAGTGGGACATCAGGAGAGTTTCTTGAATTAAAGGCATAAACTGTACAATCTGCCTTCCACGTAGAGGTATTCACAATGTACAAGTCCATCTTACTTATGCAGATCTACCTTGAAAGCTTGAAATTCATGAGTGGTCACATGGTGCAGGAGAGGTTTTTTTATTTGGAAATAATATCTTCAGATTTCTCTGAAATGTCACATGTTATGCCTTAGCTTAGACAAAATCTTTTAGATCCAGTCGTGGACTGTTGAGGAAAATGAGTTATTAATGGGAACACAAAATGGTAACACCAGTGTAGTGAGCAGTGGAAGTGAAATGTCTCTCTGGAGAGAAATGCAGCATCTCAAGGTAGAAAAACATTTTTTTAAAGAAGGCACTATTTCAAAGGCTGAGGGTTTTTGAAAACAATTTGGTGCCAAAAGCTTAACCTGTTTTTCATAAACACGGTTGCTGGTTGGAGCCAAAACAAACAATTAAGGTCCTTAAATGAACCGAAGTGAGGAATCATAGCTGCCCCAGCAGACTGCTAAAAATTGTTAAGTGTGGCTACATGTGAGTCAGGGAGGACAGTCAGGAGCAGGGACCTGGGGATGGGCTGGGTTTCCTGGTCACTTCTTCCTTGGCTGCTTTTCTTGGAGGTGTACGGGAGAGATGTGAGTGCGGAATGGAGCTGGTCATACCCTAGCCTAGAAACCAAGGTGGCTGTAACTTGAGAGAAAAGCAAGGCCAGTAGAGACTGTGGGGCATGTGAGCCAAAGGTATTCCTGTGCTGAGTATTTTTGTTCACTACCTTTTCTCTCTTCTTTTTCCCTCCTGCATCACCTCTTGCCGAAGGTTTCATTTACCTAGAGCAGTACCCGTGTGACAGCTCAGCCTCTGCCTGGCTGGGCTGACACCCACTGAGCTTTGGAAAACGTCCCCACTTCCCATGGCCTTTGGAGCTGAGCAGCTCTCTGCTGGGGGATGGATGCTTCTGAGGTGTGAGGGAACTCGTGCACAGACAGGGACATCAGGACAGGCAGGAGGAGCTGGATGTGTCTCCACTCTGAGCACACAGTGGCTGCACGATGCAATCACAACATGTTATTTTCAGCAGTTTTAAAAGCATCCCTCCCATACCACCTTCCAGAATATTATTATTATTACAGATTTTGTGGAATGGGTTTAGAGCATTGGGAAGGCTCTGGCATGTGCGAGAATCTTGGGCAAGGCTGACTATGCTTGTGCTTTGGTTTTCTTTTTAAACCGCCTTTATAAAGACCTACAGGAAAAATCCATGTGTTCTGCTTGACTGTAGAATTGCAGATACTGGTTGATAGATGCACTGCATGGTCTTCAAATGGCCTCAGCTGTCCAAAAAGCTGGAATTTCTGGAGCAATACCATTGTGAACCATCATAGCAATTTAATTTAATCTGGTTTTTGAACATTTTTGCTTGGGAATTAGTTCAAATCTATTCCAGAAAGCAGAGGACTGAATTATAACAAGATCACTTTCTTGTGGACAAATATTCTTATTTTGAGAGACACTGTGTTGTGGCAGCATTTCACTTGACCTAAGTATTCCTTCCCTAGTAGGTTAGAGAAGCTGGCAGGGAGGGTTAAGCTTTAGAGAGGTGTAAGAATGCAGTTTTCTCATACATTCCTGTATAATCACAACTGTGGAAAGGACAGACAGAGGTGAAGATTATTCACAACCATAAAATGAAATGGAGTTTGAAGTTAATTTTAAATTTACCTACATAAACAAACCACGGGTGGTACATTTTTGTTCCTCCTTTTAACTGTGTCTGTGATAGAAGTGTCAAATGGTGCATTATTTATGAGCTGTCGTACATACTGGGTTTCTGCATGACACACTCGCCTCATAAATGCCTTAATGGAGAAAGAATAGTTGGTGTATCTCATTTTCCAGTCCTCCAACTCCACAGCCATACCCTGGTTATCTGAGGGACTTTGGGGCAGCCTTTGGCAGTCCGGAGATTTTTGCCAAGAGAGCTTTCAGGAAGTGCTCAGAGAGAGATCAGCTGGATGTGTGCTCAGTTCACTATAAACAAAATATTTGTCCTTAAACATAAACCAAAAAGGAAATGAAGCAAAGAGATGTTAGTAATCCGCCTTAAGGACTGTAAGTGTTAATTCTTTAAAAAAATAAAAAAATCTCTGCCTGTTAAAATGCTTTTCTGGTTAATGCAGAGTTTTTTCAAAGGCAGTAGAATTCCTGTCTCCTACAGAGATACTTGCTGGTTGTTGGAATGGCATGGCTCTTGCATTTTTAACATTTCCTCAAATTTAGTAGCTGAATCACAGCTTCAGGACCTACATATCACTGGAGAAATTGCCTGAAGAGAGTGGGTAAAGGACTCTGGGATGGTGGAACAGGGACAATCTTAAACAGGATTTGAACAGGGCTGCCCAAGAGCTGCACACTACCAGTGCCTGGCTCCTGCTCTGCAAGACCAAGGAATTCTGGCCTGATCCACAGGTGGGTCCTAGAGGTTCCTTCAGCTGTAGGTGGCCATGGTCCTGGTGAGCTGCATGTTTGTGTTAAAACTCAAACCTTGAATTTAGTCATTGTAAAGAACCTGTGGCCTTGGACTGGGACTTCAGCTAATGTGGGAACTCTACTGACACACTTGCTGTGTTGGGTTTTTCTGTGTGTATATTCTCACCAAACATCAACAAGGTTTTCTTGTTGAAACCAATAAGAACTCAAATCTGCTTTTGTAAATGTTCCCTGTGTCAATAGCCAAGTGATTGAACCTTTTTTAATAGTTTCAGTGAGGAGAAGTCAGATGTGAGAACTATGGAGAGCAGTGATTTAGTAAAGTACTTTTAACTGAAGGAGAATAAACCTTGATAAGTGGAGGTAAATCTCAAATACTTAAAGGCACTTGGACAGAGCTTTTAACTAGCTGTTGCATGAGTAAATGTTGTGCAGGCAGAAACTGAAATTAATATCAATGTGAATTACATTTTGGGCAGCTTCTGCAGTGCAGGCTCACAAAATATACTGTTTCCTTTCTTGTCACCCCAAACCAACAGATGTTGCCCTGGTTGTAGGGGTAGAGCCCTGTGAGGAACAGAGGGATGTTTGGCAGAGCACAAACAAATTCTTTAAATACTTGAGAATTTTTTTGGAAAGCAGCTTTGAATCTTTGTTATCGCTTTGTTGCCGAAATAAATGTTAGGCTCCCTAGCAGGCAGAAACAAATCATGAGCCTAATGCTGGACTTTGTGCAGCCATGGCTGTAGTAGGTGGGGATTCTTTTTCCTCTCCTAAGGAAGGGCTTCTCTCTTTGTTTTTGGCTTTTGGCACGCGTTACCAAAATATTTGCAGTGCAGTAACATGTATTTTTTCATCTGGAAAGTGGGAAATAAAACATATTTGTTCCTATGTGTAAATACTCTTTCCCCACAAAAAACAATGTTTGCTTTGTAAATCCAGCCTGCTTCTCCCCTCTGAGTGTGAATTCCTGTGAGCTCTGTTTCAGAGAGCAGGCACGTGCACTTCCAGGTTATCACTGAAATAAAGGGGCCTCACAGCTCTTCCCTTCACGTTTGTAGGAATAGGTGAGACTTCTTAAAGGAAGGACCCTTTAAAGTGGTGGTTAAAGTGACCTTCTTAGGAAATGCCATTCGTGCCAGAGCACATAACCTTCCTCCCCATCTCTTCCCCTGCATAGGAGGGATTGTGGGATACAAAGCAGCCTGGGAAAGGGAATGCACATTCTTCTGTACAAAGGAAGCTCAGAACCTCATGGTATATACATAGGTCTCTCTGTCTTCCCCCTTAAAAATGTTTTTCTTTACCCTGTAATCAGAGAAATTTTTCCTTATTAATTTTCCTTTGGGTGGGGAGAAAAGGGAAGGATCTATTGTTGGGCTGGAAGTTGCTGCCGGGGGCGACAATTGGGCTATTGTTGGGCTGTAATTCTAGTCCGGGGGCTCCGAGGGGAGGTGGAAAGGAGGAAGAGGAATATGAACAAACTCAATATTAACTCTGTAATGAACTCCTGTTGTTTACCTGAGCCAGGATAGCCAGAGGTTTGGTTTTATTTTTCCTGAAGGCTGAAGAAACAAAGTGTTATTACCACTGGTGATGCTGCTCTCCAGTGAGCATCTGGGAGAGGGGGAAGAAGGGAACTTTTTTTCCCTCCAGCTGAGGACATGAGTTATTTTTCTAAAGCCCAAATCAAAACTGTTAGTTGAAGGCAGAAACAGGCCTCAGGAAATGCTGTTTCTTCTGGCAGCAAGAGACAAAGATCCTTGTTCTTTAGCCCAGCCTTTGTATAGTTCAGAACAATAATAATTTTTTAAAATGTCTGATAAAGAACAAGTACTTATTATCATAATGTGTTAACAGAGCTATAATTAAGATTGTTCTTGTCACTTTTTTTAATATTCCATCTTTCTTTGGGAGTTCTTAATTGTTGAAAAAAATTAGTGTGTATTTACATTTGTCAAAAAGAGGTTTGGGGACCAAATGTTTTAGAGCAGCACTGTTTGCTTTTCTGGGCTCTTACCATGAATACAAGAGAGAGACACTGAGGAAGGAATGAAAAGATCTTGGGGATTAACTCAGGTGTTGCTCAGGCTCCATTCAGAAGAGGAAACAGCCACTTCACCCCTGGCTTCTTAAAGACTTACTGCCTTCCTGATGTTTCTGATCTCCCCAAATATCCTGGGATTGCTTTGGTATCACTCCCCCCACTCCTAGGACATGCTGTCAAGGCATTTATACCACCAAACTGGAATATGTGCATCTGTTTTGAAAGAGATTGGCTCCTTTTGAAGTTAGCTAACCTCTTTTATTATTTTGATTACAGCTAGAAATGTTCATCCTTCTTCATTTTTTTTGTTTTATTACACTGTATTGATCTTGAGTACTGCCTGCTTGTAAATACTGGTGTTCCCCTGGACTTTGATCCTTTGATGGAGAAGTCTTGCTCCAATAAAGACTTGAATATTCAGTTTTCATTAAAACTGTGATATCATCCTCAGTGAGACATGGGATTTTAGGGCTGTTTTCACCTGTGGCCCTGCCAGCTGACAGTGCTGGGCAAGGAGGGACCTGGAGGTACCTGAGCTTTGTTCGCCTTTGACAGCTGGCTGCCTGCCCAAAGTAGGGAAAGTTGTCATTAATGCTCTTAATTTTTATGAGCATTTGAGATTTAAAATGTTTACTCCATGTTGTCGGTTGTAGAGCCTTTGTATTTAAAATAAATAATCTTGTTTTAAATTAGTGTTTCCTGGAGGAAGCTATCTGGCTATTGTAAAGTGCTCTGTCAACAGAGCTGCATCCTCATACCAGCAGAAGAGGAAGGATCTCATGTCGATAGTGCTTGGAAGAGCTGACACAGAAAAAATTCCCATGGACAAGGCTTTGTGCTTCCTACTTTTTTTGCACAGATGGGTCTCTTTGTTTTTGATTAAACATTAATCAAAAATCAATTTCTGACTCCATGTAAGTGGTATTAGATAAGTCTCCGTTTATCCGCGGTAAATAAAAACATTGTTCAAACATGAACAAACAACAGTTCTGGTTTGGTTTGAGTTTCAAAGTAGATGGGGATAGAAAATTGTAATTAAAATTGCAGATTTCATAATTGAATGTGTTCTTTTTTAATGAGAACATTTCGTTTAACTGTAGCGGGATTAAAAAAAACATAATTGAAGTAAACATCTGAATGTTTTGCAAAAGAACATGAAAATAGGATTTGAGAATCCTTCAGTAGAAGAAGGTAATCTTATGGGTAGAGATAAGATTTCTGAGGAGGTGAGGTGTAACCTTGAGGATATCGGTCAGTTTGGGAAACCCACAAGATTTTGGGGTCTGAATACTCTGATTTGCTTCAAAAGCAGAATTAATTTCTGTACATTAACAGTTTCTCTGGGTAGTAGAAGGAATGTGGAGGAGCAGTCCAGTTATTCACAGGAATTAAATGTGGGTTTAAGCATTTTACTTGCAATTACTCTGACAGTAACTGGTTTTTAATTTTGTTTTTTTCTCCAGGCTGAAGTACTGAAGACAAGTCTTTGTTTTTATGCATGTGTGAATAGTTCTGGGTTTTTGTCATGCTGCTTTGTGCCTTTTCTAGTTTTCTTCCATCCTTTTTGAGCTGAAGGACTCAGAGTCTGTATTTGCAGTCTGTATTTGAGATGTGAGCAACCTGCACTTTTACAGTGTTAGAATGATTTTTTTTTTCCCCCAAGTATTTTAACAAAGTATCTGCAATTCAAAGTCCTCCCTGGGGTGGATTTTGGTGAGGTCCCAAAGGGAGGATGCAACTGTGGGAAGGATGAGGAGAGGTGTTCTGAGGGGCCTCAGCACTGCAGCTTCCTGTTATGCGACAGAAAATGCTGGATGGAGCATTTGTTGTGCATGAATGATGTAGTAGTTGGAAAAACTTTTTGGCCAGCTTTGACATGTTCTGTTTGTTAGTTTTGTTTGCACCCAGAGTGCAGGGAAGAGGATTGAATTAAGCTTTAGCATCCTCTCAGTTATTGGGCCAAATGCCACTACTTTCGCTGCCAATACAGCCTACAGAAGATGTGTAGGCATGGAGAGTGTGGGAGTTTCAGAATACACAGCATCTTTTAATTGACACGGGATTTGTAAAGTGCAGCTTGTATAACTGGTGATACCTAATCTCCCTTGTCCCTTCCAAGAGGCACGTTGATGATCCATATGCTTGATGGAGGTGTTGCTTTGTCTACAGGAGATAAGAACTGCATGGTTGATCAGAGATGTCTTGCCTCTGATTTGCCTGCAGGCATGCACATCTAAGCCATAAATTCTGAATATTCTCTTGCTGAAATGTCTGTTTTATTTTTTAAGTTTTTTAAAGAAGTTTTCCTCTTGAAAAGGGAGACTTTCTCCCCCTTTAAAAGGGAAGAAAGGAGGTGTGGGGATGAGGAAGGGAGCTGCACTGTTCGGTGTGGGGTGCATAATGAAAGGTTGCCCCTCAAAGTCAGGTGCTGGCTGTTGCTGGCAATCAGGTGGATGCAGGAAACACTGCTTTTGCAGGTATTTTGTTCCTTGCTACAGTGTTACTCCTCCTGAGTGATTCTGACCTTTTCTGATCCCCAGGAATTGTCATCCTGATTTCCCAAGGTTCCTTGTGTAGGAACCTGTTAGGACAGCGGCTACAGTGGCTTTGGCCTTGGGGAATGGAAGGTGATGGCTTACACAGAGCATGCTGTGGGGACTCAGGAGAGTGTCTCTGGGAAACAGGAGATACCTGAATCATGGAGCCATTTAGGTTGGAAAAGAGCTTTAAGGTTGTTGAATCCAGCCATAAATGGAACACTGCCAAGTTGAGCAAACGTCAGACGTAAGCAGCTGAAAGTGAGTTTTCAGAGAATGTATGTCCAGCAGAGCAGAGGAAACTGGGAGAGGGAAGAAAGGAGAATGATCCATAAATATTTTATTACTAGGTATAGAAACAAGGTGTGCTGACATCTGTTTTTCTTTCCCAGTGCAGCTGTTGCTGTGTACTGTCTGTGGAATAGCTTCAGCCTTCCTGGTGGCACTGTCCTCCTTAAAAATCAAATCAAGCACACACAAAACCCCCACAAACACAGAGGAAGTGCAAACTGTACTAAGCCTACTGACAGTAAGCTACCTGTTGTTACCTGTTACTCAGACTGCTTTTCACTGGAGCCTCTGCATTCCAGAGTCAGATTCTCTGCTCTGGGGGGTTTGGGACATCCACTGTGGTCAGTGCAGCAGCTTGGAGCCTTGGGCTTTTTTGGTCAAGATCCTGAAGTTGCTTCCTAATTTTAAGCACAGGTAAAACCATAAGATTTAATGTAGGTTCTTCACAGCCTTCAAGTCAGCCCAGGGTTTTCTTGTCATCGCTGCATCAGGAATTTAATGGCATGACATGAAAGTGGGTACTGGGTGGATTGCAGTTCCTGCTTACTTTGCAGATGCTTTTACAGCAGGTCTTTTGTCCCTCCTCCTAAGCTCTTCTGTTTTGAGTCCCAGCATTCTGACAATCCCCATGTCTCTTTATTTTCTACTGTGTATTTGGACAAAAGAATCAGTAGTGAGGAGCTGGGCCCACACCTGAGAGCGTTTTCTCCCTCCCTGCACTACCCCCTCTCTCTTTTTTTTAAATCCACAGATTTTGCCTGTTGTGAAAGGGTTCAGTGTGGTTATTCTCTGTTTAGCGAAGATGGAAACAAAATGTCAATGATGTTTCATTTAAATTTGTGTTTAAATTAGTGTTTCTTGATGGGTGATATGTCGGCAGGGGTGGTAGGGATGTCTGCATACAGCCGTGTAAAAATCAGGGAATGCTGTGTTCTGGAGGAGTAAATTGAGGCCCAAGTTGTGCTCCCTTATGATGCTCTGTGTTGCTGTTGTCTGTAGAACGGTGAGTTTTTTGATTAGTGTAGGTGTGCAGTGATAGCAAGGACAACTTTGCACTGTAATTTGATTTTTAGATTTACTTCAGTTTTTATTTACTCTTGCTGCACTTTTCCCTTTTTTTGCTTTCAACATTTCCTACGATGCAGGTTGCTTTTAGAACATGATGCTGAAACCATTGTGTCTAAAATACTCCAAATGTTTTCAGAGCTGGCTGGTTCCAGCCCCAACACACACAACTCTGTGCCTCCCAAAAATAGTCACCTGAAGGGAAAGACAGAGGCTGAAATGGAGCTGCTGAGCCTCGGCCTGCCCTGGGCTGTGCTCACATTCCTCCAGCAGGGCCTGGGCCTCTTCTGAAAGCAACCTTTCAGCTCATGGAGCTGCATTGTGTAAACATCTTCAGCAATAATTTATTCTCTTGAAAGAGGCCAAACTAATCCCCCCATCCTGGTTAGAGCTGCCTTAGATGTTACTCTGAGCGGCACATTTTCTGTCTTGCAACAAGCGTGACATCACTTGAATCTAGCAATAGAATGTGGTCAAATAGCATTTTTAACAAATTTTAAAATCCTCCCCTGTGGGGTGGATTTATTGGGAATGTTCTTCCTTCATCTGTATGTTATCAAGCTAAATACCAAGCATTGGTTTTGCTAGAATGTTTCTATATGTGTAGAAAAACCCGTGGCTGATTTGAGTGCACTGATATTTCCCTCCCCATGTTGTTTTCTGTTTTGGCAAAAAAAGCAAATGTTTGTAAAAGGAGAAAGATTTTTATAAAGTCTACTTGTGTAGAAAAGAAGTAAAATTATTTTCTGAATTTCAGAGCATTCATGAAAACAGTTTGTCATAAACAAACTCATAAAATCCTCTGGAGAGACATATGACTTTGATTTCATTTTTTTTTTCCTCTTATAGGAGCAGCATTCTTAACTTTTGCCTTACATTTTTTTTAGCACAGCCTGAGAAGCTCCATGTTGTTTTTGTCCTGTAATAGCACTCGCTCCAGCACGGACATGGCATCTTTGGGGTTTACCTCTGTCTCCAGCCCCTGGGAGGTTGTTTACTACTTTCAGCCTGGAATAACAGGCCAGTCCCAGGGATCCTCCCTGGGGAGCAGGATTATTGGCATCTGCCAAAATACCACCTCTGTTCTGGGCCGGGCGGCGGCGGGATGCTGCCCTCGGGGATGTTGGGATGGGGGTACGGTGACCGTGGGGCAGCGGGATGCTGCGTTCCCGTGGGGATGCTGCGGTGGGATGCAGGATGCTGCTGAGCTGCGGGGCAGGCACAGCCCCGGCGTGTGAGCTCAGCCCATGGCTCCTCTCAGGGCGGGAGGAAACAGTGAGACCCTTTTCAAGAGCGAGGTGTGTTGGAGCCTATATTTGGATGCTGCGCCTCTTCTAAATTTGGTTTTCTCCTCATTAATACAGGAGCTGTTTCAATCGCCCTGTAGGGAAATACATGGGGTTGCTGTAGGGTGGGTTATTCTGGGGGGGATTTTTCCACCCTTTATGAAAGGCTGAGGTCTATTCGGAGGGCTGGAGGCGAGGGAAGGTGGAGGAAGGGGCGGAGGGGAGGGTCTGCTGCTCTGAGCTCCTTTGTGTGGGAGCCCTGCGCTCTCCGCTCGCCTCCCCCGCCGGCTGCGGAGGGGGCACGGCTGCGGGGCCGCTGTTCTGCCTGCTCATGAGGGCACCGGGGAGGGGGCACGGCTGCGGGGCCGCTGCTCCGCCTGCTCATGAGGGCACTGGGGAGGGGGCACGGCTGCGGGGCCGCTGTTCTGCCTGCTCATGAGGGCACCGGGGAGGGGGCACGGCTGCGGGGCCGCTGTTCTGCCTGCTCATGAGGGCACCGCGGCGAGGCCTCTCCTCCGCCTGCTCATGAGGGCACCAGGGCGAGGCCGCTCCTTCGCCGGCTCATGAGGGCACCGCGGCGAGGCCGCTCCTCCGCCTGCTCATGAGGGCACCAGGGCGAGGCCGCTCCTCCGCCTGCTCATGAGGGCACCGCGGCGGGCACGGCTGCGGAGGGGGCACTGGTTCTGCCTTGCCGGGGGATCCAGATAATGGTATTAGCATCTCCCTTTCCTCGGCAAAGACAGCCTTCGGGCTTTCTACAGGGAGCTGCTTGTCCCAGTCTCGGGGGAGTGTGGAGAAGGAAGCGTGGCAGCGTCGTGTTAAAATAAGCGGATTTGTACCTTTTGCCGTGACCTGAACCAGGTTTCCCCCGTTGCAGCAGCACGAAGAGCTCGCAGTGGGTGTGATGGGGGAGTAGAGGATGGGGATTACTCGTGTCGGGGCTGCTGGCAGCCGTGGAGTGGAGCCGTGCGTGGGAACGGACAGCAAAGACAGCCGGGCTGCCACGCTGTCACTCTGTGCTGGGACACTGCTGGCCCTGTCACACTCCTGCAGACCTGCTCGAGGTGTTCGTGACCCAGCCCTGTCTGGCAGGGTTACAGGGATGGATGGGGACAGCCATGGATGTATCAGTCAGGGAGGCCAGAGGGCTTGGTGGTTTGTTCGGCCGTGTCCGGATGGCCTGGGCTGCTGCTCACATCCAGCATTGCTGCAGTGACCAGCAGAGCCTCCACATCCGTGTGGCTGATGATCCTCACTAATTCCAGGCGTGGCAGCATCCCCAAGAGTGGCTGCATCCTGCCTTTACTTAGGGACATAATTTACTGGTGGCTTTAGCATCGTTGCGTTAATGGTTGGACTCTGTCTTAGGTATCTTTTCCAGCATAAACAGCTCTGTCCTTTAGGTACCTCTTTGCAGGTCCTGGGCCTCCAGAAAATATGTAAAAGTACAAGTCCATCAGGTTCTTGAAATAAAAGGATAAAGGACTCTGGGTACTAAGCTTAAAAGTCCAGACAACCCAAGGAAATACAACAAAATTGAATTAGTTGCAGGAATTAATTAATTTTTTCTAACTCCTGCTATTAATCATTTAAATGACCTGGGATGGAAATTACAATTATAATAGTTACTTTTTGCTGTATTTCAGGGTACTCTGCACTCCAATAATTTGACCTAGTTTATTGGTGGTTTAATTCCACTCTCTCATTTTGAGCCCTTTATTCTCGTTAACAGCTTCGTCAAGTCTTCTAAATATTTTACTGTCTGCTCCATTCCAGGGTCAAATGGGACAAGCATTAACTTCTGGCTAGAGAAAAACTGTGTTGAAAACTAGTGCTAGTGAAATCCCTTAATGGAACAGATGCATCTGACCTGAAAAATTACATGTATGCTCCAAAATTTACTTCCCCCCTCCTTCTCCAAGAGTATCTATTAAAAGACTTTTCTGCTGCAAAAAATCCCTTTCCCATTTCCTTAGACCATTCAGGTTTCCAAACCCCACAGCTAAACACCTTTCCATATATATTTGCTCAAGTAAGGACTTTTTTCCCCTGCTTTACTCTTCTAGTAGTCTTCGGTAGTGAAGATTAACTTCACAACTAGGATTTGCTTTTCAAAATACAATGTTTGCCTTTTGTGAAACTTGTATGGTGTTCCTGCTGGAATTATTTGTTCGCTCTGAATTTCATCATGTTGCAGAAACGATGCACGTGCTCCAGGGGAAGCAGCAGATTTCAGAGGCAACATGTGTATGGAGAAATCTTGCTTTGTTGTGATAGCTCTCATTTCTAGGACAGATGTACTTAACTATTTTTTTCTAATTAAATTCAAATCATGAGTAGTGAGAGGTGGCAGTTTACCAGTGGCTTTTGAAATGTGTTTTTCTGTGAGGAGCGAAACGTGTGGCTTAGAGCAGCAGGCAGGGTATAAAGAGTTCCTTCACGTGTTTATCAAGGACCAAACCTGAAGAAGCTTAGAGAGAAGCTGAAGAATTATGAAGAATTACGTTAGTGTTTATCCCTTTGACTGGTGCTCTAATATATTTTGTAGCAGATCACTTCAAATATATGAAGTATTGTGGAGCTGATAAAATCCTTCTGAGGAATTGGGCCCAATTTGTAACAAGTTAAGTGTAGCAATTAATATTTCTACTGAGTGAATTTTGTTAGCACTATTTTATCAGTGAGGTTAATCTCCTGACTTACCAAGCTCTCTTCTGGTTAAATACTATAGGAATGTAATTTCTTCTTTCACCAGAAAAATGGTTTTCTTGTGCTATATGGTGCTTGTATATACAGCATCACATTTCTTCAATGACTGCAAAGAGGCACAGTGTTATTCTGTGGTCATATTTCTGGCTTTCAAAATCAAGAGCAAAAGTTTTGCAGAAAATAATTTCTGTTCAATTATCTCTTTTTCTTGTGCAAAAATAGAGCATTTCCACCCCAGGTATCGATCCTAATTGCCATAGTTTCTAAACCAAAATTTTTACTTTTGAGAAGTCAGAAATTGAGTAATGCTTAAAAAAAGTTAAAGAAAATCTTAAATATGTTTTCTGCTTTGTCTTACTGAACTGTATGGGCTGATGGGCTTCCTGCTCCCTTCAGAGCTCAGCAGACTTGGGGTTTTGTGAGCTTGGGAATGAGTCCCTTTACCTGTGCAGGCTCCAGGCTGTGACCTGCGTCTTCAGGTTTGTTTTCTTCACTGTGCCAGAAAGGGGAAAAGTCACATCATCCCCCAGCTGATGTTCGTTCCTAGCTGATGAGAGAACCCAAGTGAAGCAAATGCAAAGTTTGAGAGTACTGGAATAGCTGTTTCCTGCACCTCTTTGGGTTTTTGGCCCAGAGCAGGAGGTCACAATACCTGATGCTCCTGCATCACACACAGGGACCTGGGCTGCCCAGGTGATTTCAGAAAACAAAGCCAAACACCTGAAGTCCATCGCCTCAAGATCAGCTCTGAAAGGCGTTAGGATAAATTATTATTCAGTGCATTTAAGATAAGAGTGCATCTAGAGCCCATGGGATTTGCTACCTGGATCTTCAAATTGATGGGCTGTCTGTTCAGTGAAAGAAACAACCACCAAGGGGTGATGGATGGGGGATGGCCTTTGCAGCAAATCACAACAGGGTGGGAAATGGATGTGAATGACTGATAAGTAACACTTATTGTAAGGATCTTAAAAGTAAAGGAATAATCCAAGAGCAGCTACAACGCGCAGGAATTCAGGATGTCTCACTTGTGGCTGTGCTGAAATCTCTATTGCAGCTCTTCTTTTTGTATCCTTTGTCCTTTGAAATACTTCGCTCTTAGGGCTGGGCTCTTATTTATTTATTTCTTCGGCTCGGCAGCTGCAGTGCTCAGACTGGGAGGCTGAGATGCTCACAATGCGCTGCCTGCTGCCAAGAAAGGAGGTATTTGCATTCATTTTCACTTTCTTATTCTGAATACAGAAAACAAATAACCCCCCCCCCACGATCTTACTGAGTCGTGCCTCCCCTAAACTGTAAATACCTGTGCAGATACATGATTTGGGGGATTTAGGAGGGATGTAGTACCATCCACTGGTTTACCAGGCAGGTAATAGGAGTGTCTGTATTCAGTGAACAAAGAAGTCTTCTAGTAATCCAGAATAACCATATAAAAAAAAGTGTAAAAAATATCAGTAATAGGTTTTATAGCAGTTATTTAACAGATTCGAAGCCTGATACTTTATTCATATTACTTTTTCTGAATTATTTCCTTTTTTTTTTCCCCTCAAAATTGCAAGTTGTTCATACTGATCCTGTCAGGAGTACTCAGCGCTCAAAAGAAGCAAATTGTTCCCATTTTTCACTCTTTAAGTAATTCTGACAATGATGCAAAGAAGAGAAATGAGACTTTTTTTTTTAATTCTGAGCAGTGCAGCTCTTGAGGTGCAGAGCTGGGTGTTGGAGTGACTCCCATATGGATTGGGGGCGTTGAGGATACGTGTGGGAGGCCGTGCCGTGCCTCTCGCTCCCTCTCACTGGCAGTCTTACGAGTGGGAAACAAATGGGATCGTAACCTTTCTGAATGTGGAGCTTGGGATGTGCTGACTGGATTATGAAGGCAGCAATTTAACTAAAGGGACATAATTTAACATAATTTAAGGGCGGAGGCTCGGAGAAGTCTAGAGATTGAAACTCTAGATTTTTATATCGTGACATATTGACTAAAACAGATACAAAAAATAATCCTATTGCTACGACATTTGTTTTTGTGCGTCTGCTCAGGTTTTAAAAAGCCTCTCGTTATGAGCACGGCATAGAAATCCACTGTGCCATCTTTTTCTAATGCATTAAATGATCTATAATGTGTTTCTTTTGTGGTGAAACCCCACAGCCTCAGCATGATGAGCGTACATGTGTATTTGTTTAATTCAACATGTTTTCATCTCTCAGTACTGGAAAATAGGACATTTTAGTTCTCCAGTCACCGCTGCAGCAAACCAGTGCGTTGTGTGCAGTTCATGCTTGGGTTTTCTTTTCCACCTGAAACATCGGTGTGAAAAATCAGAGAGCTAAAGGGAAATCCCAGTCTGCTGCTGGTACTTGTTTAGAAATATCAAATAACCTCCAGTGTGGGGTTTTTATCTTGCTGTCTTTGTGGTGAGAGTGGTAGAGAAAAGGCATGTGAAAGCCTGTGACAGTGTAGCCTGTAGCAGCTTTTGCAGATTGATTCAGATGTTCCATTCAGAGCAGAGATTTGATACACAGTAATGAAATCAAACGGCTTAAAATCATCTTCTATTGATTTTTATGAAGAGAAATCTATACCTGCAGAATCAGACTGAGGTTGTGATAAAGCTCTGCCTTTAAATTTTTCTTTGTTTTGAGCATGTGAGCTTTTAAAGGAGCTTTTTTCCCTGCACTTTGAATGGCTGCTGCTCCTGCTTCCCTTTAATTTGAAGCCTGGAGCCAAGAGCTGCGTGCCGAAATGCCGCGGCGTAGGAACGCTCCGTGCACGGGCTGCATGTGCCGAGTTGGGAAGGGATATTTTGATGGAGCTGTGGCTGTCCCTGCCTGTGGAGCGGTCCCGTGGGGCAGCGCCTCGTGATGCTGCTCCAGACTCATAAACAAACCATCACGTGGGTGTGCAATCCTGCGGAGCGGCGTGCGGGCACGGATAGACAGCCCCAGCATTATCCTTATTGGATTCCCTGCCGAGCTGGGGCTCATTTGAATGTTTTGGAATGAGTGGTGAATGAAACAACACAAGGCGCTTTTTTTCCTCTTCCCTTCTTTTCCTGTTTATTTTTTTTTTTGGTCTCTTTTCAGTTGTGGGATTTAGGATGCACAAAGAGTCATTGAACCTGTAAGAAGCCTCTCTAATGCAGGTGTTTGCAATGCAGCCTGGTCTTTGTTGACAGAAATGCACTAACACGAGCAAGCACCACACACCTACAGTCATGTGAGGTGTAGAATTGCAGATAAAGTAATTATTATACTTGAGGATTTAAACATTTTGTTCTGTGCATATTTTTTTTTTTTCCTATTTAACCAATAGAGCTTTTATTAAAAATGGATTTCTCTGGCATGTAGTTACTTAGACCCACTTTGTACGCCATGGAAGCCACAGTGCTCTGGAATGTGATGTGATTCTTTAGACTGATCTGCTGAGCCTTGATTTGGAATGATTAGACTTCAAAAGCATTTAGCTCTAAATGTGATTGTAGCTCAATTATTGAGTCTTTTGATTGACAGCATGCACATTACAAATGAGTAGGATGCTGTTCATGAAACAATATCCACTGCTGGACTTCGCTAAGAAAATAACTTGGATCATGAGATTAGACTTAGAGCTGCTGAATACTTCTTAGTTGTGATCTTCATCCTTAGATACGGGGGCTCAGCTGTAATTTGTTGGATGCTTGTCAACATAGTTGTTTTATCCAGGTAACCCTGACTTAAATCAGCAAAAACTAGATTCACATGTGCATCAACTTTGTAGCTTCTGGTTCCTGATAGGGTTTTCAGTAGGCTGTATGGATTTTTGGGAGTACCAGATTCATGAGGATACTTTTCTAAAGCTTTGTAGGTAATAGCTCACGAAGTTGCATTTTTAGTAGTCTGGATAGGAGTGAGGCTTGAGGAGTGATTTAAGAGCTCAAGGAAGAGCCTGCAGAGTGTGCAAGCTCCGGAAGGATAATTTAGGCTAACAGGGGATCAGGGGAAAAGCTAATGTAGAGCAGGAGATGGCAGAATGAACAGAATTCATCTGTCCAGGGAAGAGAGAGACATGAGCAAAGCTGTGCTCATGCAGGTGAGGTGGAATCTGAGGGAATGAGAAGCTGGCCAGAGGGGCTTGTGGCCTTGTAGAGTTTATTTTAAGTGTAACTTGGCAGATTTCAAACTGCATTTAAAAAGATTCTGGTTTCCACAGACATTGCTATTAAGTTATTTGTTCTGAGCCTGTTTGGTTTTTGTTACCCATTGCACCAAGAGCCACAAAACGCTTTTTAAATTGTCTTTTCTCAAAGACAGTGCTCAGGAACACATTGACCTGATAATGTCATTCTCTAAATGATAGTTTTTAAGGCAGACACATTTGTTAATCTTAAAAAAGGCAGTTTGGAGCAATCTCCCAGGTTCAGATGCAGATGGTTTGGACCGTGTCCCAAGCTGTGCAGCTGTGGGCAGCTCATGGAGTCTTCAGGTTCCATCTTTGTGCCATGGGTGAAATCCTGTCACATCCCCACTGGTGTGTTGTTAAATCCAGCTGTGACTGCAGGGTACTGGGGCTGTTGGTGTCTGAGAAAATCCAGTTGCGATTGACATTGGTTTTGTAGCAGAGGTTCCATCAAACGTTTGTTAGTCAAGTGGGGACCAAAGACAAAAAAGTGGGGACCAAAGACAAAAAGATGGGAGTTTTGTGTGGCTGGAAGTGGCTGAACTCTGTCCATGTGTGTCTGTCCCTCAGTGGAAGAAGTCACCATCTCTCCCCAGTAAGCAAGACAAGAATTAGATTAACTTTTCTCAAGTGACAAATTTGGCAGTGTATGTCTTAGAAACAATTGTTGGCATGAAGATAGTTCAAAGACACTTAATGGTGCAAGCATGTAAACTTCCCCAGGTGGCACCATCTGCATATTTGATTAAAAAGCCCAGAATGACAAAATAAAGAAAACAATGTATTTTAAAAAGTGAAATTATTTTTTAAAGCTATTCAGTTTATTAATTAGAAAACCTCCAAAAATCAAAAGGTCCTTGAGCTAAAATATGTAAGATAGAAACCTTTGGAGAAAATACTTGTGCATATTTTCTTATAAGAATCCCACAATTCTGCTTTACATTCTTTACCCTACTCTAGTTTATAATGAGCCTTTCAGCTGAATTTTACTGTTAAGTGATGTGGTGCTGACTTTTCTGGATCAAGTAAGTCCTGTGAGGAGCACTGAGAGAGCTGGGGGTGTTCATCCTGGATAAAAGGAGGCTCAGGGGCAGCCTTATCTCTCTCTACAGCTCCTTGGCACGAGGGAGTCGGGTTCTTGTCTCAGGCAGCCAGCAACAGGACAGGAGAAATGGCATTAAACTGTGCCAGGAGGGGTTCAGCTTGGACATGAGGGAGAATTTCTTCCCTGAGAGACTGGTCAGGAAGGGGCTGCCCAGGGAGGTGGTGGAGTCCCTGTCCCTGGTGGTGTTCCAAAAACGACTGGATGTGGCACTCAGTGTTCTGGTTTAGTGGACGAGATGGTGATTGGTCAAAGGTTGGATTTGATGATCTTGGAGGTCCTTTCTAACCTTTATTTTTTATGATACTGTGATCTCTCATATTGTCATTGTAAAGCCTTTGGCTCAGTACTCTGGTCAGACAAACCTTGTTTGTTTCCATGCTGAAGATGCTGACATTTGTTGTCATCCTTTAAAGCCTGCAGAATCTTCACCAGAGTGTCTTAGTGTTTGTCCCAGAAGACCCAAGTCTGAAACTGAAAAGGTATTTTGCATTTTAAACTAGGCTGAGGTCCACTGTTAGGGTGAAATATCTGGTTTTTTGTGGCTACTGACATATTCACTAGTAGAATTTTTTACAAAAACTCCCAAAGCAAGCTGATTTCAAAAATAATTTTTAAAAGATCATCTGGCTTCTGCTTGGTCTTTTCTCTATTATGTGCTAACAGCCTGGCAAGAAAATTCTTGAGCTCCAGGTCCTCTGAATAGCGTTCTGCAATTGTGTGCTGGAATCTGTAATTCAGGACTGGTTGCATTTTAAAGGAAAGTTATTATGGTCATGTCGTGTCAGAGGCTTTTGCATATCAAGGCAAACAGCTTCTTCTGTTCCTAGATCTTCTACCTTTTGCTGGAACATGGAGTCACTCATCTTTTTTCTTTATTGCATTTATCCCCTCAAGCCCCGCATGAAAACCAGCCACTTGATTAGATTTCGTACTTCGTAAAGCATTTTGAGAACTGCTGATTAAAAAGCACTGTATGAATGTGAAGTATATATTTTTCTGTTACTAAGCATTCATCAAGTTTAATTTGTGGGAACCAAGGCCGAGAAGCCGATGTTGGTAGGAGCAAGCTCTTTAAAACCTGGGAAAGGGAGGTGGGAGCTTTATCAGATGAACTGTTGGTCAAAAAGCACTGCCCAGGAAAGGTATAAATGGATTAAAAGTTTCCCATGTGGGGAAGGACATGATGTGGGGAGGAGGGAGTAATTAGTCAGTTTGGAGATCCTTCTGTAGCATTTAATCCTCCAGCGGCAGCGCGGCCACCAGCGGATGCTGCATCCTTGGGGATGATCTCTGGGAAGCTGCTTTACTTTCTGTCATCACTTTAATGAGCCATGGTGCCTGGATAAAGTGCATCAAATGAATCTGAGAAATATTTAAGCTGAAATATGTATTAAGGGTAGTAGCTGGCCCAACCCCTTAATTTTTCCCCACGTCATTGCTAATTCATAAAAACAAACCATAGAACAGCCTTGAACTTTGTGCAAAAATCTGTTGCTCTGTAATTTGCAATTTAAATGATACTTCTCTGTATTTGACTGCAGGCAAGATCAGCTATTCTATTCCCATCCAATTTAATGCTTTTAGTTTTGGGTGTGTGCGTGGGACATCCTGGAATACTAATTATTTTTTCCCCTCCCTGTTTCTTGTTTCAGACCCATCAACAAATAGGATCTTCTGGTTTTGGTAGTTACCTTTCATTGCTTTTCAGTAGAGGTTCTGTCTGCAAATTTGGATTTATCTGGATTTTGTTTGTTTTTTAACCAGTGTGATTTTTAAACAATGTGTTCTGGCTAATGTTTGCATAATTTACAGAAAACTTCATTTAATGGGTATGGAAGCTGAGGTTCATATAACTGCAGAGAAAGCAGAGCCTGCCCTTCTTGAAATAGAGACAGATCCATTTGTTGTTTGGTGTTGCAGTCAAACATTGGAAAAGAAATACCATCTCTAAGATGGAATAGGAAGGTGGTTCTCAATTTAGGTGATGGCAATACCGCCCTGTCCCCTGCTGCCCCCCAGCTGGCCAGAACCAGCCACTGGTATCTTTTGTAGCTGGACCAGAGGTGGTCCATGACTGTCACAACATTTCTCAGCATCAGCATTAAATGGTTGTGGGGGTGATATGGTATTGGTATCTGCAGCATGACCAGAAATCATTTTGTTCTTGGTCTGCTTTGTGCTCTGTAAATACACAACTGGAGAATGTGGGGAATGGCATGGCTGCTGTGTTCAGAATGTCAGTACATGAAGGAGGATGTACCTCCAAATAGTAAAAACACAGTGTAGCATCATGAGGAGGTGGAAAATGGGAAGTGTGGAGATGCTTTCACCTCTTTGACCTCTATAACCAAAGATATCTGTAGTTATTGGCTCAGGGAGACCCATAACTGGAAGAAAAGGTAATTGCAGTCTTGTTACTACAGTATTATTGAGAAATAAAACTTAGAATTCAATGAATTTTCCATTTGTAGGTGTTTGTGGGTGTTCTATAAATCCAATAATTTCTGGGGTAAACGAGGCTGTGGAAAGTTTCATGGTCTGTCTGATGTCTGTACATTCTGTGTGAAGAACCTGTAAATACTGATATTGCTGAATTGTAAAGCTTGTTTGTTTTGGGAACCTGGGTTTTCTCCTGTAACTAATACTAGACTTCTGCAGAATTAATGAAATACTTACTGGAATTTTAACATTAAAAGAGAATTTCTAAAAATTTTTTTTCTACAGAAGGGTGTGTCAAATTATCACATGGTGTGGAAAAACATCATTGCTGTATTTTATCATAAACATTTTTAAAATTATGTAATTAATATGAAACTTCAAAAAATTAAATGGTAATACTGAGTTTTGCTCTATTTAGTTCTTCAAAACCATTTTTATGATTTTACTCAGTGGTCTAGATGGATGAAAACATAATCCATATTTAAATCCTTTTCTCAAAAGTGTAGTGAACTTTAGTGCCTTTGATAAATTTAGATAATTTTTCTGCTTGCTAAGCTGGAGGAGTGTTTAATAGCTCTTAAAATTTGTCTTGTGTGGCAAGTGATGGAAAACAATTCCACCAGTAGCATTGCTGTAGAGATGGGGAGAGGTACAGATCATGTTTTCTCTTTGAACATGTGACTCACCGGAGCTGCCTGTTAATCCTGACAGCTTTATTGCAAAGCAAAGAAAGCGGCTTGAATAAATTCAGGAAAAAAAAGTTGCAGCATCATTGCCTACCTGCAGCAGAGACAGTGACCCTGGGATTAAAGGAAAGGAGAGGCAGGTGTTCTTGGTTTGCCTTATTAGGAGGATTTAGGAGCTGTCACTCTCTCTCAGCTACAGTACTCTAAGGGAACTCTTATTTTCCTAGGGGAAAACAGTTCAGTTACACAAAGCTGTCCGTGTTCACCACTTGCTCTCCTGGTAATGTTTTTTTGGAACCTTAAAATTTCTAAGTGTAGTCCAGATCTTGCCTTGCTTTTATATGTGTAGCATTTAGACCCCTGGATAAATTCTTCTGAACCTGCTTTTCAGCAAAGTCTCTTAGGAAGAGTTGTGGGTTTCTTGCTTTATGTGGGTTTTTTAATAGCTCTAGTACTCTAATGAATCAGTGAAGCCTAGAATGTCAAGGGTTGGAAGGGATGTTAAGGTCATTGAGTCCCAAACCCCCTGCCAAGGGCAGGGACAATTTCCACTAGACCAGTTTAATCAAGGTTTTTATCCATCCTGGCCTTGTAATGAATCCACCTCCATGAGCGTTAGACCCTAATCCCAGCCAACAACAACAACAACATATTTTGAATTTTAAAAAATGTCTATACCTATTTTCTGTCTGCTTTTTGGATAAATATTTATTTATATTGAGCATATATGGGAGCTATGAATTAAATGAAGCTTTGGGCCCCACAGGTGCCTGGCATGAGTTAAAAATGCATCAATTATGAGGTACCTCTGCAATGACAAAACCTCAGATTTCTTACTGGAATTTTTTAACTAGCAAAATTTTTGTTTAAAAGATGGGATATGATTGCATGAGACTTGGGTGTTCATATGAATAAGGAATGTCACCCAGTGCTCATTTGTATGTAATCCAGTTTTTTCCTTATTTTGCTGCATTTAGATACCTGATAGAGTCTCTTTCTCTGCCAGCCACTGGAGGTCTGTAGTGGGCCAGCATCAGTGAACACACCATGCTCTTGGGGGAGTTTTGGATAAAATTTGAGGGGTTTTACCTCCTTTGGATTTTTGAGAGGCCAATGAGTCTGTCAGGCTTGGATTTGCGTGGAGCCTGTGGTGTGTCAGTGCTGTAGGTGACCGAGGAGCTGCTCAGCGGGGCTGCGGACGCTGAAGTCACTGGGGTGAGTGTGTAGGAATCCCAGAGGGTTTGTGCTGCAGACAGAGCATCGATCCCCAGCCCGGTGCCAGCTCGGCGTGTCATTGCCCAGACATGGCCTCTAATACCAGCTTCAAGATGAGCTGCCAAAACCACAGTGCTCAAGGCCTCTCCCTCTGAGTTCGGCCAATGCTCAAACGAAACAGCCCCCAGCTTGTTCCTCCGGGACACAGGCCTGCCTTGTTAGGAAATCGGTGAAGTTTGGGAACCCACAATACCTCACATAGCTCTGTGTACAGTAATGGAGGGTGGAAATAGGGCCATAGGCATGAGCAACCAGACGAGTTATAAATATAGAATACTCTCTCAATTCCAGTTTCGTTAGTCATGGGAGGACAGTGAGAGTTTTATAAACTTATAAGGAATATACAAACAGTTCTGAATTTAAAATAACTCTGTATAATTTTTTTAGTGTGTGAAAAGAATATTCTTTTTTGAGACCATCCTTGTAAGTATCTGCTATACACAGAGCGTAAGGATCTGCGTATTTATATGTTCATGTGAATGTGACTTGAGATGACAAAAAAAGGTACCGGAGAAGAAAAGCGTAGCTCAAACGTGCCAAACTTGAGCAAAAACAGAGTGGGAAGCAGCGTGCTTCCCACTTTGTGCCAATATCAAAAACATGAATCCCCTCTTTTTCTTTAATAAGTGCTGTCTGATGCCGTCTCCAGCTTCAGAGCAGCCAGGCAGTGTCTCTGAGCTGGCTTTGCTGCAGCCTGGAGCCCCTGTCAGATCCAGGGATACAGCTCACCTTGGCTGTCCTTCCTACAAATAAATAAATAAACCTACTCCCTAATCTGATCACAAATCCTTACTACAGGGAAGGATTTAGAAAGTCCGAAGCAATGTCATTATTATTTTTCCCCAGTCGTGCTAGCAGGAATTCCTCAAAAGCGTGTGGAAGTGTATCAACAGAGACAGCTCGAGCATCCGAGTCTTAGCTGTGTGTGAGTACATGGCCAGCAGCGCTGTGTGTGCCGTTTGTCCCGTGAGTATATTCTCTGTGTTTGCAGTTTCTGGGGGATGTCACAGTCAAACAGTTTATTTATCAAACTCTTGGAAGAACCGAAATAGTTCAGTCTCACAATGGAGGAGGTTTTTAAAGATAGTGAGCTGAGTACAGGCAGGATGACACTGTCATCCCTCACTTGGCTTAGCAGGAAGCACTGAGCACTCCCAGCTGTTGCTGTTCCATCCGTGCTCCTTGCTGACCCAAGGCACTTTTCCCCAGTGCCTTCTGACTCAGGTGTTTGAGTCCTTTGCTTGGCTTGAGCTGTCTTGGGATGCAGAACTGCTGAACTTGCAGCAGTCCACTTGGGGCCTGCTTTGGGTTTGTGGTTGTGTCCAGTGCCACAATGGACTGGGAGCATCCTTGCACTTCCCCAGGCAGGTTCTGCAGGCCAGCTCTAGCTTTTCTGCCCACACACAGAGCTGGTCAGGAACCTGTAAGCAAACAGGCAGCTGTTTCAGCAGTTCTGTTGTTTGCAGATCAGACCATGGAGGATGGAGTTAAAAGTTTAGGTCCAGATAGCTCAGAGTGATTTACAGATTATTAAAGCGATTTGCATCAAGTCTAAAAAGATAACTCAACATTTTCCAGTTTCCCTCTGAGACACTTCTGTCCATGCTTGTGGTGTATGGGAATAAAGTAATTCTAATACAGCTTTAAAGTCAGCTATATCCTTTCCACTGTCAGTGTTGCCTGTAAATTTGTTAAAATGCATTAAGAAATGGATTAATGCAGAATCTTCCTGTCTGCTTTTAGGTCTTAGAAATTCTGGAACTTTCTGTATTCCCTCTGTGTTTATAATAGAGGAAGATTTAGAATGAAAAATACATTTAATGGTTATTAAAACCAAGGAAAGAGCTCACCCTTTGATTGTTGTGGATCTCTAGAGCACAATCTTCAGTTGCTGTCAGATTTGCTTACACTCTTGTATTTCTGGAGGTCCTGAAGGAAATACTTTATCTGATCATTTTAGCATAATTGTCTTAATATTGTTTGGAGCATCATTGCTGTTGTGGTTAACAAGGGTGCTTTTCACTTGCAATGTACAAATATCATAAGTGATGTCATACTCCCAGATTTAGTAGTTTTTAATTTAGAACAAATGCTCCAGGTGTCTCTGATAACTTTGCAAACCATCAGCATTCTTGCACCTCGTCCTGCCCTTCCATTATCATCTTGCTCTTTTCTCAGATTCCTAAACATCTTGATCTTAATCCTGGTTTTAGTGGCCTATCTCACTAACAGGTGAACAGCTTGAAAAATCTTGCTCTGTAGTAAAACAGTTTGAATGTTCTTGGTCTTTCTGGCTATTTCCTTGAATTTTCTAATGTTTAGAACTTGACAGGTTTTGTCATTTGTCGTCGTCGGAGTTGGAGATGAACAAAAATTTTCTAGGTTTGTCCCACTGTGTGCATTATGAACAGTTTTCCTAAAGCTTTTTTTTTTCCCTTTAATTTTAGTGTAATTAGCCCTCGGCTGGAGCAGTGTTGATTCAGCCTCCAAGACGAACATTCTGTTTCATTGCTGGTGCCAGAATGGTTAAGCTGTTGATGGGTGGAAGGCATGAACGCAAAGGGCATTCCTGAAATTGAGCAGGAGCTGAATCCCTCCGAACCAGTGACTCTTGTTTGCCCTGGATTAAACTGCTGTGATCCTTCAGCATTAAGAGAACTACATAATTTAGGCCAGTGTGATAATGTTATCAGCCTGTCTTTCTCCTTTAGAATAAATCTGGAATGTGAATAGTAGTCCTCCTCCAGCTGGGCTTTTGCCAGGAGATGGCTGACCAGCGCTCCTTGCTTGCAGTATATTAATTAAATCCTGTAAAGCTTATTGCCTTACACTTGCAGCATTTGGAAGACAGGCAGATTAAATCTAGCTTTAAGCAAGAACAAGCAAAACCCCAATATATCGCTCGTAATCTGCAGCAAAAAGAAAAATAATTTGCCTCAGAGCTTTCTTCAGCAGCACTTTGCTTTCCTTATCTGTTACTGCAGAGTTCAGGAACTTCAGTTGTCCCTTTAGGAATGTGGACAAATCTGTGGCAGTGAGTGGTGGGGGATGGCAGTGAATGGGGAGTAGATTTCACCACCACAGAGGGACCATCATGTTCTTGCCTTCATCCCCACTCTGATGAGTGTCACTATTCTGATTTGCATCTTCCAGTGGGATATTGCCTCGTGTGTAGAGGAAATGTTTCTGGAACAGTGCAGTACTGATGGTAAAACATTCCCAACCAGTTTGTTTGCCCAGTGTTGAAGATAGAGTGCAACTGGCCCCAAATCCCCAGAGATGGTTTTGTATCTGCCTCCATGGGGTTTGTTTATGTGCTGAACTCATTCTGGTGTGGAAGGGACTAAATGGACTTGTTTTTTTCCTCATTCTTCCAAGTGCCAGCTGCAATGATGCCAGTCTGGGCTGTGCTGGGCAACATAAACTGTTTTGAAAGAGAATGCAATTCATGCTGCCGGGGTTTGTCAATAACTCGTGTTTGTTTGCACCTTCCTGGGCCATAGGCTTACGCACTCGGGAGCAGATGCACACTACCTGTGCTATCCATGGGTTCCTGTTGACTGTGGGATAAGGTGGTTGTTTTCTTTGCTCAGGTTTCCATTTGCTCTCATTTCAGTGTGATGGGAGTTCCTGTAATGCTGCTGGAGCATTTAGCAGGGTTGATTGCTTCATTTGCAGAAACCTGAAGGGATGGGAGTTTTGCAGTGCCAGAGAGTGTCCCCAAGTCCTCTGCTCTGAATAAAATGGATCTGGCACACATCTTGTTTTGTATCACAGCTGGGAAGCCTGGAAGCTGTTTTGGTATAACTTCTAGGGTAAGGAATGAATGAGAGGCGGCCAAAGGAGGGATGTGTGGGGTCATCAACCTCCAGTGTGTCCAACTGGAGTATGCTCACTGAATGATGAATGCTTCCTTTCTGCTTTTTAGACCTCATTGCATCTGGTGGAATCTGAGAGTCCCCAAGTGCTGGATGGTGCTGGATCTTCCTCTCCTAAGCTCTCTCCTATTCCTTTTTTCCACTTCCTTTGGTCCAGAGTCATCTATAGGTGCTTCCATCTGAGTTGGCTCCAGCTGCTGCACAACTGCCTGTGTATTGTTGTTCACCTTCAAAATCCTGAGGAGGGGAATCCAAGAACACATTCCTTGATAAATATTTGGTATGATTAAAAATTGGGCAGTTAGTGGGCTGATGTCAGGCTGGGCAAATCCACTGAGATTATTTTGAGGTTCTGGATGCTTCATCACACCCACTTCCTCAGGCAGTGATAAAGGCAGATACAGCATCTGTGACAAACAGAAATACCAAGAAGCGGGAGACCAAAAAGCTTGTGTGGAGGCTGACCAGGTGTAGCAGGAAGAAAATAATTCCCTGAACCACCTCAGAATAATTTCAGGATCCTTGGAAAGGTCTCAGGGAAAAAAATGGGTAGGTAGTGACTGGGATTTAAACACGGAAATGCATGACTGATCTTGAGTCAGGCATAGCTTGCAGGCTGTAGACTTAATGCCCTCTTGGTGTAAGTTTGTATAGACCTATCCAAGTATTTTGGTGGTGGACATGACTCTACATACTGGAGGTTTAACAAAGGAGGAGATGATCTCTTTCAGGTCCTAGATCTGAAAGTGCTGGGTTGAACTGAACTTTTGAGATATGGCAGTTAATGTCAAAAGCTGCCAGACTCTGTGCCTTATCTATTAGGAAGTGGTTTGACATGGCAGCATTTTTTGCCTTCAGGATTTTCACTGAACACAAGTTAACCAGTTTTAGGGAAGGGGAACAGAAAAGACAAAAAATACGTTGTTATTGATGTGCTGCTAATACCTATTTCTATGGCAATATAAAGATTTATACAACTGCTGAGTGGCCTCTTCAGTGCCTTGGTGATGACTTTTACCCATATTTCTGTGATCAGAATACGCTGCTGCATGTGTTTAATATGTGTATTTCCTTTTATTCTGTAGTTTTTGATTCCAGCTCTGACCATGAATCATTGGAACTGGATTTTCTGAGTAATGTCTCTCCAGTCTCTCTATTCTCGCAGAATATTGGGCAAAAGAAATCAGGTCTTGTATAGGCTGTCTGAGCATTTGAAGTCAGCTGTTTGAAAGGCCGTACCAAAGTTTAGCCCATTAAAATGCAATATTTTTTAAATTCTGTCATGTAGAAGGATTAACATTCCAAAAGTGACTGTATTTTTCTGTCTTTGTGGATAAATTTAGACAGCTAATTTTTTCAGTAGTTGGCTAGGAGAAAACACTCCCTTCCTCCTCTGGTTTCTGCTCAAAACGAGGTGCTTTTTTCCCCCCTATTTTTTTTCTGAAACATTATTTTATCTAAAGGATGCTTTAAGAAAGAGCATACAAAAAAAAAATCCAAACCAAAGAAGGATCAAATATCTTTTTACAAGGAGAGAAAGAATCTTTAAAAAATATTTATCCCACACTTGGCAACCTTTCGCTTGCCCGCATGTGACTGGCACGGTGCCATCCTTGGCCGAGGCTGGCGCCTCTGCTTGCCAGGAGTCTTCCTCCTCTGGCTGCATTTTCACTCCCTGTGACTGATTGTTTATTCACCTGATTTTTCTGCTCCAGCATCGCTGAAGTCATGGCGTCTTGGAGATGATAAGAACACTTTGTCTGCCCAAACTGTACGATAGCCGTGATGTCAACGCGGGGTGTTTGCAGCGAGCCCTGGCGTGGTGCACGCTCCACATAGCAGAGAGGGATTAGATGTCAGACAAACTTACTGCCACCTCCTTAGCCTGAGCCTGTCCAGAAGGGAACTGTCGTAAATACAGGCAGATGATTTGTCGCTTGCTTTTTAAATTCTTTTTCCCCCCGGAGTTGTGTTTGAGGATTTCCAAACCTTGCTTTGTGTTTGCAGTTCTGGTTTAGCATCTTGGGGGTTTTCATTGAGGGTAATGAGTCTCTGTGTCAGATTCTCTTGGGGCTCCTTGTGTTTCTAAGATGTTTCTTGCATTTAGTTTTAAGGTATCTCCTTGCTGTATGTCGGGTCTGAATCTGATTTTCTCAGTAAACAGGCATCTTGGAATGAAAAATTTTGCCTTTTTTTTCTTTTTTGTCAGTGACCATAGTATGTTAATAGTCTTTGGAAAATCTTCTGAGTTTTTTGTTGACAGGGAAAACTCATTTGAAGAAATCAGAGAGAAGGCGAGGTACAGATGGACAATGAAAGTTCTGTTGTTGGTTTTGCTCCAGGAAATTGGATTTGTGGCTACTGATACTATTGTGTACTGTCTTTCTCTGAAGATCTGACACTACTTTCACTCCCTAAATGTAAATGGATGCTGGTCTAGTCAGGCCTCCATCAACTCTTTATTAAAGTGCTTAAGTGTCTGCCCTTCTCCACGTCTTGCTTTGACTTCCTTCTCCCATGGCTGCTCTCCAAGGTCTCTGAAATTTTCCATTATTTTGGTATCTCCATGTGATGACAATTAAGCATTTTTTGCCCTTGGGCTTGTCAGCAAGGATTTGTTCTGGGGGTTATTTTTTTTGTGTATATCGTCATCAGCCTTCATGTTCCAAGGCACTGTTGTACCTGGCTGATAAATTCTGTCCCCAGATGTCAGCCCACTGTTTGCTTGGGTCTGTGTCTCTAATGCTCTTGCAGAGGAAAGTCAACAAGTTATTGTTGAGTGTATTGCAGGGCGCTTTTTTTGACCAAGATATTTTGGAACCTGCATTTTATGTGTTTTGGTACAAATCTAGGAGCCCAAGTAGCACAGTTTGGGAGGGTGGGGGAGGATAGATGGCTCTGGACTGTGAGGTCAGCCAGTGTTGTTTAGTAAGGTTTTTAGAACAGGGATATCTGAGGGAACTGGCGTGTAAGGCAGATAAGGCTTTTTTGTTGTTGATAATATGTCCCACACACACACACACACAGAAGTTCTTGTTCTGCCTCTTCAAAGAAACAGGATACCCGTATTGTCTCCAGGCTGAAAACTCTGCCAACGTTAGCAAGAACAAGCAGAAAATAGGACTGAGGAAAAACTGAGGCTGCTGAGCTTTTAAAAAATAATCTCTATAAACTTCTCAAGAGTTCATACTAAAATGGTTGTGATTAAAATATTACTATAGTTTTGAAAACCTGTTTCACTGATTGCCTTTTTCATGTGAACTTGTGTATCCTTCTTTGTTCCAATTTATATTTCCGTAGACCAGAGTCAGCAGATTTACCAGGAGATGCAGGGAATCCTATTTTTATAGCAGACTGCTCATGAATGGCAGAGGCATTAAGGGAATACAGGAGTCTTTCCCAGGAATGAAATAAACTTAATCAATGTTTATCTCAGTACTTAGTACAACAGTGGTTTTGTTTCCAGCAAATTATTCAGATGAAAACAAAAAAATCATGTATTTAATCAATACATACAGTAATGAACTTTGTGGAGGCATGGGGTGGGGTATGTGTGTTTTTTTTAGTAGGGCTTTGAACTGGAAATGTAGCTACCACATGAAATCTGAGTTCTGGCACCCACTCAGCACAGCAGTCCATCTGCTAGCAAGACACACTGATTTATTTTCTTTTTTAATCCCTTAGTAGTGCCAGATGCAAGTCCTGTGTACCTTAAGGTGGAAGGCAATTTGTGATGCCTTACCAAGGTGGCATCTGGGCAGACTTCTTTTACACTGGTGCAGATTACAGTCAAAAAGAGAATACATACCTGCATGCATGTTTTATTTTGGTATACAGGTTTGTTGTGTATGGTTTGTTTCCTTTTCAAGAAAAAAAGTCATCTTGCATCTTCAGACAATGAGTTATTTTGCAGTGATTGCCTCTTCATTCCTGCTCTCTGTAGTCTTACAGACTGCAAAAATTTTCTTAATTTGGTTTTCATGTGACAGTTGTGATACTTGTGGTACCTGAGCAGGCACCAGCAGTGCTCATGGTCCCACCTCCTTGTTCTCATAGTCTCACCCCTCCATCCATTTCAAAACAAAGTGATTACAATTCATCAGAGTCAATTAGAATCATTTTGACAAGATATGTAAAATTCCTCACTGGCATTTTGACAAGTCCTTTTTAAGATGGGCACTACTTAAAGCTGTGAGAAAATGGCTCTTTATAATCAAAAATCATTGTAAGATGTCAACGTTGTGTATGCAGAGCTACGAGCAATGGGGGTTTTTGTGGTTTTTGGTTTGTTTTTGTGGGGGAATTATTGTTTTTATTGCTGTTACTGTTATTAGTATTGCTTAATAGCAGTCTTGAGCATTTTATCCTGTGTCTGGATGGTGGAGTTCCGCTGAATGGGATTGTAAAAACTGGAAAGCCTGGACTTCATTATGGCAAGAGGAGGGCATTAAAATTTTAGGGTGTTTAGTCCTGGATTTAAAAAACAACCACTGTAGTTGCAAACTGAGAGATAAATCACAATGAAGAACTTGTGTGGAGTTGCATCAGCTACTTCCATGGTCATTTTGGGATGTTAACCTCTCCTGATTCTCTGCTTTCTGCTGAAATCATTCAGTTTAAATGTCTGTGGTGCTTCACTTGGATCTTCTGTAGTGGCACTGCTGAAATCCAGTTTTCTGCTGTTGTTACTGACACAGTGTTTTAGCTAAGTTAGAAAGTGGCAAACAGCTACTTAATGCAAACCACATTTGCAAAATGTGTGTTTCCAGAGCCTCTGGCACAGGGCTGGTGTGGCTAAAAGGCCATAGAGTGCTGTAATCAAAATGCTGTTGTTACATAAATATAATGCTGCCACTTCTTTTGATCTAGCAGTGGTGAGCTTGGCTGCTGAGGATTCTGCTCTTTGTTCGTGTCTTCCAAGCTGAAATGCTTTCACATAAAAAGAATGACTCCATAAATTTGCACCCCCTTTATTTTTTTTCTCCCTTTCATATTTTCTTCTCTGAACCCAGAATTTGAGGATAAGGCAGAATTCTGTTATGCTCTTCAGGGGAAAATAGTAGCTCCGTAATTCCTCGGTATTTGATGTGGATGATGATTTGATACTTTATTAAACCGCATTTTGCACACATAAGCAACATTGAGATGCTACACTGGGGTCAGCCCAACCATGTGTGCTGCAGTAGAGCAGTGCTTCCTTCTACAAGTGTAATTAAGTTGTTTTGAAGGAAGCTTGTTTTCTTGCCAGTAAAAGACCAATTTGAAGTACAAATAGGAAAGGCAAGAAATGCTTAGAACGACAGTAAGTCAGCATGCCAGAAAAAAAAATAAATTGTCCATAATACTAGGGCTATGGAATAGGTTCCAGTACTGCCTGTTTCCATTATCCTTATGTTGATCTTGCTTTCAGCACTTTTCTTTATTACTTACTTGGTTCATGTCATAAATCTGATCTGAGAAAAAGATACTTTCAGGCAACTAAAGCTGAGAAAACTAGAATTGTTTACAATAACGGGTTCGTTTTTTTTCAGAGATGCTCTAGAGCTCAGGGAATGAATCGTCATAGAGCTGCACAGAACAGAGTTTGTCCTTTAGTGCCGCTCACCTCGACAGGTGTTGCTCACACTCTCTTGCTTTGTGTCCTGCAGTGTGCCCCAGCTCATGTGGGAAGCGAGCCTGCACAGACCAAAACGAGTGTTGCCACCCCGAGTGCCTGGGGAGCTGCACGGCGCCCGACAACAACACGGCATGCGTGGCCTGCCGCAACTACTACTACGAGGGTGTGTGCCTGCCCACCTGCCCCCCCAACACCTACAAGTTCGAGGGCTGGCGCTGCGTCACCAGGGAGTTCTGCTCCAAAGTGCCCGCCACGGACGCCAGTGAATACGAGAAGTTCGTGATTCACAACGACGAGTGCATGGCCGAGTGTCCCTCGGGCTTCATCCGCAATGGGAGCCAAAGGTAACGTGGCTTCTGCCTATTTGTCCTGTGTGGGTTTACCACTCCCTGTCCAGGGGCAGCTTGGGGTGCAAATTACATGGGGTAGGGGGGAGGACGTAGAAGGGGGAATTGCAGCGAGGGTTTGTGTGGCTTCCCGGTAGAAGCTGACTTAGACCTTCCCGTGATGAATCCACCCGATGGGTATGTGTGGTCCTGTGCACTCTCAGTGGGCTCTGGTTCTTCAGAAGGGCTGGAGGAGGTCATGCAGTGCAGAACCAGCTCTTCACCTAGAGAGTAACAAAATGAAAATGAAGCCCAAGAGCAAAGTAGAGCCAGAGGCTGGAGTTGGCTGATGACCATTATCAAACAGAACAAACCATAGCAGTTACCTTGCCTTGCATGTTATTTGCTTTGTGTACCTGCATTTTAGGCACATGTATTCTTCGGTGTACTTAATTTAGTTTTCCTTTTTTCAGTATTTCCAGGAGATAACAATGATGTTTTAGAAGGAAGTAATCATATAGATGGTGACAAAAACAATGCAGCAGCCAACAATATTATACAAAATAAATTCTTGTAACAGTGTCACTCTCCTCCTGTTATTTAATTCTAACAGTTGGAGCAATGCTTGCTTGTGATTTTGTAATTTCCATTGGCTTAAGCAAGCAGCCTTCATTGCCTACTGTCCCTTGGAAGCCATGGCCTTTCGGTAAAGGATAGTCAGTGTGCTAAAATTTGTAGTGCTTCAGTATTGTGCTAAAAAGATGTCTTTGTAGGCTGCTGTGTTTCTGGAAAGGTGATTGTGGTGATGCAGCAGTTGTGTGTCTCTGCGTGCGTGTCATCCATCCGTTCCAGGCAGTCTCCAGTTGGCATTTGGATACAAGCAACTTAACACAGCCTTTGCCCAAATCCAGATATTCACCTGAGAAATGCAGCTTTTGTTATCTCCTGGAGCTTGTAGGAGCAGCTGTTTGAGCCGCTTACGCTGGAGTGTGCGGCCATCCTGTCTTATCTCGGTGTTGTGCTCTCTGCAGAGATTGAAAGGAGCTGTAACTCAAGGCTAGTGAATGTTCTGTTCCCCAGAGGTGCTGTTAACAAATAGTTGCAAATGGAAAGCATTTCCAGCATTCTTTGTACATTTAGTTGAAGCCTCTTTCTTGTGTCTGCAGCTTTTAGTGGTTTGTGGCATGTTATAGAGCAGGATTTTGAAATAGGAGCTTACTACTTAGAAAAGGAGCTTCTTTCTATTATGGTTTATGCATGGAAAACTTATCAATTTACATGTTTCTTTAAGCCTCAGAGGAAAGTGGTTTCACTTTTAAAAAAAATAACTAGTAAGCCCCTGTCCATCAGTGTTGTCAGCAGAAGCTGACAGAAGCCTCTTTGGAGCTGGGTTTGGGTTTTTTTAATTTTTATTTTTCCTCTCTAAAGTGATATTAGGTGGAGTAAGTAATCATGAAATAGTAAGTAAAATGCTAGAATAAATTGGAAAATAAAAGTTATCTTGAATCAGGAAAGGCATTTACCAGGAGGGGTGATCAGAGCGCCTGTGTTGTGCGCACAGGAAGTGTCCAACTTTGAGATGACTATGTAGGGAATATAACATGGAGCCTTTAAAAAGCTCCTGCAGCCAAAGGCTGATCTGCCCTGAGTTCTTACTGCTTGAGTTTGGCTGCTAAAAATGCTTCTGAGTGCCTGTGAACATAAGAAGCAGAAATGAGCCTGTGTTTCGGTGTTGCCTCTCAGCTTCTGGCAATCTGGTTTTTCTGACTTTTGGGCTGTGTCTTTCTTGATGTTTCCATCTGTACCACCCATTTTGAACCTGCTTAGACTTCTGGCCTTCCTCTCCCAATTTCTGTTGCCAATTAGTTGTCCTTGCATCAAGACACAATCTTCTGTTTCCTTAAACTTGCTGCTTTAATGCCTCTTAAGCTGTAAGAAGTAGTGACTAACTGACTGCTCACTTTCTCCACATCCCTCCTGATTGTGTGCCCCCACAGTTGTCTTTGAGTTAAACAGCCAGGAGCATGGAATTCCCTAGTGCTGAGCTTTAAATATTGGTTTATGGACATGGACCCAGACAACTTTATAAGAACGTGAACAGTATTTTCCCATCTCCAGTTTTTGGCTGGCCTATTTTGTGAGGTTGGGCCTGGATTAGCACGAAACCTCCCTGCACTCTGAGGCTGCCTTTGCAAATGGGATGGGTTGGGTTCTTGGGAGCAATTAAGTCAGAGTAAATGCACAGTTGCAAGGGCACTGGGTTTTACCTGAAGTGCCTTTGACTGTGGAAGGATCACAGAGCCTTGTCAGACTGTGGGTGTGGGTCCATTCAGTCACTGTAAGACTGCTCCAGCTTCTCTTGAGTGCAGCAGGCAAGTGTATCCTGAACAAGCATGACAGCTCTCATTCTGGCCTGGAGGATTTGCCTAAGCTGTAGAGGGAAATATCTTCCAAACTCACCTCAAAGCAGTCTGTGGTCTCAGAGTCCCACATCATTGTTTATTTTCAATATCCCACTCTTTCCTCACAGCATGTTCTGCAGCCCTTGTGAGGGGCCTTGCCCCAAAATTTGTGAGGATGGGAAAACGAAGACCATTGACTCAGTCACGTCAGCACAAATGTTGCAGGGATGCACAATTCTCAAGGGAAATCTGCTGATCAACATCCGGCGTGGAAGTAAGTGATCGCCCTCTCTTTCTGAACCCCTGATAAGGCTGCTTTTCACGTTTTTCCTTCTGTCGTCAGCGTAATGATAAGAACATTAAAAACTCAGCAAGCTGTTTGCTTTCCAGGCCCAGAGCAGTGCTCCTGTTTGATTTGGCCCACTGCAGCGCCGTCCTGCCCCACGCGGGTGGAATAGGTATTCAGCTCCCAGGGAAAGCTGGTATTTTTGCTAGGTTTTTTGGCAGGTCAAGGAACCAGGATTAGGCAGTTAGATGAGCAGTGGTCCCAAAGGAGTAATAAAGGCCCAAGAAGGTGGAAAAGTTGAAAATCCTTGCATCTGGGTAGGTAAATAACTTGTCATATGGCACTATAAAACTGCGGATCCTCACTTTTTAAGGCAAGGTGTGGTGTTTTGCTAAAACATGGAATCCAGAGTGCTCAGAGCTTTCTCTTATAAAGCCTAACACTGTGCTGCTGGATGGTCAGCATTAGTGAGCTGGCCACCTCTGTCACATGTCTTCAACAAGCGCTGGATTTAATTTGTCAGAGCAGTGATTCATCAGCCAGGGAGGTGTTGACAGTTGATGAGCTCTTAAAAGCAGAGTAAAAATTGCTGCTAGTTTTTATTGGACTTGCATGTCCCTATGGAAGGTCCCTTTCGGTTTCACGAATAAGGTTGAAAGATTGGGATATGTTTGATTCCCTACCTCATGCTGAATGAAATTCTAGGGTTTAGTTACAGCAGCATGTGGATTTTTTAATTTGTGGTCCCACTGCTACAGGTGGAATCTTCCCTTGTGGAAGATGTTCCAGTTACCTGGGGCAAGTGTGTGGGAGTGTTTTTATTTTATTTAAGCATTATTTTAGAGTGCCAAAGAGCATCAGATGGTATGGGAACCAACCATTGGTATTTGGTAATTGGTCTTCCCAGCCATCTATTAGGATGTGTTTACATCTTTGGTGTGTTTATGGCAGCAAAGCAAAACACCCCAAAGCAGCTTCTCCCAAGTCCTTAAAAGCTTCTCCTTGGAACAGCAGTGTAACTTGGCAAGGTGGTGACACCAGGCAAAGGGGTTGGGCCAGGGGTTGCTGGAGGTAAGGACAGCAAAGTTTGAGCTTGTGAAGGATGGGGTGTTGCAGCCCTGGGCAGGGACAGTTCATAGAGAGAACGCAGTTCTAATGAGCAGAGCTTCCTCTGCAGTAATTTTAATAATTTCTAGTAGAAACTCAGCTTCAGTGAGTTTTACTCCATGGCAGGAGAACTTCCTGATGGATTTGCCTCTGCTGTTTCATCAACTGGTTCTGTTTTGTAGCTTTTCAGGTCATGGAAAGTAATGCTCTGTGGCCCAGAGCAGACCAGGAGCATACCCTATCCTCTCCATCTTCAATCTCATTCTCTGTTTTCCAGTGGAGCTTTCTGCCTGAGCTTTGCTCCATACCCAAAAAGCAATTCCATCTCATGGTGTGTACATGTACACAAGGGTCTTTTCATCCCTGCCAGAATGCTGGCTCACCATTTGGTGCTGGCTTCAGAGGGCAATGCTCACGGAAAAATCAGGTGTTCCAGTATGGAACTGGTTTCCCACTGTTGCTCTGTGGCTTTATTTTGCCCTTCAACCATCTGGCTGCTCAGGCAACTGTTCTGGGGGAAGAAAACCAGTGCCTCATTTTCAAAAGCAGCAAATACAAACATTTTATTTTACTGAGCTAATACTGCATGAAGCAGAATATTAGTCAAAGCTGTGAATTCTGTTACAATAATGATTATCTTTTTCTCACTGTAGATAACATTGCCTCAGAACTGGAGAATTTTATGGGTCTGATTGAGACAGTAACAGGATATGTGAAGATTCGTCATTCCCATGCACTGGTCTCCCTGTCTTTCCTGAAGAACCTGCGGTACATTCTGGGAGAGGAGCAGGTGGATGGGTAAGTGTTCAGATATTTGTGGATGCAATTTCACTTTAATAGAAAGCCGTGGAGAATAAGTCTTCTAAAAAACATTCACTTTCATTTGTAGAATCTCCTCTTCTACTAATATGCAGCGTTTTTCTCCTCATGAACACCTCTGCACAGCATTGCTCATTTGCATTACTGTCCTAATCAGCATGTTAAATTGAGTATATTACAAGTATTTTATGGTACCTTTGCTGTTGCTTTTCACTTTAGGTTTTTCTAAGTAGATTCTTTACATCAGTAAAGTGGTTTTGTTTGTTCTTTTTGAGAAAAGAGCATCTTCTGAAACAATGGGATTTCTTTGTAGTTCTTTATGGTTGGATTTTAGAAGAGTTTTTTAGAGAAGTCAGCTGAAAGGAAATAAATACAAATTTTACCGGCCAGGGAGTGCAACTGGAAGTGAAACAGTGAAAGTTGCAATTGTTTGCAATTCCCTGAAATGTTAGCATTACATGGATTATCTACTGAGCATGCAAAAGACTGGTCAGGAAAAGTTGATCCCTTGAAATGTTTGCTGAGGATTATATTGCTTCTATAATTACTCACCATGTGATGCTTATTGCTGTACATAACTCCTGTTTTCCTATGGTGGTAAAAGTTTGTCAAGGCGAAAGTTTTTATCCCTGCAGAATGTGTGATGCTGAGGTGCAGTGAGGGTCCTTCAGCAAACTGTCTTGCTCTTTTTCATCCCAAATCAAGTAGCCATCCTAAGTTTAGACTAGTGTTCCGTGGAAGAAATCAGGCCCCTTCATAATGACAGAACTATTAAATGAAAATCTGGGGGAAATTGTAGAAGAAAAGGTAGTGTGAGGGTCATTGGGAAGGCTGCTTACATCTGATGTCTGCCCTGACTGTATAAAGTTAAAGCACCAGGAATTCTTCACAGCTTCCCTCTTTCTTTCGGACTCATCTTTGGTCAGCCCTAAATTCTTAAAATTCCAGCATCTGACAGAGTGAGTTTGAGGGCAGCTCTCCCTGCTGCCCTTGCAGAGCAGGCTGTGTGCTCAGGAAAGGCACTGGCTCTGTGGAGAAGCTTGTTTCCAACTGCAAATCCTATGGGATTGTCGGTGCACGGGATCGTCCGGGCTGTGCCCTCACAGACACATTGATTTTGTGTTTCAACCTCTGCAGCAAACTGGGGGACAGCCTAGAAAATCAAAACAACCTCCCCCTTGTTTTCTACACCATTTTGAGGCAGAGGCATCAGCTGTCGGGCCTGTTGGAAGTTGTGAACAGGATCTCTAGCTGTTGTGTGGTTCCTCACTGAGGAATTTACTGCTTGTTTTCCTGGGGTCATTATTGTCAGGGTGTGGTGAATTCAGACAGTCTTCAGGAGGGCAGCAAGGCCTGATCTAACCACAGCATTCCAGCAGAGCAGGCACCCTGTGCTGAGGATGTGTGGGGAATGAATGGCACCCTCCAGACCTGTGGTGACACCTGGCTGCAATGCAGGCTCCCATGGGGATGCTTTTCAGCTCGGTCCTGATTTTGGAGGGGGCTTTCCTCAACTGCCTGTGTGTGAGAGAAGTTCGAAAAAGTGAGTTGGGGAGTTTGTACACTGTGGGGTGTGAGGCTGGTTTTGTGTGGGGGATTCAGAAGCTCATGAGTTTAGCTTTTCAAACAAGACAAGAAAACACTGAACTTCAGTAAGGTGCAGTACTTTCAAATCAACACAAGATTTGGTGATGTCTGTTAAATCCCACAGGCAGTTGAACATCCTCGTTCTCTCCTGGCAGAATGCATTTAAACCACAGACATGTCTCTGCTCCCTTGTTAACAGAGCACACACTCTTCTCAGCATCTGTATTAAGTGGTACCAGCTTTATCAACTTCATTACAAATCAAGTCCTGAGTAATTAGAGGACAGGTGGAAATAGGAGAAACAACTTGTCTTTCACATTATTCTGAAAATATAGTCTGCATTACAAGAAATGGCAAATCTGTGCAGATTGGAGCCAGAATGAACAGTTTTTGTTTCATGCTGGGTGAGGAAGGATTTAAGGCTAAATTTTTTATGGAATAATTGATGGAAAACCATAAATGAATAATATGGCAGCTTTTTATGAGCCCTATGGTTTCTTTTCCACATTTCCCTGCAGAAGCTCCGTCGCTAGAAGGGTTTGTAGAAAGCCCAGTGTAGCTCTGTTGACAAGGGCTTAGCAGTGTAAGATGGGCTTCACTGTGCTAATAGTGGATTTTGTGTTGCTGTAGTTAATGATGGGGGAGCTTCCTACCAGAGTGAAATGCCAGATTTATTAACCCATGGTGGGTTATCTTGATTTAGGTTCATCACACAGACCTTTATCTCATTTCCCGGTGGTGCTTTCCTGTCCCAGCTATCCCAAAGTGTCAGTGTCCTTCCAGGTGTTGTCTTGCAGCTGATGTAGAGCCTACAATCTTGCTTCTGTTGCATGTGTGGTTTTTTTTTTCCAATTCAGCAGTACCAGGAATTTCTTCATAATATTTAATAGTGCTTTCATAATATTTAATAGGCCTTTTGCATACAACTTTGTATGTAGTATCTGTGGAAATAAAGGATGTTCATGTTATTCCAGGGCTGGGCTTAGGGAGTGGGCTCAGCACAGCTGCCCTTGTTTAGTTCTGTGCTCTGAAGTGTGGATCCTGTCCAGTCAGTACAACTGTTTGCTATTGGGTTTTGATGTACAGGTGCAACTGCACTTGGCACAATGTAGGAAATCTTTATTGGGCCAAGAGGTAGAACAGAGGCAAAGAAACCTCACAATGCAAACTCTTAGAGTTGCTTCTGTAAACATAAGCAAGAGCTGTGTTAATGACTGTGTTTTATTGTCAGAACTCCAGAAGGCTTTTCCTTCCAAAAAGTATCTAAGGTTACTGCTTCCCATTTGCCACCAAATGGAAAATCCAGTGTAGAGAGTGCTGTTTAGAGGACATGAATTTATATGTTCCTCACAGCAGCTCCTATACAACTTTTAAAAGAAATGTTGGAGTGGGGTTTTGATGCTGTGATGTCACCTTTGGGTTTCCCTGCCCTCTAAACATTCAGGGTTAACTTGCTCCATGGAAGAGGAGAAAGCCCTTTGCTGAACACCAGCTTAAAGTAAGAGGGAACAAACACAGTGTTTCAGAGTTTTCTTGTATTCTTCATTGGAATGGTCTGTGAATTAAAATGAGTATTTTTTCTTTAAAAACTTCCTTCTAGGAATTATTCCTTCTATGTGCTTGACAACCACAATCTTCAGCAGCTCTGGGACTGGAACCATCATAACTTGACAATCAGTGAGGGGAAAATGTACTTTGCATTTAATCCTAAACTGTGTGTTTCTGAGATTTACCGAATGGAGGAAGTTTCAGGAACCAAGGGACGACAGAGCAAAGGAGATATAAATCCAAGGAACAATGGGGAGAGAGCCTCTTGTAAGTAAACAAACAAAAAAATCTCAATGCCAACTGCACAGGAGGGTGTCACAAGAACAAACCCAACACACTGACATGCTGCTGACCATTGCAATATTTAGAGTTTAGGATTTGCAGGAGGCTTTCAGCTCTTCTGGTTGTTCAGGCTTTACACTGTAGCTGTGAAGGTACCTTTGCATGAGTGGAAAATGATGTGGTTACAGAGTTCCCATCTCATCTGTAAAACCCACTTGTAGAAGATGATTTCTTCCCAAATCCCCTGTTTTGTGACAGCAGCAGCAGCAGATAACAATAGGAGCATACCTGGGAAATGAGAAATTAAATCCAGTAGTTTGGTGTATCCAACAAGGAGCAATTTCTCAGTCTCCTTTGTATCTGTGCATCATTATAGGTGTGTTCCTCTCTCTGGTACTTACTCTTTCTTGATACTAAGGAAGCTGCTGAATAAGAATTCCACAGACACCAACACAAATTGTTTCTGTTACTTTCAGCTTCATTTAAGCTCCTGTAAATATTCTACCTGGTAGCAAGCTAGAAATGTGTGTTTCAAACTTAGTTTGCTCTGCTTCATTTTCAAATTACTTGCTTTTGAATTGACAATACTTTTTAATGCTCTGCAGCATTTCTAAGCCTGAGGGTCTCTGCATTTGATTTTGGATTCTGCAATGGTCAGAGTTATTGGAAAGTCCTCTCTTGGCTTTGGTGATCTGCACATCAGGTCTCCAGGTGTAACAGCACGTTTAAAAGCAATCTCTCTTCTAGGAATTAAGAATGCCTACAAGTTTCACCTCAAACCCTTAAAACTGATAATGCATTTTTCCCTTGGTCGGATTGTGGTGTTTTTGGAGCTGAGTAAACTAAAATGGATCTTGTGTATAAGTCAAGTCCCCTTGTTGTGGATGGTTACAAAACTAGGACACGTAGTCTGCTGAATGTCTCTTTGGGTGCGATGCAGACA
Source organism: Cyanistes caeruleus (assembly GCF_971803275.1). Taxonomy (NCBI): domain Eukaryota; kingdom Metazoa; phylum Chordata; class Aves; order Passeriformes; family Paridae; genus Cyanistes; species Cyanistes caeruleus. Next base: position 3,791,106 of record NC_141713.1, read on the forward strand.
CGCAGATGGCCCAGATCCTTGTTGTAAGCACCCTCCATTCTTTGCACATTGAATAGAGCAAAGCCTTGCAGCCCTGGAGGAGTTACAGACACACAGCCAGGCCTTACTACCACTGAGGCCAGTGCCAGCCGCTGCCTGCTTTTTTAAGAAACCAGTACAGAAAGCTTTCTGACTCTGAGAAGGGCAAAAGAATCAACAAAAGCTCAACTGCCTTTGCAAAGATAGCACCAACAGTGCCAGTGTACACGAGGGTGAAAACCTCTTTATTTTCAGAGCTTCTATGGAACATTAGAAACTAGCTCACAGTTGACAGAACACAATTTCTTCATCCAAGAATTAAGTTTTTAAAATGCTATTTTGTTTTGGGTTGGAAACTCAGTGAGTTGGTAGTGGGAAGCCATTCATTTCAAGCTATGGGCTTCCATCCAGGTCTGTTCAGAAGAGTAGCTGGAAGCTGCTGCCATCAAATGGTTGTGCTGTATATGAACTGAGTTTTGGAGTTCTTGGTCCAGCCTCTGATGAATAGGAATGTAAACTCCTTTGTCTTTTTCATGTTGTTCAGTCTCCAGAAAAACAAATGGTAGTTGTCAAAAGTTGTCCTGGAGAGTGAGCACGCAGAGGCCGGTGACTGCTCCGCGCGTGCTTTGGAGCTGGATGATGAATTTAGTGCTTCCAAACCAGTCCTGTGGATAAACAGCACTTCCATTCCTCGCTCAGGGAGAGTCTGAAGTAGTTTTCAAGAGCTTTCTGATGATGCATTAAAAGAAAATCTGCTTCAAAAAAATTAATAACAAGTGGCTCAAGCATGTTTTAAACTGATTGCCAAGGTCACTGCTTACCCTTAAAGCACTTAAATGTAGTAGGAGGAAAGAGGAAGCTCTACAGAGAAAAAGGCTGTTGGTATCCTGTGGTGTTGTAGGTGCTACTGGAAAGGCTCATTAGCTAGAACTTATATCTAAGAAACAAAAAAACACAGAGGGGTGATGTGATGCCAACTCTGGCATGTCCTGTCCTTTTGTATTGCAGGCGAAAGCAAAATTCTGCATTTTGTTTCCAACACGACACTCAAGAATCGGATTAAACTGACATGGGAGCGGTATCGCCCTCCAGATTACAGAGACCTCATTAGTTTCACTGTTTACTACAAAGAGGCGTAAGTAGATGTTGTCAGAGATTAACCAGGGCAGTCCAAGGGGGAGCAGATGATTCTGTTTCTACTGTGGAATGTCTCATCCAGTTTGAGTATTTCATCCTTAAGTCCTGCTTTTGTTCTGATTCTTTTCTTGGTGGAGCACAAGTCTCCTTTAAAATAGAGGATTGATTTGAACAAGTCCTACAAATGCATTGCAAATCCACCAGGAGGCTTCAGATTTGAAAAAAAATAGAAAGGTGGATGGTTTGGCTCTTCTCAGGGGTCTGATTTGGAGCTCATCCTAAGTCATCATGTTTACGGAGATATTTTCATTCTCTAGTAAAAGTACTGACTAGAGAGCATCTCAGGTCAGGAGTTTGCCCTGCCACCTGGATGACTTTTCTGCTCAGGGTTTGGGGTTATTTGGACTATCCAGCTTTGGTCATTTCCTGCATTAGTATCTCTTGATAATGAAGGTGTGGGGCAGTTACTGGAGAAATCCAAATTACTTGGCAGATGCCTCTGCCTTTGCATATCCTTGTAATGGCTGAGATTTAAAATAATAAAAAAAACCAAACGAGCACAAAAATAATTCTCCAAGCAACCTGGAGTTGTGAAAGGGAAGTTTGGAATGCTGGTAATGATACATGGAGCAAAGATGTGAGACATGGAAGCACAAATGGTTCGTGTCCAGCATCACTTGAAAAAGAACATTGTGATGTTCTAGAATGAAGCCAGTGCTGGCAAGTGTACAGATGTTGTAACAAGAGTTTGTATGCTCTTGCACCAGTGTTACAAGTTCTGGAAAGTAGAACTATATAAGTGTGTTTGTATTGTGTGGAAATAAAAGGGTAAAAAGCCCATTGGACTGGTCAAGGCCAGTCTTGGAACTTGGGTTCTTTATGGTAAAAAGCCTGGCAACTATCAACAACTGTTTGCTTCTGTTTGATATACACTTATTTAAAGTTTAAATATGTCTGAAGCATTTCGCTTCAGAATAGATAAATATAGTGTTTTCTTGGAGAATGTTGCTTTATTGCTCAGGACTAAAACTGAACTCTGAATTTTGTACTGCTTGGAAATACAGGTTTTTATTTTTTTTTCTGGTATATTCTGTGGAAAACAAGTGAGCTTTATTTGTTTCATTGAGCAACTTTGAAGTGAGGCACTCTCATACGTATATGACAGTCTTTGAAAGAAAATAAATACTTGTGCTACTTTTTTCTTTGAATATTTCAGACCATTCAAAAATGTGACAGAGTATGACGGGCAAGATGCGTGTGGCTCCAATAGCTGGAACATGGTTGATGTTGACCTGCCACCAAACAAAGAGAACAATCCTGGAATTCTGCTGCAAGGGTTGAAACCTTGGACTCAATATGCCATTTATGTCAAAGCTGTTACCCTCACAATGATGGAAAATCATCATATTCATGGAGCAAAAAGTGAAATTATATATATTCGAACCAATGCTGCAGGTGAGACAGTGGGCTCTGGGGTGAGAGGTTGATAATGCTGCAGGTGTGATTGATCCAGTATTGTGCAAGTTCTGTTGTTGATACAGAAATAAAATTATGTTCAGATGATGTGCATAGTGCTATCAGTTTCACTAATTATGAAAGTAGTATTAAAATTTGAATTAAAACTTTGTTTTTCAGATTTTACTTTTGTTAGGAACTATGGGAGCTTCTTGGGAGTTAGAATTTCAGGCTGTTCCATTGTAAAGACTGTACAGCTTTGGGTTGGGACTTGGTTGCAGTTGAAGCCTTACCTGGCGGAATAAGTAGAAAATTCATTCTTTGAAATAAGGTGGTGTTTTTCCATGCAGTACAGAAATGCATTGGGATTCACTCAAAAGCTTGCATGGAGGTACATTGTAGAGTGCCCTAGATTTAAATACTTTTATTTTTTTTTTATTTTTATTTTTTCCATATCTAGTGCCATCCATTCCCCTGGATGTTATTTCAGCATCCAACTCCTCATCCCAGCTGATTGTGAAATGGAATCCTCCCTCTCTTCCCAATGGGAACCTCTCCTACTACATCGTGCGCTGGCAGCAGCAGCCTCAGGACAGCTACCTGTACAGACACAATTACTGCTCCAAAGGTAGGAGAACTAAATGTTCTTGTGTTGAAATGTCTGGGACTCTGTCTGCCAAGGCTCTTCACTGGCAGGAGCTAAATGCCAGCAAGCAGAGGGGAATGGGTAAATAATGGACTATTGCTGTATCCAGGATCTGGAGAGAAAGAAACTAGCTCTGTTCTTTTCTTTCAAGATAAAGTCCCAATTCGAAGATATGCTGATGGGACCATTGATACAGAAGAAGCCACTGAGCCCACCAAGCCAGAGGGCTGTGGAGGAGAAAAAGGACCTTGTTGTGCTTGTCCCAAGACAGAGGCAGAAAAGCAAGCAGAGAAGGAGGAAGCAGAGTACCGGAAAGTCTTTGAGAACTTCCTTCATAACTCCATCTTTGTCCCCAGGTAATGGATTTTGGACACTTCTTTAGAAGTAGGGATGGTAGTTTCATCTTTTAACATTTCCTAGAACTGAGGTTTCCTGGACATGAAAGCACACAGAAACACCTAAAACACTAAACATTACCTTTCCTTTCCTGTGAGAATCCATACTTACTTTGCAGTTTCTCTTATTTGCCAATTTTCATTTTACTCTTTCAATTCTAGCCCATAGTAAGGGCTCTTACCTGTATTGATCAAGGATTTCAGTGATGGTTTCTTTTCAGACTCAAGAGTCACTTAAGGAGCTTGTTGTCTGTAAGGGTTTCAGAGATGAGCAACATGAGGCAGACAAAGGGTTTCAGATGTGATTTTTCTCTAAATAACCATTTAAGTGCTTGTGCTCCTAATCTGAAGATTCATCTTTGAAATTAAGGGCACAGATGCTTCACAGAATTGGAACTGGTTTTCTTTTCTCACTGCAGTAATTGAAAGGGGCTTGTATGTTTCCTGGGTCAGTGTTGCAGAGAACTATTAAATATTTCCACTCTCCCATGATAAACACCTGCTTACATGCTAAGTGGGATTGTAATGGTTCTGATCCTCCTGAATTAATTGGTGATTTTGATCCTTGAGTGTCCAGTTTATCTGCCAGGTTAAGCTATTGTTACTTTGGGTGCTGGGGCAGGACACACAGTGTCCAGCTTTAATACACTGTTAGATCTCAGTGGTGCACCTTGTCTCATTCTCCCTCCTGGCAGGGGAAGCCCATGGTCAAATCCTGTGTTTGAGAGCTCTAAAGTGTGGCATTGCTGCTCATTGATGCTGGTTAATATCATTCTCCATGGTGATTTTTTTGACTTTTACTCAAGGATGTGTTGGATTGACTTTGTTGGGGTTGAGACTTTGATAGTCACAATGCTTCTTAGCTTTATTAAAAAAGTGAGGAACTAAATACTGCCTCTCTTGGGAGGTGTGAAGTATCTTATCTGAGCTGTGTTTGGGTCACACTGAGCATTTGTGCAGTGTTTCCCCAGTGATGATGAGAAGCAGCAGCCAAGATCAGAGAAGTTACAGCCTCCATGTCAGATAGTGCTGTAAATCCCGAGCCATGGGAAATCACAAGATCTGATTTTGGACTTCTTGGAATTGCACTGTGGGGAGTTTTGAAAGCCATGTGTCAAATCTAAACTACTTGAAAGTCTGTTGCAAAGGAGGTTTTTCTATTTCCCCAGACATTTGTAATTCACAGTGTGTTGTCTTCTCCCAAATTTTCTTGCAGTCCTGCCCCCCTCCAAGAAAACTCATAGAACCTTGAACTCAGTAACAAATAAACTGATCAGTTCACAGAATTTCCTGAAAGCTTGTCCTTTTCTCTTGAAATTACTGCCATTAGGGTGTTTTGTAACAGCAGGGGCAGATAAGGGACAATGCTCAGCAATAGCTGCATAGCCAAGCAACTTTTAAGAGACTGTATGTCAGGGAAATTAAAGTTTATGAGCTGGTGAGACATCTCCATGGGACAAATCTAAGCAGCTTGTTACTTGATGTCAGGTTTTTTTTCCTCTCTTTCCCAAGGGAGAAGTTAATTAATGTGTTAATGCAAGCCTCAATAGTCGTATTTGTTTCCAGTGTTCTACCTATCTCCAGGTTATTATGAGAGTTGCAGCATGTAATACAGCATGAAGGTATTTGACTGGTTGGTTTTAAGATTGTTTAAGAAGTCTGTTGATCTAATCTCTTGTGCAACTTCTGGATGACCCCATGTGTATTAGTGCCATGGTGGATTTCCAACAGGATTCTGCTTAGTCTTGAAGTGACATTCACTACCAGAGGAGAATGAATTTCTTCTTCAAGGTTTTTGTTTCACTAATGAGCAGGATGGGACTGTGTGTTCTCTGAGCAATAACATTAAAATTGCCATGAAATAGAAAAAGAGTGAGCATTGCTGTTAAATAGCCCAAGTTTTTTTTTTAATATTTTTGATTTGATTTAATTTTTATAGTGTTATTTTTAATTTTTCTCTTGCATTTCTTTTCCTTCCTCTCCCTTAATGGAATAAATGATTTTTCAAGTTTCTATCTCTAGGCTTTTCCTTACTCCCTTGGATGCTTGCTTTTTGCCTTTATCTCTGCATTTCATGAATGCAGGAAGCTGCTTGACTGAAAATCACTGATGTCAAATCTCACCATGTTTTATTTACATTTACTTCGTGGTTATTCTGCAGCTCTTTTTTCTTAGTGACACAACCATAGCTTTTCACCAACAAGTTTTGTGTTCCTTTTCTCCAAAGACAAGATAGGGCTGTATTCCTCTCCACCCCTAGATACCACCAAAGAGTTGAAGCTCCATAAAAGCAGTGATAAAGTCAGGCCTTTTGGATTCTTGCATTGGCACATGCTTCTGTGGCTGATTGAAAACGAACTTCTTATTTTCACTGCTTTAACCACAGAATCTGAGCAGATGTTCATCAGTTGAAGGCCAGGCATCCAACTTTTTACTGATGAGAAGTTTGTTCTTTCCACTGAGCTTAAGCAGTAAATCAATACACATTGTAAGCAGGGTGAATAGGTTTAGTAACTTCCATAGATTCCAGTGTAGACAAGGCACAAATGCTTGTATCTTATGAAATTGCCTTAGTTGACAAGATATTTGCTTGTGTGTTGCTTAAAACAATTTGTTGCTAACTTAGGAAATTCTTTTTTGTCTGTGTTTATTTCTGTGACATGGTTTACATGGTGGTTAGAGTGTCAAAACGACTATTTGCGATGTAGTAAAGGGATTTTGGAAATTTTTGTAGTGAACTCGGAAAGAAAAAAATTCATCCAAACTCTGCCAGAAGGTTTCAAAACTGAGTGAGCCTGTTCTTGGCTCTCTCTGCAGCATGCTGCTCTGTGGCTGCATGTACTCAGATGATATATTTGACAGTGAATTAAGTTGTCCTGTTGAGTCATCTTTCTTCCTGTTGTGTGTTCGAGGGAGGCCTCATTTGCCTGGTTTGTAACTTGCTCTCTGGTAGAGCTGTTGGACCTCATGCCCTTGGTACCTGTTGCACTGGCCAGGTGCTCATGGGCATTGGTGAAGTGATTTCAGGGACAGGATTCAAGCCCAAATTGGTTTTGTAGTGTGACTCTTTGTCCTTTACCTCCCCTGTGGCGTTGCTTTCTGGGCATGAGCATTCCTGCAGCCTTTGGAGACAAGGGAGCAGGAGCAGTAAATCCAGACTGCCCTGTGTAGTTGGTGCTCCTGTGCAGAACAGCCTCAGGCCTGGGGCAGGACCGAGGGATAGGTCCAGGGTGTGGCCACGGTGTGTTGCTTACTTGACCCATGTGGTTCTAAGAGTATCTTGATCCTTGTCCTTTCACTTTGGGCTGTCCACTACAGCAGTTCCCCGGGCTTGAGAAAGCAATGGTGTGGCTGTAAATCCTCAACTTTCTATCTCTGCTTGAATTTCACCCAGACGCCTGAAAGGCAAAGGTACTCATTGAACTTTTGCCTCTACACAATATTAGTGCTGAGTTTTCTTCCATAGGATTGTTCCTTTGCAGAGCTTTTGTTTGGGTGAGAGAAGCAGAGATACACAGATGACCACCCGAGTGGTGTTGAGCCTTCATGGCCTTCAGCTGCCTTCCAAGGTTTCTCCTCTCATTGCAATACATTCTAATTACATCACAACTGCAAAGCTAACTCTCAGTAGGCTCAGCTTCCTTTGCTAATCCAGCAAACTTTATAATGGTTTTTCCCCTCCTAACCCTTTCAACCTTTAGCATCTGATTTTTATTTTAAGTGTCAGCGTTACTGTCATGAAACACAAATCCAGGATGCTTATTGAGTAACGGTGAAGCTGTTCTTTGCTGGTTGGTTTATTGTGTGAAGTCAGAAGTTAGCACATTCATCCTGGGGCTCAGTGTGAGCTTCAGAGTTTTGGTTGGTTCCTGACCAAAAGAGAGAGAAATGAGATGTGCTGACACCTGGCAGGTCCAGATTTAGAGAAAATTTTCCTCTTGTTTTGCAGTTTCCTTTATTTAGCTATTCTATTAGCTGTTGCCTGTTTCATTGGGGTGTTTAGCAAAGTTTTCCAGAGCTGGAGAAGAAGTGGATTTTCTCTAAAGAGCCCTTTCCTTTATCTGTGTCTGCTCTTCAGGCCCGACCGGAAGCGGAGGGACGTGTTCCGAATCGCCAACACCACCTTGGCTACTCGGAACAGGAACACAACTGGGACCGATCACTTCACCAACGCCTCTGACACGGAGGAGAGCGAGGTGGAATATCCCTTCTTTGAGACCAAGGTGGATGGCAAGGAGAGAACTGTCATCTCCCATCTCCTGCCTTTCACTCTTTACCGCATCGATATTCACAGCTGCAACCACGAGGCCGACACGCTCGGCTGCAGCGCATCCAACTTCGTGTTTGCCAGGACAATGCCCTCAGGTATGCTCACATGGGGCCAGCTCTGCCTTTACTGGGCACAGATCAAGCCCAAGGGGGACAAGCTCTCCCAAACCACTTAGAATTACATTGGGGTTTAGTAAAAAAAATTCCATGCAGTAGGATAAATTGGAGCTGCATAGATTTTTTTTGTTCCATGTCTTTGACTGGTGTTGTGTGTACCAAGAGATGTGTTTGAGTCTATGCTGGGAGCTGGAGAACGGGACAAGTTGACTGCCAGGATAATTAGGAGAGACTCTGTTTCCCAGCAATAGAAATGAGACCCCCAGACATACATGGTGGGCTGAAAGTTTTGTTCCTCAGCTCCCTGTGTGCTGAATAGATCCACGGCAACGTTTCTTTGCTAATGTTTGGTTTTGCTGTGTTCACTCGGAACTGTTTGCAGATGTTGGAGTTTTGCTGGTGGGAATGTTTGCCAAATGTTTATTCTGTCACAGAACGACCATGCATTTGTCCAGCCTGGGAACAGGAGGAATACTGTGTTTCTTTGTGCCCAATCCCTGGCCTCTAGACTACTTCATATAGGAAGCATTGAATGCTATGCTCGTCTTTGGGACTTTTGCAGATTGTACTTCTGAGAAGAATAGAGATGATTTTAGTGTAAGCTCATATGCATCCAGCAATGAGCTTCTGACTCCAGCAGATGTCTGGGGATATTGGATGCAAAATGGTAGCAATTTTGTTTTGTTTCTGAAAGGAAGGGCTATCATAATCCAGATCCAGCTGTGTCAGTAAAAAAAGCAAAAAGTATCGCTTATTTCAAGGAAATAAGGAAATCTGTGAGATCAGGGAAAAGGAAAGAAGTGTTCCCAGATTTTTAACACATGCCTCTGAAAATCAAAAGGCTAAACAATCCTATTTTCTTCTGTTATCTTTGAGAAGGTGGTATTTTTTCAGACTGAAAACACACTTCACATTCTTGTTAAGTCACATTAAACTATTAGGAACTAAATAGGGATAAAGCAGTTCCTGAATTGCTGCAAAGACTGTTTTAAATGGGGATGGATTTCCTATGACTGTTTTAGGAAAAGGATGTCAGTGGGGCAGATGTTATGTGTTTACAGCTGTTTGCAACCTTTTGGTGGGAATAGATCCCTGCCCTGTTTTGGTGTTAGGGGGAATTGAGAAGGAAGAATCAGGTGCTGATAGCCAGAACCCATTCCTGGTGGAGCTGAATGCTCTGCACTGATTTTCTGGGAACCAGTAGTTCAGTCTGAGCTAATTTCCAGCAGGCTCTTGGCCCATGCAGTTTGTTCCCTGGATTTGAATGGCTCTTGCTGCAGAGCCTCTGCACCTGAAGAACATCATGAACCTTCCATTTTCCTCAACTCTTCCCGAAGTTCCTGTTTCAGTCATAGGTGTTCTTCTCACATCACCTGTAAATATTTTACAGAGGGAGCAGATAACATTCCAGGAACAGTGTCATGGGAAGCAAAAGAGGAAAATACCGTCTACCTGAAGTGGTTGGAGCCTGCAAATCCAAATGGGCTGATCCTGATGTATGAAATCAAATATGGGCAGCACGGAGAGGTGAGGATTTGACATTATTCCTCATAATTCTTAATTTATACACAAAGTTGGATCTTTCTTAACATGCCTCTGTGCAGTGCTGCACAAACAGAAATTGTGATTTCAGACACTTAGCACCTACCAGCATGTCTTTCCTTCATTTCCTTGGAGTTCTTAAATTTCACATATCTCCTTACGGTGTTTGAAGTAAAACTGATCAGGTGGGGCTTTTAGTTACAAAAATGAGCTTATCCTGCAGCTATATTGCTTTCTTCAGAATGTGAAGATAATAACATGTGCAAATTGCTTTTTTCTTCTAGGAGAAGCGAGAATGTGTTTCCAGACAGGAATACAAGAAGCTTGGAGGAGCTAAACTAACTCACCTGAACCCTGGAAACTATTCTGCCAGAGTTCAGGCCACTTCCTTGGCTGGGAATGGGTCCTGGACTGAGCCCATCTCTTTCTATGTGCAGCCCAAATGTAAGACAAATGTTGACAGGCTGTGTTGAATTGGGGGTTTATTGTCTTTTTAATAATTCCTGATGTTCATGTGACTGGGAATTTGAGCCTCTTGCCTCTGAACTGTCTTGCTGATGATTCTTTGGGAACTCTTCTCTGGTCCGTTTTTTCGGCAAGTGTAGACAGCCAGGAGTGGTATGTGAGAGGTCTGGTCCTTTCCTTGCAGCTTTGGGTTCTGTGAGAGGTACAGGCAGGTGTGGGTGTGGAGAACATCCTGCTGCAGCTTCCTGGGATGTGCAGCTGTGTTGGGAATGTGATGTTAGCTATAACAACATGCAGCTGCTATGTATAAAACCTGTGGCAACAAGGAAAACCTGCTTAAAATCGCAAAATAATTGGAGAAACAAATCGTTTGTGTAGATTTTTGGCTGGCAGGTTGACCTGTTCTGAGTGACATTTGATTTTAAAAAAGTGTCCTGATGAAAGGGTGATGCTGGTCCTGACAATGGGAGTCACTTATATTTTGAAAGAACATGACCACAGACACCCTCTTTAAGACATTCTGTGTTTAGTTGCAGAGCAGATACATCCCCAGAAAACTGCAACTCCGTCTTTTATCCCTTTTTGGTTTTCTGGTTGCTGACCTTTGAATAATTTGAAGTAAAGAGCAGTGCATGTATATTCTGAATATAAGCAGCTGCAAGGTGAACAAAAGGTGGAAAAAAAGGTGGATGTGCAAGCGAACAATTGGATATTGTTCACTGAGGAATGCAAGTCCTTTAAGCATAACTTGTGAAAACAAAGCCCAGACAGACACTGTTCTGTACAAAATTAATGCCTTTCAGTGTCTGCTTTCTTGTTTCACTCATCTGCAGTCAGGGAGGCTTTCCGAGTACATTTTTCCACATCAGACAAGAAAATGAGAACTTTGATTTGTTCCCTGTATGGAAATACACAGAGTGGGTTTTGAATGTTTCTTTGTTAACAGAGCTTTTATAGAAATCCTGATACAATTGTTTTCTTGTTGGTTGCAGCAGCAAACTATGGAAACTTCCTGCACTTGGTAATTGTGCTCCCTATTGCTCTGCTGCTCATCCTTGGGGGATTGCTGATAATGCTCTACGTCTTTAACAAAAAGAGGTGAGTTCCGTGTGCTGGTACTTAAACCTGCAGGAGGGGAATTGTTTATTTTCAAATCTGTGCCCATGGAGTGAGTTAGAAATGAAAAAGAGAAATGACATTCAGAGGAGTCAGGAGGCTGAGGTAGATTCTGCCTTGTTGGTATGGAAAGGGAGATGATTTAGAGTTACCAGCCTCTGGCTGCTGCTGCTGCTGGAGATATAAAGAGGGTTTTTATTGCAGTATCATGTTTGAGTGGGAAGAGGGAAGGCTCATGAGAAACATATCCGTGGGGCAATGATGGCACACACTGGACCTGTATAATCAGAAGATCTGACTGAAATATGGGTCAGTATAAATAATGAAAAGTTAGTTCTATTTAGATTAATGAATTAATTAAGATTTTTTTTTCAAATTCTAGGGTTTTTTTTAAAGTCATTACACCCACTTAAAAAATTATATCCTGGCTAAGAGCTGTCATTGGGACTGTTCGGTTAATTTGGTTTCCTCAATTTTGTTTTTTGTAACTAGTGATTTATTTTTTTTATGTCATTGAAACACACAACGAGAATTTAATAGCAGTACAAATGTTCAATGTTGAATGGAATCCCCCACTAGAAAGAGTTTTTTCTTTTGCTAAAAAACTTCACTCCCACAGCAGAGCTGATGATGGTAAAGTGCATTCTCAGCCACGGGTCTCCTGGTTGTATAAAAATATAGCTGCCTTTCTTAAAAAAAATTTACCCAGCAGCTAAAAGTACCTTGTGTTTACATTTTCCTGGCACTGATTTGGTGTAGAGAAGACTCCAGAATTCCTGAGAAGCTATTCTGGACTGTGTTCCCATTGATTATGGCGTAGATAAGATCTCAGTTTGTCCCCTTTGAAAAACTCCACATGTGGTAAATAATATTCTGTGGTTGAGCAAGCAGTGGAAAAGCTGTGGGAGAGATGGTCTGAAATATACTCAGATTGAAAGATAAAAGAAATAAACCCCAATATTTCTACAGGAACAGTGACAGACTGGGCAATGGAGTACTTTATGCTTCTGTGAACCCTGAGTACTTCAGTGCCTCAGACGGTGAGTGTGACCTTAACTTGTGATGCTTTTACTGTCCTATGTTCTGTTGGTGGATGACTTTGAAAGGCATGAAACTCTAAAAGATGTGCTGTAAAGCCACTTCCCCAATTTTATTAGGACTGTGCTGGAATCTAGAATTGCCAATATGCAAATGACACTTGTCTGTTGAAACTGGGGAGTTTTTGAATGCTTTTCCTGTAATTTTATCCACCTGAGGCATGAAATTTGGATTCCCTAGCTTCACTTTCACATTATCACCTACTCTTCCAGTGATGTTTTGACTGTACTGAAGGAAGAATGAATGAATTTGTGGTCTTTCATGTTTGCCCTTGTAAGCTCAGTTTTGCCCTATTGAAACAAACTCATGACTTGAAGAAATCACAACATCAGACAAATGTCCTTGAGACCTCAGTTTTTCTGTTTGTGGTTTAGTCTGGTGTTGCTGTTACAGATTTCTTGCTGGAATAGTATTTCCAAAGGCCCCCCAGGAGACTAATGGCTTTACCCAGAGTGGCAGCAGACTATTTTACTGTTATTTTTTTATAGCAACACCATTAAGGTTAAAGGTCTGTCACTGTTCATGCTACAATCCTCTATTTTCATCCTGTCCTTTCACCTATGCAGAGCATGTGACACAACTGTCCCCTCCTTTGGTGATTGATAGGCAGCAGCATCAGTGGGTACTTGGATGTCTTCTTGCCTGAGGCAGTCCTGCCTCCTGGCAGTCACCTTCTGAGAGCTCTCTTCTACCTCAGATCAAAGACCTGTAGCAGCAGCAGCAGCAAGTTCTGCCTTTGCTGGTGCAACGGTGTCTGTGCAAGGGATCAGAATAATGCCATGCAAAGAACTGCTGGATCAGAGTCTGCTTCCCTCTAGCCATGAAATCAGTGTTAATAGAGAATACAGCAGACACTAAACTGATACAGATGATCAAGTACGTTTGATGCTGTCTGGGAGAATTAGGAGAGCAAGGATTCCAAGAAAAGATTTAACCCAAAGCATTGATTTGAGCCTCTTCCCACACGGGTTTTGTGCTTTGAGGTTCCTTATTTCTATCCCAATATGTCAGTACCATAGTGAGGCCACTTCAGGTTCACCTTTCTTTCAGATTTATTTGTATGCCATCATCCCCCTGTGTCAGTATGGGACAGACCCTGGCCTGATGGCACACATGGTGCAAGGTCTCAGCATTCTGTGTGGGGTTGGAACAGCAGAACTGGTGGGGCATGTCTGGTCACTGCTGTCATGGAGCAGGGAGCGCTCCCAGCACGGGCAGCAGTGGAACATCAGGGCCTGTTCTCTCTCCCCTCAGTGTACGTTCCAGACGAGTGGGAGGTGCCCCGGGAGAAGATCACCATGTGTCGGGAGCTTGGGCAAGGCTCCTTTGGAATGGTGTATGAGGGAATAGCCAAGGGAGTGGTGAAGGATGAGCCAGAGACCAGGGTGGCCATCAAGACGGTCAATGAGTCTGCGAGCATGCGTGAGAGGATCGAGTTCCTGAACGAGGCCTCGGTGATGAAGGAGTTCAACTGTCACCATGTGGTGAGTGCTGAGGATGTGACGAGGCTGTGACTCATCCAGCCCTGGTGCTCATTGACACGAGGCTGTTCTGGGCATGTCTGCCCTGCCTGAAGTGAGAAATTGAGATTTTAACTTCAACTCTGCGCAGCTTTGTAGTACTATTGTGAAACCCCAGTCAGAAAGTGGAACCAAATCTACATTCAGACCTTTCCCACAGGGCTGCATATCAACATGAATAAATGATAATTAGCTGTACTTGCATACTTGTACTGAACATTTGTTTTGCCTCTGCCAGGTTCGGCTGCTTGGTGTTGTTTCTCAGGGCCAGCCTACACTGGTAATCATGGAGCTGATGACACGTGGGGACCTCAAAAGTTACCTGAGATCATTGAGGCCAGACACAGAGGTGAGTCATGAGTTGCTGCAGGTTTATTTCTTCAGTTTGAATCATCTTGAACAAGACAGCCTCACGTTGGAAGCAGCAGGCAATTAGCCTTTCCTGCCCTTCTCCTTCAGTCTAAGGACAAAACATGAGCTGTTGTGTGATCTCCAGCAGCTCTTTCATGAGGCAGCCCAGAGTGCCACATGGAATAGGTCCCTTCTTGTGTCACTGTGTCCTCTTTCCCAGATTTGCATTAGATCTCTTGTCTGATACACTTTCTCATCAAGATGTTACAGAAATTGGCTGGTTTAAGAACACATGTTAGGATAATTGTTTCATGTTGTGTGTCCTGCCCATTGTCCCTGCTGGAAAGTAAATATCTGTTATCTTAGCTCCTGTGCAAACTCTCATGCATAGGCCATCAGTCTGACAGCTAAAATTGTCACATATGATAGATAGAGGGTCTGAAGGACAAAGATGACACACAGGTCACTTGCCCCTGAATCACAGCAGCCTATGTAGAAAATGAGCTCAGCAGCTTTTGCCCTTGATCTAGAAATTCCAGTGTGGATAAATTAAAGGGACAGAACTGAGTATGTGCACAAGAGGATGGATGTGGTCTGTTAATTGTTTGATCTTCATCTTGCTCAGAACAACCCTGGGCAGGCACCCCCGACCCTGAAGAAGATGATCCAGATGGCGGGAGAGATCGCTGACGGCATGGCCTATCTCAACGCCAACAAGTTCGTGCACAGGGACCTCGCCGCCAGGAACTGCATGGTGGCCGAGGACTTCACAGTCAAAATTGGAGGTGGGCTCTCCTGACCCTTGCACAGGTCATAGAATCATCCTGGAAAATCAGTATCCTAGAAGGCTTTCTCTCTATTTATTTATTTATTTTTAAAGCTGAGCTCTAGCTTAAATATCTGCAGAATGAAATAGGTTCCTTGTGAAGACTTGCTGTGATTTAAGACCTGTGAGCAGTTAACACTGAGCTGAAACCTCTGGAATACCTCTGCTTGCTGTTGGTCCAGTGAGGCAACAGTACAGCATGTGGGTTTAAAAAGAGCTGGTGAGGAAGTGAGGTAGGTTCAGGTAGTGCAGACATCTGGGTAGATGGTGTAGTTATCACTGGTGTATCATTCATGTCTCTGTTAATGCACAAAAATAATTCTACCTCCTGTTTATTGATTCAAGAATGAGAATTTTAGGATTATTTTAAATCATATCTGAGTTGGAAGAGGAATGACTTCAGCTGGGTGCTTTCCAGTCTAAACTGGAGTTCTGCTTCCCAGACAGCTGAATGGCTTTTCTTCTGCTCTGCTGTTAGATCACCAATTTTTTTTTCCTTTCACCATCCCTCCAAAATAGTGTCAGATGAGTTTTTTCAGTCTTGTCTCCAGAGAGAGTGATTTTAAGCTGTTGGCTGTTTTTGAGTTGTGCATATTAAAATAACGTGTATAGCAACAGCCTTCTGCTGTAGGAAACTAATTCTTTTTCTCTGAGCTTAACTCAGCTATTTTGATAATTTGTGTAAGTAATCCTGTCATTTGGGAGAAAGAAAAAATGATTTCATTTTGAGTCAGTTAATTAGGAAATAAGATCTTTTGGGGATTTTGTGTATTTTCTGCAGGTTCGTGGGAAGTCAGCCTAAATCCTTCCCATTCCAGTTTTCTCCTCCTGCCCCCATCAGCTTGTTTTACAATTCTGTAAACTGAAGATATGGTGCATTTCTTCCCTTTAGCGTGTTCATGGTTACCCCAAAAGCATTTTGTAAATGTGCTGCACTGCTCTTGTTTATGTAGCAGCATTGAAAATCCCTTCATGCAGAAACAGTTCAGGAGCATCTTGGCTGGAACACGCCAACTCAGACTGTTCAGATCTCAGAGGAAGAGCTTTATGCCACACTACCCTGTGCTCACTGCATGTCTGTTTCTTATTTGCATTACATTTTGAAAGAATCTTCCATTCAGCCAGGATAAAATCACCCTGGTGTGTGGGAGTGATGGAAGAGCTGCACAGATGGGCTTTTTAGTCATAATCGCCGAGGGTGCCGGTGTCCCTGGTACGCCTGGTTGGTCACTCACCACTGACTGGTGATAACTGAGAGAGCTGGGGGAGTTCTGTACACATTTCCCAGGGGGAAAAAAAGGGGGCAATTACAGGTCTGTGTTGGTAAAATGGATTTTGCCCTGTGTGTCATCAGACAGCATTTAATACCAGTCAGAGGACTGCTGACCTCTAATTTATTAACATTTTGGTTGGTGTCTGAGAGCACAGTAACTGGTTTCAATAGGCAAGTGTGAGACCCAGCAGTTCTGTCTCAGGCTGATTGTAGAGAAAATACACTGGAATAAATCTGGGTTGCAGTCACGGGGACGAACATTTTTAGATCCAAGTCTTGCAAATGCTTATGAATTTACAGCTAAGCATGGATACAAACTGGAAGTATGTCTTTAATATTTGGGTGTGTTGATCACAAATGAACAGCATAATCCTCTGTAGCACTTGAAATGGAATATTGTACAGAAGCTGCGAATTTCCTTTGGAAATAGGAAAAAGAAAACAAAGAGAAGTATTTCTGTCAGCATGTGAGATTGATTAAACAGAATCAGATTAAACAGTTGTAAGTACTAAAGGAGCTCCTTACACTCCTTAAAAAAAAAAAGAAAATCACTGAGTTTGGGGAACAACTAGTAAATTATTTGACCTTCAGAAGACTCATCTTACTGCAAAGCTTGAGCATAAATGCTGGAAGTTTTCATATTCCTATATTTAAACCATTCAGACTTGTCACCCCTGATGTCAGTGGCACAGTCTGTTGGTGTTGGGAGGGAAGGTCACCAGCCCCGAGGCAGCAGCTGAAGTATCTGCAAAGTCAAGTGTCGTGGGAGCACAGCACAGATTCCTCACATCCAAGTGTGATTCTCTGCCTTGTAGGAAGGGGAAATGTTTGTCATTTTCTCACACAAACTCAGAGTATTTCTACCTTCTAGATTTTGGCATGACGAGAGATATCTACGAGACAGATTATTACCGGAAAGGAGGGAAGGGCTTGCTGCCTGTCCGCTGGATGTCCCCGGAGTCGCTGAAAGATGGAGTCTTCACAACACACTCCGATGTCTGGTAACAAAAAGGCTCTGAAAAATGGCTTTAACCTCCTCCTTTCTAGCCTCTCTTCTTGTTTTAGTAGACTTAACCAAGTGTACTGCTTCTCCTGTCCGTTCAAAGGTAACTGGGTTCTTCCATGAGTTCATGTTTCAGCAAGAACTCGTGAGGTTAAATTTTGCTCTCAGGGAGAGCAGAATTAAATGGATTCTAAAACCAGAGGTGGCAGTATGTTTCCCACTGTTCGTTGTAAAATCAGTTGTGCAGTGAAAAACATTACCTTCATCTGGAAGAGCAAGTTGTCATTTTTTAAATTGTCCTCCTTCAGGAAAAGCATTTAAAGTTGCCAAGAATATAGAAAGGTTCCTAGTGCTGACCTGCTTTTCCATCAAAACCTTCTGTGTAAATAACATCACTTTCCCCCAGATGGGTTGTATACACTCACAGGCTTTTTGGGGGAGTTGTCCCTTGTGCATATCCCTCTCCATTTGGAGCTTTGTTTGCTTGTTTTATATACTGCAAGATGCAGAAATAGGGTTTTCTTTCAAAGGACACTGCATGCTTGCTGTATCTGTGCAGTTATTAATAGAGGCGTGTACTTAGGAGAATTAATCCCCTGGAACTATTTCCCACACACCCCCCAGCTTTTGAGATAGGTAGGGAGGACTTGGCAGAGGATGGTTGTGTACTGGCAAAACCTCTCCTGTCTTTTATTCCTAACAAGATGTTTTTACTGCTGATCTGTTACAGAATTGGCAGCTGATTGCCTCCAAATGTCTAGAAGTCAGTAGGAATGATGTTTTCGGAGTAAACTGCATTTTCTTTGAGCAGCTTGAGGAGTTTGGAGTCAGTGGTCTCTAGTTCACAGCACCAGCTCTGAACAAGAAGTTCCTAAGAGGAATTAAAGTGAAAGAGCAAAGCACCAGAATGATGCTTAAATTTTATTTTACATATGGCTAGTAACTTTCTTTTGAATCCAGTAACTCTCAGACTTGGAAGCAGATGAAAACAACCACATTGAGTCGAAGGGAAGCCCCGTATCAGCCATTTATCTGATGGAACAGTACAGGCATGCTTTTGGCAGTCCCCCCAGTAAAAGAATTTTGGGACTTGTAATGGCTTCACAAAGCAGACAGAAATTTGGACTATATCACTAGAAAATCCCCAGATGTAGGACTGACCAAGCCTGGAGTGAGGAATTGGCAGGGCTGTCTGTTCTTGCCACACAACAGGAATTTTCATGTCCAGCCATTGCCTCCAAGAGGGTTCAGAGCAGCTCAGGGTGAGCAGTGGGGATGTCCCATCTGTGTTCCACTCATGCTTTCTTTTAGCCTGCGACTCTTAAGTGATGTTATTCTTTAAATATAACTCAAATTCCAAACAAAAAACCCCTAGGTGTGACGCCAAATAAGGTGTCAGATGTAAATTAGTGCTGTAGTTGTTACAGGAAGTGCACGTGTGTTTCCCTAGCAAGGAAGAGAGGAGGTTTAGATTGAATATTGGGAAGGAATTCTTCCCTGTGAGGGTGGTGAAGCCCTGGCACAGGGTGCCCAGAGAGAAGCTGTGGCTGCTCCATCCCTGGAAGGTCCAAGGCCAGATTGGATGGGCATTGGAGCAGCCTGGGATAGGAGAAGGTATCCCTGCCCATGGCAGGAAGTGGAACAAGATGGGCTTTAAGGCCCCTTCCAGCCCAAACCATCCTGGGATTTCATGATTAGGCATTTGTTGGTTGCTCAGTCCAAAAGTAGGATTGTGCAAACAGTATTGCAGTTCATTGGTGGGACAATCTGAGTGAATATCCTGGCGTGGAAAGTAGTTTAGTGATTACAGGATTGGAAAGCTGAAGAGGAGGAGCAGTAAAATCTTGACAGATTTTTACTTGTAAGCATAGAGAGGAAAAAAAGTGTTTTATGAAGAGGAGGCTCACAGTACTCATGGGTATTTCAGAGAGGTTCTCCTTGGGATGGTTTGGCATCTTAATTGTTGGAAGTGATTTACTCTTGAAATTTGGTTCACAGGGGTGTACTTGTCTGGAGGCACAAAAAAACGGGCTCAACATGAGAAATTTGCTGTTTGTTTAGAACATGTATCCACAGCTACAGAGAAATTTCAATCTAAATTCCAAATGTAGTGGAACTTGACTTAACACTATAATGAAATACTATTTCTATGTCATGAAATACTATAGACTAATGTCTGTTTCCTTGATCTGCTTATGGCTAAAAGGATCAGTCTTTCTCAGTGACTTTTACACCAGGCACTATACATTGGAGGTCTCTTCATGGCTGGAAAAATTCCCTGAATCCTTTTATTGGTCCAGATTTGAAGTTGCTCAGTGTAAACTCTGGAACTTGGCTGTTTTGGGGGCCATTTATTTGCATCAAACAGTAAACAAAAGGTTGAGATTGTTTTTTCCTGTCCTTCTGGGCAGATATTGTTACATGTAGTCCCATGTTCTTCGAGATCAGTTTTAGAAGCCAAGATGTCAAAAAGACAAAACCCTGTTGAGTGTTTGGAGTCCAGGATTTATAAGCTGTAAGGTGAAATGGCAACTGCAGGAAGGAAGAGTGTCTGGAGGTTTGAAGGGTGGAGCTTTATTTTAGCAACTCATTCTTTTATTGCTTTTCAGGCTGAAGAATGAGGTAATTAGACAGGGCTGTTTTTGTTGTAGTTAGGGAAGGGAGGACATTTTAAAATTAATGGAGTACTGTTCACGGTGAGGGTGGATTTCTATAAATAAATCCTCAGCATCTTGCATTCTTTCAGAGCTGGTAGTTGCCTGGAAGGAGCAACCAGAGTTTATTTGCTAGGATAATCTGAAGAGTAGGTGTGCAAGACTTGTCCTTGTTATCCCTGCCATGATCAAAGAAGCTTCAAAGGCACTCAAATGTTGAGTTGACCCCCTGTCCCTCCCTCCCCTAAAAGGAAAACAATTGCAAGGCAGTTTGTGGCTTCTGGCTCCAGATGCAAACCAGTTTAGATCCCAGGGATAGCTGAAAGACAAAACCACTGGGCCATAACCAGCTAATGACACTGGACTCCTTGTTTTCATAACACCCCCCCAGTGGAACTGTGTGTTTTTCACTCAGCTTGACTCAGCATTTTACCACAGAAGTCAGACAACATCAAAATTTTCCTTCTTTGACCAGCAGCTCTAAAAGTAGTTGACTCTTCATTGCAGGACAGACAATTTGAGCTGTGTCTGCTCAATAATCTAATTTTAAATGGAGGTATTTTTAGAAAGTGTCAATACTTACGTCCAAACTACCCAATTACATAACTATGCTTATCTTCCTTTGCCAGTAATCAATTCCTATTATTAGACAAACTACTTTTTTCACTTCTGCTGTGCTTTGTAGTTATCTGGAAGGAGCTGGAAGCTCTGTTTCAAGAACATAGTTACATGCATGTCACAAAGGGATAGCTGAGTTATTCTCACCTGAGCCCTTTGCTCACTAGAGTGGAGGTGTTTGAAGTCAGCAGTCTCTTGAGGGAGGGGTTGTGACTGTCACCACAGGCACGTGCTTTTTGAGCAACTGGAATTCTTTGGAAAAAACAAAATACCCATGGACATCTAGAAAATACCCACGGAGACCCAGCACTCAGCATCTTGTAAGAAATACACCCTTGTAAAGATGGCTGGGAGCCCTAACACTGTGATGTTCCCTGCAGGTCCTTCGGAGTGGTGCTGTGGGAGATCGCGACGCTGGCGGAGCAGCCGTACCAGGGCATGACCAACGAGCAGGTGCTGCGCTTCGTCATGGAAGGGGGGCTGCTGGAAAAGCCAGACAATTGTCCCGACATGCTGTAAGTGCCACCACTGCCCTGCAGGCACAGCTTGTGCCTCCTGACCCCTGCAGGGTCTGCTCTTGCCAGCCACCACAGGAGGGGCTGCTCAAACAGTCTCTGTCAATCCACTATTTGATGATACTGAGACATTCCAGAAAACAACTTTGCTTGTGGCCAGAATCTCACCTCGGGCTATCTTCTCTAATAAGCAAACAAAATCCAAGCTTTGTGTTACTGAATAAAATTAGGCTTAATAAAAATGTCACTTTGTAAGTGACATTTGCTACATCAGGAGGCTCTGTGCCTAAATCATATCTCTTCTGCTTAAAGCAATTCTGTTGAGCATAAAGAGAGAAAAGAGCATGGGACAAGCTGAAATGTGTGTAAACACTGGAATTCAACTTTTTAGTTCAGCACACAGATAAATCAATGTGTCTGAAGCTGGGTTATATCTGCAGTTTGAGTCACAGCACTTGTCCCATTGAGATAAACAAATCCCCCCTGCTAACAGTTTCCTTCCCTGCAAGCACAGGGTCAAGTTTTCCACAGAAAAAACCTCTCCCTGCCCCAGGATCGACCCAAAGCCTTGCAGCAGCAGAGGGTGTGCAGTGCAGCAGCTTCAGTTTTTAGCTTTACATTGTTGAAATACTTCTGCTGGCCTTTGTGTACAGCAGTTTCAGTTGTTCAGACTTTATTGCTTTGATATACTTCCCAAACTGACTTTTGGGAAGGAAATACTGCGTCTTGCAGTTATTGAAATTTGTTGGAGGCCCACAGAAGGGATACAATCACTTAAGGGCCTCAGCTGCTTGGAATTCTTAGGAAAATAGCTTTTTTGGCTGGAGCCTGGCTGTGGTTTCAGATGACAGGCAGTGTTGTTTTGTTGTTTGAGGGGGGTGGGTGGTATATGCAGGGGGAGGTGTAGCTGCCATGTGATTCCTTGGTTTCACATTCCTTCCCTTTCGAGATGCTGTGGAGAATTCCTGGCAGTCGGATTGACTGGACATTGTTTAACACGGCCAGAGCTGTGCAGTGGGGGTGGGCACAAATGGAGAAGAACGGGGATGTGACGGGTTCAGCTCCCTGGCTTCACAGGGAAAGCACCTCTGCAGTGAGAACAAACTCAGTGGGGAGAGATCCAGCATAAGAAATTCCCTGTTAAGCTGGGGCTTGTGTGGTTTGAGCAGGGATGGGAGGGGAGTCAAGCCAGAAGTTGTCTCTGCTGCAGCCCACCCAGTTCTCCTTCCTCCCCCTCCTCAGGGAATCTCCTCTGCTCCAGGGCTGTTGCTACTGGATGAATCCACTTTCAAGGTCCTGGCTTGTGAGCTGGGAGAACTTGGTTAAAGTCTGGCAGAGCAGATCTTTGCACCAGTGTGTAACAGCCAAGACCTTTCTTGTGCTACTCCACATGGAGAAGTTGTTCACACGTTGGTTCTGCCCAGCAGGATTCAGCCTGACAGTGCAGAGGTGCAGAATAAAAAAAATCTGCCTTTGAATTGTGCTGCTTTGCTCTGTCAGAAAAAGGAATGAGGCTGAACTTAGACCTAAGGCACATTAGTGGTGATTTTTTGGTTTGTTTTTTTTTTAGTGATAAAGTTGAGGATAAAACACCTTGGCTTTATCCCAAATGTAAAAAGGAAAAAAAAAAAAAAAAGTATGACCTTACTGTGACTTGCTTTTGCTCCCTTTCAGCTTGTTTTGTCTTTGTTTTAGTACAGACGCCCAAATCTGCTGAAATTCAAATAGGCTGTTGTAGGAATAACAGTGGGGAGCTCCAGGAGTAACTTTCACCTTTGTTCCCTGCACATGCACTTGGCAATCAGAAAACCTCTTAAGTTCCTGTGGTGCTTTATTCTTTGCATGTTTTCACTTCTTTCCCTGCCCAGGATGCTGTGACAGGGCTGTGCCACCCTCAGTGAGCTCCCCACTGCTCCCAGTCCTCACCCACACACTGCTGGCAGGGTCAGACCTGCTCTGTAGGCAGAGGTCCTCTCCAGGACCCAGTAACCTCCTTCACAGCTGGGGACCTACAGGAAAATTAGGACATGGGCAGAAGAGTGTTTCTAACAGTATCTAAGAGCCCTGAAATTGCACCTGGATCTTAGCCTCCATCCCAGCATGTTCCAGGCCACCGTGTTCTCCAGTGCTTTATGAAACCCTCTATAAACCAAGAGACCCTGTTTTTTGTGGAGATTGCTAAAGGATTGTGTTTAAAGGCAGGTTTATTGGTATGTCTGCTAGTGGGAGGTACTTTTTATGCAGCACAAATTCTTGCTGGTGGAGACTGGTCTGTGACACTTTAGTATTGACTCCTCATATTAACTCAAAATGTCCCAAAAGCAAAGCCAGGCTGCAGGGAGGCCACTTGAGCTTGGTGCTGCCTGCAAGCAGGTGAGAAGGGGAGCTCTGTGCTCCTGTGGCTCACAGGACTTTGTTCTTTAAATTAGTTTGACTTGGAAGCAACTGAAGTTCTGGTCAAAACATCAGTGGACCTGGCTTTGGAGAGAGGGGAGTGTGCTGACAGAGAGAAACCTCCAGAACAGGTGGAGGAGGTAACTGCTGTGGGGAAGTGCAGATGAGAACAGAGAGAAGAATCTTGCTGTCACCAAATCTGCTATTTTTAGCCGTGCGGGTGATGTGATGTTGACACAGCCCTGCACCCTCCAGCCATGGTGCAGGAACTCCCCTCAGGACCTCGTGTTCCCCTCCATGAATTCTGCAGGGTTCAGGCAGGCTGGGACACTCTGTGTCTCCATCCCTGCTGTGCTTGTCAGTGCCTGTGCTCCCCTAATCCCGGCAGCAGAGGGTCAGTAGCTTTTAGGTGGAGCTGGAGAGGTCCTGTTCTACGGTGTGGAGAGGATGCTTGGGAAAAGGGGGATTCTAGAGGGGGTTGTCCTGTGGCTGGGAGGTGGTGAATCCCTGTGGAAAGGGTAAAGCACAAAGGGAAGGGTATTTCTGGAGGCTCTTTACTCTTGTACAGGGTGAAACAAGCCTCAGTTGTGTTTATGCTACACCCTCTTGGCATAGCTCGCGTGGCTCTGCAGACAGAACCATGCAATAAGACAGATGGTTCAGTAAGACGGTGCCAGGAGAAGCTTTGCTGTTTTTCTCCTCTTCCTGTGCACTCAGTGATGTTTTTATGTCCTCCCATTGTTATGGCACTGCTCATCAGGTGACGGCTGCGTGGCACCGAGCTTTGGTACAGCTGAAGCTCTCAGACAGTGTGTTCCCATGGGGCTTTTAAAAGTTGTGGAGGCTGGAATTCCACTCTGTTTTTGAAGCAGGATTGCTTCCCCCACATGCGTTGTAGACTATTTACGCAGTGCTGATTTCCCTTTGTTCCTGCTTAGAACCCGGGGTCTGCTCTGCAGAGGCACTGGCAGCACACGGCACCAGCAGGGGAGGCGAGGTCCTTTTGCTTTTCCCCACCAAATCAAGTGCATTGCAAAGCACAAATGGAATGCAGCTTCTATAGGAACTTACCATTTTCTGTTGTTTTTTTAATTGTCTCAGTGCAAAACAGAACTCGGTTTCTGCTCAGTTGCTTGAGCAAAAGATGCACAGTGGGAAGCTGGCTATTCCCCTAACCCATGGTGGTGCCTCCAGCTCCCTGGAGTTCACTTGCCACCAGTCAGGAACGTACTTTATAAATCTGCTCAGGTTGTATTAACAGCCTGTAAATTCCTCCATTGTCTATTGGAAAGGTTTTTATTTTGTTTAAGATAATGTAAACAAGGCCTGCGAACACACAGAGTTAAAAAGGAAAAAAAATCCTTTTATGGGAACTCTGTAGGGTTTTTAAATCTGGAATGGCTTAAAAGAAACATCACATGTCCTTGTTTGTGCTGATGTCACATGCATTACTCCGCTGCTTGTGGTATCTCCTTAGCATTGCCCTTAGGCCTCGGGGCGCAGAGCCAGCGAATATCCAGAGTTCCTGGCTCCAGCCAAGCTTCTATTCAGGGACACAGCAGTCAGCTGGAAGGGAAACAGCAATGAAGTAACAGAAATGGATTTTATATATTTATGTCTCAAGCTTTCCTCACCGCTTGTGGGTGAGGGTACGGTGCAGTTTTATAGTCTGGCTTTGCTTTTGCTCTGAAAGGCTTTCCACAAACTCAAAAACAAGCAGGAGTTGGGCAGTGTTTACGTGTCTACGTGCGGTTACAATGCAGCATTGAGTACCCGGGGAGTTCTCCCAGCACAGACTGGTTTTGCCAGCTCTTGTTGGGTGTCACAAGGCCATTCTCAGGTGGCTGACGTTTGTTCACACGGAGCAGTGCCAGTGGAGCTCTGGCAGGGATATTGGGCACTTCAGATGCACTTCAGTGAAGATTGCTTTGGGTTTGGTTGAAGCACTCAGCAGTGTTTGCAGCCCAAACACAGCCACTTGCCCTCTCTGCTGGTTCACTTCAGCTGAGAACACACTGGAGGTGCAACAGTATTGCCTAATTTCCTGAGTTTCTGGGCAGGGGCTTTCTTTGCTGGGGTTTTGTTTCAGGCCAGGGCTTCCAAACTCTCCACAGCCGCCAACCCTAACCCTGTAGAGCGCAGGGTTCTCCAGCTCAGTGTCAGCCCTGTTGGAAGGGTTGTTCTAGAGCACAGACATTAGTCTGAAGTCCTGTACAAAGAGAGTGACGTTTTTTTGTTGTTGTTTGTTTGTTTCTATATAATTTAAAATAAAGTCATTCCACACTGATGCAGAGATCTGGTAAACTGAAGGCACAAGGCAGTGAGAGCTAATGAAAAGATGAAATAGAATTGCTCGTTTGAGCTCCGAAAATCTGTGGCAGTTGGAAATATGGTGGTGTTCTCTAAAATTAAAGCTAAAAGTTTAGGTGACCTGGCTTAAGAGAAGGCTGGCAGAGGTGGGAAATAAACCCCAGCAAGCCAAGAGGGTCTGACTGGGGCTGCATGTCCCAGTGCTGGCAGGTGAGTCAGAGATGTGCATTACCTTAACTAATCTTTCTTGGCTTTATTTTATTTTTAGATCCATTCTTATTCTAGCACAGAGTAGTAGTTTTGGCCAGCAGTGACTTCCTCCACACAGCGTGTTCCTCTGAGCACTGTGTACACAGAGGATTGGCTAGGAGAATTAATGCTAATCTTCCTTTTCTTATTTAAATTTGTCCTATTACTGCACTGTGTTAGCAGAAGACATCCCTATTCCACCTTCACAGACAGTGAAATCCTTTCTTGTGTTATGTTTAAAGCTCAGGGCGATCTCCTGGGAATATCCAATTTTGCTGTGTCATGAAAATGCTGTTTTCATTATGGCTGTATTACTGTTTCATTTTGTGGTTTTGTTTTGCCAGCATGGGACATTGTACAGATCTAATCATGGATGTGCTTAAACAGATGATCTCACACTCAGTAAAATATTAATGCATCCCTGGCCATAAATGAAAACAACCTAATTTTAAAATAAAAATATTAGAGACGGTCTTTGAGATTGGCAAATGTCCATTGGGGATTGCAATTAATTTTAATGTAATTTTCTTCTTTCAGGGGAAGAAGGCAGTGCTTTACCTTGCTTGTATTTCCTAGTTTAACTTTTTTCTAAGTCGGTACTGATGGGGTGGGATGAGTTGTTTGAAAAGATACTCCAAGAGTATCTACAATCATGTAGCTTATGGCTGAGTAAGCACAGGGTAATTTAGAGGAAAAAGAGAAATGCCAAGTCAGAATAAAAATATGAAATGGTTCTGGATGTCTCATGGGTACCCATGAGACATGAGGTGTGGGCAGGTGTGTGGGAGGGATCGGAAAAGGTGAGGTGGGAGGTATGGGAGTAAATGAGTGATGAGAAGGAAGGTGGAAATGTGACACATTCACAGCATATTGTGAGTTGGAGGGGACCCACCAGGATCATCAAGTCCAACTCTTAAGTAAAGGCTGGTTATGGGTATTGAACCCACAGCCCCGGGATCTCGGCCTGTCAAAGTTCTGTCCCTTTGGCTTCCCTCGGGATGGAATGATTCTCTAAAGCGCGTGGTCTGACCCAGTCATGGCTCTAAAACACCTCAGTAAATGTTTCTCCTGTGTGTTCCCTGCCCAGGTTCGAGCTGATGCGCATGTGCTGGCAGTACAACCCCAAAATGAGACCCTCCTTCCTGGAAATCATTGGTAGCATCAAAGACGAGCTGGACCCAGCCTTCAAAGAGGTCTCCTTCTTCTACAGTGAAGAGAACAAGCCTCCGGACACAGAGGAGCTTGACCTGGAGACTGAAAACATGGAGAGCATTCCTTTAGACCCCTCCTCCACCCTGCAACCCACTGACAAGCACTCAGGACACAAGGCCGAGAACGGCCCTGGCGTGGTGGTGCTGCGGGCCAGCTTCGAGGAGCGACAGCCGTACGCGCACATGAACGGGGGCCGCAAGAACGAGAGGGCCCTGCCGCTGCCCCAGTCCTCGGCCTGCTGATCCTCGGAGCCCCACAGAAACAAAACACACACAAACACAGGCATTGGGGGAAGAAAGAAAGAAAATCACAATATATTCAAAAGCCTACTGTACCTCAGTGGATCTTCAGAACTGCCATAGCTGCACTTGGGAGAACCCTTTTTTCAGTAAACAAGTTACCGTCTTTTTCTTTTTTTTTTCAATATGCAAGCAGATGTTTGTTTCAGTCAAGGACTCCAGTCATGGGGCACACAGTTGGCCTTTTAAAACTCTTAATGTTAACACTTAATAGCAACAGAAAACTTGAGATCTGATGTCTCTCTCTCTTCTCTCCTCTCTCTTCTTTCTCTTTCTTTCTGTCTCTCTTTTTGCTTCATAATGGGAAACATATCTGCGTGCAAGTTCAACCGTACAGCACTTTTATCAGATCAAAGATATCGCAGGCCAGGTGGTTCCCGGTACCCCTGCAAGCACCTGCCTAACACTGTAGGTCTTTATTAAAAAAAAAACCACAAACAAACAAAAAACACAAACAAACAAAACCACACACAAAAAAAACCCCTAAACTAAAAAAAGACTGGATTTTTAATGTTGCTCTTTAATCTTTTTAGGAACATGTAAAAGAATAAAAAAGGGCCAACATTCGTCCAAGGCTGTTACCATTTTCAACGCTGCCAAATTTTGCCAAAAAAAATGAACTCTTTGTTTGTTTTCGTTCGGTTTTTTGGTTTCTATTTTTTTTTGTAGTCATGGAAGGAGCACAGTAATCAACTGCTCTGTTCAAAACAGATCCTGACCAATATCTTCTGTTCAGTCATGCACTGGTATTTAAAAAAAAAAATTTAAAAAGTCAAATTGTCTAGATATTTTTTTCAAAACTGGACAAAATGTGATTTTTTTTTTTTTTTTTTCTTGTGATGGAGAAGATAAAAGGGATGGGGTAAAGAACCAGCCCTCCCTCCACCCCTGTCCCCATCCCAGTGAATTCTGGACAAAACTGGCAGTGGTGAGCTAAACAAATAAGTGTACAAAAAAAGTCAACCGCCCGCCAAAAATGAATTATGAAAAACCTGAAAATAAGCGGCCGAGATCTCCATCGTTGCAGCCTGCCTTCCTTCACAGGCTTGCAAGGAAAAAACACCTAGAAACATAAATTGGAGAAGACAAAAAAAAGCAGTAACCGGATTCAAGTATATGATGCTTTGTTGACCTTTTCTCTTTATTATTGAGACTTCTCGAAGGGTCTTGCAGTTCTATGTTAGACCATGGATCATTTGCATACACATTGTCTTTTGTGTCACTTTTATAACTTTCTTACGGTTCAGATACTCATCTATATGTCTGTACAGAAAAAAGCTGCTATTTTTTTTGTTCTTTATCTTTGTGGATTTAATCTATGAAAACCTTCAGGTCTGCCCTCCTTCCCTTCCCTTCCACTTCAACAAATTTTCTTATGCTTTGTACTATAGTGTGTAACTTTTACTTCCTCCTTCCCAGTAACTGATACCTTTCATATGATTTGCCATGAACTGTTTAATGCCTTTTTATAAATACATTTCTTTTTTTTTTTTTTTTTCTTTTTTTTTTTTTTTCCTCTCCTTCCCATTAGTTGTTTTACAACATCTTGCCTGTGTGGGTTACAGGGTTTTGGAGGGGGACAAGGAGAAAGAAGGGACACCCTGCACAGGAATACTCTGGCAGTGCTGTGGTGTGGTGTTTTTAAGCCCTAGTTTTCCTTCCTTCCCACTAACCTCTGCCCAGACAGCACACAAGTCTCTTACAGTGCAAGGCGTGATACAAACTCAGGTCAGAAACAAAAGGTTAACTATTTAGTACATTCTTGTTCAGTGTTTATATTCATTGTTGTACAAGGGTCCTACCCCTCCTGCCCTCCCCGTTCGTTCTGGTCGTGGCACACATCCACCCGCCCATCCCACACAGACACACACACACATACATGTATTCTTTTTAAATTATTAGTTGGGTACAACAGCAGACACCAGGCTTTTGGGTCACTGATCCTTAAAAAGTTCTTTTAACACTTTCACCCTGTGGACAAGAGCTGTGCCAGGTGCAGCTGGGGATGCCATGCATTCCTAGGGTGGCCATCAATCACCTGGCTCCAGCCAGCCCCAGCTCTTCACCTTCCTGATGGGGAAGCTCTTGTGGAGGGGAGCCCTCGTGGAGGGGAGCCCTTGTGGAGGGCACCTGAGCTGCACTTCCCACCCCCAGTGAAGAAAACCCCCCCAACCAAAGGGAAGCCCCCGCGCTGTTTCCGTGGGGCTGGTGGGAAGCTCAGAGCTGGGGCCAGCAGCTTGGCTGGCAAACAGTGAAGTGTTGGCAGCTATGGAAACCTGTACAAGTCCAAGCTTGTGGCTTAAATCACAGACCAAACCTCAGAACAAAAGACGAGTGAGCTTGTTTGTTCAGTTGCAGAAGCCTTGGTGCGAGGGGAAGGAGGGGCCGTCAGGAAGCCGACACCCAAGGAGTCTTACCAGTTGCTCATCTTACCTTAGTTCCAGTCTAGGCCTTTGTTTAGCACTGATCCAACCAAACGATGGCAGGAAGAGGTGGTTCTGGGATGGAAATGTTCAAATCTTTTGAGTTAGAACAATGAATTAAAATATACTGGTTGCTAGTTTTGACTGGAGATTTTAAAAAGTTTGTAGTGCTTTTTGCTTGTGTAGTTTAGGTCCCATTATCTTCTCTTGCCTCTGTCCCATAGTTATTTTTCCCTTTTGAAAATGAAAAAGACAAAAAAGTTAATTAAGAAGGTATTCTATGTAGGATTTTTTATTTATTTTGTGATATCAGTTTAAATCACTGTAGAGATGCCCCATAATGAATTTAAATACTGAGATAAGGGTTTTAGAGTATGACAGGGGGACAGTTTTTGATTTTTTTTTTCAAACATTTATCTACCTCACTCTTATTTTTTTATATGTGTGTATATAAAAAAAAATACATCTCACATTTCTCAGCAGCCAATAAATGCCGTTGATACTGGTAACCTCTCACTCCATATACCACATGCTCTAGGTTCTGGAGGGGAACAGTCACTGCCTGTCACAGAGGGTCACCTCAGAATATTTGCCTCAGTTCCAAAGGGTTTCTCCTATTTTTTAACGTTTGTTGTCGTGAGGAGAAATCCAAGAGTTATCTGACTTAGGGTGACCATTCTTAAAGGAAACACAGAGGCTTTTTAACGTGCTGTCACAGCAGCTCTTGGGTCAGCAGCAAAACGCTGTGTGTTTGGGTGAGTGGAAATGCAGCTGACCTGATATGGAAACTTCAAATTGTGAGTATTTCCTGAAATCTGTTACAGAAATCAAATGTTTACAATGTTTGAAGGTCCAGAAAAAATACTAAAGGGAATGGTCTTTCTGTTTGTCCAGTAGAATGGACCAAGTCATTCTGCCAGCTCTTGCTCAGATGTCACAAGCATCAGAAAGATAACTGGCTAAATCAGAACCCAAAAATAAATTGGCTTATAGGGGATGGTATTGCTTTCTTGACCAAAACCTGTCACAGGCTGCCTGATGATAATACTACATCAAATTTACAGCTTTGGTCTTTGCTGCTTCTGTTTGATGAGAGCACTGATTTTTAAATTTTATTTTTTTTCTAAAACTAACATGAATTGATTTCTTTTAATGTGCCAGTAAAAAGTCAGTTCCCTTTTCTTCCCCTGTTTATATGCATTATAACTGTGGATTCTGATGGACCAGCCATCAAACTTTAACTGCCCTCTGGCAGCGTGTAACTGGTTTACAAGCACACAGGACTAAAATGAACTTGCCATCAACTTGCTGTATAATGTTTCCTTTTTTCCAGCTCTGGCAGCTGTTCGTGCAGGTGTTGGTTGTGGTATCTGAGTAATGTGGTGCTTGGCTACTTGGAGTTACACCCGGTCTCTTGGATACACAGCGCTGTGGTTAATTACTACAGCTTGTCTTTGGAGGGAGCATTTCTCCCTAGTCCTGAGAAACCAGCAAAATTGAAAGTTTTCATTAGATTGGTTTGGTTTTCCATGTTTGATGATGTTCTAGTGACCTTTGGGTGCAGTGGCTGTTCCCCTCCCTTGCACATATTGATTACCACAACTGGAGATCCTCAGATCTTTCAGCTGGCTAGGAGGGTTTTGTTAAAACTGTCCGAGTTCCTGGTTTGTAGAATTGTACATAGGTGGTTTTACAATGCATTAGGAAGAAACACTAATGACGTAGCATCACGAGAAGCATTTCAAAAAGCACTTCAGTAGAAGACAGCCACGAGGCCTCGCGTCCGTGTGCGTGATGGCAGTCAGCTCTCCTGGACCAAACCACCTTCATGATACCATTGCATTCTGTGTTTGCGATTCAAGCTTAATTCCTTTTTCGTTCTGTTTGTTTCCATAGCTTTTTTTGTTGTGTTTTGTGCATTTTGAATAGCTTTATTCACATGGGTTTTTCATGCAGACTTCCCTTGGACAGTAAATCGAGTTGTTTGTGCATGTGAACAACTGAGAATTAATGTTGGCTTGATAGAGTCATAATATGGTTTGTAATGTTGTTCTTCCCTGAGACCACTGGCTTGTCTGGTATGGAAAATTTATTTAGAACTTCAGCTATGTTTGAATAAAGTTAAAGTAATCCAGTTTGTTTATAAATTAAACACAAAAGCCCACCCAGCCCTGAAAACCAGCATTTTGACGAATGGCACCGAGATGTTTCGATGCAGTGGGATAACGAGCTGGCGTCACCGAGGGGAGCAGGCGGCTGGGGCTGCAGGGCTCGGCTGGGGGGCTCTCCTGGCTGGCATTGCAGAGTGCCCGTGGCAGAGGAGGTGGTTTGGCTGCAGGGAACACAGTTGCTGTGCAAACACAGCCCTGGCACTGAATCAGGTGCTCCCTGGGGGGGATGATGAACCAGAGGTGGCAGCCGAGCACGGTGCAAGGTGTGGAGCCACCCTGTGTGATGCCCCTGATGCTCCTCTTGGTCTCTTAAAGGAAAGCAAGCCCAGTTTGTGGAGGATGAGTGGTGACCAGAGGGAGCTGCTGCCAGGCCCTCTGGGAACTGCTGAGGGGTGTTGGGTACAATCCAAGTCTAAGTGAACAACACTCCTATTGTTGGTGTAACTCCATACATATATATCTATATATACATATATATATCTGCATATGTATATCTATAATATAGATATATATATATTTAAACCCTTTTCATTCCATTAGTACAAGTAACACTTGTTTCCTGTTATTCTTATTTTGTTTGTCAACCGTGTATTCAATCACTGGGCTGAACAACAGTGGAGGAAGGTGCAAGGGATCCACTCCTTACTAACCAGTGATAAAGCCAGATATTGCAACTTAACCCATGAGTAGATGTGCAGACAATTGTTGAAGAATGATGTGTAGAAACACCACAAGTGGCCAGGGGTGCTGAAGATACAGAACTGAAGTAGACAGGAGGGCTTTGAAGGACACCTCGATTCAGAAGTGGTTGCTCAGAGGTGCTGAACAGCCTCTGACATGGAGCAGCTGGGTCAGTCAGCACGGAGGAGTTTGTGGGGAGACACCTGAAAACAAAGGACGCAGCAGTGGGGATTTGCAGAGACACAGGGCTTGACAAAAGTTTGAGGTAGTACCCTGAGCTTAATCTATATGGGACAGCATCCAGTGCTCAGGTGTCACAGTTCTGATCGTTGGTACTTGTAAATGAACCTCTGGACTTTGCAGCTGGAGCAGTGAATTCCTTACCAGGAGGGTGGCAGTGGTTGGTCCTCAGCCTGTACAGATCTCTCACCTACGGTCGGCCTGTTTTGCAAGTACCTTAGGACTTCACTAGTTTGTGTGTGTGCATATGCGTGTGTGCTCATAAATATTTTTTTGGGTATGCGTTCCGTTGATTAGTAACCATTAATTAGCATTTTCAATAGGGCTTTAAGTCCAGTAGATTACGGGTAGTCAGTTGACGAAGATCTGGTTTACAAGAACTAATTACATGTTTCATTGCGTTTTGTAAGTACATAGAATAATTTTATAAAATGTTTGTAGTTTATAAATGCCTAAAATATAATTTAAGGGCACTTTTCTGTGTCTGTGTGTGGGTGTGTCTGTCTGTGATCAGTTTTTCCATGGTACCAGTTACTAGTTAGCTTTACAATATGCCAAAAAGGAATCGCCGACTTGTCCAATTCATGGCTTGTCCCTCTCCCCCATCCCGCCCACGCTTTGTGACCCAGCATACAGATAGTGCATTAAGGAGTTGGGAAAATGTTCTGTATCTTCAGTATCCTGGTCTTCCAGAGCCCTCTGGTTGGGGTGGGATCATCTTACCTGGTCATTTCACTTGCTGTCTAGGGCAGTTACCTTCATGGATGACAGGAACCTCACTGGTGGGGAAACAGAGCGGGGTTTGCTGCTCCCCAGGCTCTCGGGGCCGCTCAGCACCTGCACCACGGGGGCTTTGAAGGATGGGACTGCGTAAGGGAAAGAGGGAAGGTGGTTTTGGTAATAACTATTGAAGAATTATTTACAAATTTCTTATCACTTTAAATGCTTGTGTGCAGCCTCTAAAGTTGTTGAGCACCATTGGAAGCTTTGTTGAAATGAGCAAGGCAGGGTCCCTATTTATTGTTATTTAAAAAGCTTGAAGATCCAACCTCTCTGCTGTGGACAGGGACACCTTTCTCTTCTGTTTTCTGAACCAGTGAGGTTTGAGATGAAAGGATTGGCCAGAGTTTGTCTACCTCTGGGACAAAAAACGAGAAAGTGCTAAGGAATGGATGCAGTTGCAAATACATTTTCCAATTTTTCTTGTTTAAATTTTTTAAAGAGAAAATTAAAAAATAACATGGCCAATTTATTACATAAAAAGACTTGCTGTGTATAAATTATTCCTAAAGAAATTCCTGTGTTTATATTAAAATGAATCAGTAGATAAAAAAATTTCAAAATGTTTTTGTATATTCTGTTGTAAGAATTTATTCCTGTTATTGCGATATACTCGGGATTCTTTACATTATGAGAAGAAGAAACTTTGTCTATTTTGAATGGCTGAAGCTAAGGCTCCTTTAGTTTCTCTTACTCTGCTTTTTTCTAGTAGTTTCAGTACTACATGATTTAAGTTAAATAAAAGAATTCTGTATGCATTTTCTTGTTTGTGATTTTGTTGCTCCTTATGCAAAGCAAGTACAGGTTAGAAAATGCAGAGTAATGCTGCTCTGGTTTTCCTCTGCCCTTTCTGGCTGTATCTAACTGAGATACTCTTAATAGGAGGTCAGTACAGCCGTTGTTTGGTAGAAATCAAAAGCATTTTCATCCAGAGACACTGAGATTCTGGATCCTTCATGTCTGAGATTTGAGCAGTTTTGCATGAGGCGGTTCTGGTGAATAAGGTGAGCATTGCTAATTATTTATTTACCTGCAGAGTGATCCCCATGTGAGGTACAGCCAGCCAGCACCTGGTTTTCACACTGGAAAAGACAGTGCCAAGAAAACCAGCATTATCTTGGCGTTTCCAGTTCCTCAGACTCTTGGCCATCAGCATGTTGACTAAAACAAGGCTCAGTGGTGGCCCAAAGCCCCAGCAGCTGCCTGTGCTGTTACGTTTGTCTCGGCCTTTTACTGGTGGTGCTTGAGGAACAGGCTTTTGTTTCCCTCAGGAAATCCCAGGTGTCCAGATTGAGCTGCTGCTGTGCTGTTCCACTGACTGATTGAATCTTGTCCCTGTGTCCTGGCAGCAGAGTTTCAGGCATGGACATTGCCTGTGTGCTGAAGGGCAGTGCTGTGACCCTCCGTGGTACCAGCACTTCTGTATGGAGCTGTTTGAGATGCGGAGGAGTCCTGGGTTTTACAGTTTGGGATCTGCTTTGGTTCCTGTTCTGTAGGTAACCTCACATGCCCTAACCCTCCCCACAGCACAGTGTTCCAGGATTGCCTCTCTTGGGACAGATGAGCTGTGGGATTTGCCTTTGGGCTGTGGAAGGACTGTGGGGTTTTCCTTTGGGACAGGCACTGAGAATTTGGGGCAAGTGGCAGTTTTGGGTTGAAATTCAAGTTACCAAGAGCATTACAGATCCTGCTGGTTTCCAGTTTTCTCTGTACTCTGAAGTCATTCTGGGTCACAGCCTGTTGTTGATGTGGAAAGGAGAATCTACAGCAGGTCAGTAAGGCAGAATTTTAAAACTCGACAAACCAGAATCCCCAAGTGTGTTATGGTTTCTCCCATAGCCACGTTTTTTGTGGCCTGAACTCTGGACTCACACAGGGGCTGAGGGGGGGGCCTCTGGTAACATCCATCCTGTGCTGAGTCCTTGTAGCTGTGAGCATCCATCTGGGGTCAGCAAGTCTTTATTTGTGTCTTTCTAACCAACACAACCAGGATTAAGCATCTAAAATGTTTCCAGTCCAGTTTTTCGCTTTCTGAAATCTGAACAATTGTATTGTTAGCAATATGAACCGCCAATCATTTGAGGTTTTTTTCCCCCTCAAGCCTTTTCTATGAGTTGCAAATGGTTGGTTGGGTTTTGCAAGGAAATTTCACTGAAAATAACAGGGGCTATAAAATCCTTTGTGTGTGTTTTAAATAATCTTTAGAACTGCTTCATTTAAGAGGTAAGGAATTGCATTCTAAGAAATCATCATTTTTCCCCTCTATGATCCATCTCTCTTTGTTCCCCACACTGTTCTAACATTGCTAAGATAATGGTCTGTAATGCTTTTCCTAGAAATTCTGCTGTTACTGACTCAGATAATGGAGGGACGTGGATGAAAGCAGCTTTTCCACTGCCATAATACAGAGAAGTGTAGTAGGTGTAATCACAGATGTACCTGCAATATTAAGAACAAAACAAAACCAGAAACCTGAATTAAGGCTCAGTAAACCTTGATTAAATTTAAATATTCTAAGTAGCCAAACCAGATCTGGTTTATGAAATTATTAAGAACATATTTGCTTAGTGGATAAAGGAAATGCTGAAATAAACCAAGTTTGAGAAACAAATGTTGCTTATCTGATGGTTTGGTTTCTCAGACACCCACCCAAAAAGAACTTTAAATAAAAAAAAAAAAATCACAAGACAGGGATTCTTGTGGGGTGGGAAAGGTAACACACCCTGCTGGAAATTACAACCATGTAACACACTTTTTGTGTAAGTCATAAAATCTTCCTGTCAGAAGGGATTTTTCTTATCATTCCACCTTTTAAAATTCAGGTGCAAGTCTTGAATTTAAGGGCCAATATTAGCTGATTTTTCTTTAAAACAAAATAAAAAGTACCATTTTGTTTTCCTTTCTAGTGAAGACTAGCATAGTAGAAAATTGCTTCAGTGCTGCTGGAACACATAATGAGATCACAGGCCTGGTTCTAACAGTACCTGTAGTTGCTGTTCTCCAGTGTATCTATCTACATTTTGTATCCCTCCCAGCTGAGAAAAATAGATTAAAATCTGCTAATGGTCGGTATTGCTTTCAGACTCTCTTAATAGCTGAGGTTTACTGGAGTTGCTCATCACAGGGTGTACTATGTTGGAACTTGTTTCTTTTGGAGTTTACAAATCTATGGAAAAATATTGCTGTAGTTTTTCATGAAGGCTGCTTTACATAAAATTTAAATTCATCCCAATTTCATACTTGTGCCCTTCTGAAGACTTTGCTTCAGAGTGGTTTATGTTGGAGGAGAGGTCATGGCCAAGATTCCCCAAGGTTAAATGAGCTGATTGAGTTGTTTCTGTGAGCCCCTGATACGCGATGTTTACCTTCCCGCATCTCTGGAAAAGATGATATCAATCCCTTCCACTGAGATGTTTCTCCAGAGACTCTTCATATTAATTGTAGATTCAATCTTTTCTGGGCCATCTAGCACGCAGCAGGCACCTTCTGGGTGAAAACCACAAGCATCCCTCTCCTGGTAGCCTTTGTTCTTCCCACACTGCTCCAGGATGATGAGCGCTGTGGCGGAGGAAGCCAGCCCAACATGAACTGTAAGCTGGTTTTTCCCACCAGAGTGAATAACAGGAAATTAAAAATGAGATCTGCTTTTAAAAAACATGTGATGTAAAAGCGCCAAGCATTATGTGAATTACTGGCTTCAAGGTGGGGAGTTTTGCTCAAGTCTAAAGAAAACTTTGATAAGGGATTATAAATGAGAACAAAATTAGGCTGTAGTTTTTGTTGTGTCTAGTCAGGGCTGCAGAGCTGTAGTACCTTTTTTGCAGTTTATGGTAGATATTTTCCTTTCCTTTGTTCAGCATCAGTTATGCTGTTTAACTGGCACGGGGTTAAACCAGTATGCTAATTAGTGTGTGCTCTGACTTTCAGCTTGGCACTTTGATCAGAGCTTTCAGTAGTCCCTTTCCAGAGTTGTTTGATGTTTTGCAATACTCTCTGGGAGATTTTTTTTTGTATTCAGGGAAAGGGAGGAAATTGTGTAACTTCATCATTACCCACCAGTGGCTGAAGAGTTGTCCATATCTTGCAGACTTGTTCCTTTGCTTTTTGGTAAACTGCTGGCAGCTGCATGATCCGGAGATCGATGTTTTCACCAAGGCCTCTCTTGGACAGCTCCTGTGTTTACAAAAAAGCCACCGAGGACTTGAATGAGCATTGGATTTCTGACTGTGATAAAGAAACTGGGCTGATTCAACTGAGAAAACACCTAAAAGAGCAACACCTTAGCCCATGGCTCCTGAACACTGGTCTGCAATGAGATTTGTTTTGTGGTTGCTCTGTCTCTTCTAACTTGAAGAGTCTGAAATGTGCTAAACAGTTTCCTTATGTCATATCCATCCATGTGGAGCCCTTGTGTTTTCCAAGGAGATGCTCAGTCTCCAGTGGGTGGGAGGGGTTATTGCTTTGGGACTGGTCCCTGGGGAACCATGAGACAGCATCTCTCAGAAAAGCTCCACCCTTGAAAGCATCTAATAGGCTTTGCTGAAGGTAAGAGCTGTTTCTCTGAAAGATCTGGTAGAAAAACTGCACTCCCAAGAGACAAAACCAAGGAGAATTCACCTTAAGCATGACTTTTTCACTTCAGGGGTGTGAGATCTGCTGGTTTGAGCAGGTTCAGGTAAGCTGTGCTGAAGTTCACTGTCACCATGAGAAAGTCACATTTAGAATGAATTTATTTTTTGGTCTAGAATGTTTCTCCAGTAAAAGGAAACGTCACTGAAATGTTACTTTTCTGTACAATTATGTACAATTATGTAGCTGAATTTCCACACAGGACCAATTTTCCCAAAGAAAAAATTGTGCCCAGAATTGAGGTGAAGGGAACAAAGGCACCCTTCAAAGCAGCACGTTGCCCAGGTAGTTGGAAGAAGGTCTGGAGAATAAATGTCACATGGAAGTGACTTGAAATTATTTTGTCAGTGGAACAAGGCTAACAAACAAGGCATAGGCCTCAGCAGAAGGTAAGCAGCTGCAGTGGCAGGATGCAGAAGGAACTCATCTGAGGCGGAAAATTTTCTCCCAGAAAAGTAGAACGGTGTTCAATTGAAAATACCTGTTCCATTTGAGTAAACCACTACCAAGGATGGTGCAGGTTAAGATTTTAAGGGGGCACAGGCAAAAGTGGAGGTGTCTGATTAGCCCAAGAGACCTCTAACTGTATTCAGTGTCATTGTCTTCTCAGGTTTTTGTTTCTCACTCAGGATACCCACGCAGATGAGGCCCACAGTTCTGGGAAATTTCTCCTTCAACACTCGCTTCCTATATAAACTGTTCCAATTTTCTTGTCAGCGGAAGCATTGATTAGCTGTGCTCAATAAACCATTTGACACAAGCAAGGAAACAATGCCTGCAGGGAAGTAAACACATTTGGAGAATAGTGCCAGCCTTTTTTCCTGTGGGCACTGACAGTCTTTGAGAGCCCATTGCATCATCTCGCTGAAGAATGCTGTACTGTGCCTGAGCCTCCACACAAGAAAACCCCAGCTGGTTCACAATTAGCATTTTCTTTTCCAAAGCATTTTTAATTTTTACATTTAATGAGATTCTTTCTTTTAAACTATAAGGCTTGGAGGACTCAACTACCCTTAACTTTGGTGCAGAACATGGAGACCCAAAGCCACAGCTGTAATGCTGTTCTCCTCTTGTCCTTTCTGGGTCAAGACATTCTGTTGTCACCAGCTGTCATGGCAGAAACACACAGAAATACTTTTGTGCAGCACCAAACTGAAGCTGGCCAATAGCAAATGGCTGAGAATTTGTGGAAAGGAAGATGGTTCTCTGTGTCCTAAGCAATTTCAGTGTGTTGTCAATAATGTGTATTACTGTGTTGTCCAACAATCCCAGCCATGGGCTTACACCCCTTAGACTGGATGTTGTGTAAACATGGAGCAAAATAAAAAAAGGTTGTCCCTTGTCTCAGCCTTAACCAGAAGCATTTTTGCATTTAAGGTGGGAGACTGAAGCTGGTTAGAGGAGGGTAACTGCACCTGGAAACCAGAGCTCACACTGGTGAGTGAATTCAGTAAACAAGTGCCTGTTTTTTGTAGTTGAAACAGGAAATTTCAGGAGAGAAAAGTTTTGGAGGACTGTTTTGTGGGAGAAGTGGTTTGAAAGAAAACATGAAGATTTCTTTTTGGGAATGCCTTTTCTAGAAGAGAGAAGAAATCCAACATTATCAGCTGCTGACCTTGAGCTGTTGTGAGTTTTGCTCATAGTCCTGTCCACTGGTGTTCTGGCCCAAAGAGAAGCAATTTGCACAGCACTGTGCTCAGGTTGGTGCTGGAAACACTGTGTGTTGGAAATAGCTTGGACTTCTAGAAAACTCTGGAAAACATTCCTGATTTTGCCTGAGTTCTCACTGATTTGGGTTGCTGGGAAGGTGGTTGCATTTTGTGAACTGCTTGTGTTGGTGCAGAAAGGAAACCAGAAGGTTTCAGTTGCCCCAGCCAGACTGCAAGTACACTGCAAACAAACGTGTTTTGTGTGGCTGGTTAGTGGGGTTTTGTTTATGTGTTTGGTTTGGGGTGTTTGGTTGTTTTAAGTTGTTGGGTTTTTTCTAATCCTGTAGATAACCTTCTTAAAACTCCAGGGATGTAAGAAAGTTCCAAAACAGAAATGAAGGCACTAAATAGCAATGTCTTAGTTTCACAGATGATGAAACTAAAGCAGAGAGGGAGAGAGACAGATTAAATGACAGATTTCCAAAGACCACATGGTCAGTGGCAGGATGAAAAACTCTGCTGGGAGATCTGATCCTTATCTCCTGATAGCAGACATAGTTCCCAGAAGCAGTTGGAAATGTGACCTGTTCTTTGCACTAACAGTTTAATTACTATGAATGTTGTCACTCAACTTGCATTTGTGCCCTATTAACTGGGGACTGTGACCTTGATGGTGGAGTGCCCTGATAGGTCATTTTGCTGCCAAGCTGCAGACAGGACTTTCTGGAGGAGACACATCAGCAGGGTTGGATCAAGGGTTATTAGGTGGGACCATCAGTCTGTAGCATGGAATAAATAAATCAGGGGATCTGGGATTCTGAAAGTGCAATGTGGTGCTGCAGCACTAACACATCGTGGAACTCAGTGTGATCTGGCAGCAAATGCAGAGTAAACACCTGGTGGTGTTTCTGTTAGTGAGAATGTCCTGCGCTTCCAGAGTTAAAAGTGTTGCTGGCAGAGCTTCTGTGCATATTTTAGGCACGTATTTCAGGTGAATGAAGTTACAAGAACCATGAAAAACTTAGTGAGACAGGTTTCTAAAAGATAACCTTTCTTTCTAGTGCTAGACAACCATCCTGGGTCAGGTGATGGTGTCCATAAGAGCTCTGGAGCTTTTCTCCATGACCTTGGATTGACAGGTTTGTCTGTGCTTTCGGGTCCATTGGATTCCCTTTTCCCTGAACACTCGAGGGGTACCTGCTGAAGAACAAAAACTCCATGGATGAAGAATGCAATGTTGATGAATGCCTTGTGTGAGAGTCTTGTGCTGTGATGAGAACTTGGGTCCACGCAAAAACAATGGGGTATTCCTCACATTCTGGGAAAATTATATCTTCATATTCTAAAAGAGGAAATTCAGGAAAAATCCTCTTTTTAAACCAGTAGACATAGAGATTTGTAGAGTTTTACTCATATTTATCATTGGATTCCCAAGGACTTCAAGGGAAATTGGCTTATTCACCAGAAAGGCAGGTGAATTTGTAAGGGAAATAATATTTTTCTGTGTGTCCGATGAGGACATAGAAGGGATGTAGCTATTGGAATGGGCTGTGTGCTCACTGAATCAATCTCTGATCTTCCCTACAGCAAGAAGAGAGTTTCAGGAGCACAGCTGATTCCATCAGCATCATCTTGTGGAGGAGCTTAAGGAAGCAGTTGTAAGTCAGAGCAAGTATTGCTCACAGAAGGGCAGCCATGGTTCTTTGGCAAAGAATCCATTCCAAAAGCACGGAGGGTGAGGCTATGCTTTGGAATTAGGACACTGGAACTGTTAAATGTATTTTTACAGGATTTCAGATGCCTTTGGTATGAGGACCCTTCTGGGATGTGAACTTTTAAGACTGCATGTATCGGCATTACATCATCTCTGAGGGTGCTGTGGTGTCCAGGCTTTTGATAAGCACCTACTTCATTTTGGGGTAATAATTAGGATAGTTCTGGGTAATGCTACAAAGGCATTAAGCCTGACCAGTCACATTTAGTAGGTCTGTTCTGGCTGCTCAGCACGTTCCTGAGGATGAATTTGAGTGCACACTTGTGTGGCTCACAGCAAAGAGACTTGGCAGGAGGGTTTTATGTCACTCCAGCGATCCATGTGGGTACCCCAAGCCAAGACAGGATTACTTCCAGATGTAAATACTAAATTTTGCTATCTTTAATATATGTGCATAAGCTTCCTGAAGATCAGAGGGGCACTCCTATGAATGAGGCCAATGGAACAATACCATGAGATTGCTATTTAGCGTGGAGAAGCCTATCGAAATTCAAAGTACTTCCAGATCTGCAGCAAATTTCTCTGAATTGCCTGAATTAACCACCTTTGCCAGCGAGTAGGAAATGAAAGCAGCATCCCCAGTCTGAATACAAATTAATTCCACATAGAGGGTGCCACATCAGAGGGAAATGGATTTGTTCTTCTCCATGCACAAGGACTGACATCTGTTTTGTTATGGAATGCTGTGGCCCTTGTTATGTAACTTCCTGGCATAGCCAGCTCATGGCATTGTTACAGAAAACTCATCCCATCGGTGCATTCTCACTCGAAGCTGTCTTGCTTGCAGATAAAGAACATGCTCTATTTTCAGCCAGAAGAGGATGATCTTGCACCCAAAATTAGAACCAATAGGAATCAGGAAATAATGAGCAAGAACACTGTCAACTGACAAATATT
The DNA here is from genome assembly GCF_971803275.1 of Cyanistes caeruleus. Classification (NCBI taxonomy): domain Eukaryota; kingdom Metazoa; phylum Chordata; class Aves; order Passeriformes; family Paridae; genus Cyanistes; species Cyanistes caeruleus. The sequence continues at coordinate 3,833,832 of NC_141713.1, forward strand.
TGTACATGGCACATGTCAAGTTAGAGTTAAGATAATTTATGGGTCTCCTGTCATGACTGGGGTGTGGAAAGGTATCACAGAAGTATTTTTGTTTCTTGTTAGCCTACAAGGATAACATCCCTCATGACTTGGAAGGGGCGATAGATTTATTCTACCAAACACCAAGCTACACTCAGCATTCTTCACCCAACAAAGCTAGAATAGAAAAGGTGTATGTTTTGGTGGAATTGCTATAGCTTTGGTCTTTGGAAAAACACACTGGCTCCTTGTTTTTCAATCACCTTGGCTTGAGTGCACTTCATTTTCAAGACAGATATTCAGTAGCTGTCACCAAAATTTGTACTATGGTTATAGTCCTGTACAGCCATCCCCTTTCTGTCATTACTAATACTTTCCTATAGCTAACTTTCTCATTTCAGTGTCCAAAAGAATTAAAAAATGTATGGACTTGTTTCATAATAGAAAACAGTCCCCTTGGTTTGCTTTACATGTCCTTTTTCCATTTTACCAGTATTATCTGTCATTTCTTGCACATTTTGGACCAATGCTGCAGTTCAATTTTACTACTTTGACTGTTCCCCCACTAGTTTCAGATTTCATTGTGTTTCTCCTTTCTACCTTGGGATTGCTAAAATCTTATGTGAAAGATCCTCTGACAATAACTCTGTTCATAGGTACCTTATGAGAGTAACGGAACTCCAGGAAAGGCTATTGTCTGTGACAGGGATGATGAATCAGTTGATGGTGAAAGCCAGGTATCCAAACCATGTCTTTGTATCCCCCAGCTAAATTTGTTCTAATACACAGATTTAGGAAACAAGGAGGAATTTTCAAGACTGCATCTCAGACTTGTTACTGCCAGTCAAGGTGCATGGAGAAAAAAAACCCCTCTGAATGACCTTGTTTTCAATTTAACTGTAGACTTCACTGTCATTTGAAAGTGGAAGCCAAAGCTGAAATGTGAACTCACACTTAGAACTGGCACAGTTTAGGTTCTGTGTTCCTGAAGCAGCCAGTGAAAATTCAATAGGCTACACTTGCATGAGAAGGAAATCATCTCACACAGGATAAAATGAACTGTGGTAGGAGAGATGATCAGTTTACTGAGGACAGACATAACCTGTGGCACATGCAACAGTTGCAGAAAAGGCACCCTGGGTAAAAATAAATTTTTGAAAAAAAGAATAATATTTTGAAGTGCTTAAATAGCACCAAGAGTAATGCAAGTAAAAGAACATTCCATATCTTCATTATCCTCTTTGTTCCATGTTTGGTGTCTGCTCCATGAGGCACAATTATGCTTAATATTAGAATCATGACAAGGTAATGGAAAGCCTAAAACCAGTTTGTGTTGGGATGTCTGAAAAATAAAATGCTTCCCTCCCTCCAATTTTCTTTTTTTTTATGCCTACCTTCACTGCTTCCCAGCTAGAATTAACCAGGTATTGTCTGAAGGGACCAAAACCTGAAAAGGAAAAAAGATAGTTTAAACCTGTGCTTACTCTGCAATTGCAGATTAGATGCACACACATATATTTGATCTTTACCTTCCTATTTTTGGTTATGAAGACTGAGTTTTTTACATAGGATTTAGCTTTTATAACACTTAGGGGGAATAGTATTTTCAATTTGTATATTCACTGATAAAAGAACTAATCCTGCAATCTTTATTCATGTCAAGGCTTTCTTATCAGAGAGCCTTAACTGGAGCTGGTTAAATGTAGTGAAACCAATAGGACAGTTCATGTAAATGATGATTTTGGGGAAGGATCATCATCCGTAGAAATACCACTACTAAAAGTTATGGTATTAAATACTCCCAGCTCACAGTTAATGTATCATTCTTATTGTTAAAGCTTATGAAGATGAAGGTATGCATATTTAATGAAAAAGTTTGAAAGAATAAAATTTATTTAATTTGTAATTTATTTTAATCACAAGTTATGAACACTTAGAGTTTTCTATCTGGGAAATGTACTTTTTTGTGATGCTGGGAAAAATGTCTTATTTCACATTTTCCCCCAGGAAAAGAGAGGAGAAAAGGGGAAAGAACACTTAGACTCCAAAGTATTTAATTCAGTTTTATGCAGCTTTTTTTTTGTGAAAGGATTTTTTTTTAATAAAAAGGGAAAAGACCTAATTTTGAGCAGATGGGCATTTTGTCATTAGAAAGTTTGATGGAAAACTCCCACTGTCTTTATTAATATCAATTAATGTTCTCAATACAGAGTGCTGCCAAGTCCTAGATGCTGGGTGTCAGGAAAATGAGTTTGTGAAATGGCTTTAATGCTATAACTCTTAAATATTTAAAATCCTAAAATGGACAAGTAAATACTTGACAGCTGATGATTGCCATTTTGCACAGTGAATGCTACTTGTATGTGGAGACAATTAAGCCTAAATGCAGGCTTATGACAGCTTAATTAGTGCTAGGCTTTAAGCATTTCTTAATTTGTTAATATTTATTTCATAACTGCTCCATCTTTTCTCTTTAATGTTATGAAAAGCTTATGTTTTTGACAATATTTTCTACAGGTTTGAGTTTCTCCTATGGAGAGAGAACAAAGAAAATGGTGCTCGTTTTACATTTCCAGGAAACATAAAACCCCATTAGTCTCACTCTGCTTTGAGAGCAAAATTCTGGTGGCACCTGCTCCATTTTGGAGCTGCAGATGTACAAGTTTCTGTACCTGTATGTGCAGAACTGCAGAATTATAATAAAGTTATTAAGTAGCTCAGAATTAAACACTTGTGTCAGTGGTGGCCCTAAGAAAGTACTGCTTAGGATAAAATTGCTATGAAAAATGACTGAATGTACAAGAGTTTTATTGCAGTACCTGCAGCAATGTGGAGAGGTAACTGGCTGAATGTTACTGGGCTCCACATAATAAATTGGGCTCCCTGCCAGCAGGTCTATATTCTGAGCAGGTGAAAATGTGACAGAGACATGCTGTGATAATCTCTGTAGTAGATTAAAGATGCATGTGTGTCTTAACTAGTCTGAAGCTTTTTAACCAAGGAGATTTCTGGACATAAATGGTGATCTAAAGAGAGGAAAAAACTAAAAGGGTGCTAAGAAGTGTTCCCAACAAGGGTACGTCCCATAAATATCATAGGAGAGAACCAGACTGTCAGCCTTTTAGGAGGTTAGCAAGTATCTCTTGACCTCTCCTGCACTCCCGTCCAGCTCATCTGCAGTTAATGTCTGGAGCAAGCCAGACTAGTTCTGCCCATCTTGCAGCTATTAAAAAAAAAAAAAAAAAAAAAAAAAAAAAAAAAAAAAAAAGTGTTTAATTGAAAACAGCAAGATGCAAATCTCTTTGATGTAGCTTCACCCTCCTTTCTATGTCCTCAGATGACCTGCAGTGGAAAATTATCCAGCAACTCACATGTCAAGATATGTGTAATGATTGCCCTTAGATGAGCCAGTGGCAACAAGAGGAACAGCAAGCAGCAGCATTCCTTAGGAGCTTTAACCTTTTAAAGCTCAGGACTCTCTGAGCTGGTGGTTCTGCCTCTCTGATGCTGCAGCAGTTGGAGCCAGCAAGAGAAACTCCAAATTTGGTCCTTGTGCTGCATGTTCAGGCATGTTCCTTTGGTATATTTAAATGGAATGGTTTAGTTTAGCAGTGATGAGGCAGCATCTCCTGTTTAAAACTCCCTTACCTTGCCATGAAACTGAGACCCTGAAAGTTGCCATGTGCTGCTCTAATTCTGGACACTGACTGTATGACATTGTGATGCAACCTGGTTTTCTTGCTTCAGAGCGTCTTTTGGGTAAGCTTTATCTAATAGTAGCCTGCACTGCCTTGAGCTATGTGGTTTGGATCAGAGAGAATGTCAACAAAGATTAAAACATGGAGAGAATGAACAACAAACCAAACTGGATGGCAGTAAAGAGGGCAGACTGTTTCCTCTGACATGCATCTGAGTTCTCTTAGGAAGGCACAGCAAGTTATTTTCCATTTGGAAATGTTACTATGACCATTTGCTACTCTTTTTCCCTCCAGGAAACTTTATGACAAAGATCAAGCATGCGTGCATACCATCTCTGGCTCAAAGAATAAAATAAAAATCTTACCAGTCACCACCACAGTGCTGGAATTCGAATCCATGAAATCTGATCTCCAGAAGGTGCAATTTTCTTGGTTTTCAGTTCCAAACAGTATTATAATTCAGGTATCTGTGGCAAACTTCATTTGGGGCACCTTTTTTCTTCCAACTGTGATGAGCCTGGCTTCATGTGACAGCGATGATTTGTGACTCATGTAACTTTTAAAGCAAAAATGATTACACACCTATTAAAGATAGAAGACTGGCTGATTGGGACTGCCCCAAACTTTTCCGTTCCCAGGCATGGAGTATTTAGGAAGAAGTGGAATAGCTTAAAGAAATTTCTTGGAAAATATCCAGCAATATTTTTCATGACTTGTTTATGTGCAAGTAAACAGAAAATTAATTGAATCAGTTTTATTATAACTCTGTGGGTATTTTGGATTTAGCAGTTGTAATTCACTTTAATGGTGAGGAGTGACAACTACAAAAACTTATCTGTCCATTTCCAGTGTTCTTGGACTTTTTCTTACTTAAGCTCAGGGGTAACTTTGCTGTTCCTCTTCACAGCACTTATCTGATTTACTGCTCTTGATCTTTATCTCAGGCTTGCTATGAAAGAGTCCAAGCACTGTACACTTTTCAAACTAAACACCAACATGAAAATATGTGTATTTGCTAATCCAAAACATTTACTTGGTAATATCCTTTAACAAGCAACATGTTAGAAAATCTCACTCCAACTTGCAAGGTCAGAGGAACTCTAGAAGATGGATTATAGCTTGCTGAAACTGGTGAGTTTAATAGCTGGTCTGTCTTCATTAGAGTGGAGCCTGGGAGCCAATGGGGGGGGGGCCTGGAATCAAAACATATGCACATTGTCACTGCCCAAAACAAAAGCATATGCAAGTTCTCTTGGGAATTATAACTATGTGGGCAGAGGGTTTCACTGGGTCTTGTTTTGAGTAGGAAGTGTGTGTGTGTGTGTGTGTGTGTGTGTGTGTTGTGTGTGTGTGTGCTTGAGAGAGAGAGGGAGGGGAGAAATAAGCTAAGAATAGAAAGCCACTATATTATCTCAAGAGAGCTGGTAATTGTGAGACCTTAGGGAAAAAAATAAAAATCTCTGAAGAAATCCCTTGAGTTGGGTGGTGGCTGAATGAGGTTCAAAGCCATGACCTGTGTCTGTCATTTAAATTGTCCTGTGCTGAGACACACAAAAATGTCTGGATTCTCTTTATTTAAAAGATTGATTCCACCATCCATTTCTTCCCCTAACACAACTTGCAGAATTAACTTTTGCTGACTGCTGGGGCTGAAGGAGGTTCTAATACAGGAAAGAGAGCTTTCTACAACTTTAAATAAGTTGCACCACTGCAACTGTTTACTTTTAAAGTCCTACAGTCCTTCATAGTCCTGTGTCAATCAAGATTTTTATCTGTTAATTTTTCTGCTTGACCAGTCATTTAAACACTTCTTATGATTCTGAGCAGGGCAATGACATAACAGTGTTCTCATAGTTATTTTTCATTTGTGTTGGCTTTTTTCTTTTTTAGGAAAAAAAAATATCTAAGTACAGGGCGGTCCAATGAAGAAAGAATTTGTAAGGAATAAGGCAAGATTTAAGGTCTATAGTTGCTTAATTAATTTCCAGAGTGAGAATTTTTATCTTCTTTGGGACATGAGAGCTGCTTTATACATATAAATATGAAGAGTATTGCTTGAGTGCAGTAAAATATTAGGTATTTCATTAGATATTCTTCCAGAGGGGAGATGTAAGTCTATTAGTTCCATGCACTCTGAAACAACTGATATGATCTGTTTGGAATGTAGTACTAGTTCTAAAAGTTTTTACAGCTGGAAAAAAGGAGTAGAAGAAAAATACAGAGTAGCAAAGATTAATTCAGTAAGCCTTTATGAAGAAGCTGATAGAATTTTGGAAGGGGGGAGAAGTATTGTCTTCGGTAGTTAGTCCTTTTTCATAAGCAGATGTTTGCTGAACTGTAACTAAAGATTCTGAGACTTTTCCAGTGCTGGTAAACACTTGTGCAAGTGTGGGAGGAATGCTAGTGGTTTAAATAAACCAGTGCTTTAACACAGACCACTGAAATTAATTTTTGCACTGATTTAATTGATTGCTCATGTTCCCAAGCTTTGTGTGCATTGCAGTATATTTGTAGAAATAATGCATTTATTGCAGCTGTGCCACAGTTAAAACAAGAATTGAAAATTTTGCATTAGGTCTTACTCAGAAATGATTCAGAAATGAAACCTTTTCTTTCCTCTAATATTTCTTCAGCTGAAGTCACTCTTGAAGTTTTTGTTGAAGTACGATTGTAGGTTTAATATTAGCACTCCCATGTGTATCTGTGCTCAAAACAATGGATTTGAGGGTCACTGGATATTTGAGGTCTGTTCAAATTAATCTCCCCATCCATAATTAAGAATCCAAGCCCTTGCTATTTGAAAGCAAGTCACAGACACAGCTGACTCAGCTAAACACTGGTTGTTTTTCTTGCTACACACGGATATGATTGACACAACACTCGTCTTGAGGTAGAGAGGAAATGGAAGCAACTCAACTATGAAAATCCTGGTTATCACCTTGAGTATTTTTCTGCACAGTTGTCTGATATTTTCAAAAATTGTTTGAACTGCTGAGTAAGAAAAAACATATATTTTCTGCAAATGCATTCTGACCACACAGCAGAGCTGGCAGCACACTGCTTGAGTAGCTTTTTAGTAGGTGGCAAGAAGAACAGAATATGGGTCTTCATTTAGAAACAGCTCTTTAATTTTTATCTCTTTTATTATTACTTATATATATTTCTTTTATTTCTTGTTATTGGCAGGCACTGACCAGTGTTTTAAACTGTGAAGTGGAAGTGTTTAATATATTCTAATTTTTATCTCAGCTGTTCAACACTTAATGAGAGGAGGGAGAAATCAAGCTGTTATGCTATTTAACACTAAACTATAATGGGACTTTAAATAGAAATTTCAGGATCTATAACTCCATATTTCCTTTCCATTCTAATAAAAATAAATGGTCCTCAGGAAAGACTGAAGCTGTATTTTATGTCGATAGAAAGCAATGTCACAAAACCACTTCTGTGTAAAGCTCACTGTTCCCTGTGGAATGAGGCCTTTTCTACAACAAAATCCATAGAAATGGTAAATGGAAAAATATAATGGCAGACTTACTCAGGGTTTTTTTGGCAGAGACATCTTCCACTATCCCAGGTTGCTCCAAACCCCATCCAACCTAGCTCTGAACACTTCCAGGGATGAGGCAGCCACAGATTTTCTGGGCAAGCTGGGCCAATGTCAGTCTGGTTTTGGATATAAATTGCCACGTGTTTTATGTTGTTTGATTATTTATTTTAGTTCTTCAACAGTTCCGTTGGTATATACCTATTGCTCAGCACTGATGGAAAAAATTGCAAATTGAATGTGAGTTGAATGTAGCCAAGTTGATGGGTGGCTGTTACATTATCAGTCCTGGTCTTCTTGCAGGATTATCAAAACTAAAGGCTGTGTATTGACAAGTTTTTTAATTTATTTCTTTGTTTATAATGAGGAGAAAGGACTTAGCAGGGCACATGCAACCCATGATCAACAGGTTGCTTTTTTCAGGTGTTATTTACCAGCACAGAGAGACTCTGCAAGCAGGATACGCACAATTTAATTAATTATTTATCAGCTAATATGCAAAATAGCTAGAACTAACAGATTGCTGGGCTGAACAGTAACATGCTTACCACTGCTGATAATGAAATGAATGATTTTTAGCTGGCCAGGAAGTATCTAATAGGCTGGGGAAAGTCAGTCTCTGACATTTATTAGTAGGGCTGATCCTCACCATTAGAGTTATCATCATGTTTTCTGGTTGATTGTTTCGGTTCTTTTTTTCTTCTTTTGTATCTTTTCTCTTGAATCTTTTACCATCTAACCATTGTCATCCCATCAACATCACCTGCGTGGTTTCAGCTTCCTGTCTTTCCTGCTGCATCAAACCAGACCTTGGACCACAGCAGGGCCAAACCTCTGGGCTGTGAGTGACATGGGGAGAGCTGGAATGTACAAAGCTTCAAGGGATCATGAGCATGTGCTGAAATCCACTGAGGGTCTCTGAAGTGTGGTGATGTGACATCTGCTCCTTGGAGAGTCAGTGTACAGGATGAAACGGCTTTGTCCTGTACAGAAAAAAAAAAGAAAAATTAAATTTTACTAATTTACTTTTCTGAGTGTTTTAAAGCATTTAAAAGGAGGAACCATGCTAAGGAGTTTTTGGTTGCTGTGCTGACAGGCAATGGAGTCTCTACTGAGTCAGGCCTCCAGGTCACAACAGCATACCTGGGTGCTCGAAATGCAAAAGTGAGTTTATAACTTTGCAAACTTACCATTATTTCCATGTGCTTTAGATCTCTATGATACCTGAATCTGTTATTTTAAATATAATTGAGTGACAGTACTATGGGGGTATGAAGGCTGCCCTGAGTCAACGCTTGAATTCTACTTTTAATTTTGACAACTGTGTAATGGGTTTAGCCCCTGTACCTCAGTTTTATGCTTTGTGGTAATGAACGGCAGGCCGCTGCCTAGGTTTTCCAAAAGCCTCTTTCAGATTAACAGTGGTCACTGCAGAATGATAGAAAAATGTTACTTTTGTACTTATTTGCCTCTCGTAAGCCTTCTGCCTCATGCCACCCCCGTTAACACAAAGCTAGGTTTATGGTTTGTCATTCTGTACCTTTAAAATGAATAATTTGGGATTTTTGTGGGAGTTTTGTGAGTTCATACGCAGCGTGGGCCGGCCCTTACCCACGGCCGTGCCTCGATGGCGGGGGCTGAGGGCATTCCCCGAGCCTGAGGGCATCCCCCGAGCTCCCAGCCGGCCTCGGCAGCCTCCCCTGGCCTCTCCGGGCACGGCCCCTCTGCTCCCCGCCTTTCGCCGTCCTCTGCCCCTTCAGCCGCCATCCCAAGCCCGGCCCGCCCTCAGGGCTGCCCGCACCGCCCCGCAGGAAGTGATGGCGGCCGAGGGAGGAGGAAGAGCCGCCGCGGGTAAGAGGGAGGAGGCGGCTCGGGGTGGCCACGGGCGGCCGAGACGCCGCGAAACACTCGGGGCTTTCCAGGGAACCTCTTCCCGCTCGCCTGCGGCCGTGTCCCGGCGGGCCCGAGCCCCTCATGGCCGCGCTCCCGGCCGCGCCTGAGGGAGGCGGGCAGCCCCAGCCCTGCGCACAGGGTCACGCAGAGCAGGTGCTGCAGGGTTTATTTTCCCATTTCTCAGCGTACAGGTGACTTTTCCAGGTGTTCGGCTAGTCCAAGCCTGCCCAGAGAGAGTCGGCCTGGAGGTTCCTGCCCGCTGTGGTTCGGTAGATGGTGCTGGGCAGAGGAAGATCCCCAAAATCCTGTTTGCAGTGTGTGTTTGGGGTCTCAGCACAGGTGGATGAGTCAAGACATCAATAGATCTCAAGTACTTAGCCATTAAAGGTGTATTGGGAACACTACATAAAAATACCCATTTTCAAAGGCACCATCGGCAGTTGTTTACCCAAACTGAGCAAAAACCAAACAATAAAAGCAGCAGGGTTTAACAGGGACAAAAGAGGCAGTGAACACATTGGTTCTTGACCACATAAAAACAGTTGGATTGTTTTGGTGTTGAGGTATAAAAGGTTTTGTATACTGCAGAGTAGTGTACAAAGTACACAAATATATACAATATGTATACAAATTATATTATACAAATGTATACAAATTATACAATATATACGTATGCATATATAGTACCCTTCCTTTAAAAACTGTTAATTAAAGCTTTTCTTTGCTGTTGATGAGGTGACTAGAACAAGAAGCACATGGACATAGAGGATGAACTTCTGTGTGAAAAGCCACTCTTTCCTCGTCTCCTTTCAGCAGGAGTTGATTTGCTGCTGTTTCTGGCAGTGGGTGAAGAGCTGCTCTGCCCAGCAGAACTCAGCCTTTCAGTACCTGCTGGACTTAGAGTGCTTTGAAATAAACAGGCACTGTGTCAGTTCCCAAATGGCCGAGCTTCGGGTGCTTGGTAAAGAACGTGATTTTAGCATAGGTGGATCTTCTGCACGTGCTCCACCATGGATTTCCAGAGGAGTCTGGCATGTGCGGTGTTCTGGGTTTGTGTTTGACTAGGAGGACTTCCAAGAATCTCTGTTCATGCACTTGTTTGGATAAGGGCCCATTGCATCACCTCAGTTAGCTTTTGTGCTGCTTTCCCTCCTGCTCTGTTTTTATATCTTCTTTCTTAATTTGTCACGCTAGCAGGTAAATGTAGGGAAAGTGAATTTATCTTCTGAAACACATTTTGAGTTGCTGCCATTTATATAAAGCAGCTACTTCATCCCCTTCAGTAAAATAATGATGTTGTTCATTAGTTCCTCTAGCTGCTCATGGCTAAATGCACTGCAGTCAGATTGCTCTGTTTTTCCCCTCCTATCAACCACTGACGGAAGTCAAACATTTGTAATAATGCTACTTCTTTTCATGGGGGGGAGACTCTCAGTTCTGCTGATCTTCTTAAAATATCTCTAGATGAATAGAACTTGGGTTTTCATATCCAAGGAAGCATTGTAGTGTTGGGCAGTTCAATTAATGTCTACATTTTCCCCTGACTTTTTCATCACCTTCAGATTGAATGTTTAGAATAGTTGTTCTTCCATCTCCTTTCTCTTTTGGGACAGCTGATGTTGTTTTTAGGTGTTGTGTGAGTTTTGGTATAGTTATTTAATTGCACAAATTTATGTTTAAAATAGTTATGGAGCAGCTGCCAGTAAGCAAGTTGAGTATGCAGAACACTTTAAGAGCACATGAAGTCAGCCATTAGCTGCTGTGGAAATACTGCTTTTCAGTTCATGTCGTGCTGTAATTGAGATGCTACAACTCACTCTTGATGGCTGTTCCTGTATGTTTTTCACAGGGAAAGATTGTTTACACTTCCAGGTTTTTAAGCCCCTTTACAAGTTCCAGGCAGACCATGCTGTTGAGAAGCAGGCCAGCTGTTGACCTAGAACTTGAGGTTCTTGTTTTAAATTCAGCCTTCTTGCAAATTCCTTTTGATTACAGAATACCTTGAAAGTCAGATTTTTATGTGTTAACCACGTAACAGAAACAGTGAGCAACCACGTATATGCAGCTCTGGAGCCTGAGAAATACTTAGTGGATGAGAAACCTGTGTATCTAGTTTGGCAATTGCATTAATGAAGCCTTAAATTTCCATCTGTCTCTCTAGGAAGATGGAAATCTCCCTACCCTCCATGAAATCCGTGTTAATCAGTTTATAGGAAAGAGGTCAACAGCTTGGAAGGTGGAAATGCAAAATTCAGGTAGTGTATAGGTACTATCAGGAGTATGGCCTCTGCATCTAAAAAAGCTTCTCAGAGTTCTAAGATGAGACTGATTAACAACCAGATTCCTACAGTGGAACTAAAATCTCAGGTATGGAGCAGGTAGAATTTTACTCAGGCTGTGTGTACGAAGAGGTAAGGGCTGCCATAACATTGCCACAGCTAAGGCAAGTTATTGAAACCTTGCTGTCTTTAACCTAAATATGTAGTTACAGTCTAAAAAGAAATGAAATCAGGAAACAAAATCATAAATACTTCCCTCAAAGGACAACTGCAGGCCAAACCCCGGCTAACAAACCCGAGTCCCTTTCCATAGTAGCGTTTCAGTGAACACACTCCTTCCCTTGAGGGAAAGCTTGGGAAAACAAACAACACAGGAGAAAGTCTGGCCGGTTTCAATTTGCAAGTGGGAGGTGTGCAGGCATTATGGCTGTGAGTGTGTTATAGGAACCTACGTGATGAGGCTGGTATGTATTTGCCACATTGTGTAAAGGTTGCATACTGAGAGACTTCCAAACGCCTTGCCTGGCAATTCCCGGCTCTGGCATGTTGTCTTTGCTGAATGATTGGCAGACCCTCGGGTCGCACATATCTGAAGGAATCTGTGTCCTGCTCAGTTACCCAGAGATCTGTGGATGCTTGAAAACCTTGTGTTTGTAACCTTTGAAACTGCTGTCTGGTGGCTGGGCTTTATAGTATTACTGACAACAGATGGCAAATGGCTCCGCTGATGTAATTCTTGCTGGTGTTTCATTCCTGTGAAGTCGCACAGTTTCAAAAAATCTCAGAATGTGCCTCCATATTTTTCCTGCATAATGATTTCAAGCCAAACTAAATAAAAACATTTTATATTATTCAGATTCCCATGGTGTCATGTGACATTGTGGTAACAATTGCCTTGCAGCAGTTTCAGATAAGTGCACGTTTGGTAGCAATTTTAAGGCCTGTGTCCTTTAAGTAATGCTTATTAGTACGTAACAGATGCCGTTTAGAAACATTATGCCTTTTAATAGGCTCTGCTTTTAGCCTACATGTTCCCATTCCAGGCAGACTGTGGATCAGGCAGGCTTGGAGGTATGCTGTCATTTATGCAAAGCCTAAGTCAATTTTCTGCTCTGAAGTCAAGCCATGTGTTTTTCCTTGTTTCTTCCATTCTGGTCATAGCTGCCTTGCTGTGTTTTTCCCCCTAGTCATATCTTTGGCTGATTGTCAAGCAATTGCAATCAAAACCTTTTGCATTTTTAACCACCAGCAGTGGTTTCTTTTGTCCTTACCGAAGAGCCTGTGTAAACTGAATTTGAACACACTGAGCCTCACTATCAAGAGCACAGCAAGCACAGAGTCAGCCCTCTGTTGCCAGCCTGTCTTTCGTTCTCTGCTTTTTCCTCCTCCCAAAAGGAGAAAAAGGGAAAAGCAGAGCCATGCTGATTTTGGAGCACCTTCAAAGACATGTAGAATAGCTGACACAATGGCACAGAGAAACAAGAGCGATGTTTACATATTTCCTCCACTACTGCCAGCTTTTTATTAAAGCAAGTTCTGAGACAGTCTTGTGATAGTTGATGCAGGTGACGTATTAATTTGCAGCTGTATAATAAATTCAGCAAAGTGGAAATGACTGGGGGGAAGGGTATTGGTTTTTGTTTCTTTCCTTCCCCCCCCCACCCCTCAATTAATTGCTTTATTTTGAGATTATTCTAGCTGTGCAAATTGGTCCTTGCGAGTAATTTGGAGAAAGGCTGCTGGGCTTTCTTAGGCAGACTTATGCTCTCTGCTGGTGGGAGCAGTAGGCCTATCAGATGTAAAGCATTTGCAACTCAAATTATGTGGTATTTGAAGCTGGTATCTCTGAAAATCCAGACAGTTGTCTCATATTTTCATCACTAGTTTGTTTGCTTGGGGAATATTGTCCTTTCTGATAGCAAAGCAGGGCTTTCAGGTACTCCTGGTGTGCCACATACTGCTGTTGTTTGTATGAGGTGATGGTAAGGGCTGTGTGTGGTGTGGCTTTAGGTTTCTCACACTTCCTTTGGATGATGGTAGCAATGGGAAAATGTATTTGATTTGGTACTTAAATCCTAGCCCTGCTGCCAGGTTGTAATAGCATGTGTTTCAGCAATAACTTTTAATTATTCAAACACAGCCATTTTCTGAAAGTGTCCTGTCAGTCTGTCTGGCTTCTCCCTGTGGGATGAATTCATCTCTGTGCTAGACTATTTGTCAAACTCAGTTGTCATTTCCTGCCGTTTCACTATTCCTTGTTTATCACAATGGGAGTCATTGTTTTCCTCATTTCCCCCAAGTTACAGGATGACTTTGGACCAATGCATCCTCCTTTCTACCTTCCATCTTTGTAGAGGATTGAATTGGCACTATCTGCATTTGTACTTGTGCTTCATAAAACAGCTGCTGCTGTTCACAATCTTTTCTGCCATTTTCCTTTCAAAGCAGCCTCTTTCCAGTTGTTCTGGAAAACTTGTGTATTTTATTTAGTTTAGAGGATAGATAAATAATTAAGTTGACAAATTTGGATTTTTTTTTTTTCTTCCATATACAAGAAAAGACAACTTTGACATCGGAGAAGCTTGAAAAGCTTTGGCTGCCCCATCCCTGGACGTATCCAAGGCCAGGTTGGATGGGGCTTGGAGCATCCTGGGTTAGTGGAAGATGTCCCTGCCCATGGCAGGGAATTGATGATCTTTAAGGTCTCTTCCCACCTGAATCATCTTATGCTTCCAAAATCCATACATCTACCTTCAGTAGTCAAAGTCAGACTTCCAGGAGCACTTCTGCCCATTTCTTGATTGTATGAAATCCAGTATTTATTGAGAACTTGATGCTGATGTTCACAAGCTCTGAGGTATTAGGAGCAGTCCCACTCAATTGATAGAATTTCCTTGGAAAACCTGACGTGAACATGAACCTCAAAGCCTTAATTAATGACAGTCCTGAATCTCTCTTTTCTCCAGCACTGCATTTTTCACTGAATTATTCTGTAAGCTGCTTCTTTAGTTTTTACATCTAAGCTCTGTGAAAAACAAAGTTAAATGTGCAGAAGTATGAATTCTGATATGTCACAGCTACAGCTGGTAGCACTTCCATGGTTTAACAGTATGCTGCAGTTTTTATTTGTAAAGTCTGTTGCTGGGCTGTAATACCTCAGCTTTTTTCAATTACATTGGGTTAAAACTTTGTCCTAAACATGCCAGTCCAGATGTGCATTGTGTGTGTAATAGGATGGGGTAGCCTGTTTACACAGATGTATTTTAGTTTATTTGTACTATGAGTTGGATGTGGCTTTATATTTTCAAGTGTAACAGTACTAAAGATCCATCTGAGGAAAAATGTGTATAGTTGGAACCTATTTGATGGAACTTTCATTATGGGAGTAGTGCAGGTGAGAGTGGAGGAAATACCTCTTCAGTATGCACTCACCCTTACGTGATTCCCCTCAATATGCACTTGCTTTTCTAGCCTTCAAAACATTTTAATTAATGTGGTTTCAGCTAAGTATTTTTATAAAAGAAGCTAAATAATTAAATAAATTATTTAATTTCCTTGTCTATTTTTTTTCCATTTCAAAAATTGTGGATTACCTTTAGTTTTGGGAAATGAAAAACACGTGTTTTATAGACCTGGTAACAGAAGGTTTGGAAGGCCTTCAGAGCTCATGGAAGTGTGTGAAAATTGAAGGTGTTTTCCTTTTTCTCATCTACATCCAGGTAAATATATGTGTATACCTAAAGCTTTTTTCTTCTCTTTTCTGAAATCAGTAGTAAAAATGTGTTTGTAGGAGTGGCATGGCTACTGGGATAGCAGCCTGTGTTTGGCATGCCTAGGATTTGGTTTGCCCTCCATTTGAGTGACAAAATTTGTAGTAATGACATATATAGCTAAACTTATCTATTTAATCAAACATATTTCTTTATTGGGAGTGAGATTAGGTTTTTCTCCTCTGCCTTCAGTTCCACAGTGATTCCACAGTTGAAGGTTATTTACAGATAGAACCTTTTATTTCGTTTGTCTCCTGAGGCCCTTCTGGCCATTTGACTTGTGATAGAATAGTGAGTGATACATAGTGATGCATGAATGGAATTTTGGTGTTGACACATACAAACCTGAAACCTACATCTATTCTAAGAGTTCTTGTTCTATTAGAAATGGGGTAAGTTGAACAGTGGGAAGGATGTTATTCTCATGGACGATGTGCAGCACGTGGTGCAGAGCTGCCTTGCTGTGCTGGATAGATAGCACACCACAGCGTTCACCCGCCGGCTCCGCTGCCACCACACGCTGTTACGATACTGCAGTTTCACTTATGCCAGAATTTGGGTTTTTGACATGTATTTGCTCAGTTAAATTCAGGATGTGAGAGTCAGGTTCTGCGTGTACTCCCGGGAGCGTGCCAAAGACCTCTTCCTTCCTTTGAGAGGTTAAACAAATATGGTTGTCTAACGATAACCACATGCCTGGAGTTGTTCAGGCTTATGGGAAGGGAAGGAGAAGAGTTGGTGTGAAGCCCTGCTGTTTGTCACAGAGCTCCTGCTCTTGTGAGAGGGTAAGGGACAGCACTTCAGTCATTTGTGTATGATTCAGAAGGGCAAAAAAAGTAGTTATTCAATCCTAGACACTGTCCTGGGTGTGCTTCTGTAGTGTGGCAGTGACAGTCTATGGCGAACTGAGAACAATTTATGTTATGTGACTTCTTGGTCTTTTTACATAGTGCCTTCAGAGGCACTGATAAGGAAAGCATCACACCCTTTTGAAGTGGTAGATAAGACATACACTTAACTGATAAGGAACCAGTCAGAAGATGCAGTGATTTGTTAGGGGCCACAAAACCACACCTGTGTTAAGAATAAATCTTAGGAGCTCTCGTCTCAGTTGCATGGTTTAATTACAACAGCACTCCCTCCTAAATAGTGAGATGATACACTGTCATTTTGTTCTGGTGCATGTTTGTGTCATATTGCAAAGTGGTTTTTGATCTAAAAAGAAAAAAAAGGAAAATACATCTTGGACAAAGCCCCTCAGAATATCATCAGAAACACTTAAAACCTGCTGAAGTTGTTTTTTTGGTGGTTTTTTTTTGTTATTGTGAAATATATTGGCATGGAAATAAAGCCAATAAACAAAGCGAGTGCTGCTATTGCAAGCTGTAGAAATGGCAAACTGACTTAAAAAATAATGAAACTTGTAAATTAGAAATGTTAAGTTCTTTTTATCTCTCTTGTTCCTACACCAGTAGAAATCTGGCTGAGGTGTTTTTCATATTTTTACATGCAAAATGATGCATAAATTTGCGCAAGCGTACAAAATCCAGATACAGGTCCTGTGGTGACTGATGGCTCTTCTGTAAACACACAGCTCTTAATGGATGCATGTAGTATCCTTCTCTGTGTTTGTAGAACACGAAAAAGTAGTTGTAGGATAAATGATTAATTCACTTCAGACATAACACTTTTCATGCTTCATCTACGGTGAGGTTGATGTATTTTGCTTTACAATCTGGCTGCATCCTAAATGCCCTTACAAATCTCTGAAATGGGCATCTCAACAAGTCTGACTTTTCTGGAAGGACCAGCAATATCTCAGTGCATCTTAATCAAGCCAGTGGTCTGGAAAAAAACTGCACCACCAACTTCCTTGGCTTAAGGGAACGGTATTAATTAGCTACAAGTGAATGCAGGAATAGAAGATTCTTAACAATGAATACAAATATTCCCCATCCCTGGAAGGGTCCAAGGCCAGGTTGGACAGGGCTTGGAGCAACCTGGTCTAGTGGCAGGTGCCAGGTCAGGGGTTGGAATGAGATGATCTTTACAGTCACTTTCCACCCAAACCATTTCATGGTTCTAGGAAATATCTCTTGTTTACTAAATTGTCTCTTGGCTTCATGGTCAAAAACAATTTTGCAAAGCAGCTTCAGCATATCTGATTAGATGGAAGTATGTCCTTTACTTTTGGACATTACAACAGTCTGTAGTTTCACTTCTGGAATTTCACATACGACTGTATGCACCATGTGTTTTCTGTTGTATTGAGAATAAATTCTTTTGCCATGGAAAATATTTCCTGCTTACTTTAACTGATAGAATGAAATCTTGCTGAATCTGTACTGATGAGGGTCTGTCTCTAATTCATAGAAATTATTTCTAGTTTAGGGTAGAATATTGTCTCCCATTTTGTGATTGCATTTATGTACTTGATGCAGAATTTGTGTGTGCTGATGAGATATATCTGGATTCGTACGTATTGATCTTTTTGGGTCCTAAGTGAAGTAAAATTAGTCTGACTTTTACCTTTCAAGGAGCATATTTGCCCACTTGATAAAACCCCCATGAAATTTAGTTCTCTCTCCTGGAGGAGACAAGGGGTGGAATAGCAATGGGAGTAAAAAAATCTGAGTTTGGGGGTCTAGACTGAAACAGGGGCCTTGGTTTATTCCTTTTTGAAAGAGATGGACAATGTTTTAGGCTGAGGTTTTGAAGGGTAGAATCTCCTAAAGATGACTGAGTTGTATGGGCAGTGCCTGCTGATATTTATAGCTGGTTTTAGCTGTAGCTTTTCACTTCAAAAAATCAGATTCTTAGTGCAAATTGATGACAGATCACCAGAGTGAGAGGAGATGTACTTGCACATCCTCACTTGAGAATGTGGCCCAGACTGCTCCATGGAAACAAAAGAGAGAAGCAGATGCGCTGCTAGTTTTTGCTTTAAAATCTATTCTGCATGCCTGAAATGGAAATGTGCTCATTTGGTTTCTCATTTATTTGTCTCTAGATAATTTTTCCCTGTGGAATGCAAAGCTTCCATGCCCTTTGCCCTGAAAGCCAGTGCCCTGCAGAAGACAAAGGCTGGTACCTGTCTGTCACCCCCTCGCTGTCACTGCTGCTGCACCATCTACCTCGAGGATGCCTTGACCTTGTTTAGCAGCTTTGGCTGTTTAAGATGCCAGTCCCAATGTCAGGAATCCCTCTGGTGCAGGAGGCCTCCCATTCTAAATTTATTCTCCTGGTTTATGGTCCCATCTCTGTGGCTGCAGCAGGAGGCCCCATTTGTGACTCGGGTTACCCTTTGTGCACAGAGCTCCTCACAGGACCTGCTGCCAAGGTCCTGGCAGACTGGCTGCCACCATGTGCTCTTTTGTTGCTGCTAGGTAAGGTCAAATTCAAATAAAATGCTGTAATTCCAATTTGGTCAAAAGGCTGTCCTTGGAACATTGTAATTTTGATATCCCAAGATGCTGATTGTGCCTCGAACTGAAGTATTCCTCAGAGAACAGCACTGCTTTTATTCTGAAGCAAAGTTGGTTTATTTTGCATTTGATTAGCAACCTTTATAACATCCTGTTAGCCAGCAATAATTATGGCTTTAGTTGAATGCCAAGAAACAATAGTTATGGATAGACTTTGAGGGCTTTTCTTGTGCCTGTATATAAAAAAAGTGTAAAAGGGACATACACAGCAGGGCAAATGTTATTTTGTCACTTATACTGGGAAAAAACTGGGAAACACATTAGTTAACATGAAAAGAAATTCAGATAAGTGGTTTTTGCCCTGCCTAGGGCAGCTGAACAGTATGACTGGTGTGTACATGTGTGTGTAGATTTTGGGATGTTCACAAAAGCCAGCCTTAGCACCACTGACTTCTTGAGGCCATTCCAATCACCTAAAGTGTCATTTCTGTTCCATATTGTTCCTAAAGGAACCTCACTCTCTCTACCCCCTCAACCTTTTTTTTCTTCACAAGAAATTTAACTCACTTGGGCCTTTTCAAAGTATTTTTTAAAAGAAAACGTTTTTTCTGTGC
This sequence comes from Cyanistes caeruleus, assembly GCF_971803275.1. NCBI lineage: Eukaryota > Metazoa > Chordata > Aves > Passeriformes > Paridae > Cyanistes > Cyanistes caeruleus. The sequence continues at coordinate 3,853,076 of NC_141713.1, forward strand.
AAAGCTGTATTGATGGAAAGCTGATCAGAAGTTTCCTCTAATGCCTCATTATTTAATCTGTGACCTTATTTCGTCCTTCAAGTGGCTCTTGTTTCCTTAGAGTACAAGCATATTATGTAGCAGAAAGTTAATAGCTTTGTTCAGTGAGGAGAAAACATGACTCTGCTGTTAAGTTGCACTGGCTGCACCATGGAAGGAGGGAGCTTTGTAAGCAGCACCTCATGAAAGGTATTTATTAGCATGGCAAATATTTTTCTTTGTGCTAAACTCAAGTCTTACATGCTGCTTTTTTGTAAAGGATTAATTTACTAGTAAATTTGCTTTTGTGAATTACCAAAATTTTGAATAATAATCTTTAATTTCTCTCCTGACATAAGTTCTTTGCTTGATGGTATTTAAGTTCTGCCTGGGATTTTATAATGTTACTCTACTTGCCAGTGTTGCAATCACTTCCATTTTGTCACATACAAACATGCTATGAAACCCATTTTCAGAGTATCTTCTCTTCAGTGTTCTGAGTATGCAGCTTTGCTGCCAAGCCTCAGGATGGAAGTTGGTTGCCTGCAAAGGGCAGGAAAACAGTGTTTAAAGGATTTTAAACATTTTAATTTTCTTTTCCTTTTGCTGAGGACTCAGATACTGATCACTGCTGGAGGGAGAGTGGTAGGACCATGGGTGAATGGTCTGACCTGGTACTACAAATCCTGTGGTCCTACTTTTATGTGGAAATGTATAATTTTCAATATGGTACCTGTATGATTCATAGTTTGTTAACCTTAGTATAAACAGGTCTTGCACTGGTCCTTTAAAGACTCTTACTTGTCTCAGCCATTTACTTTACTATCAGTGCAGTTATTTCATGTTTAACTTACCAAGGGAGCTGCTGTGTGAGACCAAACCATCATTAAAAAGGGAGGATTCAGAACTAAGGTATCAACTACAGCTGTGTGGTAGATTTGAGCCTCACTTTGGGGCTTACAAGAGTTGCAGGTGTAGCTTGTTGATTGAAGGCTCCTTAAAGAGAAGCTGCTTCATTCCTGTGATAGAAGAGTGTCTGGACACCGTTTGGGTTGCTAACACATTTCCTGTCATGGTCTTTTTCTGGGGTTGGTGATGAGCCACCATGCAGTCTGGTTTGTTATATCAGAAGGAGGTTATTGCTTCTTCAGGAACTCCAAGTTGGACTTTGCATTTAGGTAATAAGCATCAGATCTATATAATTTTTTTTTGCATGCAGTTAACAAATACCCTCCAGCATTGAGTCACATGGATTCCAAGTTATATTGCATAAACCATAATATTACTATTTTGGAAAGTCTTGTGTAGGTAAATATTTTACGTTATTTCATTGTTATGAAAGTGTCCAACTGATGTTAATCACAAAAAAGAGAAGGAAAAATTAATGACAAACAACAGATCAAACAACAGATTGACCCAAAAAGGGGCAGTCTTCCAAGAAATAATGGAAGCTTTGGAATTCTTTTCCTGTTATATTTTTGGACAGTGCTAAACTCAGGCTGTTTTGAAGAATTTCTTTTGCTCTTTCAGCTTTAAAACAATTTTACTTACATCTAGAAAAATTTGAGACTGTGCTTGAGACTGTTGAATTCAAAGGAGACAAGTGTGATTTGATGCTGTCATGGTTCTGCTTTGTAAAATTTCATGTGAAGAGGTAAATAACATACAGACAGGTTTTTACCAGCCTTACTGTTTTAGACTAGGATTATACAAAAGGCTCTAATGAGATCATTAAGGCCCCAGCCACACCAAGCAGCTGCTGGGGAAACTAAGGTTTTTAAGACTTAGGTTTCTTATTTAATAGAAAAAGTAAAAATCTCTTGTGTTTTATTTAATCGCAGGTCAACTTTACTTCATTGATACTATAGCAGGAGATCCAGAGGTTCTGCAAGCAGATGCTGAAACATACTATGAAAAACTCTTGGAGAAGTCATTGTCCACTCCTGATGTTTTTTCCATCCCTGGAGGAGGAGAGGTAGTAGGCTGATGTTTCTCATGCTGCAAGTTAGATACTTGCATATTAGTTTATTAGTTGTGTTTATGATCTTCTGATAGGGGTAAACTGGTGTGGCTGGATTGTACATCTCTTAAATCAGCAAATCCTGCATGATTTCATATAATTTGCCTGCTATAAATGAGAGATAAGGTTAAACTCCAAGTCTAAAACCCTCTGAGTGTGGAAGAGGGTTTGAAGTACTTTGGTGAACTTTGCATCTTGACCTACCTCCTTACAGGACTGAATCAAAACCAAATTTTATAGAGATTTAATACCATGGTGCTACTCTGTATTCTGCCTCTACTGTGCAGTTTACACAGGCACTGAAATACAGTCTTTTGTTTTCCATTCTTTCCAATACCTATATTGGTAATTCTGAGAGTGGCTTCTCCCAAAGGAATTCTGTTCCTAAGACACCTGGGTGGACTAGAGATGACTGAACAGGCCTATTAATTTTTTTTTACTGCACTCAACCTATGAAATCTTTAATTCTGGCATTTTGTAGATCATAGAAGATGTGCTGAGGTACCTGTTATTGTACTATCAAAGCAGAAATTGGATTAGTTAAAATGAATGTTTTGAATACAGTAGCTTTTCTACAATTTAAGAAAATAATATGCAGTAGTTTCCAGAAAAATGCTTTTCCAGGTGGGATCAGCATCGGCTTTGAGGTGGGAATGCAACAGGGTTTAAATACTCTTTTAATGCCCTCTAGTGGAGACTGTAGGGCTAAATAGCAACAGACTGAACATGCAAAGATCCCTCAGTTTAGGGCTTCTGTGTCCTTACCTTCCATGTCTGCTTGTACTTTCAGAGGTTCATTTGCTGCTCCTGTAGAAGGGAGGGGAGGTTAAAATCCCACGCAGTGCTCTGTGTATTCTGCAATAGCCACACACGCTGAGATCAGTAGTAAAAGGTGGACTTCTGGCTTTTGATTCACAACTGTCTTGATTTTGTGGCTTGTCACCAGCCCTTAAATATATCATGTGACTGATTTGAGTCTCATAGCAACACATTTCTCTTTGCATTCATTTAATTCAGGTCTAATCTAATCTGCAGTCAGCCAGTCAAGGGCATAAGTAATGGTATTGTTCTTGCTGCTTTGTCTTTTTCTTTATAGTCTATAATAAATAGCTCAAAGAATGTTGATGTTTTGCAATTTAAAATCATTTAAATGTAATAAGGCAAAACTACCATTCCCAGTGGACATCCCAGCTAACAATCTCTATTATAGACCCACAACCTGAAGGATGAGAGGTTTGATGTTTAAATAATGACTGCATTACCAAGCATTTTTCCCCCTTCTGCATCTGAATTAAAAGAGGTTTCAAGTGGCAGGACTGGCAACAGTGCATAATTACTTAGCAGGAGTTAAGTGGCTGTCAGCCCACTTGCTGGGGTCACAGAACTTCTTTTTGGTATGGCTTGGTCAAGCATCCAGGACACAAATAGCAAGGATTACTGTGAGTGAGGATGGGAGCCCGTTGGCAGCGGCCACACACAAAGCTATGCTTGGCTCTCGCTGCTCTTGTTAACTGCTGTGAAAGTGCACATTACCTTATCAAACAAAATAACAATCATGGCAGAATTGGAAGTAGTCCTGGCCTTTTCATTATGGAAATGCTCCCAGGTGCCATAGTGACATCGATGCTGTTATGTTTGAAGCATGCAAAGAACAACTGAATCCCCAGATTTAGGCAAGCTCATGAATACAGATTTCAAGCAGTTTTAAATTTTTTTTTTCCTGAAGTCCAGTATTTGCCTAGATGCTTCCAGGATTCTGGCACTCATCAACTAGTGAGCACTGGTTTCAGCTTAGAGTTTTTATCCTGAATAATCCATATTCATATTTCTTCCATGTACCAAGAAATATTAAATGTAACACGTGACTGATTTGAGTTTCATAGCAAACTGACAAATGGGTGCAATTAGAGAGAGAGGCACACCCACACATACACAATGGACCAGATTTTGGAAAGTACAGTACATACTGTGCTAAGTCATGCACGCTCTTTGCCTGTACCTAAACTTACATGACAGCATTTGCAATATTCATATGGAAATCGTCATTTCTATGCATATAGAGCTGTTTGAGCGCAGTAATTTTGTGTTTATGTGTCACATCATTTAGAAGTTTAGTCTAAGAGCAAAAGCTTGAGAGCTGCATTTTGATTTTAGCTTTGCCTTCAACTTAACCACCTTGTGCCAATTATCTACCCTCGCTGTGCCTGGAAGATAAACTGCCCAGGCACTGCCCTAATGCTTTGATACTCCCTGTACCCTGAGGCTTAATTCATTGTTTGCAAAACACCACAAGTACTCAGCTGGAGGATGCTGTAAGAAGTGCAAGTTGTATTTGTTTTCATTTGATGTGTCTGGTCTTTCATAACACCATTTGTCTGCGTGTGACAATGTTCAAAGCCAGGTTATGTACTAACCAGGGCAAGTCAGCATGAAGGTCTTCACTAACTTCAGTAGCTTGATTTATTTTAAATTAGCTTTCCTTATGGATAACATTAGACTATTATGTGTATTTCAGTGCCTTGAAGTTGAGGATTGTGAGGTTGTTGTGCTAAGCTTGTGCCATGTGTGTCAGCAAAGCATGTCAATAAAACATGTCATAAGTGTATCTGATACATGAAGTACTTTTTTTTTGGTGAGCTTTGCAGTGCAAAGTGCTACAGGGCTTGTTTGTTTTTTAGGTTAAACTTGAAGATTCCTGTGTGTGTTTTGTCCCTCTCTACCGAAATAATCCTACTTGCAAACTGTTGCTGTTAACTGATCCAAAGGATAAAGAGACAGGTTAGAATTGGTCAAAATATTTTGAAACTTGGGTTGTTGCAATTTCTTTAAGATGGTCTGTTTGTTTGTGTATTTAAATATTCTGGGTTTTGTTTTGAATTTGAAGTGGTTTCAGTTTATCTGTCAAGGATTTGTATCAGTGGACTGCTGACTAGATGGAAGAATTGACAGTTGGGGCTTTTAAATTCTATGCATAAATTCTCTGCTGGTACCTGAAAAATCACCTTGGGTAAATCTGTTATTCTTTCTGACTTTATTCAACAGGATAATATTTTTCTAATTCAGAATGATGTGAAATTTAACACATTATGGTTTGGATAGAATCCTGAAAGGCTTAAACAATAAAATACAGGTATGAAATTGTATTGCTTCTTACTGATTATTATTCATATTCTCTTTTTACTTCATGATATTTTTTTCAGTCCTAGGTTTATTTGCCTTTTATTTCCAGTACTGGTATGTGAGGGCTATCTGCTGGTGTGTAGATTAAATGAGGAGTGTTGGTATTGTGAAGCAATAGGCTGTAGAATGTTTGGAATATCTGCAACGAGGACATGAACTTTTGCACTGACTCACTGTCACTTAGGAAATACAGAACACATGAAACCTCTGAAACTTCCAGCTTCCAGATGTTCCAGCTAATGACATCTGTCATTAAAAGTGTACTTTTAAAAAAAGGATAAGCTATAAATTATGCCTGAAAAGCTTCAATAGCCAATATTCTTAATAATAAAGCAAAGGCAAAGCAAAATTCCCTGTTCAGTTCTAAGTGTGGCAGGTAACGATCTTGCACTCCTAGAACAGGTTCTCCTAGTGTAAGTATTCATTGTTCAGTCCTATTCTGTAACCAGGAGATTTCTTCAGAAGAACAAAAGGTAGATTAAAATCACCTGTGGTTAGAGGTGAACTCTGCAGTTTTCCAGCTCCTTCTACACAGGATTTCAGCTGGACCTTTGCTAATGGGCTGTGATTCAGAGGAGAAGGTAGGAGACCTTTCCAAGTGTAGTCAAAAGACTTTCTGGTCCCTCTGAAGCTATTGATGTAGAATTACTCTTCTGACACTAATTTATATATTCCATTAATGTTTTTCTGAAGAGAGGTATGCACTGGTGTGATAAAGGGGAGAAGCATCTACACCAGAGGCAAGACTTGCTCTTGGTGCAGTTGTGCTCTCCTGACTCATGTTCAAAGGAATGTAGCTGGAAACAGCGCTGAGTTTAGGCTGCACAAGAGGAATTTGGATCTGTAATTACAATGCAGAAATAAAGAATTATTAAATAGATGCAGGTGAAAGTGCATTTAGCACAGCTCTTCAGTTAAATGATCTCATAGTATTAGGAACAAGAAGTATTAATGAGATACAAGCACACAAGAAAAAATGATTTCTCACAGGAACAGGTCAAACAAGTCCAATTGGAGCCTAAATTACCTGATAGCTATCTTCATTAAATGTTTAAACCTAGCAGAATAAACACCTTATTATATTACAAACAACAGCCTAACTGACTGCTGTGACCCTCCCTTGCAAAATTTCAGCTTAAGTTACCAGTCCAGAGTCAGAGGAACAGAGAGATCTCTAAGCCTGGTTATTTAAATAAGGCCTACATCATGTAGTTTTGGATATTTCCTTCCAAAAGTGTGATTTAAAGGATTTTCTGGAAGTTCTTTATTTCTTAGTTTTATATACTATAAACATGTGGCCGGTCTTCCTGCATACATCAGATTTGACTGATGTGATTTTTTTTTCTTTAGATGAGTTTTAATAAATTTTCATTAGTTCTTTAAAGCCTGCTGGGATGTATGTACATACCTATTGGGTATATACATTTGAAATATTTTGTCCTAAGATTTTTCCAACATCTCAGCAGATTTGGAATTGACTCTCAGGGTGGCAGACTGTGCTAATGGGCCAACTCCACCTGGATTTTCTCACCTACATGACCTTTTGTTCTGACCAGTGAACAGATCAAATTAATTCAAAACCAACTCCTTCAGAGAAAGGCAATATATTTTAACTTAGTCTTTGTTATTTTAAGGACATTAAATGATAACATTTAACAGGTTACATAATTTTCTTTTCCTGGCTTGAGATTTGCACTTTTCTTGTGAAACAAGTGTCGTCCAGATGGAAGAGGGAAACAATCTTGCTGTAGTTCATCTCTTCCTCCACCTGTCTGCTGCATCTGCATTTTAGTTCTCTTCCACACAGCAGGAGCACTCTTAGAAGCAAATTTCCTGGTTGGCCCCACATACTGTGTTTCAGTTTGATGGCATTTAATTCTTGAAAATTGGTTTAAACAGGGGTGGATTCTACCACTGAGATTTATTTCTGATCATCTTGATAAGATGGGTTGTCCAGAAGTGATGTGTAGCTTGTGGTTTGAAATGATCTGCATATTTCAAAGAGAAAATGGGTATGGCAGCTTTTCTGTAGGACTTGGTCTTGGTTGGAAGCATTTTTAATTTAGTTTTGATGGGCTGAGTGTTGTGTTCTGTTAGTATGTCTGTACAGATATTTTTTATGAGAATGTAAATTGCATTGTAAAGGCTTACAGAGCATAACATGGGTGATTAACATCTTTATAACACTAAATAAACATACCTTATTGTGGCATTTTCTGTATGCTGCATCTAATAATTCACAATAACTGTGAGATGCCTTGGAACATTTATCACAAGACATTTGCAACAAATCACAGAGTGAAGCTTGAATTGTAGAAGAAAATGTGACTGGTTGCAGGAAAGATCAATGAATGGCTGCCATTCCAGCAGGAATCTACCTGCCTCCCAAGCTTTAATGTATTTGTTTTGATAAAATTCATAGAAAAGAGTGGAAAATGCTCTTTTTCCATTATAACGACAGGGAATCAGCTAGCTCAGGATATGTTGATGCTGCAGAATGCAGTTCAAAGTAGGATACTGGAGCTTGTTCCAGTATCAGAGTATTTCCACAGTGGAAGTCTTGGAAAAGCGACCTCTTTAAGTGTGTCAACAATCTGAAATAGTGACAGAATTAAGGTAAAGATGATGTTACAGAAAGTACCACTGCTTTATCTCAGATATTTATTAAACAAACTCTAATTACATCTCTCATATGTGTCATCACCTTTATTTAATTTGTAACTGAGGGATGTGTTTCAGCAATTCAGATAAGCCAGGGGAAAAAGATGGGCCAAGCTGGATGTTGCTTTATTTTTTCTTCTTTGCTCTGTGTGTAGAATCCTGATGTGCACATTTCATTTAAATAGTTGCACACCAGTGTGGGAACATTTGGCCACCATAGCCTAGCAAGTAAAAATATAATCCAGGCCTGAATTGGGAAGAGATCCATGTTTGCCCAGCAAAAGTAGACATTTCATAATCACAATTGCATTATGCTAATTCAGCTCAGTCCTGGATTGCAAACACCCTGTGCTGTGGAGTCCTGTGCTCTGCTGCCTGTCAGCTTCTTGGAACCAGGTGTTTGAGTGCAGGTGATGAAAGTACTCAGGTTGATCAAGCTGGTGCTTACAGGGAAAGCCACCCACCTGAGCATGTGTAAACCCCATTAATTGTGACCTGAAATGCATTTCACCTGGTCTTGCAACTGCAAGATCCAGCACATCAGGGCCTGCAGTGGCAAGGTCACTGTACTCACACACATCATGATTCACAGGGTTCAGGTGATGTGTGTTGGCAATAACTCCATCTCTCATGATCAGGTGAACTTAACTGAATGTTTTGGAAAGAACAAGAAGACTTGAAGAGAGAGGGAACATGTGGTCTCACAAATCATGTTTGCATTTGAAACAGTGTTCCTCAAAGTTGATTATAAAATGGAAATGAGAGTATGGGGAAGCATGGATGGATTTAACTGTGGACCAGATGTTGACTTGAAAAATGATAACAAAAAGCAAAGTACATATGTTTGTGTGTGTGAAATTTGGAGAAATGTTTTTCCTTCAAGGAAGGCATCCATATAGATAAGGTTGCTCAAGTAATGTGATGTGACAGTTGCTATGTCAACTAGTGTTCCCTTCCACACATTTAAATTATTGAATAGCACAGTAAATGTTCTATAAAAGCATCTCCTTCCAACATGGTCATACATCTTCCTGTTTTCCTCAAAGCTTTGAAAAACTTTTTTGACCTTTACTATGTGTCTTGTATGTCTGAACTGTGTGCCAAACCTCTTTGCAGCTCTTATTAAAGTCAGCATTTGGCCTATTATGTCCCCTTTGTGCGACTCAGCTCCCTTTGTAGCTGCATGTTTCATGGATGTGTAATGGAGCAGTGGCTGCTGCATTTGAAAGCAGAGGGAAGGGTTTGAGGGAACAGATTGAATCCATCACAGAAACTGAGTATGAAAATCCCATGCAAGTAAGTGCATAATATTTAATGAATTGAGTCTGGTGCTATAAACAGGCATCTGCCCTTGCGTGCAATACTTCTTCCTTGTTAACCCAGCACACAAAGTGTAATGCTTTCTGGCACATGCTTTAATAATTCATTGGAAATATAAGTTAGCTAAGCCCAATCCCCAGCCTTAAAGCTAGCAGGAGTGATAGAGTCTGAAGCAAAATGGGAAATTAACCTGTGTGCATCAGTGACATTTGTATAACCTGAGGCTAAAACAGGTAAATGATGAATCCTGTCCTTAAAGTAATTTAATTTCCTTGTGTGTGAATTTGTCTCTAACTCACAGATGGTTTTGAACTTTCTATTTGTCTGTAGCTGGCTAGGTTAGAGCCAGTTGTTCAAGCAGTTTTAGGACTCAGGACATGTGAACTCTGTGCTGTTCTTTGCAACATTCTCCCTATATTATATTCTACCTTTCTATATAAAAATGGACATGGTAGATGCCCTATTTAGAGATATTAAAGATACTGGTGCTCTTGAGCAATCCTGAAATTGTGGCCATGTACTTTAGGTGAATGTCACCAGTGCACAGATACTAAAAGTGCTTTTTGCTGAAATATTTGCTGTTTGATGTGTTTGTGGTCATAAATGATTAGATTTCTGTGTTTATTCCAAAACCTCATCTAAACACTTAAAATTTATTCTCCATCCTTTGAAATGACCCCATGTCAAAACTTTTCTTTCTGAACAAGGCTTAGAAGTAATTTCAGTGTCACTGTTGCTTCTTCAAGTCTTTTCCTTGTAAATCTATTGGCAGGCAATGAATTCTGTAGATGAACATGTAGGAGTAGGGTTTAAATACTTGTTCCTGCAAATGTGAAAAATTGAGGAAGGCTGGGAAGAAGTGGGGTGCAAGTTTTGCATCACACCTACATGAGGACTTGACTTGCGTGGGTTGCTGATACACTTTTGCTTCAGGGCAAAGTGTACCTTATTATGTGTGTCTATGTCTGTCTTTTGTTGATAGAAACCTTTCTGTGTGCATTTAAACCTCTGAGAATATCTGGCCATGCATCGATTTAGGAGTTTGTACTCAAAAGGTACCCATAGATAGAAATTTAATCATAGAGAGAGCTGAAAAGCTGTTTGATAAAGCAGATACGAGAATTTTTGTGTTTGACTTGCATGAGTGCAAATATGTGCACTCAGATATATTCAAATATGTGTGTGTGGGCTGGAGAAAGTTTGAAAGAAACTTGAAAACTGTAACCTTTATCCAGGTAGCTCCTCTGTCCCAAATGCCACTCAAACCTAATGTGCTACAGAACTTACTATTAAGCAGGAAGTGCTTTATTCATATGGAGCACAGGCTTTTACACCAAAGTCACATCAGCTCCTGAGAAAAATTACCTTCCCTTGATGCCTCATGCAGTACTGAAAATTGGATATCAAGGGACGCGGAGGTGAAATTGAAATTCACTTGTTGTTCTGGTGTCACAGCAGAACAGACTGGAGTCAGCTGGAGGGAGAAGTAGATCTGAGGTTGCCTGTGGAAAAATTCAGCATGCACTTTGTATTTGTGGGTAACGTGTTCCCATGTTTTTGTTTTTGTAGTTTTGGCAATTTATTTGAGCCAGCGTTGGTGGCCTGTGGAAGATGTTGTGAAGACAGCTGATCCTGCTAGAGATGGGCTTGTTTTGGTGAGGATGCTAATTTGATTAGTTGACTTTAGCCTGAAGCTTCACAGCCAGAACAGTCATAGAGAATTGTCTCTGGTCTCCTACAGCTCCTGCTCTGAACCTGTGGGATCTGGGCTCTGAGGCTCACCAAGTGCTTCATGTCTCCTGGACAAAGTGACATGCACATTAGACCTCTCTAAACAATTCTGTGCATGCAGTTTATGATTCATCTGTGGGATTTATTTTCTTTTGGATTTTAGTTTACCCTCACTGCCTACTAAAGGAATAATCATAAACTGAATTACTACATTAGCAATAATTTCTCACATTAACTGTCTGGTGGGAGGTGTTACTACCCTTTGGAACAATGACTTATCTAGCTAGTTAGGATTTTTTTTTTCCTTGGATAATATTTATATTGTGTTCATTTGTTTTCAGCTAAAATATGAGATGCCTGCTGATTATGAGCTTTGTGTTGCCATGAGGTTATTAAGTCAGTTTTGTTTCCTACTCAACCCTCAGTGTCTTTGGTCCTTAATGATTCTATTCCTTTATCATCTTTTCCTGTCACACATAGAGTTTAATTATTTGCAGAATTAAGTAGGGTTTTTATGGGTAACTGAACTGGAGGGATTTTGAGATAACAAACAATCCTTGCAAAATAGAACTTGGAGCAGGAACACAGGCCTTGAAGCTTTCAAGCATCTCTTTATCAACAGAGAATGAAAATAATGTCTGAAAATAGAAATCTTACCCCCTTTAGCTCATTGTGAAAAGGTAAATTGCTGTTATTTGTGGAAGCTCTCATTTCTTTTTCAGCATTTGTGTGAAGCTTGTTGGCATCAGTTTTTACCTTGATGGTCAATATAATCTTGTTCTTTTATATTCCTCCATCTCCCTCTCCTGTCAGTTGTCTCCTATATAGTATAATTGTTTATGTAACACCTAGATTATAGCTGGTTAGGACAGACTATTCTCTGTTTTGTATAGTGTCTATCTCAGTAAGGTCTTGGCCCACTAAATTCTTCAATGCTGTGGCAACACAGGTAATGGGGAGAGGTGAGCAGGCCCACAGAGTGAATCCAATCTTTCACTTTTGAGTAGGATTAGATTACCTTGATCCTGGTTCCAAATCTCTGACTAGTTCACTGTGACAGCAATCAAGATACTTCTGCTGCTTTAGAATTCCTCTCTCTGACAACAAGAGATATGTCAAGCTTTATAAATAGTTACTAAATTATTCTGTGCCCACTGGATAGAGGGCGAAACACTAGGAAAAACTGTTTTTGTTATTCTAGCTGAACCAACTCAGGAGGCATTTTCCCCAAATTAAGTGTACATGGTTCCTGACCTCTTCCTTCCCAGCCTCTTTTGATTTTGAAACCTTTCATGAGATGCAAAATACTATTCTCTGCCTCATTTTTCTTTGGTCTGTTTTTGTTTTTCTCTAAGGTCCAGACATTTGGAGAGAGGATTGTCCTCTTTGTTCTGAACTGCATTATTTTTGGAATGCTGGAAGGGAGTTCAGCTAATGATGCATTCTTTCTACCTCACTCTGCCACCGAGCGTGCCAAGATACTCTGGAGAAGCGGCGAGGCTGCTGCCTTTTACTCGGTCAAGATGAAAGGTAAGGTCATTTTAGAGACACAATTCCACTGTTCCTAATAGCTAGAAATGTAATCCTTTTGTTTATCTATAAGTATAAATAATCCTGGCTCTCATTTACATTTTTATATGAAATCTCCCTCAGAATTAATCTAGGGAACAAACCTTCCTGGAATTTGGAAGCCATCCATGTTACTTTCATTTAAACATGATAGTTCCAAACCCTATTCTGATCTGAGGTACTGGCTTACTCCAATAAAATGTGTTTTAATGCAGCCAAGTAGGAGATTGTACATCTAGGAACAAAGAATGTAGGGCCTATGCACAGGATAGGAGGACTGCATCCTGGAAAGAATGATACCTGAAAAAGGAGTGCAGTTCCCAGTTGGAAAATTTATTGGGAGTTGGTGGTGGCAAGAAGAGGATCCTTGGATGTGTTGTGTAGAGGAAGGTGTGTGCACTAGATCAGTCCTGGAATGCTTTGTGCAGTTGTACTCCCAGTTTAAAGGATGATGATGATGATGAATTGATTTCATCATTAATCGATTAAGTGGCATAGAAAAGAAACAAAATGTGTTTTAATTCTTTAGGGATACTTGATTAGCTTTAGTAAAGATCTTTTATTAAACACAAAGTCTGTATTAATGCAAATAATTGCTGTTAACTAGTCTGGAGTGGAAGAGGCTTAATTGGAATAATTCCAGGTATGCAGTTGAGTCTGTGCCCCATGCAGGAGCTGGTTCCTAGTCTGTTTTTAAGATTCATGGGAATCATCTTCACAGAGAAAGTGGGATCTTTGGAAGTAAAATACTGTCCAAGTCAGGACTCAGTAGCCATCCATCCAGAATGGGAGAAAAGAAGCAGCTGGAGAGATCTGTTGTTTTGGATTCAAGAGGACACTCTGAAGGTGCCTTCTCTGCTGCAGTCCCAAAGGCCAGCAACAATAAGATGTTCTTCTCTTTGGGATGGAAAAATCCTGATACACACAGAGGTGTAGCTTGTACAGACCATCAGTGAGGAATCAGGACTCAGCCTATGATCAAGGAGCCTTATCTGTATCTTTGATTATGTTGATGAACTGGTTTGTAATGGCAAACACAAGTACATTTTCCTTTAAGTCTGTAAATATTCCTGAGCAAAGCTTTTGGAAAGAAACACTTGTAGGGGCTGTAGTGATTCATGCTTCAGTAAAATAAATGTGCACAGTAGTCTGTTATGGGTGGAGTATTAGCCAAGTTGAAACTGTTTCTGAGTAAGTTGAGAGTCACAGTTTGGTTTTAAACCAGGTCCACATAAAATACAAATCCTTCAAGTCCAGCTTTGTCAGCATCAGCCTTTTCTTGCCAGATTTTTTTTTCTCTGGGCAGCTATATTTGTTAGTTTTTGGCCTGTGTCACAAATTACTGCAGTCTTTTGCCAAAGCCTTTTCGGGAAGCTTGAAACTGATTGTTTTTGCTGCTTTTTGCTATTTGATGTACGCATTTAGAAAATAATTCCTCTTTCAGAAGTTCTGTGATCTCAATTTCATACCAGCCATGCTGTGGCTGATTCTATTCTCTCTACTTTTTAGAAGAGCCCTGGATTTATTAGGCCCAAAACAGACTAAGATAAATATCTTCACTTAGAAGCTGTATTTCACATGGTTGTTTTACATATTTTCATTATTTATTTTTCTAAATATTAATGTTAGGTCTTTTTCCTTTTGCTGTCCTGGTCAGAACATTTAGTAGAGGAAGCTTTAACTACAGGAGTTAATATTATGTTGGACCTCTTTTACAGCTTCTGGTCCTAGGAAAAAAAATTTCCTTTGTGCCCAGCATGTGATTCTGATTCCCTTTATTTCCATGCTCTGCAATTACCTGACCATTCTTTCCAGTTTGATTTTCTTCACTGAGTAATTGAGATTCTCATATTGATGTTGTATTCAACTGTACTTCTCATCTATGAATTTTCCATTATCTACAGCGTGACAAAAAGTATGCTTCAGTGGAGGCAGATAGGCCAGAAAAGGTCTGTGGAGCATGGCTCTTACAAACATAAGTCTTCTGGGTGAATCACAGAAGTGGTGACCAAGGAACAGAGAGTCTGTTCTATCTTTGCAAATTTAAGTGTCGTTATGAAAACTAAATTTTCAATGCACTTCAATGCTTCCAATTAACTATATTGGCAATATTGTAATTAATTTCCATTTTCCAGTTCCTAGGTGGCCTTCACAAAGTGAACTTGGTAATTTTGGTCCAGTTCCATGCTTCCATCCATCTTATGACCATCCTTAACTGGATCTCTTTTAATAGTCCAGCTAAGGAGGCACAGATGGTCTCGAGTACCTGCCTTGCTCAGAGATGCAGTAACTACTGCAAGTCAAGGTTTTGAGACAATTTGGCCACTTCTGGCACTGGCCACCTTGCACCTGCTGTGCAGATAAACAGAAATCTCATTCTTCAATGAGAAGAGCTATCACTTTTCTTGAGCATTAGACACCTTTATTAAAGCAAAATTTATTCATGACTACACAGATCATGAACTTGGCCTCTCTGGAATGTGCCTATTCCTGTCCAATGACAGGCATGCTGCATTTACCACTGGGTATACTAGAGATTGATGAGATGTACTAAGCCACTAATGAGGCTGATAAGACACTTTGTCACGTGCCAAGATAAATGTCTCCAATTTTATCTATGTCAGCAGCTTCCATGTCAGACAGCTGAGCAGTTAGACCTCACTAAATGGAGCTACTTAAAGGTACGATAGGAAATGATGGTTCCCTCTTCCTGTACCTTTCTCTGTGGGCAGCAGCCTGAAAATGAAATATTTTGCAGAAAGCCTTCATACAAATACTTGGGCTTTTGGATCTGTTTTATATTGTTTAAAGTATTTATTTCGTGCTCTGTGTGAAAAGCTCAGAAAGAATGTGTTCTGTGTAGTGATGTAGGATTAATTACCACGGTTACAGACACTTGTTTCTTGTGCAGTGAGAGCAATTCCCTGAAAGTTTTTCCTTTCTTATTTACTGAGGACTAGTAATTACTGAAAATGGACTTTACTACCTTCACATAAATGTAGAAGATTCATGATGCAAATAAATCAATAAGAAGTTGGAGGATGCAGTGAGCCAAGAGTGTCTCGGTGCTTTGGAGAACAAACCAGAACAAAATCCCTTTTTTATAGACTTTATTTTCCCCCCCTGTTATGTATTACCCTCTCTGTAGCACATATGAGCTGCCCAGCTGCAGACCAAGCTGTGGTATGAAAAACAAAAGAGTCAGACTGTCAAAGCTTGTCCCTTCCCTCCTGACAAATCTTAGTAGTAGAAGTGTGGAGTGATGTGAATCAAACCAGCCTTAACCCAGCCTTAACCAATATAGGTGTATCAGGAGTAAATGCATTGTTGGCTTCTTATTTATTCTTTAGAAATGCTCCACAAGTCACAGTTTGAGAGCACCTGACTGCAAAAACTCTTCAGCAGACATGGAGTAAGCAAAAATGCAACCCTGGCCTAATCTCTGCTTTTTTCCTACACCAGAGCCTTAGAGATGGTCTTTGGAAGTGGCTTCTTGAGCTCAAATTGATTTCACACTTTTCTTCATACAAGCCTTTGGAAATATCTTTTGATACTGTGGCCCAGGTGCTAGTCTGTAGAAACAGATCCTTAGAAAGGTAACAGGATTTTAGTTTTTCATCAATTATGTACATTTCTTTTAGAAAAAAAATAAATTTGGCATTGAAGTTCACCTGACAGACAATTAGCTGAAATCTTGTTGAATAATTGCTTTTGTCTCCCTCTGTTTGCTAGCAATAATATTTTTAATGTGCATTTCTGAGGCAGATTGAAGGTTCTGGCTGTAATGAAAATGAAATTACTACATACCAGTCCAGACATGAATTCATTTAATTTTATTGAAGCCAGAACCTTTGTTCTCCTTCTCACATACAAACTCACACAATGGGTTGACCTTGGGTTCTGCTCTACAGAAATATTCCCCACCCTTTACACAAGCGCTCAGGCTGCTCCAGGCCTGTCCAAACATGTGTGTGCCAAGCCAACTTGTTCAGCAGGGAAATAGTGTGCACAACCTTGTTTTGTTTGGGTCTGTTGGATGTGGGGACCAGATTGTTGTTTTTTTTCTGGTTTGTGGCTCTTTGGGAATGCTAATGGCTGTCTGCTTTCCTGCCCTTGTAATATCTGTTTGCCATTTTGCTGGCTCCTAAGTTGGTCATTTGGCACTCATGACATAACCAAGCAGATCAAAGGCTTTCCAAGAGCAGACTGCATGAATGCTTCCCTCTCCATCACCAATGCCCTTATTTTCCCTGTCTCCTCCCTCACCTCAAAACTTTGTCTGTGTGTTCCAACAGTGAAACAAACCTCTCAACCAAATGTGTGAGAGCCCAGTGGCCACCTCCAGGCCACCATTAGCTTACGGTAACCTTGTGCTATTTGATGGGAAACAGGGACAAAGTGGCCTTTGTTCCAAAGGTTGGTTTGTTTGTTTATTTTATTTTGAATGCCTGTGGGCTGTGACTCTCCTGATGTGTTTCCCAGGGACAAGGTGAAGAATGGCTTCATGGTTTCTTTATTTATGGTGCCTGTAGACATGACAAGTTCTTGTCATCTTCTCAACACAAAATTAGGAGCTCAGGCATAAATCACTCAGCTCCTGGGATTGCTGCACAGCATTCTCATCAGGGTATATAGGAGACAGACTATATGAGATAACAATAAACTTAAGAACACTTTCAACATGCAGGAATTCTTAAAGACTTCATGAGGAAAAGTTTGTCCCCTAGAATGGATGGTGCAATTCTGCTGGAATTTGACATCTCTGTTGGGTTGGCAGCTAACAATGGGACCAGGGATATACTCAATTTTTTGGCTCATAACAAAAAGAGTAACTACCCATCATGTGTTACAAGTATTGAAAGGTTATAAACACCACCACAACCCACCCTTTTCCAACAATGTTTGAAGTTCTGTTTTTATGGTATTTTGCACTGAATGGAAGTGCAGCAATTGGACCATAGGTTGGTTAGGGTGAACATCAAAATTTTGGATGCAGAATGTCTGTTCTTAATCAATTATCTCTTGATTCCAGTTTGAGTTTACCATTTGTGATTGCAAAATAAATCCCTTGGTTCTGTGATTTGGGTTTTTTTTTGACAATTTTCACTGAGAGCTAGTTTTAATAGTTTGGAGGCTTATGCTTGAATCTGTATTTTGTCCACATGTAGTGCATTATGTCAAGGCCCCGTGATTTCAGTTAACTGAGTTAATGTGTTTGTTAGTAAGGACTGTCCTGGAGTGAAACCCCGGGTTTAACACTGATAGTGGTAGTTCAAGTAATGGAATAGAACACCATAAATACTACATATTTATTACATATGTAATAAATCAGCACTCAGTAGAAATGGAGTAACTTAAAAGGAGCTCTTACCGTGCTTTCTTAAAGTGCACCATTCAGTTGTTTATATAAAGGAGTATACGGACATTACATTCAGAATATTTATATCTATTTGGTTTTAGACCATTTATATCTTTTCAATGAGCTTTCCTATATACATTACCTGTGCACCAAGATAGTGTGATTATGAAGAATCAGAGTCTGGAAAAGACTCTGGTGAGACCTGTCAGCCACATCTTAGGCAGGTCCTCTCCATTTCATGGCACCAAGTAATCTTCCAGGAAAGTGTTTTACTGCTTATGCAAATGCACTTCAGCTGGGAACATCCTCACAGCCTGTGGGAAGGTACAGGGCAGTGTGTGTGGCTGAAATCACACAGCAGTTAGTGCAGCAATACTGATTTTGTTTGCAAATGGATGTGTTTTTCCCTGTCTGTTTTCAGGGAGCCTGTGTGATGGTACAACCAGCCAGTGTTACCTGCTGCCAGTTTTGGACACTATATTCGTCCAGAGAAAGTACAGAAGAGGTGGCCTAGGGATGAAAATGTTGCATGATTTCTGTCAGTCTTTCCTGGCTGAGGATGCCTTGGGGATCAGCTGCCCTATTTCTGCTGCCATGTATCAAGGTAAATCCTTTGATGTGGACACGTTAGGTAAGGGTCATGTATAATGTATAATTTTCAATATGGTCTTGGTAAGATTGTCTTCACTGTGTAAGAGTTCAGTGCCCTTGTCTGAACTTAACTGTTGTTAGCCTGCAACTGGTTCCTTTTCCAGAGCCATCTGGAATTTCCTGTGGAAAGGTAGGCCAATATTTATGTAAGACAACAAAAAGCACAAAAACTCACAGTGCCTGTTTGACATTTTGTGTTCCTAGAACTGTTCTCTTGTAGAACTATGTCATTGCCCTAGACAGGGACTTACACATTTTATTTGACACCACAGGGAGAAGACTTGTAAGATCTTGTCAAGCCCACACTATGCACATAATGCTCTTGTAGATCTTGCATTTTTAAGAAATTACATTTAATAAGCCAAATATCCAGGCTCTACTCAGTCATCCAGTTATATCAGTACTTGTTTTGTATCAACTGTCTTTGAACATTTGACACTTTTAAAAGATCACAAAGTAGTCATATATCTTCTCTGTCTTCAGGTCAAAACTCTGGTTTTGCTAGTAAAATTCACAAAAAAAACAAACTGTGCTCACGTTATTTATGCAACTGTCCTCTTCAGAAAAGTACTTTTTTCTGGGATTGCTCTCTGTGTAATGCAGTCTTCAGAATAATTTTTTTTGAGATGTGTTGATTTACTTACAGCTTTCCAGTTATTTCCTAATAAATGTCAACAAAATTTTGGCCACATCTCTTCTTTCTCTTGGTTATGTCGTGTCCTTGAATGTATTCAAAAGCATCTGAGCAGGTACTGCTACTTCTAAATTCAGGGGGGAATAATATTGACAGCATTCCTTCTCCCAATAGTATCCATTTTTTCTTTGGCAGACCTTAGGGCTTTAGAAACTCTGGATGAGAAAGCTGCATTTCTTATGTGTTAACACTAGCAATATATTGGAAGACTGTGCTTTTGTCTCAATTAAGTTTAGAGAGAATATTGAATAAATTTGACTTGCATCATGTTTTAATTAGGTTTTCTTTTATAAAAATACCAATACTGTAAGTTAAATTTTGAGCGTATTGAAGTCACTGTCTGCTTTTAATTTCATTGGAACCACATTTTCATACTTTGACAAATGAATGCAACCTTTAAATCTCTGTACTGAAATCTCTGAGGCTGTGGACAGTTTATTTAACATGGACGTGGTATTTAAGCTGCTGTAGATGCCCAAAAGGGAGGAAAAAGCTTTGTAGCACATATCTGAGTTCTAGTATGTGTTAGTTTTAGGAGCTTTTATTGGAATGATTAATTTAGTCTGGATATCCTTGTATAAAATTAATGTCTGTGATGTGCTCATTACTGTAAGGCAAATGTTTACATACCAGAATTAGGGTTTTTGTTTTGACATCCCATTGTTAAACTCAACTGAATGTTGAAGATAAATTACCCATTCTGTAGAACGATGAACTACAGTGGACAGAGTATGACAGCGATTTTGTTGTTTACAGATCGCTATCTTAGTGCAGTTGATGCAAGTGATAGGATGGCAGTTTAGGGAAGTTAAAAAATCTCCTTTATGTTTAAATGCTTTGAACTGTTTGTTCTATAGCATGTGCCTTCTTTTGACACTGCACACATCCTAAGGATACCACTAAATAGAACATACATCAGTTTGGTAACATAAGCAGACCTAAATTCGATAGTTTATCCAAATTTTTGGATGGTCAGTGTGTACTGACAGTGATAAGAATCTGTGGCAATAAGGCTTTTAAAGGTGATTGTACATCTGTCACAGGTATCCTGTAATTTTTCTGTTGTTTCTTCCCATTTCTGTTTTTTCCACAGCCAAAGAAGTAAATGAACCTAGCAATGGGGCATAGGGTAACAACAGTGAAAAGGAGGGTGGTTTTGGCCCAAAACCAAACTGAGGCAGAGATTTTCTTTATAAACAGAGATTAAAGTAGCATTCTGTGAATGGTTAAAGCTGGAAGGTAGAGGAACACCTTTCCTTTCAGAGTAGTGAGGGTAAGAAACCCTACACTGCTGTAAGTCTGAAACTACTGAGTGTCTGGACATTGTTCTGTGCTGCCTTGCCAGAAGGTGCTCAGCAAATCACTTCAAGTCTTTTATTTCTGCACTCACAAGGAAATAAACTGGACTGAAGCAGACAGGACTCACTTGTGACTGTTTAGGCCATTCCACATAGGCTTTTACTAAAAGTCCCAGCTAAAACAAAGAGGAGGAAGATGAGAAGGGAGAAGAAAGCTTTCCAAAGGAAGTAATGAAAGAAGGTCTGAGAGAATTTCTTTGCATAGAACACGCTCCCTCTTCTGATGTACTTTTCACTCACTCATACTTTTACCCCTTGGTTTCTCCTTTCAGTATGCCAGAAATTCCTGCAAGCTCATCCTGAGGAGCAGAAGCGACTGTGGGAAGTGGAAGCACCAGGAGATTGGAGCCAACGAGTGAATATCTGGTTAAAAATTCAGATGGAGTCATCCCCTTCAGGAAGTGAGTTAAAACAAACAGTGTGAACTTGTCTGTGTTATAGTTCTATAAAGATAAGAAATGTAATCAAAGGTTAGGTAGTGATCATGGAGAGGTGATGTCTCTGTTGTTTGCACATGGAGAAACTACTGAGTGTGCAATCCAGTGCCCTCATCTTTTCACAGTAAACAGGACAATTCTTAGAAATTATGAGGTAATGAAATGGAACTGCAGAGCATCTGAGAGATCCTGAACAAAGCACAGCCTTGGCATAAAGTGGCTGTAAGTGCACTTAGAGCAGGGTAGAAGTTAGCCCAAAAAATCCCTGTTGCACAATATATTGTCTGGGTTATAGACAGGGGTTTGTTTCTCTGAAATTGTTACAAAGAAGAAATTTGTATGGCCAGTGGGCAGTGTGTTTAATTACCTTCAATTGCTGCCAATACCATTCTTGGATGGAAACACAAAGGTTTTCATTATGGGTTTTGGAAGATTCTAAATACTCTCCTACAGGGTAAGTCCTTTTTGCTGGGAGCATTTTCTGCCTGCTTCACAAAAGATAGCGACAGAGTAGGGAAGCCTTTTGACAGTTCATATGGGGATCTCATTGCTATAATCTGCTCAGCTGGTTGGAGGACCCAGACAGGCCCCTCTGCTGCATGCACACAAGCTGTGATAAGCACTGGGTTCCAAAAGAAGGGCACACATTGTCTCTGGACGTGCAGCAAGGAGTGCTCCAGAGCAAATTGCTCCCTTGCCTTCCCACATTCATCCTGCTCTGTTTTGGCTTGGGAACCTTGTGTTGAGACACCGCGTTTCATCTTGTCTGCAGCACCCACAGGAGAGTTCAGTCAGACTTTAGCCCTAGGCTGGGTTCCTCTGAAGCCATTATATCTGTGTTCCTCATGCTTTAAACCAGCAAAACCTGGTGTTGCTCTTTCCTTTAATCTTGCTAAGTGAAGTTTATTAATGGCAACTGAACAGAACTGTGATCAGATCAAAACTCAGCAGATCCTGGGGGAGAGGATGCTTTCTTTTTTCTTTCTTCTTTTTGCCATCTTCTAGAAAAGCAAACAGATGAATGACCCAAAGAATGTGGAAATATCATTCCACCAGAATTGCTGTCAGTAAAAAATACACATGAGGCTGGGGAACTGCCTTGACTGCAGCCTTCCACTGCCTAAAAGGGGACAGTAAGAAAGGTGGGGATAAAGATTTTAGCTGAACCTGGTGCAACAGGACAAAGGATAATGATTTTAAACTAAAAGAAGATAGATTTAGGCTAGATATAAGGAAAAAAAAAATCTAGTATAAGGACATTGAGGGCCTGGTACCAGCTGCCCAGAGAAGCTGTGGCAGCCCCATTCCTGGAAGTGTCCAAGGTCAGATTGGACAGGACTTGGAGCAGCTTGGTCCTGTAGGAGGTGTTGCTGCTTGTTGCTGGGGATTGGATTAGATGGCCTTTAAAGGTCTCTTCCAATCCAAACTATTCCATGATTCTATCTTTAGGGGTTCTCTGGGGATCAAGCGCTTCATTCCTACTTTCTCTGTTATGCAGAAAGCAAAACACAATGTAATTCAATATTGTCAGCTCCAATCAGGATCTATGGCAACAACTGTGAAAATAGACAAGTCTTATTCTGCTCTGATTTCTTAGATTCCTGTTGACATTTGCAATGCTGTGCAATGCTGTGTTTTGGAACAAAATTACCGAGAAGAAAAATTGAATATTTTGCTCATATTATGGGTTTTTTTCCCACACCAGTACTCAGGATTGAATACCATTAATGTTCTTGTAAGGGTTCTACAGTCATACATATTCCAAAACAGGTTTCTGTAATCCTGAGGTCAGAATTTTCAATTTTGCAAGGTGGTGTGGCTGCATCTAGTGGCAGTTCATCTGAACTGCAGCCCTCTGCTTGCTGCAGCTGATACTTCAATCTGGATGTCCACACATACACAGGCATGTATACACACACATACTCCTGTCTGCACATACACATATATTTATAAAAATCAGTCTTTTTAGCATGGTGTCACACATAGCTGCAGTCATTCATTATGAATTAGTTCTTACTGTTTGAAAAATGTAGGAGATTTAGTTTCATCAAATAGTCTCAGCAACAGGAACGTGGTGACATTTCTCTTCTGGGGCTGATTGGAGGAACAGAAATCATTTCACATGGTTTGGTCGTGGTTGCTAAATCTACCAGGCAGTGAACAGAGCTGTTTTGAAGTAGTTTAGTAATATACATAAAGCATGAAAATGTGAAGCTAATGCAAAACCAGGAAGGCTGAGAAGAATTAAAATACATTTCAAGTGATTGCATATTATTCTTTATCAGAATTGGTCAGAGTACCTATATTTTCTGAAAAGGAGAAAGGAATATGGGTTTTCCAGGTCTAAGAGGTGAACAGATTATCTATTTAGAAGAGCTTTCAAGACCCACAGACATTTTGTTTCTAGTATAGTTGTTCACCATAGGTTTTTGTGGTAGTGTCATGGGGCACCCTGGTTTGGTTAATTAACAAAAAGAAGGCAAGAAGGATTGAAGGTGAGAGTCAGGTGGCTTTTTCTGGTGCTTTTTTTTTTTTAAATGGAAATAGCCATGGAAGTATGATAATGTTTTTTCCTTTTTAATCTCTTTCTGGGGCAAAATATTCCCCCAGTTTCTCCAGAGGCTGAAGTGGGCTCTTGTATGGAGAAGACTCCAACCAGTACACTCAGACAATCTGATCTGGAGCAGATGAATAAGGTACAGTAACTAATATGCCATCTTATGACCTCATTTTCCATTGGTGGCATTTTCCCTTTTCAGTGGAGAGGTTTAAATATGAGAGATATCCACAGGTGTGTTTTACTACTGACTCCTCTATCTTATGTAGGTAGTCACAGCTATATTATATATAAATATACATGCACACATATAAATGCTATTTATAGCTAATTTATATAGCTGTAATAGTTGGAGAGGATAAAGAGCGCAGAATAGTTTTCACTGAAAGCTTTAGTTTCATCCTTGTTGAGCTAAGGGAGCTGTAACCAAGCAGGTGTACAGTGAATTCCAAGATTTGCATATGGAGTAGCTTTCTGAACTCAACTTGTGGTCTTTTCTGTGCAGGAGCTTGAGTGTGACTTTAGAATGAATAAGCCAAACTCTTTATGGTCCTAATTATTTTATCTCACTGCTGAGCTGCAGATCTGACTGTGTTTAGCTTTTTGTAGCACCAAGGCCTAAAACAGGCAGTGGGGTTCAAATGAAGACTAAGCCATGTGTCTGAGAAAACAAATCACAGGGATGAAGCTTTTTCAAGTGAAAAAGGAGAGACGAGTGGAAGCAAAACAGAGAGCTGCAGGGGTTGTTTCCCCAGCACATTTTGGTTGCCACACAATTAAATCAGTTTGTTTCCTTGAGCCCTGAGTGTCCCAGGGGAGCTGTGATGGCTCCAGCCCCTGTGGTGCACGCTCTTGTTGTGTGCTGTGGCCACAGCTTCAGAGCCCACCCAGCCAGATCAAGGCTCCCTGCGCTCCCAGTTTTCCTTACACTGACACTTCTGGGAAGGCAGGCAGAGCAGCAGGAATGAAGCTGTTCTATACAGAAAATGCAGCTGAGTTTCTTGCCTTGCAAGTTTATGGAGGTTGTGGCTGACAGAGGTGTTTGATAGCGGGATCAAGTCACTGTTTATTTTGTTTGTGTATAATTTGCTGTTCCTTCTGTCTTGGCTCTAATTTCAGAGTGTTGACTGCTTTCCTGGGGTTGGGCAAGTGACAGGAGATGCCACGGAGAAAAAAGATGACACAACAGCAGCAGGGACTTTAAACTCACAAAGTCCTGAAGAGGAGGACTTGGAACAAGGGGCAGGCGATGCTCAGCAGCATAAAGGACTCAGGAAAAGAGTAGGTCCTGGGAAATTAGTTGGAGGCAAGGCTGCCAAACAATTGAAGATTACACAATAATTTCTATTTCAGAAATCAGCAGAATTCAGTGTGATCCTGAAAATTGTAATTGTTCTTAATTTGTAACAGTGGAGAAGTTTCTTGAGGTATGATGAAATTTTTTTTGCAGCACACAGTCTTCATTTTATGTTTTGTTTTTAAATAAAGCTTTTGTTTACTAAGTGTCCTTTTCTTTCTCTTCTCACCAAGTAATTAAATAGTAGCTGAGCCTAGTTATTTCCCTGCTCTGAAAAGATTTTATTGAATTGCATGAGGTGTCCAAAGGGGAATAATTGGAGGGCTTGTAGGTACTGATGTGAGAAGATATTTCTATGGAAACCACATCCTGCATTATGGAAGAGAGATACCACAACACACGTTGGTATCAGAATGACAGTTGTAACCTTCCTTTCAGAGCAAACAATTGATCTTGAATTGCTTTCATTTGAGCTTTTCTAGCAGAAAAATCTGCCTTAAACCCTGTGGTGGACAGGATGGCACACAAAGGCCATTCATGCAGAAAAAGTTTGGTGCAGAGAAGAGTGAACAAGCTACGGGCATTAAACTGCTTTTCAGTTCAGGTACTGTGATAATTCTGTGTGCAAGCTCAGGGTGTAGAACTTCATGTAGATTCCATGTTACATGTTTTATTTCCTGTAGGCTCTTTCCTTATGTTTTGCATTCAATTAACTTGGAAATATCACGTACTTCACTAGATTATCATGCTGTGGCTTGGTAAAGAAATTTTGCTCTTTTACCACAGGCTGGTTCTGTGTTAGAATATTTAATTTTTATTTTTTTTTTTAGTGGGAAGTTTCAGAAGTCTGAATGTTGTGTTAATGAATTACAGGTGAAACTCGAAAGGATCAGATCTTTAGTCCAGTGGCAGAGAAGGCTTTGCAAAGAGGTGGACAGCAGGAGGATCCTGATAATCCTGAACAGATCCAGCAGCCTGTAATTCTTAAGTGGCTGCCTTGGAACAAGGAGAGGTAGTTGTTTCTTTCCAGAAACTAATCCAGCATTTCCAGGGATACAGTTCTGTGGGCAGGCATTGTAGGTCCACTGTAGAGATGTGTATTTCTTTCCTTGTACAGCACAATTGCTCACACATAGCCCCATCACCCTGTTTTTGTTTAAGGTTATGATTTAATGTAGCATTTATTCATGTATCCAAGTAACTCCTTCCCTGTTGAGCTGCTCTGTAAACCATATGCCTGAGACACAGTAAAATCAGACCTTCCTAAGCATCTCTTAAAAAAAAAATAAATAAAAAAGAAATGCTATAATTGGAACTTACAAGTTTTTGCCAAGAGAATTAAAACACTGGATCGTGTGCCAGTCCTAATCACGTTGCTATGGTTCTCTTGTCGCAAAGAAAGTGCATTTAGGACTATAAAGTCAGTTGATCTTAAGGTTGTTGAAAAGTCACCAAGAGTGTGCTGTGAAGACTGCTTAGAAGCTTCATGTCCTCCTGTGGAACAGCCTTTATATTCTTGTTAAAGGTATGGTTAAATACTTAAAAAACCCCAAATTTGTGAAGAGTTGCAATACCAGTTGCTTTGAAATATGATAGAAAATTATTACATCTCTGCTCATGAAAGCTGTTCTGGGCTTGCAGTGGCCTGGCAAACTGAACTTATGTCCAGTTTGCACACTATATTATAATAGCAGAGTGAGGAAAATGGGTTGTTCCAGCAAGTGAGGAACATTTGCAGAATTTTAGTCCGAATTTAAGTCTTTCAATAAAATTTTATCTAAGAAGACCCCAGAAAATTCTAAATTAATTTATATGAGGATTAAGGAGAAATATCAGGTAGTCTGGAATGGGCAGAGGACTAACTAGATTGAATTAATTCTTAATCTGGAGGCACCTTTATTTACAGGATAAAACCATTAATTTTTCAAAATCCCCAAAATGGATTTCTGGTTTACCTATTAGCCAGTGATCCACAGCTACGTTAAAAACCACTACTGGCTCTTCTCACAGAAAAATTGCTTCTTTCCTCTGTGTATGAATCTCCTTCCTTGATTTTGCTTAGGTTTTTGTTTTCTAAGTGTCTCTTTGTGTTCTAAGTATCAAAAAATCTCATGATGACAACTGAAGGAAGTAAAGGTGCATTTGCTGAGGTTATGCCGACAGGTGCTTGGTTCTCTCTAATCAAACAAAGAGATCTTCCTTCTCATCAAAACTTGTGACAATTAGAGCCAGGAATTCTGAGGTCCTACTTAACTGTACTAAACTCCAGGGCTAAAGGTTCCAGGAGGGCAGAGGCTTGTTCCATGTTATTTCAGAAATGCTGATTTAAAGAACAATTAGTCTGAATATTTATTTTGTTTCCTTTTTTTTTTTTTTATTGTTTTGTTATATTAGCTTTAAGGTACCTGATTAATGTAGAAGCTTGGATCTGCAACTCAGTTCTCAGCAGTCTGAAGCACTGCTTAATAAGAGCAGAATAATCCTAAGAGGGTCTGAAGCAGAAAAAAATCCAGTATTTTCACTGTCTTAATAGAACAGAGTAGGAAAAACCACACCCAACAGCACAAACACTTTTTTTTTTTTTCTCTCAGTGGAAGATCTTTTATTTAAAACAAATCTGCATTTACTTAGGGATAGGGTGGTTTCAGGGTGCTGAAAAAATTGGCGAAGGCTTGAAAGAGCATTCCAGTTTTTGATGGGAACTTTTCAAAAGCTCAGATTTAATCTTCTTCTGAATCTACGCTTTGGTCATGATGAGACAGTGATGGTTCTGCTCAGGAGATAATGAGGTGAGTGTGAGAGAGGGGTGGCAGATCTGCTGAGAGGGGGCTTGTGTCAGTGCTTCTTGCAAGCAGAGACACTCAAGTCTGGCCTGCAAATAAGATGTTAAACATCAAAATTAGTGTTAGCAGTCATCTGGTGGGTGTGTGCCAGCTGAAAAAGGGATTTGATTTGCTCTCAAGACAAGTAAACATACGGATTTTAAGACTAGAAATTTCATTACGTTAATCTGTCATGTTTCACATAATGTAAGCCAGACAATTTCGTGCATGATTGCTGTGTCAAAAAATCATTGGTTTTGGTTGAAACAACCCATTTTTTAGAGGGATTGTTTTGATTTGGCAGTTTTGACTTTCAGATGTTGGGCAGTGGGAAATCTGCCATGTTTGTTGGCAAGTTGTTCTAAAGTTTTGTCTTTACAAGTGCATCCAGTTTCTTTAGTCTGAATTAATTTTGTTTCAGCCTCCTGTGATGGATTTTGGTTTTCTGTTTGACACAGAGCTGTGGCTCTGGTACTGTCAAGATGCTTTCAGATGTGGGGATGGAGACCTTGTGGTCTGTCACGACATCGGTGAACGGCACTGGGTTTTGGATCTGCCTCTGTGGGGCAACTTTTCCTGACCTTGCTGCGTTCTTCTTGTCCTTTCAGATAGATTTTCAATTTTTCAAATTCCTTTTAGCAGCCAAAACATCATCAGAGCCCCCATCCTGGCCCCGGTCACGCTGAGCGATGCGGGGCTGCCGTGACCTGTGCTTGTAAATCATCACGGAATTCTCTTGTGCTTTCAGATGACCATGCCTGTAAAACTTAACCAATCTGTTTTGAGGTCTGGTTTGTGATCTCTGCGCTGTAAATGAAGCCTTTGCAGCTTCACCTGTCTCAGTACCACGAGATGGCACCATTACACAGCACAACGCTGCGTCATCTCTCGGGTTCTGCAGACTGTGCCCGGGGTTTAAATGCATCCCGGGTTGGCTTGGCTTCCTCGGGAAGGAGGATGGGAATGTAGTAGAGCCTGTCTTGGGTTTGTTGTTCAGTCTCATTTGTCTGTGGATGTTGTCTCCAGCGGGTCCGGGATGATTTTTTCAAGTATTTGTGAAGTCAAGGTGAGGTTGGAGTAGCACAGAATTCAAATTGCACCCAAGTTTTGCCCCTTTGTACTCTTGTCTCATCAGGAACCCTGGGTGTGACTTTCCATGTTGTATCTCATTGTTTCCCAGCAGATGACTCTGGCTCTGTTGTACAAAATTTTTAGATGTTTGGGAATAGAAATTCACGCTAAATAACCACTTTTGACTTGTATGACTTGATTCTGAGAAGTGAGCCATCCAAAAGTCTGCCAAACAGGTAGATGCCAAAGGAGAAGTGAATCAGGGATGTTCAGACTCATATTTTAGTGTCCTTTCCTATGGATGAAGAAGGGAGTGAACAGTGTAAACTTCACCTGCCTGGATACTTCTTAACATTTGCATATTAAGGAGGTTGTAGAAGAAGGGGAAAGTAAAAGTGTCCAAATTGAATTTCTGCTTTGTCAGTTTTATTGCTCAACTGCATAAACAAAGAATGCATCCAGCTGTAGTTCATTGTTTGTTACTGTCTTAGGCCTTTATGTATTTCTTGTTGCAGATGAGCATGCAATGAAATTTAAGTACATGGGAAACAAAATTAGGAGTTTGTAATTAGCCTGCTTTGCTATTTGTTTCCTCTTGCAGTCCAGCTTGATAGTGAAGTCCCAGTTTAATCTCCTCTATTTGCATTAGGCTTTATTGACTTTTTCTATTTTGAAGGTCGTTGGGTTTGGGTTTTTTTTGGCGGTGTTTTTTTAAGAAGTCTTTTTGGTTTTAATTTAAACTGAAGGCTCCATTTTTGGAAGATCAATAAACTCCATCTGGAAGAATTCTTTTCTCCCAGACACCTGACACTTAGATGAAGTTGAACTTTTTCTTTTCTCTTTTTTTTTTTGCATTCTCAGGGAGGGGATCAGAGGCTGTATTCACCATGATGAGAGCATTTGGGGATGTTAGCATTCATTCACCAACACTGGATTTGTAAATTAATAGCTCAGCCTCTCTGGACTGTGGTATGTTAAAGGTCAGTGACCATGAGAGGAGAAACACTTCAGAGCTCTCTGTGCCCTCTGGTCAGCACAGTGGCCTTGGCTTAATGGCTTTAATTTCATGCTGCTTTTAAAAGATACAGATGTGCAGCATACCTTCAGTCCTCCTACCTGGAACCAGTAATCCTGTCCCAGCTTTCTGCAAGGAGCAGGGAGGGAGAACACAAAAACCCTTCCTAAAAGGATTACTTGAACTGACTAATTTTCTGAGTTTCTTCTTGCTTGGCATGTCCCCTCTCATCCAAGCCTCCAATAAGTATCTTAACCAAAGATGCCTTTTGGTAAGTGCTGTCTTCAAGCCTCATGATATAAAAGAGCCTTCTGATTCCCCCACCCTCTCCAGATCTTGGGGCTGGTTCAATCTTTTTTAAAGCTATTTCTCTTGTGCTGCATGCAGAGCCCATCTGCTGTAATACAGACTGAAATGCTGCTTTTATCCTTGTTTGCGTAGAAGGTTGATGGGTAAATCAGTTGGAGTGAAAGACGCATTGTCCCTCTTTGCTCTATGTCACAAGCACAAATATCTTCCTTTTAAAGTGCCTCTTGGTAGAAGCCAAAGCCTTTGGCACAAGCCACCTCTGCTAGTTTGACCCCTTTTGTGCATCTGGGATGGAGGAGCAGCTCTGAGAAGCACAGAACAAAACCAGCAAAATAGCAAGAGAAAAGGTCAAGAAGGGGTCTTGCTCCCTGTAGACATCAGAAGTTTCTGCAAGATGATATTTAGCATGTCCTGCCTGAACAGTTAAGGCATCAAAGACACGAGCACTTCGATAGGTAATATCCTCATGAGTTGTCAAATAGATTGCAAAGCACGTTGCTCTGCCATGCTGGGCATGGGAGGGAGGGACCTTATGTCTTTCTAGTCATTGAGGTAACTGAGACTGAGAGCTTCAGAGAGCCTTTGCTTCCACAGATGGATATTCCATGCTGTGCTCTGTCCTTGCCTGGCTTTTGACTTACAGGCCTAAGCTCACGGAGTGGTGCTGTGGGCCTACAGAGGAAGGGGAAGGCAGGTTTCTACCAAAGACAGAGCTGACATCAGTTCCCAGCAATAGAAGTGCTTGATTTTTACCTCTGTATTTTTGCCTGGTTGCAGCCTTGCAGTGACTTACTCTCAGACCAGTCAGTCTTTTTGATGCAGTGTAATTACAGCAGCAGAGATGATTCTAACAATGGGATCTGAAGGGGAGGTAAAACATATGTGGATAGTTCACCTCTCAACATAGCAGGGTCAGGACAACCAATATTGCCTGTCCTAGTCAAGGGAAAAGGTCATTGGTATTAGAAATCTAGGAGGCAGACAGCATCCTATTGCTCAGGACCTGGACATGCAGGGAAATAGAATCCTGGCAGCTTTGATACTGGATTATTCCCCGTATTTATGGCAGTGGATTGGTGTAACTCTGATCAGAAAGAATCCTCTCTGCCAAATCCCAGGGTTGAACCCCAGCCCAGGACAATGAGCTCATGTGGTGGTGGCATGGACTGAGCTGTGTTCTTCACTGTTGTTACAGATTTTTCACACCCCCCTGGTTTTGTCTGCAGTGTTTGCTACTCAGGCACAGTTCTGCTTTCCCTCTTGTATCCTACTCAGGAGTTACACAGATCCTTAGAGCAGGCTGCTCTGCCTCACAGAACCCTGCCAGCGTCTGCAATCGATTCAAAACGACTTACCTGGGATCCACTTGTCCTAAAAAATAAGCATGGACTGACAGCTTTTATATATAAAGCCTGAAAAAAAGAGAGCAAGCAAGGCAGCACAGAAGAGAGCCCAGCTGATACAGGGACACACGATATAGTGCCAGCTTGGCTGAAGTCTTTTCCTGAATGCTGGAACTCATCCAGGGTGAAAGTCACAGAGTTGCAGCTTTCTGATGCTGACCTTGCTTGTTCAGCAGCCGTATCAGGGCACATCAGCCCTGGCTGCTTGATCACAGCCTCTGGGGAGTTTGAGCCCCACCATGTCCTGGCAGTGGATATGCCTGGGAGCCAGCATCCCACACCGTGCACTGCTGCCGAGGGAGCAGTTTGAACCCAGGGATGCCCAGGGATGCTACAGTGAGTGGCCATCTAATAGCACCACTTGTTGAGAAATACCAGTTGAATCTGTGGCTTCTGATGCTGAGGAGTGAACTGATTGGGAAGGAAAATTAGCCAGGGTGTATTTTAATTGTATTTATTAAATTCCTTTAAAAGCTTGCAAGCCATTTGCAAAGGCACGGGTGAGAGCTTTAGTGAGATGGTAGGTTAAGGAAGACAATGAGATTGTTGGCTTGGAGAAAAGGGGGTGAGGAATTACAGTGCCTTTGTGTAAGTAAGTCTCTTTCTGCATCAAACTGTAGTTTTTGACCTTCCTAATTAATGTTGTTGTTTTTCTTCTTACTGCAGAGCAAGCGGTGCCAGGCTGACCTGTTGGTTCACAAGATGAAAGGGGTTAACTCATCAGAATGGAGATCCCCTCTATTGGCTTATCCAAATCTTTACTAAAAGTGTGATATCCATGAGCACAAATAGAAAAATGCATCCAAGAATTATGTATGTGGGAGTTTAAAGGAGGGAGTGAAAAAAGGAAAAAAGTCCGTGTTGCTTTGAGGTTATTTTAAAAACTGAAACTGAATAGGTCAATACCCCTTAAGCTTTTTGGTCTTTAATTCTCTTAATGGTATGGCAGAAATCGTTAATTGTATTATTAAAAAAGCTTTGAAGACTGTATTAATGTAATGTGACCTCGGATCAGTCAAGATCACATTTTCATTATGATTAAAAGATTCCTTGTCCTGAAACATTGATCTCATCTCCAGCTGGCTGTGTCAGCCAGAGAAGGGCTGGCTGCACGGCAGGGCAGTAGATGGCAATATTGCATTTCATTCTGCAGCTGCTCTGCGAGAAATGCTCACCTCAGAAAGGGGCCATGAACTTTTCCCCTCAGCTTCCAAGAGCACGTTTGCACTTACAGACTGCATTAAGTATTCCAGAAGGGAAATAATTCAAAATTCCATTTTGAACCCAAATTTCTTCAGTGACTGGAGTCAAGTGCCTGAGCTACACACTGCAGGACCCAGCAAGTCCTGATCCTGCTTGTCAGCTCTGAGAATGGGCATTTGCATGTTAGAGATCATCATCAGTCTGTCCTGTGGCAGGGATTCAATGAGGCAGTATCTGACCCCTGGAACATCTCCCTCTTGCTACTGCCATTTGTCAAATTTTTTGGTAAATTTTCAACCTTTATTTCCTTTTTCTTTTTTTTCTTTTTTTGTGATTTATCCTCCTTTTTTGTGAATTTCACACCTTTTCAGTGAATTTTTCACCTTTGCATGAAGGGAATGAAAGCTGAATCAACTCATTTAGTTTCTATCGTAATTGGGGAAGGTCAGAGCGGTTCGTAGCTCACATGTTGTTTTCCTTTCAGCTGTAATATTTGGCCAGACCTCATAACAGGTCCTGGAAAGGAAGAGAAGAGCCACTTATCAAGGAGCCAGGACTGGGGAAGGTGTGTGTTACAGGGTCTTACACTGGCTGTGCTGTGCCCTAATGTGCTGTGCTGCTGGGTAGGAGAACAAGGATTTCAGAATGCAGGTGACATCTGGGGTCAGGGATTTATGAAAATGAAATTAGCTGTGGCAGCTCCAAGCTACAGTGTGTGTAAAGTGCTACTCCTTCCCTGTCCTGCGGGCATATGTCATGTGTCTCCACAGTTCTGGAAGGTACCAAGGTAAAATCCTGTTTTTTGAGGTTTTTTTTTGCCTTAAAACTCCTCGCCACGCAGGGTGTTGCAGGATGCTGGTGCTCACACCAAGTGATGGGAAGCAGAGGGGGGTGTGCTGGCTGGTGCTAAAGCCTCAGTGCTGCTGACTTTTCTATAAATAACTGCTGTCTGCTGTAATTGGTCCTATCACAGCCCATGGTGATCTTCCATATTATTGCTGGCTGCTGGAAAACTCCTGGAGGCGTAAAATAGATACCAGGAAGTTCCTGCACCCAGCACTGCTTTTCCCCATGCAGCACAACAGGCTAGAACAGAAATAGTGTTTATCAGGAGCTGATGAAGTATTTTTTACAGCAGGAAGGATGAAGGAAAAAAAGAGATTGCACCTCTAAAATGATAGCAGCAGGCCATCTCTCCTACAGGATATTGCTGGGTCTGTCGGAAAGAGAAAATCTTCGTAGGGTTTCTAGTGTGGAACTGAATGGGTATTATTATTTGTCTGCAACTTAGGGGTATTTTTCAGCTCTCCATAAAATAACAGTGTCTTGTAAGAGATGGAAAACTAGAGAAAAATGTCAGTAGTTGACTTGTGTAGTGTGTGTCTGTGTTTAAAGTGTGTATTGTGTTCTATCCTGAAGGATTTGGGAACCTTTACAGACCAGGAATGCTCTGTGCCACCCTCCCTTAAATTCAGCCAGCAGTATTTGATGTGAAGCACAACACTGAGGTGAAGCTGCCCAGCATCAGGATTTGATGTTTTTATTAAGAGAGGGCAGGAAATGGTATGAGTGGACAGGGTTCAATTGCCAAGCTCAGCAGTGACCAGTTGAAATAGCAACTGGCTTTAAAGGCATCAGGTGAGTCTGGGTTCCTCCATTCTCACTTAATTTCCACCTCTGTCTTAATCTGCATTTGTCCCTCAACAACAGAGTGGTACCCTGCATGGATTATAAAATTCATGCTCCACTGACCTAATAAAAACTTTGCTCATGTCAACAAAGAGTTTATTAGAACTGAAATCTTTCCAGAGTTGCACAGAAGCTGGCATGGAGACAGGACTGTGGAGGAACTTGTCACCAGCCTCTCAATTGACTTTTGCTGACTGATACTTCAAGACTAGATGCTATTGTAGAGCATTTAATGTAAGAAAGGATTGTTGTGAGGTCTTAACTTTTGTCCTGAATATTTGCTATTGGTGGGAACTCCTTGGTTCCAGTAGTTTGGTTCTTTGTGATGCGGAAGAAGCATTGAAAGTTCACATAGCTTTGGGTCAGAAATGTATTTTCCTTGAAGATATGCCAAGAAGGTGTCAATGTGACAGAAGCGGGGCAAAAATTCTACAGGGAAGAGAGCAGCAGGATGCCTTCTGTGGCCTCAGACAGCTCCACCAAGTGACTCCTGGGGCCTGGCTTGAAAGGAAGCTGTGTTGCTGCTGTAAGAAGGCACTGCTGATGGAAAAGCCTCAGCTATTACATTTGGATACTGAAGTCTCCAAGTGGGGAATCACCCTTGTGCAGCAGAGTGCTCCAGTAACACCAGGCTAGGCCAGGACTTCCACCTGCTGCTCTTCAGACTCACTGTCAGCCCTGCTGTGTGACAGTATCAGTTTTTGTGGGTGAAAATACATACCCAGAGCCTGATTCAGACCACTTGATGATGCTTAACCTTCCTTGCTTTCCCTTCTTCCAGCCATGATCCCCTAACTCCTTCAGTTGTTCATTGTGCTCATGCCTGCCTTTATCTCAGGTGTCTTCATGAGCAGTCTGCATGTGGCCTGTGTGTATGGATTGGTCCTAAAATACTGCATTATCAATTTAATGGCTAAAAAGCCAAACAAAAATAGAAAAATTATGGAGGCAGTTGGAAATTGATAGAATACTCTGGAGAAATTGGAGGAAAATCTTTAGTGATACCTGAAAATTCAGATGGAGAATTTCAGATGGTTGCCTTCATTTGAATAATGCATGGATAGGAATTCAGCACTGAGACTCCTCAAACTAAAAGTGAGCAACGCTTAGTGGAGACAACACACACTCAGAAACTGCAAAACGAACTGTAAGAAGAAGGAAACCTCTGGGAGTGTAAAATCCCAGCTAAAAACGACGCTGCAGTCAAGGAAATGAGCACATCTGGCTCCTTGAGTCCCAGCAGTGCTCCTGAGTGACCATTTTGTGCTGGGAGAAGACGCAGCGAAACAAAGAGTTACGCCTGGAGAAGACCCTGTTCTGCAAACTGCAGTACAAAAGCTTTTCTCACCACCTGCTTTTGAGGACTGTGCACCAGGAAAGAGCCCCTCCAGCCCAGTTTTCTGAAGGCAAACTGGTGCTTTCCATGCTTGCAGGAAGATGAAGGTAAGCTGGTGAGACACCTTCTGCCTCTTTCTCTTATTCTAGCAGTTATTTCTCCTTCAGATGACCAGTTCTCACCACAAGGAAGTTAATTCATGAGGGAAGGGGAGGTTCAGCTCTTAAGATTGTTAAGATTGTTGGTGTGGAGTTAGATTTTTGTTTCACTTACAGATTTTTTGGTTGGGTTTTTTTGCTCCAAGTCTTCAGGTTCCAGAGAAAAATATGAACAAACCCCTCTGACACCAGTTTTCACCATGACAGTAATTTGAGTGGAAACAGCTTTGCCAGCAAATAAATAAATAAATATTATATGAAAAGCTTTGGATGGAGCTGCCATGTTCATCCTTGTTTCTAAAGCCCCCACAGGCCATGTCACATATGTGGGTCATGGGGTCTATTGATTATGTGTCAGACCCTTAGGTGTCAGTAATCAATAACACTAACCTGCAGAAAATGCAGCAGAGGTTTGCTAAACCAACTCCTCACATTGTTCTTTTTCTTGTGTGTAAGTTTTCTGTGCCTCACTAACAATAACAGAATTCATAGCAGCAAAGGCAGGGCAGACAAAAACCTCATTTGGCTGCCAACTCATTTGCTGTCTGTTTTCATCTGGTTCTGCATGGTTCTTGGTGAGAAGGCAGGATGAGGAGGGGCAAGACAGGAAAGGGTATTTCCAATTGAATGGCTTCTGAGAAGTAGAAATGAAAGTGATTGAGTCGGGAGGACCTAAACATTTTGACCCCGACAGCTTATTAATATTTAACAAGGTGCCAGATTTTTCTTTGACACTGGAAATTGTTGCGACTGTCTGTCTCCGGCAGACTGAGTCTGCTTTCTCAGTCCACCATATCTAATGTACCTGCTTCCAGCCATGAATAGTCCTTATTCACAAATGCTTGCCTTTATTTGCTATTTCTGAGAATAAAGAAGGTAGCTTGGCAGATTAAGTTGTGAATTTTTTTTCATTCAAACTTCGTATCTCTGTATGTTCTCAGTGGGTCACTGAGCAGGCTGTGGTTTTCTTGTGTTGATTGTGGTTTTTAGAATCATTCCTCAAATAACTTTTAACAAAACATTTATTTGCCTTTTTCGTTTGCAGATTGCTTGTGAGCTGTTCACTGTGACAGTTACATCTTTTAAATGCAAGCAGCTCTGATGAGATAAATACAACAATTTGGAATTCAGATTCTTACTTTTATTTGTATTAATGCAATTTTTCAGGATGGTTTATGAAATGGGGATCCTGTTGGGGGTGGGAGAAAAGTCTATGCCATAAAGATAATGCAGCATTGAACGAGCGATACTCAATAGAGCAGATGAAGAGTAGAAGGAAAAAATATGTTTATGTATTATTTAGGTGGTCTGCATCCCCACTCTTTTGGTGCCTGTCTCTGTCTCTCTGCATTGTCTAGGTGGATTAGCTGCCTAATGGGGATGTGCAGACCTAAATGATTTTGCCAAGGTCACACAGAATGTCCATGACAGAGATGGATATTAATTTGGTCTTTTTTTTTTTCCCTTAAAAAAAAGAAAAAAAAAAAAAAATACTTTAAAACATCCATAATCACTTATTGTTCTCCACTCTCAATTAAATTTTTTAAAAAAACCCTTTGCCAAAGAGCTTAGTGTCAAATTGAGAGAGAGGACCCATGGACCAGAGAACTGCTTGTTTTGGCTTTAGGGATTTCCAATCAAGACTAGGAGTTGCTAATGTTATTTTTGTGAATCCCCCACAACATGGGTGTAAATTTTGAGATCTCAATAAGTATTTGGGGTTTTCTTTTGGAGATGCTTCTCTGTCTACTTT
The DNA here is from genome assembly GCF_971803275.1 of Cyanistes caeruleus. Lineage (NCBI taxonomy): Eukaryota > Metazoa > Chordata > Aves > Passeriformes > Paridae > Cyanistes > Cyanistes caeruleus. The sequence continues at coordinate 3,890,687 of NC_141713.1, forward strand.
GGAAATGTTTTCATTGCACCCCAAGATTGATGTCAAGGAACTTCTGTCTTTTTGGCTTGTTTGAAGAGTAGTCCAGAATATATTTTAAAATTTTATTTTATTTTTTATTGCTCCAGCTGCTCTGTTAAGTCTGATTCTGATAATTCATCTGTTCCCCTTAATAGAACTAGGCAAACATTTGGTGATTTGAGTTTACAATGTGTATTTATGCCTTGCCATTGGGGAATCAGCTTCCATTTTTGCATTTAGAAAGTTTTAAAATGAAACCTGAAAATATTTTCCCTCTCTTTACAATGTTTAAATTGCAAAGCACCCTGTTGCTGCCTTGAGCTTTCTGCATTGGGCATAATCAGTCATTTCCATGATAATCCACTTAAAACTGTTCTCAATTACCCACTTGGGCTGTGAGTTGCCAAGTATTTGCCTACTTGCAGATGATAAAACCCATTTGGAATAAAATGGGTAAAAAGTAAATGCCAGGATGAGGTAAACCTGGAGGGAAGGACTACCAGGAGAGGGGCAACACTTGGGGTTGAGAACAGAGGCACTGAAGGAGAGAGAAGAAACATGATAAAAGCTGAAAAGGCAGAGAATCATGACAGGGAGAAAAAAAATTAAGAAGAGGGAATATGAAAACAATGTGATTTGGTGGATGAGGTCTGGTCTAGCAGATGGAGGAAGAGATTTATGCCCAGCTTTGCATGTGAACTTCTGGGTGACCGTGGACCATCTGTATCACCTCCTTGTCCTCAGCTTCACCCTCTGGAAAATGGGTCCTGTGGCACTGACCCTCCTCTGAGGTGCGTGGGTGGGAAGGGCTGGACAAGAGCTGCAGCAGCACTGGGTGTCCTGATTTATTGCTTTTCCTTTGCTAAGCCAGCATTTAGCCAGTGGCACTCTGCTCTTTCACGTGCAGGAGAGCTAGAAGCCTAAAGAAAGAAAACCACACTGCTCCTCAGCTCTGTTTCGGGAAAGGAGGGAGGCTTTTAATTATTTAAGCATCTCCTTTTCATGTTGCTTCTTGTTTTTGAATCGTTATCATTATAGTTGTTAAGGTTATAGGCTCTACATAAATCATTTAAATAATAAATAAGTCATATCATTAAGTAATACACTGGTATTATTTATGGCTTTAGGGAGAGGGTAAAAATATTGTGGATAAGGTTGTGTTTAAAATGAGAAGGAGCCTTTGTGAGGCTCATTTCAAACACTGCCTTTTGGAATTATGACATTAACTTTTGGGAATTGTCCTGGGAGGTGGATTTGGATGTTCCATCCCGGGAAGTGTTCAGGGCTGGGTTGGATGGGGCCCTGAGCAACTTGGTGGAGTGAGTGAGTGAGTGGCATCCCTGCCCATGGCAGAGGGCTGGAACTAGGTTATCTTTAAGGTCCCTTCCAACCCAAACCATTCTGTGATTCCATGATTTAATCTGAAAGAATTAGCACCAAATTGTCTGGCTCAGATCCTCTTTCCTGCAGTAAAACCCAAACCAGTCATTTGAAACTGGAATATATATATATATATATATATATATATATATATACATATATATATACACACACACAGTTTGTAAGCAAAGTTAGGAAGGTGTCACTTGAAAATCCTATTTATGAAGTGAAAAATCAATTTAACTTTTAATATATTGTAGTTAGAGAGTGTTCTACTTTACTTCTGCTCTGAATTTTTGTTCATCTGTTCATTTCTCCTTGGTTGAATTTTCCACACAATTTGAGTATTTGAAAGAAAAAAATTGTCCCAGCTAGTCTTCCTTGTGGCTCCTGATTGCCAAGTGGCTGGGAACACATTGGTTCTATAATTTGGTAAAAATAAGCAAGACAGTTGTGAAAAAATTATCAGTGGGTGATGAGAAGAATATTTTTAATAATAATTATGTGCAGGGTGATAAGACTCACCTTCTCCTGAGGAATATAGTTTGTCACTGGCATGTTCTATCTGAAGGATGTATAAACACAATTTCCTGGTCTCTGCTTTTGAATTACCTTGGTGGACCTGGATGCAATGGGGTGGAAAAATGGAAGATTCCTTTGCCCTGGGGCAGGATCCACCCAGCTCTTTGCCAGTGAGAAATGCCATCGAGTCTGCATGACCAGCATTGGAACTTGCTGCTGTCCTTGGTGCACATCCCCAGCTGGGACAAATCCCTGCACTGACAGGCAGAGGTTCAGGGCACGAAAGCAGTAAGTGCATTTAGCCAGCACTTTCTGATCCCTCACCCAGCCCCACCAATCACCGATGCAGCTTCCTCCTGCTTGTTCTAAATTGGCTTTAATTTTCCTTTAAATAATTCTTAAGTGTGACTTTTTCAGTACAAGACTGGGAACTATGACTAATTATAAAATCATTACATGATTAAACTCAATTAACTTCAAATAACCCTTGAAATTTGCTTAATGTCAGCCCTTGGCCCTGCTTGAACCAATAAATATTGCTCACCTTTTGTAATGGGGATGAAAAGAGGTGGCAGCAGAGCAGGATTGTTTGGAGCCAGGGAACAGCCTTACAGGACTGGGTTAAACTGGTCCCACAGAGCCGAATGCTGCCACACTGAGAAGAGGGACAGAGTCTTCTGCTCCTAACAGGAATATTTTTTCCCCCAATATTTTTCTCTCAAGTAATAAAGCTTTGCAAATTCCATTCAGACCTTCCATTCAATGGCCCCGATCTGCTTTGCAAATGTTAATAAGGGTTAAACCTCACAAAACCACCAAGGCATGGGAAAGTGCTGCCATCCTCATTTAGACAAGGGACACCAAGGCACAGATGAGTGAAGTGTATCAAGGATCAGTGGCAGGAACAAAATCCTAAGAGTTCTGATGTCCAATTTTATATTTTAGCTAAAGCTGTTTATTGCATGGTGGTGCAAGTTTCATGCAGCTGTATGAGAGGAAGGGACTTTTTTCTCAATCAGCTGCCACATCTGGTCAATGGGGATTTTCACTGTGGGTTTGTTTATTTTTCACCTTACTAAGCCATCTCTGGATCCAGTCTGTCTTACAGCTAGATCCTGGCAAGAGAGCTGGTGAGGGTGTGAAGAAGAATCCCAGCAGCTGTATTTCTGTGCTGAGTTCCTGCGAGGACAGGAGGGGATGTCATTATTGCTGCTGTTCCTGGCACTCTGCTCTGCCTGGGAAAAGGGAGCAGGCAGTTGTGCTGTTCTCATGGAAGGTAGTCGGGGGATGATGGATAGAACTCCAAAAGATAATTAGATGGGCATGGTAACTAGACAGTCATAAAGATGCCTGATCATCTACTCACAAATGTCCCTTGTATGGTGTGCTGGCCAGGAAATGTTCTCCAAATTTTATTGATTTCAAGCCCTTCACCTTGAAAAATCTCAGCATTCTTGCTGAGTCCTGCCTGAAAAATGGTTTTAGAGGATCTTGGGGAAAAGATTTCACTCTTCACCTCCCTGTTTTTTTTTTTCTTCCTGGAGACAGCACATACTTCTGCAGTTGCTGTTGAAATAACAGTATGTGTGAGCAGGCTTTTAAGGAAGCAGGAGAACAGTTGATTAATGCACCTATGTGCAATTAAAGCAGTGTATTTGGTCTTCAGAATTTTGGACACTTGATTTTTTTGGCAGTTACGATGAATGTGAGTGGATCACTGGTGTGGACTGTTAACAGGATATCCTTTCTCTCTTGATTGCTGGAGCTCACGGAGCCCTTGATGGGCTCTATATGAGGTCTGAACCCATTTATTAAACAATAGAAGTAGTGAGAGCGACAGGATGTAAACACTCATCCCTAAACATGAGCATTTATGTCCCCACTTGCTGTTTGAGTCTGGTTTCATGGCTGGGAGTGCCCTCAGGTCATCATTGAGCAGCTTGTTCGACTGTGACTCCTGAATGATGAATGTCTCCTCTTAAATTACAGATCACTGCCCCGTAACAAAAATCAGCACAATTATTGGCCTCTGCAGGGGCACCAAAGGGTGACTGGGCAGTGGTGGAGAGCTTCACCTGCTGCAGCACTGCTCTGTCCCTGGCAGTAAATGGGGATTTGTCAACAGTCTGGTTTGTGGGGTGTGTGGTGGGGAAATTTGGCTCAGCTCTTGACGTTCTGTCTTCTTACTACAGAGTTTTCCTGTCTGTGGTACTGCCCAGCAAATTAGTTAGGGTCAAAAGCTGAATACTTGGATTTTTGACCTTTGAATGAACCTTACAAAAAAATAGAGGCAAGGAAATCAGTTCTGCAGTGTTTTGTCCAGTCCTTGAGGATGGATTGGAACATCAAAGGATGTGTAGTTCAGAAAGACAGAGAGGTAGTTGTGTTCTTGAAATCAGAAGAGTGTGTAAATTCCCCTCCATCAGTTTGGAGGAATTGATGACCCAATTGGTCTAGCTCCTGTTTGCTTTTTGTATTGTGTTGCTCCTTTTGCCATGAAAACTCCTGACAAAAACAATTTAACAGAAACAAATTGGGGTCCAAGATGTCTGGGAAGTGAGGGGACCATTTGGTTTCATTAGTTCCATTAAAACAACTTTTAGACTGGAATTTGGGAATGTCTGTTTCCCTGTTTAGATAAACAACGACCTGGTTGTCACAGCAGGGAGCTGGGAGCTAAGTGAAGTTCTGTTTCCCCTCAAAGATGTGCTGGGGCAGCACAAGCAGTGATGGTGGATGTGCAGGGGAAGTTTGGGCTGTGCTGGGAAGTGCTGCAGCCACTGCAGAGTTGAGGGAAAGGTTTGGCTGCAATTTCCTTCCAGCAGCCTCTGGATCCCCTGTGCCGGTCAGATGAGAGCATTGTAGTGGTAGTACCTCCCTGCTGCCCCTGACAGATTGATTTTGACCCTCAACTTCCCCTTCCACCTGCTAATTACTTGGTCATGTTCCCTCCCAAGGCCCTTTCCACCTGGCAGTGGCCTGGTTTTGTCATTCTCCAGTTCTGCCGTTGCCCTCTCCACCTCTTGGCTATTTGTTCTTAAAACCCTCCCCTCCTCACTACCTTCCTCCCCTTATTGGTCACCCAAGGGTCATCATTAATATCCAAAAATATTTATTTTGCTACTCCATTTCCCACAATTTTTAATTTTTTTAATTTTTAAAATTTTTTTAAAAAATGTTGCTGACGTCCAGCAGTCTGGTCTCTAATGCATCCTGGTTGATAGGGGAGGGGGTGTGAAAATCAGGGTTTTCCCTTTTAATTTGTGCTTTGTCACTGCTGGTTTGACCTTTAATCAGGTGTCTGGCTGTTGTTTGCTTGCTGATGGTAGTTACAGAATGGTCACTTGTAAATATATACAGAAAGGGCAGGAGAGTAACTGGAGATTGTAACCACTCTTTTATTTCCTGGGAGCCTATTAAAGATGGTTGCAAGTTTATCCATCCGTCTCTTTGTCAAGCTGCCTCCTGTGTCCATCCACTTGTGCATTTATTTAGGAGTATATTAGGTACTGTATCATCCTGCAGGATGGTAACAGTGTGTTTCAGAAAAAAGCCAGAGATACAAAGTGCACTGAACCCATTATAAAAAAATTAAAAGGGCTTTCCTTGATGGCATTTAGCTCAATAAACACAGTTTGTCAGGGATGTCTTTATCTCGTTACATGTAAGCGATTAAATATTGGTAAAAATAGCTTCAGAAATAAAACATGAAGAGAGCTTCTGGCAAAGCCCTGTCCAGTTTAATTCATACATTAAATATTTGCTAGTAGGGTCAAAAGCTGAATGCTTAGATATTTTGCCCTTTGAATGAACCTAGCTAAAATAAAGACAAGGAAATCGGTTCTGCAGAAGCTGTCTCCAGAATACCAGGATCAATTTAAACATCAAAGGATGGAGAGATCATACAGACAGTCAGCCATATTATTCTGCACAATTAATACTCCGAGAAGTGTTTCCTGAATTCGGAGTGTTGTGTAGGGAAGATAATGTGAAAATTTCAGATTTTTAATTATGTAAAGGCAGTCATTGATCCTTCGCTCTTGAAAGCCAGAGCAGTTTATTTTGCATTAATGAATATAGAGAACATCCCCCATCTCTGCGTCAATGCAGTCTTTTCCCAGTCAAATTAGCATTTATATTTCTAAAGGTAATTTTTAGACAACACAATAAATAAATGATTTGCTGGGAATCTCCCAGTGGATAAAGTGGTGCTCGGGCAGCATTTCCAATGCAAATTGGTTGAAGATTACATAATGGTCGGCTCTGCTGATTTGGGGCAGCGATGAGCAGGGAGGGGTGAGGGGAGTTCTGGGTCAATATTTGGGCTTCTCAGCCCTGCAGACTCCTCGTGCCTTGGCAGGAATGCCTCACTCCATGTGGGATTAGCTACAGAGCACACGGGCTGGCACAGAGGGCAAGGCCTCTCCTGGCTTTAGGTTTGGCAGCAGGATCTGAGGCTCAGACCTCTAGGTTCAAAATGCACCTTCAATGTGTGGTGTAGGGTTCCATTCTGGAAGGGTTGCTCCAAACTGGAGCTTATTTATTTTGGGGTTGAGCTTTTTGAGATGAGCTCACTTGGTTAGAGCGTGGTGCTGATAATGCCACAGGGACCAATGATAATGGTCCCCCTAGGGGCTGTTGTTCACTGCGTAAATGATCTCCTTGATCTTTGTGGGTCCCTTCCAACTCAGAATATTCTATGATTATTTGATTCTGAGGTCCTGAGAAGAAGGGAGAGAGCAACAGCCAATTGCTCTGAGCAATTAGAGCTGAACTTTGCCTGAAGTTTGATCTCTGTCTGCAGCTCCACATAGGCTATGAGTCACATTTGTGATTTATGTTCCAATAGGGGCTTTAATCTGGTTTATTAATTTTTGTAAATGCCCTATTTTACAAGATATTGACCATGTTTTCTGTATTGATTTTTATAGTTCAAAATCATAGCGTTGGGATTTTTTGATGGTAAGTAAACTCATGTGAACTTTCTTTACCTGCTTAAATAAGTGTCCTCATTTTGGTTACATGATTTCAAGGGCGGCTGTGCTATAAAGATTACACCATGACTTACTAAGTTGCCTCACTTAAGTATCAGTCTCGAAAATCTTAGCCATGATTATTTGCTCACTCCGTGTGTCCAAAATCTTTGTTTTTTTTAAGTACTGAATTGCGTAGTGTGGATTTTACTGTACCATTGAGTTTGGATGGTAAATGATATTGGAATGGATAGAAATAAATAAAATAAGGCCCAAGGTGTTGGTCTTTATCCACTGAAGTAAAGGAAAATTTTATCATTTACTTCCACTGGGTCTATCAGAGAAATTCAGTGAGGTGGTGAAGTATTTGCTTAGTTTGGCTCATGTGGCAGGCAATGGGGTGAGTTCAGGAGCAGAGCTGTGCTGTACATAATTAACATCACAGAGCTGGAGGTTCTGCATGTGAAAATCCAGGCTATTGTCAGTTGTGGTTTCCTTGCCAACCATATCTCAGCTCTCCCACTTCTGTAGTTGTCTCTATGATGCTTTGTGCAGTATTATTGCCCCTCACCTAATGCTGGAGCTGGATGGAGCTGCAAAAACTAGCTATTCTTTCCATTTGAAATACGTTAACATGAAAAAAAAATAAATTTAAGATGTTTTCACTTCCCAAGTAATTCTATTCCGGAAATATTAAAATAAGCAGACTTGACATTGGGAATGTTTCAAAAATACATATTTTTTTTGGCAAGTGCTTGTAGCTAATGAATTTGCATTCATAAATGTAAGCATTTATAGCAGGATCATGATTAAAGCATTAAAATTGACTTGTCTGCCAGACTGTAGGTCATAGAGCTTGAATTTCATGTTTTGAAAATTTCATACTTGGAGAAAGCTGCTTGCCAGCTAATTACAGGCCAAGACTTACTTCCAAGAATTACTTTCTGGTGCAGCTCAAATAATAAATATATGTTTGTGTCTGTGGAACACGAGGAAGCTGATTTCACTACTGGTGCCTTTCACTGCACATTATTTGGGAAAAAGGCTACAGGAAAAGCTTTCTGGAATTTCTTCTCAGTTCTCTTTGCCTTGTCCCCAGAAGATACTGATCTGGCTGGATTTGCAGCTGTGGCAAATTCGGTTCTCAACAAATTTTTGTGTGTTCTTGGCAGTGTTTTCTGACTCGGAATTACCTGTTCAAAGGGCCAGTAAGAGCTGCAAGGAGAGTGAAGGTGCTGCTCCTCTGTGCTTAGGGTGTCAGCAAGGCCTCAGTCCTGCTCAGTCCTTGTGGAGACAGTTTGTTGCATTGTCTCTGTGTTATTTTGATATGATATATTGACTGGGAGGTAGATCTTGTTTCTTCTTTCTCAGGGTTGCTTTGCACATGGAAGACCTCTCTAATCCAATTTATACCATTCACAATCACTGAGGTTGGAACATCCAGGACCAGGGGGTCCAGCCTGTGGCCAATGCCTACCTTGTCACCCAGCCCAGAGCACTGAGTGCCACATCCAGGAGCTCCTTGGACACCTCCAGGGATGAGAACTCCAGCACTGCCCTGGGCAGTCTGCTGCAATGCTTAGCAACCCTTTCCATGAAGAAATTCCTCCTGAAGTTTCCCTGCATGATCTCCTAGGGATGAGTGGAATGTGGCAGGTTTTCTCCCTCACGGAGACCTGGTACCATGGCACAGGTGTGGTGCAGTTGCATCTTAAAGTTCAAGGAAAAGAGCGCAGGATCTGGCACCACTCTTGTGAAATCAGAGATCTTCTGTGCTCATCTGATTTCTTTACAATCTCTGGATGAGACAGAGGTTTTGGCAAGCTTTTGAAGCCAGGTTGGTTCTGGGGTGGTGCAGTGTGAGGTGATGAGGGTGCAGAGGACAGGGTGGTGTTTGTGTGGACAGGGGCAAGGAGGGAGAGCTTGGAGTACCTTAGGCTGGTCCTGCTGCCAAGAGTAATGTATTGTCAAACTATGGCCTAATTTTACTTACCTAGGGTGTGTTTAAAGAGGGATTGGCACCAGGAACAGGCCATTAAGCAATTGAAACTCTAATAGAAAAACATAACCTTATCACAGATTTTTTTAAAAAAACCCTCGGAAAATAGCTCAAATATAAGGTTAATTGGAGCCAGAAATGTCAAACTAATGTAGCAATTTACCCTGGGAGACTGCCCTGGCCTTTGAGTATAGCAATAGTACAGACTACTGAGTAGGATAGTGAAGAAATATAATAGGATTTTATGTAGTCCCCTGTCATATTAAACGTTCTTTGCAATTAATTTCTTGTTGCAATGTTATTTTCACTGACCTATTTTTTTTTGACCTCCTACAATCTTTAAGCTACCAAAGTAGGGCATACGGGAATTCACATTTAAAAAAAAAAAAGAACCAAAAAAATCCCCACAAAAAACCACCACAACAAAAATCTTAACTTAAACCACTATCACTATACACATTGCAGTGTAGACTAATATTAACTCAGAGCAGTATGAAAATGCCATTGGCTCATCCTAGAAGAGCCTTTAGTACTGAGCTGTACTGATCCATTCAGGAAAATGCTGCTTTTGAACAGCTCGTTCAGAAACAAGTGGGAGTTTTCTTGGACTGAGAGTTTGAGGATGTCTGCCCAGTGAATGAAACACGATAGGTGGTCCCTCTTTTCCTCCTTCTGGTTCCTGGCTCTGTTCCTTCTACTATTAACTGCATGTCAGACCGAGATAGCTGGGTATCGTGATCTGCTCTGATTAATCCAAAACTGCTGGATGCAAAATTAACAATGGTGAAGTTCAAAAGCTGTGGAACAGCCAGGGAACCTGGCAGATTCCAGCTGCTCTAACTGAATCCCTTTCCACTTGGGCTGGATACATAATCCATTTTCATTTTTAAATCAAACATCACTGAAGTGATTTTCTCTCTATATTTTTATATAAACTTCCCCAGTTTACTGCAGAAATGGCTGTATTTTGCTGGAGTTCCGATATTTCCTGACAGCATCTCTTTGTCTGAAGGTGTGAGTGGGTAGGATAGTCAAATCTCAAAATAGATCATTCCAGGAGAGCATGAAATCTCCATCACAGACAGACAGGTGTCTGCTAGAAACAATCAGGTAGTTTGGAAGCAAAGGGAGTGACAGGATCTCCAGAATTACCTTTCACTCCTATTTTCCTCTTGTCCTAAAAGATGGAAAGTGCTAACCCAGGAGAGGGTACCTGGTGTCCAGGTTTGCAGTTGAGGTGACCAGCTCAAAGGAGAGAGAACAATACAGGCAAGAAAACTTTCTGATCTTGAATGAGAATCCTTAACGTAAGCCCAAGTGTTTTCTGAGTAAATGTCCTTAATATTTTTCCCTCTGGTAGTACAGATTTTTTATTTTTAAAGTGGAACTGGGACCAAATATCATTGAATCAAAGAAGGCAGCATTAATCAAAGCACATCAAAGATGTTCCTCATCAGTTGCCTGGAGCAACAGAATCTACAGCGTATCATCTTTCTTATGCTAAGCTGGAGAAATTCAGAGAAGAGAATTCTGTCTGTTTGCTCTCAGATGAACACAGAAATAGTATTTTCAAGGTTTCTTTAATATTTCAGTGATTTGTTCCCTTCAGCCATTATAGTTTCTGCATCCCAGACTAAGACTTCCCAGGAATGTTTTTCATATGAAAATCAATCAAACGAGCTTTTAAAACTAAATATGTTGTAAGTTGCCTCTCCCAACAAAGTTACAGGAAGTGTTTCCCTTTCTCACAGTGTTCTCTTTCTGTCCTCTTTCACTCTAGGTCATGGCAGTGGTACCCCATGGACCCTCCTTTCAGTTTCATAGTACCTAGAAGGAGCAAGCAGCTCAGCTGGATAAAAACACATTGTTTCCTGTTCAAGTAAGAAATCTTGCCCTTAGTTCAATCTTTGGTGTTCCCTAATGCAGAAGTTATGGCTTTTTTTATGTACTATGTCTTTACAGAAGATCCAATTGTTACCTAAAAACTCTGGGATAGTGAAATGATTTTTAGGGATAGAAAGGCCTTAATTTTAGATCTTAGTTACAATTACTCGAGCAGTTGATAAAACACAGTAGCAAAACCTCTTGGTCCATCCTGAGGACTTTGGGTGCACCACTGGAAGACACCCAGGCCTTTCATGTGGCTTGCTCTGCCAGAAATAAAATCCAGCAATGTGAGAACATGATCAACCTGCAGAGCCACCGAGGTCAGAGCTGTGGTTTTATGGTTTTCTAGGTCATGCATTGTGCACCTCCTTCCTAACGAGTCCCAGAGCATTTTGCAGAATGTGAGCCCATGGCCTGAGTCCTGTTCCCTGGCTGGGACATGTTGGCATTTCAGTGCCAGCCACACGTTGCTCTGGTTGTTACAGGAGGAAGTGAAGAACAGAAGTTCCCCATCTGAAACTGCAGGGGGAAATTTAGTGTGCTAGAATGTAATTATCCAAACTGGAGCATGGCCAGGATCCTGGAGTTAATAATACCCTCTGCTCTTGCAAAAAGTGTCATAAGAGCTTTAATGACTGTTAGTGGTCAGCAGGCATCACATCTCCAACACTGATATTACACAATCAGAAGTGTGGGTATTCCAGTCTGTCGTGTAACACAAATATTTCTGGATGGCCTGTGGCTGCAGCCTTCAGGTTGAGGAGGGAATTAAGTTAAACAGCCAGGGAGGAGACATTAGTCTTAATGAAAATGATCCCATTAAGGGCAAATGACATGCAATTGGTGAGAAACAGCTGAGATGTTCCCTGAAGTGCCCATAAGGTAGTTTTGGGTACATCAAATCACTAACCATCTTCAGTGACCATGAGCACCATGGAGTTTGGGGGAATGGAATAAAAAGGTTTCCAGCGTCCTTTGTATAATAGGGTCATCTCCTGTGGAAATCTGTAGTATGAATTTACCCTGATTTCTGCAATAGTGGGAGCTATGTGCAAATGAGTTGGGAAGTGGGTGTAAGTGGCAAGATTACAGTGTGCTAATTAGCCTGGCACTGACAAACTGTACAAAGCCTGGGAACTTCCACAGCAGGGAAGAGAGCACATCACAGAGAATCCCTTTCGTCACAACTGACTTGTGCCATGGGACTTCAATTAAAAACCAGACCAGGCCACTTTTAATCGCTTTAATGAGAAATTAGTTTTTTTTTTAAAAAAATAATCTTTTAAAAATTGTCTGTCTACTTCTAACGGTGCAACCCATCGTGATGGGAGACGAGGTGCTAATTATCTGTCTTGGCGGCTTTTTCTGAGCACAAGATTTGTTATTCAGTACTGCACCTGGCACCACGGGCTCTGGTCCTTGGGATCAGTGGGTATTACTCTACTGCCAGCTGTAATAAAGAGTAGAAGGCCAATGATCCTGTATGCTGTTAAAATGAAGAAAGACTTGCACAGTTCTCCCCCTTAGTACATCCCAGTACATTGGTACTTACACCATAACAGTATTGTCTCAGGGAATATAAGTCTGCGACAGGATATTGCTACTTTAACCACCTGAACTGCCTTTTAGCTCCAGTTTCAACTCAGTGTCAAAAATATTACCCCTGTTTAAGATTAATTTGTGACAAAATGTCATATTAATACAGCTATATTTCCCAGGGGATAAATATGGCCTTTTGAAGAGCAGCCGTGGCTGAGTGCTATATAGGACTACAGAGAATTATCAACAGGCTTTTGCTTTAGCAAATGTCATGCTACCAGAAGAATGGTGCAGTTTGTGGGTAAGTATAGTCTATGAACCATTTTATTGTAAGAGGGAGGTTATGATATTTTCTTCCTATTAATCCATATCTCATCCCTAATTATATTAGCACCTCTCAGTGACACCTGATTAAGGATCTGAGGAGGAAAGTGTCAGTTACCTACAACTCCATCAGCGTTGTATCATGTTTACTTTTGGCATCTTAGCTATTTTGATGTTTGCCTCGAGGTTTGTGTATCATTGGTAGAATTACTCCAGATTTACACCAACGGCTGTGCAATCACAGTTGATCTCTATGTGATGCTGAGGAGTTTTCTTGTAAGGAGATAAATCCAGCACCAGCTGTAAGCAACTGTAATTTCAGTGAAACCAATAACATCTGCACCTGCATGTGCTAAGGCTGACTTTGTAACAGTTTATCAGGTATTTTCTTTGTACTGAAGTAGAATAAACTTTGTATTTCATTGCACCTGCGGTACCTGTAGTGTGCTTTGGATATGTCTGAGGTACTGAAACCAAACTTCTTAACAGGCCTCAGATGTAAAGAAAAGGAAGATGAAAAAAAGTCCTAAAACTAATCTCTTGCCTTACAGCATTCCACCAAGATGACTCAGAAAATGACAAGGGAACCAGACTGCAAATTAGGCTCTAGTGCTTGTTGGAGACATTTGCCACTGGTTAAAATGAGTTATTGAAACAGTAAAGCTGAGGACTTCAGAGAAATTTTGATTGACAACAATAATTACAGTTATTCTTGTTCCTCTAAGAAATACAGTGCAGGCTAGGCATAATAAATGTATGAAAATGATATTCAAAATCTGAGCAGAAGTAGATGCAGGTCCAAGCAGTTTTAATGTCTTCTGTACAAATTTCTGAGCATTTTTGTATGTTAAAAGTAGCAGTGGTTTCCAGGGAGGTGTGTAAGCTTGCTTTACATGAGTAGTGAGCTGATCATTGAATGTTTCCTAAAGAAGTCTCTGTGAGTAAAGGCTGTCTTGCATCCAAGCCAGGCTGGGGGTTCAGGAGAGCAAATGCAGTTCATGGGGTACTTTCACCTGATCCTTGTAGTCTGTCTCTGGAGGAGATACCTAACGATTGTTTGAACCACATCCAGATGCTGCCAGAGTGGTCAAATGATGTCTCTGGTACCTGAGGACTGCCCTGTGCTCAGCCTGGGGTGCCACAATGCTCCTCACAGACAGAGAGCAGGTGGAGTTGATGTGTGTGGACTTCTGTATCCACACACAGCTTGGTGTCTTGGATGGGGAATCCTCCAAAGATCTCAAATTAGGAGCTCTTCTTTTTGGCTAATCAGGCTTGCTCTCATCTGACAGGTGAGTGTTACCAAGATCAGACTTTTCTAGACAGGGCTGGGCACAAAAGGGTGAGGAGTACCTGAGTTTGAGGTGCACTTTCTTATGTGCCTGTGTTGTTTAATGCCATGATGAACTAACACGTGACAATATAAAAGAATGAATTTTTTGTAGCCAGTAACCTTTTTTTTTCCCCATCTCCCTGACTTGATATCTGCCTTGATTTCCTTTTGCTGCTGCAGTTTTGGTTGTTACTAAAAGACCCTGTACCCCTCCCACCCCTCTCACACAGTGAAGCCAGGCTTGTAGCTGGGCTCTGCTAGCAGGTGCTTCCAATTTCTGCAGTAGATGTTTCTGCTGTGAGAAAATGACTTTCCCCTGTCCAGGTCAGGGATCTGGATTAATTTTAAAACACCAGTCATGGTGTGGGAGAAGGCAGTGCTGTATGTGACCCTTCTTTGAAGGCCCCAACAGTGCCAGAAAAGTGACTGGAGACCAGGGGTTGGTTTATTGACCCTGGTAGATCACGTTGCTGGGAGCTCATCAGCAGGGTTAACATTCACAGGGAAAGGGAAAATAAGAAGTTAGTCAATCCACAAGTGCCAATAAAGAGTTAAATTAATGGAAGAAAAGGGAAAAAAAAAAACTTAATGCTGGAGAATGATTCTGCTGGCTTACTTATCAGGTTCATGCTGAGCCCAGTCGTAATTGGAATGTACCCTTTGTAAAGTTTATTGGGTCCTGGGGCAGCTTGTTACTGAACCGGTCAATTAATCTATTTTTTTTTTTAATGAGTTAGGGGATTTCCTTTTGTGGAAAATCACCAGGAAACCTGACCAAATGCCCACAGCTTGAGGAAAGCATGGCCTTAACATATAGAAAACCCTTCCTCCACAATTAGGAGAGGAAATACACACCTCCCCTTACGGGCAGCATATTTGACCAATCCAGGAACAAAATAGATGGGATTTCACCATTGACTTGCAGGTTGTCGAGGGAGGATCACCATGTAACAAGATTACTTAAATGCAGCTTGGTGTTGAAGGAAATAAAACTGTTGAGTCTCCCTGCTGAGAGACAAATGATTTCCATTTAAAAACCTGTTTGTTCCATGCTGTAACTCCCAATGTAGCAATAATTAATGATATCAGAAGGTTACGAAAGACATTCTGTTGTGCTTGCTCTGTTCTAGGCATGAAATTGGATTAAGATGAAGATAAACTTAGACTTTAAATCTGTTGAGGAAATCAGTAATTATGTCAAAATTCACAAATACTAATCTTTTTAAGTGTGGCAAGATACTGTTCATCTATCAGCAAAACATCCTTCTTTTGTCAGAATTCTGTTGAAAGGTTCATTTTTTAAAACACTTGGATTTCCAGCATCAGAATGTTGTGGAGATGCAGCTTGTTGAATAAACACAAACAATCTTACCTCTGGAAACGTGGTTATTTCTGTTTCAGTGACATCCAGCCAGTGCCCTCTCATGAGGAAGAATCAATTTGCAAGGTATTGAGTAAGTCCTTGGGCTCTGCTGAGGAGAGGTGACCACCCATGAAAACAACTGACATGAAAAGAATGCAAGGTATGGCAGTGCATACTTATTAAAAGTGTATCTTTGCTGGAAATGATCACATGGAAACACTGCTGGCTTTAGGGATAAGCAAAAGGTACAATTACAAAGGCTCTGAAGTTAATTCAGGTAGAAATTCACCACATGGTTGGAAGGGGAAGGGACTTTATGTCTTATCTTAAATATTTCATAAGTCCAGTGGTAGCCCTGATGCTGCCATAGCTATTTTTAGACAGCTTCTGTAAAACCACAGAGGTGACAGAGCTGTGTCCATGTGTGCAGTGGTCCAGCCTGCAGAGGAACCTGCTCAGGTGTAGCTTTGTGGCTACTGATACTGCTGGGGTGGAAGCTGGGCCTGATCCACCCACTGGAGCTGCAGTCACACCTTCCCCTTGCAATTTAGATCTGCCCTGAGGGAGCACATGAGCTTTGAGTGCCCATTTAATTAAGTAGCTTTGTAGTACAATTGTAGTAGAAATAGAAAAAGTAACCTTCAGTGCTAGATTCCCTTCTCAGTGGGAATACAGGTAGTCAACACTTGTATAAATCTATTAGGAAGGGTCCTGAATACCATCTACCATGAAACGTGCATCCAAAACCACTTGAGACTTAGAAATCTGAATAGTGCAAGAAAATTACAGTAGTTCCATTCTTTCTTCATCCTTTTGAAAATGCAGGGGAAAAAGAAAAGGGTTCAGATCAGGAAGATGGCTGGGAGGCTGAGAAAGCTGTGTCTGTAGGCTGTGTTGCTGGGGCAGGACAGAGGTGGTGTAGTTCAAAAGGCTGGCAAGTCTCAATAAAATGTTATTTTGCTCTAGTGCACAGTGCTGGCAAGAAGAGAGGCTGTTTGTAGCATCAATTGTGTAACATGTGAGAAAGGTGAGTCTGGCAGCTGCTGAATGTTAGGAAAATCTAAACTGAAGGCTAACAGGTAACTTCAGTATTTTGATGAACAGGTTTTAGAGCAGAAAACTGAATTTTTTTTTCCCCTTAAGTAGAAAGAAAAGGATAAGGAAACAATTTTACAAATAATAACCTTTTCAATGTGTTTGCATAAAGCAAAATAAATGTCCCCCCCCTTTTTATATACACCTGGCCACATATAGCCTCTTCATAAAAGTCTGTGTTGAAAAAGAATCTGCAACCTCTACGGGTATTTCATGTAGCCATGCAGTAGCTTCACAACACTTAAAAATCTCACATTCTGCTTCCTTGCACACTAACCTAACTCCTTTTTCAAGTGGGGATCATTTGGTTCTTCTAATCTATAAAACTCTTTCAGTTTTTTGACAATATTTATCAAATCTCCCTATTCTGTTTTCGAGGGGAGCTGTCACCTTGGTGAATGTGAAGAAACAGGATCTGAGTGCAGAGAGTGGCTGTGGCTGTGTTTGAACTGCAATGCAGGGACAGGCAGCTCCTGTTCTGGTCTCTGCATCTGCCTGATCCACGGACAGAACATGGCTTTTTCCATTTCCTGGCTGGAGGAGTCAAACCAACATGCCCCAAACTGTGGCACGTGGTCTTACTGGTGAGTTGGGTGAAACATAAAGATACTGGTTCATTATTTTTCATGTTATTATACACTGCTTCTTTTTACCAATTTATTTTTCATTTTTCCCTATGCCTCTTTCTTTATCATAAGCTGCTTGCATGAGCTCAGCCATAAAATCATCTCTCTATGAAAGAAACACACTTCTATTTATTGTGTCTATTTTTTATGATTTTTATGATTTTTTAAATTTATTATACTTAACAATACTCTACTTTCTTTTCAGTACATTATAACTACTCCTTCCTGTGTCATTTGGAACTGGCCAAAGTTGGCAGATCTCAAATTTCTTTTTGCTCTTTGAAACATGCAGTTTCTTTCTCCTTCAGTGATAATGGGCATTGTGTTTCCTTAGAAATATTTTTGGGGGCCTATTATTCCTCAGCCACTTCAGTTGGCAAACTGAAGGCTTGGAAACAAATTAGCTTGGATGGCAGCCCAAGCTGTCAAAATGAGCCTTCCATTCATTACTGAATCATCCACCTCCTGCATTTAGATCTTCAGCCCCACTTTTCCAGTAAGCTTCTCAGTAGAGTTCTTGGAATTCTTTTTTCTGTCACTTTTGAACTAAACTCCTCCACTCTACTTCATTTATGACCACACAGCAAAGCTACTTCCCCATTATCTGAAAGCAGTGAACTAATAACGCCAGTCTAGAGGGCAGAACTGGTCATCGTTTTTGGTAGAAGACATTAAAATTATATTTTTCCCACATATGAATTACCTGAGGCCGAGGCCTTGATCATTTTGTCAGGCAAGAAAATTCCAGGTAGAAAAGCTGATTCCTACATGGGTATCATTAAAATTTTATTATTAGCCTTGCTCTGAAATGATCTGGAGATGAGGTAGGAAGGTCTTGTATCACTTATGGCCTTCAAATATCCTCCCCCACTTCTTTCTGGGCTTTAGGGGTTTCTTTGTGTGGCTTTTTTCTGCTTAGTTTTTCTTCTTCTCCCCTGTCTTTGTCAACAAACATTTTCTTGGAGGAATAAATCTCTCAGAAATATTTTGTAGCACCTTTTCCCTCTTCTCACTTGGTGTCCCTTTGTTAAGGGAATTTTCAGAACAAAATGTTTTGGTTTCAGGCATGAATTTTTTTCCCCCACCATTGTAGCAAACTTTTCTTGTGTTTCTATTTCAAGCAATATTTTGAAAATAGGAAAACTATTCTGATTGTCAGTGAAAGGTAGTTAAAACAAGTTAACAAGTTTGAAGGTTCCAGTAGGACCTGGAAAGAAGCTGAACTGTGTGGGGAGTTTGTGGAGGAGAGTAGTATCCAGGCAGAAGCACATCCTTGGCACTCCTCCTGTGGGGTAGACAAGGAGAGCTGGTGTGGAGACCTGGAGGCTTCAGATTTCTACTGAAAATTTCTTTTAAAATCCATGAAATTATCCTTAACTCTACAGTACAATTCTATCTGACTGAAATCCAACAGAATGAAGGGAAAGGAGGCAAACTTCTTGGCCAAAGCCCACATTCTCAGCATGTACAGTGTTAATATTAGAGACTCTGGAGGAATTTCCACTGGTAATGCAGCTGTTGGTTTGAGGTGTCCAGGAAGGAACAAGTGTCAAACCTTGTAAAGTTTTAGAAGATAAAGCTGGGGAAAATGCATATGTATTTATAGCAGAACAGGAACTTTAGTTCTTCATTACTGGGTTTGAGGCTGGCCCAGAAAAGGTGTTTAGACTTTTCTCATGGGAAGGGTCACAGCTGTATTTCTTATTTCTCACTGGAATCATGTATGTCCCTCCAGTCTGAATATAGATCAGCACAACCTGGGGCTTGGACAACGAAAGCCTTGGACCACAAGGACTTCAGATACCTGGAAAAACATGGAGAGAGCATGGGGACAGCTGCTGGATGTGTAAATTTAGAAAGTTCCCATTCCCTTGGTCACTACTGCCTTGTTTTGGTCTCAAGCAATGTTTTGCAGCTCTGGAGCTGCACTCTTTATTCAGTCACTTCCTAATCCTCCTAAGTCCAAGTTGGGCCAATAACCCCAGCAACTCTATTTTTGCTGTACTTGTCAGCAGGGAAGTGAAGAATAAGGTGGAAAACTGCTTTTTAGATTCAAGTAAGTGTAATAAGAGTGTTTTGTTTTGTTTTTTTTTTAAATAACAGAACTCCTGGCTTATAGACCAAGCAGATAATGAAGAGATGGGACACCCACAGTCTCTCACTGTCAATAGCAGCAGTTACTCATCGAGGTGGCCTGAAACATCAAGGCAGCAAGAGGTTGAGGTTCTGTGGTTCTGCTATCAGGTGAAAATAAGCACATTAAACAGCAAATTGATAGGGAGAAGCCAAGCCCAGCAGGGCACACAGGGGTTTTCTGTGATGTATCCTACAAACTGCGGTCATTTTCTAAGCCATTTTCTACTCCCCCACATGAAGATGGATACACAACAGTGAGTTAGCAAAGCAGATTTGATTGCAGTTGCACTTCTTGTGATGCAACTTCATCCCTTTTTCTCTTAACCAGCTTCTCCGGGATTCCGACACAATTATAATTCTGTAACAAAAATTTAAAAAAATATTGAAAAAATCTATAGGATTGTTGTTCTAAGCAGATAAGCTTATTTCCCTCTTTTGTTATGCAGGGATGTTGCCTCCCAAATTAAATACACATTTAGCATAAATACACTGTGGTGATTATTGCAATTCAGGGACTAACGATTTCCTTTTTCTCAAGCTTTCCTGCTATGCAGTTGGTTGTGTTTCCACACTTATGGTGGTGAATTAACTCCCTGTGGATAATATAGCTTCACTTGCAGCAGATGTCAAGACTCTTAATCAGAATTTAAGTAGCTTCAATTACATTTACTTAATTCACTTTGGAAGTGGAGTAAGTTAAATTGAATTAGACCTACTTTAATTCTCAATGAGTATGTCCACACAGATATTCAATGTATTTCAACTAATCTGTTCTAAAAATGAATTCAGGTTCTGTTTGCAAGTACTCTCCAAAGTACAGGTGCAGAGTCTGTGGGTGCTGGAGATGAGGAGTAGGGAGGAGCAGGCAGTGCTGGGTATGAAAGGCATGGCTGAGGACATTTGGGTGCCAGAAGTGTAATTCCATAGCAAACAAGATACGTATTTAGGCACAGAACACAAAAGCCTGGATCCTTTTGTGCCTGGTTAGAATGAAATGTGCTCAGAGGGCAGCTGCCTCCATGCCTGGCTTTGCTCTTTGGGATGCAGCTGCAATGGAGGTGGTTGAAATTGTAATGTATAGACAGAAGTCATGGTAAATGGAAACAAAAATGTATCTGTTCCTTTATCTGTTGACAACAGTGGCCAGCTGAAGAGCTTCTGAGGAGGATAAAACTCTGCACTAATCCCTGGTGCATACCCCTGGCAGAAGTTAGCAGGGGCTCAGGATTTCCTGAGTCAGAAATGGAGTTTTAGAGCAATTATTAATTGCTTATAATGGATTTTTCCCATGAATTTCTGAGCACTTTAGCACTTTACTGAAACAGAAATGTTTACTATTGCCTGCATGGTCTCTGCCATTCGTATTACCTACCCATCATTTGTAGGATGCAGTTCTGGGATGAACCCTGCAGGTACGTGGCCAGTGTGACTATTTTCTCTAAGTCAACAACAAAATAAATAATGGCCTGATAAACCTTGCAAAGTTATGATCCACCATATCCTGCACAAGCACACTCCTGATCATCCCCTCTCAGAAAGGATGGGATAGAAAAAGAGAAGATACAGAGGAGGGCAACAAGGGTGTGTTAAGTTATAAAATTCCTGAAAGAGATTAAATAAAATAGGGCAGTTAGGTCTGGAGGAGAGACAGGTAATACAGGTGAGTGTAAAGTCATAAATAGCATGGTAAAAATGAACTGGAAATTACTATCTCCTGTTATAATGCAAGACTAAAGGGTCAATGAAGGGAATTTTAAGGCAGCTATTTTAGACCAGAACAAACAGAACTGCTTTTTCACACAGTGCATAATTCAGTTGTGGAATCTATTGCTGACAGATATAGATTCAAGAAGCAATTAGACAAATTCATGGAAAATAGGTCCAGCAGGGGCTATTAAACACGCTGATGCAGATGCAACCTCTGGCTCAGGAAATCCCCATATGGCAGATTGCCAGAAGGTGGAAGAAGCATCACTCCAGGCCTGATGTGTTTCTCTGGTCTTCCTCTGAGTAACCACTTTGGGTTCCTGCTTATTGTGAGCTTCAGGCACATTTCAAGCACTTCCTCCATGGAAGATTGTGACTTCTTAGGGTTTTATTTATCCCTTCTTGTGCATTGCTGGTATTCCATGTATCACATTGTTTAATTCCCTCTGTGTACAGGGCTGTGTTATAATTTGGATGTTTGATTTTTGGCAATAGTTGAATTGTGCAGTCTGAAGCATAAACTGTCAGCCTGCTGTTGTGACAGTACAGTAATGCATAAGCCACCATAATTAACCCTGTGACAAAACACACAGGTTCCACATCTCCATCCCTGCCCACATGGATGGATGGCAAAGATTAGCGGTTCAGTGCTTACAGGAAGATTTGCAATTGATGGTCTGGCAGAAGAAGGGAGGGAGTGAATTCCAGAGTAGCTACCTCCATCCTTTTAAACCACTTTAAGATTAACAGTCACTGGAGGGGCTGTCCAGCCTGCCTAGCACCATTATAAAGAAAGGTGCTGCTTTTCTAGGCTGGACTTTCCTCTCGCAATTTCTAGTTTTAGAAATCTGTGGGTTGTATTAATTCATCTGTGGAGGCTGAGTTAAGGCAGAGAGATTGGTTTGCTGAAATCATGCCCCTGAAATGGAGAACAGCAGGGAAGTGGCCCCTGCCAGAGCTGTGTGATGGGAGCAAGCAGCACCAGGTACAGTCCTGGAAATACAGAGCCAGCTCCTGCCTCAGCACTAATTTCTGGCACAACATTGAGCAAATCCTCTGTTCTTCCAAAAAACGGGTTCCCAAGGGTGAATATACCTCTGTATATTCAGCTGCAGAAAGACCACAGCTTCATCCCTTTGTCTGCCTTTTCATTTCTCTTGGGTTTGGGCTTCACAGAGCTCCACAAACCCACCAACTATAGATCAATGTGTCTGATACTCTTATTAACGCTGTATTCAGGTTCCAATTCTATGCTGAATGATACCCCACTGCTTCTGGGGGAAAATCTTTGTCTTTTTCCTTCTGTGACTAAGAAATGGCTCATGGTGCATTGAGCTCATAGATTCTCTTTGATTGTGAGTGTAACCTTTCAGTGTGAGGCTGCTGGTGCAAGTGAAATCAAAAAGCCTTTGTGAAAGTGTCTTAACAAGCCAGGGGTGTTATGGTCTAAGCTCTCACCTGGCTCTCAGTCAGCCTGAGCTTGACCAGCTTCTTAAGACTGCTAAAAGGTGTTTTCAGGCATATTGGGCTTTCTGATTACTTACCACAAAACAATTAAAGCACTGGTTTTGCACTCCCAGAGTGTTTGTCCCTAGCACTGTCTAAATGAATCACATGCTGTTTTTCTTAACCCAAATGGGATAGATTTGGAGTTACACTGTGATAACTCCTGAGTATAATAAATAGAAAAATGGAAAGGCAACCCCTTTCCTCATCACAACCTCCTAAAGGGAAAAACCATGAGCGCTCAAGTGACTTAACAAAATGAAAACAGTTGATGCCCAGGGCCTGCTCTAAGTGAGGGAGAATAAGAAAATCTACATTCAGGATAAACAAAAGTGAGCTACCTCCCATATAGATGAACCTGTTCCTCAGGGAGGAACTCACCACTTTACACCTGTAATGCCTGTGTGCCTTCTCCCTGAATGCTTTCAGCATTTGCATTTTTGTAATCTAAAAGCTGCTACTGTATTCTGTGACTATGTATACATAGCACTAAAGGAGAATGAAAAGCTCTTCTGTGACTGTAGAAGTGCCTAAATCAATCAATAAATATTGGTTTAAATGAGTGTTAGGTGCTGCACAAGCAGTATTGATGTGAACTGGGGAGGAAAAGAGAAGCCTTGAGAGATGCAGGTCTGTTCCCCCAGGAGGTGTCCAAGTGTACTTATTTTCCTGTGCTTTTAGCTTCTGTGGTGAAAATAAGCACCCAAATTCCTTTGAACAGCTGAATTTCTTTTAATTTAATTGGAAGTGATGCTGGTACCTGTACAAGGCTGCTGCTAGAACTGGCTTAATAAGTTATCTTTCTTTTTTAGCTAATCTTCCTGTTTGTCAGGTTTGAAACACAGGTAGTGAGGGTCAGTGACTTTCCAGAGAACTCACAGTGGAACTGCTGTAGATCAGCTGTAAGAGCCCAGGCCCATCAGTTCTGAGGTCTGAGCACCATGGGCTGTTTGTTTTGAAATGCAGTATTTACCAACAACCAGGCAATCTTAGTGGCACATCTTGCAGGACACATAAAAGAAATCCAGCCCAGTTCAAATGATTTCAGCTTCTGTATTGTGGAGGATTTTCTATCCGCAGGTGAGCCCTGTGAGATTCCAAAGGGAGATACTGAGAAAAGGGAAAGAAGGCTGTCAGGTACAGGCTCTTCTGCAGGGTAGGAGAGAAAAGGAGGAGATACATGCAGTGCACGTAGAGGAACAAAGGTGTGTGTTAGGTTAATTATTAAGGCAAAAAATACGTTGTCTGTGCTGCCTTGGAAAAAGTGACAGGAGATGTAAGAAAACAGCTTGGCTCTCATGGTCACTGTGGCACAGGTGGAGAGGAGGCCAGGGTGAGATGGAGAGACCACCAGTGAAGAATTCTGAGGCTCTGCTCTCAACTGTTCAGCAGCTTTTCACATTGCAAAAATAATAATAATTATTGTTTATTAGGAGTCTATCTGTCCGCTTATGCCTCAGCTGCCTCTCGAGATCAGGATATAAACCAAATTGGGCTGCTGCTCTCAATAAAGAGATTTTAATCTGTTTCAGAGCAACTGCATGACACTGAAGTCATTCTAAGGTTAAGTGGGAAGGAGTTCCGGGAAACTGAGGTTGTAGGAGGATTATTTGTACAAACAGTGTCTTTCTTCAAACACAACCAGTCTGAGGGTTATGCCTGTGCTTATTAAGGCAGA
This sequence comes from Cyanistes caeruleus, assembly GCF_971803275.1. NCBI lineage: Eukaryota > Metazoa > Chordata > Aves > Passeriformes > Paridae > Cyanistes > Cyanistes caeruleus. The sequence goes on from NC_141713.1 coordinate 3,914,764, forward strand.
ACAGTATGAAGAGAGCTTGAAGATTGGAAGCAGATCCCAGTGCCTTCCCATTAAATGCCTGAGACGTGAGAACCAACTTTTTAAACTCTACTTTTATGATCGTCAAGTCTGTGACAGGTCAGTGTTTAGTCTATTATCTTATCAGCTAGTGGCTACATATTCATTGGAGAGAGATGAGCTGTCCATTATATGTATTTTCTACTTTTATGATGAAAGATAATTTGTGTAAAAGCATCCAAAGCGTAGGCATTTTGGGATGCTTTTAACATATCAAAAGAATCTGATCTGTATCTGTCTTTTTCCTCTAGCCAAATTACTCACCAGGAATACTGATTCTTTTATTTCCTTTCCATTCATTTTCCATGCAGTCTGTTTAAAAAAAATAAAAATTCTTTATTTTCTTTTTATTTTTTATATAAGAGGTGCAGAACAGGAAGTGGAGGGTAAGACACAAAACAAAACCACAGAAATAAGGGCTTTTTATATTGTCTTTTTAAATATTTGTTCTAATTATTTTTGCATCAGATGTTGTTATAGAAGGAACATTTTTCTGCTCTCTCTATAAATTTCCCCCTAATGTTCCTTCATATTTGCCAGAGTAGGAAAATTTAAAGTAGCAAAACAATCTGGAAGAGACTGGCTTCTTTATAAACCTCTGCTTTGTTATCAGGCTATTTTGAATGAATTCATCTTAGCATGTGTCTCCAGTTATCCAGTAGAGAAGATGCTGCTCTGCCTCCCAGACTGGAAACTTGGAGCAGTGTTAAGTAGCCAAGTGAGTTAGGTCTTGGGGTTGAAAATCTCCTTTATCTGGAGATTTTTTGGGTGAAGCCAGAATAGTTTGGAATGATGTTCAGTCTTTTGAATCATGTGGGGTTGTTGAGCTATACCACAATAAATTATTTGATCAGGAAAAGATATTGTTTGACTGGGAAGCTGTTCCTTCTTTTCCATATGTGGAAATACACGGTTGCCATGGAGTTGTAGCAGGCTGGTCTACTCATTTTGCAAGTCTCTCAAAGTTTTAACCCTTTTCAATTTGCCAATCTGCCCCTTTTTACTTCTTGGACAGGAACTCTTGGGTTTAAGCCTTTTGACAGCTCACTTGCTTTCTTTGTTTTTGTTTTTTAAAGTTAAATTACATAGATGTATTTCCAAGGGAGCCATGGATACCCAGGGCTCTGAAGACCAGAGATTAAAATCACCAGAGATTTAAAGATCTAGAAAGGTTCAGTGCACATCAGCCTGGTAATGATTATTTCAGTGGTTATTGTGTTTACTTTCAGATGTTTTAGAGACCATACAAAATGTCTAATATGTTGTCTTGAGGAATATATCAGGAATATTTCATAGGAATAGCTGATGCCTTTATGTAGCAAGGGAATTTTTAGAATAAACAATTAAACTGTTTATGCTCAGGGTCTTTGTGTTTTAAGAAAACGCTTCATTGTTTTATAGCACCTTTTACTCCTGAGGGCTTGCTCCTGATCAGTCAGGATGAGGAACTTAATTTAAGCCAGAGATTCATTGCAGTTTAAATCCATGGTGAGATCAGCCAGAGCTCAAGCAGGTGAGGTTCCCCAACAAGCTTTAGCTGCAGTTTGCAGCCACTCTCCAAGGAAAAGTCTTGTGTATCTTGGTGGAAAAAGGAGAATAATAAATCTCCTTCACTCTAGGTGCTTCCCCTCTCCTTCCCCTCTGATTTACTGTGACAATCAGAGTTCTTCCTTCAGTCTTATCTTCCCACCATCTCACTTCTCTTGATCTCTGGTTTCCCCTGTTCCCATTTCTGCATTTTTTGACATGTGCCTTTGCAACTCCATTTCCTTGTTCCTCTCTTCCTTTCTCAAGCTTCTCTCCTCCCAAAGCCAAGGAGTTGCGCTGCTCAGTTCTGCTCCCTGACTGAGCTCACCCTTGCTCTTCCTCAATGTGCCTACATACTCATTCCATAGCTCCTCCTAAGCTTCTCTTAACTCCCTGTAGCTCTTTTCTTGTTGAATCCAATCTCTTACTCATTGGCCTTATGGGTTTGTGTGAGGTTTGGGACTGGCTTCTCCAATTATTACCTTCTTTCAGAGGGCCATCCATCAGAACAATTAACCAGCTCTCCTTCCCATTGGAGTCAGGAGGAAAGGTGTTCCTATCATTCCATAAGTGCTTGCTTTACATGCAAAAGTGCATGTCTGCATTTTGCCTTCAGTAAATAGTGCTGCATTTTTAATGAGCTTGTCCCTAAGTAACAGATTGTGCCGCCAAATGCTTTAAATTTCTGTCTTTTCAGATTCTAAAATAAGTTTTTGCTGACTTTTTGTTGGTAATGGCTGAAGGGGATGGTTTTCAAAATATGCATGGCTGGCACCAGCTGAAGATTGCTTTTTATTCTCCTCATGCTGAGTGTGCTGGCTCTTTTCTCTCATTTATCCCAGGGAAGCTTGTTTAAATGTCCCTTGCATACTGTAATTGAATCCACTGTAGGAACTCAAGCTTGTAGCATCTTTCTCTGGGCCTCTGGAACTTCCTGGGGGTGAGAAATCTGCGTTTAATGATGAACTCTGCAGTCTGAAGCCTCGTGTGAGAGACTACCCAAGGAGTAGGACAGGAAATGTGTCACTATGCTCTGTTTTAATTCAAGAGGTAAATGAGGGCACTGTGGGTCATGGCCATAGGTGTCAGCTTCAGGCTGAAAGGCTCAGCTCCTTGGCTCAGCAGTTTGAACAACAGCCCATGTGGAGCTCTGCCTAGAGCTTGTTCTGAACTGAGAATTCAGAGTGAAGAGAAACATGTTCTTACTCTTGAGTTTTTGAAAGAGATTTGGCAATGTGAAATCCCAGGGCTGCAATAGTGCCTTTGGAATTGAACTCAGAATTAGTGAGTTAAATCTATTCAACTGTTTGGTTGTGGGGCCAACTTTCCAGCTGATGTTGCTCAACACACTTTAATAAAGCCATTTATCCTTCATGGGTGTCAACAAAGGCTTATCAGCTTTTGCTTTTTAAGAATCCAACCCCACCATGCTTACAGATATTTCATTTTAAGTACTGTAATATGGGAAAATGGTTAAAGGTTTTGTTTTGAAGCAGGGAGCTCAAACAGTTTTAGGTAAAATATAAGAAATAGATTTTAGGGAGATGGTGCATAGTTGTTAATGCTTGTGTAACCCTGTTAGGCCCGAAAGGTGTGAGACCTGAGAATAGCAGCTTATCACCTGAATGAGCATGAGCATGAGGCTGGGATGTAACTAAAGGAAACAGAAAATTGTGGCATTAATTTTCATGGTGGTGGTGGTTATTTTGATGTTGCAAAGTGAGAAAGAAGTAAACTTACTCAACATAAGAGATATGGGTCTGACCTGGTAGAGAACTGTAGCCTAATCAGGTTTCTGGCATATACAAGAAACTCTGGTATGAGATTGGAAGAAAGTGATGAACAAATTGTCTCCTGGGAGAGCTAAGGAGGGCCAGGATGAAAGGGAAAAGAGGGGGAAGTGGAAAGAGTCAAAAGAAAAGAAGTTGTGCAAGGTGCTGAATGTGAAAACAATAAGCTTTGATGTGATGAACATTGGCTGGGAAGCAGAAGGATCTGAGGATGGCAGAGAAGGTAGGTGACTCTGGATAAATGGACTGGAGGGGATGAGGGCAGAAGCCTGGAGGGGAGAAAGCTTCAGTGAGACAGGCGTGAGATGACTAAGGCTTGGCTGAAAGGCTTCAGCATTTTTAAATTGGGCAGGAGGATTTAATGGCAGCTTTGACATCTGGGAGAAGAGGGAGGAAGAGCTGAAAATGCCCCTAAGAATTTGGATCTGTGAGAGGCACATCGCCACTGGCAATGTGGAAAGGAAGGAGAAAACGCATTAAGCCCCCAAGGCTGACAGTTCAGAGGCTGAAATTCTGAGCACACTTGAGGAGTTTGGGGGCAGCAGGTACTGACTGCCCCATGAAGCCCCTCTGGAGCTGGTGCAGTGTGTGGGTGGTGAGCAGCTTTTCCTTCAGTGGGACAGGGGTGTCACACTGGTGTCAGGTCACTGTGCCAGCCACAGAGCTCACTAGGGAGGTGGGAAGGAGGTATTTTAAGGCTAAAGTGGATTCCCACTCCCAGAGCAAAGGGGGATGTCAGGGAAATAATGTGGCTCCCTGTGATAGCAATTTACTCTGCACCTGGAGTGTTGTCATGCACTGTCCCCGTCTCCTCCAGGGCTCTGCCCTGGAGCTCTCTCTGGCCTGCCTGACCCTTTGTGCTCCATGTGGAAGCAGGGCTGGACCTGCTGGCTGTGGGGAAAGTGTGCCAAGGCACTGCCTCTCCTCCAGTGTGTGTGACACTGCAGTCCCTTGAGTGCCTCCTTCCCTTTCTCTTCACCCTGCACGTCTGCTCCTGGTTTTAATGCTCCAAACGTGATTTGGTACTTTGAGGGAGATCCTCATCCCCATCGTGCTGTGGGTGCTGGCAGTGTGCATGTGGGACATTCTCTGCCAGGCCTTGGGGACTGTGCTCCCCTTCTGGCACCACCCAGAGTTTCTGTCTTCTGGGTACACCACAAACAGCAATTTTTCTTTTTTTATTTTCTGTTTTGTTAAGCATTACATGGTTTTCCTTAGGCTGCATGCGGTGCATAGAGTAGAACATCAACTGTGAGAAGGAGACCAAGGTTGACCTTAGGACCCTGAACTTTTTGTGCCTTTTTGCTGTGGATTTCCTAGTCTGTGACTGTAACAAAGCCGCAGATCTCTTTTCCCTGCTCTTTTTCCATCTCTGGTGTGTTTTCTGTGGTTCACATAGACCAGAGGCTGCCCCTCTCCTTCTTCCAATGTGCACCTGGCCCTGCCCAGCCTGTACCTCTGCAGGGCACTCGATTTCAGTGCAGCTCTTGTCAGTCTGGGTCTTTTCAGCTCAAAACTTTGAGGCCCACAATGTGTCAATGCCTTTGAAAAACTTGCCTAAATGGCTTTATAAATGCAAGGAAATGAAATGGTAAATGTCAATATGTCTGTGGTGAAAATGTGAGTGTTCAGGGATACTGAAGGATGGCATTTCACAGGGAGCTTCTCCCACTCCTTTTTTCTTTTCTAAGAATGCCCAGTTTTTTCAACAAGACACTTTCAAGCATGCAGACAGTGCAAGATCCTGAGTTAAATTTATCCTTTCCACAACTCCACTGACTTCAATAGAGTTGCACCAACACTTGTCCCATCTTTTGTAGCTGATTAATTTATGTTCATTTTACTTCTCCGGTGCCAGTGAAAGAATTTAATAGACTCTTATTGTTCCCTGCAGATTCCCCCCCTGTGTGCAGAGAGGCATCAAGCTCTTCTGTGAGTTGGCATTGTTGTTCTTTCTCTTTTTGATTTCCTTCATGGAACAGAAAGAGATTACACCAGGGGAGCTAACTGTGTACTTGGCTCTCCAGGGAATTCAATACATGCCTGCAATTAACCTGCATTGAACTGGCCATTGGATGTTGCTATTCCCCCACAATAAACACAGATGGGAGGCAGTTTTGACTGAGTATTTGTATACTGCAGGTTGGCACAGCTCAAGTCAAAATAAATACAATTTCCAGACGGTTCGGATCCCTGCCTTTCTGCTTTTTTTGTTTTTGTTTTGTGGGGTTTTTTTTTGGTTTTTTTTTTTTTTTTGACAGAGGAGAGGAAAAATCTGAATAGTATAAAAAAACCCTTCTTGTTTGTCCCCCAAAATAAATATTTCACCTAAAAGCTAAATTTATTTCAGATCTCAGCCCCATCAGTCTGTCAGAGAGACAGTAAAAGGGGAGAAAAATTTTAATCAGGATTTAGCAGGGAAAGTAATTCAGTGGGAGGGAAAGTACAGTTTGGATTGCACTTAATATCACAAGCTCTCATCTTGCTGGTGCTTGGAACATTGTACAGCTTTACTCCTCTTATGGGCAGCTTGAGTTCTGAGGATTAAAATAAGATTCTGAAGGTTTGTGGGCGAAAATACATCTTTATGTGTTTCTCAGGCTAGAAAGTGAAGAGAATATGTTCCAACTGAAACAGTTTTTTTCTTTACTTGTTTGGGTAGGGAAGGCTGTGGGTTGGAATGAGCACCTCATTAGCTATTAATTATTTTCCTCATTCACAAAAACAAGAGCTTTCTTCCACTGCCAAAAATGGGTTGTCTGTGGGAAAACCTGAGTTCTGAGGAGATTTAAAAAAAAAAAAAAAAAAGTAAGCAAAACAAAGCACAATTGTTTAGTTTAAAGAAATTGAGCTAAGCATATAAAAAATCTGCCACCAGGGTCAGACTTGATGCCATGTGTATTTTTTTTTTTCATTAAAGGAGTGCAGATTTTGAGCCCAAGCTATTATTTCAGGTGACTTGAGGCCCTCCGGGGGCAGCAGTGAAATGGAAAAGAGCACGGCAGCCTGCTCTTGGAACTGATGCTCACTGAATCTGAAAGGTCATGTCATGTTTTCTGGCAATTGACTCAATGGGTTTGGATTCTACAACATAAGGTCGGGCCGTTTTCACTCAGCACATGTTTACTGGGGAATGTGCCTTCCAGTTGTTTTCACATTGACCTTATTACCCTGCCACACTGATGAGCCTGGCACAAAACCTACTTTTTGTATTGCTCTGTGCACCACATTCCCTCTCTCTTTCCTGCCCTCCAACATTGTTACTTTGGGCTGCAGATGGAGGATTTGGTGTCTGCATTTCCCCTGGCTTCCCATGCCTCTGTTACAGCACAGGTGTGCAGAAGCCCCTTGGCTGCTCACTTTGGAGGAACAAGAGGGTGCAGTGGGATTGCCTGGTGTTTGGTTGCCAGGTTTTGTAACAGGAAAGCTGGGGAGGAGAGGAGATGCAGGCTTTGGGCTGTGCACTCGAGCAGGAGGTAAAATCCCTTCCCAGTGCTCCTGCAGGAGGTGTTGGCCATGAGCTGGACAGGCACTGGCAGGGCAGGACTCACAGCCCAGGGCTGGGATGGGCTCCACACTGAGCAGTGTTTGAAGGGATGGAGGCAGCACTTCCCTCCCTCATGGTGAATCTGCTCCTTCATGCAAATAGACTGGCCAAGCTTTGCAGGGATAAATAAAATGCTGCTGCTATTTCTGCAAGCGCATTGGCAGCTCTCTCTCCTCGCAGCCACACAAGTTCTTGTGCTGAGAACACAATATGCGTCTCTGCCACCTTTTCAGGCTTAAAAAAGTGTTTTGGGCTTCTGTCAATTTTAGGAGATATAAATTAAAGACAAGGAGTTTATTATTACTTGGAATGCTCCCATATTTTAAGCAGTTTGAGACAAAAAGGAGCTGAGACATTTGAAAAATGTTGGTAGAGGGAAGGGAATAAGCCCACGAGTGCTTTCTTCTGTGAACGCACTGCTTTACCTTGTCCTGCCACCTGCTTGTCAACCCTGGCTGCCCCAAGACGGAAAAAATGTTGTGGTGCTTTGTTTGGACATTGTTCTTTCAGTAAGGTCAGAGCACACTTGCAGCAAATCCACAAGTCAGAGAGGGAGGCACACTGTGATGTTACATGGGAGTGTCAGGACCTTGAGAGATGAGAGGTTTGGTTCTAGCTTGGACTTTGCTGTCTGAGCATGGCACTGACAGGTTATTTTTGGAGACAACCTTGGAGTCTGCAGCTCAGGAACTCTGTGTAAGACCTAGGGATCAGTTATTACCCTGGGCATCCTTCTGTCAATAAAATGAGAGCCTGCCTTGAGAGAGGCTTCAAGAGTGGCTGCTGCAGTTACCAGGATGAGGGCAGTGTCAGTGGTCTTTGCCACTGACCAGGTGGATTTTAAACCAGAAAATGTCCCAGTCATTATTTGCCAGCAGGATAGCTTTTGTCTGTGTCTTGCACTTTAGGAGGGAAGCTGCTGGAGAACAGTGAAGAGGTTGCCTGGATGCTGTGGGTTGACAGGATTCCTAATGCAGCTGCATTAGTGTTTTGTTCTGCTGTTTCAGTATCTTCTCAGGGTGCAGAACTCCATGTGGACGTACCCAGTGAAGCACTGGAACAGGAACATCGAGCTGTGTCTGGCTCTTGCTGCATCTCAGGTCCATGTACAGGCTAAAGAAGTGGGAATTCTGAGGAGGAGGAGGAGGAGGGTTAATGCATTACCTTAGCTCAGAAGGTGCTGATCATGCTGAGGAGACACACCAGCCTGTTTGGCACTGGCTTCATTCCCACAAAACCTATTACAGTCTGTAATGGCAGATTGTTCCCAAAGTGTCACCCAGAACGTGACTGCTCATGCAGTTTGTAGAACCTTAATTTTAGCAGGACATGCAGGCTTGCCTGGTTCTGCAAGCCCATCTTGGGAAAAAAACTGCCTGACTTAAACCCTCAAGTGAAACAAAATCCTGCCTTTTGTCTTTACAAAGTGAAGCCTGTGCACTGAAAATCATGGGCAATGCAAGCAGAGGAGCTCTAGAAAATACTTCTAAAACTGTATTTGCTAAAGTCTGGAAATTAATATTCATCACAGCAAGAAGACCAAGGCAAGGCTTGACAAACACATGCCCATTTTAAACAGAAATAAAGAGTCAGTGTAAAATTCCCTTATTTTACAGTCACATCTATTTTACTATTTGCTTTGACTCCTAGAGTTCGAACCTGTTTTCCCAACAATTTTGTAGTGCTGCATAAGGTATTCACTCTGAGTGGAAGCCATTTTAGTGGATCAGCCTGCTGATTTCACAAGGGCCTGAAGGGTAAAACTCCTTGGAAGAGTGTTCAGGACTCAAGTAGTTTATCTTGGTAGGAAAAATCCAGTTTAAATGGTGCAATAGCCTTTCTTAACTAAGATTGCAAATGCCCTGTGGCTGGCTGTTCTGTTCTCACTTTAGGTGACGGCTGTGGATTAAGAGCCTGAGGCTTTGGCTAACATCTATAGGCAAGGCAGTGCATCCCCAGGGTCTAATTCAAGGAAAGTTGTGCAGGTGTCATAATTAGCAGTTTCCTGTTAAAGCTCCACAAATAAGCTCTAATCCTCAAGGCACTAGTCTCCAAAAGCCCTTGCAGGTTTGTTTTCAGACCAAGTAATATTCATCTGTAACCTTTTTTTTTTTTTTTTTTTTTTTTAATTGCCCAAGCTACACATTTAACTACCCTGGGCCCACTGGCTTAGATTTTGCAGAAAATCAGATGTGAACAGGGATTAATGGTTCCAGTTGCTCACACTACCAAGCCACCATGCCGAGTGCAACCTGCCCTTAAATGAGGCCGAGGTGTACAATAGTCAAGTCAGAGCTGAACGAAGGACTTTGGTTTCCTCTGTTGTCCCTCCTTGCCCTTCAAGGCCAATAAACATGTCATAAAGGGAGGAAAAAGTGTGAAAAGTTAGGAAGCAAAACACAACCCTTAATGGTCTCTACATGTGCTGCAGCCACCTCCAAGTGAAAGTTGAGGCACCAGATTTTTTTGCACTTGGAGGAAAGCCTGGCTCTCCCTCCCGAGCACAACGGAACAGAGGCTCCCAACACGAGTGTTCCTGGACAGAATAACGCTGGGAATGTGTGCCTGTGCACATCTGCAGCCAGGGAAAAGAGAGGGAGGAGTGTGTTAATTGCAGTGTGAGCACATGTCAGGCAGCGAAGGGAAAGTTTCTCAGATCCCATGATCAGCGGGGCATCTGAGGACTTTAATGTTTTTCACAGTACAATAAAACTACCAGTGCCAGCTGGAGTCTCCAGCCAAGCTGTGTGCCTTGGAGCTTAGATGTTTCACATCACTGAAGGCTACATAATACTTTCAGCTGGCATTGCATTCCGTTTGATATGTCTGGGGATGGAGATAGTTAGTTAAATAATCACACTGGCTGATGTGGTAGCTCAAACAATGGGCCCTTCCCCCTCTCTCCAAACACGTTTTGGGAATATTAATTTGGGTAGAGGGGCACCAAAGCTTTTCATCTGTTTTCTTGATCTGTTTCTTTCTTTGTTTAGCCTCTAAGTGTTGACAGGTTGTGATGATGTTACTTCTCTTGCTGTGAATTTTTGTGAGACAAAAAGAAGGATCTGGCCAGATTTTTCAAACAGATGAGAGATAAGTCAGAGAGAAATGCAAATGTTGAGGCTTGTTTGTGCTGAAGTGGAGAATTTAGCCTCAGTACTGGATAGTGTGGGTTCAGGGGGGTTAACTAGGAAACCATTTAAAATTAATTCGATATGCACTAGCTCTTCAAGTTGCAAATAAAAAAACCCAGAAGTTGTAAACATGCAAAGCTAATGGCAAAATAGTAGTAATTTTACTATTTAAATGTAAATATAATATACTTTGTCCAGCCACATCAAATGCTTAGTCTTCCAAAGTCCCTTTAAACCATGAAAACAGCAGCACTGGGATGTTGAGGTGTTTATGGAAATATGGAAATAGGTAATTATGGAAATATGGAAATATAAGTGTTGTGACTCTGGCAGGTTTTGGTCATGCTATTGTTTAGGTGATCATAAGCCAAGCAGAAACAGAGAGAGAGAGATGCTGCAGGGACTGTGACCAACCATCACAAATAGTTCTCTAGTATTTTAGTGTTTTCCAGTGTTTCAAATATGCAAGATTGTAATTCTAGAGACAGATTTATGGGTCTGTGGCTTTTGGTGTACAGAACAAGAGGCAATGGATAACTTTGCTTTCAGAAGTATTGAACTACTTTGTTATCTGCATCAGGATTGTCTAGCTGTGTCTTTTCTTTCTTCTAGAGTTTTTGTGGGGGGATTTTGTAGAACCTTGTCAGCCTAGACAGATGACATAAAAGAAGGCATCTAGCTTGGTGTGTTCTTGAATGTGATTTCTCTTTATTTCTTTCATGTCTCCAGACTTCAGTGTTGCTACAACGTAAGATTTAAGTGTGCACTTTTCCCTGACACAGGGAATTTTCTTGCAAACTTTTGACAAGGTGATAACACCTGTTTTCTTGGCCTCACTTTGTTGTAGAGTGCTGTGTGAGTGCATGTAACCAATGAAAATCCATTTCCATCTCTGATGTTATGCAAACAGTTCTACACCTTCCTGTTTCTTTTCTGGGCAGGAAATCACTCTTATAAAAACAAATACAAATCACTACTATAAAACTGTGAAACACTGAGTCTATTTACATTGCCTGTAAGTGATTAGGTTAGAAGGCCAGTTCCTCTTTGCTTCCTATATAATCAGTGGAGAAACCTGAAGTTGCTTTTACTATCAGGTTTTGCATCACCCTTTGGAGAAGCCTGTGTCTTTCCACTGTTAGGTAATGCTCTCCCAGGTGAGACACCAACAGTCATGCCAAATTCAGGTGGGTGTGCATTCAGTTGTACCTGTCCTGTCCACATCTGTCTGAAGAGACTGAAACATTCATCTGACTACAAGGAGGGTCCTGTGAAGACAATTAGGGGTTTCAATGAAGTGTTGAAGTTGTTAACCTCTCACAGTGTCTGCTCACTGCCTGTATGGTCGAGTGTGCCTTGTCACACACTGAAATCACCCTTGCACATGCAGTCACAAGCTCTCTTGTGTTGTAAGGCATGATGTGACATTTAAGAACAGCATTAAGAGTTATGCATGAAAGACAGGACACTCCCTATTTCCTGGCAGCACTTCAAGTCTTGACCTGGATCCAGGAAGAAAGCAACCTGTGAAAACATCAGCTCCTGTCAGCAGTTGCGACTCGGAGAGAGCAGCACATGCTCCGTATGCTGGAGAAAATCCACAGAGCAGCATTTGCTTGTGCTTAAAAAGCAGCTGTCCCTACACCTCCACTCTGATGGCAGTGCCACTCTTCACTTGATATTCTCCAGCTCCTCAGTGCTGGCGTGGTGAGACTTTGGAGTGTTGGAACTTCCTCCCCACAGTTTTCAGCAGGAGTGTGTAGCATCAACAGCCTTCTGGATCAAGGTAAATATTCAAGTGATCAACTCCCTCATCCATCTTAGCCCTGGAAGTTACTGAGACCAAAGGACTGCAGTGGGAAAGGAGCTGACGAGGTGGTGCTGAATCACACAGGTCTGAACAAAGGACCTGGGATTGTCTCAGCTCACCCTCCATATCTGTCTGGAACTGGGAATATCTTCTCCCTTGGACTTCAGCAGCTTGTCACATGAGGCTGTATTATGTCCAGTTAGGTCACTCTGGAACCCTATCAGATGCCCTTCATATTTTTGCACAGACTGATTTAAAGGGTCAATCAATACAATCAATGGCAATGAATATGGGGCAGCAAAAAAGAAATGTTTTCTCACTCAGCACAGGAACTTGCTGTCATAGGAGGTTACAGAAGCAAATGCTGTGGATGGATATCAAGACCTGAGCTTTTTAGTGAGATTGCTGATCCTTGGAAAAAGTTACTCATACAGAAGTATCTTTGACACTTCTGTTCTGCTATTGCTTTTTTCTTTTACGGTATTGTGTAGCATAATGTACATTAAGACTAATTTATTTTGTTCTGAAACTTCAGGCATAGGTTGCTCTGAAAGGCAGGTCAGTGGCCTCCATGCCCTCCAGAGCATGAACTGGGCTGAATGTGATGTTCTTGTCCAAAACTTACTGGTTCTTTAATGCAAATTTTTTTCCCCCCTCTGTGATCTACACTAAACATCCCCTCTCTGTCTCTGCATTACTGAGAAATTCTGTGAGCAAAAGGTACCTTTGGATCATCACTGCACAGTGTTTCTCTTACAGCTACTAGATGTGAACAACAAGCCCTGAGTTCTATAATGAAAATGCCCTCTTGAATTCCTAAGTACTAGAAAATATATGCTGTGTTGAGGAACTGTTGCCAAGTTTGAGTTATTCAGTACCTCTCTGCATCTCCTTTAGGTTTTTCAAAGTTTGTGAAGCCATTGTGATAGACTGGAAGTTATCCTGCCCTGACCCAGATGCTGTTTTGCTCCAGGCTCAGTGTGTCCCTTGTTATTAATCTTATCATAGGAAGCCTTGCATAACCTGGCTGGAGTCTCTCAGTGATGAGCAGCAGCAGGTTATGCACCATTTTGGTCATGAACTCTTGTGCAGGGAACTACCCTGGGATTGTTGGCTTTGACTCTGTGTATGTGCAGAATTACAGTTTCTGCCTTCTGGATCTGCAGGGAAAAATCTCAACTTTAGCACAGAATTCTGCCTTCTTTCTTTATTGTCATTTCTGTTTTCCTGATACTGAATCACCTTCTAGCTTGTAAACAAGGTCTTTTATCAGAAACAGGCAGTACTTCCTGGAACCTCAGAATTTCTTCTCCCTAAAATTTGTGTGTTGCTACATAAACATTCTTCCCCTATGCACTTCTGTCCTGAGGCATTTATTGTTACTAACTACCCTTCAAAGAACTCTGAAATTAAGAGAAAAATTAACTCATCTCCCAGGTAATTTTTGTTTTGCTTAAGCTTCCTAATCATGCTGGAATACTACAAATCTGCTCAAAGTTGCTGAAATCCCCTTTCAGGTCCTTAATTATATCAGTGTGTGACCTCTTCTTACATTGCAAACATTAATGTTGCTCTAAGAAACGAAAGTGAGAAGAAGAGAAATATTCATTTGATCCCTGTTCTTGATAAGCACAGGCATTCTGGGCTGTCAGCAGACAGAGGTACCAATTAACTGAGAACAATGAAAGCTATTTGGCATCAGGTGATGTGCTACATGCTGGGGAAAATGCGCTGGCAGGCTGCAGATCTTGAGCCGCTGATGGAGGTAGGTAAATTCTGAATCTCTGAATTGAATCTCTCATCCCACTCATGGCCCAGCCTCCTTCTGAAGTCATGTAAATTCCTTGTGTTCAGAATGCCTTTGGTGGAGTTTCACAGGTTTGTTTTCTGTTCCTTGAAGAGCAACCTCCATTTAGTTCAAATGTAGCTTTCCTGGGTTTTATTTTGTGGCCTCTCAGTTTTACATTGGAAGAGATACTGAACAATCCCTTTCTCTCCAAACCTTCCAGACCACTCATGATTTTATAGACTCCTAAAATAAATTGCTTGTCATCTCTTTTTGAAGCTGGAGTCCTAAAATATCCATGTGATCCTTCCTCATAGAGGTTTTCCCTACTGTCTCCCTGAATCTTTTCCAATTCCCTTTCTGATGTGAGTTGTCCTCGTTGGAGAAAAGTGGGATTAGAATCTGTATTTTCTTCTTGTGGGTTTTGACTCTAAGGATGTGTGATAGCCCCCTCTAATATCTTCATGTCTACATTTGTGCTCTGAGGAGTGCACGGTGTCGGTGGTGATGGATAGACCTCATTAGGTTATTCTTCATCAGTTTTTAGGACACAGAGCCAACCCAAGGAAGATGAAGGTGAAAGCTCTGATGACATCCTGATCACAAATCCTTGAAAATGAGCTGGGGCTGATGATGTTTTTTTAAATTGGGCTACACTAATGACCTTAGCAGCTTTAATCTCAGGGCCAGTTTTACAAGCAATCCTTTTGAATGGTTCCAGCAGGACCTGCTGACCAGGGACCATCTGCAGTGTAGATGTGCAACACACTGGCTAAATGCAGTTTGTTTTCTGAAGTCTTGTGTCAGCCATCTGCAACCATTTATCTTGGTTCCATCCCTCTGCATGCAAAACACTATAAAAATGCAAAAGCCTACAACTGGCACAGTGTAATTTTTATGCAGCCAGCACATCCCAGAATGCGGACATAGTGCCCTAAGGTGGTTATTTTTTCTATGGGAGACTTCATTCCACAGCAACCAAAACACAACTGGATCCCAAAAGACATCCTAAGTATTAAAAGAATCTGGCCTGTCTGCTACTAATGGAATCTCCTATGCTACTTGTTAAAGCCCTTGGGCCAATAAAGCACTCATCCAAACTCTGACCTTGGGCTGACAAATGCATAAAATCATCCAACCCCGATTGAACTCAGTTTAAAGATTGAATTCTAGAGCAATTAAAAAGATAAATAGCTGAAACTTTAAAATAAAGACATAGCCTAAGGTATTGTTGACTATTTAAAACTTATTTGAAGCCCTCAAAGTTTTCATGGCAAAGACAATTTTCAGCTCTACTGCTAGCACTGGAAGGTAAATCTCACTGACTTGGCTGAATGAGATGAGTTCATACTGGCACCTCTTGTATAATTTGAACAAGCAAACCTGGCATTAAGGACCAATAAAACCTGGGGTTATTCCCATTAATAACCTTCACTGATTAAATGAGAGATAAGGATGAAGGGCTTCAGAAATCGAAGTCATTGGCTGGACCATTCAGACTAACTTTTCTCTGCTTCTGAATTATCTTTAGGAGTAGGAAATGTTATTACAGTTTTCAGATTTACAGACAAAACATGAACAAACAATGACCAAACCTGCTGCCTGAAATTCTACAACCACTGGGCTTACAAAAGGAATCTCTGACTCTTTTCTCACAACTGAATTTGTTTTCAGTCTCAGCTGTGTTTGGGGACAATCCACAGATTGAAAATTTAGGCTGCTCTGTGAGCCAACTAATCTTGAATCTTCTGAATTCTTTTTAGTGCTAGCTGGGTAATATTTGCATTGAGTTACAGCAGCCACTTGCAACCCTTTTTCCACTTCACTGGTGTGGAGGTGTTTCAGGTTCCTCAAACCTTCTTCAGCCTCAGGGTAGGACAGGGAAAGGCATTGGCTGTTTCATGTGTTCTAAACATTGTGCTGAAATGATTGAGGCCTAAGTCCCAGCAGCACTGTATTCAGTTGTCTTTTTCAGTCTGTCCTGCTCATGAATCTCCTTTTCCAGAGCCTACTCTCATTATGTCACCAGACTGGCTCTGAGTTGCTTGGCTGTTCCCTCCCTGTTGGCTCATATTTGCCCCTTCTGGGGTGAATTTGCCTCTTCTGAAGTGGTGGCCTTATTGCACCACAGCCTTGTGTTTCCACTACACCACTTCAGTGACTTGCCTGGCCACCCCTGCTGGGACAGCTGCTCCATATCTTCATTTCTAACCCCAAAAACCTGGGGAAGATGAGGCAGCCCCTGACAGTACTGGTACAAACCTCTTTCTGTAGAAATAACAACAGTAATAAAGTAATGTGTTCTCTGAAGAGACTTTGCCAAATGTAATGTTGTGACTGGCTATTTATCAGAGCTAGAGGCTATTTGTCTTTGATGTTATCCACACAATTTTATTTTTCCAGGAAATAGACATTTCTATTAAAGCTTTCTTTCATTAAAACCGAAATACCCACTGAGCTCTTCCACTAACATGGGAAATTTTTACCCAGTCCTACTTTTTCTTTGTCTGTTTCTGTAGACTTTATTTACCTGGTAGCATTTGTCACCATGTGTGATTTTTTAGTCCTACTTAATTCAAATTATAATTAAGTTACTTTGGAGACTTGGAGTTGATTCCCATCCTTGCCAAAAATTACATGCTCTCAGTTCTTGACCTTGAAATGAGGGACAGAAAGAATTCCTGTGTCATTTTGTGAGATTAGAGGATGATTTTTCAAGGCTTTACAATTCCCATACCTCATGATAGATGTGTGTGGTGCCAAATTTAACAGAATTTCTGTTGTTGGTACTTCCCTCTGCTGTGGGTGTGCTTTGAGTAAAGGGTGAAAGTAAAGATGGCTCTTACCTTTCCTTGAGACCGTTCCATTAATTATTGTTAATGAGATTTTCAGAGCCAGAATTTTCACAATCTTCTTTCAGAAGTGGGGGCAGAAGAGGGCAATGGATTGCTCAGCGCCTGGTAGTGCAAGAAGTTTGGCATCCCAGTTTAGTTTGCAGTGTTTATTTCACTGCAAAGTGGTTTCATGGCAAGCAGTTTCTTGCTGTCAAAGGTACTTTCCATCCATGTCATAAATTACAATGAGCTTTGACAAGTCCTTCAAATTTGGTTTCCCCTCTCCTTGCCCCAATGTGTTGCAAAAATGGATTGATGGATCTTTTGAAAGTTGACAGGCCAGAGGATCTTTCTGAATTAAAATACATTCTGGGCTTAGTGGCATCACAAAAACCAAGGGGGGTAAAAGGGAATAACAGGAAATGTTATTCAAGGATTTTTTTTTTCCTACAGCAACAAACTGTGAGCTTTCAAATATTGTCTTTGAAGAGAGGAGAAATCTGGGTTTAAAAACACAGTTCTGATAACATCAGTGAAACTCTGTTAAAAATATAACCTGTTGTGGTTTTTAAAAAATATTTTTGTTTTATGACACTTTCATTTTGTACATATTTTGTGTATTTAAAGCAGTGAGATTCTTATTAATTGATTTTTTAACTCTTCTTTCTCTGTTGCATTACAGTATTTTCCAGTAGTGTGTGCTTACTGAGTATTCAGAAACAGTGAGATTAGACTGTGATTTTAGTTTTCTAATCATTGTTCTTCTTGTGTGTGTTTTTTTTATAATTTCATTTTTCAAATGTATAATTTATTTAGTTCATTGTTATGCACCAAGAAGATGCCTGAGCTCTTGATTATCTTCTTTTCATCAAACCAGAGCACATGTTCTTCATATGAATCTCTGCTTTGATGTCATTAAAATTGCATTTTCCCCTTAGAAAAGGTTTTCTTAAAGTTATAATTTCTTTTGACATGAATTTAATGCATTAACATCACTTCTATTAATGTAGTTGGATGCAACATATAATAAAATCCAGTGAGGTCAATGCCTAGCAAAGAATTTTACGAGAAAAGGCATTTGAAATGTGACGTTTGAAAGTATGTATTTATTTCCTTATCAGTGGTTCTAACAACAGTTAGGCCCAGCTGACAAGCTGGAGTAGACTCCTCAATTTAAACCTTAATTCTAAAATCTTGTGGTCTCCTTTCAGCTTCAGCTGCCTTCCTGCTGAAGGCAACAGCCTCCAGAAATGGGGCTTTCAGTAAGAAAATGTATCAGGGCAAGGGGAATTCTCAGCATTTACTGGGCATTTCAGCCAAGCAGAATCTGGTAGGAACATCAGGGTGTGCCTCATGATCCAGGGTAATAATGGTAATAGTGCTTTAGGGGGAAGCAGGATGTGTTTCCTGGGAATTCACAGGCCAGGACATGTCCCTGCAGTTTTGAGCACAGAATTTTGGTCAAGACACCAGCACTGTCCCCTGTGCTTTTTGAAGAGTGTCATGCCCTCTTTAGTGTCCATCTGGATGAGCAGGAGAAATCCAGATTGGGCAAGTGTTGAATTTGTCATTTGAAGGGTGTCATTTCCTCATCATAATGCTGACACACACAGAGCCTTCTGGAGCTCGGTTTAGAGGGGGGAGGGAGCTACCAGTCAGCACCATCAAAACTTTCTTTCCAGATTTTCTTTCTTAGGTTCCTAACTCCTAACTAAAAGGCTCCTAATTAGACATTCTTAATGTCTGGAAATGCAAATATGAAACATTACTGAGGTGAAAGGAGAAACTTCTCCCCAAGTTGATGTACTGGGGTATCAGCAGATGGAGAACAGAACCCAGGGCCTGATATGTGTCTGCTGGGAATCCATCCTGTGCTCTGCTTTGCCTCTCTTTTGCTCTGTAAATCTAAATGGGAGCTTTTCTTGAATTTTAATTTCTTGATTTTATTTGTTGCCTTGGCACTGCAGCTTACATGACTGGACAGCTTTCATAAAGTCCCTTGCGAAGTCTCAGCCTGGTGAGGTGCTAATTAAATGAAAGTTGTTATTAAAGTGGGAGAGGGAGTGAGAGTTCATGGCTACCTCGTTTATTCACTTGTTTAGCTGATGACTTCAGTGAAACTAAACAGGAAAGCTTCAAACACTTATGAAATCACAAAACTTCTGCTAAGTCCTATTAGATAATTCTCAAAGCTTTATTGATTCAGTTGGGCTGCATCCTCAAATGCCAGGGATGCATCTCAGGTAAAGATCTCTTTAGTCTCCGGGAAGGTGTAAAAACAATAGCAGCTCCAAGGTCTTGGGTATAGAGCTAGTCCTTCCTGCCTTCAGCACAGTGACAAATTTCACCTAAACCGTCCCCATTTTAACTCTTCTCTTTTGTAGCTGCTTTGTTTAATGGTGCTGTTACCACTCTGCACAATCAAAGGGCCTTGTGACTGCCTGCTATTGAGAGCCAGCTGGAATTCTAAGGTCCAAGGAAGCTATTCAACAAATTCATCTATTCATATCTCTAATCTCCTAACAGTTCCTGGAATCGTAGTTCACATTGGCTTGTACATCTTACTTTATATAATCATTTCAGGTCACTCAGAATGCATCACTGTCATGCTCTTAAAATTGTAATTGCAATCAAAACAGGGTTATTTGTTCTGAGTCCTGAAAGCAAGAGACTCAGCCATTTGTATTCACCTGGTGCTTTGTAAACAAAGCTTTACCCTTGGGGTGGTCAAAGTGATGTCTTTAGATGAAAATGAGGATCACAACTTGTTAGATGGTAAGAGAATCAAGTAAACACCCTATACTCTGAAACCTTTATGTAAAGGACTTATGTGTTGGTTTTTTTTTTTTTTTTTAAATTATGGTGTTTGTTAAAATTGGGTGTAGAGCTTGATACAAAAGCAGGTGGAGTAACAAGAGTAACTTTGCAAACTGCTGGAAGGGCATGAACTTCTTTTTCACTGAGGTGAAAAAAAGAAAAATGGTAAACTGATTATTGTGGGTTTTAGTTTTGAATTTGCTTTGAATTCTGGAGGAACTTTGTCAGCTGCTGGATTAATTTTTGCCATGGTATATATAAAAAAACAAAAATCCAACAATTTAGTATTTTGTTCTATATCTGAGCAGTATTGGGAGCACTGATTCTGTAGCAACCCTAAGTTTGGCTGAACTAGCTTTGCTACATAAAGACTGGGAAAGGTGAGATAGCCCTTTTCTGTACTGAGATTTGAAGCTGGAACAAGGAGAGACAGTCAGAAAGCAGAGACAGGAACCTGAGCAGAAATGAAGGGCCAGGACAGGAGCCTGAACAGCCACAGATCTCTGTGAAGCTCTGAAGAAGCCTTAGAAAGTCTGTTTTCTCCATCCTGATTTACTCCTGTGCCTGAGATATCCCAGAGATGGTGGTGGCTGTGGCCTTGATGATGAGACAAAAGGGGTTTCATCACTTACTGTGGTCTCTTAGCTGGAGAGGGTGGTTTGATCATGTCTAAATAAATCTTCAGTGTTGCTGCTCTTCCCTTTATCATCTCAGAACTAAGGAGTCTTATTCTGGTGTGTTTGCAGTGCAGGCAATAGGTCAAAATGGCACAGTCACAGCATGACAAAAGCCAAAAACAAAAGTGAGATGGAATTTGGGAGTTCACTTTGAATCTTGCCACTGTTCCCAGAGTTTGGGTCTTGCTTTCATATGTTCCCTGCTCCCTCCAGGAGCACCTTTCCATCATCTTGTCTTCTTAGTGATGGATATTGCATTTGCACAAAGGAAAAAGCCCAGCACATTATAGTGAGAGCAGGCCCAGTATAGTTTTTTTTCCCCTCAGCACTGTTTTCAGGACCTGAAATGTGGTAGATACAGGGGCCCAGAGCTGTTACATGAGGACAGGATCGATTCAGTCAATCAGAGGGAAAACCTACTGTCAGGCTCCCAGACCTTTAACCTGCTCCTCAGAATTATTAGAACTCCCAAATCTCTTTGCAGGCCTTTTCTATTAGACAGATATTCCCATGTTTTGATTTTTTTGCTCCAGAAGTAATTTTTTTTATAATTACCTTCATTGAACTGCACTTACCATCTGTGAAGTGAGAGGCACTTAAATGATTTATTAGCCTGAGTTCCTAAAATGTGCTGAACAGCATGGGATTGATCTTGGCTAGTGACAACCACGGGATACATGACAATGGGTAGGTGGCCAGTGTTTGATGGAGCATCGTGCTGTGCTGTGGGTCTTGCTCTGTGGGAGTGTGTTGGCTCCCTTCCAGTTGTGCAGGAGATCAATAAAAGGCAGGTGTGCCTTGGCTCAGAAATACAAAGAAATGTCTTGAAGCACAGCTCTCCTCCTGAAAAAAAAAATCATGGGGCACTGTACCTCTTGTTTCTGAGATAACTCCCCTATAAAAGGCTCTAAAAAGCTTTTGGCAGCAAAGTAAACGTTTCTGGAGTAAAAAAATTGATTCAAATTCATTCTTGTTTGTGTGCTGATTGAAATCCTGAAGGCTGATTTTGGTCCTTACTCTTTCTTCTCTTGCAAGTAGTGTCCATGGAATGTAAGAGGCTTTCACAGGCTTTCCTTTAGCCTGTACAAGGTGGATAATGCTCAGAGGATTTGGCAGAGGTAGCACAGTGTGCAGCACAAAGTGGATGTAGCTATGAACAGCATCACTGGCAGGCAGTGAAAAGCTGTAGGTGTGAGCACTGCTCAGGAGGGGAACACGGTTCCTGGCCAAGCAGGACACGGGAAGGAGGAGTATCTGCCTTTCATGCAGGAAAAATCCTGTCTCTGGTAACAGGCAGGGGCTCCTGACTTACACCTCCAGCTGCAATCTCATCTGAGCAGAGGCTGTGAGACCCTGCTACTCACTGAGCTTCCCCTTGTAGCAGAGACTCACAACTTCTGCTGACCTCAGAACTCAGCAGGAGCTGAGATGAAGCAGCTCCAGCCCTTCACAGGGATGAGATGCCACCAAGCAGCTGATCTCACAGATGCAAGAGACTGCAGGTGAGCCAGAGCCTGCTCCGTGCAGATTGCCTGGAGGATCTTCACAGGAACATTGGCAAGGAAGAGGAGGTTGCAAAGCTGACTTCAGTGGTGAGACCCTGCTGGGGGTTAAGCATCTGCCTTCCCCCTTCACTCAGCACAAGCTAACAGAGTGAAAAAATCCAGTACAGACACTGTGTTAATCTTTCTTTTCCCCACCCAGTTCAGCATATGCAGAGAAACACAGGACTGAACTCAGACAGAATAACAAAAGGGATGTGTTGGTTTAGTCCAAGCCATGGAATAGTTTGGACCAACACTGTGATTTAACAAGAGAGCTCCAGATCTGGCTGCGTGTTGCAGTAGTAAACAGAAGCTGTCCTGTGGCTGGCAGCTGGCAGCGAGGATGACGTGTGGGGCTCTCTGAGGACAGACTGCAGGAGCAGACAGCTCGGTGGCTGAAATGATGCAAGTTGACAGGGATCAGCTACAAAGCCACCCCAGGGCGTTTCTGTGCCCCCAGCACTCCCCTGCAGCCGTGGGCAATACAGCCCACGTGAGATGTCTTGCCTGGCAGGGCAAGTACTGGCACAGGGAGGGTACAGAGCTAAGTCAGACAGCAAATGAGCCAAGAGAGGAAAAGGAGGTGTGAGAAGGTGTTGGAAGGCTGGATGGAGAGGGTGGGGTTGGTAGGGAGTTCTCCCTGTGCCTTGGGCTCAGCTTTACATTTGCAAGGTGGTTAAAGGCCTGGAGGTGAGTAGGAGGAAAGTCTCACCATGGGAAGTTGTGCAGGGTCTGATCTGAGCTCCTGAAATTTCTGGGATTTAGCTGTCAGGCAGAGCTGCATAAACCAGCACAGCTGTTACTATGTTTGGACTCTGCATTTAGATGATATTAATCCAGGTTTTGTAATCTGAGCATCCACATCTACCTAGACACAGGGCATTCCTCTGTCTTCTAGTGATTGCTCCTAGAAGCTCAGTTGCATCACTTTTACTTTAATCAATATACAATTTCACCTGCCAGACAGCAGATGTTGATGAATTTGTTCCTCCACTTTTCCCAAGATTATCTTTCCTAAAGCAAAGGTGCTCTTGTCTTGCACTACCTGCACTGTAGTTGTTTCTCCTCTGTCCTGAAATGCCCTGAACTTGGAGTTAGTTCAGACTCAGCTCTGTGTTTATGAGGGTTGGGAGAGGTCAGACTTGGTTACCTTAAGGAAGCCCAGAAAGAGCAGAGGGAAAAGGAAACCTCAGGTATTTCTCCTCTTTGCTGGCTGATCCATCCATATGCCCTAAAGAGCAGCATGTGGCCAAAAGGAGTTGGTGAGAAGCAGAGACAGATGGCAACATGTGATCTGGAAAGAACACAGGGTTTTACACCCAGTCAGAGATGCTAAACCAGAGCCCTGAATACTCACAATTCTTTTGGTGTAGTTGACATCATTGGATTCATTATCCAAATATCAAGATTTAGGCAAGCCTCTGCTCCAAGGATTAATTTTGGTTTCCTCTTTATTGTGAATCTGGCCTTCTGCCATAAAATGATATTCCTTCTGACCTCCAAATGAATGAGCAGGTCCAGTCACAGTGGGCAAGAGCACAGAGGAACCAAGTGGTTAAAACGACATATTTTTGCAAGGGGCAGCTCAGGGCTGCATTGAAAACTTTAAAGGATATTTCAGCCAAAACTCAGATCTTGTCCCTTTCATTTCACAGGCCCCTCCTGGCCCTTCAGCCTGGGCTGCAGGAGCTGATGTACCAGTGGAGATGTGTTTGCTGGAGAAATTGTTACCGAGCCATGGTTTCCTAGAGACACAATCCATCCTTGGGAGAGTGATGGACACACTGTTTGCTGCAGCTGGGCCCTTCCTTCCCCTGAGCTGGGTCAGCACCAAGCTCAGGTGAGAGGTGCAGGAGGCTTAGCAGACCCTTCCTGACCTGAGCAGTCTCTGTGCAGGCCAGGGGTGAGAGGGGAGGCAGCACAGCTGCCAGCTTTGTTCAGATTTCCTTTGTGCTGCTCAATGTCCTCAGATTCAGAGGGCTTGGGAGTTCAAGGGAGGAATAAAAAAAACAAAGAATTGAGAAACAGCTGAAGAAAGAGAGCAAAATATTTTTGAAGCTCTGCAACATCCGCTCAGGAGCTCTGAATCGGCAGGGCACAACCCAGTGTGAGCTGTCTTTGGGAGGGTGGCTCACTTATGCTTAATAATTAAAGGAGTGATCCTTTCCTACTTGCTGCACTAAAGATGAGTGAGGTTTTATCTGTGCCCTGCTAGCGGTGCCAGTGACATGTTCAGAATGCTGTAGCACATTTCTCTGCACATGCAGAGGAGAGGGCTCGTGGCAATGGGCCAGAACCACTTAGATCATTTTACCAGGGGCACGCCAGAGACCCCATCAAGGAGTTTGTGTTTCCAGTCTGTAGCACCCCACGTTGTGACATTCTGTTCTATCCCCATCTCCCCCATTACTCCTGATAACACAAAAAATCATCGTTGTCTTCAGATATGAAAATCAGTTTAACTCAAGCCAGGGTCAAACTGCTGTCAGCATACTCAGATATATGTTTCAATTTAGTTTTGTCACCCTGTGAGTTGGAAAATTGCAGATCTAGGTGAGGTGAAGCCAGGATTATAAACTTTATTTGTGAGTATGAAACAAAATTGGATTTCCATGGATACAGGTCGTGTTGGGCTGTATCCCCCTCCTCTTTAAAGTGCAATCCTGCTTCTTTGTATTGGCTTTAAATAATTCCATTTTGCAAAGCAGGAGGGCTCGAGAAATTTCAGAAATAATGCAGGCAAAAGCAGGCTTGCAAGCTGCTGCAGTCCATGGGATTCTGCAGCATCCTGGTGTGATGTGTGGGTGTGTGTGTGTCCATGTGCTTATTTTGTACTCGCCTGCATATACACACACCCCCTCTCTCTGTATGAATTGGTTATGTTACCCAAATACCTCCTAGGGAACTCTCTCTTTTTCTGTGCCTGTGGTACAATTTTTTCTTGAAATTACTCTAGAATTGTACAATCCCATGTAAAACACCCCAGCCTGGCACAGATACAGGTTGAAAGCTGATAGGCATTAAGAAGTGATGTTTAAGCAATTGTCTTTCTGCTCTCAGAATATTTTCTCCTGATAATTTGTTTCTCAGGAGTGACTTAGGCCCTTTCTTGGGCCAGGAGGAAGAACTGGATGATCCCACATGGGGTTCCTTAAAACCTGTGCATCTGTAATTTTAAACACAGTCAAAGCTGAGGTGTTCCAGCAGAGCTGTTCCAGTCCTCACTCCTCAGTTCCCCCCTGAGACATGGGCCAGTCTCGTGGTGCTGCTGCTGTGGCTGCTTGTCACAGATCCATCACAGGTTAACTCAGGCTCTGCAGTGTCCCAGAGGAGCTCACCAGGATCAGCATGGCCCAAATTGATGGGGCTGCTGCACAAAGGGGATGCAGAAACCAAGGAGACAAAGTGGAGAAGCTCCTCAAAAGAACAGTTTTTCTTGCCAGCATGGGGAGAGGTGTAAAGACAAGGCTGTGCAGAGGTGAGAACTTGTAAACTCTCAGCTCCCCATGTCAGTCACCATTTCCAGTGTTGTTTCCTCATCTCCTGGGGCAGGACACCTGCTGATGTTAACCTTTCAGTACTGTACTGCCCACCATGGTATGTTAACTTCTTACCTAGTGTATGATTTTATGGAATTAATATATTTCCCAAACTGCCAGTCTCTTCTCCAGCTCAAAACACTTGCATTTAGCCTTTGTTCTGAAGGCATGGGAAGTGTGTTTTATTCAGCAGTGACAACCCGTGCATGCTGAACACGACCCAAATGCTAGTTAGAGGTGGCAGTGTCTCCCAGGGGAGGTACTGAGTGCACCCAGGCACAAACCCTGCTTTTGTGCCTTAACACTGCTGCCAGAACGCTGCTGATGCATCTAGCATGGAACAAATATTAGCCATTGGGCATTTCTCCCAAAATGTCTTTGCTTGTGCATGGAGAAAATCACCCCATATTTATCTGATTTGTGCATAGATGGAGTGGGTGGTATATGGAGAGAATATTTCAGGTTGTCTTCTGTTCTCCAAATTTGTGAAATACACGTTTAGTTGATGTCCTTACCTAATGAAGGTATTTCAGATTTCTCACTTATTAGATTTCTGGCATTTTGTATCCTTGTTTTGGTTCCCGTAGTACTTTGCACAAATGGCACCTACTCCATTTCTGTCCTTCTGTCTGAGTTGTTCTGTTCCCTGCTGTGTCCTCTGCATGAGAAGACATGATTTCTGTGGCTTTGTCCTCGAAGAAGCACTGACCAAAGCTGTTTGTGCCTGTGCACTTGTTTGCTTCCCTCTGCTCCCCAGTGTAAAAACCTGCTTTGAACTGCCCATGAGACTATTGGGCAATGCAGCAGAGACATCAGTTCTTTTAGCATGAGCCTCCTCCCTTGCAGAAGTGTCCCTAGCTCCTGACAAATATGCTCTTTTCAACCTTCTTCTCAGCCAGGCATTAAACCTTGGCTTTTTTGCCTCTCTTTTCAATCCTGTATGGGGTTCCTGGGAGAGTTTTCAGAGAACACTCATTGTCTTCAGTTTCCTTTCCCCAGAGCCTTGATTTTTCTTCCAGAAACTCTTTCCAGCCTTTCTGTATCATTTGTGCCAATATGGACTAGGTTTTTCTGCAGTAGCTCCTGGAAGCCAGTTCAGACTCCCATGAGATCTGCTGCCTTAGCCTTAGCAGTCAAGTCCCTGTGTCATCCTCCCTGGAGTCCCACCTGCTATCTTCTGATGGTAGGACTCAGCTGCAGGTCTGAACTGTGGTTTTACAGGGGAGCCTTCTCTCTGACTGTGGGAGAGGCTGGGTTCCAGGTGTTTGCTCTTGCTTGGCATTCCCTGTTGTGTTGGCTCTCGTGTCTCCAGACCTGGGCCCTGCTCAGTGCTGTGCACTTTAGTCTCAAGCCTGGAGAACCCAATGCCTGAGTCACTTCCTTGAGTGCTGGCCCGACTGATTTGAAACCAGAATCAGCTTTTGGAGTGACGTCCTGATTGCCTTTGGCAGAAGGCTTTGTGTTAGCAGGCCACCCAGTGTATATTCTGACTCCTGGAGCAGCTCTCACCAGGTGTTCTCTGAGCAAAACCTGCAGCTGATGGGCACCTGGGTCTCATGGATGGGCTCCACTGTGCCTGCTCCTGTGAGGTGTCACAGCCTCGCCTCATCAGCTCTGTGTGGCTGATGTCTGACATCTCCTGCTGCAGGAGTGACCTGAGCACAGGGATGTGTCCAAGGCTGTCTGGCACTCTGGTAGGCACTGTTTTTTCTGCAGGATTTGGTTTTCCAGGTGTGTGTAGTTTTGGGATTTCTGACCATGTCCAATTGGGATGTGTGGACGGTTGGTTTTTGTAATGCACTGACCTATAGTCAGATGTACCTTAAGCAGAAATCCACTTAATCTAAGCTCCAAAGTAGAGTTTGTGCTGTTCTCTGGTTTGCAGTCACTTCAAGGTGTGCAGGATCCTCTATTTTCTGTGACAAATCTATGTCCATGTGCAGCTGCTGCTTTTTACATTTTTCTTCCCTTTTTATCTGTATTCTGTTGCCTGCCTCCAAGTTGCAGACTATGCACAGAGTCCCTTGCAGAGTCCTACCAGCCTTGAAGGCTCATTTGAATTCAGCACACCCCATTGTCCTGCTGAGTGTTCTATCAATGTGCCAACTCTGCTGTATTAACCCAGGAGCAGGGGAACTGCAAGTCAGTCAATCCTTGGGCTACAACAGGTTTATTTTATTTAATGAATTTTGTGTCATTTTATGGTAGAACTGGGCTGCAGTTCCA
Organism: Cyanistes caeruleus; assembly: GCF_971803275.1. Taxonomy (NCBI): domain Eukaryota; kingdom Metazoa; phylum Chordata; class Aves; order Passeriformes; family Paridae; genus Cyanistes; species Cyanistes caeruleus. The sequence continues at coordinate 3,942,049 of NC_141713.1, forward strand.
GCTGAGCCCTTTGTAGCCTGCACATTCCTCTTTACTGCACATCTCTGGGGTGTGCAGCCAAAAATGTAAATTAATGAAGACAAAGAGGAGAGATGTTCCTGACATGGCTATTCTTCTCTCTTGTTAGGGCACTGGTGCCCAGGCAATACTGGGAGAAGCTGCGACATTATCACTTTACTCATCACAATAACCTTAGGCTTTTTCTTGGGGAGATCAGTGGCAAGTAGCTGCTGACCAGCTTAACATTTTTTAGAATTTCTGTCTCTCAACAAAATCACCATTTTCTTCAATACTTTGGCATGTAATATCGTAAGTTATCTGGTGAGATATTTTTTTCTTTCTAGACATATCTAAATCATCAAAAGTATCCTGCTGGAAAAATAAGTCAAGAAACAATGAGTCAAAATCAGAGGTGCACAATTGGCATATGCCTGTGATGGTGGTCCAAGCTAATTTATTCTTTAACTTTGCCATGTTTCTCTGTCTCATGTAATCATAAATAAGTTAAGTACTTTGCAATCTGTGGAATGTGTTTTTTCACATGACCACCATCTGGGCTGCTATTTCTCTGCCCTGTTGTACCTCTCTGTTTGGGTTACTGATAGTTGTCTGTCTGGTACTGTTTGATTTTAGCTTTCTCCCTCGGTTCCTGAACAAGTTACAAGTAGACACTTTCCCTAATTTTATCCTCGAGGTTTACACTTCTCTTAGCCCTAACAAATGTATCTGAATTCTACAGTTTATTCCTGTCAATACACTGTGTTTCGCTGTTAACAAGTGTTTGTCTACAGGAGGAGATATCAGTCAGGAATAAATCTGGATTTTCACTCCATGGAAGCTCCTTTGCCCTTTGGAAATGGATGCAGAATATCTGTACTGTTATTCCAGAATCTGTGTCTTGTCAGGGCACCTTCAGACATACTTCATTTTTCTCCCTCCTATTTGAACTCGGTGCCCTGTGTTGAACAAGCTTTAATTTCAGCCTTCATCAAAACTGCTTTTTCCTTCAGCTGAGATTTTTCCAGGTGCAGTGGTACCTGAGGTATGGTGGAGATTCATCTGTCAGACTGGTTGTGTGTTAAGGACTTCTAGAAGTTGATGGAAACCACTCCAAGGACAATTGAGCCAGTCCTTGAGAACACTGAACCAAGCAATTACCAGATGTATTCCAGGCTGACACTTCCTTAACCCTTCTTTTATTCTATTCCTCATCCCTGTATAATATCAGAATATTTTTTTTTTCCCTCTGAGCAGCGTGTTCCTTTTGTGGCTTTTATGATTCTGAGAACAGGTAATTTTGAACACTGAGTCACTCTCTTATGCCCAACTACAACATTTCTTCCCTCCAGCTGAGGACAGAGAGTTCTGAAGCTTCCTGAGGCCTTGGTTCTTGGTTTGGTGTGTGTGAGTGGGATGTGCTGCTCCACTTGGCTTGCTCTGCTCATGGGTAATTTGATAAGTGATAATCATGGCCTGCAAGGAATGCCAGCCCTGTCATTCATGACACTCCAGCTCATGTCTTCATTTTGTCTGGAAAAGCCACTGTGTCAGCTACTGGTGGACTTTCTGGCCTTCTCTGCTTAAAACAGGCACTTGTCCCTTCAACTCTTTTGTGTAGGGGAAAGGAATTGGACAAGGTTTTAAAATTAAATATTTTTGTTTGTTTTATTTTGTTTTATTCATTCCATGATCTGGGGAAGAAGACGTGTGTCACAGGTCTGTGGAGGGTGGAAGCCTGCCCATAGATTTAAGCAGACTGTCAGAACTCAACGTGGTCTGAGATGTCCTTATAGATGAGGGAGAAGACAGAAAAGGTAGCAGCTAAAAGCACAGAGGAATTAGAAATGCCAAAGAAGCATCTGTAAGCCCTGACTTCATTCCAGCAGTGCGAATCTGCTTATCTCAGTTGCCCATCCAAGTGAAAATACTTGCATTAATTTTTGTTACAAGGAAAGCTGAAGCTGTGAGATTCCATGATCACAGTAACAGCCAGTTTGGCAACATCCTGACCACTGCTCTTCAGCTCCTTCCCCTTCTTCTGTGAGCTTTTGGTAGCTCTGTACTCCCACCCTTACACTAATTCCTACCATTCCCATTTACCCTTTGCTTTTCAGCTACCGACAGCTCACTTATTCAACTTTTGCTAGTCCAGGATGTTCTTTCAGGGAAGGGATTTGAAGTGTGTGAGACTTGGAGAGGTGAGGTTTCACATCACTGAAAGGCAGACATGGAGATTTTGTGCTGGACTTGTCCCCGTGGAGTACATGAGGCCCTCGAATCTTTAGGCACCAGAACTGACTGTGGTGTGAAGTTTCGAGAACATTTTTTGTCATCTCAGTAAGACCTGGTTGAACCTGGCTTATATTATTTAATGCTATGTTATGCTTATGACCTTACTGAGAAGATCTGGAGGGTTTGTCTGCAGAGTAGTTTTGCCCCTGCTCCATGGAAGTCCAGTGCCCATGGTTACTGGGGACAGTAACTGATGAGGAGGGAGATTCAAAGCTTTTTCTTCCTCCTGTGATGAGAAATGCAGCTCCCAGCCCAAAGGGAGTTGTGCAGAAAAAGAAAATCTGCTGCAGGAATGCTTGTCAGGAGGTGTGTGACAATGTTCACTCCCAGCATTTGTCACTGGGCAGCGATTCAGTGACCTTCACTTGCCTTGATTTGGGTGTGCTCAGTGCTCATCCAGACTCAAACAGAAAGCCAGGCTTAGGAGGTGCCACGTGTCTGTCCCCTCCTGGCAGTGTTCTGGAGCTCCTGGATTTCCAAACTGGAGTTGGAAAGATGCAGGAATAGGCAGCCTTGGGAGGATGCTGTTGCTTTAGGATCCTGTTCAACAGCAGGTCTGTTTAGCTGCTTACAGACACCTGGGCTCTGTAGGAAATAGATTCAAACCTGTTCGCTCAGCTCTCTGTTTTACCTTTCTGAACTAACATTCTTCAGGGTTTTAAAAATTCATTAAAACTTTCGTGTGCCAATTAGTAAGAGGAGCAGATTGCTCTCACAAGTGGGGAAACAGAAGACATAGGAAGGAGTGTTCAAAGCTGGGCTGGATGGGGCTTTGAGCACCCTGGTCTGGTGGAAGGTGTCCCTGCCCATGGCAGGGATGGGATGAGATGAGCTTTGAGGTCTCTTCTAACCCAAACCACTCTGTGATTCTATGATTTGGCTCAACAGCTTCAGGTTTTTGTGTACTTGTCTGCCGTCCTGCCGCGGTACGAAGTGCAGCACAGCTGGAACAGGCTGCGGGAGGTGTTTTATCACCTGACTTTAATAAACAGAGCTCCAGGAGCGTCAGGGGGAGGATGCCAGGGTAGCCCGGCGGGGAAGCTGCTCACAGCCCTTGGGCTCAGCCTGCCCTGCGCGGCTGTAGGGAACACTAGAGGTCACTCTGTGACCAGGGATGGAGCCTGCAGGCGTTTGGGGGCCTTGGGAAGGTCAGCGCCTGCTAATCCCTATAAATTGCTGAACTACAAGCAAAATTTGTCGCTCATTACGAAGCACTTTGATGCGGCATCGCTTCTACCCTAACTTCAGGTGCCAATTTCCTCCCTTCAGTGGCGTGTTCATGCGAGCACCCAGGACAACAGGGCTGGGGTTTTAGCACAGTTTGGGGACATTTCTGCCGAGCTGGGCTGGGCAGGGTCCCCCCCTGCCCCTTCCCAGGTGGATGCACCTGCCGTGCTCCTCTCCCTCCTCTCCCGGCTGTCTGACCAGCAGCGTCAGGAATTCATTTGGCTGATGCTGCCTGGCAAGCCTGGGGGTAAAGATGGATTTAACACAGCCAGCAGACAGCTGTGTGCTAAACTCACTGGCTGTGGAACCTATAACGAAAGGATTTAATTTTATTCCCTAATAATCCCTTTTCCCTCAAACAGGTCAGACTTGAGAGGTCAGACTAGAGAGGCTGCTGCTACTGCTTCAGCTTTCAGCCTCCCTGGTGTTGTTATTGGTTTCAGGGCTGGTCAGTCAGGCAAGACATCTCATCTTGGGGAAAAGTTTTCCTTTTAGTATTATTTTATTGAACTCCTTGACTTGGGACCGTCAAAATTTTCAGTTCCCCAAAATACCTCTGTAGAAGTTATTCTGAGTGAAAGATGTCAGTGATTTCTTCTACCCCTGAAGAGAATAATTTTAGGTCAGCTGAACCTATTTGCAAGTTGATTGCATAGTTAGCAATTAATTCTGGTTGAAAAGGAAGGAGTTAAAAAATAATTAAAAAAGAATGATAACATTTTCCATTGCAAAATATGCCTCATTTTGACCAATAAATAAAGCAAGTTCTCACCCTTCCCCCAGTCTCTGAAGGGATCAAAGGTGAAGCATCTGATATGAGACTGAACAAAAATACTTTACTTGACTTAAAACATTTTTGGGAAGTTCATTTTTTCACTTTGGTCATAAAAGGCAAAGCTGGTTATTTGCAGAGCTTTATTTGTAAGCTTCTCTTAGCTCCTGTGGATGCCAGGTGTCTGCTGGCAGGGGAGGGAATATGCCCCACATCCCTTTTTCTCCATGGAACACGCCATTAATGACCCAATTTTGCTGGAGGTTTCTAATGCTCTTACCAGAGTTTCATAGCATGGGGAGACTTTGCACTTGCCCCTTTAGGGCAGGTACCTGGTCATGGCTGGATTCCATGGTAGTGCAAACATCTCACAAATCTAGTCAGAAATAATTGGGATAACAGGGACTCCTTAGTCTTCGTTCACTCGAGGGTCACAGGACGTCAGATTTGACTTTGCTATTGAAGTCAGCTAATGTACTGGAAATGCCTTCATTTTCCCCCTCTGGAGGCACGGGTTCAAATCTGCCATAAATTACAAGTGACACAGGTTCAGTGGTCTTAATTAAATCCCACGAGGTGATTTTTGTGTGTCAACACTCCCCTTCTCCTCCTTTCTGCTGCGTTTGGAGCAGCTGAAGGGCAGGGAGGACTCCAGCACCGCAGGTGGAAGTTCTGGGTGTGGTGTTCAAGTGCTGGAGTTGGCTTTGGGCTGGGGTAGAGCCAGGCCCTGACTGTGCCTGGTATCAATCTCCATTGAACTTGTGATGTAGTGGATATTCTTCGTAGATTTAAAGCATTCCATTCTGTGCAGGATCGTTATTCCTTGTAGGGAGATAACTGGCTATAGAGGATTTCTGTTATCCACAGCATCTCTCCAGCCTGCAATTCATTGATTTCCGATCTACTTGGTAAAGGTGCAGAATAGGGGTGATCAATGCTACAGTGCTGATGTGAATAAAGTGTGTCCCCTAATCTGCATTACCAACAGCCCACTTCTGATATCCTGAGCTGACCTGGTCATGACTGTCTCTTACACAGATAAAAACGCTGGCTGTTGCTAAGTTGCCTTGAAAGCCTTTGGAATTGGAAGGAATCAGATCCAGTGCAGCTTTTCCAGGGAGTGGCTAGGCTGATTCAAACCTCTTTTAAGCTAATGCTTTTGTAAAGGCACTATATGTTGCTAACATTTCTCTTAGCTTGGATTTAAATTAAAAGCTTTAATTGGTCTCCTGATTCTCCTAGAAGCATGTTTAAAAAAAAAAGAAAAAAGAAAAAGAAAGCTAGGAAAAAACCCCAATCCCCAAAACATGCCATTTAGGGAAGAACAGTTTAGAGAGCAGGTTTTTATTTAATAAACAGTGATCAATTGAATTGATTAACCATGAACACATTACAGCAGAGTTTGTTGTTGCTGCTGCTGATAATTGCAGTTCACGTGCATGAGAATATTAAATGGCTGTTTCCAGGATCATTTTCATGCTCTTCTCATTTAACAGAATGGAGAAAACAACAACTGTTGACAGTGATTTTGGTTAGGACTGGAGTGCTGCAGACTGTGCCCTCAGGATGCCTGTGCAATAACTCCATCAATTGTGGCCATTTACTCTGCACTTCCAGACATTTCTGCAAACCTTGCAGCTGTTTTTTTACTAATTCGCTTGGTAATTAGATCTTATCATGCTGGCTCCGTGGTTTACATAAACTGTAAGCATTTGGAGCTGCCATGTGAGACGTTTTAGGGTTGTCTGTGTTGTTTTGCGCTGCTCTGCAAAGACCAAGGTGCTCTCAAATGCAGTAGAGAGACAGGGAAGCAGTTTTAACAAACGAGTTCCTGCTGATTTGAGAAGGTTTCCATAGAAGATGAGAGTTCCTTCACTTAAGTTAACAACTGGAAGCCAAGTGGCAGTGATGGATTCATCCCTCTGGATTCTGAGCACAAATAGGGATCTCTGCTTTCTCCCCTCCAGTACAAATCTTTGTTTTCAGGTGGAGTAGGGGGCTTCAGTAGAAGTGTTTCACTGTTTGAGATATCCCATTGCTATTAAGGAGAGGAAAATCATGGTCCTGTGTGCTCAGGGTCAACAGCTGGTATCAGTCATGCCCAAATCATGTGAATGGAAAAACATGAGCCCTTTTGTGGCAGCAGATCACCTTGGGATGGCTTCACACAGTGCTGCAGTTTGGGAGCTGTGGATGTAGGTGCCACTGCTGGTGGAATGGCCTGACTGACACAGACCTACTCATCTCAGAGGAGAAGGAGCTCTGCCAGTGGCTGCTCAGCTGGTCAGAGCATCTGATGACCTTCCCATACCAAAAGGAGATGAGTCATTCCTGTGCAAACTAATGATTTGCAGTGAAACAGTTTTGTTCCATGGCTAAAGACATTGGGGCCTCTAAGATCTGTTCCAGTTTGTTCTCTGCACTGTGGAGAGATTGTAGAACACATTTCTTTATGATATATATACACTGGTGGGTCCAGCCACACCAAACCTCGGGGCAACGGAGATGGTGAGGGAATATTTCAGAAAGGAGGTGCAAGACATCTGAGAGCCTGATTCAGAGCTCTCTGTGTGAAGAAAGGCTGCTTGCCAGCCCTGGGCTAACATGGCTAAACAGTGATAAATCTCTGGTGGTAGCTGTGGGCTCACTGCCATGGTCACCTGCTGGCCCTGCTCCCACTCTATCCAGCTCCTGCTCCAGTGTAGAGGAGGTGCAGGTCCAAAGAGTGTCACACTTGCCCCTGGTGACAGACTCTGAAGTCAAAAGCTTTCTCATTTCAGGTCACATCTTTGTTCTGATGGTTCTGTGCTGTGCCACTGAGAGGCAGAAGATGGTTTGGGTTCTGGGCTACTGTTTGCTGTCTCTGGGTCACTTCAGTCACAATCTGCTTTTCTGGTTTGCACTCTTGTCCTGCACTGGGAGGACAAGCCAGGCTGGGTATTGTGCAGAGAACTCTCCTTGCTCTTAGGAGTTGAGAGAGGTGGCTGTAATTTCAGTGCAGGCCCATAAATGGACACTTTGCAAGGTTTGCATCTCTAGAATTCAACCTAGTTAGGGATGAAACTTGGTTAACAGGACCCCAAAGAGAGTTTGAATGTAACAGATGTCAGTGTAACCTGCAACTCTTCAGCTTTTTTTTTGGAGTTTAAACCAATCATTAAAAAATTTTGCAAGAAAATCTCATGAAGTATGCAAAAATATTATGGGGAGAGGCAGCTTTTCCAGATGGGCTTTGGTGCTTGTGCCTGTCAGGTGATACTGGCAGATGTCATCATAAAGGTACTTTTGGCACTTGTAAAAGTAGTGATAGTAATGCAATAGCTATGAAGGTCTAAAGAAGGATGTGAGGCAATATCTGTAGGGAGAAGGGACACATTTTACTGGGCAACTGATATAGCTGGGGAAAAAACCCATGAACTTTTGGGGACAGGACCCCTTCAACTTTCTGGAAGTTTTCTGGCATTCTGGAAAGAGACAGCTCAAGGGCTATACAGGTTTAGGCTTTTAGTTTAGTTTAGTTTTTATTTTTCTTTAAAGCATAACCCTGTACCCTGCCCTTAAATTGGTGCTTAAAATTTAGTATTCCAGTGGAGCTGATCTCTTAAGACTAAGATTTCAGCAGCACAGTGGAAGGAACACCTTTGGAAGCCCTAGGGCTGGTGCCCTCAGAGGAACTGTTCCCTCATTCCCTTCTTGCCATGAAGGATACCAGTTAAAAATGGCAGAGGTGTTCCATTAGAACCATTAGAAAAGTCTGCAGAGGTGATCTTTTCTCCTTCAGAACTTCATAAAAGCTGCTGTAACATGTTTTATGCAGTATCGTCATCTCTGTGAAATCATGGCTATAACTTAGTTTGTACTTGTGCCAAAAATGATATTATGGGCCCTTGGGTGAATTCACTGAATTTGCACTGTAAAGTGTAATAATTTCAGAAACAGACAAATTTGGACCAAGTGAATGTGCTCAGCTTACAATTGTGTTACAGACCTTGGCATCTGCCAGCAGCCCATGCACAAATGCCCAGTGTATGTGCATTTTTATCCCCTTCAGCCCCAGTGCAGGAGAAATCGAAAGTTTAGTTTGAAATCTTTAAATTAGCACTGCATACCTCACAAATAAATCCTCCAAGTCACTGATGGCTGATGTGCCCATAAATTTCAGGGATGGTGGTGAAGCAGGCACTGCAGGTAGATGGATCTCAGGACACCTGAATGGTGACAGCAGCATATGCCACTGGGATTTTAATAATAGCAGCAATAATAACAACAATAATATCTTTTAAAGCATAGATATATAATTTAAATAAGTGGATTCAAACATGTGGGGTGTATATCTGCTCTGCAGAACACAGACATAGCTGTTGTGGCTCTGGAGAAAGGATGATGTGGTCAGAACTGCATGATAAATTAATTACCCCAGGAAGGAAATGATTTAATTTGGAGGTAACTCTGTGCTGTGAAGATATCTTGGGTTATTTGAAGGGACCTGGGAATTGAGTCTATGGCAGGACACATCCCTGTGGATGTGGTTCTGGGGTCCAAGCCTGGCTCTTTAATCAGGTTCACATCTCCCCTTTGCAGCAGTGCCAGCAGCCGTGGGGAAGGGTGCTCGTTTCTCCATTATCTGGGAACACGTGGAGAGAGGATTTACTCCTCGGGTTCTGAAAGCTCTGTGTGAACTTCAATATAACAGTGCCAATTTTAATCAAAGAAATGTACTGTGGATGTCACCTGCATTTTTATCCAGTTCTCTTTGACAGAAATAGAATTCAGAGTCCTGCTAGCGATAGGAAGGGCAGAAAAACCCACTCCTAGGCTCATTTTGCTTGCTGTTATTCTGCTATCATAATTACCTCTAAACATAATTACAGGCAAGACAAATGACATTTTTAGCTTTGGTCTTTAAAGACAAGAGTTAATTTCAGGCTTTGACCAGAACTATGTTAATTAGCCTCTACTCACTCTCTTTGTATGGAATTACATCACCCAGGACTTAGCATAGGTTGCCTTTCCTGTATCTTTGAGTAATGAAAGGACACGGCATGGCAACCAAATCAAGGGCTGCTGCATTAACAAGGCCACTTTTCTGCCCATTTATCATCTATTAAAGGTGCACTAGTTTGTAAAGTAACACCACCTTCAGCAGGGCCGCCAAGAACAGCTCCTCATTTATTTTCTGCATGGTTTAAGTTGGAGTTAGACCCACCTTGTAGCTCAGAGGTGACAGCCAGTAAGAAAAAGTACACTAATTGAGACATCTCAAGGGAGAAATAGAAGAAAACTGAAAAGGTAATTAGAATGAGAGGGTTTCAAGCTGGGTAAGTAAAATCGAATGGAGGTGCATATTAGGGGCTGTTACAGATGGGAAAGAAAGTACTTGGAGAATAAAAAGAGAAAAATGAATATTAGAGAACAGAGCACCCTTTTCACACATGAAGAATAGAGGATAGAGATAAAAAATAATGTAACAGTGGAGATACAGGCTAGGGAAAAAAACCCTCCAGAAGTATGAAGGACATATTTAAATGTAAGAGAGAAAGAATGGAGAAAAATAATAGAGCAGATCAATTACTAGAGCTGTAGCCAAGGAAAGAGAAACTGTCAAATGAATATTTCTGGAGCTGTGGAAAAGTCTCCTTCCTTTGTGGGAGATGTAGCATGTGCTTAGTCCTTGTGGGAGGGGAATCTTTTGGGGGCTAACTCAGTATTTAAATTTCTTGCAGTGTCAGTAGCTCAGCTGGAGTGTTGGGGTGAATGCCTGCCTGGACAGAATTGGGTTAATAAGATGTTATTTGGCAGAGTTTGTAGCTGATACCAGACCTTCTTCTAGTGGTTGAGGTTTTAGCCCCTCAGTGATTTTCCCTGTGTGTTCTTTGTGTCCATAGTTAGGGACATATTAAGGTCCAATCTCAATTTTTCCCATATTAAGCCTTCCCTTTTTGCCTGAAAAGAATCAGCCAGGTTGCCCCAAGGACACTTCCACCCCTACACAGAGAAACTGAAATTGCTCTGCATTCCCTCAGGCAGAGGCACACCCACACCAAGGCAGTCACGTTTTTTGGTGAAAAGTGGAAGATGACCATTGCTTCCCATTAAGGTCACAGATGGTTAAGCAGGATTTCTCCTTTTCCCTCTTCCAGAGGCAGGAGACTGGAATGAAGAACTTCTTCACCGGGAGGTGGAGAAGCTGGAGCATGGCTTCCTCTGACTGCAACCACAGGATCTCAGAATGGTTTGGGTTGTAAGAGACAAGCCATCTTCTTAAAGCCCATCTTCTTCCACCCCTTGCCATGGGCAGGGACACCTTCCACTGTCCCAGGCTGCTCCAGCCTGGCCTTGGACACTTCAGGGATCCAGGGGCAGCCACAGCTGCTCTGGGCACCCTGTGCCTGGGCCTCACCACCCTCACAGGGGAACATTATTTCTAATAGCTAATTTATGTCCATTGTCTTTCACTCTGAAGGAATCAAAATTTTTCCCTTTTCAGGGAGGTGGGATCCCAGAGCCAGGACCAGGTGATTTATTAACCCCAAAATACCATGGGCTCAGTATCCAGCGAGCTGGAAGGACCCAAGTGCAGCTCTGTATCCCAAGGAAGTGCTGCACAGAGGGACCTGAGCTGACTCTCACCAAGAAAATCCCTCAAGTTCGGGAGTGAGGGGAAGTCAGCAGGAGTTGTGTGTCTGGTTCTGTCAGGGGGACTGGACCAGCAGTGCTTGCCCTCATTAGATCTTGTTTGTCCGGTATCATGTACAACAACCTTGGGTGTCCTGTGCAGGGCCACGAGTTGGACACGATGATTCTCATGGGTCCCTTCCAAGAATCATATTCTGTGATTCATTTAATGCTGTTTATAGTTACTAAGTTGTATCCTTGAAATTAATATCCATTCACTGTGGAAATGGAATTTTCAGAGCCAAGTACAGTATTTGTGGTTTTAATTGATAGCCTCAGTAGAGTGTTTTTCCTATGCATTGTCTGTTAGATCTTTCTTTTATAAGCTTCACTGATAAAATTGTCAGAAAAGGGTTTCTTGTCTCATTAAAGTTGTACTGGATTCTGCTTAAAGTCTGTAAAACTTTGAAGCTGTTAATAACACTCTTTTTTTAGCCACTGAAAATTTTGAACACTTGAGCAAAACTCGTTTTCATATTTTCATTTTCTTTTGTATTTAAGAAAATTAGCCTAGAAACTTTAAAAAAATCTAATTACATTTCAGAGCCTGATTCTGTTCTTCCTGAGAAATAACTAAGAGCTTTTTAAAATTTGCTAAACTGACAGAAGAAAAAATACCCCAAAATTAAAAAAGTAAACCCTTCAGACATTTCAAAGAGCAAAGGTATGAGACATTTAAAACAAAACAGAAAACCAGTACGTGAAGTTAGGCATACCCTGGCTATTTCCCATTATTGTAAAAGCCATTTGTGTGGCAGGGATGTTCATGGACAGTCAGGATTGCAGTGTTTGGTACTGAAGAAAGGAAGAAAAGTAGATCTTTGCCCCAGACTGATTACCTGAGTTGTGGAAATGCTCTGGCCATGTACTTCCAGGATAACAAACGATTCTCTTCTTTTCTTTTGCAAGACATAGCCAACCTTCTGCAGAAGGAAACGGTGGCAAGTTCAGTGGGAAATGACAGAGCTCTCAGTCCCAGAGTTTCAGAGATCACAAACTCCCTCTGAGGACTTGAAAAACAAAGAAAACCCTGTGACAGAGAATATTCTTCTTCATTCATCATTTGAAAGCCTGCCTCTAAAAGTGTTAAGAACAAGTTATTTTCAATATGAGTTAGCCCCAGGGGATTTGATAAAAGGCACTTTTCTTTTCCAGCTGGCTAATCAAAAGTGGTCTGCAGAAGACTTTAGTGACTTGGAAGGCAGTTCTGAGACTCCCCCAGACTCAGCAAACTTTCCTGATCCAAGGAACCAAAAAACAAAGATGTGTCACAGGCCTGGCTGAATATGGGAGCTGGGAAGACAGAGCTCATTCATCAGAAAGCCTGGAAATCTCCTGGGGAAAGATGGAAAACAAATTAATATCTCATCTGCAAGCTCCTATAGGTTCTCCAGTACTGAACTATTCCAAGTAAGGAAAACAGCTTTCGTGTTTGAGAGACATTTGTCTCGCTTTCTCTCCAGATAGCGTTACACAGAGTTTTCTGAAAAAGAGAGCTAGAGGACTTAGTCTGTCTTTCTCAGGCAGAGCCTGTTCTGCCAGAGCTAAATGAGCATTTACCAGAGCCTTCTTCTGAGGCTGGTGCTAAAGACTTGGGATTTGCAAAGTTGGCTTTCCTTTCCTGGGAGGAAACCCAGACCTCTTTTGTCATATCCCTTAAAAACCTCCTGTTCCTTGTGGACGTCTCCCCCTGACACCAGCTGGGGATCCACTCACAAGCAAGAAGATGGATAGCTCTGAGGAAAAGCCAGCAGGCACCAGTGACTGTCTTCCAAATCAAGGAGTCCGAAATGTAGAAATTTTTCTCTCATGTCAGCAATTTTGTTATTTGCTTCCTCATGCTGCACTAGGGTGGTCCCTTAGGCTTGTGTCCAGTCAGTGCATGGGATTCATTTGAACATGGTTTGATTTCCTGCAATATTGGTTCATGCAATCAAGCCACTTAATACCACTGTAGATGGCCATGGAGACACACACATTCAAATTAGATGTTTTATTGATAAAGACCAGTTAATGTGAGTCCATCTTCAATGATTCTTGCTTGGTTACACTCACAAAAAATCTGAATTGGAGCAACATGTGTCAGAATAGGCCCAAAGTATTTCAAGGTTCACTTATGATCCAATTTAGATTTAATAATCAGGGAGTTGCCAAATGAACTTCCCTGTTCTCAGAGCAGACAAGTGCCTGGCAGGGACTGTGACCCTGTCACCAGCCTGTCCCTGGTAACTTTCACTTTGTGTGGAATTTGTGGGCCACATTCCTCAAAGTACTTCCTTTTTCCATCTGTCTCTTGTTATCCATGTTTCTGCTAGGGAATACGTAAATTATTTCCTAATACTTGATGTCTGCTTTTTGTTTGGGTTTTATTTCTTATGCACAGTCATGTATAGTATATATATAAAGTATGTCTCTGTGTATTTATTTTCTCCATGCTCTGATGTTATTGTCTCTGTCCAGGTCCAGACCTAGGCAGACAAATGAGATGAACAAATGGAAACCAGTGTCATTAAATGTCTGCAGAATCTTCACCCAAATGTTAACAGGTGGAGAGAACAGATAACATGTGCCCTCTCTGACTTCCCTGCTCGAGGGGGACACATGCAGTAGGGTTTGATGCCCTTCAGCAGATAATCTTGTGATTTCTCATCTCATCAAAAAACCTGTCTGGCTTTGAATTTCTGCCTGCCCTTTTGTAAAGTTTACCTTGAACATCATCATTAATTGGGCTTTACAGTTTGATAATAATTACTAATATTTGGCACCACTACCTGTCAGCCTGTTTATTCCCAGAAACCTTACTGCCTTAGAAGTCTCTCTTCTTTTTTTTTCTTCTTTTTTTTTCCATTAAAAAGTGGGAAAATTTATAATAATTCATCAAGAACCTTTTACATTATGAAAAATATAATCAGCTGGCAGTGGTTAGATATCTTATTTCTACAGGATGCTAACTCAAGTATTACAAGTGACTGCAGGATTGATGCCAGGACACAGTAGGTGTGGATACACAGAGCCTCTTTGTTCGAGGCAGTCTCAGCCCGTGTGCAGGGCTCAGGGAAGGCTGGGGATTCCTCACCATGCCTACCTAGTGCCAATTAATAATTTAAATCCATTAATCGGTTAAGATGAACACTTAGTGTTGCTTGACTCACCACCACCAAGTGGAGGGGGTTTTTCCAGGTTAAATACAAGATCTTAAAAATTTTGTTTTCTTGTGAGGGAGCTGGGAGTGCCACAGCTTCCTTTGTGAGAGGCTTCAGTTTTTATCTGGGAGGTGGGCGTGGGTGTTACTATGCCAAAAGTGCTTAAGTAAACAGTCATAACCATGCATGATAAGTAGATGTCTGAGAATATTAGCTGTTTATTTCCCTGACATACTCTGAGGAGTCTATGGGGGGCTCTTGCAGGAGTCAGGACCTCGATGTAATATACAAGCTTTGATTCTGATATTTCCCTTGATAACTGTGCTCTACCATATTGGGGTCGGAAGTCAGCAAAGGTTCATTGGCTGTTGTAATGCTCACTGTCACCAGTAATAAGTACAAAGGACTTGCTTTAAAAGCTGGCTTATAAAACTTTAAGGAAACTTGGATTGCTTAAGTGAACTTCCAAGGCTCTTCAGGGGCCAAGTGCACTTTGGTTGTCTACTTATATTAATTTCACAGAGTTTAAAGGGTCAAGCAATGCAGTTGGTGATGCTTATTAATTTATGAAACACAGAACCTTGCACTATCTCGCTTTGACCACTTTCACTCTCCTTTTAGAAAATTTAATATACATTAAAGCTTGCTAGACAGGGGCGCCCTAAAGGATTAAGCCCAAAGTTCACAGCTGGACTAAAAGGTTCAGAGATGTTGTATCTGCAACACTGATTTGATTCCAAGTGACATTCAAACAACAGAACCAAATTGGCGATGTTTGAAAGTGTAAGGAAACAGCAATTAGAGGAATACCACAGAACAGCAAAGGATTAGGATTTATTTTCCTTAAAATGGTAAAACTGATTACAGCCTTGTTCTTTCTTTGTGGGGGGATGTGTTTGATCACATCAGCTTTTTGGGTCAGTGGTTGTCAAGAACATATTTTGGTGTTACAGTGGAGCTTGCCAAGCTCTGGAGGTTCATGCAGATCTAGTAACTTTGCAGAATATATTTGATTGCTGTGGCAATGTGAACTGAGTTTTGGGTAGGAAAATATTAGGCAGAAGGGAACAAGGAAAGGAGGAATGGATAGCTACTGGAGTACCAGGGTTAGGATTTAGGAACATGATGTAATCCTCTTCAGGGGTATTTCTTCATTCTGTTTACTTGCCTTTGAATTACTTTGGTGTCTTGTCCAGGAGAGATAATTCCAGAAGCTGTTCACACCCAGGGTGCAAACTGGATATTCTGCATTCAAAGGGAACATGATTGTAAAGCTATTGGGAAAACTGGAAACCAAACTGGCCCTGATGGGATATCTGTGTGGTCTCCTTTTGGAATCAACAAGAGGGAGAGGACAATGAAAGACAGGGGAATGAAGAGTGTCCCACTGTAAAGAAGATGAGCTTAGCCAGTTTGTAAAGGAAGAAGCAAATTTCATGTTATGCAAGGTCTGATTCCTGAGGCCTTAAGGAGACTTAAAGGCAGCAGCTGCACTTCACTGGAAATTTGCAGTTGCAAAGAGAGACTCTAAACCCTGTAAGGGAGTCCCAGTGGTGAAGAGTGTTTACACTGCAGCTGGGCCCAAAGAGCCTCAGATAAGATTGTGGGGCCCTGTGGTGCATCACGTGCTGGGAGATTCTGCGGCTGGAGATGATCCATAGCTTTTATGGGCAAAAAAGGACAAAGATGTGGGGGAACAAAACAGCCAGGAAGAATTCTGTGTGATCTGTGGCACTTCATTTCCAGCCAGAGAACAGAACTCACATGTCCAGGACTTCAGCAGCCTTACCCTTGTATTTTAAACCCTTTAAACCAAGAGAACAATGCAGAAAATCCCAGAGGACACATGAGAAAGAGGGTTGTACCTAATCCCTTTATCATTTCTTTGCATTTACTTGCTAACAAAATATATTTTTCTTTAGAATGGCCTCTGAGATTTTATACTATGGGGTATTTGGTTTAAAATGTACTGTAACCTTCCTTTTTTTAAATTGATCAGATCAGCCTTGAACACTCAAAGAAAAATCTGCCTGCTCTGAATATTGCCTGAGGATTTAGAAAGGTCTTTCTTGGAAACAGAAGAACAAGATGAAACAATTATCTGTAAAGCATGGTAAGAGAGAAAAAGAATAAAGGAATGAGTTATGTTTGACTTGTCGTCTTCCAAGCAATGGGTTTTTTTTGGTTTTTTAGAGTAGACTTTAGATGTGGGAGATTTGCAGTGTCTTGCTAGAACAAGTTTCAAAGCACAAGCAGTTTTCCTCCTGCTCTGGTAACTTGTAGACCAAAGAAAGTCTTTGTTTTGGTAACTTGTTTTGCAGTCAGGCTGTATTATTTTCTGCTTCAGTTGTAGGAGAAACTTTCCTAATGACAGGTGTCCATCAAATAAATGTAATCTTCCACCTGAGCAGAAGCAACACTAAAATTTCAACCGTGTTATTAATAAACAAGGAGCCAATGGATGTGATCACTTACTCTGAAGGGATGATTGTCAGTTACACCTCGATGGCATCTGCTTGCAGATATAATGAAGAAAGATTATCATGGCTGTAAGTGACTGCAGTGACTCTGGTCAGCAAATAATAAAGGCATTGTCACAGCCCTGCCTCCCAGGTGCTGACACTGTTAAGTGATATCTCAGTGGGATTTGGGCCCTCATTTATGTAACTGTGGTTGAAAACCAGAAAAAAAAGAACCTTAATAATTAATTTCATGCCATTCTCTGCACTTCTAAACAGAAAATTCAGTCATGACCAAAGTCAGCTTATTTGTGCACTGATGAGTTAGAGAAGCAGCAGTGAAAGACCTTTAAAGCAAAGTCCTTGGTATTGACAATGCAAAATTTTGGCAATGAGTTTCTCTGGAGATGATTTTGGATCCTGATGGGGTGAAGGACATTTCTTTTGTCCTTTGGAAATGTAGAAATAAAATATTCTTCTAGTATTCCAGCTCTTCCTGGGGTGCTAGCTGCTGTTGGGAATTGTACAGAATCCAGAATCCTTCTGTATCTGTCCTTAATTTGTAGCTGCAATTAAAGGTGTGTGAAAGGAGCTTGGATGCACGGCCCCATCTGCCTGCAAAGGGACAAATGTGAATAATAAAATGGACCAGCCCAGTCCTGATAGAGCTTAGCAAGTGTGAGAAGTGTGGAGACTTCAAGACCTGCTTCTCTTTTATAGATCCAACCAAGCATCCCAAAGGCTGCCTTGTTTAGTTGGCAGTGACCCCTGGTTCTCCTGAGAAGGGTACTTCAGTGTCTGTGTATGTTTCCAAGACTTAAAAAGAAGACTGGAAAATATAAAAGGTGCAAGGGAAGTTTCTGGCCTTTAAATCCTTTTACCATCCCCAAATTTCTGATGTGGTCACAGATGATGCAAAACAGAGTTGATAAATTCATCTGCTCTAACATCAGGCAAGAGTAAAAATTCTAGGTTTTACTTTGGATTTCTTGCTTTCCCATATTCCATCTCAGTCCAGAACAAAGGGCTAAATCCTGCTGAAACAATTCATCCCCAGGGGCTGGATGCTATTGTCTCTAATGCACAGATAAAAGTCAGTCATATCAGCTGCAGATGAAATCACAGATGAAATCTTACTAATTAATTGCATGAACTTTGTTTCTGCCTGGTTTGAGATTCTCTCAGCCTTGCAGAAAGATCTGGGCACCCGTACTGTACACCTCAACGGGGCTGTTGATTTTCAAAGGAAGACTAACAATTTTTTGTGCCTAAAATAGCCCTGCAATTGCTTCTGCTCACATGGTTTTGCAGTTACAAAATGGTTTCTGAAAACTGGTTTTGTTCACACGTGATTGAAAAGATGCCCTACGTTGTTCTGCCAAGTTAGGCACTGATTCAGGTTTATGATCATATCATTAATATTTTAGTACTGCATCAGTAACTGGTTGCTATTAATATGTAGTGAAACAGTGATATAAAAAGGGAGATGTTCCCAATAATTTGGCAGAATTTGCATTACAGCTGGATGAAATTTATAACACATCTCCTGCAACCTACCAGTCTGAACTCCTGTTATTAATTTCTGCTGTGTTTATTTCTCCTTTATGTTCACTTTGGGCGATATTCTATCAAGTTTCCTGGCAAGCACCACAGTGGATATAGCTAATTTCAGCTGACTGCAGGGGAAGGACTTTGCAGAAAGTGAATTTTGAATTAGTACTAGTATTTGCAGCAAAAATCTCCCCCTGAGAAGCCTATTCCCCTCGGCCTGGCGTCAGCAGCACTTAAGTGCATGTGAATGGCCCTATTGACTTCAGGTAGGCAGCTGTTTAATTACCTTCTTGAATCAAGGCCAGCACCAGGAAACAACTCCCAGCACAGACCTGGGTGCCTCATCTCCCGAGTGCCGGACTTCTGAGAGTGACCCACGGACTGCTTGACTTGGTAATTTGGCAAATCCTTCCCAGTCGAGAATAAATTTGAGGAAATCATCATTTGACGCACCGAGAGGTGAAATCTGTGCAGTGTATTTTTCATGACGAGGCAGCTATTGCCCGGATTTATTCAGCCTGCTTCGCTCTTCCTGTTCCAATAGTCCCAGCAATCACATTTTTTTCCCCCCACGTTTTATTTAGGAGCTGTGAGATGACAGGTCTCTTGCCTCTCTACCAGGAAAGCGGTGTGCTGCACGCAGCATGCTGCACACAGGAGCAGGAGGATAAAGAATGACATGCTACTCTCTAAGCTACAACTATTTTTTTTTTTCCCCGGCTCGCATCTGCTCTTGTCCCTCTTCTGTTCTCAGATCACTCTTCAGCTTCCCTTAGGAATCCAGCTGTGTCATCACATTGTGTGGCATCCTAATATTTCATACTAAGCTGTAAGCCAATTAGGAATGACTACTTACCATGCTGAATCATAGGAAGAGAAAAGGATAATGTGTCCTTCATATAACGAACCTCCTCTTTTTTGGCAAGACAGATCACCTACACGTTATATTTATAAGCCCTGTGGCTTTTCACTCTACCCAATTAGGGTGCAGCTTCCTCTCACACTGCTGCAATATTTTAAGGGACTTATTTACAGATGGATGCTTATTGAAAATGCTGACCTGCTACCATTGTACCTCATGGCACCTTTCATCTTCAGAGACTGAAACACTGGACAAAACTTGATGTTGTAATCACCTTTAGCAGGATGAGAACACGAGTGCAGCAAAATATAAATACCTTGTCATGAGTTCCTAAATGAACTGGTGACCCTGCATGTGGGTATAACATTATCACATGCTACACAGGGTTCAGAGGGATGTTGATTAAAGTCAAACTGTAAAAGAAAGCCTGGTAACATCTAAAAGGAAGAAGAATGAACCATTGATGTGCATTTGGGAACATGTGAATTGTTTAGTAATGAACATCAAAGATATTAAAATATATTTCCCATGCTGAAGTAATTAATGGGCTATTATGCCAGGTGTCTAAGCTGCTCAGGGGTCTGGGATAAATTGTCTTCCAGCAGAAAAAGTGAATTATGATTTAAGTGCAGTGATAGTTGTGGTGGATCCTTTAGGATGCCCCCTTTCCTCCAACTGTTGTTTCCTTTTCCTAAGCTGCTTAAGGAGCTATTGGCAGTGTTTATTGCCCAGGAAGAGATCTACTCATTTAAATTTGTCTTTGGACCCTGGCAGTGCTGCGAACTGAAGCCTCTGGTGACCTGTGGTTGGTGCCTGCCATCCTTCAAACCTTGTCTAGCCTTGTTAGTCCTCACTGCAAAGCCAGCAGGGCAGCTCAGAAACCAGTCAAGTCCCCCCTCAGGTGACAGATTTTGTGTGCAGTCATGGCAGGGATTGCAGCCATCTAGGAGCCCTGGCTGTGGATACCTCCAGGGGGACAGGACAGCCTTGGATCCGGCTCCCCAAAAGGCATTTCCCAAACCAAGTCCAGCTGTTTTTGTTTTTATTGCCTCTGCTGCTGGGAGAGGTTGTAGCTAAACAAAATGTGGGAGTCACTGGTTTCAGACATCTTCAGTGAGGTCCAGCCTGCTAGGGTTCAATTTCTGCCTCACTGTTCACATCCCCTTGTTTTTGCCCTCAGATACCTCTGGGACAAATAAGTTCTCCCACAACCTGTCAGGACAGAGCAGTGGTGAGTCAAAACCCCAACATGTGGGGCTGAAAGCACAGAGCCAGGCAGCTGTAGGGCATCAGGGAGATCCCTCTGCTTTCCAGGGTAACCAATCCCACCTGTGCTGAGCCTATTGGAGGGCTCAGATCTACGTGGTGGGCTCTTATGGCAAGGTAGAGCTGAGCATGCTTCAGTACAGGAGCTTTTGCAAGTAGAGGATGAGGATTTATGATACTTTTCTTGCTGAGAGAAATCTTGAGTAAGTTGAAGCTAGTTCTGCTGTAAAGGTTTTGTGTTTTATCTGGAATAATGCTTGTTTTATAAACATGGGGGTTTAGAAACCTCTTGGCCTTCAAGAGAAAATTGCTTGTTTAGGAGCTGTACCTTTTGTATTGTTATTCAAAAATGTCTCAGTTAATCATTGCTAAAGGCCTTGCCAGCCTGTGTTGAAAATTCTTTTTTTTTAATGCAGCATGTATATAATTTATTCTGTTCCTGTCCACATAGAGAAAGACTCATCTCAAATGTCAGGGTGGGGGAGGAGAAGGTACATGACCCAGAGGGCAAGAATATTGGATGCACTGGTGTTGGACTTGACATTCCCCTAGTATTCCCTGTGATAACATCAATCTCAAGGAACCCTCCTGGTATAAATACAGAGCTGCTGTGCTTAATATATATTTCTAAAGGAATTTCACAGTAATTGAGCATTAAATGATGTCTACTTATCATAAAGTGTTACTGTTTTTATTAAAAATTATAAATAGGCTTTAGCAGAACAGAATGTATCAGATGCACACCACCATCTCTATTAGTCTTTATGTTACAATTGTCATTGACCAGCTTTACTGCATTATTTTTAGATGGTTCATAATTCCCCCAGCTGATTAAATGAAGATTTTTGAGCAAAGAAAGGCACTGGGTGAATTATATAGTGCCATTGATTTTTATTCTTGTTGTTTCACAGAACATGCTTTAAAATCTCCCGGTGTCTGTGAGGGCCTCATTAGCAGCTGGAGGAGCTGGTGTGGCTGGAACACGTGGGCTGCACTGGAAATCTCAGTTTGTGGAGACAGAGATGCCAGAGCTGGCCTTGGGATGAACCTGCTGGATGTCCAGGTATGACCTGGGCAGTCAGGATTTGGGAGTCTTTGCCCAGTGAACCACAACAAACCTGCTGGCAAAGGAGCCACTGACCTGGGGGGTGCCTGAAGGCTCACAGTTCTCAGCCAGAGAAGTGCCTGTGTGGGAAGCTGTGTCTCATTCAACAGCATTTAAACCTGAGAAAAGTGGTGGCAGATATCCCATCTGTGGAGCTGTTCAAAGTCAGGTTGGACAGGGCTTGGAGCAACCTGGTCTGGTTGAAGGTGTCCCTGCCCATGGCAGGAGGGTTGGAGCTAGAAGATGATCACTGAAGTCCTTTCCAACCCAAATCAGTCTATGACTCTGTGAAATATTGGCATTTCCCTTCTCTACACATTCAGGCTCTTGCATAGGCTACCACAGCAGCCACCCACACAGCCTCTCCTCACTGTGACTTTCAAAGCTTTTCGAGTTTGGAGAAGAAAACCAAAGCAAATGTGATGAAGGTCTGGTTCATTTTGTGGGGAATGTTGGTTATTTCACCTTGCTACTTTGTGTCATTTAAGGATGCTTGCACATTACAAATTGCTGAAAAATAGGTTAACTGTAAAATGGTTTCTAAGATTAAAGAGAGTAAGGTTTGAAAATTGAAAACTGATGTTTATCTGCAAAATTTGAACCAAGTGTGCTAAATATTTTAGCCCTCCCAAGATTATAAAAGAGATGATTAGGTGTTCATAGCAGAAATGATCTTACAGAACATTGCTACTCTATTTTATTGTTCTTAAACTACAAATAATGAGCCTGCAACAAATGGGAGGGGAACTGTGAATGGAAGTTATGGCAAGATTCATTATTTCTCTGTTTGTTCTTGAGGCTTGAAAGAAATTACATGTGTGGGCTAGAAATACAGCTTCTTCTATCCTTCTGTCAAGTTTGGTGTGGTAGCATTTACCTTTTTCATATGTGTTTTATTGGATCTTGATACATTATGTAGTTCAGATTAGTATTTTACCTTTTTAATTAGCAGGGCTTCACCATGGCCTGTTTGTCTCTGTTGCTGGTCTCTGTGTTATCTGTAGAACACAGCCCATGGGAAGATGACCAGGAATGCCTAAAAATGTGTACAAAGCATTAAATGTTCTTTCTGTATCATGAAAAAGAGAACAAACACTCTTATACCAATACAGAAATTTCTGTGAACTTTCTGGAGTTCTCTTACAACTCAAAAGGGGAAATTCCTGCCCAGTGGAAATGAAAGAAGGTATTTTCTGACCACAGGAGTAAGGAGAGTTACAAATGGAGCCTTATCTTTGCCCTTATTGTTTATTAATGCAGCCAGTGCTCACACAGCCCCTGCTCCTGCTGAAAGCCACAACTGGCCTGTGTGTTCTGGTTTGTATATGAAGTGACAGGAATTACACAGTTTCACTCCACAGACCAAACTTTTCACACAGCTTGGATAGAAATGAGCCCCTGGGGACTCAAGATGCTGCTGGTGCTCTGTGAGACTCTGTGAGGGCACAGCCAGCTATCAGTTGTTAATCCCAACACATCATAGGAGACACTTTCTATCTCCTCCTGTAATGTTAATGCAGCTGGAATTCCATAAATCAAATCTCAGCAGTAAAAAGGTTAATAAGTTTACACTATATAATTGAAAGCCATATTGGTGATTAAAAGGATTTTATATATCAGTTTTCTGGGTCACCAACTAATTATTTTTGGTGGCCTGTAATAAAACATGGCACCATAGGCAGATAGAGGCTGGGCTGTAATCACATAATACATGAAAAAAAGCATTCCCATTTATTTGAGATGAGGTTGTGTACACCAGCTTGTTGAAGCCTTTGAGGTATCTTTCTCCTAGTTTGGAGACAATGGGAGAACTGCATGCTCCGTGTGGTTGGTGAGGTTCATCCCAAATTATTGGATTGAGTTTTGAGGTCTGGCACTCTCTCTCCAGAGCTGAGCCCAAGGGAACCAGCTGTCACCTGTGATGGAAAGGTTCTGCCGAGGCACTGGGGATCAGATTGCTATTATAATTCATTTTAATGCATTCTGCACATACTAATCATTTATTGGAACAGGATCTTCTGTAATAGGGACATGACTAGCAAGAGACAGAGACGATTGATCATCCTTGCCAAGAAAGGGTAGTTAAAAAAACAAACAAAATCCCCTCCCTTCTGTACAAGGGGCAGGTGTGTGTGCACGTATGAGGGATTGGGTATTCAGTGTGGAGGTGGAGAAAAAATTGAACCCAAAGCTTATATTGAAATCTCTACGGTAAAAAGGAAATCTTCCGTACAAGGGGCAGGTGTGTGCATGGGCATCGGGCATTGCATGTGGAGAGGGAGAAATTCTGAACTCAAAACTTGAATTTCTACTGTTCTATCAGGCTGAAATGCCCTTTTTGGAGCCAGAAATTCAGGCACAGGCATTCCAAACTCATGCCTCTGTTCTGCAGGTTGTATGTTTTTAGTGCATTTCTCTGATTGCAGCAGGAAGCAGCTGAGGGCGGTGGCAGAGGTGGGGTGTGCAGGTGGATGTGCAGGGAGGTGTTTTCACAGGTCACTGCTGTAGCCTCTGGAATATTCTGTGGTGCTGTGTGAGGTGACACAACCACAGCCCTTCTGATGGTTAAACAATCCACTGCTGCTCCCTATTTTTCTTGGTGAGCAAAGGACAAACAGCACAATATGGGGAGTGTTGGGCACATCATTCCCATTGTCAGGGCAGGATCTGAGATGTGACCAAAAACAAATGACCTGATGTTCAAATCCCTCCTGGACAAGGCTTGCAGAATCACTTTAGGGAGCAGGACCTTCTGTGACAACTGCTTCTATAATAGTTTTTAGATCTTGGTTACAGCTGTTTAATTGACAAATCATTAACTCTTAAATGCCCATTGCATAAAATCAGTGCCATGACATATTAAACTGTAACGAGTAAAGGTTCAAGTCCTCTGCCACTAAAATAATTCGCTTGTCATCTCCTATATCTAAATAGGAGCTTTTTCTGCACTGAAAAGAACATATTTTTATTCAAATTAAGCTCTTAATGTGTTTCCTAGCAGCATAGCTACAGGGTGTGATACTCAGCTTTAAACACAGGCTGGGGAGGTTAAAAGTGGAATGGCAGTTGGGTGAGTAATGGCCTGTGAGTCAGCTGCTAAACTTGGCTTGACAACCTCCATGTCGCCACCAAGTCAGAAGTCATTTGTGTGACATTTTTGAGGGTAAAGAAGTAAAAAAATAAGCTGGTAGTTTCCACTGGTAGAAGGCCATATCCGGGTGTTCTGAACAAAGACTGAGAAGGGGGCAAGGTAAGCAGCAGTGCAAATGTGGAACAGGTGAGAATATAAATTGCATCCACAATTATAGGTGGATATTTGCACAATTGTAGATAATTCAAATACCTCAGGTGTGCCCCTCTGAAGTTCAGAGGGAAAGCAATGTGGTTAAAGAGTCTGAGTGCTGGGGGGGCTGTCCTGTCTGATGTTGAGCAGGCCTTCCTCCCAGGGCTCTTTACACCTATAACTTAGTTAGGTTCAATTTGACCAATCTGGGGCAAGAAAGCCAAATAAAACTTCCGCAATCTGCTGCTGTTCTGGGCTGGAACAGCAGAACTGCTCGCCTTGCTGTCACTTTGTTCAGCCTCTCTCTTTGGAGAGATTTTTGTCACTGGATTGGTAATACCAGGAAGTTGTTATTTTTTCACACATAATCAGCAGCAGAAAGTGCACGGTCCTGTTTCAGCCTCCAGGTGCTTACAGACATCTTTGTTAAAATTGACAAAGAGAGTGAGAAGCGAATGGAAAGAGATGATGAGGTGACCTTGACAAGGCCTAGTGCTAAGGGAGTGCCTGGGAAAAGAGGGATCTCATGGCTATCCTGGGAAAAGAACTCCTGCCTCTGACACAGACAGTCCGGTTCTTCTGAAGAATAAAATCACAACAATATCTAGAGGGAAATAACATACCCTGTTTGATAGCACTGACAGCGATAATAAGATGGAAATTGAGCATCCACTGTGTTTAGTTCACTCCTTGTGACACATATGGAATGCTGTCCTCTGGATGGAGCTTCTGTCTGATATATTTTAGGTAGTATAGACAAGGAAGGGAGGATCCCAACAACTATTCTGTATCTGACCTAGAACAAGAGGTCACAACCATAATATGGCTTCTAGTACTCCTTGTCACTGAAATCCTTTCACTTCACGCCTTATTGCATAAGTTCAATATACTTTTGGGCTAAAGCTCTCCTGAGCACTTAGCTCTCTAAACTCCCTACTCAGCAGGTGGCTTATTTAAATGTGGCTGTCAGCTTGGCCAGTGGCCAAAAGCAAATGGCTCGATGCATGAACCGCAGTGTTTGGGCTTAATCCTGCTCTTGTTCCTGCCAGCACAATCCTCCTGGCTCTGGTGGGGTTGTGTGGGGTACAAGTGAGTGCAATATAGGGCTGTCTGCTCAACTGTTTGTCAAATAAATCTATGGCAAGTCACTTGCGTTATGTCAGCTAAACATTTGCCTGGCACTTTTGCGTCTGCGAGCCGAGGAGGAACTCTGGGTTGTTTGAAATGAAAACCATCATTGTCAGCTCTCACTTAACCAACAAGCATTTCTTCCACGTCACGTGTAAGGAACTTATTTTGCAGCCCACAGCCTCGAAGAGGAAATGTAAAGTTTTTCTAAACATCCAGTACAAATGGGGATATTAGTTGCTTAATTGATTCTTCATAATTTGGGTCTTATGACTGAGCAGGTGAGATGGAGGGAGAGGGGAAGCACATGGTTTAAATTAAATATATGGAAAAAAACTGCCAAATGATAAAAATATATTTTAAAAGTAAGCAAACCTGTTTTCTCTCTGCTTCTCCATTAAATGTGTCATGAAAGGGCCTTTACAACTAGGTGGTAATTGGAGAGTGAAAAGCAATGCTGTCAGAGCAGTCAATCTACCACATCCTCTACTGCCTAAATGTTACCAGCAATTAAACAAGTTAGTAGGGGAATAACTTGACAAGTGAGTTTTATCACCGAATCATCTTGGTGGCAAAGTATGTGGGTGCTCTTATTAGATTCCCCTGTGTAACCCCACAGATTTAAAATGCAGCCCCAGGAATGCATGTTCAGACCAAAGAGACTATTTTCTTTCCCAGACTACCCAGGCGCAGGGAAGATTAGAATGCTAAAAATAAAACAACCTTTCCCACCTCCCCCTTCCTCTCCCCTCCAAAGTCAAATCTGTCCAGGTTGACTGCTCCATTAAATTCAAGAACAAAAAGTTATAAATTGAACATAGGGAGAGCAGTGCCTTTCTTAAAGTGATGTTTCCTCGCCTTAATGGATTTAGCTATGGCAGGGAGTCAGAGAGAAGCTGTCTTAACTAAATCTTTGACTGATTATGCATTTTTTTTCTATTCATACAAGATAGATTCATCATTCCAATTTGTCAAGCTGGCGAAGTTCCAATTAATTACACCAGGAAAAGCTCAAGCTGCATTAGGCCTCTGTCAGGCCTAATCTAGTGCTTCATTTACTGGAGCCCCAAATGAAGAGATATCAGAGGTGTTGTTCCTCTTGGTACTTAATTTGATGAATGCCCTAGCAGCACGATCGGTGGCAGAGGTGTGTATGTGTGTGTCTCTTCATCAGCCACCACTGCTGAAGTCGTCATGCTTTCTCTACTAATTTGAGGGCTCATCTGTATACTGGATGTTTTTTTGGAAGGTCTATTCTTCATCGATGTGCCAGAAGGTTTCTTCTGTGTGTGCATGTATCTGGGTGCCTTTCCAGATCTGCTGGACCCGATTCTGAGCTCAGTGGTGTGATGAGCTGGGACTGAAAGCCTTGTGTGTAAATGTAAAGCAGTATCAGTTAGACTGGATGCTGCAGAGGGCTGTAAATTTTGGCATCCCTGTTGCATGTTTGCAGAGGAAGGGCAGCTTTGCATGTTGCTCATAAGGAAGTCAAGGTTATTGTCCTTGTCCACTGTAAAGAAGAGCTCAAAATGCTTGAGTAACCTGAACCATTCACTTGCTAAGAGGATTTGAATCTCTGATATAAATATATATGAGCTGTATCAACACAGTGAAGGAGTATATAAAGGTACAGATAGACTCTGACACCACACTGGTGGGCTGCTATTGACTATATACATCCTATGCTAATTCTTAAATATTTTACAGTAAAGACACTATGGACCAAGAACATATGTTTCTTTTCTGCAGCACTTTACGTACGAATTATTCAGCATAAGGTGCCAGAATGCCAATATGTTTAGCTTACTTTTGGCTTTTAACCACTGCTGTGATTAAAGATGTAACTGCAGCAGTGCTGTCACTTTGCACGTAGGTTTAGGTGTCTCAGAAAGGAGGAGGCATTAGCCAAGAGTAAAGTAGCTGTGTACTTTGGCTGAGTAAAATGCTAAAAGTCTTCATTTGCCAGCAGTTCCCATGCTGGGTTCCTGAGTTGATTTTCCACTGACTGTGTTTGAGGGACTGGTGTGTGCAATGATGATTTTTAATGGCAGCTATCAGACATGCATATGGTGCTCAGCAGGAGCCTGTATTCAGAGCAAGCAAGGAGAGAATTGATGCACTGATAGCTGTACTACGACAACTCTGGAGACAGTTTGGACCTCAACCGATGCTCATTTTCGGAAGGGAGGTCCTTGTATCTGCTAATACATCAAATTTGTATCTGCCATTAGTGTGTCAAAATGAGATAAGCTGAGTTGTAGGGTAACAGGGATAACACCCTAAATCTTGTCTTAGGTGAGCTTTTTGTAAGCGTTTCTCTTTTGCTTCGGGACAAAATCAAATAAAGATATTGAAATCTCTGTAGGAAATGTTGAAGGGAGTGACAGACTGTGGTTGTAATGATCTCTTTTCATTCTGCACAAGAAGGCTTTTGCTGGACTTATACATTTGAGGTTGGTTCTTAAATGTTCTGCTTAAAAAGTCACTGAGGACCAAAACCATATGTTTCTTTTCTACAGTACCTTATGTATGAATTATTCAGCATAAGGTGCCAGAATGCCAATATGTTTAGCTTACTTCTGGTTTTTAGCCTTATGTTTTGTGTTAAGCAGGTTGTTTAAATTCACCTGTTGAACTTGAAATAACTAAAAGCCTTTGTGTAGTCTGGGCCAGACAAGAGTGAGCTCTTGTAGTTTCTAAGGCTCTGGGCTGGGCCCTTGTGTTTGTATTTGTACCTGTATGCCACAGGCTGACTTGGATTTGCACCTGGCAGTTCCTTTACATTTGCTGATATTTGTCTCTGGTTTACAAAGCTGCTGGGATATTTTGTGAGTGCTTTCAATGTATATTAATGCCAGTAGGTACCTGAGGCTGTCCAGACCTGTCAGGAGTAATGTACCCACTCTAGGCAGAGATTGTCTTGACTGGTTCTTTTTCATATGAACCACTAAGGTGGAGTTGGAGAGAGATGGTGTTGTTCTCTCTGTCCTTTAGAGAAATGAGAAATGCTTGTTTGTCCTTCTGTTGAGGAGGCACAAGGTTGGAGGCTCAGTGGATGTGGCCATGGGCTGTCTTTTCCTCTCGTTGTGTGCTGATTTACCTCAGGGCTTAGCAGAAATGTGTCCCTGGAGCTGTATTGGACCTGTGCTGTTACAAATTAGAAGTAACAAAAGGGATTGCACATAACACACTACCAAAGATCATATTCGCCTGTGCTCTCCTTGCTCTGGCACCAAAATGAGGTTCATTCCCTGCTAAAATCCCAGTTAACCTTTGAAAATATAGCCTACATAGTGCAATAATCTCACTCAGTGGCTTAAAGACTCTGATAACTCTTGAGTTATTTAGGCAAGACAGAAGTGATCTCTTATGGAGACAGGAAGTCCTGAAAAGGCCATAATCCAGCAGAAATGTCTCTCTGCAAGGACGTGACCCAGAAAGCTAAAACTGTTCTTCCTTGGGTTCTCAGTGAATTTTCATCTGCATCCAACACTGAATGCAAACTCTGCAGTAGTTTGGGTCATCATATGAGCATCTGTCTCTGAGGAATGATTACAGATGATGAGTTATTACCTTTAAATAAGGGGTAATTAATGCTTTCCACTCTGACTTTAATGAAAGGATTTCCTGATGGAGGCAAGGGGGAAACACAAGGAATATATTGTATCACTAATGCCCCTTCGGGAGTTGTTGGCACAGTCTATGGTTAATAATTTTGAGTAACAAATAAATGTGGGCAACTTGTGATATATGTATGGAAGAATAGGTGTCAAATTATTCATTATGAATTATTCTGCCAGTTCTAATAATAACCCAGCTGTTGAGAAGGAAACGAAAGCTGGATCTGTCAGTGCAGACAGACCCTTTTGCAGTAATTCTATCTCTTTCAAATGGAAAAATATAAACTTCCTCTGAGAACAGAAAATTAGATAAGAGAAAAAGAATGGGATCCCTGCTCCAAATTAATTTTTTTTAGCTTAATGCACACTAATGGATAATAAAAGTGGTTGATTAATGAAGAACCGGCACACCAACCAGCTGAAAAAACACATTTTGGCAGTCAGCACTTGCAAAATCCATAGGTTAAAGACAAATTCAACCTCTGTCACTGCTCTCAATATGGTCATGTGCCCTTACCAGGTAGGAGTGTTTTCATGAAGAAAGGCCAGACCATGTGTGTGTAGTACATGTGTGTAGATAAACACACATTGCCAGCTGTATCTTTGGGCAGATTCTGGGGGGCTGTGTTTACATGTAATACCTGAGGAAACTTGATTGAGTAGCAAACCAGTGTCTGGCAAATCTGGGACTTGTGAGAGATCAGTCCCAAGGCACGTCCACAGGTTGCCAAATGACTTCAGTCGGGTTCTTGTTCCCCTCTTGAGCTTTTTCTCTTCCCCTTCTCAAAGAAGGGGGTGAAACATCTCCCATTAATAGTTACAAGCTGCTGTCCTCACTTCAGATAATGACAGGCATAGATTGTGCATTTGTTGAGAGGATGGTGCAATTAATTCCTTTTGTACCAGCCTTGATACCATTTGTGAGGAATGATGTGTTGAACCAGCAAAGGTGAAAGTGAGCAGAGTCTCTGGATTTGGTGAGTCTCTCTCTGGATTTGGTAATATGGTCCCAGTCTCAAGGCACCAAAGGAGATTTTGCTTAGAGTTTCTAACTCTGAAGACAGCACTTCCTGAGCCAAAGCCATCAATCTGAAACATGTGAGACAAAAGAAAATGATTAGAAGATTTTTGTGGGGCTTTGTCATGTTTGAATATATTGCCTTTAAAAATGTGGGGGAAAATATATCTCTGCTATGTGATGCTTGGTTTAACACTCTAATGCCAAAGGGCCAGAAAACATTAATACTCCTTTACTGATGAACCCTTTTCTAAAATATTAATAAACTCACCTGGCAGCCTGTATGTCATCCCTGCTTTGCCTCTTACACACTGTGCTCACGTCTGATTAAAACGTGAGCTGTCCAGGGCAGGACCCCTGCGTTCAGTGCTGGCTTGCTTACTGGTGCTATTATAAATAATTAAGATAATTATCCAATGTGTTTATGGCAACTGACTGCTTTGGGTCAGCTTCTCTGAGGACTCCTGTCATCAATGAAAATTTTGCAAATGGAAGGGTTTGCAGACTCTGGCGCCAAAGATGGATTACCTGGAAGCTTTCAGAGCAATAAACAATGCCATTTCCATTTGCCTCTCCATCCAAATATGGAAATTATCAGAAACTGTAATTTTATAGTGTGAGTAAATGAGAGGCATCAACAGCATGAGTGAGACAGAGGCATTGTCTTTCCTGATGCCAAATCCCAGAATATTAAGAGTTTGCCAAAGGCGTTTCAGAGATAGGTTTCCTATCCTCATCAATAATTTAAAACATTCCCAAGTCTCCTCTGCGTAGCTCGGAATAAGAGCTGAAGGCACGGATGTCAGAAGGCAGAGTGACTCCCAATTAGTCAGGTAGAGTGCTTTCTTGTTGACTCAGCCAGGGCAAGGGTAGCTATAAAACCCAGGCTTACGTCCTTATAGATTCCTTAATAGTTTTTCTCCTTGAAATCTGTGGTAATTTGTAGGAGATGAGTGGGCAGTCAGTCCCTAATCCACCGGGGTGCTCATTAGTGCCATGGAAGAAACACCGGGGCGGGCGGGTAAGCTGGTGGATGAAGCTGCTGACAGAAGATGGGTTGGGCAATCAGCACCAGAGCCAGACCCAGAAAGAGGGGGCAGCTTTTAAAACCTGCTGGGAACCGTGTCCTGACTTGTGGGCATTACCAGCCAAGGAGAGTTTGCAGTGGTGCCTTCTAAATTTGGTGTTTGAAAGCATTGACGTAAGGATTTGTATCTATGTGGAGTTTTGAGGAGGTGATGGTGTTTTGTCCTTGCACACAAGGGTGGGTCCTATTGGAATGTTTTGGTGCCATGCAGAAAATTCCTTGTGGAGCCCTAAAACTGGGCCATGTGAAGGAGTTGCCCTGAATCAGCCAATTTGCAGCAGCTCTCTGGCTGTGTCTATCTGGATGTGTCATAAAACTCTTGAGTGTCCTATCTGACCAGGCTAAACGTGTTTATTTACCACACAGCTCATTGTGCACTAAACTCATCCACATGGCAGGCAATTTTCTAGTGCTTAGGCCACATTTTGACCCAGCTGCCATGGAGAAGGCTATATTAAGTCCAGCTGATCAGGGCTGTCTCCACAGTGAAACAGGAAATTAGCCTCTATAGCTATGTGACTCTGTCAGCTTTTTTACACATTTCACACAACTCATTTCCTATAATGTGCAGCTTTTTCCTACCCTTTTTTTTTTTTCCCTGCTGTGAGTAACATTATTTTGATACTGCATTCCCCAATGTGGTATTCAAATCTTGGGCTGACACTAATTATGTGCTAATGTTTTTTATTTTTTTAAAATTTTCTCCTGACATTGCTGACTGCACCTGTTTATACCTTAGTATCTCTAACTGCATGTGATTCCATCCAAGTGCTGGTTCCTTGCACTTGGTTTAGAACTGTGTTTTACAGCACATTTTGACATTTAATTGCAGCTTTGCAGTGCTTCTCTGGCCCAGTGGCAGTGAGTCTTGACTGAATCTTTCCTCCTTTGAAAAAAAAGGAGGATTTCTCAAAGCTGTACCTTTTACTGTTGAGATCAGATTTTTAAATAGCTGGCTACTAAGAAAAAAGTTACAAGTGCCTGCCATAAAAATAGACATTTCAGAGATTAGAGAAGCTCTGGAAGAGAGAATGAAGAGTACAGGGTTGCAGGGAAGTGGGAATTTGTTTCTCCCTGTAGGCTCATGATCCAGCACTGACTTCGCCCACCATGCAGATATTACTGCCCAGGCCTTGAGTTCTTACTGTATCTTTGTTATAGCTGGATAAAACTGGGGATCTCATTCCTAAAGGAACAGATTTGATGTTCAGCCCCTTTGTCCTGCATCCTTAAACTCCTGCAAAGCTGAGGGATCCTCGGCAGGGCCAAATTCCCACCTGAATTGCACTGCTTTGGGTCTAAGACAACTCCTCTACACTGCAAGGATTTTATCCCTGCTGTAGAATGCCAATGTGCCTGTGCTTTATGCCTTGGATTTTACTGATCAGGTGGCTGCAGAGCTGGTAATATGCCACTGGGCCAGTGGCTTAATGTAGGAATTACTGGAAGCAGCAATCTTGGAGTGCTTTTTATGAGGATAACAAGGCTTTTGCAGACATAAAAAGCAGGAGAAATGCTTATTAGTTATGGGGAAGGTGAAAGGCTTAGAAAACTGATTAGTGTAGCAGTGTGGTCAGATTGAAATGAAAGCTCAGTGGCATAATCGTTAATTGGGTGCTTACTTACCTACTAATTTGAGCTTGGATGTCAGCAGTACTGCACTTCATCTCAAACCAGAGGTCAGGCTTTAATGCTACATCATAAATTACGTAAAGGCACAACACTAACAATTAGATAATTATGGAGACCCATGCTGTTGCAATTTAACTGGGCAAGTTCAGGGCAATCATGACAGGAATAGTGCTTAACCCTGAATCTGCTGCCTTTCTTTCAACCTGACAGCCAAATATATGTGGCTGAGGAGGTACCCAGCTGTCTGGCAGCCCACAGGTTAAAAGCATCTTCCCCTATTAGTCAGATTCATCAGATGGCCTGGGCGAACTCTGAGGCAATATTGCAAAAACATTAATTATGGTTCAGAAAGAAAAGCCTGTGTTTCAGACTGCAGGAGGTTCTGGGCAGGGTGCAGCAGTCAGAACATTTCTTGTGTTCAAGGCACTGTTGTGGTGTTTCATTTGTTTCTAAGCCAAGCCTGTGTATATGTTTGGTTTATTTACTTGGCCTGAATAAACCACCAAGCCAAAAATAAGTTTATCTGCAGGGATCTCATTCTATGCAGCCCAGGACAGACCCAGCAGATCTCCCATTTCCAGTTCTGGAGCCTTTCCACTGCCCACAGCTTGTATCTGCTCAGCTGCAGTGCTGCTTTCTTGGTCACTATAGAGCAGAGACAAGGCCACTGCAGAAAGTGGCATTTTCCCAGCTGTTTTCCTGCTCCAGCCATGCTGGAAGGCACTTTACCCACCTGCAGCCTCTGGTGGCTCTTGCCTGTCATTCCCCAGAGCATTCAGCATGGGTCCTCTTGCTACCCACATTGGCTTTAATGGGGAGAGAGTTCTGTCAATGCTGGGGGTTTGAATATTCAATCCACAGGAAAGATGTTGGAGATGAGGGTGGAAAACCCCAGTCAGGTGGTTTGAAAAGTGATTGACAGTGGGATGAAATTAATAACATGCTGATCTTGAGTTGTTTGGCCATTTGGCCATCTGTTTTTATACACAAGCACTGTACCCTCATTGAGAAATATGTAATGAACAGGGGTTTCTGCAGAGCCTTGGAAACCTAAAGGCTTTGTTGGATTTAGGCCTGGGATTTTTTCTAGTGCTCTCTTTTTACTTTTGTTCCTGATCCTTTTGGTAATCAGGTAAATTGCTCACACTGTACATTTTATTACCTCTGTAAATACTGGGTTTTTTTCTGTGCTTGGCCAAGGCTGAGCAAACTCTGTGCATTAAAAAAAAAAAACAACCAACAGAAAAGCTGCCCACTGCTGTCACTTTGGCAGCATTTTCCTTATTCGGGACATTTTTTATAATCAACAGAAAAAATGTCCTTTGAGGAAATATCTCCTATTAATAGGAATGGTGTCTTATGGTGTACTGTGCAATGTTGTATGCTGACATTTTCATTTTTGGGCTGAGGGACTGTGTGCTTTAGCTTTAGCTATGTTTTGCTTTAGTCTTGGTAGGTAAAATTCCTTCAGGTGCTAAGTGTGTTATGAAAGTGCTAGGAAACCCTTAGCAGTGGCACATTGCTTTGAAAAACAATCTTATAACCTTTATATATGTGCTGCAATATAGCATGGTCAAGTAATGACACATCTGGTTACCTATTATTAAGGGTTGAGTTATGGTATGCTTTTTGTTTTAATTAGTTTGCGATAAACAAAAACTCGGGGGCTGTTCTGCTCTGGTAGTTCTCATTTTTCCTGCAGCCTTCCCTGCCCTTATGGCTTTATTAGTGTAGAAAAAGTGCCATGTTGTACTTGCAATGTCTAGACTGCTGTGGTAGACCAAGCAGGAGGCTTGGTCTGAACCAATTGTCCATCATGCAGTGCTCGGGGCCTCTGGGTAGGTCAATGTTACATTTAATTTGGTAGTTTGAGGCTGTGTCTATGCCCAAATACCCCAGGCTGTGTGGGTCAGATTATCCCCTTTTGGGGTGCTTTAGGAGCATGGGGAGAGGAGATGGACTAATTTGCTCTTGCTGCCCGAGAACTGGATTTTTAAAAATTCTTTTTTTCCCCTATTGATACTTTTAAAAGGGGAAGACAAACCTAAATTCTATCATGGCTGGGCTACACCTGGCTGTGTGAGTCTGAGAGCTGGTGTGAATGTAACTGGGTTCAGTCCTGCAGTGACCAGGAGGGATTTTCTGGCCTTTGGAAAGAGAAGTCTCAGTGCAGAGGCATCAGTCCTCCCTCCAAGCAGTAAAATCAGTCCCAATCTTTGGCTGCCATCCTTCCAGCTCTGCCCAGGGGAGAGCCAGGCCATGGGTGTTGGGAATGGCCACGCTACACAGGGTCATGCTGGGTCTGAATCCAGGCCTTAAAAAGCCTTTAATGGGTTGGAAATGATCTTCAGTGCAGGGGACGTGCAGGAGTAGCCTCACAGGCATGTTGACAGTTTTTCCCTCCTAACAAACGTGACACTGCTCTCCTGCAGCGTTGGAGGGTATTTATTGCTGTACATTGTGGCATGAATCCTTTTCCAAAGGGGCTGATGCCTTGGGTCTGTGACAATCTGATCAGCCCTTTGGACCATGACATAAAAATACCAGCAGTTCCTCCTGGCAAGCTTTACTAGCAAAAACCCTTTTTATAAATAAATCCTCTTATGGGAGTTGCAGAAGAAAACTCCATCCTTAAGGCAGTGCAGACCCGGAGGAGCTGCTGTGTCTGCACGTGTGGCTCCCCCGGGCAGCTGTTCACAGCTGGCTCCAGGACACAGCCAGGGACAAACCTCTGCCAACCCTGGAAACTTCACTGCAGTATTTGGTCTTTCTCTGGAAGCTGTAGCTGCTGTCTGGAAGAGAGGGAAGAAGAGTTGCTGCTCCTGTTTTAAAAGGCACAAGTTTCTGGAGCCAGGAAGGAAAGATGAGCAGCATAAAGCAAGTGTGCCCTCAAGGTTCAGGAAGCTGAAGGTGAATGAAAGGCACCTGCAGTGATTTCTTTTAGAAGGATCACTTGATGTTTCACCTTTTTATGTGGTTTCCTGACACTGGTGTCAGGACTTTTGCATCCTCAGGACTGGTGCCAGTGTTCAGAGAGCAAAGAGCAGAGGCTGGTGCTTTGCTTCACTTATCTGGGCAAGATCCCAGGCAACTGTGGCAGAGAAGTGCTGGGCCTGAAGCAAATCAAATGTTTGCACTGTGGATTAAAGGCACAGTGTTGATGAAGCACTTAGTTCTCACATAGCTTGGTGTCCAATCCACAGCACTGGTGCCCAATCATGGGCTTGATTCTTTACCAGCCATTAAAAATCCTGGCCATGCTTTAGTTATATTCCTTCCCTCTCACAGAAAATATCCATAAAGTTAACTTTCATCAGTCTGTCTGTCTTCAGAACCATGGATCACTCCCATTGTAGCGTCTTGATGCTGATTGCCATGGGATTTATTGCTAGTGGATTGGGAACTGGGTTGAACTGAAGAACACCTCAGCTGTACAGCTTGCCAGGCATAGTTTCTAATCTCTGCACATTGGGAATAAAACTACAGAACCAGTTTGCTCAGTATCTGTACAGACCTGAAAGCTGTGGCTTGTTCCTTGCTCATCCCCAGTCTATTTGGGCTACATTTTGGCACTGACAGTGCAGGAGCTCACCACCTCTCTGGGATTTCAGCAAACAAAGCAAGGAGAATATTGGCAGTTTTACTGTGAACCTTTTCCCTTGCATCTGTGGTTTGCTGTACCTGTGTACAGCAAGGTTCTCATATAAAGACCATTTGGGATCTTCTCTCTGGAGAGAAGTTATATCTCCACAGGCTTCTGGAGTTTGGTGTTTCAAAGTAAACTCAGCTGGGTGAACAGTGGCATTGACAGATGGTTGGACTCTGTCACTGAGGAGGATTTAGGTGAGAGGGGAGCATCCTGGTGAGACCTGCATATGCTCTTGGCAAACCCAGGGGCATGAGACCAGTGTCTCATCTCCTCTTGCACAGGCAAGGTGATTCCAGCCAGCCACTGTGAGCTTTATCACTTGCCTGCTATGCCAGGGAGTCATGCCCTTCCCTGAATCTTGGGAGAGACAGGCAGAAAAAAGCCTAAATCTTGGAAGGGCGAAGGTCTGATTTCCACAGTGCATTACTTGACAGATTATGCCAAGACTCACTTTTTGTGCCCAGGGGCAGTGCAGCATTTCATGCCTTGTGCTGTGACTCCTCTGTCCAGTCCAGATTCCACTTCTGGACACAGCTGGAGCTGGGGATTGGGCTCCAGAGGGCTCCTATAACAGAAGAGCCTCAATAAGAGTGCAGTAGCCCTGGCTAAACCCCTCCTGTGGTACAGGGTCAGTTCCTGTGACTCTGCAAAGCCTCATCCAGTGTCTCAGAAGAATGTTCAAGGTCAAAGGACTGGCTTAACTTACACAAAATTGTGGTAATTTAGAACAATTGCTTGCTTGATATAAAACTCTGTTTTATGTGGACATTTGCTCTCTTCATTGGATATTTGCTTATAATCAAATCTGAAGCTTTAAGCATTTGGCCTTCAAAAAGCTGAAAAGAATGTTTTCTTGCAGAACTGAATTCTGTGTCATGTATGAAGCAGAGAGGTACTACTGTACACCAGTGTGTGACTTAAATGTACATCAATTTTCAAAGTGATCTTCCAGTAAGGAAATCCCATCACATTGTCACTTAGACCCTCAGCAACACAGGTACAACACTGTGTGCACTGAAATCAAAGTTACCTTTAAGAAACTTGGCACTCTGAAGCTTTTCCATGGTTGCAATCAGTAACAGCAGTGCTGCTGCTAACAGTGCTACTGCTCCATCTGTGACAGAGGCAGTGGGGAATTTAAACTGGACTTTGGTGCCCACATGCAGTAACTGCATGGCACGAGAGAACAAATTCTGTGTTTTGGTGGTACAGCTGCCTCTAAATCAAAAATCTCTTGACTGGTCTGGCCAGGCTGGGACTGGAAGTCAATCAACATCATTATCTGGGGCTTGATTTCACTTATTGGTGATTAAAAATATTAGGAATTCCTATTGCATTAAATGTTTATTTTTGATACAAATGGCAAAACAGTCCAGCAAAACAGATTCTTTACAGCTGAGAGATTGAGTAGCAAGGGGAAGAAAATGTCAATGCAAGTTAAAGCAAATTTAATAAAGCAAATAAAAACAACATAGTGACACTGAAATATAATCTTAATGCTCTGACTGCATCTAACTGAAGCCAGGAAATTCTAAGCTAAGTGTTCCCTCAGCCCTCTTAAATCAGCCCAGTTTGCTTAGGCATTGTTGCACATAAGCGCCTTTATGAGCCGGCCCCAAAACACTGGATGATAATAGGAGTGCTAAGAAGATATTTATTTTGTCAGCTGTGTGTTTGGATGTATCTCTGATGGATGTATCAGCCCTGATTCTGCAAACCACAGAAAATCCAGCTCCACTGTCAGTTTGTGCTCACCCACTTTGCAGAATCAAGGTCGCTGCGCTCCGGGAAAAGTGCAATCCGTGAGGTGGGACTGAAGGCACCAGAGGGTTACTGAGGTGCCTTTGTAGATCCTCTAATGCTGCTTTTCACAGATGCTAGAGAATAGATCTTCACAAAATCTATACATTGAGGAACCTCCCTTTGCCAGATGAGAGGCTGAGCTCCTGAGAGGTTGTGATTTACCGATGGAAAAATTGTGTGTGCCAAGACCTGATCGTGTGCTCTCAGTGCCTCCACTGGGTGTTTTCTCTCTGAGATGTCCTACCATGGACTGGAAAAAAATAAAGAGGTTTGAAAACTTGAGGATCTGCACTTCCCTGCAGGTGCAGTGTAATTTGGTGGATTTTAGATGGAGCTGAGAGGGGGCTCACCATTTGATTTTGGAAACTGAGAGCCTCCAGAGCCAGAATTGCCTGGAGCCCAACTTGAATTGAGGACTTAGGATGAGGGCTGGGTCAGGATGGAGCTGCTGCAAACACCTGTTTTGGAGCTAGGAGAGAACACTGAGAGGAGTGGTAAGCTTTTTAAGAAGCATGTCTTGCCCCATAGCAATCTTTTTTTTCCCTAAAAGAATTAACAAAGAAAATGCTGGCCTGGAAAAGGGCAATATTTAAAAAGGGCAATAAAGATTGCTACTTGCATCTTTTCTCCATCTTTTACCAGAAATCTGGCCCTTAAAATATATTTGGAGTTCTGAATCTTTATTTTTGTGCAAAAAGAAGGTCTTTCTCACACAAGTAATCCTGTGAAAGCTTTAGAGTCTGCTTGGATTGTTAGATCTGCAGGTCTTCTGGGTGAGATAATATAAGCAATGGTTTGTGCCAAGTGCTTGTGTTTTTGTTCCCCCACCTCTAAGAAGTCAGATCAGCTAAATTTGAACTTCCTGATAGTTTTTGTAGTTGATTAAGAAAATAGAGATATCAGCCAAATATATGCCTTGGTTGTTCTTCTCACTTGTGTTCAGAAATTGCACCTAATATCTCTCTTTTAGAAGCAGAAACAAACAGATTTCTTGCCCAGATTTGCCTTGTTGCTGGGTTCCATGTCCAAGGAGCTTTGACCTGTTTCTGCCTCTCAGGTCCTCATTGCTAGTCCTGACCATCTCTTTATTGAAGAGCCTTCACAGTCCATATCCATCCTGCTTATCACTCTTACTCAGTATTGACAAATCTATGCCCACTTCTGACAGGCCAAAACTAATTGATTTTCTACCAGCCAAGTTTTCTAGCAAACACTTTTGCAGTGTCTGGCCTTATGAGTTCCCCCTGGGCTCAGGGAGAAGTGGGAAGTATCTTCAAAAGGAGGTGTTTCTGTAATATTTAAACCCTAAAAGCCTGTGAAAGACAGAGTGGCAGTGACACGGTACCAGTCAAAATTTCTTAATTGCTTTTGCAGTTTTCCCAGTTTTTTTTTTTCTATTTCTCACGCTCAGGCTGGGAGATCTCTGGGACTGGGGCTGTCATGTTGTGCAGGCCTCAGAATAGTGAGATCTTAATCTGTGCTTAGGGCTCCCAGAATGTGTGGCAGTACATGCATTAAACAGTCTCCTCCGCTTGCGTGCAGGAAAATCCAGTAAACCCATCTGGATACAGCTCAGCCCTGCTTTTTAATTCCTTGCTGGTGGCCCACAGTGTCCGTGATAGGCGGCTTTGGGAAGGCTCTGAGCGCTCCTCCTGCTTCCCAGTGATGTGGGGAGGGTTTGGCTGCCCTGCTGAAAGGGTCAGATACAAAAATAAATATCAGCACCTTTCTCCTGTAGTATCAGGGTAGGAAGCTATTTTCTTTCCTAAAGCTCCATTTATTCACTGTAATAATTCAGGGCCTGACTGTTCTTAGCTTTTACCTTTCTGTGTCTACAGGACCACAGGGCTGGGCCAAATCACAGCACAGCCCCAGCTGTCAGTCATTTTAATAATTATTATTAACCCCCTGCTGATGCTTTTCCACATGAAAGCAAAAGGTTCTTTTGCACTTTTCTTACTTTTCTTTAAAAGATGGAAGGTGGAATAACAAAGTTCTTAATTAGCTGAGCTGGTGTTGAAAAGCTCAGTGTCAGATTTCCAGGTCAGTGTTTGATGGAGGAATGATAGTGGGAAGTGATGCATCGACATTGATTAAAGAGCAGTGATGAAGCAAGATAAAATTGACATTTAATTCTTCCCAGCTAAGGAAATGTGACTGACAATACTTAAAGGTGAACAGTCTTATTTCTTGAATCAACAATGCAACCTGTGAGAACATCCGTCACAGCAGTCTTTTCTTAATTACTAACATCTAATTAGCCCCAAATCACTGTAGTGCAATGATTACACTAAAAGGTGCCTGCCACTCTTTCTATTTTGGGTATAGCTGAGAAGGGCAAAGGATGTGAAATTAACTGGCACTTCCAATTGTTTCATCTGGAGACCCTGCAAAGAGTCCTCAGCTCTTCTCTCTGTTCTCCATTCCTCAGTCAACCAGATCAGTTATCCCAGGTGAGTCCTGGAGGCTGACTGAGGACAACTTGCTGGAAGCACCAGGAACCCCCAAGAGGGATGTGAGGATGCTGCAAAAAGCCAAGCTGCTGCCTTCCCTGCTATTAATAATGGGGGGAAATTAGCATTTTATAGAACTAAACTTGTTATTGTTGTTTATTTTTTTAATGTAATACACTTTCAAGCCTCTTTAAAGTAGCAATTTAATGTTTCCTCATTTTAGTGTAAGACCAGCCCAGCCTCCTTTCTGCAAGTTGCCAAAGGGCTTTTGATAATCATTTCCCATACCTTAGCTTTTTCCCCTTGAAAGAAACAAAGGGAGTAACAAACACAAATCCCCCAAAACCTTCTTTCCTACAAGGGGTCTGGAGTGCAGCTGGTGCCTCTGTGAGCGCCAAAAGAGCGTTCAGGTGCTGAGGCTTGCAGCAGCAGTTAAATGCTCATTTTTGAGCTCTGATTGAGTTGAAATACTGCTTGTTGCACCAAGGTGATGAGGACAGCAGGCAAAATCCCAGAGAAGTAGCATCCTTTTATCAGTAGATGGTAGTATAACAACGTGGAAGGAGTGCAGCTGCTCTGAGGTTGTCCCAGGTTCCAAGCTGTTGTAATTGAATCTTAAGTGAAAAACAAGACAAAGAGAGGCAAAGGATAAGTTCAGGCTCCTGTTATGTTCCACTTTTCACCAAATAGTAGTTTACAGCAGAGGGAATGAATGTATATTTTTATTCATGATTTATGCATGGTTTATCTAGAGCAGAGTGAATAATTAATTATTTTTGTTCTCTGGCAGTGCAAAAAAATGAAAATAATTTTTTTTTTTAAGCAAAATGAAAAAAAAAGTTAGGAAATCAAATAGTAAAAGGGAAGGAGCAGACTCTTGTGTCAAAATAAATATTTTATTTTTCTTCAAAACAACTGTTTTGTTCTATAAATGCTTTGCTTTGAAGGATGGTTTGAATCATTTAACATAAAGGAAATTGCCAAGTGAAACAGTTGTAGTTCAGTTCTGGCTTGTACATATCAAAATAACTGGTTTTAAAAATTATTTCCTTTCCTATCTGTAAGGAAAAGAATTTGGTGAGACTGGGGCAAGCTTCCCAGAACATGGTGCTGCCAAAACTGAAATTACGAGGATGTTTCAACCAAGGCAGTCGCCATCCAGGCACTTGGTTTGGCCATGATTTTTTTGCTACGAAAATACAAATAAACCAGAGTAAACCTGCAGTGGGGCCTTCTCCCTCTGTAAGCTCACATTTGCAAAGCTTTTAGGTTTTGGTTTTTTGTTTTTTTTTAATTAAAAGCAGACTTTTCCTGTATGTGAGCTCAGGGATCCCAGGGGCCGGATTCACAATGTAAATGCACTTAGGCTAAAGAGATCCGTATTGATTTGTACCAGCAGAGGATCTGGCCCAGCAGGAGCAAACTCTGCTTTTCGAGGTACTATTGAATTTGTATGTGTTGAATTCTGTGCTTTGGAATTTAAATCAAGGATTTGATAGCAAAAAAAAAGAAAGAGGAAAGGAGGGATTTGTAGAGATATGGCATCCAGTGTTTTCACTCTCCATGTCGTCTTATTAGCAAAAGAGCTGTGGTAGGGGTGATGTTGATGAAGATAAAGGGCTTTTTGGTTACAACTGGGTTCTAATCCAAACCCTAATCTATGTATGTGCTAATGGTTGACAAATGGCAGTTCTGAGGGGAGATAGAAACTATGAGAATTTTAGATTTCAAGCACATTCTGACTGGGTCTGTAGCTCATTGAATAGCGATGCTGTTTTTCTTCACCAACTTTTTTTTTTTTTTTCTCCCTTTCTCTCTTAAATTCTTTAGTACTAAAAATATGTTACAAATATCGTCTATTCTTAAATCTACTCTAATAAACAGACCTGTGAATTAAAAGCAATACTACAGTGCAAATGCATGAATACTCTGGGAGGCGGAGTGTGACATTCTCTGGAGGGCTGAGAATGAGTGGCTGAGAATTTGTCATTCAGTTAAAACTGCACTTTAAAAAAGTTTATGCAGTGGGGCCTGTAATTTCAGAGCAGGAGCCTCTTTCCATAGTGTCCAGGGCTGGGGATGCCATCACCAAAAGGAGAATCTTGATGGTTCTCCAGTGAGGGGGTGGCTCTTTGTGGCAAACCTGGACTTGCAGCCACAGGGGTGTCCCTTCACTATCATAGCAGGATTTTACTTTCTCTTGTGTTACAGAACAGTTTGGGATGGAAGGAACCTTAAAGATTTGATGAACATACCTGAAACATGGCTAATTTTGCTCTGATAGGTTGGGATGCAACAAGAAATTGTTCTTAATCTTTGGTTACGTTGTGGGTTAAGGTTATTGTGTGTGTACGAGATGTGTGTAAATATGTGCATGTATTTTTATATATATATATACATAAATATATATATATGTCCCATACTTATGTATTTGAGATGGTGAAAGACACCCTGTGAGGAGAGCTCTGTACAAGATCCCATTGCATTTATTTTCCCACATTTTCCCTGTGCTCTCCCCTCTCTCTCTCTGCCTTCCCCAGGCCTATGCCAAGGGTTTGCTGCCAGACCTGAGATGTGATTGCAGGAGCTCTGGAGAGCTGGAGGGGGAGGCAGGGCAGGTTTTCCACCAGCAGCATCATTCTCTGTGCCCAAGAGGAGCTGTTCCATGTTTCACATGGTGCTGGGCCTCGGGAACAAATCCTGCAGAGCCGTGGTGGAGCAGTGGCTCGGTGCTGGGCCTGGTAAACTGTGGCTGACAGAGTTCAGCACTTTGGGCTGCATGTGACAGAATCTAAGTGCAGATCTATCCAGAGCACGTGGGAAGGGAGAAGGACACAGGAAGGCATTTCAGAATACTGGAGTGCATAAAAAGCGTCATTGTGAAGTACATGCAGTACTTTATGGGGACACTCAGGCTGTGTAAGAGGTACAGTAACAGCACAGCTCATCTGCAAATGCATCCTGGCTGTGCCACACAAAAAGCTGTGACAGGAAACTTTCTTTTCATGTATTTCCATCTAAATACACAGGTCAAGGGTTTGCTGCAATACGTGAAAAAGTGCTCTGGCAAGTATTAT
Organism: Cyanistes caeruleus; assembly: GCF_971803275.1. NCBI lineage: Eukaryota > Metazoa > Chordata > Aves > Passeriformes > Paridae > Cyanistes > Cyanistes caeruleus. The sequence continues at coordinate 3,986,151 of NC_141713.1, forward strand.
GTTAATAATTTGCTAAACCAATTGTCTTTATATCTCAAAAAATTATTTAAAAACTATCCAGACTAAGCAAAAGCATACCAAACTTGCTGGTCATAGCCAAACTGTCCCAGCTTACAGTAGACTGGATGTTAATTTGTGTTATTGATGCCCCAGCCCCATCTGGGTGGAGATGTGTGATGCACTAAAAGTGAGAACCCCGAGAGATGGATGAGGTTTATGTCTGTGTGGGGTGGTTTATGTCTTTCTGGATGGAGAGATGAACCCTGAACAGAAAGAATGGTGTGCCTGAAGAGGAAGACTCAGTAATTTCAAGTGACCTTAGTTAAGGTGAGACTGATGCTACCACTCCTGCCTGTTGTTTGTATCTGGTGCTAGAAGGCCAGCTGCAGGGACATGGAGAGTCTTGTTCCCAGGGTTAAATCCAGCTTGGCAGGAACCTCCTTGTTCCTTTCCAAAGAATGAACATGTGTGTGTGCACATCTGGGGTGTGGGTGTGTGCACATCTGGGACTGACAAGCACAACCTGGCAAATCTGTGCTGGGAAAGCCTGATGGCCACTTGCAGGAGCTCAGGTGAAGGAGATGCAATAAATCCTTCTTCCTGGTCAGGTAGGGAACCTTCAGATGACAGGATGCCTAAAACAATTCACTTCTGATGTCTCAATCCTAAAATCAGCTGTCCAGTCCTAAGAAAGATGAACTTTTCCCAGAGAAACTGTGTGAAAGGTGCGTGTGCCTCTGGATATTCCTGGCAGGGGAGCAACCAAATTTCGTGTCTGAGGCTGGAGAAAGTGTTTTTTAATGGCATGTGAGAGCTTGGTCATCTCCAGGGAAGCTGGATTTCGTGCACAAGGTGCCAGGGCATGAGCAGGGCAGCAACACTGTGCTGAGAATATATAAAAATGCAGTTCCAGCAGGGATGGATGCTTGTGGTGTGAATGGGCCAGGTTGAGAGCAGTGGGATCTCCTCAGCAGGGGGGCTCTGTGCTGAAATATTTCAGCCTTAGCGTGGGTTTGCTGGTTAATTTAACACAAGCTGCTGTTGGAGTGCTTTGGGGGCAGGTGAGCAGAAGTGCAGGCTTTTACAGCACAGAGGTCAGCAATGGTAAAACTGATAAAACAGGACACTGTAGAGGAGGGAGAGGAGATGAGAGACCCACAGACCCTCCACAGCCCGTGGGAAGGAGAGGACATTGCCCTGCTCACAGCAGTCTCCCCTCAGCTCAGCTGTTATTCCACAGGTCTGGGGAAAAGAACAGAAGGAAACACACCAGGAAGAAATAAGTCTGAGGTGATCAGTAGTATTTGCTGAGTTGGGTTCTTTTTGTCTTTGCTGGAGTAAAGAGGAGATGTCCATGTCAGGAGGCCCTGGGAAGAGGCTGTTCCCAGGCCTGATGAGGTGGGGCTCTGGCAGGGAAGAGAGAGAGAGGGGTCCTGGTTTTTATTTGTGCAGGAGCAGAGCTTTTCCAGAGATCAGGATCTCCTTGCAAAGAGAAGGGGTGCTGAAACTCAACAGGAATTTCCATTTCCTTCAGTCCTGAGCTCGTCCCACTCAAACTGCAGGAGTTTGTGCAGCTCCTCTCTGCACTCACTGGCTACAGTAATAAAAAGGAATTGCCCAGGTGTACCCAAACCAAACTTTGATATGGCATCTTTGATACTGGGATCATTATTCACTTAACACAGAGCGTAGGCAAAGCTGAGGAGCAGTTCAAATCCAGGGCAAAATTCCTGTCATGCAGGTGGGTGCTGAAAAACAGGACTGGCTTGTGTGTCAGCTGCCTTTAGTAACAGAAAGTCTGGGATGAAAGTGTTTCACAGGCTTCCCTGTCTCACTGAAGGCTTGACTGAGAACATAAAACTGTGCAGACAGAAGTTGTTTAACATCACTTTTAAATACAGTCCAATTAGTAACTTTCTCTGTAATTTTTCCAGCTGTTTATGTGTAAGTCACGTCTAGGGAGCACTTTCTGTGCTCTCAAAATCAGGAGTTAAGTTATATTGCTGAACTAGCTATACATAAGGAAGTATTTTCATTTACATCATAAGGGCTAAACACTTTTCGTCTGATAATCACTAGAACATGAAAGTGTGGCATGTTTATGCAAAGTCTGATATTGGGTCTGATTTGCTATCATTCTTGAATATCTGATGGTGTGGGTGGTGTTTTAGCTCAGAAACTTGAGCAACTACTGCATGAGTGCTGCTCATCAATAGCCTGTAACTGACTGCATTAATAACAAGATCAAGTATCACAAGACTTACCTACATTCTCCTCCTCCCTGCAGTCATCTCTCCCCCTTACCCTGCCAGTCCCTAACTCCAGGGATGGGATCCTTTCCACCTGGGGTGGGATTCCTCCTCTGGTGGGCTTCCACAGCCTGAACAAGTCCTGAGGAATCCTGCTCTTGTCTTCTGAGAGAAAAAAGGCACTTCTAAGGTGTTATTAATCTCATCCAAAAATAGCCATTTAAAGGACAGAGATGAATTGCAGTCTAGGAGTGCTTATTTTGGTCCTGCTGACTCCCTTAGATGTAGCATTCACAACGTCTAAATACAGACGTGATGGATTTGATCCTTGGTGTTGCTCTGTTAGATCTGATGTAAAGACTGTAGCAGCTGATGGAAATACTCTCATGGAGGTGTAGTTAGGCACTGCATTGATCTTACTCCCGATCCCTTACTGTGCATTTTAATTTGAGCCAATGCTGCCTCCCCTTTCACGAGGTGGAGAGAAAACACAGTCAATTACACCATGAAAGCCACGGAGCTCCTTCAGTAATCCAAACTGACTGAGAAGTTACACTTGAAACCATTTACCCATTCCATTAAAAAAATACCAGGGAGCGTGCATCCCTATGAAATAATGATGGGCAGAATAAACTGTCTGAAAGTGTCTCGCCTACTCCACACCATTTAATCAGGAAGCAGTGAGTGGAACTGGCCTAACATTTACAAAGGGAGAACTGACACAATGCATATTTGAACACCATGAGAAATAGCATCACCGGGGACAGAGAGTAAGTTTAGTTAATAATGAATGGCACATCCTATAAAATACCATTACACAGTGTTCAAGGCCCAAGAATGATGACATAATTATTAGGAGACTGGGAGATTAAGATATAATTTAAAAAAACATGACAGGGGAGGGTGTAATTGGGGAGACAAAATACACAGGAAGTTTGTAATTTACATGTCAAAATACCTTTTTCATGTTTTGATTGGATTGGACGCCGCCTTTCCACTTCATTTATCTTAGCTTCAATTAGAGGCAGGAGAAATGACATCTCATGTTCATATTCTTGACACACACTGCTCATAGACACTTTCTAATTCCAACAGACAGTGAGGGGAAAAGGGAAACTCGATTCTGCCTCCGTCATGGACTTCTTAGTTAACCCCTAATTTGTTTCCAAATGAGGCTGTCACTGTGGTTCAAATGGATATGTGCTTAGGCGTTGGGGTGTGTATTTGGGTATCCACTCATAGGCTGGGCTTTGCATGTGGCATGGCTGGTTGGACCCAAAAGCTGCTTTTTTTGGGGCAAAGAAAAAACCAGAAGCTAAGAACATTTTACCCCCTAAAGAAGAGCTTTCCTGTGTGAATGGTGCAGACTTTTTATCAGAACAGCCATATTCACAGCGTGCATGTAATCATACAGAGCCATCTCCAAAGCAAAGGATGTGAGTTGTGATTTTCCCCTTTGGCAGAATTTTTGCTCTTTTTATTTTCTGTCTGTCTCTTTTATCTGGTGTTGCCATGTGTTTCCCAATTGGCTCTGAAGTCTGCTCCCATTTTTTACAGGAACTGTGTTCTGTTTTACACCCATTCCCACCCAGACACACACACTAGAAATGTCAAAGGTGTATTTGAGATAAAGCCATATGTTTCATCAGTGATGGAGTATCTGCTCACCTGAAGGCATGTAGTGAAGTCTTTCCTCTCTTGGCAGCTGTAATTACCCTTTTAATTCTTGTGCTTCATCTCAAAATCAGAGTTTTAGGTTTTTCCAAAGGCTGTTGATTTTGATTTCTTTTCTTTGCAGAGTCTGAGGTATGGAAAGAGGGCAAAAATTTTCCCCTCTATAGGAGTCCTGCAATCTAGAACTGGGGGCCCTTTAAAGCATCTTGAAATGTCCAGCTGCAGTCAGAGGTACTCAAAATCATCAGTCACTTTTGAAATCATGGGAAGCAAGTTTCAGGCTTATCAGTAACTCTATTCATTGGATTTCCTTATAAAGCAAAATTACTCCTGTAAATGCTAATCAGGAAATATCAGAGAAAGAGTCCTTGAGACGTCTCCTCTGAGAGGGACTTTGACTCACCAGACGGAGATGGATATCAGAGCAGCTGTATGAGGTCTCTGCATTTTCCATGTGTGTCCTGAGCTCTATCAGAAACCCCAGGAGTGACATGAAACTGGATGAAGTGGGCAGTGCTGCAGTTGTTGATGTTATTACGTTTTTTGGTATTTAAGTCACCTGCAGCCGTGCTGGATCATGAACCATAAGGCTCCCTCCAATTCTGGCAAATACACTCAGGTCTGGCTTCAACTGCAAGGTAAAAAAAAAGGGCTTTGGAGATAAGCAGCTGGCTTAGGAAACACAGGTTGGGTCAGAGCAATCACTCACCCAGCCTGGCTGTCTTAAACTGCCCCCAAAAGTTGTTGTCCAGAAGGAGTGTGTGACTCCAGCCACCTTCTGCAGCCCTTTCCCTTCTTATGCCCCCAGCATCTGTAATCATTGGATTTAGGATGCCAGAGGGTACATTCCTGTCCATGCCTCTGCTGCACCTGTTGTCCATGAGTTTCTCTAATCTCTTTAAGTGCTGCAGATACCCTCTGCCTCCACAGCCTCCTGTGGCAGCAAGCTCCCCAAGTCCACTGCCAGCGTTGCTTCACACAGTTTTGCAAACTGTTTTTGAGCAGAGCGGCCCAGGATACATTGCACACTCTACTGACCACACCTAGAGAGGCTGCATTGAATGTCTTTGGAGTAAAATGCTGTCTGGCTTTTAAATTTATAGTAGTTTGAGTCAGGGAAATGTCCCATCCTCTGCAATCTTCAGGGTAACACCATCTGATTCCCCCAGTGTGTATTCTGTGTAATATAAAGCATGCAGGTAGGCTGTAGGAAGTCAGTTGGACTGTGTGTAAAGTTACTAAGGTACATTTTTACTTAAGGAATTGTCTGACTTTTCCTGGGAGAATTGATTAGCATTGACTCTGCTGTCCCAGTTCCCTAACAAGCAAAGTAAATAAGAAATACTGATATTAAGCCACCTGAAATAGCTTTGGCTGTCAGGCAGAATGCTGTGGTACAGGGAGATGGCCTCAAGTATTCTACAGTTTAACAGACACTTTGGTAGGTTGTGCATTTCACAGGTTTCAGATAATTCATGAACATGTGAATGAGTAAACACCAGGTAGAGCTGCAGAAATAACTCATGGAGTAGCCAAGGCACCAAATCTATTTTCAACTCACATTAGCTGTGAACAACTCTGTAAACAACAATTCTGAACAACTTTACTCAGTCCTTTTAATAAAACCAAGGTTCTGGATGTATGGAATAGAGTATTTTTAGCTGTGCCATGAGTTCAATCTTTATCCAGTTTACACTGCGCCCATCTGAGCAGTAAAAAGACTTTCAGTATCTCTGCAGGTGCACAAGTGTTACATATTGGCAACTCCTGTGCTAATATGCAATACCTGGAATCACCAAAGCTAAAAATTGCTGCTTCATGAGTTATTCACACGCACCCATCCCATTTCTGCTTAACTGACACGTACAACAACCCCTTTCAATGTGAGTTCTTCTGTGGTTGATTTTGATTTTTCCTGAGTCTCTGATGGTGTTTGAGAGATGAGTATAGCTTTATGTTGACTGTTCTAATAAGAATTGCACAAAAGAGGAGAGAGCTGGCAATAGACTGTCCTTGGGGGATGCAGAGTTTACTATGAAGAGGCTTCTGGCAGCAGAAATTATATTTGCCATGGTGTTGTGTAACCCACTTTGAGCAGGGATAGATTGATCATCTGGAAAAAGCCCTGGAATAGCTGAAAGAGGGAACATGCAACAGAAATCTGTATGTCTTTATTTCAGTATTCATCATGACAAGGACAAAAAGGAAAATACAGGCCAAGGGCCTGGACTGAGGGCTGTGGTACCCCAAAGACTCAGGCTAGCACACACTGCATACATCATTAAGCCCCTGGCAACAACACACTGAAGCCCTGCCCAGGTTTCAATTCTTACACTTCAAATAGTCTCAGCTCTCACCAGACAAATTAATATTTAATGCACAAGTGCACACTGTAATATTCCCAACTGTGCAATCTAATATTAACAACTATTTCATAAACCAACAAGGCCCATTCAATTGTTGACCATTTAAACTATAACACGCCATTAAACCATAAAAACAGCCATGAAAACATGATTAAGATACAAGTTTGTCGGTCCAGTGCTAAAAAATGGGATTGCAACCATGCCAGTGCAAAAAGTCAGTGAAAAGTTCCATCCAGAATAAAGGGAGTCATGAAGCAAACTCCTTGGAGCTGCAGCTTGGTTATTAGGGCAAACTAGATCCAGTCCACAAGAATATATAGATTTTAATAACTTTAAATGAATCCATGAGAATATATGGCCTTTTCTAGCTTCTTTCCTTCCCTATGGATGTGTCTGCAGAGTCCCCCTGTTCCTGTGCTCATCCTGCAAGGGCTACAGGAGTCATGGACATTTAATCCATGAGGCAGTGAAGTGGGAAGGCATCTTCACCCTTGTCTTTGGGAAGGCAGTGGTGCTCTGCTTTATCTTGATTCTTCTCATGCTCCCATTCTGAAAAATATACTGGTAAATTGGAGAGGAGGCAGGAAAGAGGTGCTGGGGAAAATGCTTTGCCACGAGATACTCTCAATCTTTTTAGCTCATCAAAAATAAGATTGAGAGATGACTTGTCTTCAGTGTTAAGTGCCTCCACAGCAGGAAAACACTACTTTGTAAGAGGTTCTTTAATGTATCTGTGAAGTTATAACAAGAACCAGTGTTTGGATGCTGAAGTGAAATGACTCAGGCATGTGTTTATCTCAACAAGGGTAAATAAGCAGTGACAAGTTAATGGTAATAGTGATGTTTTTCCCCTTGTCTCCATATCAAGACAAGAAGCTTTTCTGAAAAATACACTTATTCTTTGGTGTTTTCCTGTTAGGGATGGAAGAGAGGTGCATTATACAAGTCTAAGCAGTCATTCTCTTTTCTCTTCCTTTGTAGTCCAGGCTTTCAAGTGAGTTAAACCTGAGCTCACAAAAGAATGTGGGATTTGATGTTGAAGGTATTGAAACACATTTGAAGACTTTAGCCTAAGCAATTAAAGTCCTTTTAAAATATTATTAAGCAAACAGTGTCATATGAAGTGCCTTCAGAGGCTGAGTTTTTATTTTAGAAATGAAGGGAAATGGTCTGTAAGTAGGTGGAACAGCAGGGTGAGACCATGGACCATGACAAGCGTGATGTTAAAGGTGATGTCTGATGTTAAAGATGCAGAAGTGGAGAGATCTGGTGGGCACAGCCATGAAAACAAGGTTGGGAAGCCAGGACATTGCAGGCATCCTACTTCTCTACTGTCAAGGTTTTCTGTCTTTATCAGCTTCTAAATATTCTTTTACTGCATAAGCCCACTTTTGTGGTGCTCTCAAATCTGTGAAGGCTCCTTGTGCACAGTGCAGGTATTTAATTACACAGACAAACACTGCATCTTTGCAAACCCCCACCTTTGGTGCTCTGGTGTTCTTGATTTCCCCATTTTGCTCAGACTGAATGAGCTGAAGGCAAGACCTCAGGGGGTCTGTGTGTGCAAGCACTTGTGATGGAGAGCCATGTACCCTCCATCTCATAGGCAAGATGAAAAAAGGTTGTCTGAGCTGCACTTCAGCATTTCATTACCATGTGTTCTTTGCCTGACACTGAGTTTTACCATTTTAGTATAGTTGCATTTTCTTTATATTTGTTTTTTCCCAAATCCACCCCTCTTCACAAATTAAACAAGTTTCTTGTGAAGTAGTAGACTAATAAAAAGGGCCCTAAAACATTTCCTTAAATATTCTCCTTCATTTAAATATGTATTTTAAATCCTACAGGGGCTAAGACTGTGGTTTACTACTTGAATGATTGAACCTGTTTTTGGAGGTAGGAACAACCTGTTGATAGATGACTTGCAAGTGACAGGCTGTAGTCAAATGTGACCCAGGCCAGAAGTGACCAAAACCTGGTGAGGTTTGATGTCTAATCTGAAATGACCTGTTTGTCTCATTGGAAGAGTGAGAAGTTATTTAGATCAGAAAAACCAGCACTGCAGATGGTACCAGCTGTCAGTCTGTGTTGGCAATCACATTAGAGAGGGCAAGAACCTGAGCAAAGCTTCTCAGGGAGAGGATTGCAGCTATTTGCCTGCTTGTCTGGTGGAGCAGGTAAAAATGGTAAATCAGGTTTGTGGGGAAAAAAAAAAGAGTTTAAGAATGCTCAAAAGTTATTCACTGAATACTTGGGAAAAAAAAGAAATGTTGAATATAAAAGATCATATTTTTCTGGCCTGATTTTCAGTTCCTGTTTTTCCTTCCTGTACACTGTGTCCCCATTTCATTTTCACTTTGTTTTTCTGTTCAATTTGATTCTGAAGTAAGGAAGGAGAGAGTAAAAGGAGGGAAATTATTTCTGTGAAACAAGGCTCTGTGTATTGTAGCTACTTAGTGCAGCTACAATAGGACAGGGCAATAGTGGAGAGTTTTGTACATTTTCTTCATGCTCTGAATGAATCTGTTCCCTTCTGGAAAATCCTCCTTAGAGGAATCCCACTGCCATCTTTGTCACCATTCGTGGAGAGCATTGAACTGCCTTGGTGTACCTTGACTCAAGCCACAGGGACAACTGAGGGTCAGCTCCTAGAAATCAGCTCATTTGACCTGAGATCTGAAAGAGTTGAGGAGCCTCTGGGTGGACTGGAGTGTTGAAAATATTCCAGTGGTCAAGTTCCTCCTCACTCAGAGTCAGTCAAAGCAAATTAGAGTGGTTCAGCAGAGGGGAAAAAAACCTATGGACCAGTCCTTGCTAAGATGAAGGAATGTTATTTCACTACATGATGGAGCTGAAATGATGATGATATCAGCAGCTGGAAACAGCCCAGGTTTTTATATCACTATGACAAGTAAGAAGAGAGATGCCTCAGGTAAAGCAAACAGTGAGTCAGATGTCTCTTCAAATCAGAGAAGGCTGCTCAGGGGATCTTTTGTTAGAGAGCCATGGAGAAGCAGCTGGGAGGCATCATCCATCCAGTGTGCAGAGAGATGGGAGCACCTCTGGGCTGCCAGACTTGTCTGAGCTTCCAGGCTGGATACAGAGGCCAAGAGGAGCCACACATCACTCCTGGGGTCTTCTGTCCCTACCTGCACTTTGCTTCCCACTGAACAGAAGAAATGTGGGCATGTGAATATTAGAAGCTGTAACACATCCTGGCCAGGAGCCCTTAGTGGCTGAGGGGGGCCTGGAGCCCTGTGAGCTGGAGAGTGCTCACTGCTCACTTTGGACATCACCAGAACACTTTGATCTCTCCCTGTTTTGCAGGTGGATGATCACAGGCAGTTCACTTCATCTCCCCTTGCTTTGATTTCCACACCTGTAAAAAGCAGGCAAGGATTTTCCATCCTTTTAGAAAATACTTGATCATCTCCTTCTGAAAAGTGTGAAGTAATAAGTAGAATATTTGTAATATCCTACAAAGTGTTACACAAAAGTATTTTCTGATTCTTGTTGGCATTGCCTGGGTTAATTCTGAGCTGTCAGTCTGTTCCCTGGGAGATGGTCTTTTGCAGGCTTCATAATATTGCTGTGGGGAAAGTATTGTGTTTTTGTACGGAATTATTATTGGCTTGGAAAAAACCAACACAAAATGATTTCTCTGGGTTTTCTAGCAGGAATCCCAGTTATTCTCTTCTGCTGCATTACACAAATATGCAACATGTGATGCTACCCAGGGATGGGAGACAGCAGCCTTATAAATAAATGCAAATGATAAAGGCAGGAGATGTTCTGCAGCACTAAAGCTGTGCCTGTAGAGACATTGGTATTAGTAGGAATTGCTGGCTTTATTTTCACCTGTATATGAGCGTGACACTGGAATTTTTAAAGTATCTAAGAGAAAAGGGAAATGATTTTCAGGGAGTTTGTTACCTTTAATAGTCATCTGTGGAAATTTGACTTTTAGTTTTAAACCTGCAGTTTTGGGTGACTGTATTTTTTATGGGCTAAGGAGAATATTCCCTTTCCTTGGCAGTTGCAGCTTTTCTCTGTTCCTCGGTTAAGTCACTGTGCCGAGCCAGACCCCGGTGTGCAGTCAATTATACACTCATGCTGCTTTCAGATTCACTTACCCAGCAATGATGACTGTGAGCAAAATCCATCAGAGAGTTATTATCTCCAAAGCAAAAGCCTCAAATGTTCAGGCATCTAATCTGCCCCTGAAAATCAGTACCTGTTCTCGAAAACACAAGACCTCAAATGACTTATTATTTTGGATGCCTGAAGGCTGGAAACACTTTTGAAATCTTGTCTGTAGCTTAACAACTCGGGGTTGTCTCGGGTCTGTTGGCCAGAATTAGGCAGTGCAAGAGGCACAATGTATTACCTGTGGTACAGAAGGTCACCTGGATCATGTTATAATTACATGAACCTCTTCATTGTGTGCCGTGGAACCCAAAGTAATGCTAGATAATGGTCTAGGCAGCATGCTAATTGGCTGGATAAAATGAGTGTTTTAAGCAGTGAGTCTCCAGCCATCCCAGTATTTATGACATACACACAATTAGCAAATGTGCTTCTTCATTCTTCTGGTGATTCTAGCCAGTTTTAAATCTGGTCTTGTACTCTTATGCTTTCACAGCTTGGGGTATCCAGGCTTAGGTTACTTCTCTCTGGCTATTTTCCCTTTTTGCCTCCAGAGCAATTAATACCCTAATGAAATGAAGGCTCAGTAGTTTATCATCCTCCTGAAAAAGGGGTTGGCCTTTTGGGACACCTTCCTGTGGCCATTGTGGTGAAGGGGGATTCCACACCTCCTGCATCATCTTTGCACTCTGCAATGACTGTGCAAGTCCAGCGTTACAGCAAAGCCAAAGCAGCCTGAGCTGAGTCTGTGCCACTTCAGCTCAGGATTTCTTGCTGCTGGGCTGCCCATGCTGACGTGCCTGTCCCCCTCCACGCACCAATGGCCTCTGGAACACTCCTTGGAGCGTGGCAGTCGGAACAGTGAGCAGGGCTCTGACCGTCCTTCCATGCAGGACTCCACAGCACCTACTGGGACTCGATGACAATCCTTTTAGAAATCAGGACGAGATGGCACAAAACAGGGACATCTGGCAGGTTCAGCAGAATGGATCAACTGCAGATTCCCCTGTTGGTGAACTTGGCCAGCAAGCCATTTCAGCAGATGTTTGTCCTTAGGCATTGAATGCTTTCTGGATGCTTCTTCCCTCTGTCTCCCAGGAGCAAATGCCAGCACAATGGAAATTCACATAAACTCACTGACCAACATTAGGAACTGTTGACCTGACGATGAGCTTCAGTATGTGAATTGGGTTCCTTGAAAGAACAGAAGCTAATGCCTCCTCTGGGGAGTTATAATGAAGAAATGCAGAGTATAAGGAGCATTTGGGTAGTGTTTGTCAGCAGTGGTTAGGTACAGCTCATCTTCCCTGACGCCTGTGATTTGAATGCTGTATTGACTCTGCTCCATATACTTTCAAGCAGGTATATTAAAAATGCAAGAGGAACTGCATTTTGAGGGGGGGGGGAGAAGAGAAAAGAAAGAAAATAATTATTGTTACACATTGGAACATATTAATGAATACATTAATAATTGATCCACTGTTATGTTTTCCCCTAATAGTCATCAAAATCTGTATAAACCTGCACTACAATACATAACATCTCATTACAACGTTTGCTCAAAAAATCAATGCATATCTAAGTTATTTGTGTCAAAACTCATTTATTTCCACAATAACATGGACTGTCAAACCTTGACATCCTGTTAATAACATCCAGTGCATTTGCATATTATTCAAATATTTCCTTTTATGAAATGGGGGACTTTTACTTACACCGTCCTACTTGCAGTGCTTCGTATATTTGCACATTAGCTCAATTCACACAGTTATAGAAGGGTTACCTGTGGCAACTAATTATACTGCACTTTATGCATATTAATGAGCCTGGTGAGCAGCCGTCCTCTGTTCTATGTTGAGATGAGGGGGGAAAAAAAAACCAGTGTAAGTAGGAGACCTATTACAGGCAAAATGCAGGCGAGTGGAAGACAGATATTTTATAATGTTTTCTCTTTGATGCCCACAGCCTTTTAGAGCAGACTAACCTGAGTGGGAAAAATACCTCACAGCAGTCCCAGCAGCTTTGAGGTCAGATGTAAAAAATATTACTTTTTTTTTTTTTTCTTGATTTCTTTCTTGTTTTTGTTGTGCTTTTTTTTTTTTTCTTTTATTTTTCTTCTCTCCCTCTCTTTCCCCTTCTGCTGCTGCCTTCAGTTTCTGGTGTCTTTGCACCCAGGACTGAGAGCAGCACCTCACTCCATCAGCCCTTTGAGGTGTACCCTAGAGCCACCAGCCGCCCTGTGATGAAGCCATCCTGAAAAAGGCCTTTTCACCTGCACAGATGAGAGGGACAGGTTTTGTTTTGAAGGAGTGGAGACCCAGCTGGAGGCTGCTGGAGCGATTCCTGCAGCCAGGTGTCACAAGGACAATGGGAAGGGTTGGCAGCCTCACTGCAGTACAGGGAAGGGAGAGGGAAGGGCCACATCCTGCACATGCAAATGTTACAACTGCACAGAGATAAAGCTGTGCCCCTGCTGTGAAAATGGGAAATCTGTCAGCCCAGGGGTCTGGCAAAGGGCAAAAACCATCACCGGGTGTGTCTGAGTGCTCCTCAGCCAAAGGCTGGGCCCCGCTGCTTTCCTTGAGATCATCTCCACCTCCTTGGAAAAAAAAAAAAGAGATAAGCTCTGGCATTGTCACAATGGAAGACAGAAAGGGAAGATTTGATTTTATGCAGCAGCAGATGTCTCCTAAGCAGTAATCACAGTGTCAGATAGAAGAACTAATCATATTTCAGTAGCTTGTTCAGATCTCTGATTAAAATTCAGTGATACCATTCCTGGATCCTAAAATGCAACAGTCATCAGAAACAAAAGCGAATGTATCATAATTAATGCAATTAAAAGAGCCCTTTCCTTTCTCTTTTTTTTGTCAGTAAGCTGTGCTGACCTTACCAGAGATTAAAACCACTCTCCTAGGACTGAAACCTGACTCAGCGTGGCAGTAAGAAACCCTAACTCCTTATAACTGTCTCTAGGCTGGGAGTCCATAGGATCTTGTGCACTTGGGAAAATAAATAGTCTTGGTTGCTTGTGCCTTTCAGAAGAGGGGGGAAGGCAGATGGAGCTGTGCATCCAGCCTCCCTGATTTTCTGCTTCAGACAGTGCTGTCAGGGATATGGTTATTTACAGGACTGGCACTTAGCACCCCAATCTGCCCTTCCTAGGACGAGCCAAATCTCCAGATAATGCATTTTTTTTTCACAGTCAGGTCCTGGGCCTCCTGCCATGCAAATCAGCCAGAATTTGCTGAGTAATCCGGTTGTGAGCCAGGGCAGGGCCCATAGTTTGGGTGTCAATGGAGTGCTGGGGACACCCATGGATGGTGCTGGGTATCCCTGGGGCAGGTCCCTGGCCTAGGCAGGATTTGAATCAAGACACAAAGGGTGAGGAGTGAAATCAGACAGTGCTATTTTGTGCTGATTGTACTTTCAGGTCTGATACTTTGAGAGTTTTGACAGGGAAAATATTTCCAGTGAGGGTTTATTTGGCTTTGGATATGAACTATCTTTGGTGAAAACCAGAATGAAAATTATTTAAATGATACACATTAAAATAAATAAGCATTTTATCCCAGCTGAATGTAGGATAATATTTTTTGTAGAAAAATAGCTTTATCAGTTTTGCAACTGAGGACTTGGAGAGAGGGTCCAGCAACAAAGGGGGTGTTTGATCCTCCTTTCTCTGTTTACACCAGCTGGAATGACAATGCCCACTTCATTTAAAGCAGGACTATAAAAATTCCTTTTTACTCTACAGTGGCACTTGAGGACTTCTGTGGACTCTATATAGTTTAATTTAGCATCTTGGGTAGGTGGAAAGCTCCATTTGCTTGTTGTTATGAGAGCTTTGCTCTAGTGGTCTCCAGAGTAATTATTTTGTGCTGTATCCCACACCACCTCTGAGAAAAGGAGTATGAGTGAAAGGCTATTTAAGAGGTACAAGCATTTATTTTATTCCAGAGCTTCTGAACTCCGAATTGCTACTATTAGGTGCTAAAAAAAAATATACTCTGGTACTTCACTAGGAAAGCTGACAACCTGCTGTCTTATTAACATAACTCTAACATGTCTGAGAGATCCAGTGCAGCAGATTGATTATGTTCATGTCTCAGCCTCAGTACTGATGATGATATGCTGGTAAATATATCAATGCATCACCAGCTTCCAGCACAGAGTCTTTCTGTGACATTTTCTGAATGAGGTATGAGAATGAGAAGGGTTTGTGCCTCTCCTCAAGCAGTGGAGTTGAGCAGGCTGCACTGTTTGGCATAAGAGCACCTGGCAGTGATGATTAACTGTGGGGTCTCGGTAGTGTCTGTGTTGTAGAGGTGTCACTCAGACAAGCAACACAATAGGTTCATCTGCAGATCCCCAGAATTAAAAAATGTCAGTTTATGATGACTGCATTCTTCCTGAAGGAGCAGTAAGTGAATCGTGCCTGAGCCTGGCTTCACTGGTTCTGTTCTGTTCCTGGTGGAGTGGAGCATGACAGGCCAGGAGAGGAAAGTGGGTAACTATTGCCATGGTGAGGAGCATGGCCACAATCAAAAATACCTGTTTGATTCTTTTATAGACTTTCTACGTGACTAGACAAGTCATGTAGGTTTTTTATTTGAACCAAGGTGTAAAATGAGAATAACAGCGTTTGCTTTCTTCTGCTCTTTATCTACCCATATCGTGTCTAGCACGAGGGAGCTCTGTGTGCTGAAACAGTGGACTGGATAGGTACACAAATGGCAGCACTTTGGGACATCCTGCATAGGTTATTGCCAAAAAGATAACTTAGGAATGAACATTTCAGTTGACCAAGACTTCATAGAATCACAGAATGGTTTGGGTAAGAAGGGATTGTAGAGATCACTTAGTTCACCTCCCCACCATGGGAAGCGATGCCACACACTAGATCAGGGCTCAGGGCCTCACCCAGCCTGGCCATGGGCACTTCCAGGGATTTGGCATCAGTTCCATGGAAATGACACAGGACTTGGCTCTGAACTGTCAGATTTGAGGTCCCAAGGGAGTTTGTAACCAGGCACAGGGCAGGCAGTGGCCTGGAGAGCACTAGAGCAGAGATCCCATTTCATATTTGTTTGTAGTTGTTGAAATATTCCATTAAAGCCAACCAGCTCTTTGGACACCCATTCAGGAAGTGAATCATGGCTGTTCATACAGGTTGATCTAAGGCACTGAAATAAATGCCAAATTTGTAAGGCCAGTTTCATTAGCATCATGACTGAAACAGAAATCTCCCCTACTGTATTGGGTTTTTCTTGTTTGTCTTCAGGAACATTTCCCTCCACTGGCTATCAGAGCTCTGTAGGAGACCAGGCTTTTACTTTTGCATCAGTGCTAGCAGATGTGAACTCTCCAGAGCTTTTGGGATGATGGGTAGCTGTGGTTGACCCCGTAGCAAATTCTCGGGGCAGGTTCACCCAGGTGTCCTCACCAATGTAGGGATGTTTAAATGTGAGATTTTAACATTATTTTAGCTCTGAGTTTCTTTTAAAGCAGCAGCTAATACCTCTCTATGTCAATGAGAGTGGGAGAGGAAGTCAACTCCCTGAGAAGTGTGGTAATCCAGACAGGAAATTGAAGACAGACTGGAGAGAGGGGTCATTCAAGGAGCCCATGTGTGGTCTGGTCTGGCACCAGCTCATGTGTCCTTGGAGCTCCCTCTCTGCTTAGGCCTGAGCTGCCAAGGATGTTGGTGCTGCAGACTTGAGGACATCCTTGGCTTCTTGGGGAGCCAAGGGCTCCTGCAAACAGCACCACTGCAACGCCAACACTTACGGGATTTTATTGCCTGTGGTAGCAATTCTTCCCTAATGTCAAACTGAGCTGCTGTATCTTACAGGAAAAAACCTAAACAATGATGTATTCAGGCTGATGGGACTGGATTAACCCATTAATAAATAGGAGGTGAAGAGAGCAATCTTGTTGAACGTAATGTATGCTAATGATGTGACCTGGCTAATGGAGCCCTTTTCTATATTCTGTCATTGCGCACATCAATTATGCAGCCTCAATTATCATCCTGTTTTTGTATCATGTGGCTGAGAAATGAGACTTAATAGAGATGTTTCACCCAGTAAAATGCCTGATTAGGTTATGAAAGCAGAAACTCAAGGAAGAGAAGGGAAAAAAAGCCAAAAACCTTTGTTACATTATATCCTGATTTAATTAGCCAAAAGATATTATTCTTTGTAAGGGCTTTGAAGTTGTAGAAATATTGCTGCAGGCTCAGCAGCAGAGATGACTAACTGCCTAATACCTACAGCAAGTACCCTGACATAGCACTGGCAGACAGACAGATCTTAGCTAAACACTGCAAATCTGGCCAAGATCTCCATGTGGCTGAGATTCCCAATGAATGGGAAAGGGAAGAGAGGGACTTGTGAGAGTCAGAGCTCCAGTTATATCTGGGAGGGGAATGAGAGCAAGCCCATGCTGCTGGGTGACATCTTGGTGCATGTGGGGAATTTCAGGGGGTGTGTGGCTTTTGGTAGCAGTTCTCAGATAACAGTTCTCTTTGCTGAGTGGTCCTGTCCCTTGCCCTTTTTCTTTGTTTTTTAGACGTGGGTTATACTTTCTATAAGTTTTACTTTATTTTTTTTTTACTTTGGCAGCTTTTGTGTTCCTACTGCAAGCCTGGTAATGGGGATTCACCAGGTTCACTGAGATCTGTCAGGTTCCTCCTGTTTGCCTCAGGATGGTTTCAGGTATTTCTTGTGTTTTGACGTGGCTCAAAGGATAGTCAGCCCTGCAGGACAGGAGAGGGCCTTGGAGACAACCCAGTGTGTGCTGAGAAGTTACCAGAGGGAAAGAAAAAGGAAACCCTCACACTTTTTTTTGCAGTAGCTGAATCTGTGCAGGAAGTTGTGACCCTTGAGTTGTGTTTGCAAGACAAAACCTGTAGCTTTTGACAAGGTAGGAAAAAATGTAGTGGAGAAGGACCTAAACAGTGGGATGAAGGTGATTTATGGACTCTGGAATCCTTAAGGCAGACCCAGGCTCCATTGCCTGGTGACTTGACATCATGGAGAGTTCTGTCCCTTCCAGACTGTCTGAAGACACCTCTGAGTTTTCATCCATGATAGCAGGAGCAGGATTATAAACCCCATGTTTTATTTTATGTGAGACATAACCAGCCAGCTAGATCCCTGATAAAAATCACAGGTCTGATTCACACAGGTTTTGGCTGAAGTGCAGTGGCACAGAAAGCTGGTGCAAAGCAAGGGTGAATCAGGTCCTTGGCATGTGGAGTTGTTCTTTCCTTCCCTCAGGATCTCACCTGCTTGGCAAGGAATGATGTCACGCTCATCCAGAACACAGCTGGCATGACAAAACGCCCAGGGTGCAATATTTACTCACCTGTTCTTGGCCAGTCCGACTTCTAGTGCCAGTAAATAATTTGGGAGACCTGGGGGAGGAAATGAACACCTGGGCCCCATGTTCCAGCTGCATCTGTGCCTCCAGTTTTGGGGTGTGGCCAGAGAAGTGTGTTCATGGCCTGACTGCAAGAGCTGAGTTTGCAGCTGAAGCTTCCCCTCTTCACTGATGTTGCTTCTAAAAATGGTTGATATTGACCTCAGCTTTGAAAGGCTGCCTCTGCAGCAGCCAAATAAAACAGTGACAATACTGTGACTTGCTAACTCGGAGCAGCATCTTGTCACAAGCTGTGCTGTGTCAGAGGTGCCAGCAGCTCAGCATTAAATTCCCTTTTATCATATGTTTTGTGGATGGTTTAGCCATCTTCTGATGGCCTGCTCATCCCCAGTGCTGTGCATCTAGTATGGTCTAATGTGCACAAGAGGAGGCCCCAGTGAGCAGGAGTTGAGTGCATTAAGTTGAAATTGGTCAGGTCACTTGCTGTCTGTCTAAGGAATGGTGTTTAAAGATTTGGGATTATGGAAAATTAATTTAATTGATTTTTTTAAAATTTTATTTAATGTACCTTTGAACATCTCCAGCACTGGTGAGCTTTGTGCAGAAAAGAGATGGCTGAACCTAAAGAGGCTATAATAATTTCAAATTTGAAAACAAAATTAAAAAAGAAAATCAAGGTTTTTGCATTAAGGAAGCTCTTGTTAGGAGCAGTGAGGTGGATTAACTTTTTTCTCCTACAGATTTTTGAGTGTTGATATTTAAATAGTAGAAATTGGTCAGTTTTAATTTCCACATCCCCTTTCTTGCCCACATACACTCCTCACAAGCTTTATGCAAACTTCAGTTTGAATCTGAGTGCCTCTGTGGACAGGAATGGGGTTGTGCTTTTGAAGTTTGTGCTTCATTATTACTTTGTGTACTTTCCTGGTAACTTTTGTGCAGTATCCAGTTTATCCTTGCTTGATCCTTCGTGCATCTCAAATGCAACACGAGCTGCTTGGCTGCATGTGTTTCCTGACCTCCTTTTCATTTCTGTACAATGTCCATATGATCTATCATAGCTTTGAAAATTCAACTGCAGGGTAGAGATTTCTTTGCCAGAATTGATCCTTCTCTTTTCCTCAGAAAACCATCAGATAAAGGGATACTTGTGACAAATAACCATCAGAAAGATCACCACATTAGAAATCTTTTGCTTTGTGCTGTGCTAGCTCTGTGTAATTTGGATGGGTCCTCAGTTACTTGTCTTTCACCTTTGGGGTAATTATTTGCTTGTGAGTGACGAAGATTCTTGATCCCATTTTGACCTGCAGAACTTGTGACAAGGAAAGATTTGCCTTCAGGCTTTGGTCCACAAAAGCCTGATATTCCTTTTTTTCCCCATCACATTATATTCCTTGCAGAAGCTGTGTGAGATGAGAAGCTCATTATAGCTTTAGGGTCATCACTCAGTGACTTTATCCAGTGGCTTTTCAGCGCTTCCACAAGGGGATTCATATCACCCCTATTGCAATAATCTTGTATACATTGTTTTAATTTCTATATCCTTTTCATCTAGCTGCTGAGGGAAGAATGTTTTACAGCTCTTAATGTACTTAGCCTTGAAGCTTCGGAGTTAGAGAAAACTTCATTATGCCCAGGGCAGGGGTGGGAGAATTGAGGAGCAGAGAAAGGGAAGTGTTTGCTAATTCTCTGTCTGTGAGTGACTTGGTGCTGAATACAATCAAGGCTAATATGGCTTCAAGCAGTTCTTTTGTGTACTGTTCTGCTGTGTGATGATATAGCTTTTGTTTCACTAAGAATTGTTCTGTGCCTCTTGGCTGGAAGAGGTTGGGTTTTGCTAAACTTGGACAATTTGGAGTTTTCTGATAAAGATGAAAATATACCAAATATTTCGAAGTAATAGTCCAGGCACAGTGTTCTCCCCTTCCCTGTGGGGACCTGCTGCAATAACACATTGCAGTGGGAAATGCCTCCTGGTTCCAAGGTGATCATGAAAGCTGTGTCTTCACCAGACACCAGGCATCACTTACAGGCAGAGCCCAAACAAAACTACCCCAAGTGTCACCATCATTCCCCTCCTGACAGAGCCAGTGCTGTGGTGAAGCACTGAATTTAAAATTCTGCCCATTCACTTTCCATTCCAGAGAGTTTTGTGGGCTGCACAAGAAGGGTTATTGATAGTTTATCCAAATGTTTTTTGACAGACCCTTTCACACATCCCTCCTAAGTGGCACAGCATGCAGGGCTGCCTTTTATCACTGTTGGTTGGATGTTACCCAAGGCTGCTGTTCTGCCCTTGTTCATCACAAAATGATCCATAAAGCAAATTGGGATATCTAAATGCAGCAGGCTGTTCACAGATCCCACAGCAATTATTTTGGAGTGTTGCATGTAGAAATGTTTGCCAGAGGTGGAAAGCAAATTGTACAAAAATCTACTCTCTGCAAGTAGTGTCTGTCTCAGTCCACTCTCACTTGCTCAAGGAGGAGGATGCTCTTGGCAAGCCATCCAGCACTAAGCAGAGGACATATTTGGAGCTGAAATATTGAGTGCAGCCCATCATGGATTGTCCAAATCAGACTAGAGGACAAAATAATCTCTTTCAGCCTTGCTGTTTGCACATTCACCAGCCTTTGGCAGCCAACACAAGGACTGCTGGGCTGGAGCCCCTGTGGCCACTGGTTATCATTCAGTGGTCAGGATATGCTGAGCCCCCTGTCACTGACTGATCATTTAGGGCTTGAATATTGAGCTGACTCTTCTTTTTCCTTCTTACACTGTGGAATTATCCCAGTGGTCAGCCAGCTTTCTGCAGACCACAGCCAGGAATTACTTGTCCCACATGAGATCTACAGGTTGCTGTCTGGGAACTGGGGATTAGGACTCTGAATGCCAGCCCAGATGGATATATGTGTGTGCTCAGATATGTTTACAGTGCATGTCTCTGCAGGGATATATCATTTTGTGCATATATTGTATGTAGGGATGGTTATTTAGTATGTGACTTCTGGGTAATGTGGGTGATGATGACCTCTGTGCCTGTACATGTGGGTACTCTCTCTTTGTGCCTGTCTGTGTGAAATTTGGACCTCTGCTTTCCACTGTGACATTACCAGATCATTCCTGTGCTCAACTGGTTGATCTGATTAGAGGTGGCTTAAAAAAGGAAAGTGAAGTGAACAGGTGGCAGACATAAATACACAGCTGTGCATTATTGCTGATTTTATTGCTACTTTATAACACTGTCCACCGTTATTTTACAACAATTTTCTCTATTGGTGACATTGCTGTAAATCTCACTGTAAAGTGGCCCTAAATGTGCAATGAATTCTATTAAGCAAAATGGAGAAACTTAGAGAATCACTCTTTCATGATGAAAAGAGAGACAGGGAGAGAGCTGCAGCTGGGGGAACAGCAGCAAGCCATGGGGAAAGCATTAGGGGACCAAAAGGCTTGTTACATAAGGAGGTTAAATCTCCTCGTGTGGTGCTGTAAGAGCATCGTGGATAAAGCAATGGCTCTTCAGACCCACTAGATGGAGATGGAAAGAAGCATTTTCTCCACAATGATATTCCTGTAGCTGCCTGCTTGTACTTTGCTGGCATATTCAATGGCTTTTACTTACAGTATCTTAAGCCTGTCCTTAAAGCAATTACAAGATTTCTCCAGAGTCATATTTGGCATGTGCAGGTTATATCTAGGCTTTTAGCACTGGCTAATTTGCCTGGCCTAATTTTCTATATGTTCCCATTTATATTCATGGTCAGTATCTATTGTAGTTACAGGCTTTTTCATATAAAAGGCACCTCATTCTTTTCTTAATTTTATTGAGAATTAATACAGCTTCTTGTATGTCAGCAGAATGAAGCTAGAGAATTGGAAATATTTTTTCTTCTGAAAACCAGTATCTCATTGGCTCTGTCAATCATTAACTCTGCTCACTTTCTTTAATGCCTACAAAGTCTTTTGGGGTTGAGTCTTCTGCCTTGTACTGTGTGAAATATAGAATTCCTTCTCCTTTGAGAAGTCCAGCACCAATGCTTGCCCTAAGTCAAATGAAAACCTTACAAACGTCCTGCCATGAAAAATGTCAGTCTTTGAAATGTTTTTTCTTGGTGATCCAGTCACCTGCTTCTTCTGAAAGTTGATTTTTATCACAAAATGCAGCCAAAAGTTTAGAAATGTCTCAAACCCAAAAATGTTGGGATTGAGGGAAAAACAATCAGAACTTCTGGAACATAACATCTCTGTGATAAAAGGCCATGGGATGCCCAGGGATGCTCTGTGTCACATGGCTCCACTATGGTCACACCTGTAGGCTCTCAGCTCTTGTGTGCTCCTGCTTTTTCGGATACTCAGCCTTCCCAGAGGCCCTGGAAGCCCAGCTTTGCTAGCAAAGCCTGCAGAGAACAGCATTCCCATACAGTAATGCTGTTGAAATCCATGCCCACAGACCCACTGTGATGTGCTGGAAGTTCACAGGAAATTTCAGCCAAGGAGACACCACTGACATGGTGTGCTGCCTGAACATTTCTGACCAAGTGCTTTGGGTGACAATTCAGTGAATACCAGAAAGTCATGAAGCATCTTCTGTGTTGGGAGCTGACTGTCCTCATCATGCTCTGGAGTCAGCAGAGTGTTTGCTGTGTTTTCTGAATCTCTTTATTGAGGCTTAGCTAACAGAGCTCCCTGTGTGACCAGGGCAGGCTGAGAGCTCAGAAGCCATCTACTGATGGATGGAGAAGCACAGAGCTGCTGCAGTTCATTTGCCCTTGACCCCATGATCACCTCTTGGGCACTGGGCTGGCTCACAGTCCCCTTCAGCTGGACCATAACCTGAATTCCTGCACAGTGCCTGCTCTGTTGCTTGTAAACACTCTGAGAAAGCATGTTTGAGTATTGCACAGCTCATGCAGTAACACCCCACAGGGCCGTGCTGGAGCCACTGAGGCCGGAATCTCCATGCACGGTTTGCACTTGAAACATTTGCTCCAAGCCCTTGGAATGCCCAAAGACTGGCAGCTCCAGAGCAGCACATTTTCTTTCCTTCTTTGCTTTTCTTTTACCCCAGTTGTTTCTCAGTGTGTGGGGCAGAGATCTGTGCTCAGGTTTCTGCGCCCTCCATCTGGGACTGTGTGTCCCAGGACTTGATGAGCTCCACACCTGCAGCTCCCAGGCTTTGCAGGGCAGAACCTAAGACACTTGCTAAGCTGTTTATTTAGTGCTGCTGTCACTGTTCATTCTTCAAAGGAGTGAGATCAGGACCCACTTCAGCAGACCCTTCTCTCTCCACAACCACGTCCATGAATCACTTCTGAGGCTGCCAAATGTCAGCAGTGTGAACAGGAGCTGTAATATCTGGGGCTGCTCTTGCAGAGGAGCTTTCTCACGTACAGGCTTTGGCTCCCATACAAGATTTGTGAGATTTTTTAGGAGGTGATGATATACAGGATGCCAGAGTAAATGCTCTAATGGCCTGCTGTGGCTTCAATGCTTGCACTCCTCAAGGGAGAGAAGCAGTGCAAGTGTCATTCTTCTAGCAGGGACTTTTCCCACTGCTGGGTGGGGGATTTGTCCTGCCTGTGATCAGGAAACACCCATTAGAAGAAAATGGGTTTTAATTAGGTGGAGTTGCCTGTAGGCTTGAATTGACGCTGAGCTGTGGGGAAGGCAGGTAGCACTCCTGAGTGACCAGCACTTTGTCACACTGTCTCATTGGCTACAGCTCCAGGCAATTGCCCTGGTCACTTGTCCCTAAAACTGCCTCGGGAGGCTCTCTGCAGTTAGCAATCTGTTTGAATCCCCAGAGAGATTATTTACTCTCATACTTCAGCTCTTGCAGCTGAGCCTGTGCCTGGCCTTCATTCCAGAGCTGCCCAGGGGCTCTGTGTAACAGCTGCCTCGTTGGAGGTGAATTTTCAGCTGTGCCAGAAGAGACTTGCTAAGAAGTTTGTGTTGTACTTAGTCATGCTGCTTGGTTCCAGCAGTGTTATTTGTCCCCCAAGACCACAAATGCAAAAATCACTTACAAATGTATAAAAGCCCCCAAACCACTGAGCACCAGGTAGAAACACTCTTTTACAAGCCACTGATTGCTCCAAGGGTCTCCCTTGTATTGAAAACCCACCATTTGTTGGCCTGTTGAAACCAGATTCACAAACTACGTCTCTTAGGTGGCAAGGGGAGTTTGTTTCCAAATCTAAGTGTTGTCACCAAGTGTGTGTTAGAGTAGTAGAAAATAGGTATTTGTTTGAAGGGGGATTACACTTTCCAGCTCAGAAATATGTGGTGTTTTCAAACTGATTGCAGCTCTGTTTCTTCCTCAGGAGAGGACAAGTGTGTTTTCTGGCTATAAGCTAAAGTGGAAGGAAATTGCAGTAAGGGGTTTTTGATGGCATTTCAATGGCATCTTTAGAAAGCCCACAGATAAGTGACAAATATGTCCTTGCAAGGGATGGTCAGGGCTCACTAGCTCTGCTGCTTTCCCACTGGGAACCTCAGCCCACTGTCTGGCAGGGGCTGTACACACCAAATGGGTTTTCTGTGATAGGTGTGGGTACTTGCAATTACAGAAATTTGGTTTGCATAACAAGGACAGGGTAAAAAAAATTTATCTGTGTGAAGTCATGTACTGAGTACGAATCTAATCCTTCTGAGCTCCAGATCCTTGTGAACTAATATTTTATTCATTTTATTTCTCTAGTAGAAATGATTCCTCACAATGAGCATTCTTGTCTCCTCCCAGTTCTCAGCACAGCCAAGCAGCGAGGGGGGACAGGAAAAGGGATGATCAGACAGGAGTAGGGTGAGGAGAAGCCATGTGATGAGAGCAGACCAGAAAATTTCTCCTGTGTTTGAGTAAGTGGAAGTACTCCAGTGGAAAGAGTTTGGGATGGCTAGTGTTAAGTAGGAGGAAGTTAGAGGGTGGAAAATATCTTATTGAGGGCATGGAGAGAAGGGGAATAATCTGTCCTCTGTGAGGAAGTGACAGGGGAGTCGTGTTCAGTGGCCTCTGCCAAAGGAAAGGCTTTGAAATGGAAATCTGCAGATCAGTCTGACCTCCCAAAGTGGCACAAACAAACAACATTTTGGTCACGTTCATACGTGGCAGCAGCTTTCTGTGCTGGGGGAACACAACCCTGGCCATCTCCAGTACCCCTGCATGTGATAGACACGGGCAACGTGTTTATTGAAGGATCTGTCTTTTGCATGTTGTACACCCATGTATCTATTTCAGGGTAGAGCAGCTTCATTTAAACTGCCTGGGAAGATTAAATTATATTATTCTCCTAACATGACAAGAGGGTGACAGGCTCCTGTTTCGCTGCAGAGCGGAACACAGCGAAGCGGAACTGGGAACGTGTTCCTGCTCCCGGCCGGGGAGGAGCGAATCGATCCGAGAGCCCTGTAGTGCATTAGAAGGATGAGAAAGCAGGGATTAATTTCAACAGCCTGATGTAAAACATGAGCATCCCCTCCTTGAGCTAAATCACAAAGAAAGGTTTTGGGCCCGTCAGGTGTCACAGAGCAGGCAGAGCAGGAGACTCCGTGGTGCTGAGGGGGGTGGGAGAGCAGCAGAGGAACAGCTTTGGGTTTTCTAATCTTTGTTTTGTTGTCAGCTTCTGACCTCACAACAAAAAAAATGCAACTCTGCATAAATAATCCATCTTATTTTCCAGATGGGAGCAACAACAGTCCCTTGTTTGAGGACTAGCTGAGGGAACTAACAGAATTTTGTTTCTCCCTGTCTTTCGGCAGACTTGCATTGCTAAATTTTGTTTTTGATGGAAGTCTTGCAATGATCATCTCTGTGCCTCCTTTTCTTCTTAGAAAACCATAATTTCCCTACCTTCCAGGAATGTTTGACAGTTCCTGCATTAAAGACTGTGAGATGCTCAGATTTGGGGGTAATTCATTACAGGTGACTTAGACACATCTTTCAAATCCCTCCAGGAATGGTCATTCCAACACTGCCCTGGGCAGCCTGTTGCAATTCTTGACAACCCTTTTGGTGAAGAAATTTTTCCTAATATCCAATCTCAACCTTCCATGGCACAGCTTGAGGCCACTTCTTCTGTCCCTCTTTACCTGGGAGAAGAGGCCAATCCCTATCTGGCTACAATCTTCTTTCAGGGAGTTGTAGAGGGTGGTAAGGTGATCCTGATCCTGTTTTTTTTCCCCAAGTCTAATCAAACCCTTCCTCATTTCTGTTGCTCTTCTCTGGACATCCTCCAGCACCCCAATGCCTTTCTTGCAGTGAGGGCCCCAAAACTGAGCACAGGATTCCTGGGCTGTTTCCTCTCTGCTGAAACACTATTTTCAGGTATCTGCTGAGTTAGTAAGAAGTCTCAGCTCCTCCTGTTTTCTGCCCACACTGCCTGCACTGGGCAGATTGATCTCATCATCTTCAACTTGGCTATTGATCTCATCACCTTTTTTGGAGGGGGGAGATCTTTAATTCCTCTGTGACCATTCTCAGGCAGGTCTGTGGTTTCTGACACATCAATAACCCTTGTGTCTTTGCTGCCACTGTTAGCAAAGCTCTGGGAGAAATTTGTATCTGCCTTGGTAAATCTGTCTGTTCTCAGTTTTGGCAGGACCTTTAAGCCTTTCAGGCCTTTCAAGCTTTTCTCTAACAACATAACAAAGTCTTTCCAGTGCAAGTTTTCACATGTGCTGAGGAAATATTTATTCTGCTGTGAAGAAACTGTGGAGCTGTGCTGATGGCTTAAGCTCCTGAAGGCATCCATACAGTGGCAAAATCAGGCCTTGAGTTATGTCTGACAGTAAATCCTGCAGATTCTCATGGCTTGTATCAGAGGTTCTGTAGACTTTCTTATACCCCCTGTTCCTTACTGCTTACAGTTCTCTAAGGAACAGGAACACCAATGGCTGGCTCATATGCAGTCACTTGGATGTTGGAAGAAACTCTTGCTCAACACTGAAGGGACCCAGTTGCTCTGGGATGCTCTCTCAATTAGATGTTTGATTTGCTCTCAGGAGGAGGAAGAGGATTTTTTCCTTGCTGCTTCTTTCACACCCAGCTTTAAACATCTTCCTGGGAACACCAGTCCTCTGCATGCTTCCTCACAGGTGAACACCTCAGGGTCTGACTGTCTGGGACAACAGCTGCAAGCCTGCAGAGCTTGGAGCGTGAGGTATTTAGGAATAACGAGACCACTTTTTGTATTTTCTTACTCAAGGTCACTTCATGACATCAGGGGAATTCTCCTTTAGGGCCTGACACCCCAACATTGCTTAGCCACTGCTGGCTTGACTGAGCAGCTACCATGGGTACATGTGAAAGCCAGTTTGTTATGGGAGGTTGAATTCCTAAATACTCAAATCATACACCCAAGTGCTTACACAAAGCATTAGTTATGCTTAGTTCACTAACAAGATTTATGTGTGCTCTGTGCTAAAGGCAGGGAGAGCAAACTCTGCCACCAGAGCTGCTCTCTGACAACGCTACGTGTGCTGGGGTCAGGTACTGGGGATTCGTCACAAAGGCTTGACAAGTTTAACAATACATCAGGTAGATTTACTCTCACTCTGAGCTTAATGTTCCTCATTCTCTTCTAGAAATGCTCCTCTGGTGAGGCCTGCAGGCTGGGAAGCTGCCTTAGAGGTGTAATGGAGCTCACTCATGGCCATCATCACAAAAATTGTTCCTTTGAATATTGTCTGCAGCCTCTAAGAGTCAGGCTGTGAGAATCTAATGCCGCCAAGGTGTTTTTCTTGGTAGAGAAAAATCTCCCTCTTGATATTCAGCAGTTTCTTTATGGGGTAGTTTGGTCTCTAGACATGAGAGAATCCTGGCAATTTTGATCGCTTGAAGAGAATGTGCAGTGCGTGGTGCTCAGTACAGTGTGTCACTCTTCACATCACTGATTATGCTTTATTTTCTATTATGTTGAATGGAGTGATTCTATTATGGACAATCATTTTCTCTTTTTACTGTGGTTTATTTCGAGGATTCCTGCTGGAGCCCTATCTACAGAACATTTCTAGACTACAATTGACTATCTAAGACTGTTTCAGGAATACTTAATGGGCCAGCTGAAATTAGCCAATCTGAAGAAGTCAATTTTGGCCTCGAGAGCCCTCTGAGCATGTGCCATTCTGCAAGCAAAGGGAAAAAGCTCTCTGCTGTCAAAGTTTCAGTAGGTGTCAGTGTGGATTTTAAGCTGGATGCTCAGCCTGACTATTTAAGTTCCTTTCCTTTGTGAATTTACCATTGTCCTGTTCTGCTATCAGCCCTTGGTTCAGTTTAACCTCCTATTTCCACACCCTGATTAAAGGTTGCTGCTGATAGGCGATCACTAACTTAGATAACAGAGCCAGGATTCAGAGGGTGAGTGGTCATAAATCTCCACAAACCCATGACCCAAATATCCTGCTGGTGTAGCTGGGGGCTGTGAGAGACACACATCTGGGTGAGGCACAGGCTTCACATCCATCCTGGTGCGACCTTCAAAGTCCTTATCTGGCAGGAATTGCTAAGCCTGCATGGGAAGATCAAAAGAGCTCATCTTATTCAGCTCATCAACATTTGGGCCTGACTCTGGCTGCTGTCAGGAGCACAACAAAGGTAAACATGAGAACAAATAATGGCCAAGAAGAAGGATGGGCTGCCAGTAAGAAGCCATCTAATCCTCCAGAAATGATACTCTGAAAGAGCCTTCAGAGAGGACCTTGGGATGGGTTAGAGCAAACACTGAGCAAAGTAGAAGGCAGCAAGTGGTCAGATTGTTCCAGATTTTGGGCAGTATTTCAGTATTTTTTTTTCCTCTGATAATTATTGAAATATTGAGGAATAATTTTGTTTTTCCTCCACATGGTTTTGTTTTTTCATCTCTTTGAGACATAATAATTTGCTCATAATTCATGGTTGAAAGTACACTGAGCACTCAGGGTCTGGGAGAGAAAAATATCCAAGCCTTTCTCAGCTATTTTTTAGGTGGCCTTGTTTGAGTGGCCTTTGTCAAGTAGAGCGAGCACAGAAGATTGAGATCCATTCTGGAGCAATGCAGAGGTCCTCAAGAAAAGAGGACAGCAAGTTCAGAAAGTGAGGTGCATCCTGGCCAGGGCTTTTAACATTAAGCTTTTGCAGAAGAGTGTGGGTTGGGCTGGGGGACCAAGTTCCATCTGACAGCTGCCCACCATGAGAGTGAATCCAGCCCACAGCCTGGGGATGTGCTTCCCTCTCCTCTCTGCTGCCCAGAGCTGTTGTGCCTTTGACTGTGCCTTTTGCTCCGAAGATGGATTTCAGGGCTGATTTTGGCACTGGATCCCCTCTTTGGGGAAGAGCATAACTAGCTATTTCAGTAATGGTGTGAAGCAAAGCTTTTTTGTTTGCTTGTTTAAATGAAGAAGGAGTTAAGTGCATGCTTAAGTGATTTCCTGGTGCAGGATCCAAATTACAACTTTGTGATGGTAATTAAGAAGCCATTAGCAACAGAAAATTGAAAAGAGAAAGGTTAGCCCATATTTTATAGCAGCCCAGAGAAGAATGTGAGTGCCCCTCTTACTATTAAAATATTCCAATGCTTTCCCTGGTGGTGCTTTCCTTGGGAAACAGCACTTCACAGAGAGGCCTCAATGTGTGTGCCTGTAAAATCTCTGGTGTGTTTGATGTTGGCACTTCTCTGAAGATGTGTTCTTCCAACACAAGCCTGAGTCAGTAACAGACAGCTCAGAGGAAAGGCTGGGCTCCAGGAACAAACAGAGCTTTCCCCTCCTCCCTTTGAGGGCTTTGGATGGCAAAAAGAAGTGTAACCTGGCTGTTCAGTGTGTTTCTGTGCCGTGTTCAAAAGTCTGATGCGGAGGACACCAGGAGCTGTAATCGGTATTGAGTTAATTCCTGCCTTCATCCTCCCTGCCTTGCAAACTTCAAAGCAGCAAAGCTCCTCTCTTTACACCTACGAGCATCATTTCCAGAGCTGAGAGGGTAATTTTCACATGCAAATTCAAGAGGTGAGCTGGCCTTATCTGAGAAGGTGGACAAGCAGCTTAATGGGACAACAGCACCTCCTTGTCTTCCCAGAAGGGGAGCATGGCAGAAGAAATAAGATTTCCTTTTGCTGTTGTTTTAGGGGAAAATGCCACCTTGTGCTTTGCTTTTATGCTTTGAATGGTGTTGAATGCTGGAAAAATAGAATGCAGTTTGCCATCCAGAGCTCTGTATTACATTTTTCATAAGCTACTGGAAGCATAATGCAAGAAACAAAGACTTGGCAAAGATACAGGTCAGCTTTATAATTCCCCTCATTCTCAGGCATTTGAAATACTCAGATTTGTGGACATTAATCTTAGCATTATTGATGTAGTGGGAAAAACAGGGAGCAAATTTATGCTATGTACAGTCCTCGGTGTTGTTTTTTGTCATATTCTCTTTGGGAGAGTAATTTCTGTCATTTGTTATTTCAAAAGCTGCCTCCCTGGTCTTGAATTTTGGTGGTGTTTTTTTTTTTTTTTATTGACTGTAACAGCAGAAATATTGGGAAGTTATTCAAACCAGAGAGAAGTGAGCGTCAGGGGACCAGGCAGGACAAGAACTGATGTGATGATTTAGGCAGGTGCTGCTAAGACATCTAAGAAATCCACCTCTGGGTTTGAGTTGCTCAGCTTCTGCAAACACCTGTAGCTTGTGGGGCTTTTTTTAGCAGTTCCACAAAGCCTGCTGTGTTTTTTCAGTGCAGAAATGTGACTCTCATGCTTCCTTTTCTTGATTCTGTGTCTGGCTGTGCTGTCTGTCGGTGGCACATTGAGCAGGTTAAGAGTGGCCTCAGGTACAAACCTGTCTATAAACACAAACAGCCAAAGCTCACAAGCACTTTGTCCATTTCATTTTCACTGCAGAGGTTTGCTGCATCACTTTCCTGTGGAGGTTGTCAGGAGTGCCTGCTCAGGAAAACACGCCAGTGCAGGATGTTTTTGGGTGAGGGCTGTGCTTTTCACTGAGCTGACCATTTCTGAGGCTCCTCAGACAGGGTGCAGGGGGTGTGTGGTGCTCCCTGATCCCAGCACACAGGCCAGGGTGGGTTGGCTGCCACCTCTCTGCACCCCCCTGTCACCCCAGCTGTCTGTGAGAGACACCACTGACGACCTCTGCAGAAACTGAGGACTTAATTAATTGCTATGAACTCTAAGTCTGATTAAAATCAGCCGTTATTAAATTAAATAAGCTCCATCTGCCAATAGAGTGTGTGCCCTTCCACCAGAGACAGAGAGAGCAATTCAGAGGAGCATCTTCCAGATGATATTCCTGTTTCAGTTAAGGTGCAGAGAAGTGGCTCAGTCCTTAAAATCTAAGCCAGGTCTCTTGCCTCTAATGAATCAAACCCAGCACCAGGTGCTGTGTGAAATGGGAATAAAAATCCTCAATGGCTTGGGCCTCACTCTTCAGTGTTGGTAATAAATGAGAGCCAGGAACTGGCCTGGAATCACACTAAGGGTGAAATAGACCTGCAGTTTCATTCTCATTCTTCTTTCTAAGACTTCAGTTTGGATGACATTTTTCCTGGGGTTTTCAGGTTTCCCTGTGGAAATCTTAGAGTGAAGACAGATGTGATCTGGCTAAATGCTTTACTTCCATGGTTTTGTTCTGCTTTTTCATGCTCCTCAGATCCCAAGGTCAGTGAAGTACAGAGGACTTGACATTTATTTTTGCACGTATGCACCTCTCTTCCCACTTGATGAAGCTTTTGACTCACCCTTTGATATGCAACCAAAATGATGCAGAACTGAAGTTTAAGTATGGAGAAACCTTGGTAAAACAAACCCTAAGAAAGGAAGCTTATCAGAACTACAACAGCTGATAAGATAATGATTTCTTGTACTCCAAATCTCCTTTCCCTTCCTCAAACAGCCTCTTGGGGAATCTGGACTCTGGGTCTGAAAGGGTTGCTTGTCATCATTTATAAATCAGCCCAGATGACTTGCTGAGTAAGGGTGACCACTGGCCAGCTTTCTGATAGACCTGATAGAGCTCTGGAGAGGAAGAGGTGTCTCTGGGTAGTGACCCTGTCACCTACATTCTGTCACCTGTCTTTCTGTGCTGGTGGGAAAGCAATGTGGAAACTTTGTAATTCAATATCCACAAAAGGGCTGTGTGCTGCCTGGGGCAGGTGTGGTCATGAGGGACACTCTGGCCTTTGGTGGACCTCTGTGGAGGAAGAAGACAAAAATCCCAACCAATGCACAAATACCTCTTTCAATTCTAGTTTAGGTTGCCAGGCCTATATTCCAGCTTAGTGGATCCAGAGCTTCAATGAAAATGTCACACCTGAGATGTCCATCTCTATTTTAAAGGTTCCTCAGCCTTGCTAAAGTTCTGCTAATGGAGATAATTCAGCAGTTTCCCAGGGCTCTGAGGGAAGGCCTGGGTGTTGGCAGACAGATTTTCCAGAGAAGCTGGAGCTGCCTCATCCTTGGAAGTGTCCAAGGCCAGATTGGATGGGGCTTGGAGCAGCCTGGGCTGGTGGAAGGGGTCACTGCCCATGGCAGGGGGTGCACCAAGATGGTCTGTAAGGTCTTTTCCAACCCAAACCAGTCTATGATTCTATAACAAACCTAAAGCAGTGAGGTTTGGGGAGAAAATGAGGAACCAATCCTAATTTTCTTTGAGCCAGGCTTGACCAGCAGTTGGATAGATGGGAAAACTGTGTTTCAGAAGAGTTTGGGAAAGGTAATTTATCCAAAGGAGGCTTTTGGATGTTTGCATGCAATTACAGTTGTTTTAGCAAAGGGAACAGAATTTGCTCTTTGGATTTTCATTTCCATGCCCAGAGTTTAGAGTTGCAGGTACCACCTGTTAACACTATGCAAACAAAATATAATTGACTCCCGCAGGAATCCCTCTGAAAGGCAGCACCTTGGGATTAAAGTTGCAGAGCCATCTATCTAAAATGATGTGGCACATTTAATTAACGTGTCTAAAAATACACAGGCTGCAATCAAGCCTTTGCTTCTGCCCGTGTCTGTTCCCTGAAGGGGAATGCACATAATTTTCAAAATCTTGGGTTCTGTCAGCCACCTGTGAGTTGAATTTATTGATGCATGAGATTATCATAAAATTAATTTGGACACTGCTGAATTATGAGGTTGAAAACTGGTTGAGAAGTAGCTGCTCACCCGGTTTAAGCAACATGCTGTCAATAATGTTCTTTCAAGCCCATATGCAGAGCATTACCAGACAGCTCCAGTTACACACTGTGAATGTGGGGAGATGGGATGCATCCAGCCCCTCGTGGCAGGGAAGGAGCTCTGGAGTGTGGTGCTGGGAATCATTTGGAATGACTTGAGTCTGAGTGGCAGATAACCACAGACATCAAATGAATCTCACTTCTTGCCACTCAGGAGACGGATCTTTGCTGCAGAGTCAGAAAGGGGCACAGCAATGAAACTGAGGAGCCTTCAGTCAGAATGTCTGTCTGTCCATCCATCACTTAGAGTTTCAGGCTTTGTAGCCGTTTTTTAATTAAAAGAACTTGTTTTTGTTAGAGCTGTAGTAGGCAGGGATGAAGTGCAGTCAGCTAAGACTGCAGTGAAGATGTTAAAGGAAAGAACAAACAACATTTATTTCAGAGCTAACGTGGTCTGCTTAGGAGCTGTTCCCTTCTCGTGCTGGCAGGTTTTGGCATGGCTTTTTGTCAGTCCTTCACAGAGGTCCCTTCAGCCTTCAGGCTGCAATAGAGGGCCTGGAGTTAGATGCCCATGGTCTGGCTGAATTAATGGCTTTGCTCAGAAGCCCAGGTGGGTGATTTCAGGTGAGATTTTTCTCTGGTAGAGCTCCAGTGAGTTCAGTGATGCTCTATTGAACCAAACCAGCAGTAACACTCCTTGGAACTGAAATAATACTCTTCATCCAGAAACTTTTGAAACGTGGAAATGGAGTGGGGAAAGAGTGCAAATAGTGGGCATGGACATCCTTGGCCAAATTTTAAAGATCCCCTGTGGTACTGCACCCACAGTCCCATGGGACAGGATGCAGTGCTGCTGAGAAGGGGCTGAAGGGAATTCAGGGTGTGGAGCTTCTAACTCAGGCTCTTGTCAGAGCCAAGGAGATATTTCCTGATATGTTTAATTCATATTTCAAGGTTATATTATGGTCTAGAGATTGAAAAAGCCACTTCTGAGTAGCTGAAAATTGGGAATCGGCTGGATTGGGTGCCTGTGGCTCTTGGAAGCAGGGCTGTAGTGCACAGACCTTACATTTCAGCCTGGTTGTGATGGCTGCCTCGCTGCCTGCTGATTATCTGCCCTCGTTAGCACAGCAGTGTCACAGGCTGTCAGTGTCCTGGTAGCTCAAGTGGCCTCCCCAGCCATTTTTATAACTACACTTCAGGATACAGAGGTGGGTGCCAAGGTGACTGTTCAGCCTTAAAGCAAGATAAGATGCTTGAGAAAGCTTTAAATAAAAGCTAACCTGTGGCAATCCCTCGACAAATCATCCGTTTGTGAACTTTTACTTCCTTAATCTCCTCCGTCAGACAGGCTAAAGAAAGTCCAAGGGTGAGAGAGAACTATTCTAATTTAGACCATCAACTTCATCCCCATTATCTGCTGGGGCTGTCTGCAAAGGCCTTCTGCATGTGGGATAGCATGTATTAGAGGGCTGGAACTCCTTCAAAATGGACTTAAAATTAAAATCTGTAAAATATTTCCTTCTGGTAAAGGTGGGAGCAGAGAACTGTTGTGTGATGAAAATGTAAATTCATGTCTCTTCCACTGGATTCTTTGACAACAGCAGAGGCCTGTGCTAAACTTTAAAGGTACCTTTATGCCTGTCATTGCCAGCAATTGTTTTAGTCTGTGTTTGGGATCCGTGGGATTTCACAGGTATTTTAGGGTGCCTGCAATTATGTGAACTAATCTAATGAAGTCTGCTGAGGAGCTGCCATCCCCATTACCAGACCAGGGCTGTGCAGTCGGTGTTGTGAGGCTTAATGACTTTGCACAATGTTTAATTGTGCATCCTCTTGGAGAGAGGGTTCTGGCTCTTTTTCAAGACCTATAAATACTCTGGGAGTTGGCCTGGTTTCTTGTGGAGGACTGTGGGCACACGTGTGCTCTGTAGGGAGCTCCTCCCCATACAGAGCCTGCAGTCAGCCAGGCTGTGCAAACCACCACAGAGAGAAACATCCCCAGGCAGGAGGGTTTCATTTACTTTTTCACCTTTCCAATTGCCTTACAAAAATGTCAGGAGGCCATTAAGTAGCTCATCTGTCCCCCAGTGGGTGTCCTTCCCTGAGGTGGGGAGGAAAATGTTCAGAGCTGGGTTGGATGAAGCAAGCTGAGTCTTTCAGAGAAAGGCTGGGGATGTAGAGAGGAGGAAAACAGCCAGGATTGTGACTAACAGGGTGAGCTGTGAGATGTAACAGCCCTTGTGTCACTGAATCTGCCCAGGGACATGCACAAAGGACACATGGAAGGGGACTGTGACTCTCTGCAGGGTGATGTGATAAGACAGAAACAGCCCTTGTATGGGGGGTTTACCTACTGGAGTTCTGAGGGAAAGAAATTATTACTGCAGCTTCCAGGAAATGCACTTTATTAATTTATTTTGCTGCTTTTCCCCCCATGAGCAGGGGACTGAGAGCAAGCACACAGCTGATGGCTGGGCAGCCATCCATGGCTGTGGGTCTGTCTGCATCAGCAGGAGGCACTGGAAAGCACACCAGGGTGACCACCAGCTCCCATAAATAATTTCTCAAAATTCTTTTTATAGCAGACTCTGAATAAGTCTTTTGAACTCCAAAGTAAATGCTGCTTCTGGAACTTCTCAGTGGATTTTTATTAGAGCTGGCTGAGGCTGGAGGAAACAGCCCCTCTGACGTCAGAGGTTTTATATCAGGCTGTTTCCATTTTTATACTCTTCTCCTCTGGGCATTTAAGGCATTTCCGCTACAAAGCAGATCTGCCTGGAACTGCTTCATTCCCTTTTGCTCTGATTTACAGCAGATAAAAGTTCCTGCCCTATTGCAAATTACTAGGATGGTGTTTCAGTCTAATTCCAGGTGTCACTGGGGGTTTATGTCAGTGGATATTTAGCTCTTTGGAGCATGAACCTTGGGCAGAACAGGTTTTCCATAAATAAGGGAGAAGAGATGCTGAGCCTGTTTCTGGGGATGCACGACCACGCTCCCCATCCCCACACACCGTAAAACGCGTGGGGCTGCATCCCCTGGCTCCCATCCAGGGGGCTGAGGCTGTTTAGCTGCAGCCAGACTTGTTGCATGTGTTCTCCATTCATCACAAGCCGTGCCTGGGCTTGGCAAGGGCTGCCTTGGCCACGGGCAGCAGCTCTGCCAGGTGAGCCATTAGCGGCTGGGCTCGGCTGGGCTTTCCTTCCCGCGGGTTCAGCGGCGAAGGCGCAGCAGTGGGGATGGTCTGACACGCAAATCAGAAGTGTCACCTCATTTAGCCAGCCACTCTTGGCTGAGAAAGAACCTGGACTTGTGCTCGGACCTGTAGGAGACCAGATGGCTAACGTGGTCATCAGCCATTGTGCCGTAATCCCCCATCCAAACTTGGCTTTCCATGGGAGCAGGAGTGAAATGTGGAGTGTTAAATACAAAGCAAAGCAGAACCACTCCAGTATAACCTGCAGTGATGGGAATTCAGGGCTGCTTTTAAGCAGCAGGGTTCTTAACTCCAGGCGTTTTCTATGTGGTTTTATTTCCCAAACCCTGCATTATCTTGTGTTGTGGTTTAATCCGGGACATCTTTTTAGGAGAAACATTATTTCCCTTTGGCAGTTTCTCTTCTCTTCCTCAACTCCCCACATTTTTTAAGCTCTCAGTGGGGAGATTAAAATTTATACTTGTTGGAGCTCTGTCTGCCTTTATTTCCCCCCTTTCCTAATTTTTTTCCTAATTTCCTAATTCTAACACATCATGTTCAAATAGCACTAATTAAATCTGGTCTCACTTAAAATGCAGTCCTGCCTTCAGCAGGCAGAATTACACCTGGACCTTTCTGAACTGGTGAAATCAGTGGCACTGCTCATTGGCTGGGATAGTGTTGGTGTCCATAGCTCAGTCAGGTCTCTGGTAATTTGAGTTACAGTCAGTGCTCCTGTCTGTCAGGGTGTGTTGGCTCAGGAAGTTATGTGAGCATGATTCTGTCTTTGCTCTGGCTCAGCTCAGGCTCAACATCAGCTCAGTCACCCAGGACAGGGAATTGCCATTCAGATGCTCTGCACTGCTCTGCTGGCTTGGAAAAGGTGTGTTAGCCCAGGAGCAGTGTCCAGCCCACGTGAGAAAGTCCATGGAAGTGACTGAGGGAGGACATGGTCAAAGCTGGCAGCCAGAGTCCCTGTACCACTGCTTCTTGGTGTCAGGCTTGTCCCAGCCTTTCAGTACCCACAGCATGAGAAATTGCAGGTAGGTTCCTGTGCAAGCCTTTGGCTGATGTGTACAGGACAGTGGGGTCACTTCTTGGATCAGCCTCTCGTGTGGACTCTGCTGGGGAGGAGGTGCTTTCCCAGCCACCTGAACTCAGCATGTGCTTCCAGCTGCCTGGGGCACTTTTTCTCATGACTGTCCTGGACTCCTCAGTTTCTGTGCACAGCTGTCTTTCAGAAGTGGCTGGATTTAATGCCATGGGATTTTTTTCCCCCCTCCTTCCAGAGGTTTTGGTACCAACCATTGCATTTCTTTCCAAAGAAGAGCCTCTGCAAACTCCCCATGAGACTTTGAGTTTGCAACCAACCCGTGGTGCAGCAGCAATATCATGTGCTGAGACAGATATGCAGGTAGTAAATAGCTTTGAGAATTATTTGGAATAAAAGATACATATCCCATATAAATGTAATAGAACAAATTATTTTTATTGCTAGGACTGTGCTATTCTATTTCTCTTGGGATAGGAGACTTGCTTAGACCCAAGAAAAACTGCTACTGCCTCTGTGCCTGCCTCAGATTCCTGCTGCACAGATAAATACCATGGGAAAGCACTTGTAATACAAACACTTGTTTATAGGCAGACATTTAATTATCATATTACAGAATTCTGGAGACCAGCTGCCACATGAGATTTCTGGCTGGGACACTGAACATAAAATTAAAACAGTGTCACATGCCCATGGAGCTGAAAATCTCGGCATAGTATTTCCACATTCCCATTCTCTGAACAGAGCTTCCTGGATGATATTTCTGTGCAGATTATTCAGGAGGAGTTGGAGTGCTGTAAGCTTGATGACGTCTTTGTGACTGGATCAGAGAACAAATATTGTGATCTTTTCAGCATCAGCTCCCTGTGAGTGATTAAATTTCTTCTCCAAGGAATCTAGGTCATTTGCCAGGATCGGGGTGCTGGGCATTTACAGAAAGGAAAAACAAAGTGCATAGTTTTTCTGCTTTTGAATCCTAAGATTTATTGATAGTCCTGAATCTTTTGGGGAAATGCATGATATCTCAGTGCAATATGGAGAATAATGCTACATGTAAATACCTCTGTGTAAAGGAAAGCGTGGGAGCTCCTTCTAATCCTGATACGGTTTGCAAGATTGAATCATTTTCTCAGGCAAGTAAGGATTGTATTTGTAAGAGTGTTCAGGGCTGTGTTTTCTCTCCTCATCCCTCTCTGCTTTTTCCTGCACCCACCATGACTGCCTGCTGAGCTGCATTCCTGTCTCCAATACTCCCTGTGCTCAAAGCACTTGTTCCCTTCTCTTCTTTCCCTGCCAGTTCAATTCAGTCCCCGTGTCCAGGTCGAGATGTGCTTCCAGCAAGGGCTCACTAATTGTGGGGAAACTCACCAAGAGAGACTCAGGAACTTCCAAATGTGGCAGATTTCTGAAGCAGTCAGTCAGTCATTCTCTGTCCTCTTTTGCTGTTCACCTGTGACAGTGGCTACCGGAGCAAGATGCTTGGGTTTCTAAAAGAGTGGCACTGGAAAACACAGTGATGGCAGCAAAGATATTCCTTCCCTACAGGCAGAACCAGAAGGAAAAATCTGTTGGTTTCCTGGTCTGTTTCAGTGTGAATTGTCAGGAAATCAGCCTACAACATCTCCTACTCTGAGAACAGGAGATGAACTGGCAGTAATGTTTCACTAATATATTTTTGGAGCACAAAATCCTGTTTATCCTGTAGTGAAAGTGTCTTAAATGCCATCTGAAAATTTCAAAGTGACACTGCCTTGCCACTGTGCTGTGCTATAGGATGGGTAAGTCAGTAGCTCCAGGTCAGCACATGTGCATCCCTCAGGATCTGCCATCCTTTTTTACTCCTCACCTCTCTGGTCCTGTCTCTGGGTCTGATCGTTGCCGATGAAGCCATAAACAAACTGGAATACTGTTCTATTCCATATTGGTGGGACTCCCAGGAGCAGATATGGAGGTTTATAACTGCAGGTTTTTGGGGCTGTAGCTCATGGGTGAAACCTGGAGCTATGTGGGATTGTGTGCTGCTGCTCAAAAGTCAGGCAAGGCATAAAACGTGCTGCAAGCACTGGCTCGGTGCTTTTCAGCAGTGTAGGCAAAATGTGGTCACAGCCATGCAGCCTGGATGAGAGCCCCAGAGAGCTGCTCTGCTGAGAGGCTTCTGTAAGCAGTGTCCCCTCTCAGAAAACAAGTCCTATTTTAATGTGCCTCTGTCTTTTCTGGTGCCAGGAAGCAGGAACATTGCTTCTGGCTTTGTAGATACCCTGTGGTTTCAGAGTTGGTCTCTTTTTTTAATTCAGCATGTGTAAAGCAGCTCATTACCAGAGTCAGTGGCTGTCCTGGGCCCTCATGTCCTCTCTGAGCTGGATCAGTATTTAGGCTGCAAATGAGGCTTTACCAAGCTGCTTGCCTGGTGCTGCAATGCCTGAGCTCACCTGAGCACATCCAAGTGCAAATACTGAAAGTGGAAAAAAGAGCAGGGGAAGGAGGATCCCACAGCATAGGGGAGGGGTTGTATCATTTGTTTGTTGTAGTTTTTGTAAGATCCTCCCCCCTTTATCCTGAGGTCATGAAATGCTTTTATTCCAGCAGTGTCATAGTATGAAGAAACACAAAACCACAGAGTCCTGTTGCAATATACTCTGTTGGTGGAAATCATGTGAATGTTTTGAAAGACCATAAGTTTCTTCACAGATCCTACTGATTAGTGTGTCTGAACTGTAAGCAGAGCTCTGGGCATCTGCCCTGCATTGCCACAGTGCTTATGATGAAAAATGACCCATCATCCACCAGAACACAATTAATTCTGTGACACACTGGGCAAGTGTCCTGGGATTTTGAGGAAAACACTTTAGAGATGGGGGAGAGGGAAGGAAGGATAAATAAAGGTAGAAAATACCCCGTGTACCAGTTACAGGGCTTTGGAAAAATAGTCCAGGGACGGTTTTCACAGCTGCTCTTTGGTGAAGTTAGAGTTGTAGTAACCCTGGCAGAAACCTCATTTCTACTGTGCTCCCTAGGGAAGCCTGAAGGCTCTGAGAGTGTTTTACTCATACAGGGTGAAGAGAAGGGACAGGGATTGGTTTCACAGGCTGTATCAGGGGGAGGATGTGCAGACTGTGGAGGAGCATTGCCATTGCCATTCCTGCTGGCAGCAGAAGCCCCAGAAAGAGCTGAACTTAACTGGTGCAGCTGGTGGGATTGGACCCACAGGTTTCCCAGAGACAGCCTGTCCTGTGTCTTGATCTGCTTTATTTGAGAAGAGAAAGAGCCAGTGTTGGTGTTTCTGGGATGCTGTTTGAGCTCAGGTGGCTCTATCTCCAAGTGGCCAGTGGGCTTGGAAAGGATGGGATTCACACCATGCTGCTGTGGATGTCTTACATGTCCTAGCTCTTCCCAAGCAGTGAAAACATTGGATTTTCCGAAGTCAGGCTTTTACTTGCAATCACTGAGATATTTGTCTTGCTGGGGCTGCCCAAATACTGCCCAGAAAATCTCTTCTGGGAAGTGACCTCACAGATGGGCCTTGTGAGAAGGAAATGCTTTTTGTCCCCAGAGTCATCCCTGGTTCCCATTTTGCTTTGTCACTGCTGTGGGCACTGTGTGAAATCCCTGATTTCCCCAGGCTTGCAGGAGCTGCTTGGCCACGAGGACTGGTGGTCACTGGAGGTACCGGCCACGTGTCCGAGAGCACGGCCGGGCTCAGCCACACACAGGGAATGAACAGGCATCCTCAACATGTGAGGCTGATGTAAACACCTGTGGCTTTCTACATCTCTGAGTCTCACTCTGGGCTTTGGTGCAATTCTTCTTCCCTTTATTTTAATGAGGTTTTTTTTTTTCATGGAGTCTTGAGTTGCTGTAGCCTCACAAATGAAATCATTAAGGAGAACTATTTGAGACCAGTACCAAGTGGTGCAGGATCAGGGGTTCAGATTTGCTTCCAGGAGAATCTCTTAAAATTGTTCAGTCAATCAGAGGCTCATTTTTATTTTAACACGTTATTTAACATTGAAATTCTTGTGAATTTTGGGATTTCTTTAACAGAATAACTAAACTTGCTAAGGTGAATTTAAGACATAATTAAGGATTTTTTCAGGATTATATTTGATGAATCTTACCCTATTCAGAAGTGTTCTGCAAAAGATTATACCATTCAGATGTATCTAAATTCCAAACAGCTTTTACACCAAGTAGCATTGTTTTGATATTTCACATCTTTTTAAAAAAGTCTCATCTCAGTATTTTCAGCCAGTTGGAAAAGGCTTTGTATCAAACCCTGTCAAATCTGGGAGACTTGCAGTCCCTTACACTGCTCTGTCAGGTCCTTGTGCTTTCAGCTGACTGCATTTAATTATGATAATATTCAGTGGTAATATTCAGGACTTGGGAAGTGTTTCTTGTTTTCCAAAGGTGTTTTTGGCACTTGGGAGGATTAATCCAGCCAGGCTCATGCTGTAAACTCTGTGACACCAAAAGGGACCTCCTGGACCTCTTGGCTTTGCACAGAGCCGTGGAATTGCAGCCTGTGAAACACCTGTGTCTTCTCAGCTAGCCTGTGTGACTCTGAAAGCATTAACACGGCAGTTAAAGGATATTTAAACTTCCTGAGGGTTCAGGTGGCGGCAGAAGTGAGACCCCCGTGGGCTCAGCCCTCCCTGCGCTCCCCACGCTGGCAGCACACAGCTGGGAAACAGCTCATCGCGATGGAAACGCAAACAAGGGCTGTCAGGACATTTCTGCTCAAAGGTCATTGGGAAATGACAGACACTTAAATGTTGTTTTGTCTCTGTTCCACAAGCTGGAAAATAACAGGATGGGATTTTGATCAAGAGCTCTGCTTTATTCCCTCCAGTCGTCAGCTTTGTGGTGCCCTGGATCCTGCGACGAAGCATGGCTGATGGTAAAGGGAGGAGAGCTTTGAGGGTTTGCTCATTTTTTGGAGTATTTTGGAGTTCAGCTGCTTATATACAGTGAGCACTGCTGTCTTTGGGACATGGTCTGTTTTTTCTGATGCTTTCCAACCTGAGGCTGCTGGCCACAGGCTGGCTGGTTGCTGAGCCAGCCCTTGTGGTATCTCACCTTCCTGGGTGCCCCAGTGCTGGCAGCTGGGGCAGGACAAGACACAGCCAGTGCATATCTGGGTTCTCTGATCATTTGATACAAGGAAAAAGTGCAGCTCTCCTGCAGGGAGGCAGTTTCTGTTCCAACAGAGAGCCATGGATGATCCTCACCCCTCTAAGATGTGAGAGGAGTCTCCTGGCCAGTAGGATTTGGAGCAGAGTCATGTTAGCCATGGGTTGAACATGTGGAAATGTGATCTTGATGTGCAGAATTGCAAGGTCCTTACTATTATGCTCCCAACTATTTAAAATTAATATTTTCTGAACCCTTATGCAGCCCAGTGTCCACCCTGGCCAGCTCCAGTAGCTGAAGAGAGCAACAGTGCCATGTTTGGGGTTAATTAAAGGCTGCTGCTCTCAGCCCTCACCCAGCAATGTGCCTCAGTGGATGGAGACTTCAGCCTGCATTTGAGTACTGTTTGGTCATTTAATTTAATTTCTAATAGTCTTTCCATTTCAATTATCTCTCCTGAATAATTCCTGTTTGGAGGACAGTGCAGTAAGTGACTTCTTCCTAATCTGATTTCTGATTCTTAGTGGCCTGGATAGATCAGCATTAGTTTGCTATTTCAATCTGATCCATCAGAGTCCTCTGCTGTACAGGGTTGCTCTTTTATATCACGTAGGTGACAAAACCACAGCTTGATGCAGCTGTTCTCCAATGCAGGTCATGTGTGTGTGGAGCAGAGAGGATTATCAGCCTCCCCCTGTGCCCAAACCGGGGCAGGGGCTGAGAGCAGAGGTCTGGTGTTGACCAGAGCTGCTGGGGAGAAAAGGGGTCTCTGCAGCCTGAGAATGGGGTGTGTGATGCAATGCAATGATAACTTCATAAATCAAATGAATCCTTTGTTGTCTGGATGCTGGAAAGGTTCATTTGACCCCTTTGCCACCCCACTTCTGCAAATAATGGACTATTTTAGAGTGCAACTGGAAATAGAAATCCCCCTAAAGTATTGGTTTGATGTGTCTGGTGG
Organism: Cyanistes caeruleus; assembly: GCF_971803275.1. Lineage (NCBI taxonomy): Eukaryota > Metazoa > Chordata > Aves > Passeriformes > Paridae > Cyanistes > Cyanistes caeruleus. The sequence goes on from NC_141713.1 coordinate 4,029,462, forward strand.
AAGCTGCAGTTCAGGCAGTCATCAGTCATGGCTGAACAGGGTGGACAGAGTGCCAAGGAGAGGATTGGCCTGGGAAATGGAAAACTTTGGGATGGAAAGTCATTCCACTCTCCTTTATGAAGTACCACACTGCTCCTTGCTGTCCAAACCCTTACTGATGGCTTCTGGGCTGGAAAGAGAGAAAAGAGAAAGGAGGGAGGTGCTGCGGTCTTTTCCTGAATTAAGGGACCTGAGTGTGGTAGAAAGAAGCTGCATCTGCTATTCCATTGGAAAATCCTTTCTGGGAATTGGGTGAGGCTGGTAATGCTTTGGGGCCATGCCAGGCTTGTGGGCTCCCTGGAAAGATGTTGCAGTCAGATGGAGTTAGAGCCTCCCACCTTTGCTGTTCTGGCTCAGGAACAGCACAGCGGGGCAAAGGCAGGGTCATGAGGAGGGGGCCAGAGTGGGAAGAGCTTTGGCACCAGTGATTGTTGGATTCTGGAAAAGGACTCCACGAGTCTTATGGAGTTTGAATATGCTCCTCATCCCTTTGGGTTTCCCTTTCTCCTGGCACCCTGTCAGATGTGTTCATTGCTCAAACCCAATGAGATTTCTTGACTTGGCATTGCAAGGCTGCATGTCCAAACCCAATCTGGAATTCCACCATCCTCCCTCACTCTCTCCACTGGCCCCAACCTGCAGGAGAGCACATGATCCTGCTCACATCTCTCAGATTGTGGTTAGCAGGGCAGGAAGAAAACAGCCTGTTTTAGCCACAGCTCAGCATGTGACCAAGGTGACGTTTTGCTTTTTTTATTGCCAGCAAGCAACGGGGACGTGGTTGAGTTGATTTTTCAAGGGCTGCAATTCTCAAAGGTCTCTTGCTGCTTTGCAAACTCCTTTGCAAAATCCCAAAGCTTTGGAAACTGCTGGATATGATTGCACAAATCTCGGAGCAGCATGTGGCAAAGTCAGTGGTTCTGCTGCCTGTGCCACCAGTTTAGATAAACTGAGCAGCAGCGTGCCTGCCCCCAGGCAGAGGTGTCAGTGGGAAAAGGTGCACACTGGGACAGGGTGGATTTTCCCAGGAGCTGTTGACTGTGTCTCTCTGTCGTGCACCACCATCACAGGTTTCTGTTGTCACCTTTTGTCATGGCATAGCCCCAGCTGGCAGCAAAGTACAACACACCCACTCACTCATTCTCTCCCCGGTGGGGAGGAGCATCAGAAAGATAAGTGAAACTTGTGGGTTTAGATAAGAATCATTTATTAATTGAAAGAAAATGTAATATATTAATGCTAATTGAAATAATAGTAATTGTAAGGACAAGGAGAGGGAGAGAGAGGAGTAAAATCCAATACAATTGATCACCATGTGCTGACTGATCCCCAGGCAACTCCAGCCCACTCCCCCCAGTTTATATGGTGAGCCTGAGGTTCTCTAGTACAGAATATCCCTTTGGTCAGTTCTCTTGGCTGTGCTTCACCTATTTCTTGTGCACCTGCTCACTGGCAGAACGTGGGAAACTGAAAGTCCTTGAAAACATCAGGGTGTTATCAACATTATTCTCATGCTAAATCAAAAACACAGCACTGTTCCAGCTAATAACAAGAAAATTAACTCTATCCCAGCTGAAAACAGGACACTTTTGAGGAGGACTGAGTTTAGCATGAAGATGAAAGTACGAGTGTGAGAAATATCCCCATGAACTGCTTCCTGTTGCTCTGGTGGGACCCTGGCCTAGGTCTGAGTGTGCTGAGGGGGACCATTCCAACAGAGTCAGAAGTAAGCTGGTTTAAGTCACAAACTTTCTGAGTGCCTCCTTCAGTGAGTTTTTCTCCAGTTTGGCAGCTTCCAATGTTCCTGAAATGTGCCAGATGTAGGCACAGGGTGAAATGGTTCCTTGACTACACAGAAACTCCTGAAGCTCCTGACCTGTCCTTTGTCACCTCTGGTGTTGGAGAGCAAGGCAGGGATTCAGGGATCCACTGACTCCTGAGTACCCCAGGAAAACTGCTCTGATGTGTACAGATTGTAGGACTGATGGAGATGTATTATGGGGATTACTGTAGTGCTTATTGAGTGTTTGGAGATTTTGGTATAAAGGCTTTAATATTTTATTCTTATAAAGGGATTGAGTGTTTGAAGCTAAAAGCAGAAGTTTCTGCTATCTGAAATAAACAGCTATGAGGTGGGTAAAAGTGGTAGCAGGTTTGTGTGCTCAGTGAATTCATCACAAAAAGCAAGATGTAGGAAAGATTGATTGGTCAGTAGTACTTGGAGGGTTTTCCAGAGCAAGCTTATTAGAAGTACAGAGTGATTTGTAACTACAGCTGTGACTCTGCCTGGTGGGAAATGTTTTCACATGCTGGTTGTGAGAACAGCGGAGAGCGATCCTCTTTCTTCATCGTGCTGAATCCTGCCTAGTTCAAACCAGGTCTGGTTCTGGACCCAGATGGCTGAATTCCAGATAGTTGTTAAAATCTTTGTCCCCTTTCTGTGCCTGTCCCTGACACCAAGGGTTTTGGAGTGAAGATGTGCATGAATATTGTGGTGCTCACTAGGTCTGGAGCCAAGGTCAAAGCAGGCGGCCTTCCTCCACCATATCCTGCTTTTCTTCCCCAAAACTCCTGTATCTGTTGCCTCCAGTCAGAGGTAATGAGAAGAGTATCCAGTATCCTACAGAGCAGCATGTTCTCTATTTCCAAACCTTTGCCACTGTTGTTCTACTTATGGGTGGATCACAAAAATAATTACCTAAATGAACCAGGCGCCAAAACACCATCAGTGATCGTGTACTTCACAGAATAACAATGATTAGGTCACCCTCCTTGCTTATCTCAGGTTCCCACCCTTAAAATAAGGGCAGCAATATTTTTGCTTTTAAAAGAGCAGGATTAACTTGTTCATGTCTGAAGTATTAATCGTTGTTATTATTATTACTCATATGGATGGCAGGGAAGCACCTAATGAATTCTGGTAATGTTACAATAGGCAGTGGCTGCTATTGGTGTGACTAACCCTGGATGAATTTACTGGGCTGCCTGTTTATCCTAAAGCAAACTGCACCATGTACTTGTGGTCCCTCACCAACAGATCACTGTGGCCACGAGGTCTGTATGGTGCTGGTGGTTTTGTGTTGCACCTCCATCCTTTCCAGCCTCATTCAATATGATATCTCAGATGTACCTATCCAAATAGAAGCTGCCCAGGGTGTTCCTGTGCTGCCCAGGGTCTCTCCAGAGCCATTCCTTCCCTTCTGCTTTAAAAGACAGAGAGAAGCAGTTCAGACATCCAGCTGTGGATTTTGGATGCTTTCCATAGAGTGAGCCCTTTGGCTATCAGAGAATTGATGCAGAAAAACAAATTCCTTCCAAATGTGTCCTTGATGGAGACTAAATATTTTTCACCCTTTTTTTCTTCATAGTGTTTGTAATTACATTCCTTGATAATCTGCCAGGAGTGACCTGGGGTGCACGGGGTGAGAGAATGGGGTGCCAGATGTGTATGTTTGGGTAGGTAGGAGTGGGAGTTGTCTCTGCTGCTGGCTCTCAGGCAGGTGTGACACCATTTACCCCTTTCACAGCCATCACTCATGGAAGGAGCAGCATTCCAAGTGAGCTGTCCTGCCCAGGAGCTCTGCCTAATCCTCCACAAGGCTGTGGAAGTCACACACCCCTTTCTGGTTAGGGCCACCTCTTCCCGGCTGCTGCTGGCCCGGGGCCCGCACCATCCCCACAGATGTTTTTGGTGCTCACCTCTCCCTCCTCCCAGTGAATTTTCAGCCAAAGGCCACCTCTGGAAGTTGACTGTGGGGTGTGTTGTGTCACTCCCTGCACAGCTCATGACTCAGCAGTTGTACAAGTTCTGTACCTGTCAAGGACATGCCAGAAACCACAAATGTTCCTAAGCCAGCAACAACAAAAGCATCTGGGAGTTTCCACTCAGCTGAAGACAACAATGTCTGCAGTAGATTTTCTTGCAAATTGATTTGATTTCATTGCCAACAGATGAGAGCAGGAAAAGGATGCCAAGGGGGTGAGGGCAGGAACGCCAGCATCTGGATTTCCAGAGCCCGGAAAGCCCGAGATTGTCAAGAGAACAAGTGACACATCACTGTGCACTGCAGTGCTGAAAGGCAACAAAAACGCCCCTGGAAGCAAGGCCATGAAACCACTGAATATTTTAGAAAAATCTCAGGCTGTGAGATCAATTGGAAGAAATCACTGAGGTGCAGGAGAGCAAAATGCAAACACCTCTGCAGGTGTCAGCCCGAAAATGTCATTATTCAAACAAGCGCTGGCACAGCCGCAGTCCCGTGGTGTGCGAGCCGTGTCCCGGTGCCAGACAGGAGGGCTGCCCTGCTGCTCCTGGAATGGTGGCTCACCCAAGTAGGGGCATCTCCTGGCACCCCAGAATGCCTCCCACAGCCCAGCCAGAGAGCCAGGACCACGTGCCAGCCGTGGCAGGATTGCTTCCCACTGGGCACAAGGCTGGGGCACAGCCTTGATGGTTTCATTCAGTTGTCTCAAGGGAGCTGAGCTGGCAAGGAGAGCTGTGACAGTGACAGCACAGCAAGCTCTGTTCCCTGCCTTCCTCTGCCACCCCCTGCCCTGGGCAGGGATTTTAGGATCCATGGGATTTAGGTGTGAGGGGGAAGGGAAGGGTTGAACAGTTGAGGTCTGGCAATAGAATAGCCTGTCTTTGCTCAGGGATTGGAGTGATGCAGCCAAGATAACAGTGATTGGCGTGCCCTTGTCTGGGAAGAAGGGAGTAGTTTGGGTGCAGTTGAAGGAGTGGGAGGAATTGCTGCCTGCTCAGGCCTGTGGGTGATGGCTTATGCCTGGGAAAAGTGGCACCAGTGTAAATGGATGGAGGCTGTGGGTGGGGGAGAGAAAGAGGGGATGGGTAAACAACCGAGCTTGGTCCATCCTGGATTTTCATATTGCATGGAATTCAAACATGCCAAGGCTGATGTTGTTAACTTCATGTCAGGCCATTCTCTGTCATGCTTTTCCCTTCCCACAGGAAAATTTTCCAGCAGCATGTGTTTGACAGTGGGTGTTTCAGGCAGAGATGGGGATCCCTTTGAACTGTGAGCTACTGTAGGCATGGGAACCTCTCTGAACAGCCTTGAAGTCATTTTCCCAACATGCCTGGATCCCAAGTGTGTGCCAGATCCCCATAAAGACAGTTTGTCTGGGATCAAACAGGTGGCTTAATGACAGGAGATGTGATTGCTGAGTGAAGCCTATCTGAGCAGAAATGGGAGGCTGAGTCCTCATGGAAATTCTCTGCCTCAGACTGGCATGAGGTGGGGCTTGGAGTGGGGCTGAGGGAGGATTCACTGTGATGTGCCAAATGCATCAGGGGGTGGCAGAACAGCTCAGCTGAGCTCTGCTCAGAGTGTTCGGTGTGGATTGCAGAAAGCTGCATTCAGTGAATGACTTTAAGAGTAAATTGAGTGCAAGAGAGAAGGATGGTGCTCTTAGCACTGCTTGGGCTTTCCTACTAACTCACACAGTGCACAACCAGCAGATCTCCCTCTGCCTGTGTCCCTGTCCTGCTGTGCCATGTGTGATCGTCAAGTGTTTCACTGCTAGGTTTGGGCTTCTGCCTGGAAAAAATACATCCCTGGCTCCCCACCAAGAGCTATTTATAGCAGGAGCTCCTAGAAGACAGTGTGACAACTTCAGAAAACAAGGAATTGCTAAATCATCCTGCAGAGAGCAGCAAATGAACCCCTTGCCACGCACACCCGTGGGAGCCACGCACACCCAGAGCCCCAGATCCTGGTGAGGATTGGTACCAAGTGACTTTGTGCAGGGAATGCTGTGAAGAATCAAAGACACATTAAGATTCCTGCACAAAATGCCATGTCATGAGCAACAGCCCAAGAGCTTTTTGTCTTTCTGTCAAGTCCCATGGAAACAAACCCTGAGGACATGATGAGCTGCCTCTCCAGTGACATGGCAAAAATGCCTCCACTGCAGAAATACGGATCTCTGCCAGCCCTCAAACTGCTCTTGGATGTGCTGCACACCTTAAAAAAGGATGTACTGAAGAAGGCAACACCTCTCCAGTGTGACCAGTGACAGATACCTGCACATCTTGTTCCAATCAGGTAGATGCAATTTTTTGCATTGAATGTTCTTTCCCCTTTTGTAATTCCCCAGCAGCAGATGTTTCTTTTGCCTTGTCAGGAGCAGGTGGGCAGAGGTCTGCAGGAAAAATCCAGGCTTTTCTTGCCTCTGTCTGGTTGGAAATGGCAAAGGGGGTGACCTTGACCCTTCCTGGGAGTTCAGTGTATGATTGAGCATTGAGTCCAAATCCGTGAAAAACAACAACAATAACAACAAAACCCCAAGGCAGAAATTACCCAACTTCAATGTGGAGCAGAGTGTCCTGTTCAGTGTATCATCCTGCCTCCTTCCTTGTACTTCTCTGTAAACATCATTTATGTGTGTTTATACAATCCATGTGTTCCCTGCAGTTCTGGGATCCCTTCACTCATTCCTCCCACTGGACTAGTTGTAACAGGCACCAAATTATGGGAGTTTTGTTGCTTGCTTAGTTTATACACCTGCAATTTCCTGGTTTATATGTCCAGAGGTTTTAGTCTTTAATTTAATATTATTCATAGATTTTATTATTAGTTCACTTTGTAAAGCACCTTAATGGTCAGTGTCTGTTTAATTATATATGGCAAAACCTATAGAAACAAAGGAAAATTGACCCAATTTGTTACAGCTGGTTTACAAAGATTCCCTGAGGTGACTGAGCATCACTTTTCCTTTTTACTGTACTTCACACATTTCCAAACTCGTGTCAGTTCAGGTCTCATGTAACCTCTCCCTCTGAAGCAGCCTCAGCGTGGCTGCCCCTCCTCCCTGCAGCCCCAAGCCCAAACCCAGCATCTTTTCAGCTGAGGAAGGAGACTGACACAGTTCTCTGGGTTGTTTTTTTTTTTTCCTGCTGCTACTGGCAACATGCAAAATGCTGATCACATCTATTGTGGAGATGACCAAGAAGCATTTTTCTACAAGTAAACCATGGCTAAGTGTCTCTGGATTGGTTAAAGTACCCCCTTTATGCAGCAAAAGCTTCCAGAAGCACTGAGATGGTGCCTGCCCTTGTGGAGGTCCTCATCACAGGCTCTCTGGGTGGTGTGGGAGGTGCAGCTCTGGTTTGTATTGCTGGAATATGTTTGAGCATCAGCTCCACGGTCTCCTGGATGCAGCATTAATTAAACAGAATGGCCCTGCTCCAGGCCCCAGTGGACAAGCATCCACATGGCAACTGTGAGCCTTGTCAGCAGCAAGAGATTAAGGAATTAATTGGCAGGGTTAATCTTCATGTCAGGGTTGGAAATGAATTGTTAATTTGTTTGGATGAGTGTAAAGTCCTCTCGCAGCGATGGCAGGTGCGATCACATGAGGAAAAGGCTGCAAAGCTGCCCTTCCTGGGGACTTTTCCATTTCACACCCCTGCAAACAGACATCTCCAGCTCTTTGCCCCCGAAGTGTGAGCCTCCCGGGCGGGTCAGAGGAGCTCCTTGTGTCACTCACATCCTTGCAGGTGACAGCACAGCTGTGACAGGTCTGGCTGCAGCTTGGGAGGGCCCCTTGGAATTCCAGCCTTTCTCATCTTGCTCCCTTGTGCTAAGCAGGTCTGATCCTTGCATGGCAGGTACTGGGTGAGGCCAACCTGCTCCAGGATCTGAGTGAGGGAGAGATGTGCTCACACCAAAATGCCACTTTTGGGACACAGTGAGCAAAACTTGATTGTGTGGACACTAAACCATCTCAGACACTTCTCCAGGACACTGTAGAAAAGAGAACCTGCCGGGTCAGTCAATGCTTTTCCCTTTCTGTTCTCATTTTACACTCAGGACAGCAGAATATTTCCTTTCTTAGTATGTTTCTAATTTGTTAAGGCTACTGAATTTGTCACATTACATTAAGACATAGGAGGAAAGCACTTCAGGCCTTAAATTATTTAAATTATTAAATTGTAACTTTTGTCACTTGTGCTCTCTTTTGTGCATTGATTAGTCTAATTAGTTCAGCAATAAGAATCACCTTCTCCTCATGCTGGGGGTCTGGTAGGTTGTGACCAACACAACCTGAGTCTAGACATGACTGGACTATAGTCATAGACTGGACTATACAGACCTGGGATCTTCCTGGGTGTGCAACAATCCTGTTTAAGATCATGCAGTCAAAATCCTTCCCTTTTGCCTATGCTTCTGTTCTCGCCTCTGTCAGTGCCCAGTGCCTCATTTATGGGGAGGCTGATGCTGTTCTGAGGTGCTGTGAAATAATGGAAGTTTTCCATTGCCAAAAATTGGCTGGGTTTATCTAAGAAGGCCCACAGCACGTTGCTGGCATGAGCAGCTACTCCAGTGAAGTCCCACCTGAGTTGCCATTTTCTATTCCACATAAAACCACCCTTGAGTTTTTTGACTTAAAATTATTATTAGCCATTTGTCCTAAAATGTCAATAATGCAGTGATATTCTAGCAGAGCTTTTCTGCACTGTCATGCCCTATTAATTGCTTAGAAATAACAACATTAATTTGGAATAAGACTGTTACCTTGTCTATGCCATATATAAAATGTTAATACTAGAAGTGTACTGGGTTCATCCTAGACCTAATTAGCTCTTTGGAGAATTTACTTTGTGCAGCAGCCTGTACTGTCCACATTGATGCTAACATATTATATAATCAGCTTTAGAATAGGCAGCAGTCTGAAGCCCAGGTTTTGTGTCCCTGTGCTAAGCCACTACCCTGAGGAGAGCACTGAAAATCAGCAGAATTTGACTAGAGGATAGAGCACAAATGTCTGGGTTTTGTAAGGAGTTGTAGAACAACTTGTTATCTCCAAATCAACATTGCTTGCAAATGGCGCTCTCCAAACATGTTTTTATAGATAGAGATATAGCAGATTTTACAAAATGAGTTAATGTTCTCTTTTGCTGTCCAAATTGGGTGGTGAAGTCATGGAACATGCTATTTTGATAATTTGGAACATGCCCCAGGAGTTGATTAAATGATCTCTCTTGCTCTGTACATAAACTGTGCGTTTCCATGCAAACATCAGAAGGGTCAGAGCTGCAAACAGAGGCCTGCAGAATCTGCTCTATCTCTGCCTGGCTTTTTACTACCTGTTTAAACACCAAACGTATTTTAATAGACAATTACAGCTTGTCAATGGAAATACTCCCCTATAAAAGCAAACAGTGGATGAAGTGAAAGTGCTACTGGAAAGTTAGTGGGTAAGGTATTTATCATTTAGTGAGAGAGCTTTTTTTAAAAAAAAATCTAAGACCAGGATTCAAGGTTTTGAATTTTCTTTTTCATAAATCATGACTCCTCTGCTAGTTCTGGTGCTTGAGCAGGCCACCAAGGTACAGGGAAGAAATTCCTCCCAGGCACAGGTTACCCAGAGAAGCTGTGGCTGCCCCATCCCTGAAAGTGTCCCTGCCCAAGGCAGGGTGGTGGGATGGGCTTTAAGGTTCCAACCCTAACTATTCTGTGATTCCACAGTCCTGAACAGCATCTTCACCTCAACTTTTCTAGGATAAATTTGCCATCTTCCCTCCAAAGCGGAAACAGGAAGAAGAAATCAACTGTTGTCTGCTGTTCCTCAGATCCCTGGGAGGCAGGACCCTGATGGAGATTTATCATCTCTGCCTCAGGTGGGCAGTGGGGCAGGTATGGTTTGTCACCTCTTTCCCTCTGCTTTAGTTATTCTGCACTCTGATTATAAGGTTGTTCTGGTGTATTTATCTTTAGTCTGTTGCTCTAGTCTTTTCTGAAGGAAACAATGAAATACCCTCTAATATAAGAGATGAGAAATGCAATTAGAACTCACATCCTTTACTCCTTATGGGTAAGAGCCCCTATTACATAGTAACTATGGGAAGGAGTAGGCCCTGTTCGATCAATTTGTTCCAGTTCCTGGTTACAAATAGTTCAGGGAACTAAAACAGTGACAGATGAAGGTGTAATTCCCAGATCAGAGAAGAGGTAGAGAGCTGTAGGGTAGAACACAGGTATTTCTTGACACAGCACCAAACCAGAGATGAACAGCACAATGTAGATTTGACACTTTTATTAACAAAGAACCCATGGGGCTCATTCATTAGTACAAAATACAATCATGTTCCTGTATGTTAAACAGCTTTTTTATTTTGTCTCTTTTAAACTGTTTCACAGTTATCAAAACAAAGCCCCTGCATATTGAACTTATTATTGTGCAAACAGTAATTATTTTTAAGGATCAATTTCTGCACTAAGCCAAGTGCCAGAGAGCAGAACTTAATCTTGTTTTCACCCCTCCTTTGAAGGGCCATGTGTGCTTCCTAAGAAACACATAATAGTTGACTTTTTTTTGCGGCAAACAATCTAAGGCCACAGTTTATTTGCAAAGAATAAAAAAACAATTCAAAGATTTTAGGAAAAAAAAAAAAAAAGCACATCTTTACCCTTCATACTGCTGTTTGCTTGACCATGATTATACCAGGTAGCACGCATCACCTATCAGGTTTTACAGTCCAAAAAAGCACCTAATGTTCTTTAAGCTAGTATTTTGAATTATTACCATGCAAGTTAATACATGACCAAATTACTTTTCAAGTAACTAATAATGGTATCTGTCTAAGGAGAAGCTGCTTGTTCCCTTTCCAGATGATGTGATTGAAAATCCTGCACTGATTGTATGGGCAGGCCCTCACTTAAATAAAAAGGCATGAGAGATACACCTTGAGACTTAAATAATTTTTAGAATGTCCTTTCTAAATCATGCACTCAAATTTTGGTTAAAGCTGCATTTGCTATAGAAGACAATATTAAATGTTGTAAATGAAAGGAGCAACTGCAGTTTGGAAATGTGAATCTCCACCAGTCTGTCTTTCACACTGATGCAAAAGTGATTTGAGGTGAAGTGCTAGAAATTAGACAATGTAAGGAAGTTATACTAAAAGAAGACTAAAAATATATATCCGTGTATGCCTGTAGAAAAATCCCTGCTTCTTAAGTGAAGACAAATTTCATAAAAAAACCATTTAGACTTTGTTTAAACTGCAGTTATTGATGAAATGAAGGAAACTCAATTGCCGTTTTTGTACTGATCAGAAAGTACACTGTTTCACCACATGAAGCACCGGGTTTTAACCCCAAACCCTTCTGTAAGACATACAGAGTGTATCTAGTAGTCCAAAATCCCCTGTATTTCAAAGACAGGACTGTAAACGTGCATGTTGACAATGCTGTTTTCTGCTCCTGTAAGTGATCTGTTGGTGATTGTTTACTGATCCCAATTGATGGTTGGCAGGAAGCAAACATTCTACTTTTAAGTGAAGGCAGCAGAAGGGCAAGTAAATGCTGTGCCTTCACTCTTAGCAGCAACAAACTCACTGTTCTAAATGACCTGAGGAAGAAAACATCAAAATATTGCACCAAAACGAAATTAAACAGCAAAAACAAACAAGGGAACACACCAACAAATACAGTATGGATAGCAAATGACCAGTGCAGCCCCTGACAATAGATCTTTAGACAAAAATGCAGGAGTAATGAAAAGCTTTGTGCCATTACCAGAGGACATTGTTCCCCTGATGTCTGCTTTCACTTCAGTTATAAGCTATGTCTATTCTGGGTATATTTACACCTCTCCCTACACCTCTTATCTCATTCACTAACCACAGAAACCATTTAGGGTCCCTTTTAGAACCTTGAAGTATACTGGAGCTTTAACAAGACTTTTTTTGGTCTCAAATCTGACCGTAAGTAAATATCCAAAACAGAGGTAGGCTTATAAAGGCTTTTGAATAAATAAATATTGTCCATTTTGCTAAGTATACCTGCAGCTGGCAAAAGGTTTCTCCCTTGCCATGCTTCCCCTTACCATGCTATCCATAGGCTTAAGATGCAGAAGAAGAACTCACAGTAGAAGAGGTTAGAATAATTCCCTTAAGAAATCCCTTGAAAGAAAGCATAGTGCATAAGCTCATCTCAAAGTTCACTGTTCTGTTTCACACTTGTGTCTTGCATTCAGGAAACTGTTGCCTTCATAACATTGCTCAATAGCCATTCTGTCACCCACGGTGTCCTCAGGATCATGATCAATGAGGAAATAGTACCACTTGGCAGGCGTGAGAAGGGCAGGTTCCCATCAAATATGAAGTTTAGACTTTGCTCTGTGTTGCAGTAGTGTTCCTTTTTTGGACGCAGACAGTGCAAAGCTGAAGCCCCTTGAACACTGGAATCTTTTGGAAATGTTTTCTTACCCCACATTCTGTTCTCCTACGCAAGTTCTACAACAGGAGTTCTCCACATCACTATATACATTCTTCCAGAGCATTGCAAACAAAATATAAATTCTCTTCTCTTCACAAGATCCACACATCTCCTCCTTGTACTTTGTGTAGTGTATCCACTTTTTTGGAGAACATTCAGTATTTCATTGAAGCATTTTGTTTCAGTATTTTCAGGTATTTCTCAAGTATCCCAAGCTTAGCTGCTCCCCTGTTATCCTCGGTGCAGACTAATCCAGCAGGTTTCTCTTTGTCACCAAACATGCTCATACCTCCCTCTCCATTTTCCTTTGCCTTTCTCATACACAGACTTAAGCTTTGAAAAATAAAACTGTTTCCTTTTTAGCTGCACTACCAGCTTAAGCAGCAGAAAAGATTAAGACATTCATCACAATGATGCTCATTATAAATCCTCTTCAGAGCATGAATGAAACGGGCTGAACTTCTTCTACATCAGTTGGATGTGGATCAATCTAAGGAGAAAAGAAAGACAACAATTACTGCCTGCAATTCCTGCATTTAGGTATGAGTTTGGGTTTTTTTTTTTGCCATCTGACAATAAAAACCACCTGCTATTTATTTTCTTACCTCTGAATAAAGAGGTGGAGGCTGAAACCGGAACTCTTGTATGTAAGCAAAGACAGGACAACACAACTGTTCCTCGCAGTCAATGGGTGGTGGATAAGCAGGAACATGTCTGGAAAACTCTTCCTCAGACACTACATCAGCATAATTTGGTGGTGCTGAAACACAAGAGATGTTTCTGTCATATTTCAAACTATTCACTCACAGCAAGAATATCTGCATTACAGTATATCCAGGACCACAAACTCTTTATTGCAAGTGCACTGAACTCTTAAATATTTGAACTAAAATTATGTTTTCAGTAAACTTGGGTGAGTCAGCAGGAATACAGAGAGTGCTGTGCTTTTAGGACAAGTCCAGCAGAAAATGTGTGTTGTATCAAGATATATTCAGTGATGAGCAGAATTTTCCCACCATCGGGAGTTAGTTTCAGTCAGAGGGGTACAGAGAGACTTGAGGAAGGCTGGAGTTGGGGTAACCTAACCAGTTGTTTTGGATCTCAGTTTAAGACTTCTTGAGTCATACTTCCATGGCCTACATCCCTGGCAGTGCCCTTCAACTGGCACTGCACCCATCTGCTGCAGACAGTGCTGTGCTGGATTAGAGAGAGTTCAATATGTATTTATTACCTTCAGGGTGTTCAGGCATGGTCAATGCCAGCCAACTCATATCCATACTAAACTGGCTGGTAATGCTGGAGTTTCTGCTTGAAAATCCAATACATGGAATAGTGCCAATCACCAGAGGCATTTCAATCATCAATTTCTTAGCACCAGGAATATGGATATACACCTGTGTGACAACCCCCAAACAGAAGAAAAAAACATTGTGAGACCCCATTGAATGCTGCTCTTAAAAGCTGCCTTACTCCCTACAACTGCAAATTTAAAAATTAAGAGCTCTGTCATCCCAGCTATGCTTAGCTAATACCCTGGCAGCTTCCTTCTTTCTGTAACTTGTCTCAAGTGGCATTAAAAAATAAAAACCATCATGACAAACTTAATTATGCACTTGACTTTCAGTCTTATCTTCCCATTTCTGGAAGGAATCACTTGAGGATCCCATTCAGCTTGAAATGCTTCCCCAAAATAATCCCTACATGTCTGAAACTAAGCTGCTTCTTCCTCATTTTTCCCTTTTCCACATTATTCCCATCTTTTCATCTCAGAATCTCTTCACAGCCTTCAGTCTCTCATGTATATAGTTTATGATATTTGTTTTTCAGAGTCATAGAATGGTTTGGGTTAGAAGGGACCTTAAAGATCATCTAGTTCTAACCCCCCACCATGGGCTGGGACACTTTTCCCTAAATTTGTATTTATTGTAGTTCCCAAGTTAAAAACCTAACAGCTACTCAGTAAATTCTTCTGCTCCCAACTGAATGCAGCATCTAAAGTTTGTACATTTGAAAACCCAATACTTACAGCTAATGAATATTCTACTCTAATAATGCAGCAGTCAAGTATAGATGGGGATACAGGTGGGATTTTCAGAGTTTTCCCATTCCAGGTATCTGTACTCCCAGAGGCAATGTGGTTTCCTCGGACATTGGCAACCATCTGACGGAAGGTTTTTGTCTTCCCACTGGCCAGGTAAGTTTGTGTTTGGAAAATGGCAGCTTTTGGAACAATCAAACGAGAAGAGCAGTTCTCAATTTCTGCATAGATTGGGATGGCTTCCCCTTAGAGACAGAAAAAGTCCAATGAATAATTTGTATTTACCAACTTTCCTCTGGGAGTATCAAAGCATGTTACACAGCACGCACATCATCTGCAGTGTTATGAGAACAATACTTGCTAGGTTTCCTCAAGCCAGTTTATTTTTTTCAGAGTGGTATCTAGGCAGAATTATAGCCACCTACTATGTTTTACACATAAACAATGATTCATTTTGAAACATTAAGCATAGTTATGAACAAGCTATAAAAGCTTTATTTGCAAATTATGCCCCGATTTTCCTTTTATATAGTACTAAATGAATTTCAGGATGTCTTATTTTCTCAATGTATCTAATGTGATCAAGATGAAGAAGAAACTGCTAAAGCTCATTTTTACCCAAGTGTAAACCTACACAAATAGGATGTAAAAACCTAATTACATCCCAGTTAAGTATTTTATACCAGATAAAAACATTTTGTTGTTCTTTGCACTCAAATGCACATGGGTTTTCCATAAGATTATTAACAGGACTTCCATTCAATTTCTATTCCCAGAGGAAAAGATTATTTAAAAAAAAAAAAAAAAATCATATCATCTTAATTTACTGCTATTAAACAGAACTATTCTTTGAACTGTAAAGTGTTGGTTTCATTGAGATTTAAAAAAAAAACCCAACCTATTAGATGCTTAGTATTTACATTTTTAAGATAACTACTCTTACCATTACAGTATCCCTTCCTCTCAATTTTGGCACTGAGAGACACTGGCCCAGAGGTGAAAAACCAACAGCCAACCATCTTCTCCTGACTTCTTAGAACAGGTGTCTATAAAATATAGAGTATTTTTCATTTTATGGCATAAAGCTCTCAATCACTTGCAGTTTAGTGTTATGCATATCAGTCATGGCAACCCAGCTCTAAAATCCAGGTCATCTCAATCTCTGAACTGCTCAGTGCAATTGTAGTTCTGCCACCATGTGAAGTGGAACCAAGGTTTGGCAATCTGAACATTTCTCTTTTGAAATCCCAGTCTGTATTTATACTGTACTAAGTAACACAGACTAGTGTGTCTTTGCATGTGCTTTGTCTGCAAAATGAACTTTTTAAAGGTCTCATGGAATACTGTGGTGTTTATCCCCATGTTTCTCAGTGCAGCAGAATGCAGAATTAATTTTATTTGCAAACAACTAACAGTTAAGCAGATAAATTTTTTTTTACCTTTGTATCTTTAAGAAAGGATAAATGTATATGGGGGCTAAGGGGATGCACCTTCATTACTTGCAAGGCACAAAACTCCCCCAAATGCAGAGGTGTGACAAAAACCATCTTAATTATTCAAGGACTGTTGCATTGGATGACATTTACACTGCCTGTAGCGTTTTCATTACAATAAACTCACAAGCACACAAGTCAAGGGTCCAAGCCAGAATCAAAGCTACTCAAAATGATTTACTGGGCAGTGGCACCCAGTCAATACAATAATGCAAATTGGTTTTGTATTTTCTTTATTATAATGAAAAAACTCTGTTGTTTTGCAGTTTTGGTGGCAGCCTTGGAATCCATTAAGACTGGCACTGCCTTCCTGATGTGTCCTACAGGCCTCTTCTGCAAAATAACCTATGGTCTGCTCTGTCCTTACAGAATGTGGCTATGATGCCTTCAAACTCCTAACTACTGAATATAAAGACTATTCTGCTTAGAGATGTCACTGCCAAAATACCCTAAGTTCTCTCCAGAATGGATTAAAATGTAAGCATGTAATGAGGGGGGGGAAAAAAGCCTGCTCAAAACATCTCTTTTCTACGTTCACGTCATGATGTTAAAATTATCCTACCATTTTAAATAAAATAGAAATTACTCATTCATATTTAAATGAATAACCATTTAGATCCAGTTGCTATCATGAAAGTGCAAGGTATAATTTTATATTATTTTCATAATATGGGTTGAGATAAAAGAATCCAGCTCATTAGCTTCCATCTTGCCTATTTACTCATTACTTGATGCCTGATCTTTCTTATTACTCTACAGTATTTCCAGTGATTATTAAAAACTCAATACTTTAATGTGGCCAAATTTGTCATAGGGAAATAACTGAAAGGATCTCTGGAGCAGCTGCGTGCACACACTTCATGTTAGAAAATGACATGCAAAATGCAGGGATACGTAACATAATGGCCAGAGCCTAAATGACAGGCTGGGCATGATTAACACTCTTCTCTAATTACTGTTCCTCAACCTACTATTATTGTAGAGTTTAGGACACTGCAGCCCTGTGAATGTAGTTGCTCTGGTAAGAGTAACTACTCTGCACTCGTGCATTACTATTATTAAGCCTTATTTATGCATCTGAATCCTGCCTAACTTTTTGGCAGGAGCATCTCTGCCAGCAGGGATGTAATCAATGGTATTAAAAAAGCCACTGTGTTTGCTATTCACACAACCTAAGATCATCTATTTATAGAGAAAAGCTTAGGGAGCTTATATGCTTTCAGAAGTCAGAAAATGACGCTCTGGAATAACATGGGAAGCGTTATGGCTGGATGTGAATGCTGCCTGGAAATGGCTTCTTTGCAGCTGGTTTTACGGGGGGAGGAGGAGTGGGGGACCCTCTTACCAAGAGAGCTGGTGAGCTGACATCGATGTGGCTGATAACCTGCAGCTCTGTCTGCACACTCTGGTCAGGTACAGCAGGCCTCTCCAGAACTGCTTTCACGTAGTACTGGATACTGCCATACTTCCCAGTAAAAGAGGTCACCAGAGGTCTGAAACAAGCAGTCATAAAACCATTACCCTCAATTAATAATTCAGCTCCAAACATTAACACTTCCTGCTTACAGAATCATTTCCCAATTTACAGCTTGTACATTTAGGGCCTTGCAGAAGCAGAAGCAAACAAGGCCTGTCTCTGTGGCCCTTGATTAAGACAAATATATAAAGCTGATACTAAAAAAAACACAAGTCAAATTACATTAAGTTAATGTTCTACTACAAGCAGCATCCAGCACAATCCCTTCAGGTTGGATTATTGAACTTACTCTTGAGGAAGCTGAAAGCTGAACGGAAATTCGTGTCTTCCATCTAGAAGAATTAAGTTTTCCTCACCTGTAGGAGAAGAATGAATAGTATGTTTTAGTTATTCCAGAAATAGAACAAAGCAGACACTTTTACAAATTATTTATGTATAAAAACACCCAGATGCAAGAAGTTTTTGTTGATCCCAGTAGGTTCTGGACTGCAGCCCACACTTTATTTATGCTCTGATGTGATTTCAATGAAAAACAAAAATCAAGGAAGCATGGGAGACCTTGAGATTCAGTTCAGAACTCTGGCCAATTTCTAATCCAAAATGGCTTCTGCAAAGCATAAATTAAGTTTTAAGGACAGCAATTAATCTACTTTTCCAATTAACAATTGAACTAACTTCTGTGCTGAAAAACCTGCAATTTAAGGTCAGCGTTTAGAAATACTATAAATATACGCGCTCCAAATTTATTCATACGGGGCCTGCTGTTACACAATTTTCAAGGCCTAAATTTACTTTCCCTACAGATCAGCCTGAACTGCGTTTCACCCTCACAGAACTAAATGGTGCTGTTCTCTCTTTGATTTTTTTCGACGCTGCCATAGTGCTGCAGTGTCTGTGTGACAGAGCTCCGCAACAGCGAGCTTCCTCTGCCTCCTTAACCCACTGGATGAGCCTGACTGCTTCCAGGGTCTTCCACGGCAGCTTCCCAGGAGCTGCTTATCCAGCACAGCCAGCGCGGAGGGGCCCGATGGAATCCACAGAAGGGCCGAACCTTGCCCGAAACCCCCGCAGCGCAGGGACCCGAGCCGCGGATTCTGTTCCTGTCTCGCTCCGCGCGGGTGAGGCGGCGGCGGCTTGCCCGGCCGTACGGCTGAATGCTGGCAGAGCTGCCCTGCCCCGGCACTCGGGGTCCGTTTCTCCGGGCCCCGGTGCCCGTTCCCACCCGGAGCGTTCTCCCCTCCGTGGCCCCCGGCCGTGGGCGCCTTCCCGCGGCCCTTCCCCACTCCCGCAGCGCCACTCCCCGTCCCACCCCCGCCGCGGCTGCGGAGCGGCCGGGCCCGCGCGCACCCCCCCGGCCCCCCTCACCTTCGGGCGGGTCCCGCAGGAGGCTCTGTCGGATGTCCAGGTACCGCACCTCCGCCTCCCGCCGCGGCCCCGGCCCCGGGGCCCGCACCGCCACCCCCCACGTGCCCGCCCCGGGCACCGCGCCGGGGCTCTCGCTCCAAGCGACGCGCGCCCGGCCCGCGGCCTCCAGGCGCAGCCCGCGGAGCGGCAGCGGCCCCGCCAGCTCCAGCAGCACCTGCCCGGACACCGTGTCCCCGCTGCAGTATCCGCCGCCGCCTCCGCCGCGCCGGGCCTCGTCCTCCAGCACCAGGGCCAGCGTCTTCACCGCGCCGCCGGCCCCGGGGCCCGGCCCGGCCGCCGCCATCGCTCCCCGGCCGCGGGGGAACCGCGCCCGCCCTCGCCGAGCGCTTTAAACCCGCCCGTCTCCGCCAGCGCCCGCGGCGCCGCGTCCCGCCCCCGCGCGCTGCCCATTGGCCGCCCCGCGGCCCCGCGCGCCGCCATTCGCCGCGGGCCGCCCCTGCGCCCCCGCCTCATTGGTACGCGGCGGGCGCACGCCCGGAGTGCGTCACGCTGCGTGATCGCCGCGGCGGGACCAATCGCGCGCGGGCGAGCGCGCGTGGACAGCGCGGCGATTGGCGGGACGGCGGCAGGGCCCCGGCGCGTGGTCCAATGGCGCGGCGCGGCCACCACGTGCACAGCCTGTGGGTAAACAGGGAGCGGGGGCGGGCCTGGGGGCGGGGCTAGCGCGGGGGGGCGGGCCCGGGGCCCTCAGCCCTCATCCCTTCACGCCCCTCCGTGATGGGTCCCTTGGCGGCGGCCCTGGTAGGGTCTCGGGGGTCCCGTCCCTCGCTTTGCCGCCTCCTCTGGTCACTGCTCGCCAGCCCAGCGCTGTGGGGAATCCACGTGCCCTTGGTGACCCCGCTCTGAGCGAAAACCTTACCTTGTCTCTCGGTGTCCCTCCGGTGCTGCCATGGGAGAGAGGGAGGCAGCGCGGTGCTGGGTCGGTCTCAGCCTCTCCCGCTGACAGCCGGGCTGGCTAGGACTATTAAATATGGAAAAAGGATGTGGTGCTGCTGTCTCCCCCCCAGCTCTGTCTGGGGGTTACCTGTCTGTGTGAAGCCCCTTCTTGCCTCACTGAAGGGCAGGAGCTGAAGGGGTTTGGCTGTAAATGAACAGTCCCGGACAGCGGGGAAACCTCGTGTCCACACAAATACTCTGCGTTTCTGCACCTTGTAAATCAACAAACGTCCTGCTTTAAGAACTTGCTCCTACAACCCCACTTTGTAGCTGGGCAGTGAAATGGGTGCACCCCACTGTGTGCTGTCACACCTGAGCACATCATCCATAGGTAACACTTGGGAGATAGATTAAAGAAAAAATGCAAAGTTTTGCTGTTATGTTTAGAAGCAGAAGCTTAGGAAACCGCAGCAAGCAGTGGAAGAGCGGTGAATGTGCCTGAGTCGATGGGTGGGCAGGCCAGAATTATCATTCCCACAGTGGTGAGGCTGCGACAGCTCTGTGCCCATCTCCAGCCAGCCCAAGACGTGCTCCAAACCAGAATGCTTTGATTCTATGGGATACATACTGCAATTAATGCTGTTCTTGGCCTTGTCGTGTTTTACTATGGCCCAAGCTGGCAGCAGTGCATCTTCCCGGAGGCGTGTGCGTGCGGTGGATGATGTGCTGGCATTTCCACGGGTGACCAAGGCGTCATCTCCCACTCCGAGTCACCTGCCTGCTTGAAGCTTCTGACAGCTGCATCTTCCTGCATTCCTCCATCCCTCTGGGGCGCTGCAAAACACCAGCCTAGTGCTTCCCAGCTGACTCAGTTAATTACTGAAATTAGCAAAACTTGTCTTCGGCACACAGAACCTTGGCTTTTAAATAAATAACATGTGATATAAATCCCCAGGTTTCCTCAGAACCCCCCCGTGTCCTGTGAAATGTAGCCTTATATTGAGAGTTCCTTCCTTGCCAAGAGCCAGGTAGGCCTTTGGAACATCTTTTGTTGGCTACAGGTTCATACCCATGTCCATGTTAGTCAATAGTTACCTAAGGAAAAGGAATGTGCTTACAGATGGGGTGAACTTATGGGCTTTATTTCAACTTTCGGCCATGCATTCTTCAGCTCATGATGATAATTATGTAAAGGAAAATAACTCTGTTAAAATGATGATTGTTTTAATATGTAAAGATTCGTTGCCTATTCACATCCCTTTGTGCATCTGAAATAATTATTTACAGAAACTACAAATGTTGCATTGTAGTTGGGAATTGTGTTGTATAAAATTGTACTACCTTGGAATTTTTTTCAGTTCAATTAGACTCAGACGTGACTAGTTTTGCATCAATCTTTTCCTTGTATGCAGTTTTTCACATTGACAAGTATCAAGTTAGTTTTGTAGTCAGCCAAGAGACCGTGCCTGGATGTGCAGACTGAATATTTGCTTATTTGATGAGTTTCATTAGGTACAATATGTGTCTGTGCAGACTGATTTTGAGAGTATGATACTGAGGGAAAAAAAAATCAAAATCCCACAACTCCCTTTTTCCTACATGAATTAGATCCTGTATAAAAGTAATTAATTCTCTTATGGGTTTATGCAACCATTCAAACGCTGCCTCCCTTTCATTCTTTGCAAGTGCAAATGAGCTAGATAGGGAAATGAATAAACATGGCAAATTGCTTATGAAACAAAACATTACCCAGAATTAGAGAGAGCTGGGAGGCTTCAGTAACTCGAGCAATTAGCCTGTAGAGGACACAGTTAATAGGCACATTCTGTCACAGTCAGGTGATACTTCTTCCAGATGTTGGTTTGCCCTTTAATATATTTTCTTCCTTTTTTTTTTTTTTTTCACAGCAAGAATCAAAAACCAGCACTTGTTATAATTATCAAGGGGTGATTGGTTCTCTTATCTACCCATCTTTCTGGTGTTTGAGGCGTTTTAACTGACCCACAGTGATGCTGTAGCATGAATGGTGGAAACCACCACATGACTATTTTAGTCTCTGACAAGCCAGGAGGAAGGAAGAGGAGATGAGCACTCACAGTGTGGGTGTTTGTGTGTGACTGGTAATCTGAGTGTGGGAATAGGTGTGAAAGAGCAAGAGATAAACTAACGTGCTTGATTATATTTTCATTCCACTCATTTTGCTGCTTTATAAGAAAGAGCTACCTGAACAATTTAGATAATGCAAAAATTAGCTTGTAAGAGTGAAAAATACACAAAGAAAAGTCTCATTGGAGAGTATCCATAAAGCTGTGAACAGCTCTAGCAATAATCACAGACTCATCATGAAGGGAAAGGAAGAAGGAGATCTTCCTACAGTAACTGGTTATATCCTGGCTCTGCTGGTTAATTTAGAAATGACTTCTATGGTCAGATCACTGAATTTAGATGGCTGGATTCTACATGCAGTAATTATATTTTTACTCATTTCAGTGCAAATGTTGAAAATAGGGCTATCAGGGCTTAAGCCTGCCAGAAGAGTTTTGGAAAGTATGGAATTGATTCCAATTTTCCATAACAGGTAGGACACATAATATGTAAATACCAATTCTTTTATTTTTTTATTTTTGGTGGAAGATATAAGGTAAGAAACGGTCTCAGTAACAGCTTCTTGTGCCAAGAAGGTTTCTGTTTTCCAAGAATCCAAGCTGTAACTGGGAAGGAAGTGAGAAATTGGATGAGTATTTGCTGTCCTCTTCCTGCTTGAAGGAGCTGAGACACAGCTCTTCATCATGAGTCAGGCACCAGGAGTTTGCCAACTAAGCCTTTCTGTTCTTAATAGCCTGGCAGTTTAGAGAGTGAAGAGCTATTTCTGCTACTGGAGGAGGACTTGGGGAAGTGTTTATGAGAGCTGCTAACAGCTAATTTACAAATTGGAGTTCTTATTTGAGATTGTTGTGCTGTAACATCCATTCAAGCATCTTTCTTAGCCAGTACCAAACACAACGGGCAAGGCCCCGGTGTCTGAGCTGCAGCTGAGTTCGGTGGGAGAGCCATGAGCCAGAATGTGTGTGAGTGAAAGGAGTGCAAACCCCACCCTGACTTTTCTGCATGGGAGGGGGGGATTTGTCCATTTACCTCTTCCTTTATCTCCCAAAAATTTCAGCTGTCTCAGTGGCTCTGAGAGATGTTAGGAAGCAGTTGGCTGAAAGCAGTGTTTACCCCTGATTTTACAGGCTTTAGAGTTCTACAAAAGCCTCAGAATATAAGGCCTTTTTTCTTTGTTCCCAGATATCTAGAAATCTTCTGGAGTTGTTTATGGAGTCAGGACAGGGAGGGATGCGAGACAATTCCTTTCTTTCCCTAGTTCCTGGCCTTTTACCAGCAAGTTCCTTTATCAGCACTGTGGCAGAAATGCAGCCCTGAGTGGGGCATGAATTCTCCCTGGCCTCCCAGTCAGCACAAGAAGGCGACAAATGGGTGCTGGTTGCACTTGCTGTCATGGACAGTCTTTTATTGCTTTTATTCTATTACCAGTAATTGAAAGGTCAGCCAAAATTTTCTTAGACAATTAAGTGACATTTACAGAGAGGAGATTGAGAGCAGCCAGAGATGCTTTTCTAAGTGATGCTGCCCAGCTAGTCTGATATGTCACTACAGCCAGCGTGTAAAACACCAGGATGGATGTTTTTAAGGGTTGTGCTGTATGTGGTACATTGAGAAAAGCAAATTCTGAGATACTGAGGGATTTATCTGGGCAGGTGTTAGTTCACACAGCCTGGTTCAACAAAGCACAATTGCCTTGAAGGTCAAAAGACCAATCTGAATTCAAGGGTATGTCTGGAAAATGGAAAATCACAAATGAGAGTATGGGAGCCCCTGTAGAAATCCGAGGCAGAGGAAGGACAGAGTAGGTTGCACGAGGCTGATGACAGAGAACCAAACCATCAAGGCTCGTGCTCTGAGTCATTGGCTCACACAACTGCCACACATCCCATCCTTACCTTCTGAGGGCTGGGAGAGGAGGTTCTCATCCCTGCCTCAAGAGGCTGGGGCAAAGGGAGAGGTGGTGGTGCAAGCTGCAGGGCATCCTTTCTACTTCCAGTGGCAGCACGGAGCCAGGACCTTCTCTGTCACCTCATGAGGTGGCAGCATTCAGCAGGCCCACAGGATAAATGTCAGCACTAGGATTCCATCCCAGCACATGATGGACCATCATGTTGTTTCATGCACTGCTAAAGAAAACACTTGAGTGACCTGTTGTTTACTTAAATATTTATATAGTGATTCAGAGTGCAGGATATGTTACAGCTCGTTCCTGTGCATAAAAGCGATCTAAATCCAGCACTCAGCTGGGCAGCAGAGGACTGCTCCAGGGTGGTTTTGGATGTTTACAGCTGCTATAGGTTTTGCAAGGAGAGTGATCAGAGAAAAATAATGTGGTTAGAACATCTCTTCATCCTGCTGTCCCCTGAGGACAAAAAGATTTATTGGGGTTGTGGCTCCTGCACAATTAGAGTGGCCCTCTGGAAGTGCTCCTCTGGAGGAAGAGCTTCCTACAATTGTATCATGTACCCCTCTGCATTTCAGTGACTTCAAAGGAAGATGGTCAGGAATATGCCTATAAATATCTGACATGGAGAGAGGATACAAATTTCTGTTGTTGAATCAACTCTTAAACAGCAGCTGCATTATTCATGTGTGGATCGTGGTTTGGTGTTCCAACTCAAGGGAATGAAGCCAGAAAGGGAAAGGGAAATTAACAGACTCCTTTGGGTTCTTAGTTATGTGCTGCTTTAGCTGGTTCCTCATATGGGCTGTAATTTGAGGGTTTGAGGTCTTTGTGAAGGGCTTTTTGAAAAAATTTAAACTGAAAAAATTTGAACTTGGGATGAACCTGAATCTCATACCAGGAAACCTCACACTGAAGGGAAATGCATGCCTGGATCTGAACTCACCTTTTGGCAGAGCATTCCTGTAAACAGGAATGTGAGCCTTGTGGTGCCACTTCAGCCTTACGAGTTCATACCAAGCAATGGTGTGCATCATAACTCTGAGAAAACACAGGTGGCATATCCAGAATATTTGTAAAGATTGTTCCAAGGCAGCAGCTACTGGAAGCATCTGGGTGAATCCATCACCTTTGTGACGTGGTTCAGCAACACAGCAATTGCAGATGCAGAGGTGCTCTACGTGAGGCTTTTTTTCACAACCTGGGCTGCTGTTGTTGCCCAGGCTTAGGAAAGGTATTACCTCAGCAGAAAATGGAGATAATGGAATGCTTTATGCCAAAAGGGAATGCAGAGGAAGAGCTACAATGGATTGAAAGTGGGGTCAGCAGCCTGAGATAACATGAGTGATGGGCAGGACACAGAGCAGGATCACAGTGGAGCTGTGCTGATGGGAATGTGTGCTTTTACTTGGAGCAGGGTTATTTGGCTTTTGCTGTTATTTCAGCATGATTTGAGCTGTAGACACAGTATGATTCTGTCCTTACAATCTGTGTGTTGTCTGGTGCTCCAGCCTGCTGGTAGATTGTGGGATATTAAGAGAGAAAGGGTGATGTTAGGGAAGTTGTACAAATGCATTCAAACACTGGATCTCCTATGCCTGGAGTAGCCAAAGTTGCTCCAGGATGTGGAATCTTTTTTTTCCTTATAACACTGTAGGAGGTCTTGGAGTTTCATGGTAACTGCTTAATTAGGTCCAGCTAATCAAGCTATCCTAGGATCACAAGCTGCTACTACTACAACTACAAGTTTTCTTTGCATGCTTTTTCTCAAGCTTAAACCCCAAGACAGTATTTTAGCCATTATAAGCAGCACTTAGCACAGGAGGGGCACAAGTAAAGCAGGGCACTGTCACTGGTGAGGGGTGTACAGAGGGAATTTAACCCTGGATGGGAGAAGAAGGCAGAAAAGTGTGGCTACCTCAAAACAACCCAGCTTTTTAACAGCCTTTCCCTAAAATTTGGTGACCAGAATAACCTCAGACCCATAAGCAAGGCATGTCATTGGATCAACCAAGGATATTTTCGGTGTACAAGAGGGGACACGGAGCTCCTGGTGCCAGTGCTTTGGAGAGAGGTAGAACACCTCAGTGATGGAACTGGGCTGACTGACACATCTGGGGGGAAAAGAATCCTCTTACATTTGTGGGTGAACAGCTGATGCTGCAAGGCATGGAATCTGATTATAAGGATGGTCTCAGGGTGGAGCTTCACCTTCCATGAGTGTGTCCCACAGTGGAAGTGAAATTGAATCTCTCTCAAATCTTTTCATTGGTCCTGTGGAAACCAGGACTTTTTGAGTCACATCTTGCTCCTCCTTCATGTACCTTCAAGCAAAGGCTCTCACAAACACTGAGGCAGAGCATCCTAGAGAGATACGTAGCATTGCCATAAAGGTGCCAATATATGGCAGCACATTCTCTCCTGTTTTATGTCTTACCTCAAGGCAATGGTGTCTTAATTTAAGGCAGGAATTACTGTCTTCTAAATATTAAAGTTTTTGGGTTTTTTTCCTACTTTGTATGAGGTTGAATCATTTCCTTTACAGAATTTTTCTAGATGCTTATCAAGAGTTGTCATCCTCTCAGCCTTTCCTTTGATAAGCTGAAGAACTGGCATCTTTTATGCCTCATATCATGAAGCCCATTTCCCAAAACCCAGGAGTCTGTGCTTAAACTGATGGCTTTATAAAACAGTTAGTGGTTTAACCACATTTAAAAATATTCCAACATTTCTTGGAGAAGTGTTTCAGTAACCAGTTCAAGCTGTGATTGAAACAGAAATGAAATGTTGAATGTGTCATGGCTCATTAAGCCTGTATTTTCTTTTAAAATAAAGTACGCAACATATCCTTAGATGTAAGAAAAGGTTAGGACTTTATAATTTCAATTATTGAATGCACCAGTGTGTCATAGCCATGTACCTATACACACACATCAAACTCACTTGCCGTAGTCACTCTTGTTGTGGAAGCCACCAGTGGTCATCTGGCTGTGAAAAGCCTGAGAGATAAGAAGACACCATTAATACTGTTCATTTTTAGACATACACACAATGAAGCAGCAATTTTTACAGTTTCTTCTGAATTATGAAATATTAGGCATTGTCAGAGCCAGCATATGGGGCTAGATGGACTTTTAACTGCCTGCTGTTGTGATTCTTATCTTCCTCTACAGGGTGAATTAGAATTCTTTGGATCAATGAATGTACACAGGCTTTTCTTGTATCAGAATAACATTACACAGCCTCTTGTCATTATAGCACACCAGAAGATTATTTTCAGTGATAATGACAAGACCATGTCAATCACAGGACTTTCATAGTAGGAATTTGCTTCTTATTACATCTTTCATGTGGGAAATTTTCCTCTTTCTTCATCATGAATTAGTACTCAGAAATTGGTAGCAAAAATGTTCCAAGTTTTAAAAAGAGAAAATGTCTCACTTGTGCTGCCACCAATGCTCTAAGTTATACAGGCATTGACTTCTGCTGTGCCTCCAAGATTATAAAAATGGCACAGGCAGAGCCTACATTTTGTTCTGCTTAAATATCTGCAGAGATCACAGCTTTTCTCTGATAGATACTATTGTTGGAAAACATTAGTATGCACTACCTGTATTTTCCTGTGTTCAAAGGACGCAATCACAGAGTTCTTCATTTATTTTGCTAAGGGCTCAGTAAATGCTTCACTGTTGCCATTCTGTAAAGAATGTATTTTCGTGTAGAGGCATTATCATTAACAGATTCTTTTCAAATTCCAGGAAGAGTGTGATAATTTTATTTGGCATAATGAAGTCTGAGCACTTACAAAATTTGCAAAAAATTGTTTTAAGGCCTTTAATTTCCCTCCACACTTCATTTTTTAAACTTAATTAGGTTTACTGGAAATTTCTTCTGCTTGTACAAGTTCTTCCAGGCCCAGTATTCCAGCCTGGGCTCAGTGTGCAACTCATGGGGACCCTGACTGTTGGTGTCCACAGAATCTGAAATATGGAAAAATGGATAAGACAAGAGATATGAGCTGTAAAACAGCTGCACCAGGAAGGTAATTACAGCGAGCAAAGATTTAGCTCAAATGCTGAGGGAGCAACTGACTTGAGGAGACTGAAGTTAGGCAATATGGATCCTCTCAGTGTCTCTGGAGAAAAATTGAGGATTTTTAGATAAGTTTGAGACACTGCCATGGATTTAGAAATCAATCTTGCTCTAATATTTTTTGGAAGTTAATTCACAATTCCACCTTGAGGGATAAAAGTCTGCCTGAAAGTCAGTAGGATTTTGGTGCTGAGTTGGGAAGATGTTTTAGAAGTGGAGCTGGTTATCACCTCCATCATGTTTTCATTATCTTTGTTTTAGTCACTCTGTATATTTTGTTAGATACTATTTGTCCTTCAAGCGAAGAACCTATTTAAAATTAATGATAATTGATTAGTTGCTTCTAAGTCTTCAGTTGTCATACTTTGCTGATGTGTAAAACTTCCCAAGAAAAATGGTGTTATAACTGCAACATTGTGCACCTTGACATTAAGCATGTATTTCACTCATGGCCAATTTAAAAATCAAAATAGAAACTTTGTAATAATCTTCCTTTACAGTTTGGGTTATGAGAAGCTGAGAATTCCCTTAGGCTTGATTGATAAAACATGGCATTTATCCTATTCCTAGGATGATGTTCAGCAAACTTTATGACGGAGGGAAACAGCTGGTAAAGTGGGTTCATGGAAAGGTGAAGGTAATATAGACATAAAAAACAAGAGGATAATGATTTTAAAAGGGATAATAGTTGTAATAACACCATTAACCTTTTGCTTCAAATTATTGAATGTGTGGTCTCTTCAGCAGGCTAATCAAAGGTTTGCATTAACCATGATGCAAGAGGAAGTGGCAATATACAACCTGAGGTGATTTTTTTCCCTCTTCCAATTATTCACTATCAAACCCTTCCTGAAAAAAAAAAAAAAAAGAAAAAGAAAAAACTGACCCTTTGGCCATTGCAGACCCCTTCTGATTTTGAATTGAAACTGACTTGATTTCAGAAGGAACAAACTTTAGCTTCCCTCCTGCTTTGTAAGGGGTAGATTTTGCTAGGGAAAAAAAAAAGAGAAAATAAAATAAATATCAGTTGTTAAAGATACATAGAAATTAGAGGCAGAGTTGTGAGCAGGTAACCAAGCGTTACAGGGCAGATTGTTGGTAACAGTGAGCCCTGAGCTGTTTGGGGTCACATAGGGAGGGGATCAGCAGCAGGCACAGCTCTTCCTCAGCAGCATAGGAAGGTCACTGCAGAGCTCTGATGTCTCCCTGCCTGGGACACTTCTGCTGTCTAAAGGGCAAATGCAGCCTGAACCTGAGCAAAACTTCCCTTTTTATTTCCCTGCTCCGTGCACATGGGGCTGACTACGAGAGACAGAACTGTGCTTTGACAGTTTACTCACATGCAAAGAGGCAAATGTATTAATGGTGGAAAATCACCACAGATGATGTAAAAGCTCATGGTGACTTGATGGAATTGTTCAAGGATTTGTCTGTTTGGACAAATGTGCTCCATCATACAATTTCACAGGTGGTGGTGCTCATTATTCACTTAAGGCACCTGAATGGGCTGCCCAGAGAAGCTGTGGCTGCCTCATCCCTGGGAGTGTCCGAGGCCAGGCCGGACAGGGCTTGGAGCAGCCTGGGATAGTGGAAGGTGCCCTTGCCCATGGCAGGGAGGTTGTAGCAAGATGCTCTCTGAGGCTCCTTGAACCCAAACCATTCTATGGTCCTGTGTGGAGAGAACCCCCTATGAGAGACACCCACCACAAGATTGCCTGACTGGCCCAGGATGTGTCATGTCAATCTAATATGAAAGGAAGAAGTGTAAAAGGAAGTTTGCACCGTTCCTGGCTGACAAAACCCAGCAGCATTAACAGCCCCGTTCTGTGCAATCAGAAATGGTGAAAGACTTCAGGTGCAACGTGGCCTGAATTTGAATTAACCAGACTGAATTTAAAATCAACAAGCTGAAAGGGTTTGAGATAAGAAGTCAGAACATTTAGAGGAAATGAGAACTGTTCTGGGAACTAAAGGTGAGAGAAACACTAAGTCACATAAAAAATATTCAGCAAGAACAAAGATACCTTTTCTTTTTCTGGACACCTTTTTTTAGAAGCTGTCTATAATCTGCAACCTTTCCTGGGCACTTTCCCAGGCTGTTTTTAGTAGCTGAATCCTTTGTTTCAAAACCACCCATTGATTCAGTGCCCTAAGTGAGAAGTAATTAAGGTGGGTAGAAATCTTGCCTGCTGTATGATGTGTAGGAGATAGAGGCAGAGAGGGGGTGAATGAATTTTTCAAGATATCTCTCACAACACATGAGAATGTGTAGAATATCATGAAATACATGTGTGGAGATGTGCAGCTCAAATTTCTGTCTACTGATCTCTTTATTTCCATGCACACACATGCTGATGTGCATACAAGTGAGTTCCTGAAACATAATGAACTCTTTAGGCAGTACTTTGTCAGAATATCATTTAAAGAGTTACATCCTTTTAATGCACAGTAGTTTAAGCAAACTCCAAGGTTCTTACTCAGCAATAAACCCATTAAATCATCTTAAATACCATGTCATAATGACAATTTGATGCCACCAGATGTGGCACTAGGGATTTTTTTTCCTTTAAATGCTTTCCTGGAGATACAGCTTCCTGAATTTTAAATTCTCTAGCCTTTTTGCACAGCTGTTAGATCCCAGAGCGCTGCCATCTTTTTGCCTTGCATCAGTTATTCACTAAATCATGTGTGGCACAACTACAAACTCACTGCATCTAAAATGTTTAGGCTCATAACCACTTCACCCTCATAAAGGCTGAATGGAAGAGGGTTTGGGCATTAAATTCTGAGAGCAGTATCCACTCCAGTTGTGGATCTTCCTTATGGGGAGATTTTGGAGATGGAGTCACAAGAATACCCTTCACACACCATTCTTCATGGGCAACTTATCCTCTTGCATCTGTGGAAAATAGAGATGCCTGGCCACCTTCCTGTCTTTTCTCACCTTCTTAGCCAAAAGGCAACCAGATTGGTGGTCCAGCATGACTTCTACCCAAGGAAGACTTGGGAAAGTGGACACTTTAGCAGGATACAATGGAGTCCAAAAATCCCTCTCACAAATAAATGTTATTTCATGCTATGTGTATTTAAATAGTGCAACATGTTATGGAGGGCTGTGGAAAAATTCTGAGGAAAACAACAGAAATATGTTAAATGAGGAGCAAAGGGAGGGGAGGGAAGATGATCTCCACAAGACAGGTTCATCCAGAAGCAGCTCCTAATGCAAGAAGTCCCTATTTCTGATTGACAGAAAGCAGACCATCTCATGAGCTGGCAGCAGCACTGGAGGCATCAAAGATGGGTCACTGGGTCCTTGCTCCAGCCTTTATGGGGGGACCATGTTGTTTTTTGTCATGTTTGAGTTGGTGTGGGTGAGTGCTGCAGGATCTGAGATGGCCTCACCCCTCTGGCACCTTGTGTTAGACGTGAATTTTCCCCTAAAAAAGGCAGTGGGAGGGTCCCACCAAGATGCACTGAGAGTGTTGGCAAGGATTTGGAGTGAGGTTGTGAATTTTACACAGTTAGATCATACTAGTAAGTGTGGTCACATCTGAGGTGCAAATGTTGATGGTGGGGTTTGGAGCTGCTCTTGTGTGGGTCAAAATCACGATCTGTGACCCCAGGGATTGTTGGGGCATTCCCTGAGGGTCAGGAAGGTGACACAAGACACCGACAGTCTAGAGGTCACAAACACCTGCTCAGACAAAGTGAGATTAGGTGTCATTGCCATCCCAATCTCCTACCTGAAGGATTATTAAATCCTGATTTAGTGTGAATTAAAAATACTCCTGAAAAGGCTGATTCAGAAAGATTGTCCTTGTCTTTCATGGAATCATGGTTTGATTTGCTGCTCAGCTTCATGGTTGGCACATGAGTGTTTGAGCAGCTCAGTATTGAAGAGGACATTCAGTGCTCTCTATATTACCCTCCAGTGAAGTGTAATATTTGATAACATCAGTAAATACAAAACAGAAACAAAATGACAACAGCATTTGAGCATCTTGTGATAGCAAATGAGGTGGAAAAGTTAAATGGATATAGAAGAGGATCCTCAGAGATTGGATCTCAGTGTGATGCTGGTAGGAGACCAGTTGTTACTGTGCTGATATCAACATGTGGAGCTCTAAATCTTTTTGGGTTGTGGCTGAACGGAAAGATTTACTCACAGCTGCCTTTTCTCTTTCTCTGATTGTATAGGCTGTCCTCCTCTCCTACCAGCAAACAAATAAAAACTGTGCCAGCTATAGCAGCAGTTTACATAGAAAAGCAATGAAGCAGTTTCAGGAAAGAATTAGATATAATTTTGGCTTTTTTTTTTCTCTTTTTTTTTTTTCTCTTTTTTTTTTTTTTCTGTCACTTAGCCTCTAGAAAGAGAAGATGTGCTGATGTGCAGAGCTGGGCATGTATTATGCAAACTCCTATCACAATGCCATTGTCTGCTTGTAGACCCCCATATCTCTCTGTTTCCATCTGTTGTTTAAAGACTAAGTTGGTTGGAGGATGTCCAAATTCCTTTCCCTTTTCCAACTTTGGTGAAGTACCTGCCTCCCTTAGGCTCCCTCCACAGACAACAGAGAGAGAGGGAGGCTTCTCCAAAGAATGTGATGTGCCAGGGGATGCTCCTTTCTCTCCTTCTCCCCCTTTCCCTCCTTCCATCCTCTTCCTGACTGCACAGGGATTTTAGAAAGTGCTGAAATACATCACCCCAGCCGAGCACAAGAAGGGATGGGGTGAATTTGGGCAGTGCTGCTGTCTTTAGCTGGCCCTGGATCAGGATTAAGATATCACAGGCTGTAAGGAGTAGGAATGTGGCATCCAGCAGTTGTCTGTGGCCCGTGAGTGGGCAGCAGCAGGAGCTGCTCTGTCTCAGTCTAGGCAGTAACTTGTGCCTGGTGCAGTATTTCAAGAGATAACAAGGGAATGTTGAGCTTATCCAAGAAAACAGAAATGACACAGAAGATAAATAAGCAAGGCATATAAAGCATAAATGAAATCCTATTAAAATTAAGTATGTTTTAATTTCTGAAAAGATTGATATTTTGGTGTTAGATTTACTGAACAGGAAAAGATTACAGGCATCATTAAAATAAAATGTTTTCAAGGGCCCTTTTAAAAAATTGTAGCCATGTTTGCAATTGCCATGTGCAAAATATAAAAATCAGAGAAGGGAAAAAAACCCCAGCAAGCAGTGGAAATAGCCCATTTTGTGAATTATAGGAAGAAATATACCATCTGTGATTTAGTGCAGTTCCCAAGATCCCATCTGTGATCGAAGCACAGTCCTTGGTGAAGGCTGAATCCCTGAGCCATTCCATATAATAAAATACTTATTTTGGAAGGTGCTTGGGCTAATGGGTTTGTTTTTCTGGAATATGGCTCTTCTAGATGAGACATAAAACCCTAGAGGCCTAATTTTGCCTCTAGTGGCCGACTACAGCTGACGTCAGGAGAGGCAGAAGCGAAAGGAGGTCAAAGATCTAACAGTGTTTCCTTCAGAATTTCTGCACTACTTTTTATCAGGTCAGGTTGTTGGGTCTAAGAGGTCCAGACAGAGATTTCATAATCTCTAGAGTCAGACATTGTGGTCTCTTTGCAGCAGGAGGGCTGACACTGCAGCTGCACCACAGAAGCTCCAACTATTTCCTTTTGTTACTGCTGTTCATTTCTCAGCAGAGGAGAGAGAAAGAGAGATCCCTCAAACTGGGCCAGACTTTTCATGCAGCTGCACCTCTGCCATCTTCTGATGATCATGTGTTGTCACTGTGATCTCTTAGGTTTTGTCCAAAGGTGGCCTCAGGTGTATTAGGTATTTTTACAAACACAACATATTTAATTCCAATCCGCTATTAATTATACACACAGGTACAGATTGGCTCAGTTTCAGTTACCACTGAAATTTATATTTGAATAATAAATGCATTCACCTGTTTAATAAATGTTTATATTTTCTCCTCTATGTAATTACATGCTGATTATACAATTACAGAAAATACTTACATATTTTGCACAATTATGCTATTACTGAAATAATGCCTGCAACAAAGCTGCGTGTTTGTGAAGGATGTTTGGGAAAATACCACCAAGACTGGTTGTTTCGGAGTCATCCAGAGCTTGTGCAGCTCCATGTGCTGCTGGAGCAGTGTTACACCTCAGGAGTGAGTGTGGGATTGCTGGTATTACCTCGAGGTGAATCCAGCTCTATTAAAAATATATATTCAGCTTTATTATAAAACAGCTGTGATTGAAGGAGGTTCATCCAACCTGATGTTGTGGTGCCCCGGTTCTGACACACGGTGCACACGGGCTGGGGGTGCAGCTGCCCAGACAGACACCTCCAAAGCCACTACCCCCTTTTGCTGTGGGCTCTGACCAGCAGGCCCCAGTCTGTGCTTGCCCCTGCTGGGCTTAGAACAGGTTTTCACTGTGCCTGTATCTCCTTGGAGCACTTCAGGCATCCTGTGTGTGAGGGATGGTGCAGATTTGAGTCGCGACATCGTATTGGTGAGAACAGCTGCACTTGGCTCTGGTACTGCCCTCTGCTCTGGGTGTTCTCATGCTTGGGGGTTCCCAGTCCCTGGCTTAATACAGACAAATAAACAAGTAGCAGCCTTTGATAGCATCAGCATCTGTGTTTGTACTGATGGGGGGTGAAACAATTCACCCAAGCTAACACAACCAGCAGCATCAGAGCTGGGAGCAGGATGCCTGCCTCCCACCTGCCTTTCCTGGGATCAGCCAGCTGCCTGCACAGCACCATAGGGAGAAAAAAACTCCTCTTCAAAGGATAAATACACCCTGGCTCTGTCTCCCCCATGCTGTACAGGTCTTGCAGCCAAGGGGTTAAAAAGAAATGAGTGCTTTTGGCATGCTCTGTGGAGTGCCCAAAGTCTGAACATGAATGACCAAATTGCTTTTTACTTTTTAAATTAAGGCCTCTGTCTGTACGCACACAGCTCGCACTGCTGTTCCATTAAATAAGAGAATTTGTTCCCACTCTTATTTTTAATAGGGTATGACCCTGCCGTTCCATCTCACAACTTTACTGACATGAGATCTTAAAAGCAATCCTCCCCCTCTCCTCCTTGAAGTCTGAGCTTCTGATAGTTTCATACACATTGTGTTTATTTTACATACACAGCTCTGCAGCTGCTGCTTCCTTCTTCTCCGATAAATGACAGCATAACTGTTGCATCCACTAAAAAAAGTAAATAAAATTAAATGGGGAAGAACAATACATCTCTGGCAGAGAATAATAACTCTTTTAAGGCATGTATCTAAATTGTACAGTCTGATCTTAATTGTAAGGATAATTCTTTGTTATTTCAAGCAACTTGGAACTGGACAGCAAACGCACGCTCTTGGCAGTACATCCCAAGAGAGATTTCTGTGGGAACAATGGGGGGAATTCTCCTGGATTGAAAGGAGATTGAAGCATCTTTATTAGGTTAATAGGGCTTATAGTCTGATGAGAGAGAGTGGAGGAAAATGCTACGACCTGTTGTTGTTTGGCTGTTTGATTGGTTGGCTTGGAGGGTTTTTTAAGCTGGGGCTGTGCAGGATGAGGCCCTGTGTGGGTGTTGGATGGGAGGTTTCAGCATTAGGTGTCAGCAAGAGCAAGGAGGCTTGGACCAGCCAACCTCTAGCTCCTGTGGCATGCCCCCAAGGGGGGGACCAAGTGGGAGTTTTCCCCTGTCCCAGTATTATCCAAGCTAGTCCCATGCTGGAGTCTGGGGCTGCTGATGTGAGGTCCCATCAGACTCCACTCGTCTCTCTCTTTTGTTGTCTCTGCCATTGCTGCTGAAGCCAGCCAGCAGCAGTGTGTAACTGGTAGTTACTGGTGCTGTTTAACCATGGCTGTGGGGCTGAATTGAATTTTGAATGTGCCTGGAATTTGTCTGAGGAGATGGGAACCGATGTCAAAGCAGGCCACAGCAAGAAAGAGAATATCATGACTTCAGCTGAGTTAGGAAAAGACAATATTTGTGGTAGAATAGGAAATTTGAACTGGTTTTGAGAATCATCCAGTTCCTTTTGGAATAAGGGAAACTATGCAGATGTGTCATCAACTCTTCCAGCAGCTTGGTTAATTCAGGAACCACATGGCTGAGACTTTGGGTAAAAGCAAGTTGCTTTTCTGACTGGTTGTGGGAAAAAAAGAGGATCTGGCAGAGTGACCTGAAGGAGGAAGAAATCCTTCCAAGCAATGAAACACTGCCCTTGGTGAGGAGATAGTAAAAAATGAGAGGACAAAAAAAATAATAAGGTGATGACTTCAAACGTGTAGAAATCTTTTATTTAAAAGAGAGGGATAAAGCTACAAAAGTTGGGAAGTGCATTGTCTGTTTTGAAAGTAGCTAAGACCTTGTGAAAGATCAGGCTGGGCAGGAGTGCTGCTGCTCTAAGGGAGTAGCAACAGTTGACAGTCAAAAGGATGAAGGAATAATAGCTATAAAAGGAACGAAAAAGATTTCCAGAAGGTGAAGTAGCTCTAGTGGGAGGTTTACCCTGGATGTCACCCAGGACATGCCTGGAGGAGGTGAAGAAGGGCACCGGCTCTGGGCTGTGGTTTGTAGCCTGCACTCAGGACACAGAGAGCCTTTCTGCCCCCGGGTGTAGGGCCAGCACTGCCACCTCTGCCTGCTCTGTCCTGCCACTGCTGTGGCACTGCAGCCTGCACAGGTGTCCCTGCACAGGTGTCCCTGCACAGGTGTCCCTGCACAGGTGCTGTGGGCACCGAGCTCTCTGCAGAGGGACCCAGCACTGGGAGAGCAGGCATTTACAGCTCCTCATATGTCTTGAGGGCAGCCTTAAGCCCCTCGCCATGGAATGGGTGCCATTTACCCTTGCACTAAATGGAGCAGCAAGCTGTTTACTGTAGCTTCAGCCTGTTTTCCTGCCCTGCTGGCCAAACACAGCCTGGGCTGGGCACTGCCTGGAGGCCAGGCTTGGGACAGGGAGGGGTGAAACCTCAGCTTCCAGAAGAGGAGCAGGATGCCCCAGACCGTGTTCACGTACCTGCTCTGCAAGGCAGGCTGAGGCTGGCTGTGGGTTACTATTCCAGTGTAGCCACAGGGATAAATAAAAGGAGCCACATTCACACGAATGCTGGCCCAGGGAAAGGGCAGCTCCTTGTCCTCAGGCAGCCCAGAGGAGAGGCTGAGGTACCTGCATGTCTCCCTGTCACTGTTCCAAGGAGGAGCCCATTCTGCCAGGCTGGACCTTTTCCTCTGCTCTATTGCAGCTTGGCTGTAACACAGCATCACTCAGCTTCCCTTGGGCAGCAAATTCCAGGCACAATCCAAGGGCAACATCTGGCCCTTTGAAATCATCCAAGAAATGCTAGGCATAGCCTGGTATGAGAGGCAGGAGGAAACCCTAAACCTGAAGCAGCACCTTAATTTCCTACTGCTGCATTTGGTAAATGGCAACAAGGTCATTACTGGGTCTTGTTTTGTCTTTTAATCAGGAGCAAGATTTGGAACTTTTTGGAGTATCTGGCCAGGCCATTATCATACAGATGCTCCTTGCATGTGCTCCAACTTTAGAGGAAATGCAAAGTTTGTCATGAATATAAGCTAGAGCTCATCATTAAATAATTACATCATCAGAAAGAAGCTATCCTTTGATGAAGCTGAGAATTTCTCTGGGAACCGATCATATTTTTCTCAGTGGATTAACACTGAATTAGAACCAAGGAGGTGGTGAGGACACAGTGAGCAAAGTTTCTTCCCCTGTGAATGAGGGCAGTGAATGAGGTCTGCATTTACTTGCATAAACTCCTAACCTTCCTTGCTGCAAAGTGCCATCTAGTGTTTGCAGGCCTGGCTGGCGGCCCAGAGAGGCAGTGCCGTGTCAGGCTGTCAACAGCTCAGAGAAACCAAAGGGAAGGAAGACAAGCCACCAAACTGTATTTGATCCTAACCAGATGCTGCTGGCCTTTAAGATATGATTATAATAACTTAGGTGAGTGAAGGCTCTTCATTGCATGGTGGAGTAGCAGATGTTTCAACTGGGCTTAAAAATGAACCCAAATCTCAGAAAACAAAGCCATAGTGGTACTGTTGGGGAAGCAGATGAGGAATTACATGCTCAAAATATCTGCCCAGTGATGAGTCAGGTTTTCAGGTGCAATGAGCATCGTGGCATTATTAATGTTGTTTGTGAGGGGAGTGGAATAGGGCACCGCACACAGAGGGGCAAGGCAGTCCCCTCCTCGCAAGGCTGCAAGTCACCTGAAAGAAGTGAGTGAATCCAGGGGCAAGAGAGCACCCAAATGATCATCATCCACTGTGTAGGTGCATGCAAATGAGCTAATTGCTAATGTAAATTAGTCATGCAAGAGCAAATGTACTTTGCAAGCCTAAAATCAGACCCAGCAATGGCACAGTTTAGGATCTAAAGTGCAAGGTTTGGGGAGGCATGGTCCACAGAAATGTTTAGGAATTGAAAGTGTAGGCGAGGTAAGAAAGTGCACAAAAACAACTCTGTGTCCAGATTTGTATCTGGGGCATCTTTCTGTCCTGACTGGCTTGGAAATCTCTCTGCCACATCTGATCACCCCTGAAACCACCCTGAGCACAGACCTCAAACACAAAGGTGGTTATTATCATTTGTTGTTATCTGTAAAGTGCTGACGGCACTTTGAAGTGCCAGAGGATTCGTGCCTTGGGTTTTGCTCTTGCAGTGGCCAGGAGCAGAGTGTAATTAGCCCAAACACCATCCACAGAGCTCTCTGATAAAGAACAGCCCTCCTGACAGGGAGCAAATTAGGTCTCTGACCTAGCAAAGCATTTAACTGTGTGCCACATTTTCAGTATGTGTATCTCTGGATTAAGACCTGGATGATGTAACCCTTTTCTGCCTCTAATTTTTTTGATTGCAGTATGAAGCACAGCTCAGCTTGCTGGCTCAGAAATCCCTTTGTATGGTATTAATCTGCTTTCCGAACTGACTTCTTGTATCTGGACAAAACCCCAAGGTTTCCTCCTAAGCCAAAGGATCTTTCCCATTTACTTCCTTAGATTTGTTGCAGGAACCCCCATCCCTGTGTTCCACCACTCACAGCAGTTGGCTTTGCAGAAGTTGAATCTGATCTTGAGGGGGTTACCTCACTGTCAGAACTGACATGACATTTATGAATTTCTCAGAAGACTCCTGGG
This sequence comes from Cyanistes caeruleus, assembly GCF_971803275.1. NCBI lineage: Eukaryota > Metazoa > Chordata > Aves > Passeriformes > Paridae > Cyanistes > Cyanistes caeruleus. The sequence goes on from NC_141713.1 coordinate 4,068,315, forward strand.
CAATAAGGATTTTCTGAGGAGTTACGTGTCCTTCAGAGGGAGTTGTGAATTTAAGGTTTTGCCCTGGATCTTCTGGTGGCAGATGGCTGCTCTTCTCTGAAGGACAGTCTGGGAACACGCCCGCTTTGCTTCCCAAGCCATATTATAAGCTTGGTGGTTTCAGGGTGGGGAGAAGAGGAAGCTTAAGGAGGAGATTTGAGCTGGAAATTGGCGGGTGTTACACTTGATGATCTCCTTGCCTCCTTGCTCTGGGAGCCTTGGGGAGAATGTGCCATAAAATACTGTCCTATGGTACCTGTTGCTTTCTGTACTTGCTGACAGACATCTGAAATCACTGGCATGGATGGACCTTTGGTCTGCCCCACACCACTTTTCTTATTTCCCTCATTAATTTCCACCTCTTCTGATCCACTGCATTGTTTCTGCTGATGTGACAGGGCAGGAACCACAGAGAACAACCCCACCTCTCTGTTCCTTCCCTGAAGTGAAGTTGAAGCTTTGCATTATTTGATATTCACTTGGTTTAAATCCTCTCAACTGCACTTCCAATAGGTCTTTTTGGATTGATAGACTACGGTCAGAAGGACCTTTTCCTGACATGGGTATTATGTCAGAAACTCTTCTATGAAGTTTATAACTTAGGGTTAAGCTTTTCAGACCATGGTCTACAAATCCCAGAGTTCAAGATTTATTTGTGTAGTCTCAGAAAAGGGTAACAGGTACAAACAGGGCAAGTACCCCAGAGATGAACCATTCATAGTATTTTTTTTTTTTTTTTGAGAAATCTGTGAATTGAGAAAAGTTGCACACAGCTGTGGTAGAGAATGCTCTTTGGTAGATGTTCACACTCAAGGTGAGGTTTTCAGGTGACAGGTCACCCATTACATCCCCAGGTAATCAGTGAAAATTGTTAATTTCCTCCCCATGACATAAAGCCTGTGAATCTGGTTTGCAGTCAGAGCTCAGGTAGCTTCTATTTCCAGCTGGTAGTTTTAGCCATGTCTCAATGGTGATATTTTCTAAACGGGACTATCTGATAATGTTTTTGGGAAACATGAATGCTATCCTAATTACCAACAACTAATTAATAAAATACTTTCTAATATGAGTTATACATGGCCCAGTGTTCCTGCCTCAGTCACTGATTAGAATGGTTTATCCAAATGGTTATCTTTAGGACTTAAAATAATTCCACTGAACTGAGCAGTAGAAGGCAGCCCTGAGTGTAAAAAATAAATTCTAGCATTTTATAATTTTCAAACATGGTAAGAAAACCTCCAGCATTTTAGAATTTTAGATGCAGCCACCTAAGTGTTTGCCAACTGTGGTAGTTCTTTTCTTTTTGGCTTCTCTTGGGCATATGATGTGGCTCTAGTTTTACTCATTAAAGTTTCAGATTGTGCTTGTTTTGTTAACAACCGTTAGGGCAGGGGTTCTTACTCTTAATTGGCACCATCTGGAAATGAGAAGGAAATTGCTCAGGATTAATGCAAAGATGAGGGAAGACCTTGCACTTTTCCATAGTTGCAAAACTTGTCCTGTTTGTAACAGCCACAACTGACCTGGGAACTGGCTTGCCCTTTGTTTCTGTTGGGGGCTGAAGGGAGAAGGAAATTTTCTTCCAGGGAAAAGACAATCTCCACATTGCCAGCAGAATGCCAGAAAATAATCATTTAAAGGCAGAAAGTTGCACAATTTGGGCTGCTAGCAAGCTAGGCCTTTTAATGCAAATTGAATATCTTCGTTCCCAGTTTTTTTCCCCAATCTTGCACGACTTGTTCAGCATTTCCTCATTTTTTGGCACCGGTTTCCATAGCTGCCTGCAATCACACTCTCACACAGATGCCATTCCGTGTTCAAAGCACCGAATGCTACAGGGCATATTAGTGTTTTTATGCTTTAGATCTATCTTTATGTAACTTCAGAGCTCATTAATATATACCATTTTGTGTGATTAAAAAACAACAACCTGGCACGTGAGGAGCTTTGAAAAGGAGAATGGATCGCAAGGAAAATGGCTTTCTTCTCATTATGCAGATTTTAAGCTCGACATGAGATGGGCCCAGTGAATCAATGGGCAAGGTACAACTTCTGCAAGATAATCATTCCCTGACTGCAGCCGAGCAGACTGCAGTTAAAAAAGAGACAAATGCTATTTTAAACATAAAGATTTTCACATCATTATTTTGCAATAGTGGACAGAAGTGAGTTAAAAATCCCATGATGGCCATCTAAGGCTGTTTAAAATCCCAGAAAAAGCCTTGCTTTTCTGCTGGGTGAGAAGCTGAAGGCAGGACTAAGGTGTGGAGGTGCCTGAGTGATGGGCTCAGAGTGAACATCCAAGAGCACAGACCACAGAGGTGTAAATACTCAGGCTGCTGGTGAACCACAATTCCCCCAGTTACAGCCTGAATTATTGCCTCTAACAGTGTTGTGCCAAAAAAAAGGAATCTGTGTGCCAGAATGTACTTTTTCCCTAGCTGTGGTTGCTGGCATTGGAGGGTTGAGGTGATGAGTATCTCCTGAAATAAGATGATGAGGAGATTTTTCTGACCATCACCTCTGGCCCTTTCAGCTTTTTTCAAGCTGCTTTCTGTGTAATGCTGCAAACCTGTGCCCTTCTGGCAAAGCATGGGCTGTTTTAGTGACAGACAGAAGTGATTCCCTTTCAGGCTGGAGCCTGCCCCTGCCATGGCTCTCTCCTGCCAGGGTGTCCTGAGGAGCTCCCAAGCAGATCCCACAGCCCAGGCTCACATCCTCGCTCCTGCTGTGGCTGCAATGGTGAAGAGCAGCAGGAAGGATCAGGAGCCAAAACCAGCTCAGGATATGAACATCCAGAAGCTCAGAAGTATGAAGACAGGGAAACTGCTGTGTGCAAATGGCATTGTTCAGAACACAAACATGGTCCCGAGGAGCAGGAGGATGTTTTGGTGGGAGAAGGAGGGGAACAAAAATAACTGTTCCTGAGGTACCTGTAATTCTGAGGTGTAGGTGCTTGAACTTCATTGCACAAAGCAGGGAGATGTTCCTCCCATCCCTTTGAGGAGTCTTTATTTCTGTGAAACGGCTTTCCAGAAAAAAAAAGATTTTAGGATGCATTTTAGGATGGTTGAGAGTGCTGTTGTTGCAGCTTGAGCAATAGCAATAATGGAAAATCTGATGTATAATCCACCCAATGCTCACTGAAACCTTCCAGAAATGGACAAGCAAACACATTTTCCCTGCCTTAATCCAGAGGTTGTGCTAAGGGGTGTGTGACTTGAGTAGCAATGCAGTCCCTGGCAGGCTGGGAGTGATGGGGTAAATCCATAAAGCCCACGGCGACTCCGTGCATTTCCTCAGCGCTGGGCAGCTTTCACCCCTTTTTCCTTCACATTCAAAGGGATGTACTGATTATACACAACTATGACTATGATTATATGCAAATTGTGACTAATGTATGAAATGAAAATCCCTGCCTGATGGCACGGAGATCTGAGACAGCTACTCCGCAATTACTGCCTCGCCACGATTTCTGCCGGGTGTTTCTCACTCCAGCACAATACTGAGCGCAGGCAATTTACTGCAGAGGTCATAAAAAAATCTCATTAAACCCACACCGTTTAAGGCAGGTAGTTTCCCAGCTCCCTTTTCTACTTAGTGCAAAGCCTCGGAGGCTGTCTGGGTGGCTGCCCAAGGGAAGAACCCCTCTGCGGTGCGGGAGGGGAGGGAGAGCTCTGCGGGAGGAGGCAGAGGATGCCGAGCTCCATCTGCTCCGCTCCTGCCCTGCCCAGCCGGGCTGGAAGCGGCTGCTGAGAGCGCAGATGAGATGCAGGGAGCTGAGCAAGGCTCTCGAGTAGCCAACAGCCTGACTTCAATAGCCATTCCTTTTCCGGGAGCAGCAGAACCCGCGGGACTCCCTGCGCAGGAGGGTTTGTTGAGCACTCGCAGGATGCTGGCCCGGCTCTCTGGGCAGCAGCAGCGGCTCCTGCGGGAGCGGGCAGGGCGAGCTGGCAGCGCTGCCAAGGGGCCAAGGGGCTGATGTGGCTGATGTGGCTGATGTGGCAGTGCCAGGGCAGGCACCGGAGCTGGCTTTGTGCAGTGTCATCCACCGAGAGCCCGGCTGTCCTGTCTGCCGTGGCGAGGGGATCCCCGCGGAGGTGCCACAGTGTCCCAGCACATCCTGCTGCCTTTTGCAGCTGCTGGCCGGACACAGGAGGTGGCACCTGGGCTCCGGGGCATGGCCGGGTGCGAGGGGCAGCAGTGGGGTGGGGAGCAGGGAAGTCCTCACTGTGCTTGTAGAAGCACCCCAGAGATGATCCAGGGAAGATGGTTCACATCCCTGTGACTGGAGGCTCAGTTCAGTTCAAGAGAAAATGAGTAAGCATTGAAAGAGTCCAACAAAAACTCATCAGTTTACTGATTTTTTTTTCCCAAGATAATTGCATTCCATATTTAAAATGAGTTAATAATCTCTTCCCACAACACCCTAGTTCATCCTTCCTTTCTTCTTTTTTTTTTTTTTTCTTTCACCTATAAAACTTTGTTTTCCATTGGGGTACTATGATTTACAGAAAATATTTGATGTTGATGGGGAGACAACACCAGAGTATCAGTTTACCCAAGGTGAAATTTTTGTGTATACAGAGAGAATTTAACCTCAAACACTCAGTTCACATATCCATGTGTGATTTATATTGCCTCAGGCTCTGAGGCAGAGTGAACATTGACACCCTTTGATGTTGAAAGAAGCCTAGTGACTGGCCTTTGGAGAGATTTGTGATGTCTCTATCAGCCTGTCAATGGAAAACCAGGCAGCAAAGCCAGGCCCCCTAAAGATTTCAAGGCCTTGTAGGCAGAGGTGTAAGCATTTTACTTCCACCAAGTGCTCCAGAGGCCGAGCGTACACAGCTGGGCTAATTGAGTGCTTACAGGGCACTGGCCTGCAGCTGGCATCTGCACAGCTCTCTGTGACCCTTTTGGCCCAGGAAAGGTGCCAGTGTCACCAGTAGGGACATTTAGCTACTACACACCCCTGGAGTGCTGAGGTTTCTGTTGCTGTGTAAATCTCTTCATAGTAGGGATGTGATAGCCCATGGCTAAAGTAAGAATAAACCTGGATTATTAGAAATGGAAAACATTTTCCTGCACTTGTTGAGAGTGTTGAAATTGTTGAAGGCAAATAAGCTTTGCCTAGAATTTCTGTTCATTTCTGTCTGGGTTTGCCCAGAGAAGCTGTGGATGCCATTCCTGGAAGTGTTTGAGGCCAGGTTGGATGGGGATTGGTCTAGTGGAAGGTGTCTGTGGCAGGGCAGTTGGAACAAGATCATCTTTAATGTCCCTTCCAACCCAAACCATTCTGTGATCCTATGATTCCATGAATCCATGGAGCAAAATAGTCTTGAGAAAGTTTGACAGGTCACAGAGGAAAGGAAAATGCTGCAATGCACAACAAAAAGGCTCCTGCACATTCTGCACTGCACCTCCCTGGGACAGGAACAGACCATGCACCAAGGTTTGCAGTGGGAAGCAGCTGGCAAGAGAGAACAGGATCTGCTCCTTGTGAGTCAAATTCCCAGGAAATGTGTTGAGTAACATTTTGGAAGATGGAATTCAATGCAATGCTGTGAGGAAATGGCTTGAAAACAGTAATATATGATACAATAAAGACAGCTGTAAAATGGTTTATGCAGAATTAGGGACTGCTAGCTGGGCACAACAGGAACTAAGGATTACTGGGGATTATACACTGAAGATGCACCTGAAATGTGATGCTGTTGCAAAAACAAAGGATCAGTTTTTGGTCACCCATGCTCACATTGAGGTTAAAGCTCCTTTGAATCAGGTGTGTCCAAGGTTGCAGCTCAACAGGACCATCCAAGCCCCTGGAAACTAAGCAAGGGGAACTGGTGTGTGCCACTTGCACAACAACAGAGGAATTGCTTGTGAGGGAGAGACTGTGGTAGCCAGAGACTGAATCTGCTTCCTGGTGGTTGAGGAAAAAAAGGTGAAGCTGCAGGATCAGAGAGGAGAAGGAGCAAGGGTCTTCAAGCACTTCAGTGAGAAGTGTCATTAAAAGCCTTACTCTGATGATGGCTCCTGTGTCACCAGAAAAGGAATCACAGATTGCTGCTTTGTGTCTGGTTCATTTGACATGTAATCAGAGTTAAAAGTTGTAAAATGTATTTTTGCTAAGCCAAACTTAGTTGGGCAGCAAGGCAAGTTGAGAAATATGGCAATAAATTTCTCTCCCGCTCTGGCTCCAGCACTGAGAAGCACCCACACCTACAGCATTAGTAGTGCCATGTATTGTCCTTGACTTGTTCTCCTCCCTTTGGAAAATCCAGCACAGAACCATCCTTCTCTGTCTCTTCCCTTGTGCCCTTCAAGTAAAAGGACAGTGAAGTTCCAGGCTTAAAGGTTGTGAACAGAAAATCTGAGGCAGGAGAGCAGATATCCACAAATTTGCCTCAGTGGGAAAGTGGAGAATAATTGTGGGTTCTGATTTTCCAGGGAGCCTCTGTGGGGAACTAATAGTCTAGACTTGTCCTTTTTGAGGCCTAATTATGTCTCTCTGTCAAGCTATAAAAACAACAGTCTGTGGCATCACAAGGGAAAATGAAAGCTATTGGCCTGTGTTCTGCATTTAATAGGATGTCAAATCTAAAGCACAGTCTGACTGGTTTTTGACTGGGGTTAGAAAAGAAAATGCAACTAATTAGGCTGTTTCTGAATTCCCTCTCTGTCTAATGGCTGTGGACTTGCAAATTGTAACATACTGGGAGTCCCAAACTCTCTGATCAGTGCTCCTGTCTGGAGGGGAGGGGTCTTTCCCACTGATGGGACTCAGGCTCCACCTGAGCAGTGTCACTGTTAGTGGGGACAGTTCCCTGGGAAATGCCTGGTGCCATCACACTCTCTGTGCTCCTTGGGAAGTGCTGTAGATGAACCAGGCTTTTACAGAGTGCATTGGTGATTAATTCCTGAAGTCTTTGAGGATGAAGGAACATTTGGAAACCTTGGGTACAAAATGCAGCCTTTATTCTTTGGGTATCACAGTCCCTGGATTGAAGTAAGACACAGTGGTCCTGAAAGAGTTTCCATACCTCTTGTGTAAAGAGGTATGGAACTTAATGTTCACCCCAAAATACCCCAGACATTTAATGTGTGTGCTAAAGCAGTTGGTCTCAACCTTTTTCTGCCCTTTTATGTCCTGCTTTTCCACCCTTACCCAAGTTCTGACCATTAACTCAGCTCCCACACTCTTAGAACTGCCTCCTCCCTGTTTGGAGCCCATCCTAAGCAAGCACCAGAGGACAATCAGCTCTAGAAAACCTGAGGCAACAGGAGGTGATGGCCTATATTTAAATGACTGATACATTAATAATTATACCTTGGAGTCTTCTGTGTCAGGGAGTGTTAGATGATGTCCTAATGCCTTTCTTTATCTTTTGGAAGTTAGTTTGAGGGGTTCCTTTTCATGTTGCAATAATTTCTTGGACAGAACTGCAGCAGTTACAAGTAACTTTTACCTTTCCCTTGTCAGCTGTGCTCAGCTGGTTCCTCATGTTTTACAGATGAACTGAAGTAAAAGTGGAATTTGTTCCACTGTGAGAGAAAGGAAAGGAAGAAAGAAACCCAAAACTGTCTACAAGATTTTTCATGCAAGTCCCACACCCTTAGTTTTGCCATCTTTTTGACACAGAAACCTGATTGTCTTCTGCTCAGACATTCTGGGGTGCCTTTCTGGTTTTCATTCTTCTTTTCTGACTTTGGGTTAGTCAGGAAACTGCCAACTTGGCCTCATAGTCAAAACTGAACACTGTAATTCAAACTCAAAGGACATCAGTGGGCAGGAAAAGCATGTGGCCTCAAAATGATGATATTTTGATGTCATTTCTGCAAAGTCCTGCAGAGGGATTTGAATCAGGAAAGCTCAGTCAATGAGTCCATAAGAAAATGAAAGGTCTTTTCAGGAGTCAGCCTGAAAAGAAATAAAAAGGGTGGAAAAGAGTGTAAGGGGAGAAAGACTTCCATAATCCAAAGGAACATAGGAAACAGAGAGAAATGAGAGCACCTGGATCTCCTTGGTGACTGCCAAAATACAGTGTGACATCTCCTCATGTCTTGCCATCCACAACACTCTCATGGAGATTTAAGGTCATATTTTTCTAATTAACTGCACACTAATTTCACCCACAAATAATATTTTCTGCAGATACAGCTAACCCACGCTGTAATGTGGGTCCTTCCCAGGCTGTAGCTGGAAAAGAGACTCAAAGCAGCTTGGGACCGGTACTGGAAGCAGGAGAACCTTGTCTAGGCAGATCATTCTTCTCCAGCTTTGTATAAAGATGCCCAATTTGATGGACCAACAGATGACATAAACCAATATCCACTGTGGCAGTGGCAAAGAAAGAAAAAGGATTTTGCTATGGCTTGGAAATATCTTTATCCTTCTGTCCATCCTCTCTTCCCAGCTGTAGAACCGACCCCACTAAAAATGAGGGTGCTAAAACTGTGGCTTTTCTATGGATTATTCCCAGCTTTATTAGGAGGAGATCTGGGCAGGAAGCTGTAGCTTCATTTTGCAGTAACCCCAGGGTTTGAAGATGCCAAGTCCTCCTGCCTGGGCAGGGACGAGTCATGAGCTCCTTTCTGGGGCCAGCTTCCCAAAACTTACTGAGAAGCTACCCTGATAAGGCCTCTAGCTGTATTTTCAGGAAAGTTTTTGAGAATGATCTTGACCTAAATACCCATTTAAGTCTTGCTGAGTCTTGGCTGAGGTGGATTTATAGATTGTGCTTACGTAATTTCCCACTTTCAAGTTGTAGCCCCCGGTTGGGTATTTTAGCCCCCAGTTGGGCAGGGATCACCCTCCCTCAGCCTGGGTAATGGGAGAGTTAGGCAGCACAGGGAGAACAAAATGAGAAATTACTGCTTCTGGGAGGATGAGCAGTTTGTTTGCTGTCCCCCACCAGCTCTGTCCTCCTGCAGATGTTCACCAGGGTTTCTCAATCAGCATGAGAAGTTTCCCAGCTGCCCCACGTTCAGCACAGCTTGTCAGGAGCTGCTGAAATGGCACATCTGAGCACCAAGGCAAAGATCCTGTAGAAATTTTGACCTTGACCAAGGCAGTCAGAAATTGCAGCTAAAGTAGAGGCTGCTTGTAAAGGAAGGGGGAATTAATAACCAAACAGCTCCTCAAATTTAGCATTGAAAGTTATAAAACTGGAATTCTGGAGGTGGGAGGGTTTGGGGTTTTCCCCCTCTGTTTTCATCTGTGTGGTTTGAAGGGGTTGGAAGGGACATGCTGCTCAAATAAAGGATCACTTTTCCCTTTGAATCCGTGACATAAAGATGATATAAAATTTACTCCTGCGAGTTGCCATGTAAATCAATCCAAACCAAATAATGCACAGGGAGCAACAAAGCAGCCCAGCCCGCTCTTCTCTGCAATATAGGCATTTAATTTGTGCATTGAAATCCCAGGAACTGCAAAAAGCCGGGGCCTTTTCACATGTACATCCCCACACAAGCCTCCCTACCGCAACAAATGATTTATTATTTTTTTGGGGGGCAGCGTTCAGGGAAGGAAAAAAGGTCGTCAAATCCGTGTTCGATGATGGCACAGATTCCTTGGCTACCAAACGCAGAGGCCGAGCAGAACAAAGAGATTTGCATTCTAAGTGATGCAAAGCAGCCGGCAGTGTTTTAATGTTGTGTTTGCTCTGTGATGTCTTCATCAGGCGCTCAAAGACAGCGGCTCTGGCAGCCGTGGGTCCCCGCGAGCCTGTCAAACTCCGTTTCCATGGTTTTCCTTCAGGCAGCACCATCGGCAGACAGCACGGAAACGGACCCCTGCAACCTGTTCTGAGCAGTGTCTCTGATGTAGGGCCCCAGAGCGGGCATCAAACTAGCAACAAGCAGCAAGAAAATAACAATTTTGCTTTTCGCAGGTGTCAGAGCAGCAAACAAAAGGCTGTTTATAAAAGATGCAACATCCCCTTTTTGTCAGTGCTGGCAGTTTAAAGTCAGCCGGGCAGCGGTCGAGTTGCAGAGGTGGTTTTGGAGGGGGTGTGCTGTGAGAGGCAGAATTCAAAATGTTTCCTCTTTAATCCTTTAGGCTCACTAAATAGGGCCTTCTCATCACCAAACTAATAGCTATTAACGGCATCCCAATTATTCCTTTTGAATCAATGAGGGCTATTTTCTCGAGACAATTATATTATTTTCCAGACAAAGAATCAGCCTCACTCTTCCCTCACCTTGAAAGCACCCTTTCATTTAAATAAAAAGTTCAGAATATTTCAGTATGAAACCATATTTGAGCAGCGATGCTGCAAATTCAAGAGGTGAGAAAGATGAATCTGTGGTCTTTTGCCAGTGTGACTGTCTGTGTGCAGTGATGACATGGATGCCTGTGCTAAAAGAGCAGGGGTCAGCAGAGCTGACAGCCAGCCCCAGCTGGACCAGTCAATTTGTAAATACTGGTCAGGGTACTGCACCTCCTGCTGCCTCAGTTTCACCATGTGTGAAATTTGAATAATGATTTATTTCTTCTCTTGTGAAAGACATGGAGATGGAGTATTTGCCCAAACATGATTTAAAGCTCACGGTTACCCCTGTGGTTTTCATGACATTAGTGACTGGAGCCAGTGCAAATCCCTCAAGGGATAGTTTTCCATTAAAGAAAACTGATGGATCAGATGCTGTCCAAGTTACAAGAGAATCTGCTTTTTCCCTACCAATTAGCTGATTTTATCACAGCTGCCTGGGGAGGTTCTGGGAGCCACTGGTCTCCTTGGCTCCTGCTTCCTTTGCTGTACATCTGCCAAGCCAGTGAGAAGCCAGAAGTTGGGAGCACTGGATCCCAAGCTGCCTCTTGTTTCCTGCAGAGGAAAGGCTGAAGAGGACAGTTGGTGTTACCAGACTTATGGCTCTGGTGCAGGTCAGCTGGGTGCTTACAACAATAGGGCACACTCATCAGGGATTGCCACATCAGGGCTTTTTCCTTCCACATCCTTACACTGGAAGCCAGCAGGCTGTAAGAATGGTGGTCCAGGATTCCTGGCTCTTCTGGGGCTTTGAGGTTCCTAGCTGCTCTTTGGCTTTCTTAAAAGAAGCCACAATGTTGTATTCCAGCTCCTGATTTCATGGTTCCCACTGTCTTGGAGATGCTCTTTTGTTTTCTTTAATGGAAAAGGTCAGTGTGGTTTTGCCCCAAATTAGTGTGGAAGCCAATGGAAAAAATACCAAGTCTCATGCAGAACAGAGATGCATTTTTCTGTAGATCTTTCTACCCAAAGCACTCTCGTTCATGGTTTGACTGAAGTTATCCCAAGTATATTCAGCAAATGCTGTTCCTGTCCTCACAAAACTCACCTCCTACACTTTTAGCTTTCACAGGCTGATTCAATACTCAAACTATAATTATGTGGCTCATTATTTATTGCACAGTATTTGCATGTGGAGCAGACTGAAGTCACTTGGTGTGTTTGGAGGTGCTGATAGCACCAGGGAGCAGATACAGGGGACCCAGCTCTGCATCTGAAATCCTACCCTGACCCTGTGATTAAATGATGTCACAAGATCTGTAGAGAAAATGAACTTAAAGTTGAGAAGATTTCCAAACAGGTTATGACATATTGGTTATTCTAACGGTTATAATTTTTAAAGACTTTAATTGATCTGTTAAATAAAGGCAAGACATTTTATAAATGAATAACATTTTAATTTACATCACTGATCAGCACCAGAACAAGGCCAGGTACATCCATACCGATGGTGTAGCCAAAGTATTAACATATCCTGGCATTGCATAGGAACTTTCAGAAATAGTTAAATTCCTTTTCCACTGATAGAAACAACACATTTGTTCTCAGTGTATTACTGCACAGTGCTGAATCTGCTCTGACTTTCTCAAGAGCCAAGTGTAGAGCAGAGTGAGTGTTCAGTGAAATGAGCAGTGGCTGGCATGAAGGGACGGGGTGAAGCTGCCACAGACTCTCACAGAGATTTCTTTTGATCAGAGGAACTGCTCGTGACTTTTGTTCGGCATCTCATGGCAAAAAAAAAAATATCTCTGATGAAAAAAAAAAACGTGTCTGTGTCACAGCAGAGTCAGGAGCTGGCAGTTGTAGTGCCTAGTCTATTTTTTCTAATGAATAGTTGTGTTTGCAGGGTATTCCATGATCACACAAAGTGCGGCTTTGTATTGTTTCCCAATTTTGATAATAACTGTAAGTGGTGTGGATTAGAGCAAACAAGAGGCAAAGCAGAGCTGACTTCATTCAAGAATGGTTTGGAGCCATACTCCTGTGTAGCAGGGGAAAGGGGATGTGTCTAGAGAGTAACTGGAGAGAATTGGGAACATCAGCTTTAAAACTGAAGGCTTTGGAAAAAAACGTCTTCTTCTGTGTATAGTTCAGTACCATTGTTATTTATGATGGGATTGAGTTGGAGGGAGGGAGGCTGCTCAGGGGGTGCTCACCTTGTGTTCTCTCCATCACTCTGTGAACAAAATCATGAAATCAGGAGATTTACAGTTGTATTTATTTTGGAATAAGAATACTTTTTTCTGGTTTGGAATATATGTCTCTAGAATTGGACTTGTCACCTAGTGCAGACAAGATTTTGAGCGCTGCACTGATCTGTATGGAGAAGCAGGCTGAAAGTGTGGGAGGGGAGAGCCTTACCTGGGAAGGCACTGCTTTCCCCAGCAGAGTAAAACTACAGGGGGAAAACCCATTGCTATTCTGGAATGAGATTATGCACAGCTGCCCCAGGAGCTGGGCAGGGAGAAGCATGTTAACTTCTTGTGTGCTGGGAACCAGGCAGCACCCTTGAGCCCCACCACCAAATTATTCATTATTCTGTAGGATCACCCTCCTATGGATGTATTCCCAGTTTCATGCATTGATTTAGTACCATCAATACCACTATTATTTTATTTTCTATTATTAATTTTCCGGCTATTAGAGAAAAGGGTAATACTGCAGAGAAACATTCTGCAGTATTATTCTGCCAGTAAGTAGGGATTTATGATGTAAGAAGTCTTTCTTGTCTGTCAGATTAGTATTATTCTTTGGAATCATGGCTAGGAAAGGTGAAAAATAAAATCAGAAAGGACAAAGAAGGTAGCACAGCACAGTGTGTGTGAGGTACCCTGAGCAGAGAAAACACACTGAATGACACACTCAGGGTGAAACACAAGTGGGAAAGAGTAATTTTATCTCAGCACTTGCTTTGGCTGACTTCTCAGTCACCAGCATATTAATGGCTCTTCCCCTAGCAACTACAGAGCTTCCAACATGCAACTATTCTTTGGTCATAAAGACAAAAAATGGAGTTTGCCAGAACAGAGCTACCCCATTCTGGGCTGCTGACAACAGTCCCAGACTGGCCATATGCTCTGCTGCGCTCACAAGTGGTAAAGCAACATTTTTGCTCCCGCTGGTGCTGGTGGTGTCCCTGCGGTTGTTATTGTTTCCATCCAGACCCTCTCCTCTTCCCTGGAGCTCCTGCCTGTTCTGTCTCAGGCTGTACCGACAGCAATGTCACAGCTCCTGAGCGCCGAGGAGAGCGAACAGATGTAGCTCTTGTCACATCCCTGCGAGCCGGTGGCACGGCCTGTCTCGCTTTATTCCCTGAAATAGCTTGTGTGGCATGGCCCAGGGGCAGTTTGCAGGGAAAGGGACATGGATGCTTCCCACAGGGCAGGTCTGATCAAAGGTGGGTGACTGCGTCCAAGAGGGACGAGCAGGACCTTCCACCTCTGGGGCTGGGGGGCTGAGAGTAGTCGCTTTTCAGGTGGGTTGTGTGTAATCAGTGAGATGGGGAGTGAAGATGAGGTGGGAAAGGACCAGGGGATCCTGTAGGGAATAGACAGGTAATTCTCAGTTCCTACCTAGCAGGAATTCAGGGCTCTGAAGGATTTGAGGTAAAGAAAGTATTCCCTCTCAGTGAGAGCCATGGGATTTGGATTTTCTCTGCATCTGTGTGTTACCTGAGACCCCCAACACTGCCTCTAAAGGCTGTGCTTTCTTCATGGTGTGGTTCATGAGCAGCTTAACCCCTTGCTGCATTTTAAAGGGGGTTTTCCTCCTCCATCTCTCAGCTAGACCCCCCCATCTTCCTCAAGTCCAGCCAAAATCTAATAACGGAGCAGGCCATGTGAGTAAAGGATTGCTGTTCCTCCTCAGGGGGAGCAGAGAGGTTACCAAGGTGGCCTCACATCCCCTGGCACTGCACTCCTGACTGGCATTATCACCATTAACTCTGCATTAAGTATCTGATGTTTTAGTCCCCTGGGGAAATCTACTGACCCTGGGGGTTCCTGATGCAGTGGACAAGCTCAGGTGAGCAGCAAAGCTGAGGGTGTATCAAAATACTAATTTCTACCTTTAGCCATTAGCAGTAGAGGGAAAAATTAATTGTTGTGATTCCTTTCCAAGGAAGACAAGAGTGGACAAAATACTAGGTTCTTCCCACTCTTAAATCTATTGTCTTCCCAACCCTACTCTTATCACAATTTGCTGTGCTTTCAGAGGAAGAGATTCAGTGCTACATGCTGTTTTTAGGGTAAGGATTTTTGTGTTTATCTGCACGCTCACTGCCAAGGCAGATAAGAGACTTTATTCTCTACATTATCACTATTTTTCTTCTTTCTAGAAGCCAGACTGATTTTAGAAAGAAGGGTAAATATTTGAGCTCGTTGTGCAGACCTAAAGTGAGGCTTTGCGTCTTCTTATACTTATTTATACCCACTAAAACAATCAGCTTCACGAGGCTTTTTCAGCTTTTTTGGGCTAAAACCTTCCCTTTTGCTGATCTCTGTTCATTATTCTGTGCTAGACTCTTCCCTCCCTTGATTACATGTTATCACCTTCAATAGAACAGCTGTGTCATTGCTAAAGGGTGTTAATCTTCCCCTACCTCACACCTTATTGACAGCCAGAGTCAGGAGGCCCCCAGTCTTTTCTGACTTGGGTGACTTCTCAAAACAATCCTTTTTTTAGCTTCTTTTCATTTTGTACCAATCCCACCGCGGTCTACAGCCTGGCACAGCCCCTCCTGGCTTGGAATGTTCTGCCTGTATCAGTTCTAGTGATTATAACCAGGAGAACATTCCCTAACAATGTCAAGGGACAATAAGCCCCAGCTAATCAGTAAGCACAATACCTGGAGCCCAGAATAGAAGCTGCTCCGGCAGGTGGGACAGCTGGCTTGAATTTTCATGCCGTGGTTGTGAAAGGCACCACAGCTTTCAGCGAGACAAGAGCAGCGCTGACAGTGACAGATCCCCTGTTACATTGTGCCACCAAACAGAACGAGACACTTCAGCAGATACAGTTCAGCTTTCTGATAGTTTTGTAATGGGTTGGAATTAGTCTTCAATTTTATTTTTTCTGAATTCCCTTTGCCCACCAGTGTTCTGGGTTGCCCTGCAGTTCCCAAGGTCACCTTGGTGTTTTGGAGATCTGGAGTGTTGACCCGACTCTAGAAAGATCCAGGGCAAATTTGTGTGCTGAGGTGATTGCCTCAAAAGAGATCTCCCTTAAAAGAGCCAGCACAGCAGTGGGTACCCCAGCTGGAATTTCTACCATCCCATGAATGCGGGGTGCAAGGGGATCTTTTCCAAACACAGCCTGCCGTGCAGTGTAGGAACAATAGGAAACACCTTCTTTTAGTCTTTACACTCCTGACTATTAAATAGATGAAGATATTCAGATTTATCCTGCCTTTGTTCAAACACAGCCCTGAAGTGCTGAAGTTGGGAGGAAATTGCCATTTCCTCTAAAGGCAATGGAAGGAGATTAAAACCACTGAGCTCACTGGTGTCACTGCATAGAAGTCTTCCCATGGGTGACACAAGAGACCTCAAGCAGTGATTCCAAATAGGAGACATGAAACAGGCAATCACTGTCAGTTGTTCTGGTCTCCTCTTACAGCCACTGTAGCAGAGCTGTGGCCACCAGAAGGATCTGAGCAGCCCCATGCTAATACAACTTCTATTTCCCACCAAACCTGAGCATTTCTGACAGCAGAAAGCATTTACCAGTGGACTGCTGAGCACATCAAGGTGGATACAGCTCTCTTGTTTGGATTGGGAGCTAACTACAGAAAAGGGAAACAAATGGGATCATAAAACAAATGTAGCATTTATTTTATACTGCAATTTTTTCATCATAGCTCTCCAGTATTAAAAAGGCAGCTCAGTGCAGGGGTATCAGTACAGAACTGAGAACTGGGAGTAAAGGGGCTTTTGCAGGACTTGATGACCTAATTTTAACCCCAGTGTAACTGGAGTTATATAATTGAATATGATAATTAAATTTATTAGACTGGTCAAAACTGGGGTAGTACCAACAGGAAGTCTGTGCCCAGAACAGCTCAGGTAAAAACACTCACCTGATGATGTCTTGTCCTAACTGAAGATACATCTGCTGGCTATGACCCTCACACACAGTGTATCCCCCTTCAGATACACCTTCTGTGGGGCTGCAGCTCCAAATATCCTGCTCCACCTCCAAAACCATCAGTAGATTCCTTTCGGGCATGAACTTGGCCAGTCTCAGGTTGGCTTGGCCACATGTAGTCACTGAAAGAACAAGGCCAACACAGAGTGTCAGTAAAGAAAGAAACACAGAACCCCAGGGAAAATATCAACATCAGGTTATTTGGCCACCAGCTGATTCCTTATCAATAAGTGATGCAGCAGAAAGCAGAGCTGTATTAACACGTGCTGAGAGGATGCTGTCGCACGGAGCGGCACCACACGTGGGGTAATAACCCAGCCTTGATGCTCTGGAGCCCACAGCAAAGCAGAACGCGCCAGACAACAACTGCTTTTTCTTTTTCTTTGGTTTTTCCTTTTGCTACACGCGAATAACCTGCTCAGCTCAGCAGCCCTGGCTGTCTGCACCCCGTGAGCCCTGGGGAGCTGAGCTGTCTGGCCAGCACGTCCGCAGCACCGGGGCTCCAGCGCAGCATCGCTCGCTGGCCGTGTGCGCCGGCCCTGCCATGGTTTGATGTGGTCAGAAACTACAAACGATTCTTTTTCCCATCTCATGAGAAGGAAACCCATCAAAAACTGGCTGAATATTTGATCTCACGTAAAATGAAAGACAAATGCACTCAGCCTAGAAATGGGTTTGCTTCGGGATGTCGGCTTTGTTCGCTCTGACCAAACTCTGTGCCCAGAGCTCCCGGCCAGGCAGCCAAGAGAACTCTGAATGTTATTTAAAGAATTGGTAAGGTCACGGTGGCCTGAGCCTCTCGGGGCTGAATTAATCTCCTTGGCACAGCAGCCCGTGCTGAGCTTATGCTCGCAGGTCCATTCGTGTAGAGCAATGCCATCCAGTGGCTGCTCCGATCCATCACAGAGCCAGCGGCTCCTTCCCGAGGCACATTCCAAGAGACAAAATGTTTCTGCTCTTGCTCCCAGCTCAGGTACTTCACGTTAAAAGGCTGTGACAGTGGCCAGCGTGATTGCTTCCAGCTTCTTTGGCTTTTTGCATGTAAAAACCAGGTATGTTTTAAGTAGCAGCCATTTGAAAATGTTCTTTCATTCAGGGGGGAAATGGTATTTTATGTGTATAGTCCCAAGTACACAAATTTGTCATCAGGCCCTGGTTTTGGTGTGGGGAGTGGTTTTATGGAGTCATGTAGAAAAAGATGCTGATTTTTGAGACAAAAATATCATTAATGAATGAAACTTTCTCTGTTCAAAGGCCAAGAGTCACTCAGTGGGATGTTTTCCCTTGAGAGAAATCCCCAAGGGGAAGGATGACCGAGGGTTGGGCTGGGCAGAACCTTTCTCCATCAATGTTATACTTTAAAGAGCCCCACTATTGCCAGCTACCCAAGGGCTGGACATTTGGGAGGGGCGGGTAGAGAGGTTTAAACCTGCTCAGCTGCATCCCCCCTCTTGCCATCTCCCAAAGACCCACCATCACACAGCAGCACAGCCCATCATCCCCTAGATAAAGATGTCAATGTTTTTGCCTGACAGCCAAGTCAGCTGTAATTGCATGGCTTGGATGATGGATCACCCCAAGCACTGTGACCTGTGGGACATGGAGCACCCCTGGAGCTCTCCAGTGCAGGGTCTCCTTTTCTTTTGGACCCGTTGCTGTTGCCAGTGATGCTCCAGCTGGGGCTGCTGCTGCTGTGTTTCGGTGCTGCCGCTCTCGCTTCGCGGTACAAATTCCAATCAGGCGCAACAAAGCCCACCGGGTGCTGCTGACAACAGGTGTCTCATTAAACATCTCTCAACCTTACAGGCATTCACATTGACAAGAACCAAACTCACACTCAATCACAGCTTAATCACAGCCAAACTCTATTAACAAGTCATACTAATTACCAACTTCTAACAATTTCTCAGGTTCAGAGGCAAAATATCCTTTCTTTATAGATGAAAACAGACTTGTGATACTCCAGCTCTGGCCATAATTAGGTCTTTTTAAACGAAACAAAACTAAAATAAAAATCTAGATGGGTTCCTTTGTGATAGCAGTCCTGAAGTACAGTTGTACAATGAGATGTTTTGTTTGTTTTAATTTTGTATCTGCTGTGTTGCCCACAAGGGTCCAATTAGCTTGTTACAGATGCTTGTATCACTTTTATCCATTTGTCTTTTTTTTTTTTTGGTTCTCTTTTTTTTTTTTTTTTTAAGAGGGGTAACTTGTAGCACAGATTGCTGGCCTGCAGGCATCCAGAGATCAACAACCAGCTTTCTGTGATACCAAGCTCCCTGTGAAACAGGCAGCCCTTACCCACAGCATTCATAATGCAGAGGGTAAAACAAATAGAGGGGAGGGAGGAGCTTGTGCTGGATTTTGGATTATCATGGAATAATCTCGTGTGTTCAGAAATGGCCTGAAGGTGGCAATTCTGCCATGGCTAAGAATAACTCTGACAAACTTTGGTTGCTACACCTTGGAATGTGAAATGCAGGTTTTATTTTTAGTCACCGTGCAGCAAAACAGAAAGCTCTGAAGAGGTGGCTTTGAATTGTACAGGTCACTATTCACTCCTGTCCCCTGGCAGGCTCAGCACATGTGCAATTCCATGCTAACCTGGACACTTTCCTCCTTTGTGTGGCTGTATTGAGTGCCCAAGCACTTGAGAACTCACGTGTATAATCGATACACTAACAAAAGGGAACATATAAATAACAGGAAGAGTCTGACTTGAACTGACACTGCGGGGATCACAGTGAGGGCTAATGCCTCATCCTTTACTCATGCTACTGCTGGGGAGGACAAAAACACACACCAGACTGAGTTAAGGACTAACATCAGATTTCCCAGCATTTTCCAAGCACTGTGGTTCAAGGCAGAAATCCTCCTCTGAATACCTGTGGTGCAATATCCAGGAGCTGCTTCTTTACCTGCTCTTTGGTTTAGTTGCTGTTTGCTTCTCCTGTCCTTAATTTTAAAAGGGGATTAATGTCTCCCCTGGAAGAATCTAACTGAGGCAGCTCAGCAGAGACTCACCAGCTTGAGGCTGAGCATCAGCAATTATTGGTACCTCTGGCACAGGCAGCTTTGTCTCTTCAGCGAGGTGTGGCAGGATGAACACCGGATACCTGAAACTGCTGGGAGAAGCCTGCGTTGTCTGGGCTAGGTTGGTGTGATGTGGAATCTGTTTGTCTTGCTGTGAGGCTCTGTGGGCCTGCAGGCACCCAGAAGCAGCTGCAGAGGGGAGCAGGGTGGCACCCAGCTGTGGAGGAGATGGGGCAAACCCACCCAACCTTCCCTCCCCGCAGGCTCCATCCTCGGCTGGCCCAGGCTGTCAGAAATCAGCTGTGACTGTGGTGTGGTGAAGGGTCACAATGGCTTAATGGCCATGCAGGACAGTGCAAACTGCTCCAAAAAGTATTGTTACCTGGCAAAATCAGAAGGTTAAGGTTTGGTGCTGAAAGCTTTGTGTTGCAAGAGTACACAGTCTTCTCCTGACACTGTCCTGGTGCTGACCAGGTGAGCTGGAGTGGTGACCTGCCAGAGGGTGGAGCACAGGGGACCGCGGATCAGCACATTGCACAAAGCATAACACACAGCAAAGCCTTTTCTGCATCTCTCATGCCACTGAAGGTGAGTTTCTGAGGCTCTGGAACAAAAAAGTAGAGATGTTTTGTTTTGTTGTTTTGTTGGTTTTGGTTTTTTTTTTTTTTTTTTTTGGTGAAAATGCTTGTTTTCCATGTAATATCCACTCCTGCTTGAGTAGCAGGAAGGTAAAAAGAAAGATCTTTGTTGAGAGCCATAGTAAGGCAGGATGAGAGATGAAATATCCATCTGCAGTGGAATAACCATAAGAGCGTTGATGCAGCATTTCTTTGGGGAAAATTGGGGAGATTTTTTTCTAGCTATAGTCTTGTT
Organism: Cyanistes caeruleus; assembly: GCF_971803275.1. Taxonomy (NCBI): domain Eukaryota; kingdom Metazoa; phylum Chordata; class Aves; order Passeriformes; family Paridae; genus Cyanistes; species Cyanistes caeruleus. The sequence goes on from NC_141713.1 coordinate 4,088,681, forward strand.
TCTCTTCATGAGAGGCTGTTTCGGATCAGAGCAGAGCACCCTTTTCCCTGGCTTTTTCATACTGATCATGTGTGGTCAGCAATGGCCCTCCATGTTCTTCCAAGTTTTTATCTGGCATAGGAATTCCTTTCTTCTTCATGGAATTTTGGTATTCCTGGAATTAAAACAAACAAACAAAATCCACCCAACAAAACCCAAAAAGAAATGAATTAAACCAATTGAAACTTTACTATTTTGCAGAGCCATCACTCTGATCAGAAACTGAGATCCTGCTTTGTGCTCCTCCAGTGTGGAAATCTGTCAGGTAAATAGAAATCACCTCGTAAAAGCCTTTAAACAGCTCTGGTTTATATTTTAATTGAGGAACAGAACATTTTAAGCACTTTTATTGGGTGGCGCCTGCTGAATGACAGATGTCTGCAGCGGAGTAATGCTGAGCACACTTTCATAAAACAGAGAACTCCTTGCTTAAAACATTTACAATTAAAGGCTTGATTGAATAACAATGAGTTCTGTGCATGGAGCTCATTTCTGCACTTGTTTGTGCACCTGAAGCAGGCTGTGATCATTCTGTAGGTTGGATACGAGGTGCCAGTTGCTTTGTTCAGTGACCAAACAGTGCTCACGGGCACAGCTGGAAATGTGCCTTTGATTTTCCATCAGGATAGAGATAAGGTGCCCTGTGCTGCTGTGCTGCCAGACTTGCTAACACCCTTGTTTCAGCTGCTTTGGCTTTATTTTTTTGTTCCTTTTTTTTTTAAGCTACAGGTTAGTAAGTCTCCCAATTTGCCAAGAGCCAGAGATTTTAAAATGAACACTAATCCTTTGCAGCTGAGAAAGTCTTAACTAGCTTCTGCTTTACTTTTCCACCTAGATCCTGTGACCCCTATTACTGTAATACCCCAGAACATCACCTCTGGTCGTGCACTGAGCCTCACAGTATCTGATGGAAGTTAGACTTGCATTAGTATTATTTTTCTCTGTTATATATATGGAGAACTGAAGCACAGCCAGGTCAAGTGACTCACCCAAAGGTGCTCTTTGAAAAGGGGTCCTAGTGCTGTACACACGTGCCCAGTCTTTGGCTGGTATTTAAAATTTAGCCTTTTGGTCGCAGAAATGGCTTCAAGCAAGCCCCAAACACCCACCAGCAGACCAGATGACACGGCACAAACCACAACCTTTTGCTCAAAGCCAGCTGAGAGACTGAAGTGAGGAAGGATTTTGAGTTTCATCCCTGCTGAACTGAGGAAGATGGCATGTGAGCTGACATCACTGCAGATCTGGGAAGGCACGGAAAATCCTAACGGAGAGAACCTGGACTTTGGAAAAACAGCCTCACTTTTCTCAAAAGAAAAGATGAATCCACAGAGTGGATCTTGCCACAGCAGAAGGAACATGTGTCATGGGAACAGCAGAGGCAAAATGTGTCATGGGAAAATCTTGATGGATTCAGCCCAGGACGCGAATATGCAAATTGAGACCAAATTAAATGCAATTGAGCAAGATAACACATATCCCAGCAATGAAGAAAGCTCACAGCACACTCATAAAAAAAGATGGAGTTTAAATCCAAGGGGAGGGGGGGAGGGGGGGGCCTGAGGATATCTAAGCAGTCCCCAGTGACAAAATTTTAGCAGGAATATGAAAGTTTCTCAAAAAAGGGGTCAGGAAATTGTTGCAGGAATCAAACAAGGAGTAACTGAAGTGTAAGGGCCCTTTACAGAACCCAGTGGAAGAGGTGTAACCTGCCCCCCAACACAGCAACGAAGCACAGGTACTAAATAATAATATTTTTCTGCTATTAAAAAGTCATCCTGTAGTAGCTCACTTCTGGGATGCTGTATATTTTTTCACTTCCTGACCTGCTCTGCTGAAACAGGGATTTTCAAGAGTTGTTGGTTTCCATCTCCAAAGTAGCTCAATTTCAGTTCCAGGGGAAAATAAACTCTCAACTAGCCTCATTTGTAAAATCTTTGAAGATGTGGGAATGTCCTCTGGCTGTTAAGGAGAGGGAGTGTGATTCAGAGACTGGTACAGATATATAAAGGGGTTCAATATTTAATTAAACATAATCTTCCTTGTGGCACTGAGCTCTTTCAGGAATAAAAATCCTTGGGTTTTATTACACTATTCTCCAATATGTGACAACACAAAACCTTTTGCAGGGCCATGCTGGCCCAGCACCTGCCTTCCCTGTAGCAGCACTTGCTGCCCTGCTGCTGCCAAGAGAACATTTTGGAAGCTAATAACTTTCTACTTTTACACGAAAAATCCATCTCCTGGGATGTCAGATCGCTCTGACACATCTCCCTGGTGCCTGGAAACTATGGATGCAGTCCCCACACCCATGGGGTGAGGAACCCACGGCACTGCTCAGCACCACAGCCTGCCCTGCTCCGCCCTTAGAACCAAACACACATTTTTCAGCTTGAAAAAACGGTATAGAAGAGAGGAAAAAAAAAAAAAAAAAAAAGATGTTTTTGGGTAGTTATTTTCTACAGAGAACAGGTGCCCTGATCCTGCACCCACGGCTGAGCTCAGCATGAGCAAAGGAGTTATGCTGGAAGAGTGTGCTGACAGAGGCTCTGAGGATCTGGCTTTGCAAAGGGTCAAGACAATCTCACTTAGGGCACAACTCTGTTAGTTTTGTTCTGGTTTTCTTTTTCTTTTTTCTTTTCTTTTCTTTTTTTTTTTTTATATAAAAGGAAAAGGACAGCATTAGCTCTTTTCTTTTCTGGAAGTGATATTCTGCTCTGCGTGAGAAATGAGAGCAAGTCAGTTTAAAGGGAAAGGGTGCAATGCATCAGGCACAAGCCTAAATAATACCAAGGTCTGCTGCTGCCTGGCCCAATTTTGTTTTTACATACGTAAAATGACTTCTAAAAGCATGGAGCTTTATTTCACCAACTTCTGCCTTCCGCTGTTAACCATTCATAGCTGCCACCTACTCAACAATGACAATGAAAAGAAATAATCTTTTCAGTAGAGGAAAGGTAATTATTAAGCAGGATGTATACTGCTCCGAAAAGCTACCGGGGTTTTCTAATGATAAATCCAGTCCCCACAAGCCCCTGATTGAGTGGGATGTGCTCTTTCAGCCTTGTGGGTGGGCTAGGAGCGATCCTTTGCATCCTGGCACAATGGCCTTGGCTGGAGCATTCGCATTCCTGGAAGTGCCCTGCTGGGAACCATCAGGGTTTCAAGAAGAGGCAGCCAGGGCTGGGGACAAAGCACAGCGGTGTCCAAGTGAATCTTCCCAGGGATGCTGGGATGTGAAGCACTCCTGGGTTTCTTCGACAACGACAACACGAGTCCCTGCGCTGTATTCCCCAGGCTTTCTCCGAGACGTCTACCAGCTACACCCTTCCTCCCCGCCTGCAATTAGCACTTCCAGTGCTGCAAAGGGAGATGAGATTCGCTCTCGCTGTCCTCCTTCAGAACTCGCTCACACCTTCCCCACTGGGTGGGAACATGTGCTGCGGGTTAGGAAATATTCTCATTGTGGAATTGCATTTGCAGCAATCCTACCCCCCGCCTACTGTTTGCTTCTGACTATCAGGCGAGCAGGTGAAGGCGAGAGCTCAGACACGGCTTCAGCCAAGCCTCAAATCCCCGGGACTCTCTTCATCCCCCCGGGAGTCTCTTCATCCCCCCGGGAGTCTCTTCATCCCCCCGGGGTCTCTTCATCCCCCTGGAACGGTGTGTGCACCAATTGGGCCCAGTTTGTTTCATCCAGGGTAACTGGAGCTGGGTAAGTGCCTGCAATTTTGGAAGAGTGGGGTGAGGAGAGAAGTGGGAGTGTGTGACCGCTGACCTTAATTAGAGGAGATAAAAATGTCGAAACATGATTCCTAAGAAAACCAAGGAAGGCCTCTATTGTCGAGTGTTTCCACATGGATGCCACTGAGAAGAGGTCAAGTGCTTTCTATATACTTTAAGTAAACAGCAGATTGTGAGTTCACAGTCTGGACTGGATTTGAGCAGCCTCTGTCTTTTGCAAGATCATAATTGAGTCCTATGTACTTAAGATTTGATATCCACTGACATTATTACTTGACAGTGCCAGGAAATACAGCAGTGATTAAGAGTTATAAAGTTTGCAAGTAGAACGGCCCTATGTCACAGATGGCTCACCCTGTGCTAGAATTATCTCAGGCTCCTGCTCTGAAGGAGCAGCAAGAGGGGACTTTTGTAAAAAAGAGCCTGTGCTGTTGGCTTTCTGTGATAAAGACATGCCTCCTCATATCATCATTGTCACATAAAAATGCACAAAGCCTGCAAAATTAAATCTGCTAAATGAGCAGTGGGTTATATGTCAGGAACAGAGTGCTCCGAATCAGGCAGTTTATTTACATGCTACTGGGAAGCACATCAAGCCAAGTTAAAATGTTATGCGTAAAATTCTTCTGTTCATCTTGCAGCTACCCAGACTGAAGGTTAAGAAGACTGAATGTGGTGGGTTTGTCCCAAAACGAGCTCTATTTCCTTACCTGGAGGTGGGGTGACACCGAAATCAGAAATGACAGCTGTATTTCATATCTGCAGGTTCAGCTCTACCATCACTGCCAGCAGTTATGGCATTACCAGCAGCTTTCTTTGCAAGAGCTCAGCATCTCTTCCATACCCTGGAGACTCCTTGCCCATATTAAAGGTCTTGTTTACAGGCAGGGAAACTGAGTCAAAGAGCACTGATCCAAGTCCCTAGAAATCAGTGGCAGACCATCCAGAGTCCCAGCAGATCTAACGACTTCTCCAGCTATTAGAAGCAGGAAGAAAGGGCAGGAGCGCTCTTAGGGGTATAATTGAAAACAGATGAATCCCTGGAAATCTTCCTGTCCATTCAGTGAGCTTAATTTGATGATTTCTAATAGTCAGGACCCAAATTATTTAGTGTGCACTTCTGGGAGGACAGAATGAGGTATGTAACTTGGGAAGCTCAGTCCTGGATAGTCCCTTTGGAAGTGAAGCTGTAAAGCTTTATATACACCTGAAGCAAAAAGACTTTTTTTTCCCTGTCTGCATCTGCCTGTGAAAAGGAAAACGAAAAGGCAGCCCATTTGTAGATGTTTTCTTGCTGTAACTCTGAATTGGAAATATCTGTCCTTGATTAAAGTGGGAAATGCAATTGCACAGGTCATTAATTATTACTGATAAACTGAAATAGTGATGGAGCCAAATAAGAATCTCCTGCCACTACGATGGGATTCTGGAAATAAAGACAGACCTGGGTGCCTGCAGCCTATTTGCATTTCCTTTCTGAAGTGCTGAGTCTCCAAGCCCTGCACGCACTGTCTGTAGGTGCAGATCCAGAGACCTGAACTTTTATCTGCACAGACGGCAAAAAGCAGCAGCTCACGGTGCTGGTGACACGTGAGCAGTCCCAATTATGGCTCCCTCCACATGACATCAGTATGCAGTGGAGGATCTCACTTTTTTTCCGCCAGAGGCAAATGAATACATTATCCAGCAGCGAGGCGTGGGGCAGGCGGCTGCGTAACTCTGGGGTGATTTGGATTCCACGCTCGCGTGGGGGTGTGAGCCAACCTCAGAAGTCATTTTCACTGATGCTGACACATAAGGCTTCCCTCAGAGACCTGTCTATCAAACTGCAACATGCTATGCAGAAAAATTAGATTACTCATGCTACAGTAAAGAAGGAGAAGATTACAGTGATGAAAAAAAAAATAAAATAAAAAAGGGCTTCAAAATATAACAGCTATTTATTAAATTAATGAAAATCCTAAGAATAGCAAAGTATCCTATAGACTTAGTAAAATAAATTCTTTAAAATTTATTTTACCTCTCGCAACTCATTTCAAGGAGAGCTAGGTGGAAAGACCCTATTAATTCAAATGGTGCCTCTGGAAAAACCACCACTTTATCATGATTGTCACACTACTGTACTTGTGAAATATCATTTTAAATAGTCATTATGATTTTGCTGCTGGTTTTGCTGCAGTCAGCAGCAGGATTTCCTTTGGCTTTGGTAAAAGCAGGATCAGGCCCCCTTGCTCTCTTTCTCTCTCTATGAATTGCAAATGGGTTGTTCACGTGTCAGCTCAGAAACCAGGCAAAGTTCACTGTGCTCAGTTCAAAGCAGCAAGATGAAGCTCAGGGCATTTCCTTCACAGTATTTGCTGAGTTCCTCAGGTCTACAAACGTGTTAAAGTGGTTTAATATGAAATCCGTAAAACAAACATTATGCAGCCGTGTTTGAATGCTTGTCCAATAAAATCCCATTTTTTTTGGAAAAAAAATACAAAGTAGTAAAACATACTTAGTAAAGAAAAGAAAAGGCTATGTGAAGTTTAGTAAAATCCTATAAATCGGGATGCTGGGTAGCTTCAGGAAGGGTGATTTAAAATAAATCTGCAGAAGAACACACAAACAGAGACAGACACAGAGTCCATAGCTGGAAATGGATCTGGACCAGTGCCAAGGTTAGAACATCCCAGACAGCACTGCAGGACTGGTTTTACAATATCAGATAATGGAAAGGTTTGGCCAAATGCTGATTTTTCTTCTCTAGTAATAACAAACCTGTGCTGGGGCTTCTGCAGTATTTTCTCCTTGAGTTATTCCTCAGGAATGCTATTAGGGAAAGCTAATTGAGAGGTTTAACTCCACTTGCCCACGTTATGGCTGCACTTCCTGCAGCTGCAAATTCTATTTTACTTCTCCTTACCCTTTTCTGAGGAGCCAGTTTTTGTGTATTGGTTTGACTTGTGGAGTAGCTCCAGACACGGGGTTTACTTTCTTATCTTCAGTGTCTCTTCCAAATATTTCTTCCCAGAGATGAGTTTTGGTTCCCATCCAAGCCCAAAGAGGAGAATCACTCCTGTGGCCCTTCCTCTTGCACAGCCTCACTGGAGCTCACAGCCTGGGGACCAGAGCAAAGAAGAGATTCAGGATTCCCATTCCCATTCCCCCCTTCACCCTGCTGAGGAGTTTTTTGGGGCTTTGGCTTCTTGATACAGACAGGTGATTTCAACATGACCACACAGAGGGGAAGCACGTGGAATCATAGGCCTCTTTAAAATAGTCAGGAGCAAATATGATCAGATCTGGTTCTTGATCTCATTACTGTCTGAAAGATTTGGCTGGCATTTTTAAATGCCATGATTTATGTTCTTCACCTTAAGACAGCCCTCGGTGGTGTAAACTGAGTAACTATTATTCTCCAGGGCAACTCTACAGAATCTGATTGGAGAATTTTCACAACACTGTGTCTATAAGAAAATATTAACATGGATTAAGACAAGTTGATAGATTTTAAACCAGGCTATTCAATGAGAAGGAGTGAGAATAAATCAAATAACTTTGCCTAACTACAGAAAGTATTTGTAAAGCCCTGTAAGGTTTCCATTTCCTAAAGCCACCTGCCATCTCAAATGCCCCTAATCAGTCACAGATGCTGAATACCAACCTGCTAACCCTACGGCTTTGAGAGAAAATATTGCACTTTGTAAACTCATTCTTGGGTATTTCCTTAATTTTTCTTAAACTAAACTTTCATCCCTTATTTTCCACTTAAATGTAATGAGTTAAATCAACTCTGACATTTTGGCCTGCTTAACCTTACAGTTCTGTTTAGCTGCTTTCCTCTCTACTTGAAAAGCCTGAAGACCTCAGGTTTGGGGTGTTTTTAGATTTTTTTTTTTTTTTTAAATCATTATAGTATTTTTTTTTTCACTCCACATCTCATGATCACCCTCCTGGTGTTGAGAAATTCTATTTAATGCAGGGTTATGACTGTTCCTCTAATCCACTGCCAATGTAAAAATGAATGTTTTTCTGTTCTTATGGTTATCCCCACAATGAAGATGTACCAAAAACACTGAGCTTTTCTGAAGTACTGTGGAAACATTTATCAACCTGAAAAATAATTATAAAAAGAACCCCAAAAACACATGACCAAAGAAGTCCATTCCTGAAGAAATAAGAAAAGTTTTAGAGGCTTCATATATCACCCAATGGAATCAAAGCAAAGAATTTCATCAATTAGGGAAGGTACCAAAACAGGTCCTGGTGCCAAACACGGTTAGAGGCCATTCAGCCGTACTGGGGGATGGATGTCTTGGCTCTGGAAGGAGCCATTATTCCACTTCAGCTCGTGAGGACAGGCTGGGAGTGGGAGTTGTAATGGAGGTAGGAAGCAGGCTGGATTTTATTAGTCTTCCATCATCTTTAAGAGACCCCTAAGCAGATCAGGTTTCAGCCTCTCCCTCCACTCCCGTGTCAGTCGTTGGTTCTGTTTTTGCTGGAGGATAAGTTTCATTATATTAATAAGCAGCACAAGTGGTTCCAATTGTGGAAGAACCACTCTGAGCTGTCAGAAATGATCAGAGGAGAAGTTTCAGCCTTTCCATGATCACAGCCTCTTCTTCTGGTGCCTCAACTCAGCACTTCCCCTGCACACTTCACATTTTTAGCAGCCACGACAACAATAAAAGGTACCTCTACATTTCAGCTAGGGGAGGTTATTTTAAGGAATTTTATTCCCTGATCATGGTAGTACATCAGTGCTCAGAAACCAGATGCTAATGGGAATAATTGGGCTAACATCCAATCTACTGGCTGGGAGACTAGATCTAGACATGCACTTAAATGAAACTATACATCTTCAGTCTCTTACTGCAGTCAAATTCCAAACACAAATCTTTAATCATGACACTAAGCCAGTAAGTTTGCATTTCTTATTACTCATGATGAGATAGTGAGAAAAACTCACAGCAAAACACTCCAAAAGCTGGGACAGTTGGATCCCTATCTGAGAGTGATCCATTAATGCTCACCAGCAGTAACACTCAGAATTTGTCTCCCTCACATCATCCACTTTAAGGAATGGGTTTTAGCTAGACAAAATAATTAAGAATCCTTACAAGGGTGGAAATATTACTAGATTAATTGAGCAGATAGAAAAATGAGGCACAGAAGGTTTTAAATACATCTGAGTTCAACAAGCAAGCCAGTAAAGAGGAGAAGGTTAGGGTTAAGGTTAGGGTGGGCTCCAACCACTAGCAGAAAGCAGGAAGACAAGGACCCATGGAACAGGAACACATCAATCCTCATGCTGTGCCCACTGAAGCTGCTGGGATTTGTGCAGGAATAGATCTCCAGCAGCACCCACCCCCCCAGGATGCAGGACTGGGGTTTGGGTTCCTGGATTTACCACCCAAGGACTGAGAACTGCACTTCCTCCCGAGAGGTTCCCACATCGCCCTGAGAGGAACTGAGCGAAGTTTAGCTTTCAAATTAGACTCACCCAGGACTAGTCACTGAAATCTCATTTGTATTACGGAACTGAAAAAAAAAAAAAAGAGGGGAGAAATGTAAAAGGAAATCTTTGTAGCCAGGACTACCTGTGTCTCCCACAGTAGGAGACACAGGAATACTGTTTCATGTCATGGAGATGTAGTTAAAATGCAGACGGCATATCCTTGTTCTCAGAATCTGAGAGGTGTGGTTTGTGCATGTGGACAAGCCATCGTGCCTCCCTTTGATCTATCACTTGATGTAGAGGAAGGCTTTTATGTGTTAGTCCCATATAATGGATAATTTAGTCTGAAACCATTATGAAAAGTATTACATTTTGGGTACATATGCTTCAATTATTCTTAAAAGTACACAGGAATATTTTATGACATGCACACAGATTTCAAGTTAAAATTAAAAAAGAAAGAAATAAACCCAGAATTTTTGTTTACCATCCAAACAGATTTGTTTTTCTGAGGCAAGTCTGCATGCATCTTAAAAAATTCTGCCATTTTATGATTTTTTTTTTATGGTAGGTTATAAACAATATACTTGAATGTAATATCAATATGCTTGAATGTAATACAGAAAGTGACAGAACCATCATTCATTAAGATTACCAGTGGTCAAAGAATCATAGAATGGTTTGGGTTGGAAGGAACCTTACAGATCATGTATTTCCAACCCCCTGCCATGGGCATGGACACCTTCCAGGCTGCTGTCCCAGGTTGCTCCAAGCCCTGTCCAACCTGGCCTTGGACACTTCCAGGGATCCAAGGGCAGCCACAGCCCTCAGTGCACCCTGTGCCAGGGCCTCAGCAGCCTCACAGGGAAGAATTTCTTCCCAATATCCAATCTAACCCTGAATTCTAACAGCAGTGGCACTGATGGCCTCCTGCAGGTGCCTGTGTGCCCGTTTCCCTATTTCTACATGAAGCATCCTCAAATAAGACACGTGTTTTTCAATCAGGAAAATCATCTTAGCTTGTAATTGCATTCCTTCTGTTTCCTTCTACTGAATAAAATGATGGCTGTGGCCCTCACACATCAGCAGTGCCCAGGCTGAGCTGACCCAACCTGTCCCCAGCCCCTCTGCCGAACTTACCTGGGATGAAAGGCTGGAATGACAGGCACAGAGTGGAATGACAGGCACAGAGTGCCAGAGCTGGCACAGAGGCTTCTTCTGCAGGCATCTTGCTGGCTGTTTTAAGGTCTTCTGCCTCTAAGTGGCACCACACTGGGTGATTGAACACTTGCTGGAATCTGTTCTACCTTTTATTGTAATGATTTCTTACAGAGCTCTGACTTTACAAACCCTGAACTTTCAGGAGTACTGCCTGGATGTCAGAGCCCTTTTGTCAGAAAGACCAGAGCCTTCTGGAGTGATGGGCCCGGTACTACAAAATCCCTTTGGAAAGCCACAACTCTTAACCCTTCACTGGGAAAGACTGAACACGAGGTTTTTGAGAAGGCTGTCACATCCCTGGGATTTGTAATGGCAGGGATGCAAAACACAGCCAGGCAGAGCTTCCACTGGTGTGAGCTGCCAGAGGGTTACACTCAGTTGTACCCGTCCCTGACCTGCCTTACAGTTTTGTATTTGCTTAAATTAATTAAGCCCAGACTATCTCGTATGCAGCTTCTGTTCAGAAAGCAGGAAAAAATTTGGGAGGGGGAAGAAGGTGTCCCAGAATGGAGGATTCCAACCTACAAACACACACACTTAGTCTGGAGGTCCTGAAACTGCTGAAGCAAACTTCAAAGTTGCTGAAGCACTCCTCAAAGCAGCCATCCAGCACAAGAGACATTGTACTTTTTAAATCAGAATAAAGAAATCTCCTCTCAGTGCCATAAAGGGCCCATAATGCTAGATATTAGATATTTAACCATCTACCATGAAATCTGCCTTTGCTTACTACCTTATGATCCTCACACATTTTGCAGAATTTGAGGCTCTTTGCCCTCCTTTAAAATGCAGCGAGGTTTTCCCATCCCTACATCATAAAACAAAATCCACAGCCCAAACTCTGCAGCTCACAGCAACAGCAACCAAGCTACACAACGCCAGAAAACCATTAACACTTTAGGAGGACGAGAAAAAAGTACACAAAGAGGAAAGTTTTTCTGTGTTTGAGGGAAGGTTGTCAGGACAGTAATATAGTACAGTGAGTATTGAAGACTGGGAGATTTATTTGCCAATTCTGTGTATGATTTATTTAGATTAATTGCTCTGTATCAATATGTAAAAATCCAATAAATATAACTCCCTATACAAAGGGTTGCTCCAATCCCAATGTTACAGTGGAGAGTTTTGGCAGAAAGTCAGGATGTGCATTAAAAACACACTTTTTGAGACGTCTAATAAATAAAAGCTCTGAAATATAGTTTCCCACTGAGAAAGGCATTTTAAATCATTTTGATAAAGAACTTAAATTAGGCCTTAAAAGGAGGGGGAAGCTCGATCCCTGTAACTAATTATTTATAGCTATTTTGAATATAAGACTCCAAGAAAACTGGTATCCATCCCCCATTTTCTACCACAATAAGTGGGAAAGAAAAAGCCAGTTTCAACTCCTCCCCAGTCAAATTAAAAGTGTTAGAAGGGGGAAGAGTAAAACAAAATATGAAACAGGCACTTGAACGAGGAAATTTCACCTTTCTGCCAAAATAAAAGATGTGGACAAGGGATGGGTCTTCAGTTCTCTGCTTTACTCAAGGGAACTGGACTGTTAACTCATTCCAACATCCCAAAGAAGAGAAAGGATATAACAAATATATTATATTTGTTAAACACTAGCAGGAATATTTTTAGAAGGAAATAAACATCTGAATAGCCCCAGTCTCTCTGAAAGTCAAAGCAATTTAGAGACTGCACAGCAGTTGGAATTACTGGGGACTTTGGCTTCTAAGTCACTTTGGTGCTTCTGGGTCTGTTACCCAAGAGCATGGCTGGCGTCCTGCCTTGGAGGATTTACAGTCTGAGGACCTGCTACCACTCCCAGCAGGAGCTGTGGGGCTGGAGAAGTGTTGGTGTGGGAGTGGCTGGGGCTGGATCCAGTGCTGGATCTCACTCCGAGCAGCTCCAGTTTGGAAGGCAGGAGGCCTGGGAAGGCTGAGGGATGAGAGACTAATGCTCAAAAGCACAGTGCCCGTGCTGGAGTTTCCTGCTGTTGTGGTTGTACCTGTCAGGCTTCCCACCGAGGTTACTGAGCTATTAATCTCCGACAGAAAGCAGAATCGCCCTCCCATTCTCAGCAGATTGATTCTCCCCGAGCTCCCTTCTCTTGCCGAGCATGGGCTTCTCCCAAGACTCTGCAAAAGGAGTTGTTCATTCTCCTCTGCTCCATCAGGAGTGTTTCCCTCTGAGCCTGAGCTCATTCCTCTCTTCAAATCTGGCATTCACACCTGTTTTGTTGAAGGGCTCAGTGAGGTTTTGTACAGAACTTGCAGACCCAGGAGGTCACTAGGAGGGGGAATTTTGATAAAGAAGAGAAATGTGTGCCTTGGGAAAAAAGGGAGAGGCTCTTTGGATCCAGAGTTTAACAGAGCCTATATCTGGTCTGGCTGTGTGGCCAGAACTTCATGGGAGACACAAACACACCTTTCATTGAGGAGGACCAAGGCTTTTAGTGCCTTCCAAAGCCCACTTTGATGCCAGATGAGACTTCCAGACCTCTCTGCCAGCTTATAGTCCTCAAGAACCACCACCAGAGCATCCAGACAAGTCCTCTGAGGTCAGAAATGGCTGAAGAGCTCAACCACAGAGCATCAGTGCCCAGTCTTTATATCCAAAGCCAGCACAGAAATATGTGGCCAGGTTTTCAAAAGAACTCAACAGCTTGAGGGCTTTGTTGAGCGTCTGTCTGTA